>NC_053489.1:143852974-145313807 GCF_905171775.1 Rana temporaria
ATTAAAAAAAGCTGATACCCCTACAGGTTTAGGTCATAATGTACTAGTATGCACCACATATTAAAACATGAAAAAACCTCTGACACTGACGTTTTACTCACCTGAGCCTGTTCGTTCCCTCGGCGGAGACACACTGTACCTCTCTGCCAGGTGTTCTCGGCTCTTGATTGAATAGATTGATAGCAGCGCAGCCATTGGTTCCTGCTGTTTTCAATAAAATCCAATGATGCAGGCGCCAAAGGGGGGGCAGAGTCTGCATCATTGGATTTGGATGACAGCAGCGGGAGCCAATGGCAAATGCTGGACTCAGGAGCGCGCCTGCAAAGTAACCCCCAGGGAAAGCGCTTCTCCCAAAGGGTTTACCAATGCGAGGAGGAGTTGCGAGCCCCATCGGGGGACACCAGAAGATGAGGTTCGGGGCCACACTGTGCAAAACAAACTGCACAGTAGAGGAAAGTATGATATGTTTGTTATTTAAAAAACAAAAACAAAAAAAAAACAAGGGTTTACAACCCCTTTAAGGGCACAATAGGGCTTAAATCACCACTGAGTTTTATGAATAACCTGTGTCCCAGGGAGGGTGGTTTATCGCCAACACATTGTCAGAACTCTGATCATAACCTGCAGTCCGCTGTGTATGTTTACGAATCTGATTGTTGTAAAGCGATTTATCCCTTGTGAGACCTCTATGCCTGGCCTGTATAAACAGATATAATCACTGAGGACAATCCTTATCAGATAGCTTGAACTCACCAATACCGATTCTATTTACAGAAGTTGCTTTAATCCAAAACATCAGATGACAGATTACAGCAGATGAACAGGTTGTAGTATTGTGCGGTCAAAAGATGATACTGCCTGTAGCTTATAATGCAGAATACATGTGCCCTTGTTACATGTGGTCTGTAGCTTCAGCCATGACAGAGGAAGAAGAAAGTCAGGAAGAGGGGTGGAGCATTACACAGAAAGGAAGTGTGTCATAGATCAGACAAAGGAAAATACAGAAACTGTGCATTACCACAAAAGGTCACTAGATGGCAGCATGTAAACTAAACATACATAGAAAATGGTTGAGAAACAATATGTATTGTGACAGTAAGTCAGGTAAATCTGTGGGTATTGTCACAGATGGGAGATACATTTCTGCCTTGTTTAGACAATACACCAATTATTACCAGGTGTCGGCTGCAGAAGCAGCCAGAAAGATTTAAGGGCGTTGGAAAACTTCAGCTGTTCAGAATGAGGCAATTAAGGCCTCTATAAGTAATCAAGAGGATTAATACTGATTGCTGCATCCTGAGGCTTTCTGAGTGAAGGAGAGCAGTAAGCAGAAATACTTCTGAAGAGGTGAGGTGCTGACGCTGTTGATTTTTCTGTGTGATAAAAATAAAAAAGAGACTATTGTTTTCTGCTGTAGGACCAGCAGTGTCTGCCCAGCACTAGGCTGTGCCAGACTCCATAGATAGGTTCCTGTGTGGTGAAGGTAGACGCCCCAAGTGGCCAGGTTTTTTTTATGTTTGATTTTGTTTATGCTGTTTGGATGCTTGCAATTGTTTCCAGCAAGATGGAAGAATAAACCAAATTCTTTGTTTTCAACCGTCTTCGGCTGTTTCTCTGTATCGTTCAGTGTGTAGTGAACCCATCCAGGGGGTCACACACCCCCGCTACTGAGCTAATCCCTTACACATGGTGGAGAATGCAGGCAGTTAAAGTAAACCCAAAATGGAGGAGATACTGAAACAGCTGGCTATAGCAAATGCAAATCAACAGCAGACGAATGCAGGTTTGTAGCAGAGCATTGCAGCTCAACAACAGGCTCACACAGCTCAACAACAGGTTCACTAAGAGAGCATTGCAGCTCAACAACAGGCTCACCAAGAGAGCCTTGCAGCTCAACAACAGGCTCACCAAGAGAGCATTGCAGCTCAACAACACGCTCACCAAGAGAGCATTGCTTGGAACAGAGACACCAGCAGCAAATGGAGGCCATTGTGACACAGCTTCAGAGACAGCAGACCGAGGCTGGGGGTCAGGCCAGTAATATACCGACTTTTCGGGTAAGACACTTATTGCCAAAGATGACTGCAGATGAGGACCCGGAGATGTTTCTGACCACGTTTGAGAGAGCAGCGGAAAGAGAGAGTTGGCCTAAAGAACAGTGGGCTGGACTAGTGGCCCCCCTATTATCTGGAGAAGCCCAAAAGGCATATTTTGATTTGGAGCTTGCAGACACAAAAAACTATGATCGGGTAAAAGAGGAAATATTGGCACGTTTTGGTGTAACCCTGGATGTCCGTGCTCAGCGGGTCCACAATTGGAGTTATCAGCTGAAGAAGCCCCCTCGGTCGCAGATGTATGACCTCATCCATTTGGCTAAGAAATGTATGCAGCCCGAAACTCTGTCCGGACCAAAAATTTTGGAGCGAGTAGTCATGGACAAATTTCTTAAGTCTCTTCCTAACACCCTGCAGAAATGGATGAACCATGGTGGTCCGGAAACCACAGACAAACTTGTAGACCTGGTCGAAAGGTACCTAACAACAGAGAATTTGTCCTCTTCCACCAGAGACGCACAGACTTTCCACTTCAAGACCAGACCCTCCCCACCTATAGGTAAGACTGCATCAAGTGATGGGGGTGGAGAGAGGGATCGAGGAGCAACTAGAGGAATTATTGGGACTACTGCTAATGTTTGGCGAGAGCGGCCTGGAAGACCCATCCCACAGGAGAGGACCAGAAGGTCGATTTGTTACCGTTGCCGGGAAGAGGGACATGTAGCAGCGGTTTGCCCAGCGGGTGATGAACCCATGCAGTGTGACTTTTTGACAGAGAGACGACAGTCCCTTTTTGCAACCACATGCACTGCAGTAAAGGGAAATGAGAAACCTTTATATAGAATGTGCTTAGATGGTAAAGATGTTGTGGTATTGTTAGATTCAGGTAGCCTGGTCACCTTAGTGAAAAGTGATCTAGTGGTGGGAAAAACCTTGCACCCTAGGAAAATGACTGTAGTTTGTGTACATGGGGACACTCGAGAATATCCGGTGACTACAGTTTCCTTTAAAAATTCCCTCGGTAACTTGTGTCGCCAGGTGGGTTTAGTTCCCAAACTGCCACATGACACCATTGTGGGAAGAGATTTCCCAAAGTTCTGGGAACTCTGGGACTGCCCAGATTCCCCAGTAGGTGGTTCTTCTGAGCCTGAAACATCGACTCCAGAAACCTCTAACTGTGAGGATTCTCCTGAGTTTCCATTCTCAGTCTTAGCAGGGGAAACATCAATCCCTAGTCAGGAGCCTGCTACCTCAGAAGAGGAACAGCGGCCGATAGGGTTTGATGTTCTCGAGGTGCACAGAGAAAATTTCATAACTGAGCAATTGAGGGACCCCACATTGCTAAGAGCCCGGGAGAATGTAGTGAAGATAGATGGGGAGTTAGTTAACCCTGACGAGAGGGTTTCCCTCCCTTACTTCTTTATTGAAAGGGACCTGTTATATCGCGTGTCACAGAGGATAGAGGACACCATTGAGCAATTGGTAGTGCCAAACCGTACCGCAAGATAGTTTTGGAACTGGCCCATGGGCACATTCTTGGGGGACATTTGGGAGCAGAAAAAACCCGGGAGAGGATCACCCAGAGGTTTTATTGGCCTGGGATCACTAATGAAGTGGAATTGTACTGCTCTTCCTGTCCAGTGTGTCAGATTACTGCACCCATGCCACATTTCCGCAGTCCGTTGGTACCCCTGCCCATTATCGAGGTCCCTTTTGAGAGGATCGCCATGGACTTGGTTGGCCCCTTACTGAAGTCCACTAGAGGACACCAGCACATCTTGGTAATAATGGACTATGCCACCCATTACCCAGAGGCGATTCCTCTCCGAAACACCTCTGCTAAAACCATTGCCAAAGAGTTATTTCAGGTTTTCAGCCGTGTAGGTCTTCCTAAGGAAGTCCTAACTGACCAGGGCACCTCGTTTATGTCTAGGGTGACTAAAAAACTTTGTAAACTCCTGAAAGTGACCCAATTACGTACATCAGTATATCACCCTCAAACAGACGGGTTAGTGGAAAGGTTTAATAAAACCTTAAAACAAATGTTGAGGAAGGTGGTGGATAAAGACGGAAAGAATTGGGATTATCTGCTCCCTTATCTGATGTTTGCCATAAGAGAGGTTCCCCAATCGTCCACAGGGTTCTCCCCATTTGAGCTACTGTATGGGAGGCACCCCCGGGGCCTACTGGACATTTCCAGGGAAACATGGGAGAGTGAGAGTTCCCCTCATCGAAGTGTGATTGAACATGTGGCCCAAATGCAAGTTAGAATTGCCCAAGTGATGCCGATTGTGAAGGAACATTTAGCCCAAGCCCAATTGGCTCAACAAAGGATTTACAATCGTGGGGCCCAGGTCCGTTCCTTTGCACCTGGTGATAGGGTGTTGGTGCTGGTCCCCACGGTCGAAAGTAAATTCCTAGCCAAATGGCAGGGTCCCTATGAAGTGTTGGAGAAAATGGGGGTGGTGAATTATAAAATTAGCCAACCGGGAAGACGAAAACATGAGCAGCTCTATCACGTGAACTTGCTGAAACCCTGGAAGGATAGAGAGTCCTTGGTCGTAAGACTACCCGATTTACTGCTCCATTTAACCTGGCTGTCCCTGAAGTTGGAATAGCGGAGACTCTATCCAAAACTCAGCAACAGAAGGTTAAAGAATTTGTGCTCCGTAATAAGGAGAAGTTTTCAGACCTGCCAGGTTGGGTTTCCGGAGTTGAACATGACATTATCACCACACCAGGGGATAAGGTCAAGTTGAAGCCTTATAGAATTCCAGAAGCCCGGCTAGAGGCAATTCGCCAGGAAGTAAAAGAATGCTTGAGCTGGGGGTGATAGAAGAGTCAAATAGTGATTGGTCCAGTCCCATTGTCTTAGTGCCCAAATCAGATGGAAGTTGGCGGTTTTGTAATAACTTTCACCACCTGAATCAAATCACTAAGTTTGACACCTATCCCATGCCCCGCATAGATGAACTGATTGATCGCCTAGGTACTGCCCGGTACATGACGACGTTAGACCTGACCAAGGGTTATTGGCAAATTCCTCTCTCAGAGTCGGCCAGGGAAAAAACAGCATTTGTAACTCCAGACGGATCTTTCCAATATCGGAGGATGCCTTTTGGGTTACAGAATGCTCCCGCCACATTTTAACGCACCATGGATAAGACCCTTCGGTCTCATCGAGCCAATGTTGCTGCATACCTCGATGACGTTGTCATCCACAGTGAGGATTGGGACTCACACTTATCAAAAGTTCAGGCTGTGTTGGATTCCATCTGGAAAGCCGGGTTTACAGCCAATCCAAAAAAATGTACCCTTGGGCTAGAAGAGGCGAAGTATCTGGGGTATACCATTGGAAGAGGTCTAATCAAGCCCCAAATAAACAAAGTTGAGGCTATTCAGGATTGGCCACGTCCCACCAACAAGAAACAGGTTCGTGCATTTTTGGGGATCGCGGGCTATTATCGCCGCTTTATCCCCCATTTTGCCTCATAGGCTGCTCCCCTGACCAATTTCACCAAAGGGAAGGAGTCTGTCATGACAAAATGGACTCCCGAAGCAGAAACAGGTTTTCAGGCTTTAAAACAGGCCTTATGTAGTCAGACCGTTTTAAATTTGCCTGATTTTTCACGGGACTTCGTGGTTCAGACAGATGCGTCAAATGTGGGGTTAGGAGCTGTACTGTCCCAGATTATCAAGGGGGAGGAACACCCTGTTATGTACCTCAGCTGAAAGTTGAAGGCCCATGAGGAGAATTATGCCACCATTAAGAAAGAGTGTTTGGCGGTGAAATGAGCTTTGGATTCTCTCCGGTACTACCTCGTGGGTAAACAGTTTGAACTGGTGACGGATCATGCCCCATTGAAGTGGATGGCACAAAACAAAGAGACCAATAGGAGAATAAATAGGTGGTTCCTGGCTCTCCAGGAATTTAGTTTTGTGGTAACGCATCGCCCCGGTGTTAAAATAGGGAATGCAGATGGGTTGTCCCGAGTGCATGCCTGCCTTGCAACCTGTGTCCCAACCCTAGAGTTGAAACAAGAGGGGGGGTATGTGACAGGAAGTCAGATAAATCTGTGGGTGTTGTCACAGATGGGAGATAAATTTCTGCCTTGTTTAGACGATACACCAATTATTTGTCAGGTGTCGGCTGCAGAAGCAGCCAGAAAGATTTAAGGGCGCTGGAAAACTTCAGCTGTTCAGAATGAGGCAATTAAGGCCTCTATAAGTAATCCGGAGGATTACTACTGATTGCTGCATCCTGAGGCTTTGTGAGTGAAGGAGAGCAGTGAGCAGAAATACTTCTGAAGAGGTGAGGTTCTGTTGATTTTTCTGTGTGATAAAAATCAAAAAAAGAGACTATTGTTTTCTGCTGTAGGACCAGCAGTTTCTGGCCAGCACTAGGCTGTGCCAGACTCCATAGATAGGTTCCTGTGTGGTGAAGGTAGACGCCCCAAGTGGCCAGTTTCCAGCAAGATGGAAGAATAAACCAAATTCTTTGTTTTCAACCGTCTTCGGCTGTTTCTCTGTATCGTTCAGTGTGTAGTGAACCCATCCAGGGGGTCACACACCCCTGCTACCGAGCTAATCCCTTACAGTATATATAACAAATTATATGCCTATTGGGCGGCTCAGTCTGGCAATATCTCTTCTTGCTGAGCCACCCGAGATGCTGGACAATTCTTTGGACAGACTTGCCTTGAACTGTGTTTCTGGTGAAATTTGAACTCTTTGCTCATCCCATGAACCACTAGAGGCCCGCGCTGTAGCCGAATGACGGCTACAGCCCGGACCTACAATGCCGGGAGGACGTCAATAGACGTCCTTCCCTTTCCTTGTTCCCCGCACACGCTCCCGTGCGCGCATCGGGAACTTCTGTGCTGGCCGTGTCCCTTGGACACAGCCAATCACAGATTGCTGTAAATAGCCAATCACAGTGGCTATTTACAGCTCGATCGGCGTGGCCAATGAGAGATGATCTTAAATGTAAACATATGAGATCATCTCTCATTGTCAGCTCTCCCTCCTCACACAGAGACTGCGTGTGAGGAGGGAGAGCAATCTGTGAGTGACTAACCATTGCCTAGTAAAATACAGTGCCTGTACAGTGCCCATACAGTGCCCCATTGGTACCACAGTGCCTGTTGGGGATCTGCCCACATGTGCTGTACCAATCTGTCCATCAGTGCCCACCTGTGCCATCAGTGCCCACCTGTGCCATCAGTGCCCACCTGTGCCATCAGTGCCATCAGTGCCCACCTGTGCCATCAGTACCCACCTGTGCCATCACTGCGATCTGTGTCATCAGTGCGATCAGTGCCCACCTGTGCCATCAGTGCCCACCTGTGCCATCAGTGCAATCAGTGTCCACCTGTGCCATCAGTGCCCACCTGTGCCATCAGTGCGATCTGTGCCACCAGTGATCAGTGCCCACCTGTGCCACCAGTGATCAGTGCCCACAAGTCAACAAGTTAGATGTGTAATTTATGTGTAATTTATGCTCCTAGAACACCTGATGGCTCTCCCTGCATGTTGGGCCTCTGTATGTGGCCAGGCAGTAAAAAAGTCCCACACATTTGGTATCGTTATACTCAAGAGGAGTAGCAGAATGCATTTTGGGGTGTCATTTGTGGTATGCACATGCCATGTGAGAGAAATAAACTATTACAATGACAATTTTGAGAAAAAATAAAAACAAAAAATAAAAATCTTAATTTTGCAAAGAATCGTGGGAAAAAATTACAACTTCAAATAACTCACCATGCCTTTTAATAAATACCTTTGAATGTCTACTTTCCAAAAAGGGGTTATTTGGGGGGCATTTGTACTTTCCTGGTTTGTTAGGGTCTCAAGAAATGAGATAGGCCTTTAGTACATCAGGTGTGATCAGATGTGATAATTTTTTATGCTTTGCACTATAGCTAAAACTTTCACACAGACCAAATAATTTCCAAAAACCTGGAGTTATTTTTATCAAAGACATGTAGCAGTATAAATTGTGGCCAAAATTTATGAAGAAAAATTAATAATTTGCAAAATGTTATCACAGAAACTAAGAAAAAATCTTGTTTTCAAAATTTTCGATCTTTTTTCATTTATAGCGCAAAAAATAAAAAACCCAGAGGTGATCAAATACCACCAAAAGAAAGCTCTATTTGTATAAAAAAAAGGACAAAAAAATAACTTGGGTACAGTGTTGCATGACTGAGTAATTGTCATTCAAAGTGTGAGAGCGCTGAAAGCTGAAAATTGGTCTGGGCAGGAGGGGTGTTTAAGTGCCCAGTAAGCAAGTGGTTAAGCCATGTCTCTGCACTTCCTGTTTGTTAGGTTATTGTGCTCTCTTCAGCCAATATCTTACTTCTGCTGCTGTCTGTATCTTCCCTACCAATCGTTATCGACCGTTGGCTTGTTCCTCAACTGCCAGACCTCCTAACTTTTGAACTTGAGAATGAGGGACATTTTAGGGAGAGAGGGACCACCAGAGATTGGCCAAAAATAATAGTGGGAGGGGCTTGAGGGCAATGGTTAAACAAACCCTTTCTTGTACCCATGAAAGTACGGTTTGGTTACTGTACCACAAGCTGGAGTCTCAGGGATTTTCCTTCCAATACAAGGGACATGGAAGGAGGGAACGCTATGGGACATGGAAGGAGGGAATGCTATGAGACATGGAAGGAGGGAACGCTATGGGACATGGAAGAAGGGAACACTATGGGACATGGAAGGAGGGAATGCTATGGGTCATGGGATGAGGGAACACTATGAGACATGGAAGGAGGGAATCCTATTGGACATGGAAGGAGGGAACGCTATGGGACATGGAAGGTGGGAATGCTATGGGACATGGAAAGCAGGAATGCTGTGGGACATGGAAGGAAGAGAGAGAGGGGAGAGCTCACTTACCCCAGGCTGGCTGTTCCCCAGTTCAGAGGCTCAGGCAGACATCAGGCTCACTGGCTGCTTTAAAATCTCCTGCCCACACAACCCCTTCCTAGCACAGATTGGGTGCACTCTGGGGGGTTGTGGATGGGCACAGGTGGACATTGGGAGGAGGTGAAGCTGATCTAATCCACCTCCTCCTCTCTTCTCATACATCCCGTACAGTGGGCGGGGGAAAGCCAACGGAGTGGTCAGTGGGCGGGGGAGAGCCGGTGGGTCAGTAGGCAGAGGAGAGTCGGCAGATGGGTTAGTGGGTAGAGGAGAGCCGTCAGGTGGGTCAGTGGGTGGCGGAGAGCCAGTGGGTGGGTGAGTCAGAGTGGGCAGGGGAGAGATCCTAACTGCAGCAGCACAGAGCGGCCGTTCGGGACATGCATCTAACAGGGGGATTAGTGGAGTCCAGTACCATAACTAGTTCCAGTACTGGTTCCGTTGCAGGACTCAGTCCGTATTCGTGGGACAGCAGGATTTGCTTGAAACTCCGGGACTGTCCCGGCGGATCCGTGATGATTGGGAGGTATGCAACTACGCTTCTACTTGATCGCTACCTGCAACCACTTGTTATTGACCTTTGGCTTATTTACTGAATACACTTCTGCATGATCCCTACTTGCTATATCTACTACTGGACCCTGGCCTGCTCATCTCCTGGTGGGGTGATCCTGGGGACTGCGACCTTTTACTAATAGGCAGCAAAACCCATCTCCACCATCAGGAGCTCTGGTGACCACTGGTTAGTGCTTAGCCCCAGCACCTCAGGCAAGCCGGCGTCATCTGCCAGGGTGACCTGCTTGTATACTAATCCTGCTGGTCGCTGGGAGCCTCTCTACTGCTATAGCTAATGGTCTCTGAGCCTGACCCCTAGCCATGTTAAAGAACTGGATACTAATATTATAACTGGATTCTAATTTTTATAGGTAAAGTTGATCCAGGGAATATCCGATTAACTCTTGGGGGATTAGGAAGGAATTATCTTCCTGTATTGAAACAAATTGCATCATGCTCTATTGTATTATACTGTATATATATATATATATATATATATATATATATATATATATATATATATATATATATATATATATATATATACACACACACACACATTTCTGGTGTTGGGTTGTATTGTACACTTTAGGTATCCTTAATGAGACTGTCAAAAAAAAATGGAAGTTCAAAATATATAAGAATAACAACGACGGCAGATAGCACAAACAAGTAAACTACTTTTATTACAGTACTGTGACTGTAATTCTAATAGAAAAAATATTCCAAAAATAAAAAGGTATATTTTAATTACGCTTCTTCAGTATTTGTATATGTTAGTGTGATAAAGTGGTATTTAATTAAAACAAGCTTCAGTGTAAGATAATTTGTTGGATAAGAAGTCCACAGATTAAGTTTCTGCTGTGGTATGACCATACATCCTGCCCATGTTGTTTGAAGTTATATGATAATGGGAATGCTTTGTTCCATAAAATTCATCCTATGTGCAGCTGGTTTATCTTATCTCTCTTGTACTGCATGGATTAACAAATGTACATTAAATCTGTTAAAATATTAACTGCTAGTCCCATGGCATCCACAAGATATTGGAGAAATGTTCCTTTTATCTTTAGGATAGCTGAATATATTTATTTGTTCTATTGTTTATTTAAAAATGCTTTTTTCAGCTTGTCTCTCTATGTAGTTATTTGTCACTGTTCTACATTTCATAATCACATCATGTTTTTACAAATCCAGAGTCAGGGCTTGAATTTAAACCCAGAAACTTTGCTGTGTTAGGCAATGTCTCTTCTTGCTGAGCCACCTAGAATGCTGAACAGTTACCTGGACAATTCCTTGACTGATCCTGCCTTGAACCTTCTTTGTCTTGAACCTTGCACTCTTTGCTCCTCCCATGAACGTCTTGATTCAAGCCATGTCTTTGCACTTCCTATTTGCCAGATTATTGAGCTCTTTCTAGCCAGTCTCGCTTTTGTCTTTCCTGCTGCCGTACATATCTTTGCTACCTCTCATTACTGATCCTTGGCTTGTTCCTTGACTATGCTTCAGCTTGATCCCAACCTGCAACTACTTCTTACTGACCTTTGACTTGTTTATGACTCTGCTTCTGTTTGATCCTTACCTACTATATCCACTACGCAACCCCAGCTTCCTCACCTCTTGGTGGGGTGGTCATGAGGACCATGACCTGGCACTAACACACAGCTAAACCCATCTCCCCCATCAGGAGCTCTGGTGAACACCGGTTAGTACTTAGACTCCGCACTTCAAGTGAGCCTGCGTTATTTGCCAGGGTGACCTCCTTTTATACCAATCCTGCTGGTCGGTGGGAGTCCCCCTACTGCTATTGCTAATGTTCTCCGAGCCTGATGCCAGACCGTGAGACACAGAGTTAAAAACTATTTTGGATCCAAAGATTTCTGAGTTTTGTACATCCTTTTACAGCCATTACAAGCTTCCTGAGAGTTAGACCATTTGCCGACTAAGATTTTTTTTCTTTTAAATTCTTTTAAGTTTTTAAAGCTACAGAAAAGAAAGAGAAAAAAGGGGGGAAAAAACAATTGCAAAATTGAAAAAAATAATTTTTAGAGCGTAATCGTAAAGTAACCTAAAAAGGTTACTGGAGTAAATACCAAACAGACTCCAAACGGTTTGACAAAATCATGCAGGCGTAAGCTATACAAAAATAAATCTAAAAAAAAAACATCTCCACTAGTTCTGGAAAGTCGGAAGGGGCTCGTCATAGAAGTGAAGGGTGTGTCTGTCTCACTCCAGGTATCTGCAATAATGACCAGGCACACAAGGGGAACAAAATAAAAAAAGGAAAAGAGTGAGAGTAGGGGACAGACTAAGAAACAGTGAGGGGGAAGGGGGCATCCAAATACTACTTGCATAACTTTCAAAAATGTGGGTAATAGAGGGACATATATACCGTATTTATCTTCGTATAGTGCGCCCCGGCATATAGTGCGCACCCCCAACCTGAAAGGGAAATTTCCTGAAAAAAATAAAATACTTACAGTTTGAATGCCCCTCTTCGGTGTCTTGCCCGGCGTCCATCGGCGGCCTTGTCCGGTCCGGCGTCCGTCTGCGGCCCTGGTGGTGTCCTCCCTGCTTCTCCCGCACTG
Organism: Rana temporaria; assembly: GCF_905171775.1. Lineage (NCBI taxonomy): Eukaryota > Metazoa > Chordata > Amphibia > Anura > Ranidae > Rana > Rana temporaria. The sequence continues at coordinate 143,865,099 of NC_053489.1, forward strand.
TTTCTGAGTCGATCCCCGCTTCCCGCGCTGTGTTTGAACGCCGCCGCCGACATATACCGAGCGCAATACATGCTCGGCTCCTTTCGCATAAAGGCTAGGAGGCGGCACAGGGCGTGACCACGAGGGGAGTCGAGCCTGGCCGAGTGTACCCGAGTGTACTGCGCTCGGTATATGTCGGCGGCGGCGTTTAAACACAGTGCGGGAAGCGGGGATCGGCGTATATCGCGCACCCACGATTTTCCCCATATTTTAAGGGGAAAAAAGTGCACGGTATACTCCGATAAATACGGTATCCCCTCAGAGGGCTACTGCTGAATTTCCAGATGGCCCAGGGTCTGATGCCACATATATAGCATATTGTTCAAATCAGCTATGAAGGTCTGCTGTGTAGTTAGAAGAGAAGGTGTAATCTGTCCAATAAAACCATGTTTTGCAAAACTGTTCCTCCTTACCATTGCAAGAAAGATTTTTTAAACGAAAACAATAGGAAATTTGACATAAGTAGCCCAGTACACCTCAAAAAGAAAAACTATATCTGTTACCTCTTTCAACACAGTGTCAGGGCCTAGCACCGTGACACTGTATAAAGAAATCTTGGATGGTTACCATCAGAGAGAGAACAAATTGCTTAGTAGAATATTTGCAATACTTTTTTATAGTCTTGGCCACACTCTGGAACAAGTTATTTGTTTCTATAAAATGGTCAACAGTTAACCAGTTATGTATTAATAAACAAGTAACTAGTATTCTTTGGTTACTCCCCCCAAGTATAGGAAATTGCTTACCCTAGCATTACTCGTACAATACACACCTGAGCGACACCATGGACTATTATCCCCTATTAAATTTAAAATTAATATTGGAAAACCAATAAGAACGATGAGCCATTTCTACAAATGACGGCTTTCTACTTTTACAAAAATTTGATTCTTTTGCTTCTATTCTATTTTTTTTGCCATTATTTCCTTTGAAAACCATACGTGGAACCTAATTGATATGTATTTTTGTTATAAATAAATCTTTTCATTATAGTCTTTATATAAGCATGTCTTTTTTCCTTGGCTTTTCTTCTTATATTTGTTAAAATTAATTACAGAAAGACACATGCAAAAGTCCTTAAAAAGATCTGTTTTGTGTTAAAATTCCAAGAAAATCTATTCCAGTGGAACATCTTTTTGCCTCTTGTTTTCCAGTCTGTCTTGGCAGATGCCATCTCTGGTGTTACGTAACACTAAGGTCACTAAGGTATGATTTTCATTTCCTGTCTTTCACCACATGCCTGTAACAGAGATAATATTCTTCTCTCTGTTGGAAACTTGTAGCAGAAGCCAATGATTAAGTGTCACAGTTCACAACAGAGGATCTTTCAAGTCCAAGTATAACTTTGTATTCCTATTCAAGCACCTGATTTTATGATTCCAAGGAAAACAGTTACTTGTCATTTATGGATTCCTCTCAGGGCTTGCCAAAACAAAGTTGTATGCTTATCGTTTCTTTGGGAGCCAATGATCCACTGCTGATCTTTCACAAGTGATCTCACAAAATTGCATTTTTGAACTGTGAGTCATATTTGAAGACTAAAGATTATATTCTCTGTTAAAGGAAACCTGTACTAGAAGAAATTTTTAAGCTGCTATAGAGGCCATTGCCAGAACTGTACATGTTGAAGGCAGTGTACTTTTTTATTTTCCCTTCACATGTTGTCACTCAGCAAAGCTCCTGTTAAAGTGATTGTAAAATCTTGTTTTAAAAAATAAAGAAAAAATAACAAACATGTTATACTCCCTTGCTCTGGGGGCAACCAAGCCGAGCTGCAGCTCTGTGTGTCTATTCAGACACAGAGCTGTGGTTCAGCCCCGCCCCCCTCTCTCCTGATTGGCTAACTGACTTTGATTGACAGCAGCAGGAGCCAAGGAGGGAGAGTCCCTGAAGGCAGAGGGACTCGTGGTCATCAATGCATAGAGATGGGGCTCAGGTAAGTATTAGGGGGGCTGAGGTGGGCTGCTGCACACAGAAGGCTTTTTATCTTAATGCATAGAATGCATTAAAGCGGAGTCCCACCCAAAAATGGAACTTCCGCTTTTCGGATTCCTCCCCCCCTCCGGTGTCACATTTGGCGAACCAGGAAGTGAAGCTGCAAGGTTTCACTACCTGATTCCCTTACCAAAGATGGTGGCACCTCCACCCGAGAGCCGAGGGACAGATCGGCTTTGGGTGCTGACAACGCAGGTGCCCTGAACAGGAAAGTGTCCATATTTTAAAAGTCAGCAACTGCAGTATTTGTAGCTGCTGATTATGAAAACACTTCTGCCTTTACAACCCCTTTAAGTCACTAAGCATTTTTGGGAGTTGAGTGTTGTAAGGCTTACCTAGATTTCCCTTGCCTGATTTAGTACAATTACATCACACGCCTGGCCCTCCCTCATAGAGACACAGAGTGGACACAGCTGAAGAACCCAATTAGCCAAGAAAATGTGAGGAAGTATATGCATTTTTAATGTAGAATAAGACAATGCAGAAATCAATATAGGGGTTGCGCCAGAACTACAAATCCCAAGAGCACTTTTCCTATACACAGTGTGAGGGCAGGCTCTTAGTAGTTAACGGATAAGTTTACCTTAAAAATAAATAAATAAACAAATGCACATTTTTTTTGCAGGTAAAACAAATGGGCATTTACAATCATTTTTTCTTAGGAGCCTGTAAAGCATTGCACACATGATGGCAGATGGCGGTTACAATGTGAGGCTCCCTCATACTGCCAGGGTACCGAACTGCCCATACCTCTGATACGGGCAAGCAGTTACATCATTACAAGAACATTCAATTAACTACAAGGATGCTCATCAGCGCCCTCGTAGATCATTGAGAACTACAAGCTGTCAGCCGCAAAGGCTGTTGTTACTTGTAATCTATCCACAGAACTCTGTGAATGAATGATGCAGCTGTGTGGGTGGAATCCCACATGGCCAAGCTCTTTTCAAATTGACAGCGGGTGTGGTGAGAAGATCCTGGCCTGCTGTCACCGGAAGGGGGGGGGGGGAGCTGCAGGAGCTGGAACAGGTTTTAATTTTTTTTGACAGATCAACAGGTATTTTTCTGTACTTGTAAAGATAAACTTAATATTTTTTATTTTTACCTATTTTTAAATATAATTTATCATGCATACATTCCATAAAGAAATAATAAATCTAGGCATGTGCTTTTTCTATTCCAGTAAGTGCGAGATGTCGGCGAGAATCAGCGCGATGTCGTCGTGCTGGAAACACATTCTCGGCGACAGGTATTGTATGATTATATATCTACTGTTAGGTCTACTTTTAAAGTGGATGTAAACCCTCACATATACCCAGTGAAGTGAACAGCCTCAGATGATACACAGAGAAAAAACAAATCCTCCTACACAAGATTTACTTGTTTATCTGCAGTCTTTTCCTCTCTACACCCCTTCAAAAAGGCAGATGTGTTAAAAATCTTTCTTCATCTGTCAGGGGCACAGATGAGGGGACGGAGAGACTGCAGTTGCAGTGTATGAGAGCTGATTTAAGGAAAGAAATACACCCCCTTCACACAGCAGACGAACTGTGTTCTGAATAGACAAGCTCCATGCTGAGCAACCTCCCCCTCCCGACACAAGATAAATTTGTGTCGGGAGGGGGAGGTTGCTCAGCATGGAGCTTGTCTATTGTCTTGTCTAAAACGTCTCAGAAGGTACTCATGATAACAGAGGAACGAAGCACCAGAGAGAAATGACACTTAGAGCTTTGGAGAGAGATACGTAAACACTACAGATATATGTGCTTTGATCAGATTCCATGGCTGAGGTTTACAACCACGTTAACGTGAATAGGAGCCACTACTCAATCTATTGGCTAAAAATTGTAAATATAAAATATTCATAGCTAAAAAATGTAAACCATATATTGAAAACTGAACTTTTTAGTTCTGAAAATAAATAAAAGTATATACACACACCATGCATATACATTCATTTTGAGCAACAAAGCTTCACAAAGTGATTATGCACTCACCTTCCTCTAATTACCCAACAGCTCCTATGGCTTGCAACGAAGAATTACTGGAATCACACCACATTGCCACCAGCAGGCACAAAAACCAGCTGCATTCACTTAAGGCCTGACATGCAGAGTCATACAAAAAGACACATTGCATTTGTATTCCATTAAATAATGGCTTTGATGTAACCATGTAGGTACTAAACTTAAAAGCCACCTGAACATAAGAAGCAATGTGTAGACCACATGACTTACTTCTCTGCTAGTATTTGTGAAGATTAAAAGCACGACAACAAAAAAGCACATGCATTCAGTAAACTCCACAAAACAGGCTTGTAACTTACTGGGAAAAGTACAGCAACTTGCATGACATATAGGAATATCTTTTCTAAAGTAGCACTTTACCAGATTGAAGGGATTTAGGAATTCAAAAGCTTCTTGGCTGGTGTTTTTTCAATTGCACAGAATAATGAAGGTAGTTTGTGTAGCTAGCGCTGCACTGTTATAGTTTGGCGACTGCTCTAAATCAAAAGGTATAACTAGGGCAAGCAATACAGGTGTCCTTTATTTTTCATGTTCCTATAGAGCCAATGGGATTGCGAGCGTGATAATAATAGTGAGTAATGTAATTGGCAAAAATGTTAAAATTCACCATCATTTCTTTTTATCTAAAACTTTTATATTGCTATAGAAACCTCTTGTCGTTACTTCAGCCAACTGTTGCTTTTTTTCTTTTATGATGATGGAGAAAGAGGGCACAAAGAGCAGACATATGTATTGTTATTAGAAAAAAAAGGAATAACAATTATTATAACTACATGAAAAGCATAAAATACTTTTATACTGGTATAGTACATTCTTTTCCTTGTCCAGAAAGGACCCTGACAGGATACATATACAGATACTCCTCGTTTAACGAGTTACCTGTTTAACCACTTCAGCCCCGAAGGATTTGGCTGCCAAATGACCGGGCCACTTTTTTGCGATTCGGCACTGCGTTGCTTTAACTGACAAATGCGCGGTTGTGAGACGTGGCTCCCAAACAAAATTGACGTCCTTTTTTTTCCCAATAGAGTTTTCTTTTGGTGGTATGTAATCACCTCTGTGTTTTTGTTTTGCGCTATAAACAAAAATAAAGCTGAAAGGAAAACCGCGCTGTCAATAATGAATGTAAGCAACTGCCTGCACAACAGATATAGGGCTAGATTCAGGTAGGGGGACGTAAGTTTTTTTTCGGGCGTAGCGTATGTTATTTACGCTATGCCACCGCAATTTAGAGAGGCAAGTGCAGTATTCACAAAGCACTTGCTCCGTAAGTTGCGGCGGCGTAGCGAAAATCTGCCAGGGTAAGAGCGCCAAATTCAAATTGTCAAGAGGTGGGCGTGTTTTATGTAAATAAAACATGACCCCACGTAAATGACGTTTCTCACGAACGGCGCATGCACCGGCCGTGAACGTATCCCAGTGTGCATGCTCCTAATCACGTCGCAAATAGTCAATGCTTTCGACGTGAACGTAATTTACGCAAAGCCATATTCGCGAACGACTTACGCAAACGACGTAAAATTGTAAAAATTTGACGCGGGAACGACGTCCATACTTAACATTGGCTATGCCTCATATAGCAGGAGTAACGTTACGCCGGAAAAAGCCTTATGCAAACGACGATAAAAAATCCGCCGGGCGCACGTACGTTTCTGAATCGGCGTATCCAGCTCATTTGCATATTCTACGCTGAAATCGACGGAAGCGGCACCTAGCGGCCAGCGTAAATATGCACCCTAAGATACGACGCCGTAGGAGACTTACACCGCTCGTATCTTAGCCTAATTTAAGCGTATCTGGTTTCCAGAATACGCCTAAATTTACGACGGCATAGATTCAGAGTTACGACGGCGTATCTACTGGTACGCCGGCGTAACTGTCTCTGAATCTAGCCCATACTGTATATAAAGCAAGTGGAAAAGAGAAAGTGCGACGCTCAAAATATTACTCTCGGTATGCTCAAAAGATATAAGTGTACATATAACCTCCGTGTTATACTTAATAAATTAATTAAATTGCACACATAATTTGAAAACTATGCAAATGATTAATCAAAGTGATAATATAATGCAATCATTGACTGAATAAAATTGTGTTATTCAAAATTTGGACATGATCCAAAATAATATGCGTAGGTTGAAAATGCACCAAATGAATATAGTGAATAAATAACCAATATTATATAAATAAATATAATAAATACAAAGTGAAGCACCAAAGTTGGAAATAAACCAAAAAAGTGCTAGTGAACAAATGAAATATAAAGTTCAAAATTGATCCACTGTGATAAAAGTGACTCTGTATATAGTTGTCTGTAGGCAATGCACCACCATGAAGATCAAAGGCTTACCAGACAAGATGGACCCAGCAGGGCATATCCCCGAAGGATCGAATGAGCTTGTCGGTGTAACACACCCATGGAGAGGTACAGCAAGCACAGCTTCCAATGGGGCCAGGCAGTGAGACCAGGCGATGATATTCCACTATATTGACATCAATGGGTATCCACCATAGTTTTAAGCAACGTTACTTCATACACAAATCCTCCCAGTGTAACATATGTTAAGGAGAGAAATGAGTACATAGTATAATTCCGTTTAAAAAGTGGTCATTTATTAAAGTGGTGGTTCACCCTATAAAAAAATTCTAACATTACATCCAGCACCGTGCTGCATATAAAATGACACTGACCTTTATTTTTTTTTCCTGTAGATATCGTTTAGCCGTGGAATTCACCGCGGCTTCCGGGTAGGGAATCCCGCGGGAGTGGGCGTTCCTATTGACATGCCAATCAATTGGCATGCTAAACGACGGCGGGATTCCCTACCCGGAAGCCGCGGTGAATTCCACGGCTAAACGATATCTACGGGAGAAAAAAAATAAAGGTCAGTGTCATTTTATATGCAGCACGGTGCTGGATGTAGTGTTAGAATTTTTTTATAGGGTGAACCTCCACTTTAAATAAAATATAAAATGAGAAGACAAGTAAAAGCAAATAAGATCAAAATAACGCAGTGGCACCCCCCCCCCTCCAGTTCTGTCGCTCACGGCAGGGGAGCGCGCGCGCCCGCACGGCGCGAAATTCAAAGCAACGTATATATAAGTTTATAAGTTGCTTTGCGCAGCCGTGCCATTCTGCAGACATAAAAGTGCGTGAGTTGGTCGGCAAGTGGTTAACGACCGCTCGGACTTACGACCAGCTCTCCCCACCCGAACGACGTGCTATACATCATTGTATTGTACAGTACAGAATTTTCATTTAGGTTATGTAGTTATGTAAACTAAAACAACGCTATTGAGCTGGAGTTTTGTGTTTTAGACCTTTTTTTCACAATACAGTACAGTATAGTAGTTAACAATGCTTAAAATGTTGATTACTTGTGGCTCTTCTTTTAACGACCAATACGCTTAACGTCCTGGCCGTTGGAGCGGAACCTGGCCATTACGTGAGGAGAGCCTGTATAGGGTCTGCCAATGCTGATGCGGGCAAGGTGTCAGGTGTCGCCTGAAGTCTAAAATTGATGATACTTCAATGATGTACTTGAATATGTCATAGACATTTGTTTTGAATAATTGCTTTTTTTTTTGCATGTCACCTATCAGGTTGCACTTAGTCCATGTCTCTTAATGTGACTGATGCATATTAACGAGTGTATGCAGAGCTACCTTATCGCTACTGTCAATGTGCAATCTGTTTCTTGTTCACTCAATAAAATTCTTGAACATGAAAAATTTAAAATATATATATATATATATATATATATATATATATATATATATATATATATATATACTGTATATATACATTATTTAGAGGTGTAGGGAATAGAGAATGGAATAAATTGCAATGCTCTTTAGATATATGATGCATAAAACATACAGTCTTCTGGATTGACAAATCCATACAGTTACAGCAACAATGGATTGACATTGGTAACCCAGTATTGCATGGTTAATCAAAGTTCATCCAACTAAGGTGATTGAATAAACTTTAACTGATAGAATTCTGTAGGTTGCAAAGCCAGATGTACTTAAAGGCACAAGCTGTTTTCTGATTCAAACTGACTCTTGCCTTTTAGGTGTATTAGACTATGGACTACTGAACGTCCAATGTGACCTCTAGATAAATGCAACATTAAAAGAGTATGTCGTGTACAATGCAGAAAGCCCTAAAGTCTGGGTGCATGCACATACAGCAAGATTTAAACAGAGAGGTTATATAAACCAACATCCCCCAAAGTCAAAAGAAGTCCTTCACAACTCTTTGTAACTTTAGCAGACTGGTTATATGCATTTAGCTGTGTACATTGCTTGTCATACGACTGTTTTCTGTGGGTGTGATGGCCATTATTGCTCTGAACTGTTAACCTTCATCTCACTGAATGCTGGCCACGAGACATTCTTAAAGCATAACTCTGCCTTTCTCACTTATTGGGTACTGTAAAACAAGTAAATAACATTCTCTGTTAAAGCTGAACTCCAACCTTGCACAGTTGTATATACTCCTCTTCTGTACTGAGATTACTCTAATTGCATGGCATGCACTGAGCTTCACACGGTGTGCACTAGAAGTTGGGGCACGTCAGATAGAGCCCACCTCATCTCCTGGCTGGAGTACATCCAACATCATCTTGCTCCTTCCTCCCCAGTATGACTGTCCCTGGCCCGCCCCTCATCAAAGAGGAAGTAAACCCTGATGGAAAAACCCTGATTGAAAAAGGTTGAAAACCAAAGTCAAGTGCCAACTATGCTCACCCTTTCCGCCCCAATGCTCCATTCAAAGAAGCTGCATTATTGGTTCCCACAATGAAAAGCATCCCATGATTGGAGGAGGCAAGCATTTCATTAATCCGACTGTCATCCATACACAGTGGGAACCAATCAGTGGCGGCTGGTGCTCCTTTTTGAGGGGGGAGGTGACAAACAAACCATCTGCCACCCTCCCAGTCGGTTGCGCCCCCACCAAACACCTCCGCCACACCTCAACCGCTGCTCGCTCATTGGTCCGTCCGTCTGCCCCACCAGCTCCGCACTTACCCCTGCGGGGAGCGGGACCGGAGACATGAGGGAGTCGAGACGTGTCAAAGTGTCAGGCATGCCTGGATGACGTGTGCGCCTGGATCACATGAGAGGAACGAGAATGGAGGCCCATGCTTCTCCTCTCGGTCAATCGGGTCTTAAGCGCTGCTTCCTGAGTGGCCCGAGAGGAAGACAATAGTGAATATTAATTCACTATTGTCACACAAGTGGGTGGGCTCGGGGGCAGTGCTCTGCGCCCTGTGCCCACCCTTTTTAAAGCCAATTAAAGCCTCTGGCTCTAAACATGTGCGACTGGCCACCACTGGAACCAATAGTACGGTTTTTATGAATGGAGCATGGGATGGAAAGAGCAAGCATAGTCAGCACTTGACATGAACCTGTCACATCTGCAACCAATCTATTAACCCTCACAGCACCAGAAGATCATAGTTGCAGTGCTATTCAGCGGCAGAGGGCATCAAAATTAAAAATTTACAAAAAAATCACAAAATTCACAAAAATTCTGCTTTAAAGGTGGTTTATAACTGGATTTACCCTTTTACAGTCAAGGGGTGTATTACATCCATCCTGATACTACCCTTTCTTACAAACCAGCAGTGATATATGTGTAGCACTACCCCCGAAGGAGCTGGTGGCACGTTACCTCTATATCTCCACCGTCTAGGGTACTGGATGAGAGCTGTAATAAAGTTAATTTCCACACTGTTAATGTCTTTTCTGTTCTTTATTACCCAGCCGGGTAAAACGGTAAAAGTAGTAATAGGTGAATGGATAGAAGAAATGGAAAATGGCGGATTCAGGGTTAACTAGTACAGGAAACAGTCCTGCTTCCAACGACAACTTTCTTCACCACTCTAGCTAGAGTGGGTACAGTGCACCTGGCAAAGGCCTCTCTCACCAGCCTAGCAGCCAGAGTGTCACTCCGAAACTTTAGGGTGAAGTCTCTGCCACAGACCATTCTAAAGGTGGAGATAGTCTCGGTCCAAAATCCTTCTCAACTGGATTCAGCACCCGGTTCTCATTCAAACAGTTTTAGTTATGTCAGGAACTAATAGGCGACCATCGTCCAGCCTCTCAGATACAAAGTGTCCTTCGATGAGCAAGTAGGCCTCTCCTGAGACACCAGCCTCGTGCTCAGTATCCCCCAGACAGGTTCTCCATCGATCAGCTTCCTCCCACGGGACAGACAGCCCAGGACCACTTGCAAATTGCAGACCCAGTCTACCCACCGGGTCTACAGGTAGTTTAGTTACTCCGGACCAACGTGATCCTGGAGCCAGGAACACTGCAACACACACAAGCCGGGCAGGAGGGCCACACACGGGGGTGGTGGGATGACTGCCCAGGCAGATGGCGTGGGAACGACGACCCTGAACCAATGGTGTCTGTCCCCTAAATACCCCTTCCCAGCATGCTCAGCCCTCCTGATTGGCTGCTGAGAAGAAGCATCCACACCACCCTGACCTCACTGCTGCCACCTGCCGTCTGGGGGGGCCTGAGTCCCCAGACAACAAGAATGGGCCCACAGTACAGCCAGGGCTGGAACGGAGGCCCTGAAATTTAGCCAAATAAACATGGTCAGAGGCAACTAACTCTCTGACCCCCTCTAAATTTACAGCAGCACCTGCTATGAAAGTAGCCAGGCGCTACATATGTATTAGATATCCCTGTCCTCTGTGCTGGACCTTGAATTGATCTAGGCTGGGTACACAGCTGCTGGATCACAAAATGTAAACTTCAGCATCCCCCAACTCACTGTTGTCCCCTCTTGGCAAGTGCAGTGATTTGCTTTAAATACCGAATGTTATTATTACAGTAACTGTTACTAAGACCTGAGTTTCAGGAAGATTCAGACGTGTGTTAAACAGGACTCTGCCAAAGAAGAGGTGGCGGAAGTGCTCTATAATTATGCTGAACAGGTATTGATGGAGACTAATCAAGGAACCGTTTATTAGCCATTTAATGCTTGTCAGGCAATTTTGCCTCGTTATGAAGCACATTTTTCACCTGTGCATTCACCGATCGAATCCCATTCATTTCACATCTGGATCTTCCAGTATTCAGTAGGAAATCCACGTATGACTAATATTCACTGTATTTATAACACTGGCAATGTTACAAATGCCAGGCCCAATTTGATTTTGATCGGATTTTTATTGAATTAATATGTTCCCATGTTTTCCTCTGTACAAGCTGTGCTGTTAAAGGAAACCTATCATGAGAAATCTAAAGGCTGCCATTTCCATTCCCTCTGAAAATAATAGTTCTCTGGCTGTCCTGCTGACTCCTTTGATGTAAAGCCCAGGAAAAGTAAAAAATCCACCCTTGCAATGCAACAAATTAATGCTCATTTAGGGCTAGGGGACGGCAAAGGCAGTTTTATTTACCCGATCCTCTGCAACATCCCCAAAACATGGAGCTCCCCTATACTCTGTAGTAAGAAGAACCAGCAAAACTGTAATCCTTGAAGTGTCATTTATTGGTACATCAGAGTGACAATAAAACAATGATGCTGACACGTTTCAGCAATAGCCTTAGGCCCCTTTCACACCTGCGGACCGTATGTCCGCTTTTCCATCCATCCGTGTGCGGATAAAAAAAGGACTGTGATTATTTTAAAATCTCCTATTTGATAGGTTGAGCTTATTCTTTTATTAGAACCACTAAAATGTTTCTCGGTTTATTTTCCTTTAATCTCTTTTTATATTTTCATATTGTTTCTATATTGTTGTTTTTTTATATTTATTTTTATATATGCATATGTATGTATGAGAATGATCAATACTGCTTATTTTCCTTGATAAGATTTGTCGGATATGTTTTTAAAGTACCGTATTTATCGGCGTATACCGCGCACTATTTTGCCCTGAAAATCAGGGCAAAATCGTGGGTGCACGGTATACGCCGATACCCGCTTTCCCGCGCCGAGTTTGAATACTGCGCCAGCATATACCGAGCGCAGTACACTCGTGTATCTTCGGGCAGACTCGGCACCTCTCGTGCTGACGTCCTGGACGTACAGGACGTCAGTGCGAGAGTAGCCGAGCCTGCCCGACGATACACGAGTGTACTGCGCTCGGTATATGTCGGCGCAGTATTCAAACTCGGCGCGGGAAACGAGTGGGGAGGACGCGAGGATGCCGCAGAAGGATGCCGGACCCGACGAAGAGGACACCCGAAGCCGCAGACGGACGCCGGACCCGACGAGGCCACCGATGGACGCCGCGCAAGACACCAAAACTGTAAGTACAAAAAACTTTTTTCCACAGGAATTCGGGGCAACTTTAGGGGTGCGCGCTATACCCCAATAAATCCGGTATATTTCAACTTCGATGGACATACAAAAGGACTTTTATCAAGAGCAGATGCTTTCATCCTCCATTTCCCCCTCATGTTACAAATGTGTTCAAGCCTCCCCCTCCTTCTCACTCGGACCCCTTGGAAAGGAGCTGAATGAACTTGTTTACACTGGGCAGCATGCCCAAACATGGACTTCTATTTCTTTCCCTTTGCTCATGGACTTTGGAATGTGTGTCATGTGTTACAGACGTCACAAGGGGGTGGGTGATACTGAGGATGGAGTGGGTGTGCATTTATGATGTGAACCAATCAATGCATGTGTCTTGTGATGTCATCTTGCAATAAAATTGGAGAGCTGGCTGAGCTCCAGTCTCTTCCACTGCTGGCAACTGAAGAACCAACGCTATCCCTTTCTCTGCTGCTAAGGTTGAGCCAGTAACACAGCACAAGCCATCCTGAAATTGTGTCAGGACATCAATCTGTATTAATTCTCTTTCAGGACATACATTGGTCCCTATGAGATCGCGGGTGTCAGTGGATGAACATCCGCTGACACCCGATCTCGCCGGCCTCCCTCGCATCCCCCGATTCTGCAGACGGAGAACACCCCTATTTTTCCTTCTGTCTGCGGATCAGATCGGATGAACACGGACAGACGGTCCATGTTCATCCGATCCCCCCATCCGGCTTAGCGGGGATCAACGGAGCGATCGCCGCTGAGCAACCGGAGGTTCACAGGGCGGATCATTACTGATCCACCCCGTGTGAAAGGGACTTTAGTCGTAGCTAGCTACGACTAAGGCTATTGCCGAAACGTGTCAGTCATTGTTTTATTACTGGAGCCGTCAATAGCGGAGGAGGCGATCGGGTCCTCTTCCTAGCTGGGTATGAAGACGAGTGAGGGGAAGATGGCCCCCACCCATCTCCATACCATAGCAGAGCGGAAGCAACGTCAAAACTTCACTTCACATACGTCTTAGGCCCCGTACACACGACCAAACATGTCTGCTGAAACTGGTCCGCGGGACAGTTTCAGCAGACATGTTTGGTCGTGTGTAGTTACGAGCGTACAGAATTTCACCGTACATTTGCCCGCCGGGCCGTTTTTCAGCAGACATTTATTTCCAAACTAGTTTTAAAACCGTCCGCTGAAATCCTGTCCGAACAGACATGTTTGGTGGTGAGTACACAAAACCAACGTACAAAAACCCCGCGCATGCTCAGACTAAATGAGGCCACGGGAGCGCTCGTTCAGGTAAAACTCACGTTTGTTTGGGATATGGCACATTCGTCAATAGAAATATTAATTCTAGCAATAGAACACTGAAGAAAACGAGACAATAAACAACACTTGATGCCGTCGTTTTATTCATTCTTCTCTTGCTAGAAATAATCAGTTATTTAGCTCATGTTATTTCAACTGAGTTGTTCCATAATGAAAAGTGACATTTGTTAGCTGGGATGTAGTAAGATTTTAGCAATCTTTTATTGGCCCGACGTATTATATTTTTAGTGGTCCTCCACATGTTTTTTTTTTTTTTTTAAGGTTTAATGTTTATCTTTGCCACTTTTTTTATGTGTTTATAGTTATGTCACCATTTAGAATTTTTTACTAGCAAATTCTTAGGATTTTGCTTTTGTTTGTATATTTAACTGGATTATTTTGAAGGTTGTTTAAATTGTCTACCATGTTGGCACACCAAATGCCCCCCCCCCCCCACATGAGTTAGTGAATTTTTTAGATGAAACATTTTATTTGTTTGTAATGTTTGATGCCTAAAATAATCCCCACAGTATTACAAACAATAGGCACGTTTTTAAATTCAACAAAAACGCTTTTATTTTAGCAAATGATAAAAAGGAACAAAAACAGAATGGCAGCACTTGAACCGCTAGCAAAATACATGCAAACTTGCATTGTCAAACATGGTGAAGGCTAAATTAGCCAACCTCAGGAGGCACACAAACTAAAATCTGAAGCAGCAGCACATAACACCAAAGGAACCCAAGCTGTGGTAGTCCAAACAAGATGCCATTTGTGGGGGATCAAATGGAAGGCAGGGCATCAACGTCTCCTCTTCCTTGCAACCTTCCTTCCAGGCTGCCTTCCAGCGGGTCTTCCCTGGGCCCTTGCAGGTGGGGATGATGTGGCAGCAGGAGTTTGGTGTTGAGCAAGCCGGGCCGGGTCACATAGCCCAGTGTCTGGGGTCAGCAGCTCCCTCTCCATCCACCAAAGGGCCTGGTTGATCACGCCCTTTGCCAGTTGCCTCTGCTCCTCCGTGCCTTTATTTAGATCGTGTGCCAGGGAGGCACTGTAGGCCTCAGTGGGGTTGAGGGGGGCCCTCATGATGGCACTCGCCTCCCTAATCATTTGGAGGCTGGCTTCCTCCACTGCCCCCAATTTCTTCTTTCAGCCTGGTGGCCTAATATGGAGGGGAGGAGCCTGGCTGGTGGTGGTTGTCCTTGGGAGCTGCTGAACGCCACTGGGCCCGGCCTCCTCCTGGCTGCCACTGACCCCTTCGGCCTGGCTGTCAGTGAGGAGAGGATCTGCCACCTCCTCGCTGGTCTCTTCCTCCTGTGTTAAAAAAAGGGACATGTTGTAATATATTTATAAATATAATCACTCACATTTTCATGCTTGAATCTTCTTTTTTGCCCCTAATTTAAACTTGAAAACAGACTCACCCTCTGACCCCTGCAGTTCTCATCCCTGACACCTATTTATTTGCCCACCACTTTAGATTTTTGCTTCCCAGCTTGTACTTTATTAACCAATATCAAGTCAAGAATCAAACAATAATTAATATTATTCCATAAATAGTTATGAAACTACTATACCTCATCATCGTAGAGGCGCAGATCTGCCTCTCTGTCAGCCAGGCCCTCTTCATCCGACTCTGCAGGGCTGTGGTGATCTGGGGAAGTCCCGCTGGAAGGTAGCGTGGAGGGAAGGTTGGGATTCAGACTTGACATAGATGGCCTGCCTTCCAGTTGATCCCGCAAAAAAGACATCTGGTTGTAATACCACAGCTTGGGTTCCTTTGGTGGTCTTGCTGCTGCTCCAGATCTTAGCTGCTTTTGGTGAGCTTTGTATGCTCTCCTATATGTGCCCCTGAGGTTGGCAAGTTTATCCTTCACCATGTTGGCACTGCATTCTGGCACCCATGTCCTCATGTATGCTGCTAGCTGTTCAAGTGCTGCCGCTCGTATGTCCTTGTTATGATAATGGTCCTGCTTTGAATCCCACAGGATGGGCATTTCTCTAAATTTATCCAGCAAATGCTGGATAATGTCTTGGGTCTGCAGTAGATCCATATTAAATTTTTATAGTTGTAATTTTAGTCTAGATTACAAAAAGAAAAAGAAACCAAAAACACGATTTAAAAAAGGCTCAGCATTTACATTGATAGAATATGTTTTTAAAAAAAGTAGGACCTATATAGAAATACAAACACAGTGTCTCTTGTTTACAAAATGCTGGCCAGCTCTGCCCCATTGGTTGGTTGTAGCTAACATTTTTTAAATACATGCTGCCCCTTTGGTTCCATTGCAGGAAATAATAGAAATCTACAACCATACACAATTATTACAAATGACAGCATTCCTCAAGGCACTATTGCATGTGTAGATATCCTGCCCCTCATCATTGATTACATGAAAGACACTTCCTAATGACCTCTGTCCAACCAACACAGAACAATACTTGGCCTGATCTGATCTGATTACTCATTGGTAATGAGTTTCATCATTTTTGACATCTATATTTTGTGATGTCTACAAAAGCATTTGGGTACGAAAATCACATTCTGGTATCCAAGAGACATAATAGCTTAATAAAACTGTACAACCAACAGACAAAACCCCCATCCCATGGCTCTCCATTTTATAGCCCGCTGCTGATCCCATGTTTAAATTTCTTACCTGCCTCTCTCAAAATCCTCGTTTGTTACGCTCGATGAATTAACACGTAACCTACGTAATCACGTCATGCGCCTTTTATCCACTCCGCGTATGTATGAAACGCCGCCCTCGTCACCTTTGCCATGCCCCTAATCAATTGAAAATGTAAATATGGCGTTAACTGTGTAGGTTCTGGAATCGCGCGAAGATTCTCCGCGTAACCTACGTCAATACGTTGTTGGCATTCGCGACACTCCGCATATGCAAGAATCCCCGCCCTCATCTCCGCCCATGACGGGACATTTCCTCGTTTCCACGCCCCTAATCTCTGTGGGAAGGAAAGATGGCGATGTCACACGAGCGGGCACGGAGCTCTCATGGCGCAAGTGAAGGGACAGAGGCAGGACCGTCCCGATCCAGGCCTAAAAGATATAAAGCCACTAATATGGCGTTTGAAGAAATGGTGGAGTTGGTTTACATCATGAGGAGGAAGGATTATGATGGTGAATGTGGGCCCTACAAAACACCGAACCGTAGAAAGTCACACATAATGGACAAGGTGGCAAGGAGAATGAGGAGAATGTTTGGTGTCACCAGGTCCAAGGAGCAACTCCGAAAGCGTTGGTCCGATTTAAAATTGAGGGAGCCACATCACATGAAGAAGATCCTCAAAATCCTGCGTAAAAGTAAGTCCATATTATTTAAGGGGGGGGGGGAATGTCTGCAATAATGTTTTGATATGTAGTTTTTGACATCTGCCTCCTTGGCCTGCTTGTACTTTTGAACACGTGTAGATACTGTATTGTGTTTATGTCAAATAACAACCTTTACCAAATATTGTGAAATAGTTAACACGCATAATATGACATTGTTTCGCAGAAATGCGAGGTTAGTCCAGGAACAACACACCTGGACATGGCTGACTGGCCACAAACTTTGTTTGTAAACATTTTTGAATAGCAAAATCACAGAAATTTACTTGAGTGAATGTGACAGGCAAACAAGATTCATTCTCCAAAATGCAAATAAAGCTGATGTTTTAACATCTGGAAATGCAAAGCACCTGTGTCTCAACAATCAAAGGATATTTATTTGGAGGGTCGACGAGAATTAATGTTTTGGGGGGACATCCATGTGTGTCACTTCTTTGCAAAAAAGGGGCAGGATCAGAGCTTGGCCTAGAACTACGCCAAAAATGGAGGATTGCTGAAAGAATAAACTAACAAAAATCATCATAAATGTATCGTCTATGCAATGTGTGCGATTTATGATATACAATATCTGTGTGCTGATGAGTATACCTTTTGTTTTTTCGTATTTCTTATAGGGGAAAGAAGACGCCAGCAATTGGAGGAGGCAGAGAGGGCCAGACACCCACAAAATCAAACACCTCCACATGTGGAGGAGGAGGAGGCTGTGGAAGGAAGAGAGGAGGATGTGGAAGGAAGAGAGGAGGATGTGGAAGGAAGAGAGGAGGATGTGGAAGGAAGAGAGGAGGAAGACTTAACTCTGGATTTAGAATTCGGTGAAGATGAGGCGGAACTGGACGAAGCAGAATTGCGTGATTTTGAAGGGGTATTGATGGATAAAGAAGGAGTTCTGGAAGAAGATGGAGGAGTCGTGGAAGATGAGGGGGAGGTGGTGGAAGAAGGAGGAGTCGTGGAGGATGAGGCTGAGGTGGTGGAAGAAGGAGGAGTCATCAAAGATTGTGAAATTGTGGATGTGGAAATTATCAGGCCATCAGGTCAGTGTCACCACAACATTAATAGGGCCAAACATATGCAGATAGGCCGGAAACTCTTTACATATTTTGAATGCCAATTTGTTTGTTTTTAGGGGATGAAGATGGTGTAGCACATTTTTCACGTGCAAGTGCTTCAATAATTGTACAGCAAGTAATGGAGTGCAGCACGGAAATGGACAATATGCGGGAAAGGATGGTCGTCATGGAGCAGAATGTTCGAAATGTCATTTCAGAGTGCAGCACGGAAATGGACAACATGCGCCAAAGGATGCTAGTCATCGAACAGAATTTCAAAAATATCATTGACATGATGGGCCGTGTCAAAGACTGAAACACAAAAGCCCATCCCCCGCCCATCCCCCGCCCACAAAACCATTTTTAATTTTTGTACTTTATAATACGCCAAAATTTCTAAATGCACACACATTGTGCCAATATGTGCTATCTGCCATCACAGACTATCTATTGTCTGTGCTTTGTGGGTACAAACCCCTCCTCGATCCTCAAGTAGTTGAGAGGAAGAAGGGTTTGCTCCCACAAAACACAGACATTGATCACCCATGATGTCAGATAGCACATGTGGCCATTTGTCTGTTTAACCAATGACATTTGGCGATTTTTCACTGAATGTGTGCATTTCGAAATTTTGGCGTGTTCCAGTGTGAAAGCACACCATCCATGACTGACTGCTGTTGTTATTTTTTTTTTTTTTTTGGTGTTGATCTTGTTTTGGTTGTAAATGTTTACAGTTTCAGATCACAAAACGAACAATAAATATCACCTAAAGAAATAAGTTAAATAATTAGCTTAAAAAAATACCAAACTTTTTGGTTGTGTTAAAATTTAGAAAAAAAATATATACACCAAAAAAAAAAAAGCACAAAAATGTTTTGTAGAAAAACACTACCCAAAAATGTTGAAATGAAAATAAATTTCTTAGAAAAAACAAGCAAATTAGAAAAAAAAAAGTAAAAAATATTTTAAAAAACACCCCAAAAAATATAAACATAGAAATTATTCTGGGTTACTGAAAACAAAACTAAATAAAACCGTTAATTTTGTTCAAAAGTAGTAAAAATATATGTTTAGAGGTGTGTATATATATATATATATATATATATATATATATATATATATATATATATATTTATATATATATATATATATATATATATATATATATATATATATATATATATATATATATAGATAGATATATAGGAGACAAGCCAGAAAATTCTGGGGTATATTTTCACTTAAATAATTATTACATTGTGTTTCGATCATTATTCTTGATAATCACTGTCAATAAAGAAAAAAAATGAAAGAATTAAAAGCAAATATTTACACCACAAAATTTTAAAAAAATGTTTGAAACCAAAAAAGAAGCATTTTTTGGGGAAAAAGGACTAAAATAAAAAAATATAGTTGTGACATCAAAAGCTGAAAAATGAGTGGCTTCTTATTTCTAGACTGAATACCCAGTTTGTAGATGAGTGAATAATGTGCAAATGTGGTTAGTTAATACATCTGAGTAAGTAAATTTGGCACTAGAAGTGCACTATTTTTGGAGAGAACCTGGAAGACAGAAAAATAGAGAAAAAGCAGTAATGACAAACAACTGTATAAAGTCCAATGGTCTAATTATTTATTAGTTCTGAGAATATTCCTTTCTTTTGGGGGCCGAATTAGAAAGAAATATGATCTGGCATAGCAATGGCCCCCCGACCCATGAAGTACTCAACATATTTGTCGCGTACCTCACGAGCAGATTGGGGGGCCAAGCCAGCGCGACCAGTGTCCAGGCCAGGAATGTTCTCTGAGGGTAGTCCTGCCTCAGAGCCCATGGGGGCTAGGTACGTCTGGGAGTGCCTGCGTAGAAAATTGTGCAAAATGCAGCAGGCAAATATAATGGTGTTCAATTTATATTCCGCCAAATGTATCGATGTCAGGAACAGGCGGAACCGGTTGGTGAGGATCCCAAAGGCATTCTCGACTACCCTCCGAGCCCTGGACAACCGAAAATTGAACACCTTCCTCTCTAAGGTGAGGGTCCTCTGGGGAAAAGGCCGCATTAGGTGAGGTCCAAGCTCGAAAGCCTCGTCCTCTAGGAACACAAACGGAAGTCCTTCCACATTATCTTCATCTGGTGGCAATGCCAGACCACCAGTTTGGAGACGATCATAGAAATCAGTCCGTGAGAACACTCCCCCATCTGACATCCGGCCGTTCTTCCCCACGTCCACATATAGAAACTCATACTGTGCCGACACCACCGCCATCAACACAATACTATGATAACCCTTGTAGTTATAATAGAAGGACACCGAGTGGGGTGGGGGCACAATGCGGACGTGTTTCCCATCTATTGCTCCACCGCAGTTAGGAAAATCCCACCGCTCGGCAAATTGGGAAGCCACAGACTGCCATTCCTGTGGTGTGGAGGGTAGCTGTGGGGACAAACAAAAAAAGAGATTTAGTACTTTGGCACATAAACATTGCAAACATAATCCTACAAGCATCCTTGTGCAACTTTACATTTTTAAAATAGCATTTTCAAATTATGAAGGGAGAATTTCGGGGCACAAATAGATAGGCCCACTTAATTAATAAGAGACTCCACAGCCCTCTGATGGGGACAAAAACACTTTGAAGGGGGGGTGGGGGGTGTTTAAACTGTTTTAACAAAAAATAAAAAAAGTGGCAAGGTGGGGGTTGGCCCGAAGATAGCATGCTGGACAGGTTAATATTGGGTAAGATCCAAATATGCAGGTAGGCCAAAATAAAAAGAACATGTAAAAGCTGATATCAACATGCATAGTGAGAAAAGGGAACGTTAGTTAAACACACAGCATATCTGGGAACTTAAAAAATATGTTAGTTGCCAACATTATTAAAGACACATTGTGAGGTTAAAATGAGGAAACTTACCTTAATATACTCCTCGTGCAGAACTTTGATGATGGCAGCACACGTGTCCGGTATGATGACCCCAAGCGCCTGCGGAGAGATGCCTGTCGAGAACTTGAGGTCCTGCAGGCTCCTCCCAGTCGCCAGGTACCGCAACGTGGCAATAAGCCTCTGCTCGGCCGCGATGGCTTGGCGCATCACAGTGTCCTGCCTCGTGATATAGGGGGACAGAAGTTCCAGCAGACTGTTGAATACGGGGTCCGTCATGCGGAGAAAATTCCTATAGTCATTAGGATTATTCTCCTGGGTTTCCCTAAGCAGAGGCATATGTGAGAACTGGTCACGCTGGCGCAACCAATTCTTGGTCCAGAAACGCCTCCGCCCCCTGTTTCTGGCCAAAGTACTGGAATAATGAACATATCCAGCAGCCATCCCATAAACAGCACCAACTCGCGAAAATTGACGCTGCTGCTCCATCATGGCTTCAAACCGGCCGGCTGGTCAGTCAAGAACACACTCCAACAGAAAGCACAATCAAATCCAGCGGTACCTGCAAAGAACGCACGACACACAGATACGATCGCACAGTACGAAACTGCAAAGCAGAACGAACTGCACGCCTGTACCCGAATGCCAACTACGTACCCACAAGCACACGCACTGAACCAGAAAATACTACCTGCTAAAGCCTGGAGACCGAGAAGCGCGAATCAGCTCTAACCAAACCTTCACTAACACGAGCAAAGCCGTAACTAGCAAAAGCGGAACAGAAGATTTCGCGTCGCCATTGACTTTGGCCTTTCCCTTTATAGTGACGTCAAACGTGGATTACGTGCACGCGTTCTGGTCCGCAGGGAAATATGGTCCGCTGGTGTGTACAAGCCAGCGGGCCAAATGACAAAACAGCCTTGTACGCCGGAAACAGCCCGTCTGACATTTTCCAGCGAACATGTTTGGTCGTGAGTACCCGGCCTTAAAGGCACATTTTTTGTTGTCATTTTTTTTCATTGCATTTTAGTCTAAATATAAGATCTGAGGTCTTTTTAACCCCAGATCTTTTATTTAAGAGGTCCTGTCATGCTTTTTTTTCTATTACAAGGGATGTTTACATTTCTTGTAATAGGAAGAAAAGTGACACCATTTTTTTTTAAAAGAACAATGTAAAAATAAAAAATAAAAGGTAAAATAAATAATAATAAAGAAAAAAATGTTAAACACGCCCCACCACGTGAGCATATAAAAAAGGTGTTCAAACCACACATGTGAGTTATCGGTAGAGTGAGAGCAATAATTCTAGCCCTAGAACTCCTCTGTAACTCAAAAAATGCAACCTGTAGAATTTTTTAAACATCGCCTATGGAGATTTTTAAGGGTAAAAGTTTGTCGCCATTCCACGAGCGGGCGCAATTTTGAAGCGTGACATGTTGGGTATCAATTTACTTGGCGTAACATTATCTTTCACAATATAAAAGAAAATTGGGCTAACTTTACCGTTGTCTTATTTTTTTATTCAAAAAAGTGTATTTCTTCCCAAAAAAGTGCCGCTGCACAAATACGGTGTGGCAGAAAGTGTTGCAATTTTATTCTCTAGGGCAGTGGTTCTCAACCTGGGGGTCGGGACCCCCTTGGGGGTCGAATAAAGATTTGGCAGGGGTCACCGCATCCTGGGCTGTTCCTGAAGCCCGCACCGCTCTCCCAGCCTTTTTGCGGCCGCCCAGCAGGGCAGTCTTTGGAGCCTGTGGCCGCCCAGCTGCGCTGTTCCCGGAGCCCGCGGCCGCCCACTCAGCCTCTTTGCAGGCGCCCATTCAGTTCACGGCATGGCTGGGGGGCAGAGACTAGAGGTCAGCTGACTGGTGAGGAATGTGAAGTGGGAGGGGCTGGAGGAGACCCTATCTCCTGATTTCGGCATAGGTGTCACTTCTACGAGACACCACAATGTCGGGGACACTGAAGCTGGAGACAGCGACACTACCTGTAATTATAGTTGCCATTAAAAGGACTCAGGAAGAGCTAAATGTCTGCGGGTTAAGGGCGCAAATTACTTGTCTTGCCTTGGGTGCTGACAACCCACGCTATGAAAATAATTTTACTGTTAGGGGTCCCACAACTTGGGACATTTTATCAAGGGGTCACGGCACTAGAAGGTTGAGAACCACTGCTCTAGGGTGTTAGAAAAAAAAATGTATAATGTTTGGGGGTTCTAAGTAATTTTCTAGCTAAAAAAAAACGTTAACTTGTAAACAACAAATCTCAGAAAGAGGCTCGGTCCTTAAGTGGTTAAGGAGCAATTATAGCCGAAATAATAAACAGAATGCACAACAATAGCAGTTAGCATTATTTTTAATGGGAAACGATTGCTTAAATTCTGATTAATTTGAATTGCACACACATGTCCTGGAACACAACCTTGGCATGAGATCTCCCTGTAAAAATATTTAATGATTTCAGCTCCCCATTTTAAACAAAATCCTGCTTTTTGTTTTAATTAGACCTCAATAGTTCTTTAATCACGCTACGTTTTATTCGGAATCCATTGTACGATAAAACCAAAACAAAAACCCGAAGCATGACGCATTACATATGTGTAAAGGAATTTGTGTATAGAAATGATAAAAGCCCTTCTCTTGTTTACCCAAGACTTGATACAGCGAACAATATTTCAGCGTGTGAGCTTGTGATAAACAGCTGCAGTGAAGGTGCTGAGCATCCGGAGGAGGATATTGTCCTCCTGGGTCTGGCTTCAGAACATTGGTTTTGGGGAGAAAAATGTTTTCTAAGAAATAAAAGAACATATCCATCCTCAATAGGGAGCACAGATCATTCTACAGCTGTTGTATGGTGAGACTTTAACTACATCAACGCTGTAGTGTGAGACTAAAATTTTCGACAAAAAATGTTTATCCGTTAAAGAAAATATAAACTGTTTATAGTGTGAACCTGATATACTAAGGCCGGGTTCACACCTATGCGAATTGGTTGTGGCTTAAACCGCATCCAATTCGCATAACATTATAAAATACATTGATTTCAATGAGGCTGGTTCACATATGTGCGATGCATTCGCACTGCGCATTGACGAAAAACCGTGTGCGTTTTCTAGGCATTGCGGTGCGGCTCAGGTGCGAATTCAGGCCCATTATCTTCTATGGGCACGCATCTGATTCGCAGATGTGTTAATTTCTCTTCAGGATTTCTCTCATTCACCTCAATACACTTCCCCCCTCCCCCTCCCCTCTCCCAGGTCTCCAAATTCGCATGTAAAACGGAGATGATCTGCTGAACAGTTCTCTTATCTTTCTGCAGAGATAAGAGAGAGAGAGAGAGAGAGACTTGTAAAGCGCAACACATGCGAACTGAATCGCCTCTGGGCGCTGTATCCATTTCGATAGATACAGAGCTGAAATTCGCACCGCAAGTGTGAATCCGGCCTAAAGGGGACTTGTATACTATTAAAGTAAATCTGCCACATACTGTACAAGGCACAATTGCAGCTTTGAAACGATGTACAAAGTACCCCAAATTCATCCTGCTGTCGTGGAGTATATATCCATCCAGGATCATAAATTAAAGGGGTTGTAAAGGCACTTTTTTTCCTAAATAGCTTCCTTTACCTTAGTGCAGTCCTCCTTCACTTACCTCATCCTTCAACTTTGCTTTTAACTACTTGCCGACCAGCCGCCACCATTTTACGGCGGCAGGTCGGCTCCCCTGCGCGAGAGCCCGTAGCTATACGTCGGCTCTCGCGCAGGCCACTAAGGGCCCTAGCTCCTGGTCCTGTCAGGGAGAGAAATGCTGATCTTCTGTTCATACAATGTATCAACAGAAGATCGGTCATTTCTTCTAGTGAGGCCACCCCCCCTACAGTTAGAACACACCCAGGGAACATACTTAACCCCTTCCCCACCCCCCTAGTGTTAAGCCCTTCACTGCCAGTGGCATTTTTATAGTAATCCAATGCATTTTTATAGCACTGATCGCTATTAAAAATGCCAATGGTCCCAAAAATGTGTCAAAAGTGTCCGAAGTGTCCGCCATAATGTCGCAGTAGCGAAAAAAAATCGATGATCGCCGCCATTACTAGTAAAAAAAAATATTAATAAAAATGCCATAAAAATACCCCCTAATTTGTAAACGCTATAACTTTTGCGCAAACCAATCAATAAACGCTTATTGCGATTTTTTTTTTACTAAAAATATGTAGAAGAATATATATCGGCATAAACTGAGGAAAAAAAATGTTTTTTTATATATTTTTGGGGAATATTTATTATAGCAAAAAGTAAAAAATATAATTTTTTTTCAAAATTGTCGCTCTATTTTTGTTTATAGCGCAAAAACTAAAAACCGCAGAGGTGATCAAATACCACCAAAAGAAAACTCTATTTGTGGGGGGAAAAGGACGCCAATTTTGTTTGGGAGCCATGTCGCACGACCGTGCAATTGTCAGTTAAAGCGACGCAGTGACGAATCGCAAAAAGTGCTCTGGTCTTTGACCAGCAATATGGTCCGGGGGTTAAGTGGTTAAATGTCCTTATTTCTTCTGAGAAATCCTCACTTCCTGTTCTTCTGTCTGTAACTCCACACAGTAATGTGAGGCTTTCTCCCTGGTGTGGAGTGTCGTGCTCGCCCCCTCCCTTGGACTACAGAAGAGTCAGGACGCCCACTAACACACAGCTCCTTTCTCTATCTGCAACGTAGAAAGTGACCTGACTCTCCTGTAGTCCAAGGGAGGGGGCGAGCACGACACTTCACACCAGGGAGAAGGACTCGCATCACTGTGTGGAATTTACAGACAGAAGAACAGGAAGTGAGAATTTCTCAGAAGAAATAAGGACATTTAAAAGCAAAATCGAAGGATGAGGTAAGTGAAAGCGGACTGCACTTTGATAGACAGATCACCCGTCCAATCCTGGGATGGGTGATCTGTCTATCAAAGTGCCCGGGCAAGGGAGAATATGACGACGCGTGGCGGGGAACACACAGCTATTCAAATGAAAGCTGTTATGTTGCCCAAGCGCTGATCAACTAGACAGCAGCGGCGGGGGGGGGGGGGGGAAGGCTTTCTTTTTGGGGACTAGACGGCGGCAGTGGCAGCAGCTCTCCTCTCCTTAATTAGTGACATACCCGAGGACTGCTCTGCTCCGCTCTCCGCCCCCTCTCCACCCGCTCTCCAGTGAAAAAAAGTATCGGGGAAGCATTGGGAGCATTTGCGCGAGTACAAGTACTCGCGCAAATGCTCAGTATCGGGACAACCCTACTTCTAAGCATGGGCAGTACGTATTCAACGGAACGTCACTTCTGTTACCTAATCTGATGGGTCAACGATTCTGACGGAACACCTACAAATGTAGCCCACCTAGAAATGCCTACTCCTGTAGACTGACATGCTCCTACCAACACATTTGGATATCTGCATATTTCCTCCAAAGAGCCAGATCACTGCATGCATTAGGACTGAGGACTTTTGAGAGTACCTTATGACGTTTTTCTACTGATTTATTAACTACTTGCCGTCGCCGCACCGTCATTTTACGTCCACAAGGTGGCTCTCCTAGGCGAGACCACGTAAATGGACGTCCTACCCTTTAGCCGCCACTAGGGGCGCACGCGCGCCGCCGGAGGCGCGCGCGCGCGCCCCCCGCTCGCCCCCGACTCCCGTGCGTGTGCCCGGCGGGCGCGATCGCCGCCGGGCACACGCGATCGCTCGGTACAGAGCGGGGAACGGGAGCTGTGTGTGTAAACACACAGCTCTCGTTCCTGTCAGCAGGGGAAATGCTGATTTTCTGTTCATACAATGTATGAACAGAAAATCAGTGTTTCCCCAAGTGAGGCCACCCCCCCCCCCCACAGTAAGAACACACCCAGGCATACTTAACCCCTTCCCCGCCCCCTAGTGTTAACCCCTTCACTGCCAGTGGCATTTTTATAGTAATCTAATGCATTTTTATAGCACTGATCGCTATAAAAATGCCAATGGTCCCAAAAATGTGTCAAAAATGTCCGAAGTGTCCGCCATAATGTCGCAATACCGAAAAAAAAATCGCCGATCGCCGCCATTACTAGTAAAAAAAATATTAATAAAAATGCCATAAAAATACCCCCTATTTTGTAAACGCTATAACTTTTGCGCAAACCAATCAATAAACGCTTATTGCGATTTTTTTTACGAAAAATATGTAGAAGAATACGTATCGGCCTAAACTGAGGAAAAAAAATGTTTTTTTATATATTTTTGGGGGATATTTATTACAGCAAAAAGTAAAAAATATTCATTTTTTTCAAAATTGTCGTTCTATTTTTGTTTATAGCGCAAAAAAAAAAAAAACGCAGAGGTGATCAAATACCACCAAAAGAAAGCTCTATTTGTGGGAAAAAAAGGACGCCAATTTTGTTTGGGAGCCACGTCGCACGACCGCGCAATTGTCTGTTAAAGCGACGCAGTCCCGAATCGCAAAAAGTACTCTGGTCTTTGGGCAGCAATATGGTCCGGGGGGTAAGTGGTTAAAGAGAACTGTAGGACTTTAAACACCTTTTGTTTTGATGTGCCTGGAATGTATTAAGCTGATTTAAACTAAATGTTAAATTGAGCTTTAATATAAGCTCATTGCATTTGTATGTTGACCACTTTCTTTGTTGTACAAAAGTGCACAATATTAACAGGTTTTGACCTCCAAGCAGTAGGAATAAAAGTCAGTGGCAGGGCCTTTGTGGAATATTGGTTCTGCTATAAATGGATTATCAGGCTGTCCCAGACAGACTTTTGAATAGTTGGCAAAGGACAAACAGCTGTACTCTGGAAAGGAATGCTCACAATAATGACTTTGATTAAATTAATGGAACCATTCTGTGTTTTGTATTAGAGCTCCCAATATTTTTATGACTTAGAGACAGAAGGGCGGCAGGGCTCTTTACAGCTCTATTAACTAATCTAATGACAATTATTGTGTGACCCTGGGTGTGGTTGCCACCATCTTTATTTGTTATATCTGGAAAACTACAATTTCTATTTGTAGGACTTTGAAGGCAACTTCTAACCAAAAAATAAGACTCAAGTAATAACATTTATTTTCTCGATTTAAAAGGTTTGAACCACATATATTACATCACATATTACATAATATAAAATATTGTACAAAATTAGGTTACTACATCAAGAAGTGTGATCCAAATGGTATCCCCACAGCCGATGATTTAGCTTGCAGTTGCTGGATTACTGGTTGGCCCACTCAGCTTAGGGACCTCAACGCGTTTCAAAATATTTATGTAGCACTACCCCCAGAGGAGCTGTTTTCCTCACCAGCACAGTCCAACACCACGACAATTCCTTAAAATAATGGCAGAATAAACTTCTCAATTCGGTTGTACGAGGTAACAGCCTATCCCGGACGAGCCCCCACGTGTAGCACTACCCCCGAAGGAGCTGCTGGTTTGTTTTGGGTGGCACATTTACCTTGTGGCTTTCCGAATTCCTAGGGGTGTATGGTGCATATAGCAGAAGTAAAGAAATGTCTGCAACAGGTGTCTTTTGCTGTGCTCTTTATTACCCAGCCGGGTAAAAACAATAAACTTGTGGTGAAGAAAGTAAAGTTGAAGGAAGAAGAAGGATAGCAAATTCAGGCGTAGTATTAGGGAAACAGTCCTGCTCCCACGTGTAACACTTCTTTGCGCCACTCCTGTCTGAGTGGAATAGCGTACCTGGACATGCCTCTCTCACTGACCTGGCAGCCAGAGTATCCTCGAACCTTTGAGAAGAAGTCTCTGCCACAGACCCTCCTAGGATGAATTCAGTAAGAAACCTCTGCCACAGGCCCTTCTGATTGTAGTTACGGAGATGTACCTCCTTAGTGAAATTACGCCTGGATCTCCTTCTAATTCCTTTCAGGTACTGACTGACAGGTGACCAGCCTTCCAGTGTCCAGATACCTCGATCCCCGGTGGATTGTCGAGACCCTATTGGATCGCCAGCCTCTCATTGGCTTTCCTCAGATGGACTCCCCACCGTACAGCTATATTGCTTGGGATCTTCAGAATTGGGAACCCAGTCGACCACTGGGCTCCCTA
The DNA here is from genome assembly GCF_905171775.1 of Rana temporaria. Taxonomy (NCBI): domain Eukaryota; kingdom Metazoa; phylum Chordata; class Amphibia; order Anura; family Ranidae; genus Rana; species Rana temporaria. The sequence continues at coordinate 143,894,115 of NC_053489.1, forward strand.
CCACGACATGTTCTGGACCCATATGGTCCCGGAACCAGGAACTCCGCGTGGCACGCACGCCCCGGCCAGGTAGGACATAGCGCCGGGGCACCGTGGTGCAGACACCCTAAAGGTGGATGCCGAACTCCGAAGAAGAAGACCCAGAACCAATGGCGTCTGTCCCATAAATACCCACCCCCAGCATGCACAGTGAGGCTCAACCCTCCTGATTGGCTGCTGGGGAAGAGCACCCAAACCTTGACTCCACTGCTGCCACCTACTGCCCTGGGGTGGGAAGAACACCCCAGCACAACAGAATGAGCCCACAGCACAGGCAAGCTGAGACAGAGACCCAATTTGAACATTTTAACCAGATCAGAGTTTAACTACACTGTAATCTCTTTCTAAATTTAAACAGCACCGGTACTTTGAAGTAACCAAGCGCTACATTTATAACGATTATCTTCTTCAGGGATAAGATATCACTATAATTTGTCGCACTGGTCCTATATGTAAAAAGAAGTCAGAATCCAAGTAAGTATATCTCTAGTCATCGGGGCCCCCCATAAGTAAATGCAAAAACCACCACTCATATTTCAGGATAAAAGCATGACATACTGTTATTATAGCATGGTTCCATCTGTGTTGGACATCCATCCACCAGTATGTCAGATAGATTTTTCACAAATTGAACAACAGATAGAGGGGATCCTGCCCCCTGGTGAAGACCTTCAAATACTAGGGGAGGCTCAAGATAGCGGTCTTATTCCACATAGGATTACAAAGTATGGACTGCTGCACCGTGTAGTCCTGCTTGAACATGTGGCCCCTTCTGGGTCACCCTGCTGGGATTCTCTCTGGAACCAGGAACCTACTACTATTCGACTTGAGCTACATTGACTTTTCTCTTGGGAAAGGTCTGAGCTGGGCTGCCTACATTAGTTAGATAGGGTTAGACTCTGCTTTATGTACGTTGTGCTGATGGACTGTGTTACTGAATGGTCAGTAAAGTAACTGACACTGATACTAGTTTAAAAAAATGCTTACGTAAAATAATTAAACTGTGCATGCAAGGAGATCTGTGCTTAGGACACGCCGGGATCTTTAATCTGCCTCTGGAAATGAGGTGACAGGAGCGGGCCACAGGCTCTGCGGTGTCCCCCTCAGAATGCTGCATTCAAAAGATGGGGTGTAATGCCTAGGGGAAAGATTTTTCACAGCAAAGAGCTTCAATTTCAATGTGTATCTGTGCAAAGTGAATAGCTCACTTCTAAACATGGTGTGGCGTCTTAATGCTGATTCTTCTCATGACCGCAGCCTGTTCCAGGGCATTAGTAAGTACATTTACAGAGAGGTCCCCATCCCCAGGGTAAGTAGGCGATACCCACACATCCGCCACTGCAGAGTATTCCATTGGTCCTATGGTGGTTGTGGCAGGAACGGTTGCACCTTCTTCATCTGCACTCAAGGTCTATGAACTTTTTCTGGACAAGATTCTGGTCTCCTTCAGGGCCCCCTGACTAATTTAATTTATCCAATTGAAATCCTGTTGAATATGTCACTGCTTCTATTCCAATGCTGACTGCTGACAAAAAAAAAACAACAATTTAACACCCATTGTGTAGGCAGTTGCAGTCTGTTGTCTCCACTGCAAGTAGCACTCAACTGCAGCAGCAGTACAGAGGGAGAGTCAAGAGAAACATGGTTCATCATGTATGGTTTGCCGAGTCAGTGGGGCAGCAATCCGATTGGAAGACGCCAGAAGACTAGCACTCAGAAGAAGATGAGGGTGCCAATACATTACCGTTGGACAGGTAAGTATTAACTCTTTAATTCCACTTTAAGTGGTCCCACTGCCTGGGACTGATAACAACCCAGTATGATATAGGAGTCTCTATAGCAGCTGATGTTTGGCTGTGCTAAGAGGTATACTGGGGTGCTTGCCTGCTCGCCAAAGCACTCCTTTCCAGTACAGACATTCAGTGCTGGAGGTGCCAGTACAGTGCACTGCCACATTCCCACTGAAAAAAAATCCCTGGTTCTGATGATACTGTAGATGATGATACTGTAGGTATAGACCTATCAGCAACAATTTGCTTCAAGCCTTTTGTATTCATGCAAGTGTTTTAGTTGAAAAACATCCAGAGAACAGCAATGGCTTTTTACAGCATATTGATATCATTTTGGAAGCCTAAAAGAAACTTTCTGGTCTTTCCTGGTATTACTATGATGAGGCTTATTGTCAGAAACTAGCAGTTCACCCCCTTTAAAGTCAAGGGTCAAAGACGAGGGCTTGTATTTGAATCTGTTGTTACTGCAAAAATCCCCCTGGTTTTAAACAAGTCTCAATATCCTGCATATCCACTTGCCAACCACAATACATATATATACATTGTGGCTTGCTAGTCGCTATCAGCCAACAGGATAAACAGAAAATGTAGCGCTAACAAACTCGAACTTTAAAATATATGATACCATGTGAGGCAACTACATTCATGATATACGTGCATGTATATGAACTACCGACACACATATAGGTAGCCAAAATGGTGCTGAAAAGAAAAAACGTGGCAAAGTCTATATTTTAAAATTGAATGGACATCAATTGAATAATTGGTGCAGAAAAATAGGTGAACTGCTATCCAATAATTGGGATGCAACAGGTATTCAAGTTGTGTGTAGAACTCTATGGGGATCACAATCACATCAAGGTATGGAGTGGATATAAACACGCTTACCAGATGAGTTGGACTCTAATACTGTACAGCAAAGAGTCAGCCAGACATTGTGGTCTTTGGAAACCGGGACCACTAAAACCGGAGTAGGACTGTGGAAGAGACTGGAACTCCAAATGGCGTGAACAACAGGAACCAGCTGTGCTTGAATGGTGTACTGCGTCAATACCACGAGCTCCGAGTGCAATCCTTGGATCATCAATCAAGAGGTACAGGAAAAGGAAGTAGCTGAAGCTCCAAAGGAAACCATGGGATGGATGGTATAAGAGATAGAAAAAGGAACTCCAATAGTGCAGGTCAATTAAAACCAATAAAGGTTTATTTATAAAAGTCATAAACAAAATATGACATAGATAAAAGTGATCACGTACAAAAATAGCAATATGGGGTGCTCAATAGCAATACCCAATATAGGTTTTTCAGTTTTTCCTTTATTTTATTTTTTGCTATCAGCCAACATCCCGCAATTTTTTTTTTTAGCCAATGATTCTCTTCCTAATGAAAATAGTCTGAGCAGTGAATTAGCCATTGGAACGCTTTCAGAGGCAGCTGGACAGATAAAAAAATATGTTGGTTTGAATGGCTGGCCATAGAGGTGAACAGATGAGCTCTGGTGGACTGGAGCAACACCATGATGTCACTTCTGGTCTAGGATGGAAGTAAACAATATATATTTTTTTTTAATGCAAAAGATCATATTTCTAATGTTTTGCTTTTAAAGGTAGAGGAGACATTTAGGGTCTTATAGACCCCAGAACTCTCCATAAAGAGGACTTGTCATCCCTTATTTTTATTGCAAGGGATGTTTACATTTCTTGTAATAGGAATAAAGGTAGTTAAAATAAAATTTAAGGGACAATGTAAAAATAAAAATAAGATAATCGTGTAGCACTACCCCCGCAGGAGCTGCTGAGTATTTCGGGCGGCATATTACCTCTATTTACTCGCCGTCCAGGGTAGTAGGAGAGAGCTGAAAAAGTTCAATGTCCACACTTTACACTTCTTTTTCTAAGATTTATTGCGGAACTTGGTAAGAAAAGAAGAAGTGGTGGAAGGGTAAACAGGTAGATAGGTTCAGGTGCATAATCTCAATTAGGAAACACTCCTGCTTCCAGCAACAGTTCTCGTTGCCACTCTAGCCAGAGTGGTCATTGTTCCCCCGGACAGGTCCCTCTCACTGGCCCAGCAGCCGGAAAGGCGCACGGAATAAAGTACAGTTTCTGCCACAGACCTTCCTTTATGAGGAGGCACTTTCGGTCCAGAATCCCCTGACTCAGGATTCAGCACCCGGATCTCTCCAGATTAACTTCTGTAGAACTCAAATCTGACAGGCGATCACCATCAAGCCTTTCAGTGTATGGTACATCCTTCGATGAAGTTTCCAGGCCTTCTCCCAAGGTACCAGCCTCTTGTCTGGTCCTCTTCAGGATAGGTCCTCCCCTGGCTTCCTTCATCAAGCGACTTCCTCCCTCAAGGACAGACAGCACAGGATCACCTTGAAAGCGTAGACCCAATCTGACTACTGGGCCTACTAAGACAGATCACAACCCCGGACCAATGTGGTCCCGGAGCCAGGATTTCAGGAGCACGCACCTCCGGCCAGGTGGGCCACGAGGTGGTGGGACGACAGACCAACGACCGTGGTCCAATGAAGTCTGTCCCTAAAGTGCCTCCCCAGCATGCACAGCGGGACAATCACCCCCACTGATTGGCTGCCGAGGGGGACACCCAATACACCCTGACTCTGCTGCTGCCACCCTTGGCCTGGGATGGTAATAACACCCCCAGGCGAATAATGGTGGTTACTCCCAGCACAGCCATTGCTGGAACAGAGGCTAAATTGCCCACAATCATATTCGCCCGAGTCAATTAACAACTCAGACCCCCTCTAAATTCAAAGCGGAGCCCACCCAACAGGAGCAGGACGATACAATAAAAAAATAAATAAAATTTAAGCAGCCCCATATATCCGTGCTCGCACACAGATGCAAATGCATACATAAGTTGCACACCCATATGTAAATGGTGTTCGCACCACACATGTGAGGTTTTGCCTTGAATGATAAGCTAGAGCATTAATTCTAGCGCTAGAACTTCTCTGTTACTCTAAACAGGTAAAAAAAATTAAAGCGTTGCCTATGGAGACTTTCAGGTATCGTAGTTTGTTGCCATTCCACAAGTGCAATTTTAAAGCATGACATGTTGGGTATCTATTTACTTGGTTGTAACATCTTTTATTCTATTCTTTATTGGGTTATATATTGTGTTTTTTTGCATTAATATTCATTAAGGATGTATTTTTTCCCAAAAAATTGCATTTGCAAAACCGCTGCACAAATACCGTGTGACATAGTGCAACGATCACCATTTTATTCTCTAGGGTCTCTGCAAAAAAATATATATAATGTTTGGGGTTCGAAGTAATTTTCTAGCAAAAAATACAGATTTTTACTGGTCCTTAACCTCCCTGGCGGTATGATTCTTTCAGAAAAAAGATGGTGAAAGCGGTACCATTATTTGCAAGGAAATTTGGCGTTTTATACTGTAGGCCTGCAATTCTAAGGCCCCATACACACGGGAGGATTTATCCGCGGATACGGTCCAGCGGACCGTTTCCGCGGATAAATCCTCTCGAGGATTTCAGCAGATTTTGATGCGATGGAGTGTACTCACCATCGCATTGAAATCCGCGCCGAAATCCTCTGGCGATGACGTGTCACGCCGTCGACGCGATTATGACGCGGCGACGTGCGCGACGCTGTCATATAAGGAATTCCATGCATGCGTCGAATCATTACAACGCATGCGGGGGATCCCTTCGGACGGATGGATCCGGTGAGTCTATACAGACCAGCGGATCCATCCGTTGGGATGGATTCCAGCAGATGGATTTGCTTGGCATGTCAGCAAATATTCGATCTGCTGGAATCCATCCCAGGGGATAAATATCCGCGGAAACAGATCCGCTGGAGTGTACACACCATAGGATCTATCCGCTGAAACCCATTTGCTGGGATTTTTCAGCGGATGGATTCTATGGTGTGTACGGGGCCTTAGGAATAACTAACTTAAATCTGACCAAACAAGAGACTAATAGGCATCCCGGGTATGACATTTTTTTAAAAAACAAAATTATAAATTATAATATAATAAATAATTATAACAAATAATAATATAATTCTAATAAAAATTATTCAATAATGTAATCAACTCAAAATCACTGAAATTTGCTCAGTTGTAGAATTGTCGCTGTCATTATTTTTTTTATGCCGAATTTCCCCACAAATCGCTATCGCACAATTCTGCAAGTGATTATAATTTATTATCGCTGTTTTCTAGCTGATCTAAAACCATTTTTGACATAAAGGGACACTTTTGGTTGCTATGGACAATCTACAGTTTGCAGGGAGAAAGAACCGTTTTTATTATATAAAATGACATGTAGGGCACTGGGCAGACCACTAGGGACAAGGGGGTGTGTATTTTTTACATACAGTACTGTAATCTATAAGATTACAGTATACTGTATGTATTGTGTTTGTTTACGTTTTTGAATTTGGCGCCGTTCTCCGCTCCCATGCGTCGTAACGTCGCAGGGAATGGAGATCGGTGGCACAGGAGGACACTGTGTGAATCGAGCGAGGTCCCGCTCGCTCACACAGCGCGGTGGCATCGCTGGATCCAGGGACAAGGTAAGTAACTTTGTCCCTAACTCTGACTCGGGGTTACCGCTTTTGGTATGAAAATCTCACCCCGAGTCAGACTCGGGAATACCGCCAGGGGGGTTAAATGTGTATAGAAAATGTATCTTTAACCACTTGGGATCCGCCTGCCGTCAATTGACGGCTACAGTGCGGATCCCAATTTCCAAACTGCCGTCAATTGACGGCCGCCCCTTAGGGCGGTCCCCGCGCGCGCTCCAGAGTGCGCTGCGGGGAAAATCTGTGTTGGCCGTGTCCCTCGGACACAGCCAATTACAGATCGCCGCAAACGGCCAATCAGAGTGGCCGTTCGCGAGGCGATCTGTGCGGCCAATGAGAGAGGATCTCATATGTAAACATATGAGATCATCTCTCATTGCCGTTTTACACAGAGACAGCGGTGCTGTCTCTGGAGAGGAGACCGATCTGTGTCTCTTGTACATAGAGACACAGATCGGTCACCCCCCCAGTCACCCCCCCTCCCCCACAGTTAGAACACTAAGCAGGGATACATTTAACCCCTTCCTCACCCCCTAGTGTTAACCCCTTCAATGCCAGTCACATTTATACTGTAATTAGTGCATATTTATAGCACTGATCGCAGTATAAATGTGAATGGCGCCAAAAATGTGTCCGATGTGTCCGCCATAACGTCGCAGTCCCATTAAAAATGGCAGATCGCCGCCATTTCTATTAAAAAAAAATAATTAAAAAAAAATAATTCTGTCCCCTATTTTGTAAGCGCTATAACTTTTGCGCAAACCAGTCGCTTATTGCGATTTTTTTTTTTTTTTTACCAAAAATATGTAGAAGAATACGTATCGGCCTAAACTGAGAAAAAAAAATGTTTTTTTTTTTTTAAATTGGGATATTTATTATAGCAAGAAGTAAAAAATATTGTATTTTTTTCAAAATTGTCTCACTTTTTTGTTTATAGCGCAAAAAATAAAAACCGCACAGGCGATCAAATACCACCAAAAGAAAGCTCTACTTGTGGGGAAAAAAGGACGTCAATTTTGTTTGGGAGCCACGTCGCACGACCGCGCAATTGTTAGTTATAGCGATGCAGTGCCGAAAGCTGAAATTTCACCTGGGCAGGAGGGGGGTATATGTGCCCAGTAAGCAAGTGGTTAATGATGGGTAATGTAAATGCAATTCTTTATGCAAGTACAAGCAAAGTGTGCTTTTTGTGCTAGTCATAATCTTGTTTTTCCCATGTCAGTGAACCTTCTAAATGAATGTTGCCTTGACTGGTAATCTACCCAGACAACAGCATGGCAACCCTCCTAATTAATGGGTTTACTTCTATCTTCTTACGCGGACTCTGGGTTAATAATTTAAAGGTTTACTAAACCCACAATAGTAAAATATGTCTGTATATACAGTAAAGCATGCTTATTATACTCACTGTGGAACCTAAGGGTTTAATCCTGCACATTGTGTAAAAAGGCTGTTTGATCCTGTCTTCTCTGATCCTTCCCTTATTTTACTGTCCCCAATCCATCTTCTGATAGTACAGAGCATTGGGGGCACTCTGCACAAGCTCAATTTGGTGTGTATTGCTAGAGTTTTTTTTTTTTTTTTAGAAGGGTGCATGTGATTAGCACAGGGCCAATCAGCATTGTCCAGACCGAATGTCAGGGGTCATGCAGCCTCATAGGACAGTCAGAGGAGAATGAAAACTCCTCTTACAAGCTTTCCCAGTGCTCGGCCGGACAATGATAGAAGTCTTCTATATACTGCTGATGAAAAAATTTATTTAGCAGTTTATATTTACTAATCTAATTGCATTTTCATGTTCTGTGTATTGTGGCAGACCAGATATAGTGAATGCAGTGCGGTCCTGGGTTTAGTAACACGTTGAGTTCCAGTCATGGTTTAAAACATGTGGCTGTAAATAAAAGTTCTTTGGGGAGAACAGCAGTTCCAATTTTCAGCTCCAGCATTTGGCAATTTTAGAATCGCTCCTCTGGGCCTTGTGCTCAGAAAAGAACGTTATTCACCATCCATCTTTTCTCATTGGTTTTTCACTTGATGATATTGTCCCTGAATTAAGCTAGTTCCTGATGCATCGTACACACAAGCGTTTTTCTCGGCAGGAAAAAATATGACGGGACTATAAAGGGGAAGTTCAATTCAAACAGCGCCACCCTTTGGGCTGCTTTTGCTGATCCATGGTTAGTAAAAGTTTGGTGAGAGACGATTTGCGCTTTTCAGTCTTCGTGTATTTCAGCCTGTTACAGCGTGACAAATGTTCTATCTCCATTCCGAACGCTAGTTTTACCAGAACGAGCGCTCCTATCTCATACTTGATTCTGAGCATGTGTGTTTTTTTCCCGTCAGGAAAAAAGATAACAAGTTTTTCTTCCCACAGTTTTCTCATTGGGAAAACTGCGATGGAGCATACACATAGCCGGTTTTCCTGGCCAAAAGCTGTCATGGCAGTTTTCCCGACGGGAAAAACGGTCGTGTGTACGAGGCATTTCGTATTCTTTAGATGACATTCTAGAAAAAATGAGACCCCTGGTGAAAGGCAAGTTTTTAATCAAAGCTGATCAATCAGCACTTGCATAGTCTTCCCAAAGTGTTTAATAGTTATAGTAAGTCAGGTTGAAAAAAGACACAAGTCCATCAAGTTCAACCATAAGAAATAAAATAATAATAATATCATACAATCACACATACCCAATTCTATACCCACAGTTGATCCAGAGGAAGGCAAAAAAAAAACAGCAGAGCATGATCCAATTTGCTACAGCAGGGAAAAAAATTCCATCCTGATCCCCCCATGAGGCAATCGCATATTCCCCGGATCAACTTTACCTATAAATGTCAGTACCCAGTTATATTATGTACATTTAGGAAAGAATCCAGGCTTTTCTTAAAGCAATCTACTGAGCTGGCCAGAACCACCTCTGCAGGGAGTCTATTCCACATTTCCATAGCTGTCACGTACCTGGTAGTGGAGCCCAACGTGCAGGGAGCGGCCTCTCGTAAGCCTCTGACTCAGGAGCCCCTGGTAGAATAGACGGGGGTCAGGTGTTCAGAGGGACACATGCGCCTGGTTGGTAAGCTGAGTAGCAGGCTGGATGCGGCAGTAGTAAGGTGCACCGAAGTCCCGGCAGGATACTAACGGCAAGCTGGAGCAAAAGCATGGCACTCGCGGGACAGGAACCAAGCAGGTGAAGCAGACCGGGTCAAACACAGATGGGCAGATCAGAAGCCAGAGCAGAATCCAAAGGGGTAGTCAAAGTCCAGGCCGGGTCGGTATAACAGGCGGGCAGAGAACAGAGCAAGGGGCTGAGCAGGTGCGGTGGTCAGACGTAGCCGGGATCAGGGACAGGTGGCAGGCAGGAGTGGTCAAAGGAAGCCGGGTCAGGTAATCAGGATACATACAGGTACACTGATACAGGATACTCCAGGGACACGCTGTAGACTGGACAGCAAGATGGTGAGGGACCTGGCTGCTTTAAATAGAGTGTTTTGGCACCAAACGCCGTCACCGCGAGTTTCCCGATATCCGTCTCAAGAACTGAAGCCCAAAACTGAACTGCATATTCCAGATGAGGTCTTACTAATGATTTATACAGGGTTTTTTTGCATTTATTACATGTCCCCTGGGGCAGGACCCAGGTCCCCAAACACTTTTTATGACAATAACTTGCATATTAACCTTTAAAATCAGCACTTTTGATTTTTCATGTTCGTGTTTAACTAACTGACCGATTAGGTCAGCAAAGAGTTTACAAAAAAAATAGGTTTTGGTTTAAACTTTTTTCAATAGTAGTAGGTAGTAGCTATTTAAACATTAAGGTGCACATAATTCAGCTCCAGTATTTGGTTCTGAAGTATCTACAATGTAATATGTAGATTAAAGTTAGTTATATTTCTAGTAGATTTAATTTATAGCAGATGCTTTGTCCCATTTTCAGCTTGCCAGGAAATTAGTATAAAGAGTGAACAAGCAAGTAATTCCTTAAATTATAAATTTATAGGATTGGATTGAGCTTTAACCTGGGCTAGTACAGTACGTCCTGTAGCTCCTGCAATATGGTCCATTTCTGTGGCTGCATAGTGGTATTGGCTTGCTTTATTTAATGTTTTTTTTCAACAGATAATAATGTTGTTTCAGAATGTTTGGTATTATTATTTATTGAACAGCATGTTCATAAAACTTTTTCTGGTGTTTCGTTCTTTCTATTAATGCTCATCTTGTTTAACCACTTCCCGCCTGACCCTTTTGAAAAATGATGGCTGGGTGGGAGCACTACTATCCTGGGTGGACGTCCTCCAGGTGGCGACCAATCACAGCGATCACATGTCAACAGTACACAATGGCTTTCATTCATAGCCATTCATTCTGTACTATTGTGATCTCTGTAATTGGTCACATGGCACAGGGGCCAATCACAGCTGGCCTGTACTATGTGCTAGCTGTGGCAAATCACAGCTATTGCAATAGTACACAATGGCACATGAATGGATGCCATTTACAAAATTGATTACTTATAACAGTGATCATATCATCACTGCAATAAGCAATCCTAATTAAAAAAATCCTGATCATCTTCCCAGAGCAGTCAATATTCAGTTTGTTTCTGTGCTATAGAAATGTGTTTATCACATTGGCTTAGTCTGTTCTTATATCTCCTCACTCCTTCAGAATAGGAGCGGCTCCTGAAGCAACTAAATTGGGTCTCCTTGAAGAGACTATTCTCAATGTTGGCGGATGGTAATCTAGTTGTTTTAAGTCATACATTCACCACAACTTGTGTTATTGATTTTATTTTTTTTAGGTTCCAGAGTTGTGGTGTGGATTTTTAGCCCTTCCTATATATTGGCTCACAAACAGACTAACTAGAGAATTGCCACAGAGGATCTGGGGTTTTACCTTCACTGTTACAGTGTTTATGGTTTGGAAAAAGGGGCTCTGAGCTTTTTTCTTCCATTTAAGCTGTTAAGAGTCTGGCAGATTCTATTTTAAATTTAGGAGGAAAAATCTTTAGATATTTTATTTAACATTTACATACATTTTTAAAATTACAATTCTTTAACTAATCGATTACACTTTCCAAAATGAACCCTTGTTTGTTCTGGCTGGAGTCTCCACCGATGCAACATCTGAAAAGGTTAGAAAGAGGTTGAGTCATTGACATTTTAAGTTCATGTCCAAAATAAAATGCTTAGCATTTCGTCATGTAGATATGGAAGAAGATTTGCCAGGCCTGTATTGGACTGATTGCATAAATTTGTTGGACATTAGTCTTGACATTTGTAAATTTGGTTTGCAGACTTCTATTGCATTGCCCATGGTCAGGGTGGGTTCCAGTATCGTTTATTAATGATACTGGCTAGTTGTCTAAGGTTATATATGTTTTTTTTAAACTTGAGTCATAGTGACTAAACTTCTGTTTCATTTATTTTACATTGGTTATTCATACGTTTTTAATGTTGAAGAAAAAATATACAGTAAAATGATTGTAGCACTGGCCCTGACCTCCAAAGGGTAATGGGGACCTCCAGAATCAGGGAGAGCTGAGAGGCATAGTGGGTGTAGTGCAAGATGGAATTATTGGGCACCAGTCACTTTTTGGATGCGAACAAAAGAGATTTATTGTCTCTTAACAAAAATTGGAGGAGAGAGGGTTAGGGCCAGGACACCCATAGGCAGATGCAATGGTAATTGGTAGACTCTGAGACAAAATAGGCAGACAGCTATATAGGTTAAGGGCCTTCCAGCTAGATGTGGTCCCTGTGTTTGTAGAACTGCTGTCTCCTATGGCAACTGAACTAGCAACAGTCAATAGTAATCCTTATATGTAACTCACTGTAACTTGGTTTAGGTCTTCTCTTACATCTCAGTGTCCCACTGTAGATATTCACTCACTGAGCTCCCAGTCTCTCACAAGACTTCCAAATCCCAGTCATCACTGGATCCTCTGAGCTATTTCACAGCTAACCCGCTGCATACTCCTCAAGCGTCACCCTCCGCTAACTCGCAGGGCCCCTGGCTTTGCACTTGCTGAAGCTTTCCCACTTCTTCACTGTCCCCGGCTAGTGAAAAAGGCTGCTCTGGTACTTCTTTCAGACTTCCATAAACTGGCCTCTGATAACAGGAGGCATGGTCCCCTAGTGGTAACTGTTTCCTTTTTACCTCTGGCCTTGATCCAGGATTTCCACTAGCAACCATTTGGTTTCCCTGTCTGGCTGAACCTCCGCAACTTAGTTGGACTTCAGGCCTGAAGTCCCAAACCCGCTCTGCTTTTCCTACTCCTGGATAGGCCTCAGGCAGCCTAGCAGCCAGGTACTCCCGGGATAGGCCTCAGGCTTCTGACCTAACAACCCGGAGCATTTTGACACATGCCCACCTAGATAGGCATCCGGGTGGCACAGAACAGCGATCGCCTGATTCCTCCCAAATAAATAGGCTCTCCCAGCAGGCCAAGGGGCTAAAGACCCCTGCCAATTGGCCGTGAGAACCCATCCACTCAGTCTGGCTTCACTATGCCCTTGTCAATCCAATGTCACTGGCAACAGTGCCACCCAGTGACAGAAGAGAGAAGTGCAGAAAACCCAGATTTAGGGAAAAATGTGTGGATCTTCTAACAATTTAGTCTACCTGGTAGACTAAATTTGTGAACAACCCTGCCTAAACACCAGGGTGCTACATGATGAACATAATTAGCGAAATTAAATATTAATATTAATATAAATTAACTACCAAACCAATAATACAGGTTAATTTCTGATTTATGTTTTCAATCTTTAATTTAAATATTGCTGGCTATAATACCTTGAAATGGGGGCAAAATAAAAATGTAACACCCCCATCATGGGATTACAGCACCTTTTACCATTTGCATTTGTTCTGTTTCAAGCCCCTCCCTATTTTTATATTTCTTCCATTCACTTACCTGTTAATGTTGCACCTTCACCCTGTGATGCTACTCATGTATCAGTTGTTGTCCTCATACCTGCAATGGTCCTGGCTTATGGTACCTATAAAATAAGAAGCAGAAGCATCGTTAGATGGTGGATGGAAGAATTATCTCTGGCATCTCCTCTCTTCCTCCCCATCACAGTCATTAATAGGCCTTTATTAGATAGCAGGCTAGCTAAGGTTACAGTTGGTATTTTAAAGTATATTTCCACTTTTGCAGCCATATCAGGATAACACCTACTTTATGTTTGTTAAATGTCCCCATTAACATAGCTCAACTCAAGAAAAAAATAAAAATTGCAGGTTACCTTGTTAAGTGCTTTTTATTCGCTTAAAAATCCTTACATGCTCTCTCTGCTTTGTAAAAAATAGGAGGGGGCTATAGAGTAACGATTAACATAAATTATCCTGTCTGTACTGTGTTCACAGTTCTTCATTATCAGCTGTAAACTAGATTTGTACACTGTCAGTCCTAACAAAGGGTTAAACATTTTGAAACCCACCCTTCTGCATTGTATGTTAATGAGGGACAAAGACACTGTGAGACTGTCCAGAAATTCTTATATAGTGCTCACCCCTGCAGGAGCCACTGAGAATATGCGCAGGTTCTCCCAAAGTAGTACAGAAGCTGTCTGCCAGTTCCATGCACACCGACAATACAGGCCCAGTCTAGGGGATGTCTTTTTAGACTTGAACAGGAGAAGATTATGGTCCCAGGACACTCCAACACGATAATGGCAATCAACAGAAAAAGAATCTTCACATTAAATGTACAGTCACACACAAAAGTCTCAAATTGAGTCGCTGTGTCACAGAAGCTGTACACCACTCAATGAGGGAGATCCTCAATGAGGGAGGAAAAAATCCTTCTCCAAACCAGGACTTCTGACCTTTAACAGTCTTCCCCATGCCCTCAGCCCAGCTCCTGCTGAGACCAAGACTGTATAAAAAAACACTCTGCAATTTTCTCAAGGCCCTCAGCCTAACTCCTTTCTAAGGCCCATGTTGCAATCCGTTTCTCTTGTGACAGCAGTCACAAGAGAAACGGAACCCTCCCTGGAGAGCAAAGAACATTTTGGAAAGGCCACCCAAACATTTATCAGCTCCCCAGCCACCTTCTGGACACCATCCTCCAGTAATTGGCTGGAGCATGCTGGTCATTTAACGCTCCCTGTTCTATATTCCGGAAGCTTCTTCCAGAGGCAGGTGGGAGGAACCAAACACCCAGCTTATGAAAACCCTGACTAGACAAAAGCAATAGATCCCTGCTCCACTTATTGCACTGAAGCCAAAAACAAAATTTAGCCTAGCAGCCTAAATAGAGGAGGGCCCTATACTTAGAATCAGCCATGACACCATCTTCTTAGAAATATCTAAAGGGTACGCAATATATATTTCTGCTTATGCTATGTGAATGGGCAAAGTGGTTGTAAAGGCTGTAGGCTTTTTACCTTCATGACTTCTGTGCTTGAAGGTAAAAAACCTTCAGTATGAATCTTCCCCCACAGCCCCCCTAAATACATATCTAAGCCCGATCTCCATCCATCAATGTCCATGAGAGCTGCTGCTGTCCCAGCTCTCTGCCTCCTCATTGGCTGAGACACTGCAATATGAGCTATTGGATCCTGCTGCTGTCAATGACAGCCAGTGAGGCGGGACTGGTGATCAGGGTTGAGCCCTGTTCTTTGTGTCTTATTGACACACAGAGCAGAGTTCGGTAGCGAGCATGCACGAGTGCCCCCATAGCAAGAAGCTTGCTATGGGGGCACTCAGTGGGGGGGGGAGCCAGGAGCTCCAACCGGGGACCCCAGAAGAGGAGCATCGGGACTGCTCTGTGTAAAACCTCTACACAGAGCATGTAAGTATAACATGTTTGTTTTTTAATTGGAGCCTTTAGTATTACCAAACTAATTATCAAACTAATAATAAAGGCTGTGGCCGGCTGAATTCCTAATCTATTGTTTCTAGCTGTTATTTAAATAGTGCTGGCTATAAAAAAAAATTGTCTGTGACTTATTAACACCAACATCACAAAAACCCTTTACTGTTTAAAGATATAAAGCTTTGGTGTTAACATTACTTTTACCTACTACAACGAAGAAAGCCAAACCTGTTCAAGTCAGACAGACACTGCTTCTATCATGTTCACAGTACAGTGTCAGAATCAAGTGCACTGCCTAATATTGTAACGCTGGCCATACACTGATTGATTTTTATTTAGTGTGTGGGCTCCCCGCTCAACTAAATGGATTGTTTACTTACCTTGTGTTAAAGGTACATGCTAGAGAATTTCCATCGATCAGCAACGGTATCCAATCAGACACCACAGCTATAGCATGTAACATCACATCCAAGTGGTTACACATATATAAGGATATACAGAAAGGTTTCTTCACAGTAAGATCTGGGAAAATGTGGAACAGACTCCCTCCAGAGGTGGTTCTGGCCAGCTCAGTAGATTGCTTTAAGAAAGGCCTGGATACTTTCCTAGATGTACAGAATATAACTGGGTACTAACATTTATAGGTAAAGTTCATCTGGGGAACATCCGATTGCCTCTCGGGGGATCAGGAAGGAATTTTTTTCCCCTGCTGTAGCAAATTGGATCATGCTCTGCTGTTTTTTTTTGCCTTCCTCTTGATCAACTGTGGGTATAGAATTGGGTATATGGGACTGTATGATATTATTATTATTATTTTATTTCTTATGGTTGAACTTGATGGACTTGTGTCTTTTTTCAACCTGACTAACTACAGTATGTAACTATATATACAGTAAGCTGCCAAGTTTGCACCCAGGATGTGCAGTTACATGCATACAGCTGCAGCATCTGTCAGCCTGTCGTTCATTTAACCAGGCTTCTGCCTGCAGCTGTATGCGACTCCTGGGCACAGAAATATACAAATGGGGTTATTTACGAAAGGCAAATCCACTTTGCACTACAAGTGCAAACTACAAGTGTAAAGTGCACTTGAAATTGCAATGAAAGTGCACTTGGAAGTGCAGTCGCTGTAAATATGAGGGGTAGATCTAAAATGAGGGGAAGCTCTGCTGATTTTATTATCCAATCATGTGCAAGCTAATGTGCTATTTTTAAATTTTCCTTGCATGTCCCCCCTCTCGGAGCTACAGCGACTGCACTTTGCACTTGTAATTTGCACTCGTATTGCAAAGTGGATTTTCTTTTCGTAAATAACCCCCAATGTGTTTAAGGTCCTAATTATATATTTTTTAATTCTTTGTTACAATTATTATTATATTTTTTAAATGTTTTAAATCCTGTTCAAAAGAGGGGGGGGTTAAATATTAGGGTAAAATACAGAATAATGTGCATGTATTGCAGATATCTACTGCATTTGCTATTTTTTCATTTTGCTTTGACATGCCTTAACCACTTAAGCCCAGGACCATTTCGCTGGTCAAAGACCAGGCCACTTTTTGCGATTCTGCACTGCGTCGCTTTAACTGACAATTGCGCGGTTGTGCGACGTGGCTCCCAAACAACATTGACAACCTTTTTTTTTTCTTCCACAAATAGAGCTTTCTTTTGATGGTATTTGATCACCTCTGTGGTTTTTATTTTTTGCGCTATAAACAAAAATAGAGCGACAATTTTGAAAAAAATTCAATATATTTTACTTTTTGCTATAATAAATATCCCCCCAAAAAAAAAATATATATATATATATATATATATATATATATATATATATATATATATTTATATATAAAAATTCCTCAGTTTAGGCCGATACGTTTTCTTCTACATATTTTTAGTAAAATAAAATCACAATAAGCGTTTATTGATCGGTTTGCGCAAAAGTTATTGCGTCTACAAAATAAGGGATAGTTTTATGGCATTTTATTAATATTTTTTACTAGTAATGGCAGTGATCAGCGATTTTTATCATGACTGCGACATTATGGCAGACACATCGGACACTTTTGACACATTTTTGGGACCATTGTCATTTTTACAGCTATCAGTGCTATAAAAATGCACTGATTACTGTGAAAATGACACCGGCAGTGAAGGGGTTAATCACTAGGTGGTGCTGTAGGGGTTAAGTGTTCCCTAGGGAGTGATTCTTACTGTTAGGGTGCATGGTTACATGTAACAAATCACTGATGACCGTTCCCGATCACAGGGAACAGCCATCAGTGACAGTGTCACTAGGCAGAATAGGGGAATGCCTTGTTTACAAAGGCATCCCCCCGTTCTGCCTTTGGCGACCGCAATTGCGGGCCGCCTGGGAACATCGAGTTCCCAGGACCCGCCAAAATGCTCACGAGGCGGGCACGTGCCGCGCGGCAGATTTAAAGGGACGTACCTGTATGCCAATCTGCATGCCCTTGCCATTCTGTCGACGTACATCTGCGTGCGGCAGTCAGCAAGCGGTTCAAAAGGTTGTAAACTATGAAAAACAAACAAGCAAGACAAAGACATAATGAGCTAGTATGCATCACATACTAGTTCATTATGAAATACTTACCTCAGATCGAAGCTGTTGCAGCGGTCCCCATACATCAATATGACCGGCGACATGTCTCCCGGAGATATTTCGGGGGTTTGCAGTCTCCGGCGCTGTGATTGTCTGGAGTCGCGATGGCGTCACTCCCGCGCATGCGCACAGGAGCCACCGGTCACGGCACCACTCCTGAAGAAACAGCACGAGCGAGCCGTTTCATCAGTGTACATGCGCCGATGACCTCGGCACATGCGGATACAGTGAATCTCTCCTAATTGGTGCACATTTAGGAGATATTCATGGTACCTACAGGTAAGCTCTCTTATAAACTTACCTGTAGGTTAAAGTGGTGTATCAGAGTTTACAACCACTTTAACTATAGTAGAAAAAACATGAGATCACAACCCAAGCTATGCTGTGTGGCAGGGCTACCTGAAAAACAAAGCAAAATGGAATTACAACTCGGGCAGGTAAACCATTTCAGAAATATGCATTTCAGCAGTGTAGTTAGTTGTTTGCTTGGGGGGAATCTTTCATGGCCCATTCACACTGGTGTGTCGTGGAAAAAGGTGTGTTATTTCTGGTTCCCTCAACAAGCTGCTCTATGTGTGGTTTGTTACTGAAACTTTCAGTATGAATGGCATCCCAAGGCACTATACCGTAAAGTGCAGAGCACGATGCAGCACAGAGCACCAACATGACCATAGTGAATGGGCTACCTTAGCGCAACACCCAATAATGTGCAGAGCAGTGGCGGCTGGTGCTCAAATTTTTGGGGGGCGCAAACAAACTGAAAAAGAAAATCATCAATTGCAGCCACTGTGCCCATCAATTGCAGCCACTTTGCCCATCAAACACAGCCACTATGCTCATCAATGCAGCTACTGTGCCCATCAATTGCCTTCACTGTGCCATCAATTGCCGCCATTGGACCATCAAACGCAGTCACTGTGCCCATCGAGTGCAGGCACTGTGCCCATCGAGTGCAGGCACTGTGCCCATCGAGTGCAGCCACTGTGCCCATTGATCGCAGCCACTGTGCCCATCAAGCGCAGCCACTGTGCCCATCAAGCGCAGCCACTGTGCCATCAAACGCAGCCACTGCGCCATCAATTGCCACCACTGTGCCATCAAATACAGCCACTGTGCCCATAAAGCGTAGCCACTGTGCCATCAATTGCCACCACTGTGCCATCAATTGCCACCACTGTGCCATCAATTGCCACCACTGTGCCATCAAATGCAGCCACTGTGCCATCAAATGCAGCCACTGTGCCATCAAATGCAGCCACTGGGCCATCAATTGCCACCACTGTGCCATCAAATGCAGCCACTGTGCCCATCAAGCACAGCCACTGTGCCATCAATTGCCACCACTGCTATGAAATGCAGCCACTGTGCCATCAATTGCCCCCACTGTGCCATCAATTGCCCCCACTGTGCCATCAATTGCCCCCACTGTGCCATCAAATGCAGCCACTGTGCCCATTAAACACAGCCACTGTCCCAAGAGGCTGTGGGTGGGGAGAGTGACATCATCTTCGCCTATTTAAGGATTCCGGAAGTGAGGGGGGGGGGGGGAGAGAGAAAGAGCAGTGCTTCACTTTTTCATTGAAATGCTTTAAACAGGAACATAGGCAAGATTTAAAAGATAACGAAACGTGAACTAAAGCTGGCCATAGATGGGTTCTTATCATTTAGCCAGTGGGCCGGATCAAAAATAATAATTAATGGATCTCTCAATCCATATAAATGAGGTGGATAAAGGAATCCCCTCCATTGAGACCATGCATTCTGATAGCAGGACTCCCCACTGCCACATTATATTAATCAGCATCTGCAGCCAGCTGATCGAGAAAGAATTTCGACGAGCCCATTAGACAAAAGTTGATTTAATGATCAGGTTCTGTCAAACAGGAATGGCCACATATGGACTGTGAATTTAGCTGGTCCCTCCTGAGCTGGCCAAATTTTAATCCATCTATGGCCAACTTAACTGACAGCCCCCTCCCCACAGCCCTTCTGTGCTACCCATTGCTTGTTTAAGCTCATTAAAAAAAAAAAAAATTACATACAAAATTTCAATAATTTATATATATATATATATATATATATATATATATATATATATATATATATATATATATATATATATATATATATATATATATATATAGGAATACCTTGGCTTATGAGCATAATTCATTCCAGAAGCATGTTTGTAATCCAAAGCACTTGTATATCAAAGCGAGTTTGCCCATAAGAAATAATGGGAAATGTGATGATTTGTTCCACAACCACTGCCGGTGTATGCAGTACTGTATGTGGGCAAAGGTGCGGGGGCACTGGTGACGCTTGGAGACACTCAGAGACACTTGGGAACTGTTGACACTTTCGGGTGCCCCGACGCACGTTACGCCCACCCCACCCAGCTGGGAGTGTCTCCGAGTGTCACTGAGCGTCTCCAGTGCTCCCGGACTTCTGGCCACATACGGTAATACATACACCAGCAGCTTGAGTCCTGCTTGTCTTGAGAGACAGCGCTCGCAAGTCAAGATTTAAAAAAAAAATGTGTTACTTGCAAACCGAGCATAGGCGTGCGCACATGGTGTGCCAGGTGTGCCTGGGCACACCCTAATCACCCTGTGCTGCACAGATTTCCCTCTGCTGTTTGGCTGCAGAGAAAGGGGCTGTGGAATCTCTGTCCTCAGTCTCTTACTCTGTCTGAAAAGTGAGACATCGGGGGTTACATAGTCAGGTTTAAAAAAGACACAAGTCCATCTAGTTCAACCAATAAAAGAAGAAAAAAAAAGAGCCCTGATATTTCACCAAAGCCCCCTATTAATCCTAATAAATTGCAAAAAAAGTAAATAAATAAGTAATAAAAAATGATGGAAAGATAAAATAAAATAAATAATAATAAAAATAAACTACTGACACCATCCTCTGCCCTACTGACATTGTCCACTGCTTTAGTGACACTGTCCATTGTCATACTGCTATGTATACTGTATGTGTGTGTATATATGTGTATATATATATATATATATATATATATACAGTATAATTATATAGTTAGATATATATATATACACACACACACATACAGTGTACATATATACTTGTGTGTTTGAGCACAGACACACACACAGTATATATCTATGGAATATATGCAATGAAAATACAGTGGTTTCTGACCACTGTACATGAGAAATGCTGAACGCTCATAAACGCACGTTTTCAAGCGTTCAGACGTTTTTGTTTTTTTAGCAGAAAAACTACTCTTCAGAATGCAACTTTGGAGGAGTTCTTCTTTCTGCCTCCAAACTCCTGAAAATGCCTATAGTGTACATGATACATAGCTAACACAGAGGGGAGTTTAGAGCCAGGGGGAAAAAAAAGCTCAAATGCCTGTAGAAGCAGCTTTTTTTTTTTGCTGCAGTGTGCATGGGTGCCCCCACTCTGGATGAAGGAGCACAGGAGCACATTTGGACAGCAGCATTGTCAGTCTGGGGAGCATTTGATGTACTAGCAGATTTAAAGCGGGGGTTCACCCTATTAATAAAAAAAAATAAAACAATTTCCCTCTAGCATAAAATTCGGCATAGTAGCGCGAGCTACAGTATGCCTGTCTTTATTTTTGTATCCCCGTACTCACTGTGCACTCACAGATACAAGATTACGACTCCCAGCGGGGAATGGGCGTTTCTATGGAGAGAGAAGGTGATTGACGGCCGGCTCTGGCACGTCACGCTTCTCCGGAAAAAGCCGAAATAGGCCTTGGCGCTTCACGGCGCCTGCGCATAGTCTGTGCGCAGGCGCCGTATAGCGCCGTGAAGAGCCGAGACCTGTTCCGGCTGTCTTCGGGGAGCGTGACGTGCCAGAGCCGGCCGTCAATCACCTTCCCTCTCCATAGGAACGCCCATTCCCCGCGGGGAGTCCTAATCTTGTATCTGTGAGTGCACAGTGAGTACGGGGATAAAAAAATAAAGACAGGCATACTGTAGCTCGCGCTACTATGCCTCATTTTATGCAAAAAAATTGTTATGGAGGGTGAACCACCGCTTTAAATAAAATAAAAAAAAAGCTAATACTTTAAATTCTTTTACAACAATTTTTTTTTGGGGGGGCATAAATGTTTTAAACGATAAATAAAAGCTGATCATTATAAGCACCCCTGTCAGTGGTAAATGGTTTTTCTCATCTCTGTAATTTTTACATTCTGCAGGAGAGCTTGTTCTTGTGAAAAACTGTCTGATTACTAAGTGATAACTGAAGAAAAAAGCCTTATAAAGAAAAGGAATGAAGAAATCGCATGTAATACTTGGTAAGCTGTAATATAATAAATGTTTGATTTAGGTAGAATATCCCTATAATCCGCGGATTGCTGCCCCCTGGCAGTGCCCCAGCCTCTGAGAATAAAAGTATGAGAACTTCAAAGGAGAATGTCCATAAGTGAGCGATCGGAGCCGCCTCCTCCATGTCCTGCTTGTAGTGAGTACACGGGATTGGAGATCCAGCAGTCAGTCGGTCGGTGGGTCGGTCGGTGGGTGCTCCTCTGCTCCTGAGTTGTGCCCAGTGATGGAGGGTACCCCCTCCTCTGGCACCCAGTGACACACCCAGGCGGGGTATATATCTCCAGACATAGAAGGAGCGGGTGGAGTGTGTGCCATGATGGGACCCAAGGCTTCCTCCGGCTTCTATCTGAGTAGGACATCGGCTCTGCTCCTGGCTGTGCTCCTGACTGCTCTGCTCCTGGCTCTCATCGTCCTGGCGGCTCTGTATGGCCGGACTATGAGATCAGAGAGAAGAGGAGGACATTCTGATCCGGAGGATTCCATCACCGCTAATATCACCGAATCCCCCTTCTCCTTCACCTTCCCTACAGAGCCCCCTGGACCCCCCGGAATCTGGGACCACCCCCGGCTGCCCCCTTACCTTTACCCCGTACACTATGACCTGGAGCTGTGGCCGCGGATGGAGCCGGACGGGGAAGGGAAGTACCTCATGTCTGGTCAGGTCACCATCACCGTCCGCTGTGTGTCCGACACCGACACCATACTGCTACACTGCTACAAACTCAATGTCACCCGGGTACTCATCACCTCCATAGAGACCCCCATAGAGGACATCCCCGTCACGAGGATGTGGTACTCCACCCGACACCAATACCTGGTCCTACACCTAGCCACAGCGCTACTACAGGGGAGCAACTACTCCTTATACCTGGACTACACAGGAACCCTCAGCGATGACTACTCAGAGTCAGGACTCTTCATCTCTCACTACAGGGACCAGGAGCAGGACAGGTAAGTCGGCACACTACTCCTACTTACCCACCATACAGGGAGAACCTCAAATCTACGCTATAATCAGTCCTAGGGGCTCCTTTACCTCACAGTGCATGCATGTGGGTTATGTTTCTGTAATGCCTTCCTTGGCATGCTGTTTACATGGCTTGTATTTGTTTGTTTTGTTTTTTGCCTTGCAGTGCGTTGTGTTTATTAGTATTATTATTATTATTATTATTATTATTATTATTATTTTTATAGAGGATTTATATAGTGTCAGCAGTGCGCAGCACACATGTTTATGTGCATTTGCATGCATTTGAATGTGTTGTGCTGAAAGAAAAGTAGTACACAATGTACTTCTTCAGCACTGGGCAAATGCAACGAAACGAAACGCACTGGTGTGACCTGCATTCATAAGAACCCTTTTTTTTCGCTGCCTTACGTTAGCAAAGTTTTCACGAACGCACCCCAGTGCATGAGGTGTAAATGAACCCTTATTGCACTACACACGATCCGAAAATTGGAAGAAAGATCAGGGCCGGCCTTTGGGGTGTGAGAGCTGTGCGGCCGCACAGGGCGCCATGGGCAACAGGGGCGCCGTGCGGCCATCCAGAGGTGTACTAGGGGGGGGTGAACCGCCCCCGGGTACCACACACTGGGGGGGGGGGGTGTCAGACTGGCACCCCCCTCCGTGATTGTATTACACCCGCGGTGGCAGTGGCACACTGGCACAGGCAGGGAGAGGCGAGCTAGCTACAGTGGCGAGGGGGTGTGCGAGGGGGGTACAGGGTGACACCGCTGCACCTACCATCCCCTCCTCTTGCGGCCACGGGCTGCCTGTCTGTGCGACCCCGGATGTCACACAGGCACATCCGAGTGAAGCCGCCTCCCCCTCCTCTCTGTTAATGTGTAAACAGGGGGAGGGGACCTGCTGCGCATGTGCCGCCACACTGATCTGAGGTACTGAAGGGGGGCTGCACTGAACGGGGGGGCTACACTGAACGGGGGGCTGCACTGAACGGGGGGGCTTGCACTGAACGGGGGGAGGCTACTCAGAAGGGGGGGGCTACTCTGAAGGGGGGGATACTCTGAAGGGGGGGTCTGTGTAACATGCAGGGGGTTCAGAGCTGCAGGGTTCTGTGTAATGTAAAGGGGTCCAGAGGTGCAGGGGGCTGTGTAATGTAAAGGGGTCCAGAGATGTAGGGTGCTGTGTAATGTAAAGTTAAATTAAAACAAATTGTTACAAATATTTTTTTCCTCTTTGTGTATGTTTAGGTGACCCGGGGGCGAGGGGTGAAGATGGGGGGCGCCACAGAATTAGTTCACACAGGGCGCCTGAACACCTAAGGCCGGCCCTGAGAAAGATCATCGTTTTTTTGTTTTCTAGTCGCATATCGAAAATGGAGAGGTTACTGAAAGTATGAAAGTTCTCATACGACAACAAAAATCGGAAGCGATGTAACGTGTTGTAGTGTATTTCTTTTGTATTTTCCGACGAAAATTGTACTGAATAAACGAAAATCGTACACTCTGGTATCATACAAGAACATTTTTATGCCCCGTACACACGATCCAAAAATCGTACGGAAAATGCCGCTTTTCGAAGCGATTGTACGATAATCGGATCGTTAGTACAGAGCTTTCAAGGGCCGATCATGACAGAATAATATCAGATGAACTATCGGACATGCACGGAATTTTTATTTTCGTACGATGCCAGATCGTACGATTTTCGTTTAATCAGTACAGTTGTCATTCGAAAACGCAATACAAATTCATTACAACACATGACATCACTTTCGAATTTTTATTCTGTCGTACGAGAATTTTCGTGACTTTAGTACACTCTTCAGATTCGACCTGAGATTAGCATGCAAAAAAAAAACGGACGATCATTCGTCCGATAATCTTATTGTGTGTATGGGGTATTAGTGTTTGTCCGATCAAATAATATCAGATGAACTGTTGTAATCGGTTCTCGAAAGTTCTGTACTAACGATCCGATTAACGTACGATCGCTTTAAAAGTGGTATTTTTCGCCCTCGATTTTTGGATCGTGTGTACTGGCCATTAGGCTCCATCCACACTTGTTTGGCTCCAACGTCATGCAACTTTGGCTTTGACTAATGACAATGGACAACTGTTGCATGTACAACATTCAGGTGGGACTTTCATGCGACTTTTAAGGTAGTGCAGGAACCTCTGTAAAGTTGCTGTGACTGTATGTCCCCATTCAAATTGGCAGAATTTAACATGTCAAATCGCAGCCCATTTCCGGCAACGACACTGTCCCAATCAGTGCGACGCCAACTTTACGGCACTGCACCGATTTCAAAAAGTAGTTCCTGTTCCTGCACTACTTTTGGCGACTTTGGGGTCGATTTCAATAGATATTTGTGCATGAACCCATACAGATGTCTTTCAAATCGCCCCCGAACTCGCACTAAAGTGCGGGTTTGAAATTGGGCAAGTTCAGCTGAACTCACACGATTTCAAACCAGGGTTCAGTGTAAACGAGGGCTAAGTGACGATTCACACTGATGTAGTGCAGGGAACCACATGTGATTCAGACAGGAATCACACCACATTCTTGTACAAATGCGATTCTCTGCAGTGCGATTTAAGCCCATTCATTTTGTTTGGCTCAAATTGCTCTGCACCTGCATGAAAAAGGTGCAGGCACCTTTTATTTTAGCACTGGAATCGATGCGATTCAACCAATCACATGCCTCATCTCCTATGTGCCCGGTTCACACCACTGCGTCGCGCTGAGAAGAAGTACTGAATGCACTACTTTTTATCAGCAGGGTGCAGCGCCAGGCAATCCACTGCCTCTCACCGTATAGCTGGCATCTGGATTTTATGAGATGTCTGTGTGACATTGTTTTTTTTTTTTTAGAAGTTTTACCTTTACTTTCACCTAGGGATCCTGTGCAGAACACTTCCTGCCTCTTGGTGGCCACGCTCAATGCTCCACTGTATCTATAGAGTGAGCCAGGGTTGTCCCAGACTGAACTGCAAACTCTTCATCTAATTTTTATGGGGTGGGGGCAGTATTCAATTATTTATTCATTGGATATCTTTTAGGTCACCCCTGGCCAGGTGTAATTTTTATATGAGGTAGGTTACAAATGCATTTTTCTAAAGCTGTCATCACTTCTGTATGCTTTGACCACTTTAGTATTAGATTTTGTTCTCTTATTTTGGTGATTTTGCTGACTTTTATTTATACAGTGCTAAAAATGATTCCGTTGTAGCGGGGCTGTATCTGTAATGTAAGGGTTAACTGCATATTTACTTATTGTCTCTTAGATAAATAATAGCAGTTTTACTAAGGCCCCTTGTGCGACTTGTCCTGAGACTTGGGACTGCAAAGTCGCATGAC
This sequence comes from Rana temporaria, assembly GCF_905171775.1. Classification (NCBI taxonomy): domain Eukaryota; kingdom Metazoa; phylum Chordata; class Amphibia; order Anura; family Ranidae; genus Rana; species Rana temporaria. Next base: position 143,920,618 of record NC_053489.1, read on the forward strand.
AAGTCGTACCCCATGATTTCCAATGAGTACCTTTCATATCTGTGCGACTTCAAGTCGCACCGACTTCAAAGTAGTGCCTGTACTACTTTGGTCTGACTTTGATGGGAGTTGACCTCAAGTTTACACAGGCATTCCCTGAAATTGCGGCAAAATCGTGCGACTTTGAAGTCGCAGTAGTGTGAAAGGGACCTTAAATTCAGCCAGTCTCTGCCGAAGTGGGGGCCAGTGGGCCATCAGTGCAGAAGTCTATTGTTAGCCAATCAGCTGCAACCAGTGCAATCGGACAGGAGCAGGTGCCGCTGTGATGACAGTGTACTGTCCAGCAGTGGGGGGGGGGGGGCGGGGGGGTTGGTTAATTAAGGGATTCCTTCATCTTCCTTGTTTGTGAGGATGGAGGAATCTATTGTGTTTTTTTGTTCAGCATTCTGGCTGAACAAAAAAAAACTAACAGTATATGGCCAGTTTAACCCAAGATTGTGCTCCCCTAGGAGATGGTGCTCCCCCATGTTTTAGCAGTGGACTGTTTCTCAACATTCTCACATCCAATGTAGGGCTATGGTCCCTGCATCATTAGACCACTGGACCATAGGGGAGAAGAGGCTGTAGGGGCCTGTCTATCAGGGCAGAGGAGCCTGCTGGAGCAGAGGAGAAAAACTACTTTTTCTACTTCAATACTCTGTATATTTGATATCAAACTGCATGTGGGGCGAACTGGCCCTTACCCTCTTTATTCCTTCTGGTCATACCTCCCAACTTTTGAACTTCCCAATGAGGGACAATTGAGGCAAGGGACAACCTGCAGCACCCACCGTGGCAAAATGTGGGTGTGTAATGCACAGAATGCAGGGGCTCGTGAGTGTGTAATGCACAGAACGCAGGGGTTCGTGAGTGTGTAATGCACAGAACGCAGGGGTTCGTGAGTGTTTAATGCACAGAAAGCAGGGGTCAGGAGTGTGTAATGCACAGAACACAGGGCTTTGTGAGTGTTTAATGTACAGAATGCAGGCGTCAGGAGGGTTTAATGCACAGAATGCAGGGGTCAGGAGGGTGTAATGCACAAAACGCAGGGGTTAGGAGGGTGAAATGTAATGAACGCAGGGGTCAGGAGGGTGTAATGCACAGAACACAGGGATCAGGAGAGTGTAATTCACAGAACGCAGGGATCCGGAGGGTATAATGCACAGAATGCAGGGGTCAGGAGTGTTTGGAGTCTGCTCTTTTTACTACATGCTTTTACTACATAAAGAGTGCAGGGTTGCGCTATATAATAGGTGCAGAGTTGTGCTACGTACTGAGTGCAGGGTTGTGGGGTGTGCTACGTACTGAGTGCAGGATTGGGGGATGCGCTATGTACTGAGTGCAGGGTTGTGGAATGGGGGAGGGAGGGGGAAGAGGGAAAAGGGTGGAGGAGAAGAGGGGGGAAAAGGAGGAGGGGTAGAGGGAGAGAGGGGGAGTGAGAGAGATCCTAGCCCTCCTGTGGGAAGGTGTGTGTGTGTGTGTGTGCACCTTCCATGCAGTGCCCGTTCTCATAACTGGGTGGTCACAGGGGGTCATGGAGCTGCTCCATCCAGTGGATCTCTTTGCTGCTGTCTCTGGCTGCCTGCATATCCTCATTCTTGGGTAAGCCTATCTATTGTTCGTGGCAAGGAGGTCTTCGGAGCTCTTCTCCTTGCTCCAAAGCAATCGGTTCTGGCCACCATCAGGACTCTTCATCCCCGTCGCCTCCTGGAACCCTCAGCCACAGACAACACAGTGCACCCGCTCCCAACCACAGAATCCTGGCTGGGTGAAGGAGGAAAGCAGAGCCGCCCACTGACAATGAGCAAAATGTAGAATAACAGGTCGAAGATGGAAAGCAGAAGATGCCGCAGGGTCAGTGCCCACTTGTTCAGCCCCGCTGCTAACTAAACTAGAGTGGTAGTACTCATTGGTGTACAGTGGTCTGTACAGAGGTTGTTTCTTCATGCGGGGGAGGGGGGCGGTGCAGAAGTGCAGCGCACAGGAATGCCCTGCTGACTAGAATCCATGTTTCGGCACGGTTTTCCGGGACTCTAGCCCAGATCCGCGGGACCCCGGGACACACTTGAAATCGCAAGACGGCCCCGCGGAATCCGGGTTGGTTGGGAGGTATGTCTGGTGACCAGTGTTGCCAACCTACTGACACGACACCCACAATTTACTGGGACAGACTAGTTTTTACTGGCACTTCCAAAAGTTACAAAATTAAATTTTTTGGTGCAAATTTCAGTGCTTTGGCTACAAACAAGTACAATATCCGATCGCAATGTGATTTAAGGTAGATAGTAAGGCACCACTGTGCAATACCACAAATAATGATGATACCTCACCAACATGACATGTCCCCTCCTGAGTCACAGTGACAGTCTCTCTCCACCTCAGGTGGTCCCTTAAGTCCACTCCAGTCCAAACAGCACTGACAGTCTCGCCCTCGGCTTACCCTGCTCCGGTCCTGCAGACCCACACATGAGGCTCCGGACATTTCACTCGGCTCATTTGCACCATGGCATCACATGACACGCTCCGGCACTGCCTCCGCCAGACCCGTCCCCCACCAGCACCACACAAACACACTGTGGAAGGCACTCGGGTGGTCTCAACCGACTCCCGCAGGCCCGCATGCACAGTTCTGTGCCAAGCATCACAGCCATACTTTTTACTGGCAACCTTTTCCTTTCACTGGCATGAGAAAAGTAGCCATTTTTTACTGTCTGCCAGTAAAAATCTGACAATTGGCAACACTTCTGGTGACTATTGTCAAAAAGGCCAAAAAGTGATGAGAAATCAAAAAATGTTTTACAATTAGAAATCTCCACAGCAGCAACAAGGCAAACAATAAATAAAAAAACATAACTGGATTTCAGGGCTGCACAATTAATCGCAAACAAATGGTGATCTCGATTCAACCCCCCTGACGACCTCCAATGCAGTTTGCCTATTCTTTCATATAAGTGGAGATACTTTATCTGCTCACTCAGCTGTCAAAAGAAAATATCCGGGCAGTCTGACAAGTTCTTAACAGGAAACATTGTAACTAATGCGTCCTTCTTAGATCAAAGGGATAAACTTCTGTGTGTGTGCGTGTGTAAAGAAAAAAATCCAGGCAGTCTGTCAAGTTTGTAAAAACTTGAAACATTGTAACTAACTTCCTTTTTAGAGCAAACTTCTGTGTGTAAATGCAGGAAGTTTAACCACTTAAAGTCCATGGCCCGGATTCACAAAGCACTTACGCCGACGTATAACAAGTTACGCCGACGTAAGTGCAAATGCGTATCTGTGAGCAAGACCCACAAACAGAGATGCGCCTAAAACCAGGCTACACCCCGCCGACGTATCTTGCTTACACCGGCATAGAGTGGGCGCACATTTAGGCTGGGAGCATGGTGCCGCTCCCATTGATTAGTCATTCAAATATGTAAATGAGGGAAATACGGCGATTCACAAACCTGCGTGCGCCCGACGCAGGCTACGAGAGGTGCGCGTAAGTTGTACGTCCGGCGTAAAGTTAAGCCCCATAAAGGAGGTGTAACCCAGCAGCAGACATGCAAAGGTCTGCACCAGGGAACACAAGCCGGCCAATTTTACGTTGGACGTGTGTCTGGCTGGGCGTAGGTTACGTTCATGGCGTACGCATTGCTCCGGCGTATCTTAGGCAGTTGTTCCGACGTGGTTGTGAGCATGCGCAGGGGATGCGTCCACGTCACGGCGCATGCGCAGTTTGGTAAACGTACTTGTCTGGCGCTCGGACCATCATTTGCATGGGGTCACACCTCATTTGCATGGGTTTGCATTGGTCAAGCCCACTTCCACCTACGCCGGGCTGCGCCTTTGAAACCTACGCCACGCCGACGCAGCGTTGGGAGCACTGGCTTCCTGAATTCCATGCTTGCCTCTCTGCGTCAGCGTTTGCGTTACGGCGGCGTAATGTGCGCCCAACTCTCTGTGAATCCAGGCCTAAATCTTTTTCTTAAGTTAAAATCAATATTTTTTGCTACAAAATCACTTGGAACCCCCAAACATTATATATATTTTAGCAGAGACCCTAGGGAATAAAATGGCAATTGCTGCAATATTTTATGTCACACTGTATTTGCCCAGCGGTCTTTCAAATGCAATTAAAGAAAAAAACACTTCAATGAATAGTAAAAAAAATAAAAAATATGAAACAGTAAAGTTAGCCCAATTTTTTGGTTTTGTTTTAATGTGAAAGATAATGTTAAACTGCAAGAATCGTGATCTATCTTCTAAGCAAAAAAATCGCCATTCTCATTTTAGTCAGAATCGTGCAGCTCTCCTGGATTTATCCCTTCCCTACTGCATCCAAAACGTTATAAACATTAGAAAAAGTTATAGCTATACACGTAAACTTGTTAGCATTGAAGTTGAGGCTCCTTCATACAGCCAGCCACTGCATTTCATTTTTGTTTGATTTACAAAAAAAAAAAAAACCTCAGTGGAATTTCATAGAATGCCCAAAGTAATGTGTATTAAATGAGAAGCACATGTAGGCCGTGCTGGCCGTTATCAGGGAGGGCTGATCCAGTGCTTGGATGTAGCCAAGAGTTTGAAGCAGATGTGCAGAGGAGACAGACGACGGGAGAGTGCTGAAATTACAAAGCAGAAGTTTATAGAATTGCACAATACAAGCCAGACAGCATAGTACAGAATAATGAGTAACCAGTGAAGAGGCTCTGACTAATTCCTCTACATGCCACATCTTTGATCAGCAGAGTACATGATTGAAGCTTTGTAACAGTTAGGCTAAGGTCCCTTTCACATGGCCATTCCTTGGCTGTCCTCCATCCGTCTAGGCAGATCAGAGGGTAGTCGCATGTAAATAGTCAGCGAAAGTCCCTTTACTCCCGAGTCCCGGGTGCCCATAATGAAGGCCCCTTGACCCACCCCGCTCTAAGCAAAGGGAACCTTGACTGCTGGATCCTTGGCAACTAAGCGGGGCATCAAACTAATCAGTGAGTCGGAGAGTCTCCTTTGGGATTGGCTACGAGGTGACTGGGTAGAGCCAGAATGCTAGAAAAGGCTACGCAGAGGCACGTCCCACTACTTTCGGGAGAATTTGACGTCACACGAGTTGACCACCCACCCGTTGTGTTCTTTCGTCACAGCTTCCTTGCAGTTTTACCTGGCCAACAATTGGTATTACTTTATGGGCTATGCCCTCAAGTTTAATTATGAAGTTAGTTTAATGCCTGTCTCGCGCTGATGGTGGATTCTGCTGATGGTTCTAAGGTAAGTATTTCATAATGAGCTAGTATGCGGTGCCTTTTCCCTTACAGGTGTAAAGAAAAAAAAAAGTCAGTGGGTTTACTACCGCTTTAAAGCTGCCAGCAGGCTCATCAAAAGACAATAGCGGATTCCCCATCCACACAAGCAGTGACTCCCCTCTGTGAGACTACACTGCTCAGCACTGCAGCTGATTGGCTGCAGCTGCCGATCGAATGAAACATTTCTGGTGGGAACAGTCATAGATGGATCAAAATTCATCCAGCCCCTGCTTGAGGCTGGGTTCACACCTATACAAATTGGTTTCCTTGCATCCAATTCGCATAGCAGGAGAATGTGACCGTCTCTCTATGGAGCCGGTTCTCATATCTCCGGGGCGGCACAGATTCAGCTTTGAATCGGCCCAAAAACGGAGAACAGAGAGGCACAGCGTTCCTGTGTGATCTGCAGCCAGTTCCATTGTGAACCGAGCCTTAGTTCACAATTGCCTATTCTCTAAAAAGCGACTCACTATGGTCCAGTGCGACTAAGCCATTGTCACACATTCAGGAGACAATCCTGCCACTTCCAGAATGTTTTTTCTTCCAAATGGCTGTTTACAATGGGACTTGAAATTCACATTGACTTGAATGGCTAAGTTTAGCAAGTGATGCCGCCTGTCAACTCAACATGCTGTGTTTAAAGTGGTTGTAAACCCATTACAACCACTTTAACCTACAGGTAAGCCTAGATTAATTCTTACCTGCAGGTGCTTGAAATATCTCCTAAAGCTCCACTGTTTAGGAGATATTTACTAAAATCACGGGCACCGATGTCTACAGGGCATGCACCTTTTACTTCCTCTTTAATTTGCCATGACACAAAGCATTGTGGCAGTGAATAGCTTCCTCCAGTATTGTAGACTTGAGGTGGGCAGTGAAACTGCAGCTCAATGGCCTGTTTTTACTGCAATCAATGTGAAAGAGGTCTTAACTTAATGTAATGATACATTTGCTGTAAGCTGTTAAGTGGCCTTTTTGTAGAGGGTTTTATAGTTCATCCTGTCCTAAATACATAACTTAAATCTTGTGTCCACGCTGTCCTGTATTATAGGAATTCAGAGCTATTTAAACAGTTGAAGAAGTGACTGAACTCACCTATACTTACAATGTTGGATGCCATGCGACCTGACCATGAGAACCTTCAACCTAGGATTCAAAGTCTAGTTTTGTGTCTTTGTTCAAATAAAAGAAATAATGAGCGATATAGAAGCAATAGAAACTTTAGGGGTATAAGAGAGTAGCTAAAGCAGAGCTCTGGACAAGCTAAAATCGAATAGCTGAGACTAGTATTGACAAATGTACATGAGCTATAGGGAAGATATAGGGCTCTCTACAGGAAACTTCAAAAATGGATTATTGCTCATTACTATGTAACTATTTAACTTAGTCAGGAGAGAGAAGGGGGGGGGGGCTTTAGTCACAGACAGGGATGGATGGTGAGCTCACTCACCCCTTTGCAGTCAGGTCCTCTCATCCAGATGTATCTGAGGCTGATTTTCCATCCCCACTTTCCTTTTCAGTGGTACAGCGCTGGGGATTGGAGTGTGGGAAGACAAAGGGGGGTAGGGGCAGGAGAAAGAGGTGCAGATTGAGCCCTCTCTCCTTTCTGTGTGTGTGTTTGGGGGGAGGGGGGATTGATAGTACTGGCTTTAGGCAATGTGAAAAAGAGTGTAACAGACACTCTCAGCTTAGACGACTGCAGCCAGCAACCCCGCTGGGAAGCCACAGTCTGGTCTGAATAATGTGTCCAGGTCTCAGACAGTCTGAAACCCGGATGCAGGATTCCAAACCCAAACTGTCCGGGTGAATCCCGAACAGGTGGCAACCCTACTTCTGGGGCTGCTGACATTGCATTCAAGATGACAGCCCCTATCATCAGTCTCCGGGATTTCTGATGTCTACAAAGTGTGGATTTTTACATGCACATATAATCTTTTGGGAAGATCTTTGTTGAAATGAATGGTGTGGCAAAAGGGTCTCTTGAAGTCTTCAGTAAAGGTGAATAATCCCACATACAATAAAATGTCATTTACACATAAACCTGTAGTTCTTTGTTGCACACTCTAGTCTTTTTTTCTGTGTCTGTTGGTCCAAAACTGTTCAATAATGCAAGAAACAGAATGGGTCCCATGACCTCCTGCGACGTGCCAGAACCACAGGGGGTACACATGAGGTGCACGGTGGGCCGATGAGAGACAGCAATAATACAGTTCATCGGTTTACTCACGGTTAGCAGAAAGCCTCCCTGGGCCGGTCGCACAGTGAAGGGGAAGACAGCACGAAATCCTCCGGGGCACGCTCTGTGATAGGGAAATGCCAGCCAAGATGGTGGTTGAGGTGCCCGTGATGACAGGGGTGTTTAGAGTGCTTGTGGCGGCTGGGTCCCTTGATGGTATTTGTCGTGACGCCAGTACCGTTAATGGTGGTACAACCAGTTGTAGTAGCAATGTGGAAGAAGGAGGCAGACAGTGGTAGGATACAACTCACAACTTTTACTGTGACTGGTTTTGGGTTGCAGTACAAACATCCAGTTAGAATACAGTCTCCGGGTAAATAGAGGAATTCTGCTGATCCACTGTTAATAGGCTTTAGTAATCCTGGACTCAGGCTGTGGTTCAGTATATCGCTTACTTGTTTCTGGTCCCTTTTGAATCCAGTGACATTGGTGAGGTCGCCGGTGGCTAAGAAATCCTTCACCTTTATTCTCAAAGGTCTTTGCTGCCGGTTGGTGGCTTTTACCCTTTGATTTGAGCAGTTCCAATTTGTCCCTTCTCTGGACTGACCTTCTCTCTCACCTTGACATTCTGCTTTCTCTCTTCACACTGACCTCCTGAACTGAACAACTGACCACAGATAAACCTAAGCTGGGATAGATATCCCAGAGTGGTGCTATCCCCATCTTGTGGTGGGAAGTATGAAGCACACTTGACCAGCCTATGAACAGGGATACCACAGGTGTAGCAATGCAAAATGACATGCAATATAGCAATGACAAAGAAGTAATACTTTTGCAGTTCCCACATGTCCTGAGTGGGACGCTGCACTCCCACCAGCTCCCACGGAGCTCTAAAATATGTGAGAGGCCAACTGGTGCACATTAAACCCTAACAATGTGAACACTCATCACAATTAAACAAACGTAACCCACCCATTATAACCACATCACCGCATTTGTACCGCCAGCTTTCTAGAATGCAGTAACAGTCATTTCACAGAAACCAAATACAAACCACAGGCAAATACCACACATTCCGTTATCTAGATGAGATCGTTGACCTAATTCAGAAGAATCTTGTATATACAGTATTTACAGTATCTCACAAAAGTGAGGACACCCCTCACAGTTTTGTAAATATTTTATTAGATCTTTTCATGTGACAACACTGAAGAAATTACACTTTGCTACAATGTAACGTAGTGACTGTACAGCTTGTATAAAAGTGTACATTTGCTGTCTCCTCAAAATAACTCAACACACAGCCATTAATGTCTAATCCGCTGGCAACAAAAGTGAGTACATCCCTAAGTGAAAATGTCCAAATTGGACCCAAAGTGTCAAAATTGGGTGTGGCTACCATTATTTTCCAGCACTGCCTTAACCCTCTTGGGCATGGAGTTCACTAGAGCTTTTCAGGTTGACACTGGAGTCCTCTTCCACTGACATCAGAGAGATGGTGGATGTTAGAGACCTTGCGCGCCTCCACCGTCCATTCGAGGATGCCCCACAGATGCTCAATAGGGGTTAGGTCTGGAGACACGCTTGGCCAGGCCATCACCTTTACCCTGAGCTTCTTTAGCAAGGCAGTGGTCGTCTTGGAGGTGTGTTTGGAGTCGTTATCATGTTGGAATACTGCCCTGCGGTCCAGTCTCATGCTTTGAGGGGATCATGCTCGGCATCAGTATGTCACAGTACATTTTGGCATTCATGGTTCGCTCAATGAACTGTAGCTCCCCAGTGCCGGCAGCACTCATGCAGCCACAGACCATGACACTCTCACCATCATGCTTGACTGTAGGTAAGACACACTTGTCTTTGTACTCCTCATCTGGTTACCGCCGCACACGCTTGACACCATCTGAACCAAATACGTTTATCTTGCTCTCATCAGGCCACAATGGCAAGGTTCCTGTAATCCATGTCCTTAGTCTGCTTGTCTTCAGCAAACTGTTTACAGGCTTTTTTGTGCATCATCTTTAGAAGGGGTTTCCCTCTGGGACGACGGCAGCACTCATACGTCTATTTCCCAAAGACAACCTCTGGATATGATGCTGAGCACGTGTACTAAACTTCTTTGATTGACCATGGCGAGGCCTGTTCTGAGTGAAACCTGTCTTTTTAAACTGCTGTATGGTCCTGGCCACCATGCTGCAGCTCAATTTCAGGGTCTTGTCAATCTTATTATAGCCTAGGCCATCTTTATGCAGAGCAACAATTCTTTGTTTTAGATCCTCAGAGAGTTCTTTGTCATGAGGTGCCATGTTGAACTTCCAGTGACCAGTATGAGAGAGTGAGAGAGATAACACCAAATTTAAAACAATCACCCCCCATTCACACCTGAGACCTTGTAAGACTAACGAGTTATATGACACTGGGGAGGGAAAATGGTTAATTGGGCCCAATTTGGACATTTTCACTTAGGGGTGTACTCACTTTTGTTGCCAGCGGTTTAGACATTAATGGCTGTGTGATGAGTTATTTTGAGGGGACAGCAAATTTACACTGTTATACAAGCTGTACACTCAGGCCCAGATTCACAAAAGAGATACGACGGAGTATCTCAGATACTCCGTCGTATCTCTCAGAGTATCTATGCGACTGATTCATAGAATCAGTTACGCATAGATAGCCCTTAGATCCGACAGGTGTAATTGTTTTACACTGTCGGATCTTAGGATGCAATACCGCGGCCGCCGCTGGGGGGAGTTTGCGTCGTAAACCAGCGTCGGGTATGCAAATTAGTAGTTATGGCGATCCACGACGGTTTTTCGCGTTCGCTACCTCGCTGCTAGTCTAGTTTCCCGTCGCAAAGTTAGTCCTCATTTTTGGTGCCCTAACTTTACACAGCACACGTATGTGCTGTATAAAGTATGGCCGTCGTTCCCGCGTCAAAATTTGAAAATTTTTGGTCCTTGCGTAAGATGTCCGGGAATACGAAAGTACGCTACGCACGTCGCCGTTCGAAAAAATGACGTCACTTCGCGCAAAGCACGGCGGGAATTTCAAAACGGAGCATGCGCAGTAGGTCCGGCGAGGGAGCGCACCTAATTTAAATGGCACACGCCCCTTTGAATTACGCGGGCTTACGCCGGAGGCCGCCAGCGTAAGTTTTCATGCAAGTGCTTTGAGAATCAGGCACTTGCGATGAAAACTTGCGGCGGTGTAACCTATCTACGATACGTTACGCCGCCGCGATTCTACGTGAATCTGGGCCTCAGTACTTTACATTGTAGTAACGTGTCATGTCTTCAGTTTTGTCACATGAAAAGATATAATACAATTTTTACAAAAATATGAGGGGTGTACTCACTTTTGTGACATACTGTATTATACCGAATCTCCCTCCTCAATTAGTTACAATAAGGTAAAATATATAAATCCCAATAAGAACTGGGCAAAATAATCACAAACATGTCATACTTGCCTGCACTGTGCAGTGGTTTCGCACAGAGCAGCCCAGATCCTCCTCTTCTCTGGTGCCCCTCTGGTGCTCCTGGCCCTGCCGAGTGCCCCCATAGCAAGCAGCTTGCTATGGGGGCTCCTGAGCCGCTGTTTTCTGTATCCATTCACACACAGAACATGCCTCGGCCCCGCTCTGCTCTCTCCTTTTCCACTGTCTTTGATTGACAGTCTCAGGCAACGAGACCTGGGAGAGCCGCTGCTCTCGTGCACATCGCTGGATCGGGATGGGGCTCAGGGAAGTGACAGAGGGGGTGCTGCACACAGTTTGTGTTTTACCTTCATGCATAGAATACATAAAGGTAAAAACCTTGAGCCTTTACAACCACCTCAATCCCCCTTAAAAAATAAATGCAAACAGAAAATCCATAACAATGCTAAATGCAGCTCTTCACCACAATAATCTAAAGATCTATACAAAATATTGATGTGATTAGACACTGACATATAACAACAATAAAAGGGTGATGGGTCATTTAAAAATAAGAACTATTACCGTCCCCCTGTGATACATCCACTTCTAACACCATTCAGAAGTGATTTTGAAAATAGAGGAGGAAATAGGTCCAATTATGGGCAATCAGTTTGGTGTACTTATAGAAATAGGTTTGATCCTTTGGAGGAGGAGGAATTAGGGAGACCCTATGGCAGGGGAGGGCTGACCATTGAGGCCCTCGGGCACTGCCCGAGGGCCCCATGCCACTAGGGGGCCCCATCAGGGTTGCCAGGCTCAGTAAAACTAGGGACAGTATGTAAAAATCGATGTTTTTTTTACATCTGTCCCTGATATGTCTGAAACCGACATGCTTTTGGTGTGAAAATCCCGAGATTTTAGCTGCCCCGCCTCTGTACTGCCTCCTGGCGTGGTGACCATCTGTAAGCCCAGGGGCCCCATAGTCTTCTATTGCCCGGGGGCCCCATGAGTTGTCAGTCCGCCCCTGCCCTATGGACAACCTTCTCCTTTTTTGGGGACCATCTCAATGGGGAAAAGAGATGGGAAGATATGGAGGTATGTATCCATAGTAGACAGTGGAATTTTTTTATTTTGTGCCAAGATAATTTAAATAAGCACAAGTTAAATATTTTAAACCTTGGCCTTAAATGTGCCCCTAGGAAACCCTTGGACAAATTCGAGGTGTATATTGATACACATACATTTTTCATTTTTCCATCATACATACTAGGGGGAGTACAACTGGGGGGATCTGTAGTGGAGAAGGATCTGGGGGTTTTAGTTGATCATAAGCTCAATAATGGCATGCAATGCCAAGCTGCGGTTTCCAAAGCGAGCAAAGTCCTTTCTTGTATTAAGAGAGGTATGGACTCCAGAGACAGATATAATTTTGCCCCTGTACAAATCATTAGTAAGACCTCATCTGGAATATGCAGTTCGGTTTTGGGCACCAGTTCTCAAAAAGGACATCGGAGAACTGGAGAAAGTGCAGAGAAGGGCAACCAAACTGATAAGAGGCATGGAGGAGCTCAGCTATGAGGAAAGATTAGAAGAACTAAATGTATTCACTCTTGAGAAGAGGAGAATAAGGGGGGATATGATCAACATGTACAAATATATAAGAGGTCCATACAGTGAACTTGGTGTTGAGTTATTCACTTTACGGTCAACACTGAGGACAAGGGGGCACTCTTTACGTCTACAGGAAAAGAGATTTCACCTCCAAATACGGAAAGGTTTTTTCACAGTAAGAGCTGTGAAAATGTGGAACAGACTCCCTCCAGAGGTGGATCTGGCAAGCTCAGTAGATTGCTTTAAGAAAGGCCTGGATTCTTTCCTAAATGTACAGAATATAACTGAGTACTAAGATTTGTAGGTAAAGTTGATCCAGGGTAAATCCGATTGCCTCTCGGGGGATCAGGAAGGAATTTTTTCCCCTGCTGTAGCAAATTGGATCATGCTCTGCTGGGGTTTTTTGCCTTCCTCTGGATCAAATGTGGGTATGGAGTTGGGTGTATAGGATTTTACTGTGTTTTTTATTTTGTTTTTTTATTTTTTGTGGTTGAACTGGATGGACTTGTGTCTTTTTTCAACCTGACTAACTATGTAACTATGTAACTATGTAAATCTATAGAGGTATTTTTGGGGGAATCTATTGAATAGGACTTGTAGAGAATTAACAGTACAAAATTGTAAAAATAGTGGTTTAAAAAATAAATCTACTCGTAATCCTCAAATGAATGAAATCCATCATGTACTGTACAAACTTTTATAGTGTTTGTAAACCTCAGACATAAAATATGTACAAAGCATATCCCTCTATAGTGTGTACTTGCATAAATTGCATTTCTGTCTGCTGCTTCATTCCTCTGCTATCAGCATGAATCACTTCTGAGGCCCCGTACACACGACAGAGGAACTCGACGTGCTTGGCACGTCGAGTTCCTCGTCGAGTTTTGGGATGAAGCCGCCGAGGAGCTCGGCGGGCCGCCTTCTCCCATAGAACAACGAGGACAACGAGAAAATAGAGAACATGTTCTCTATTTTCTCGTCGAGTTCCTCGGCGGCTCATCGAGCCAAAACTGTACAGACGACAGAGTTTCTCGGCAGAATCCGGGTTTTGACCGAGTTTCTCGTTGAATTCTGCCGAGAAACTCTGTCGTGTGTACGAGGCCTGATAAGTTTTCCTGACACCAAGAGAAAAATGGTAACAGGGGAGAGATCTCCAGCTCATTGATAGCCTAAGCTCTGTTCCTGTTATGCCGCGTACACACGATCAGTCCATCTGATGAGAACGGACCGATGGACCGTTTTCATCGGTTAAACGATGAAGCTGACTAATGGTCCGTCGCACCTACACACCATCGGTTAAATAACCGATCGTGTCGGAACGCGGTGATGTAAAACACAACGACGTGCTGAAAAAACGAAGTTCAATGCTTCCAAGCATGCGTCGACTTGATTCTGAGCATGCGTGGATTTTTAACTGATGGTCGTGCCTACTAACGATCGGTTTTGACCTATCGGTTAGGAATCCATCGGTTAAATTTAAAGCAAGTTGGCTTTTTTTTAACCGATAATTAAATAACCGATGGCGCCCACACACGATCGGTTTTGACCGATGAAAACGGTTCATCAGACCATTCTCATCGGTTTAACCAATAGTGTGTACGCGGCATAAGCTGTTTGAAGGGGTGTGTCTTTTCCCTCCAATCAGCTCTCAATGCTCTCATGACCGAGCTCTGCAAAATGTGGTGTTAGCTCTCCACCCCCCCTTTTTTTTTTATACATCTTTTTTTTATTTTCTTAAACAAAACTAACATGACAACACATCATACACATTAAATCTAAAATATATTAATACTCCACCCCCTTTTTTCTGAACTCTCAGACAAGCTTTAATAAAGCTGGACTTTGAATGACTGTAGAGAAGAAAAGACCGCAGATAAACAGGTACAACTTATGTAGGAGGTGTTGTTCCATCTCTGTGTATGACCTGAGGCCAGTTACTTCACTAGGTATATGTTAGGGTTTACAATCACTTTACAAATATGGTACTGAAGGATCTAGAAAGTTTGATCACCAATAAAAATGTGAATCCCAGATTCATTGAGAAGGGGATAATGGACATCTATTGTGGTTCTATTGGATAAAGTAATGTATGAACAGGTTACTGTCTGATATGAAGACTTATGCCGCGTACACACGATCGGTCAAACCGATGAGAACGGTCTGATGGACCGTTTTCATCGGACCAAACCGATCGTGTGTGGGCCCCATAGGTTATTTATCCATAGGTTAAAAAAAAGCAATCTTGTTTTAAATTTAACCGATAGGAAAAAAATGATCGTTTGTAGGCACGTCCATCGGTTAAAAATCCACACATGCTCAGACTAAATTAGGGGACGGGAGCGCTCGTTCTGGGAAAACTAGCGTTCATTATGGAGCTAGCACATTTATCACGCTGTAACAGACATAAAAGCGTAATTCGTCTTTTACTAACACAAAACCCCTTTAGGACCCTTTCACACGTACGGACCGTATGTCCGCATTTTCATCCGTCCGTTTGCGGATGAAAACTGGACATCCATGGGTCCCTATGTGATTACGGGTGTCAGCGGATGAACATCCGCTGACACCCGTAATTTGTCCGCCCCTGCAAAGATCCGCATTTGCAGATGGAAGAAATCCTATACGGTCCGTGTTCGTCCGATCCCCCATAGGGGAGAGCGGAGGAAACACAGGGCGGTCCCTGCACTATTTTTTTTTGCCAATACATAGTGGTCACCACCACCCGGTCTGGTTGAAGAATGTACCAAAAGGCCAGATTATGTGGGTGCGACTGTACTAATAAATCAGAATATCCAGCCCAGGCAAATACTATACAAGATTCATTTTAATGGGTTACCCAAGTAGAAAATTAGACAGAATAATAGAGGAGGTGATACAAAGACCAGGGAAGATTTTTTTATTTGAATCTAAACCTAGGAAATATTCTAGTGATAATGTTTCCCAGTGGAGCCTCATTACAGGGCTTAATGCTCAGCATAAGAAAGTAGAAGCGATATAAAAAACTACATATACACACAATATAATACTATACTATGTGGAATTTCTTTTTAATTGCGAGAAACGAGGAGGGGCAACCCAAGCACAGATGAGCTGGTCTCCACCTGATTTATGTAATGCTAAAGCTCCCCCTTTTTTTTTCATTAAATTAACAAACATGTTATACTCACTTTCTCTGTACAGTGGTTTTGCACACAGCAGCCCGATCCTCCTCTTCTCAGGTCCCACAGCCGCACTCCTGGCTCCTCGGCCCACCATAGGAAGCTGCTTGTTGTGTCTATTCAGACACTGCTTGGCTCAGCCTCACCACCCGCTGTCTGCTTACATATTTTGATTTACCTTAATGCAGAAAATGCATTAGCCACTTTTCGACTGCTGCACGCCGATATACGTCGGCAGAATGGCAGCGGTGGGCAAATGGACGTACCTGTACGTCCCCTTTAAGAAGCCGAGCAGCTTCACTCTTTGTGACCATGCCCACAAACTCGATGTTCACCGGCGGCCCGCAATCATGCAACGCATGTATGTGAACGACCGTCATTGAAAACAATGACTTCAGGGAAGACAAGCAAATTCAAAGTGTTTTTGACGCATCGCATTAGTTTACAAGTGTGAACCGGGCCTAACTGTAATATTGCAGGAAACGTAAGAGACCCACAACGCAGGTAGAATATATACAAAATCAGATGCCATTAAAGGGGTTGTAAAGGTAAATGTTTTTTCACCTTAATGCATCCTATGCATTAAGATGAAAAAACATCCGACGGTACCGCCCCCCCCCCCCCCCGAACCTTCGTTTTACTTACCTGACCCCTCGAAAGTCCCGCGCGCGTCCACATGATCCTCTTCGGTTCCCAGCCTGGCAGTTGATTGGCTAGGCTGGACGGATTGATAGCAGCGCAGCCATTGGCTGGCGCTGCTGTCAATCACAGCGGATGACGTGGCACGCCGGGGGGCGGGGCCGAGTTATACAGTCAGAGGCTATGCCCGCCGCTGTATCACGGGAGCCCGTTTGCAAAAGCTTTCCACCATGCAAGCTCGCTCGCATGAAGGTGGAAAGCTTTTGCAAGGAGGAGCCGAGACAGCCGCAGAGGAACCCCAGAAGACGTGGATCGGTGCCACTCTGTGCAAAACGAGCTGCACAGTGGAGGTAAGTATAACATGTTTGTTATTTATAAAAAAAAAAAAAAAAAAGTTTGCCTTTAGTGTTCCTTTAAATACAGAAATCAAGCCATTACACCAACATTATAGACGCATTACAGAGGTCAGAAGGGGGGGAAATAACATCCCAATGTAGCGAGAAATATCTCTGTTGCAATTTTGCCTTACTTGAGAAAGATTGGAAATAAAAGTTGGTGAGTGTGTGTCCAACAGGTGGTGGAGGAGAGCACTGCTGTGATCACTATTTGCTGTCTAATAATAATACATTTCTGTCTTATGTGAACACTACTGGGTAGATATCATGTTTGTTTTGAAGTGGTTGTAAACTTCAAACATGAAATATGAACAAAGCATATCTCTCTATAGTATGTACTTCTCAATTAAGAGCACTAGGTGTAATTTCTTTCTGCTGCGTCATTCCTCTGAATGAGTCGCTTCTGACAAGTTTTCCTGACACCAAGAGAAAAAAAAGGTGACAGCAGCAGATTGACAGGCTCAGCTCTGTTCCAGTGTGCTGTGTGAAGGAGGGTGTTTTCCTTCCTCCCAATCAGATCTCAGAGCTCTCCTGAATGAGCTCTACAGAGTGTAACTTCAGCTCCCCACGCCCTTTTTTCAAACTGACAAACAAGCTTTAAAAATGTTTGGAAGAGAAAGGCTGCAGATAAATAGGTACAACCTATGTAGGAAAATTATATTTTAGCTCTGTGCATCACCTGGTGCCAGTCGCTTCAGTGGGTATATGCAAGAGTATACAAGTTGAAACTCTTAAGGTTTAACCTCATGTTATATGGTTTAGGTAAATCCCCCCTCTTAGCACAAATTCTCCCTCTTCCTCAAACCTCTCATTCCAAGCATAAATGATTGTTACTCCTCCCTCATTGTATTGCCAGTAAAATTACAGACTTACAGGCAGGTACTCTAAAGGAATACTGAAGGTGGGAGGAGGTGCGGGCTATGCTGTGCTCTGCCCTCTCACTTCTCCATACAGCAGATGCCACAGCATCGCACTCAGATTGGATTATACAAGGTTTAATTACTGCCCCCTACCTACATTTCCTGCTGCCATGGGGTGAACAGTCCTTGGAAGAGACAGAAGCTGGGTAATCACACCATGTATGTATAGTCTGATCTGAGAGCAATCCTGTGTCACTTGCTGTATGGATACGTGCTCCAATAGGAAGGGGGAGAACACAGCCTGCAACCTCTCTGCCACTGTCACTTCTGTCTGGACATTGCTGTTCAGGCTGCCCCCCCCCTCTTTTGTCCCAGCCCTCAGTGCGGGGATGGGGGGAGGAGTGCAGCAGTCCAGGCACAACATCCATGGGTGGCCAACCTGGGGAGGGGGTTGCACAACTAAAATCTGGGGGGATGCAGCTCACTATGAGCACCCCCCCTTCAGAACTTGGCATGATATGATCCCAGAAGCAATGGAGAAAAATCCATTAAGGGCGCACAGGCCCCTATTCATGCGCCCGGCCCCTTTCAGGATGCCGAGAGCAGGAATTACAGCGGCAGTTTTTTTTTTAACCACCTGATTAGAGCCAGTGGCTATAATAGGCTTCAAAATAGGGTGAGCTCCAGAGGCAAAGCATTAGTGTGAGACACGTTTCCCTGTAGGCCGAAAGGAGAAACGTTCTGATTGGCTGCTGAGGAGGAGGAGGGAGGAGATGGAAGCAGGGGAAGGAGATGCCCGCTTGTGATGCCAGCGGAGGAGAGAAGGGGAGGCCGTCCCTCTTTGAGGTAAGTGCACCGACCCGATCTGACCGGGGTGACGGGTACACTGTTTGCCCACCCCCCAGACGTCACTGAAGAAAAGACAACTCTACAAGTAAGGGTATGATGATCCTATGATGATATTCTTAAAGGGGTTGTAAAGGTAAAAGTTTTTTCACCTTAATGCATCCTATGCTCGGCCCCGACATTTTCTTTGCCGCTCAGCCTGGCCGTTGATTGGCTAGAGCGGATGGATTGAAAGCAGCGCAGCCATTGGCTGGCGCTGCTGTCAATCACATTCAATGATGCGGCGCCTCGGGGGGCGGGCCGAGTGATACAGCGAGCGCGCCCGCAAGGACTCCACACCACGCAAGCTCGCTCGCATGAACGTGTGGACTTTTTTTTTCGTTATGTAATCAAAAGCATTTGGTATGCATTGCAAAGCATTACTAATGATAGGAAGAAAAACCTTTAGCTGTAAAATACATAGAACAATCGTACTCACTTTGTACAGCACACATCTCCAAGTACCTTAATGTCATGTTGGATTATCTGTAGAGTGCTCCAGGAACCCCGACTTCCAGAATACCTTTGTAAGACAATAACTGCCAGGTCCTGTGGGCTCTGCCTTAAGCTGGATACCCCATTGTTGTTCCATCACTGCAATGGGGGCTTCACAAATCATTTTGGGATGGGAATGGGGGACACCTACTAGCAAATGTATGTAGGCATAGGACACACCTCCTGCCACACCCCCTTAAAGGAGCATTAACCCCAAAAAAGGTTAATTAAATCCACAAGTGCTTTTTTTTTCCATTACTACTTCTTTATATTGGCTTTTAAAATGTACAAATGCAGCAATTTAGAATTTGGATGAAAGGTTTAGCACTGGGAAACACTTTTTGAAAGATAAAAAGTGCATTTTATATACAACTATATACAATATATCAGATCAGACCAAAATGAGGGACACGTGAGGAGGAAAGAGGGACATTGCTCCAAATTAGGGACAGTCCCTCGAAATCACAGTTGTACATAGTTACATAGTAGGTGAGGTTGAAAAAAGACACAACTCCATCAAGTCCAACCTATGTGTGTGATTATATGTCAATATTATATTGTATATCCCTGTATGTTGTGGTCGTTCAGGTGCTTATCTAATCGTTTCTTGAAACCGTTGATGCTCCCTGCCAAGACCACCGCCTGTGGAAGGGAATTCCACATCCTTGCCGCTCTTATGCAGAGAAAAGAATATATGGACAGCCGCACTCCAAAGTCTTAAAAAGACGTGCCCTTTATTGGGTAAAAAAGAAAAATGCACTACAGGAACCAGCATACAGTGGGAAAAACAGCTGACGCGTTTCGCATTGAACTTCAATGCTTAGTCATAGCTAGTCATAGTTATCTGTAAATGTTAACAGCACATTAGGTTTCCATAATTTATCAATTGATCCACACATCAGGTTTTATGATTTAGACCAACTTTATTTACACAGTAATGTTAAGCGACTAGCTTTTATCATGGTATCTTGTTGTGCATATTGCCGTTAGCTAAGTAGTAGCAGAATTAGCTAAGATTTACACCCAGCTAATGTATTTTTTTTAATATGTTTGCATCTAGAGACCAAGCCAGCTCACACTTGGCATATTTGCTAATTCTTACAGTGTGCATTTACAAATTCAGTAATAACTCCCAGGCAATTAAGGATCGTTGATTTGCAGGTTACTTAAAATGGCAATTAACAGCTTGCAGTTGACAAATTTTACTAAATTCTTTATAATGTTCCTTCAAGACACTGATTTACAATCTTTGCAGTCATGCCAGTAAGTTGGTTTTGACTGTGATCATAAAATAAGGTTTAAAAGAGAGGGATCATTCATGAGTGTTTTTTGGGTTCTAAAAAATGACGTTTTTTTTATGTCATTAAAAACGATCGTGTGTGGGTGTCAGAGCATTTTTCGGGTTCTAAAAAATGGTAAAAAAAAAAATTGAACATGCTCTATTTCTTCACGACGTTTTTAACGTTGTCGTTTTTCAGGTTGTAAAAAATGGTCGTGTGTGGGCTTTAACGACGTGAAAAAAACGTGCATGCTCAGAAGCAATTTATGAGACGGGAGCGCTCATTCTGGTAAAACTAGCGTTCGTAATGGAGTAAGCACATTCATCACGCTGTAACAGAAAGAAAAGCGCAAATCGTCTTTTACTAACACGAAATCAGCTAAAGCAGCCCAAAGGGTGGCGTCATACGAATGGAACTTCCCCTTTATAGTGCCGTCGTACGCGTTGTACGTCACCGTGCTTTGCTAGAGCATTTTTTTTTCACGATCATGTGTAGGCAAGGCTGTTTTAATGATCGGGTTGAAAAAAACGTAAAAACAAAACATTTTTTAACCCGAAAAACAGTCGTGTGTACGCGGCATCAGGACACGGAAATTCCTCTTTTTTAAATACACCTCTAGAGATTCATACAAAAGTGTATATAAATGCAATCACCAAGTCCCTGGTCACACCAGTGTGACTTTTCATGCAATTTGATAGTTTCAAGTCGCACCCTATTGCCCGCAGTGCAAGTGGTCCGACTCCATCAGAGTCACACCAATTTTGAAAGTAGTTCAGGTGCGACTTGCAAAGATGTCTGTGCATGAAGTCGCACAGATGTCTTTCAAGTTGCACCTGAAGTCGCACTGACATGGGACTTTGAAATCGTGCCGCTTCAAGTGAAATCGCACCATTTGAAAGTCGGATTTCAGTGTGACTGAAGGCTAAAATCGCATTTAAACTTTATCATATAAATGTAATTTCAAAAAAAATTCTGTATTTTTAAATCTGTAGCGTTCATTAAATATAACCTGGCCATCCTGTCATGAAGAACCTTCATGTTATAGGGTGACAACCCTCTGTGCTCCTGTATTGTCATCCTGTTACAGTGTCTTCAAATGAGGCTTCAAGTGGCTGTTTCAACAAACATTACCCAGACATGGTCCACTGTTTCCATCATCAGGAAACTTGCCCTGAGAAAATGCCATAAAGCTATTGTTAGAATGTATTCATGTTGATAGGAAGAGGATGCAGAAGATCACAAGTGCCGAGATGTAAAAAAAAAAGTATTTTCTTAAATACATGGCAGCTATTTTTTACACAGTGTTCTATCAGTGTTTAGCAGGCTAATTTAGAAGGAAGAGTAGCCATTAAGGGACAAGTATAGCCAAAGCTTGTCTTGTTGTTCTTCTCCTATGGATCACAGGAGTGCAGTTCGTTCTGCACTCCTGTGCAGTGGCGGCTGGTGCTCCAAATTTTTGGGGGGGCACAAACGAAGAAAAAAAAAACAATTGCTGCCTCACTGTGCCCATCAAATGCAACCACTGTGCCATCAATTGTCACCACTGTGCCATGCCATCAAACGCAGCCACTGTGCCATGCCATCAAACGCAGCCACTGTGCCATGCCATCAAATGCAGTCACTGTGCCATGCCATCAAATGCAGCCACTGTGCCATCAATTGTCACCAATGTGCCATGCCATCAAACGCAGCCACTGTGCCATGCCATCAAACGCAGCCACTGTGCCATCAATTGTCACCACTGTGCCATGCCATCAAACACAGCCACTGTGCCATCAATTGTCACCACTGTGCCATGCCATCAAACGCAGCCACTGTGCCATCAATTGTCCCCACTGTGCCATGCCATCAAACACAGCCACTGTGCCATCAATTGTCACCACTGTGCCATGCCATCAAACGCAGCCACTGTGCCATCAATTGTCACCACTGTGTCATGCCATCAAATGCAGCCAATGTGCCATGCCATCAAACCAAGCCACTGTGCCATCAATTGTCACCACTGTGCCATGCCATCAAATGCAGCCACTGTGCCATCAATTGTCACCACTGTGCCATGCCATCAAACGCAGCCACTGTGCCATGCCATCAAACGCAGCCACTGTGCCATGCCATCAAATGCAGCCACTGTGCCATGCCATCAAATGCAGCCACTGTGCCATGCCATAAAACGCAGTCACTGTGCCATGCCATAAAACGCAGTCACTGTGCCATGCCATCAAACACAGCCACTGTGCCATCAATTGTCACCACTGTGCCATGCCATCAAACGCAGCCACTGTGCCATCAATTGTCACCACTGTGCCATGCCATCAAACGCAGCCACTGTGCCATCAATTATCACCACTGTGCCATGCCATCAAATGGAGCCACTGTGCCATGCCATCAAACCAAGCCACTGTGCCATCAATTGTCACCACTGTGCCATGCCATCAAATGCAGCCACTGTGCCATCAATTGTCACCATCAATTGTCACCACTGTGCCATGCCATCAAACGCAGCCACTGTGCCAATTGTTGCCACTGTGCCAATTTTTGCCACTGTGCCCTTTGTCGACACTGTGCCCTTTAATTGTCACCAATGTGCCCATTGTCTCCACTGTGCCCATTGATGTCACTGTGCCCATTGATGCCACTGTGCCCATTATTGCCACTGTGCCCTGTATAATGCCCCTCCCCCCGCCCGGCACTTACCTTTCTGGGTAATTCAGCCATTAAGGGACAAGTATAGCCAAAGCTTGTCTTGTTGTTCTTCTCCTATGGATCACAGGAGTGCAGTTCGTTCTGCACTCCTGTGCAGTGGCGGCTGGTGCTCCAAATTTTTGGGGGGGCACAAACGAAGAAAAAAAAAACAATTGCTGCCTCACTGTGCCCATCAAATGCAACCACTGTGCCATCAATTGTCACCACTGTGCCATGCCATCAAACGCAGCCACTGTGCCATGCCATCAAACGCAGCCACTGTGCCATGCCATCAAATGCAGTCACTGTGCCATGCCATCAAATGCAGCCACTGTGCCATCAATTGTCACCAATGTGCCATGCCATCAAACGCAGCCACTGTGCCATGCCATCAAACGCAGCCACTGTGCCATCAATTGTCACCACTGTGCCATGCCATCAAACACAGCCACTGTGCCATCAATTGTCACCACTGTGCCATGCCATCAAACGCAGCCACTGTGCCATCAATTGTCCCCACTGTGCCATGCCATCAAACACAGCCACTGTGCCATCAATTGTCACCACTGTGCCATGCCATCAAACGCAGCCACTGTGCCATCAATTGTCACCACTGTGTCATGCCATCAAATGCAGCCAATGTGCCATGCCATCAAACCAAGCCACTGTGCCATCAATTGTCACCACTGTGCCATGCCATCAAATGCAGCCACTGTGCCATCAATTGTCACCACTGTGCCATGCCATCAAACGCAGCCACTGTGCCATGCCATCAAACGCAGCCACTGTGCCATGCCATCAAATGCAGCCACTGTGCCATGCCATCAAATGCAGCCACTGTGCCATGCCATAAAACGCAGTCACTGTGCCATGCCATAAAACGCAGTCACTGTGCCATGCCATCAAACACAGCCACTGTGCCATCAATTGTCACCACTGTGCCATGCCATCAAACGCAGCCACTGTGCCATCAATTGTCACCACTGTGCCATGCCATCAAACGCAGCCACTGTGCCATCAATTATCACCACTGTGCCATGCCATCAAATGCAGCCACTGTGCCATGCCATCAAACCAAGCCACTGTGCCATCAATTGTCACCACTGTGCCATGCCATCAAATGCAGCCACTGTGCCATCAATTGTCACCATCAATTGTCACCACTGTGCCATGCCATCAAACGCAGCCACTGTGCCAATTGTTGCCACTGTGCCAATTTTTGCCACTGTGCCCTTTGTCGACACTGTGCCCTTTAATTGTCACCAATGTGCCCATTGTCTCCACTGTGCCCATTGATGTCACTGTGCCCATTGATGCCACTGTGCCCATTATTGCCACTGTGCCCTGTATAATGCCCCTCCCCCCGCCCGGCACTTACCTTTCTGGGGTCAGCCATCCTCCTTCCATGTCCCTCGATGTCTTCTCCCGCCCTCGATGATGCTTCAGCCAATCAGGTTACCGATAACCAGAACCGGTGAACCTGATTGGCTGAGACGCCTGTCAGTCTTATCTAAGGAACGCACCACCCGTACGTCCCATAGATAAGTTTCCGGGAGCCGAGGGCTGTACTCAGAAAGACTATCAGAGCCGCTGGCTCTGATAGGCACTTCCGCACAGCCAACCAGCTGCTGTTATTCAGGTGGCCAGCGCTCACCGTCCGGCCATCTGAGTCTGCGGCAGCGGCCGGCAACAATAACATAGATTCATGCAATGCATGAATCTATGTATTGTAATCAGTGGCGGTGCGAGAGCCAGAGGGGGCGGTGCTCCAGCGCCCTCTATAGACGCACCGCCACTGCTCCTGTGACTTGTTTTCAGCTGTCAGTTGACTTCACAGAGCCAGTCCAGACTTAGGCAAGATTTCAACAATGAAGTCTGGACCTGCCCACATGCCTGGACTGGCACCCGGCTCAGCCTCTCAGTGAACTGCTGAGAGCCTGAACCGGCCGCTCCCACCCCCTTCACAGCCCAGTGCTCCAGTAAGGGAGGGGGCAGAGCAGAGTCTGGTGACTGACAGTCACCAGTTCTCTGCTCGGGGAGCCCTGAGAACCAAGAGATCTCAGTGTTATGCCCTGTACACACGACCAGGTTTTCCGACGGGAAAACTGCGAGGAGAGCTTTTGGCTAGGAATCCCGGCCGTGTGTATGCTCCATCGCAGTTTTTCCGACGGCAAATGAAAGAGAACAAGCTGTTTTTTCCTGTCAGGGTTCCTGGTGGAAAACTTTTTCCTGGTGGAAAACTGCCATTTTTGGCAGTTTTTCTGTGGGGTAAAAGACCGATGGAGCATACACACATGTGTACGGGGAAAAAGTAGAGAGCAGGTTCTCGGTTTCCCGACGGACCTTTTGCCGCCGGGAATCCTGAGCGTGTGTAAAGGGCATTAGAGGCAACGGGGGACAGATGCTTAATCCACCAAGGTAAGTATGAATCTGGAATAAAATGAAACCCCATAATATTTCTCTTTTAAAGTGTTACTAAACCTAGGACCCTGCATTCACTATATCTAGACTCCCATAGTACACAGAACATGGAAATGCAATCATTTTAGTAAATATAAACTGCTAAATACCCTTTCACATTTGGCTCAACAAATCATCACAGACTGTGGAAAATGTTACATTTCATTTGGAAATCAAGGTCCCAGAGTCTAGAGGTAGAGTGGAGAGGCACATAATCCAAGTTGCCTGAGGTCCAGTTTGAAGTTTCCATGGTGTGAGGATGGGACCCTGTGCTGGGTGAGAAATGGCTGCTTTACGCCAAATTCTGGGGAGAAACATACGTTAATTGGTCAGCTGTGGCTTGGGCTTTTTATGTCTGACCTGAACAGCATTCAGGGCCCCACCCCACAGACAGGAGGTCTGTGATAGGAGTCAGGTGACTCCCAAAGCTCTGTGAGAGAAGTCACAGAGTGGATGCATCTCTGCAGGAGGCAGAGGTCATTACTGTTGGAGCAGCAAGATATAAGCTAGGTGTGTGCTTATGTCTAAGAAGCTGGTAGTTCTGAGGAGCAGAACTTGGGGACTAAGCTAAAGGCCTGAAACAGCCGGATGGCAAATGTGAAAGCCGGGAGGCTGAACTGTTGATGTTTTTCCAAGATACAGGAATGGTGGAACCCCCCTGCGTGGGCTGCTATTTGTATTTGTGAACTTTTAAATAAAAGTGGGCTACCAGGCCCTTAAAAAAACTCTGATTCCCCAATCTCACAACGGTCAGTGATGATTTGGGGAGCCATGTTATCTGCTGGTGTTGGTCCACTTTGTTTTATCAAGTTCAAAGTCAGCACAGCCCTCTAGCAGGAAATTCTAGAGCACTTCATGCTTCCCTCTGCTTCCCTCTGCTTTATGGAAATGCTGATTCAATTTTCCAGCAGGACTTGCAATAATAATCATCATGGTATCACTGTGCTTGATTGACCAGCAAACTCGCCTGTCCTAATCCCCATAGAGAATCTTTGGGGTATTGTCAAGAGGAATATGAGAGACACCAGACCCAACAATGCAGACGAGCTGAAGGCCGCTATCAAAGCAACCTGGGCTTCCATAACACCTCAGCCACATTCTGATCACCTCCAAGCCCTGCCGCATTGATACAGTAATGCATATACACATAATTATTTTGAAAGCAGTGGTATGGCCTATTGCCATACGACTGTTTTTACAGAGAATTTACAGCCACTTTAACCATGTTTTACATCAAGCACTATGCACAGCCTGAAAGATGCTAACAAACTAAGCTCTCACTAAGCTGGGGTTTATGTAGAAAAATTGTCCGGACCCTAATCTACATGCAGGACGCCGGAACATTGATTTCAATAGGGTTTTTTTTTTTTTTAGAAGCACATGATTAAAACCTAAAGCTCTAATTGGCTTAAAAAAGGGTGGGCTCGGGGCGCAGAGCACTGTGCCCTGAGCCCACCCTGTTGTGTGGCATTAGCTAATTATTCGCTAATGTCTTCCTGTTTCTCCTCCCGGCCAATCAGGAAGCGGCTCCTGAGACCTCATTGGCCAGGAGTCAGAAGACCCAATTGGCTGGGAGCAGAAGACGGAGAGGGGACAAGGAGGAGATGATTGGGGGATGGCGCCACCGACATTGGATTCAAACGTGAAGGAGAGCAAGCAAAGCACAACACCCAGGTCCGAGGATGAGGAGCTGAACAGGAGAAGGAGGAGAGCCCAGAGCCTGCAGTTAAGGCAGTGTCATCTGGAGATAGCAGCCTAGCCTGCTTTGTTCATTCTACCTATAGACAAATGAGCAGAGCCAGCCCCTCACTGTACATTGTGCCTCTTTTGTACTGTATACTTAGGCCAACAAGGCTATATTATTTGTTTTTATATTTTAGCAGATTTTGCAAAATTTGTACTGTGGGGATCCACATATTTTCTTATCTGTATATGACAATAACATAAACTATCTGGCTGCTAGAATAATTACTGTAAATACATTTTTATATCTTGTAGACTTGCAGAATGACCCAAGAACCACTGGGAAATATGTAAAAGCTTTATATGACAGCAGATCATTTTTAATCCTGAAAGCCGCAGTACATGAAATGTTGGCTTTATAAGATAAACTTTGTTGTAGCCAATGATGAGTGTCATAAGCAAGGATGAATTGTACTGATACATATATATACCATAGATAAAAAGCAAATAGTATGTCTTGTCAGCCCATTTGTTTTATGAATTCTTTTGCCTAAGGATAGATAGTATTTGTTTTATGGATGTTAAAAGAATTCCTTTCTGAACAAAAGCCATGGTATAAAGCTTCTAAAGTCACATAATTCGGCTGTGTAAATATAACCAAGTTACTCTTTTTCAGTATGAAGCTGGGAGTGCTGAAAATGCTAATTGTTTGCTCATTTGTTTTAGAGTGTAAAGAGTCCCCCCTCCCTACTACAGGGAGCTTAAAGTATGTGTAAACCCAATGCCTGTAATCTCATATAAAGATTTAACATGTTTAAAGTCCATGTAGATTCATTTTTTAATATTTAAATATTCAGCTTCCTTTGATACAAAACACAATACACTACAGCGCTATCTCTGTCTCAATTATGTGGTTATAGGATATAATTAAGCAACTGATTAAAATAAACAGGCAAGAAAAAAAAAAGTCCTATTCCTGAAGGGGTAGTAATAAATGTCAATATAAAAAAAACTGGCTAACACCATAGATGCTTACATAGTTACATAGTAGGTGAGGTTAAAAAAAAAAGACACAAGTCCATCAAGTCCAACCTATGTGTGTGATTTTATGTCAGTATTACCCTGTATGTTGTGGTCGTTCAGGTGCTTATTTAATCTTTTTTTTTTAATTATCCTACCTTAGAGTGATTAAACATAAATTATATCAGATGCAACTGGTGGAGGCATGGAGAATTTTCCATCCAAAAGATAAGGATTTCACATATTTCTCATCGGTACATGGGTCATATTCAAGAATTGACCATGTCCTGCTGGATCATCGGCTGCTTGAGGGACTGTTAAGGATAGAAATAAAATCGATAACGTTGTCTGACCATGCCCCAGTGGTGA
This sequence comes from Rana temporaria, assembly GCF_905171775.1. NCBI lineage: Eukaryota > Metazoa > Chordata > Amphibia > Anura > Ranidae > Rana > Rana temporaria. The sequence goes on from NC_053489.1 coordinate 143,949,046, forward strand.
TGTCGCTGGATTCAGGGGAGATCCCGGCTGGACAGAAATTGTGGAGATTAGATGAATCCCTAATAAATAACACTAAAACAGCCGATGATCTAGAAAAGGATATGTGTATATTCTTTAAAGAAAATAATATTTGAAAATATCGCCCCATCTACGCTCTGGGAAACACATAAGGTATTTATGAGAGGGAGGTTGATAGCAGAAAAAGCTAAGAGGAAGAAGATTAGGCAGGCACGAAAACAAACATTACTAGAGGAAATTCAGGCCCTTGAACGGAAACATAAAGAACTACAGGAAGAGCAGGTCCTAAGGGTATTAACTAGAAAGAGAGAAGATCTTCGTGACCTACTGGAACAGGAAACTAAATGGATATTTAATAACATGAACAACAAATTCTATGCCCTGGGTGATAAACCGGGGAGACTGCTAGAAAGGACCAAAAAAACGAGAAACACACAGAACTCTATCCTGAAAATAAAAGACAGAAACGGAGATATGAGACACTCCACCAGTGAGATAACTAAAATATTCCATGAATATTATCAAAATTTATATAATGTTAACAAAGGGCAAGGGGAAATAGAAGTTCAGAATAAAAGGGAAAAAATTAAACAATATTTAGAAAAGGTTAAGACCCCGGACTTGGCAGAGGAAGTAATAAACAATCTAGAGAAAGAAATAACAAAAGAGGAAATAAGCCAAACGATCAGGAACGTTAAAATGGGAAAGAGTCCTGGCCTTGATGGGTACACGTCACTATATTATAAGAGATTTGGGGAGACATTAGTGCCATTCTTCCAGAAATATATGAATTCTATAGGGGGGGGGGCATGGCAATGCGGAAAGAGGCTCTGAATGCCCACATAACTCTGATAGGGAAGGAGGACAAGGATCCATCCCTATGTGCCAGTTATAGGCCCATATCTCTGATAAATGTGGACATAAAAATCTATTCAAAAATCCTTGCTGAGAGAATAAGACCGCTCCTGGCAGGTTTGATAGAAAATGACCAGGCAGGGTTCATACCCGGGAGAGAAACGAGAGAAAATATCCTAAGAGTAATATTTCTGATACAGAAAGCTAAAAAGAATAAAGAACCAGTAGTATTCCTGTCCTTAGATGCCGAAAAGGCTTTTGACAGGCTGGACTGGGAATTCATGTTAGCAAATCTGTCCCATATAGGATTTGGCCCGAGTATGCTTAGGTGGATAGGTGCTCTGTACTCAAATCCCTCGGCACAGGTGAGGGTGAATGGCACCCTGTCGGATAGTTTCCCACTTTTTAATGGGACCCGTCAGGGTTGCCGGCTATCGCCCCTCTTATTCGTTCTATCATTAGAGCCGTTATTGGAAACAATACGGATGAACCAGGAAATAGAAGGGATAAAACTAGAGAGAAGGGAGCACAAGATATCTGCATTTGCGGACGACATGATGCTATATGTATCTAATCCTAGGGTGACACTGCCTAGGATAATGTCGGAATATGAACGATATGGTGAGATTTCGAATCTTAAAATCAATAAAGAAAAAACGGAGATACTGAGCATATTATTAAGCCCACAAGAGCACAGGGAACTTGAGGCCCTATATCCATTTAAATGGAAGCAGAGGAGGATGAAATATTTAGGTATTTTCTTGTCCAGCACAGAAAGATACTTTTATGAAGATAACTATATACTATTATTGAATAAAGTAAAATCAGAATTAAAAGGATATAGTATAGATAGAGTATCATGGTGGGGAAGGATTAATACTATAAAGATGATGATTTTGCCCAAAGTTCTATATATTTTCCAAACACTCCCGATAAAAATTCCAGAAATGTACTTTAAAGTCCTGGAAAGGATAATAAGAGGTTTCATATGGAGGGGGAAAAAGCCTTGTATAGCAGTAGAGACCCTGATTAGACTTAAAGAGGAAGGAGGAATACAGCTGCCGGACTTTAAAAGGTACGGGTGTATTAAGGAGGATTATAGACTGGGCTCAGGGTGAGGGTGGAAGTAAAAAAAAGTGGGTGGAAGTTGAAGAAAGCTTAAGTAAAAAAGAGTTGGGAAATACAATATGGGTACCGAAGCAATATAGAGGTCTGCCTAGTGATATTCCTGTAATAACAAAAGAAACTTTTAGAATATGGGACAAGGTCTGTAGGATAAAAAAATGGCTTTGCAACAGTCCACTGTTGCCACTCACGGGTACAGATTTCTTCCCACCTGGCAAGGGAGGAGGGATGTACCTGAGGTGGGCAACCTCGGACACTCTAAAATTGAAGGATGTAATAAAGGGTAATGAACTATGTTCGGTGGTAGAACTTCAAGAAAGATATGGACTGTCCCCAGGGGACAGGTGGAGGCACAGACAAGTCCAACATTTTGTAAACACTTTGCCAAAACCCCTGCGAGCTATGAATGAATTAAATCAATGGGAAAAATATATGACCCAAGGAGGATTGGGAAGGCAGGGAATATCAAGTATTTACAAAATGTTGACAACCAAGATTGAACCAGGTGGGATCGTATGATATCCATTAAACTAGGAGAACGCATCCATCACACCTTATATGATACCATGAACATATATGATCAGAAATGGAAGCCCTGGGACCTTTCTCTGATAACTCATTGAATTAAACCAATTTATTTTTTTATTTTTTTTATTATTATTTTTATTCCGATTCCGTTTTATTCTCTCATTTTGCCAACGAACTAAGTCATTAAATTTTTACATTGCTGCAATGTACTACCAAACTGCCTTATATACAAACCAGCACTTATTTCTCTGTCGCTCGATTACCTGATATGCATATTCTTCATAGATGTTGTTCACTGCCCTAATATGTATTTTTGTACTTCTTGCCAATTCGAATTTAATCTGTACTGAGACTTAATTTTTTTTCAATAAACCGTTTGTAAACGAAAATAATAGAAAGTTGGGAAATAGAACTGAATCAAACTATATCTAATGAAAAGAAGAGACAGGTATTAGACTATGTCCATGCTACATCGATGGATGCAAAAGTAAAAGAAACTAATTATAAGTTACTTACTAAATTATATTATGTCCCAATGAAATTACACAGAATGAATAGTGAGGCCTCTCCCTTATGCTGGAGAGTGAGATGTAGGGAACCCATGCCCACATATGGTGGCAGTGTCCCCTGATACAGGTATATTGGAGGGAGATATTGGTGTTGGTTAAAAAAATAAGTGGATATGAGATAAAATATGACCCATGGGAATGTCTGTTTCAGGTTGACTCCAGGCCAAGATATGAGGTGATCTGGAGGGGATGGAGGGAATACAGGGGCCCGGGAGGCGACGGGGTGGGTGAGGTGTCAGAGAATAGAGGAGGTGGGTTGCTTGGACTCTTATGTCCCCCCTCCCTTTTTTTTTTTTATATATATATATATATATATACAATAAGGGGAATTACTCCCCCTATAATAATTTTTCTTTTTTCTCACTTCTCACAATATAGGGGATTTTTGCTCCTCTTCCTACCTTCCTTTTTATTATATAGTTTTTTTTTTCTTTTTTAGTATATACACAATAAGGGGAACTACTCCCCCTATAATAATTTTTCCTTTTTCTCACTTTTCACAATATAGGGGATTCTTGCTCCTCTTTTCACCCTCCTTTTATTATATAGTTTTTTGTTTTTTTTTATCTATGTTGTTTTGGTGTGTCTTCTCACTTTAATAATATTAATAATAATAATAATAATAACAACATATACACAATAGGGGGGATCTTTCCCCCTATAATAACACTTTTGTTTTTCTTTTCCCACAATGTAGGGAACCTGACCTTCCCTCTTCCCACATTTTGTAAATACACAATAGGGGGAATTCATTCCCCCCAGAATATTTTTTTCCGTTTTTCCACTTACTGTTTTTTGTTTTTTTTGTGTTGGTTTGCATTTTAATAATAATAACAATATTCACAATAAGGGAAAAGTATATCCCTTATAATAATAATAGTCCTGTCCCCCGGTGTCCCCCCCAGAGGATGTTAAAGGGAAAAACTAGACCTGGGGGCAAGTTGGAAGAGAGTAACCTAGAAGTAGTAGTGGCAGAAGATGTTTCCTCTTTTCTCTTTTGATTTGTGTAAGGGGTACTTATTGAGACCAATATGTTGTAAGTTTGTATGTTGATTTTATGTTGTATTTATTGTACTGTTTGGGAAAAAAATTAATAAAAGAATTTTGTAAAAAAAAAAAATTATCGATGCTCCCTGCTGAAACCACTGCCTGTGGAAGAGAATTCAACATCCTTACCACTCTTACAGTACGGTATTTGTACATTGAAATCATATCCCCTCTCAAGCGTCTCTTCTCCAGAGAGAATAAGTTCAGTGCTCATAACCTTTTCTCATAACTAAGGTCCTCCCTTTATTAGCTTTGTTGCACTTCTGTGGACTTTCTCCAGCTGCAGCACTTCCTCCATGAGGATTGGTACCCAGAATTGAATAGCATACTCCAGATGCGGCCAGACCAGAGTCTTATAGAGTGGGAGAATTATCATTTTATCTCTGGAGGTACCGTATATACTCGAGTATAAGCCGAGTTTTTCAGCCCTTTTTTTTAGGGTGAAAATGTCCCCCTCGGCTTATACCCGAGTCAGTGTACCTGAACGATGCAAAGCTCCTCTGCATGGCGGCAGCCACTACTATAGGCCGCGGCTTCGGCCCAGTCTTCAGATCCGGCGGCCATCTTGCTCCTCCTGGCCTCTCCACCAGCACCGTATCCCGGCCTCCCTGGTCTCTGGCTCTTGCACGGGCTTCCGACCGGGCGGGGGTCTGAACTAGGGGTGCAACGGATCACAGTTGATCCGTGATCCGAACGGGTCACCCCCTTCGGATCAGAACACACTGTGATCCGCGGATTGCCGCGGCTCCGGAGCTAGGCCGAACCCCCCGGCCTTTCCTAATGTTATGTCCGCGGCTCCGGAGCTAGGCCGAAGCCGCGGTCTTTCCTAACGTTATGGCCGCGGCTTCGGCCTACCTCCGGAGCCACGGCCATAACGCTAGGAAAGGCTGCGGCTTCGGCCTAGCTCCGGAGCCGCAGGAATAACATTAGGAAAGGCCGCGGCTTCGGCCTAGCTCCGGAGCCACGGCCATCTTGGTACACCCGGCGGTGGCCCTCCTCTGTTTACACCCACAGAGGAGGAGCCCGCACTCGTGGGGAAGAAGCACACGCTGGGAGTGTCTGTACTGCCCGAGGGGGGTCTCTTGCCCCGAGAGGAGGGGTGTCTCTTGCCCCTAGAGGAGGGGGGGTCTCTTGCCCCGAGAGGAGGGGGGGTCTCTTGTACTGAGAGGAGGGGGGTCTCTTGTACTGAGAGGAGGGGGGGTCTCTTGCCCCGAGAGGAGGGGGGGTCTCTTGCCCCGAGAGGAGGGGGGGGGTCTCTTGTACTGAGAGGAGGGGCGGTGTTTGCACTGAGGGGGTACTATAGTTGGTGGGGGGGTGAACAGTGGGGGGAGATGTGTATATTACAGTGGGGGGGGATGTGTATATTACAGTGGGGAAGATTTTTTTTTTTTATTTGCCGATCCGAAAAATGATCCGATCCTTGACTCCTGATCCGAGGAACGATCCGAACCGTGAGTTTTTTGATCCGTTGCACCCCTAGTCTGAACGGAGCAGTAGCCCCAAATCCAGACCGCGGCTTTGGCCTAGTCCCGTGCTCCAGCGGCCATCTTGGTACTCCCGGCCTCTCCACCAGCGATGCATCCCTCCTTTCCTGGCTTCTGCACTCAGGCCTACAGACGCTTCCTGCATCCTCCAGGTGAGTGGCACAGTGAGGTTGCAATGGGCACAGTGATGTTGGGCACAGTGATGTTGTAATTGGCACAGTGATGTTGTAATGGGCACAGTGAGGTTGCAATGGGCACAGGGATGTTGCAATGGGCACAGTGATGTTGGGCACAGTGAGGCGTGCAAATGGGCACAGTGAAGCTGCAAATGGGAATTGTTGATCCACTTTTCTGCTTACAGTAGCTGCTGCATTCAATAAGTTTTCCCATTTTTTTTGTGGAAAAATTAGGTACTTCTGCTTATACTCGGGTCGGCTTATACTCGAGTATATACGGTAATCCCCTTTTTAATGCATGCCAATATTCTGTTTGCTTTGCTTACAGCAGCTTGACATTACATGACATTGCTGAGCCTGTCATGTACTAGGACCCCCAGGTCCTTTTCCATCCTATATTTCCCCAGAGGTTCTCCTCCCAGTGAGTACCGTAGATTGCATTTATATTTTTGCCACCCAAATGCATTATTTTACATTTATCTGCATTAAAACATCATTTGCCATGTAGTTTCCCACCACATTAATTTGTTAAGGTTTCCACATCCTGTGGAGAAATTTTTGCCCTGCTTAGCTTAGTATCGTCTGCAAATATACAGAGAAGCTCACCTCCTCATAGAAGGTTAATAGGTTGGTTTGGCAAGAACGATTCTTCATGAACCCATGCTGATTACTGCTAATTATGGATGAGCCGAACACCCCCCAGTTTGTTTTGCACCAGAACTTGCGAACAGGCAAAAAAATTGTTCGAAAACGCAAACACCTTTAAAGTCTATGGGACACGAATATGAAAAATCAAAAGTGCTAATTTTAAATGCTTATAAGCATGGTGTTGTCATAAAGTGTTTGAGGACCCGGGTCCTCCCCTGTATCAATGCAAAAAAAAAGTTTTAAAAACAAAAGTTTTTTTCGGGAGCAGTGATTTTAATAATGCTTAAAGTGAAACAATAAAAGTGAAATGGGGACAAGGGCCTCATCCCCACAACCCTTGCCCGGTGGTTGTGGGGGTCTACGGGCAAGGGACTTATCAGAATCTGGAAGCCCCCTTTAACAATGGGATCCCCAGATCCCGCCCCCTATGTGAATTCATTGTACCCCTACCATTTCACAAAAAAGTGACACTTCGGGAAAAGTCCTTTATTTAAAAATAAAAAAGTCCAGTGATGTAAATCCATCTCACGCCGCTCAACCGGAAAAAAAAGCCGCAACAGTTCCTCCTCCATGGGAGGCTCCGCCGGTGACAGCTGTTATATAGCTGAGGGTAGGGCTACCCGGTGATGTAAACGGGTGACCCCGCCCCCCTCTGTAATACCCAGGGATGTATCTTAAACGTTTTTAAAATATTGGAGCTACATTGGCTTTTCTCCAATCTTCTGGTACCAATCCAGTCAGTAAAAATTAGGAACAATAGTCTGGCAATTACTTGACTGAGTTCCTTAAGGACCCTCAGGTGCAAGCCACCTGTTCCCGGTGACTTATTATTGTTACGTTTTTCAAGTCTATTTCTAATTTTATCCTCTGATAGCCATGAGGGTGCTTCCTGTGACGTGTCATGAGGATAAACATTGCAGTTTCGGTTACTGAAGAAAAAATGCAATACCTTCATACCTTCACCATCTCTCCATCCTTAGAAACCAGATTCCCTTCAGCATTCTTTATGGGGCCAATATGATCTTACTTCCCTTACTATTTATATACTTAAAACATTTCTTGGGATTTTTTTATGCTCTCCTCCGCTATGTGCCTTTCGTGTTCTCTCTTAGCCGCCCTGATTGCAACCTTACATTTCTTGTTGCATTCTTTGTAAATTTGGAATGCTGATGATGATCCCTCAGCCTTGTATTTTTTGAAGGCCTTCTCCTTTGCTTTTATATGCGTTTTTACATTGGAGTTAAGCAACCTAGGACTTTAATTAGTTTAAATGTATTTCCCCTTTGAGATGCACTGGCTAATGCCCTTATTTAATATGCTCTTAAAGCAGTGGTTCTCAACCTGGGGGTAGGGACTCCCTCGGGGGTCAAAAGATAATTTGCCAGGGGTCACCGAATCCTGGGCTGTTCTTGAAGCATGCACCACTCTCCCTGCCTTTTTGCAGCCGCCCAACAGGGCTGTCCCTTAAGTCTGTGGCTGCCCAGCTGGGCTGTTCCTGGAGCCCATGGCCGCCCGCTCAGCCTCTTCACAGCTGCCCATTCAGTTCACGGCTAGAGGGCAGAGACTAGAGGTCAACTGACTGGTGAGGAATGTGAAGTGGGAGGGCTGGAGGAGATCCTATCTTCTGATTTTGGCATAAATGTCACTACTACAAGATGCCACAAAGTCGGAGACACAGCGAGTAACACTACCTGTGATTATAGTTGCCATTAAAAGTCCCCACTACAGTTCTCAGATCAGCAGATGACCTTCATCAAGAGCATCTAATCCACTCATCCCACCCAAGGAGTAAGAGAAGAAAAAAAAATAGAGAATACACGGAAGGGAGACGAAAAGAGGGGGAGGAACAAAGAAAAAGGGAGAAAAAGAACAAGAAAGATGACTAGAGAGAGGGATAGGGAAAAACAAGAAATTAGGATAGAGAGAAAAAAAGGGAAAGAAAGCAGAACAAAGAGAAAGATTGGTACATCCTAAAATGTACCATAAGGGGTTTTAATACTGTATGAGTGTAAGGAACTTGTGGGGGTGCTAAATGTAAGTGGGTTAGGGGTGCAAATTACTTGTCTTGCCTTGGGTGCTGACAACCCATGCTACAATTTTTTTATTTTCTACTGTTAGGGGTCCCCGCAACTTGGGAAATGTTATCAAGGGGTCCCGGCACTAGAGGGGTTGAGAACCACTGTCTTAAAGCACACCCATTTTTTCCTCCATGTTCTTTGTTCCTAAGATTTTATCCCATTTATGTAACTATGTAATTATGCAAGGCTGCCTTTAGAAGTGGGCTGGGAATCCACAATCTGAAATACAAGAGGGAAGGGAAAAAAAGCGCCAAGCAGACATCGTGTAGCACAGTTTATTAAAGATAAAAAACTATATATATATAGCAATGGCACTTACAAGTGGGTGTGGTGGGGGGGGGATGATGACAGTTTGCAGTGGATGGGAAGTGTGAGCCGGGAGCTATGTTCTTTATCCGTTATAGGAAGAAGGCAAGCTGTATAGCGGGAGCGAGATCATCCTTAAACCGAGGGAGCCGGTGTCGAGCTGCCCTGTATAGCCGGGATGGTCCGTCCGGTGTTCAGATAACCAATGGAAGCGTGTTTCGGAAGCAGGCCACGCTTCCTTCATCAGCTCTTCCTTTGATGCCTACAAACTCTCTGTGTAGCTCTTTTGAATGGGGTGAAAACAGCAGCGATTTCACTGTAGGGCAATTTATAATGTCACCTTCTTGAAGAAAGTCCCAGGAGCTGAAAGGACCAACAGGTGTTTTGCAAGAGGTAGACAATACAAATTCCACTTAAAGCTGAACTTAAAGGAGGTGAAAAGTCAATTGTTTTCACCTTAATGCATTTCATGCATTGGGTGAAAAACCTTCTGTGGTGCAGCTGCCCCCCAGAGCCCCCCTTTTTCTTACCTGAGCCAGATCGTTCCAGTGATGAAAATGACCCTAGCAGCTCCAGCCGCCGTTTTTGGTCCTCATTGGATAGATTTATAGCAGCATGAGCTTTTGACTCCCATTGCTGTTAATCAAATCCATGGATACAAAGGTGGGGCTGAGTCCTGCTGTCTGTGTCAATGGACGCAGCAGCAGGACTCAGGAGCGGGCTCGCACGAGTGCCCCCAGGAAAAGCATCTCTCCATGGGGGCACTCGATGTGGAGAAGGAGCCAGGATTGCCGCCATGGGACCCCAGAAAAAGTTAGAAAGTAAAGGCTAAAATAAATAAAGGCAAAGCCTTGTCTCCACGCTGCTGATAAATAGAGAAGAGCTTGGGTTAAGACCAAACCAAGAAGGAAGTTTTCAGCAGCTTTTTAATCAGCTGTCACCAGAGCATTTTTCACCCCACAGCTGCACATACACAAAGGGTTGGGGATGCTCGTGACATTATTGACCTAATATGGCCATGTGGCCATTTTTCTCCTGAATACTGAGGGCTGACTTGGATTAAAGTAATGCTTTGCCATGCTGTAGCTGAGCTATCCACCATTATAACAATAAATAATGCCATACATCCTGTCCCTACAATGTCATTCTTTGTTATGGTGCTGATAGCCAGCCCACCCACACTCAGGCAACTCATGACGCTAATCCAGGGCAAACTGGTTCCTGTGCTTGAAGCATCTCGGGGGAACCCAGACAGCACCCCATGGTGCCGTAACACCCTGGTCAAGAAACACTGATCTGGAGAACTACATGGGGACATTGCTTTACTTTATTTATTTATTTATTGTGGTTTTAAAAAATGCTAGCTGGCTACTGTTTAGAAAAGCAATTTTGTTAACACTAAAATAGAAAAAAACCTTGTATGTGTACACTATGGGCCAGATTCACGTAGAAGTGCGGCGGCGTAACGTATCGTAGATACGTTACACCGCCGCAAGTTTTCATCGCAAGTGCCTGATCCACAAAGCACTTGCAATCAAAACCTACGCTGGCGGCCTCCGGCGTAAGCCCGCGTAATTTAAAGGGGCGTGTGCCATTTAAATTAGGCGAGCTCCCGCGCCGGACCTACTGCGCATGCTCCGTTTCGAAATTCCCGCCGTGATTTGCGCGAACTGACGTCATTTTTTCGAACGGCGACGTGCGTAGCGTACTTCCATATTCCCGTACGTCTTACGCAAACGACGTGAATTTTTACATTTCGATGCGGGAACGACGGCCATACTTTATACAGCACATACGTGTGCTGTGTAAAGTTAGGGCACCCAAAACGTCTACTAACTTTGCGCCGGGAAACTAGACTACGATGTAGCGAACGCGAAAAACCGCCGTGGATCGCCGTAACTCCTAATTTGCATACCCGACGCTGGTTTACGACGCAAACTCCCCCCAGCGGCGGCCGCGGTACTGCATCCTAAGATCCGACAGTGTAAAACAATTACACCTGTCGGATCTTAGGGCTATCTATGCGTAACTGATTCTATGAATCAGTCGCATAGATACTCTGAGAGATACGACGGAGTATCTGAGATACTCCGTCGTATCTCCTTTGTGAATCTGGCCCTCTATTACCAAAAGTATTTGGGACACTGCCATCACAAGCACATGAACTTTAATGACATCCCAGTCTTAGTCTGTTGAGTTCAATATTGAGTTGGTCCACCCTTTGCAGCTATAACAGCTTCAATTCTACTAAAAAAGGCTGTCCACAAGGTTTAGGAGTGTGTCTATGGGAATGTTTGACCACTCTTCCAGAAACCCATTTGTGAGGTGAGGCACTGATGTGGACGAGAAGGCTTGGCTCCCAGTCTCTGCTCTAATTCATCCCAAAGGTATTGTATCTGGTTGATGTCTATGCAGGTCAGTCAAGGTCCTCCACCCCAAACTCACTCATTATGGACCTTGTTTGTGCACCTGTGCGCATTCATGTTGGAACAGGCAGGGGTCATCCTCAAACTGTTCCCACAAAGTTGGGAGCATGAAATTGGTTAAAATGTCTTGGTATGCTGACACCTTAAGAGTTCCCTTCACTGGAACTAAGGGGCCAAACCCAACCCCTGGAAACAACCCCACACCATAATTCACCCTCCACCAAATGATTTGGACTAGTGCAAAAGGCAAGGTCCATAAACATATGGATGAGTGAGTTTGGGGTGGAGGAACTTAAGTGGCCTGCATAGAGTCTTAATCTCAACCAGATAGAAAACCTTTGGGATGAATTAGAGTGGAGACTGCGAGCCACATCAGTGCCTGACCTCACAAATGCGCTTCTGGAAGAATAGTTAAACATTCACATAGACACACTCCTAAACCTTGTGGACAGCCTTCCCAGAAGAGTTGAAGCTGTTATAGCTGTAAAGGATGGGCCAACTCAATATTGAACCCTATGGACTAAGACTGGGATGCAATTAAAGTTCATGTGCATGTAAAGGCAGATGTCCCAATACTTTTGGTACTATAGTGTATGTCAAAAAAAATTTGACCAGCCTCATCTGAAAGCCCTTACAATTATGTGCAATAAGATAACTTTCTCTTTATTTTTCACTGAATGATTCCTTTGAACTCCACAGGCACAGCTGTAGAGAAAAGTTACTTCAGACCAAGAGATGATAGATCTTTACGCTTAGTAAACTTTAGTAAAGCTAAGCAAACAATCCACAAAAAAGCTCATGTGCCCTAATAAAAAATAATAGGTGTTGCATAGCTAGACAGACACCTCTTTATACAGAGCTTATTAATTGGCCTCCTATGAATAAATTAGTCCCGTAACATACATCTGAAAAAATAACACATTTATATATTCTGCATTTTTTTTACCGTTACAAAGATGACAATCGCTTTAACAAAATTTTATTCTGAGACTGCTGCTAGCTACAGTAGCAAGAGGAAAAGAACACTCCAGTATAAATATAGCTATGTGCATTTTAAAAGCTGAACTGAAATGGGCTTGAACTTTCAGTTCCTGTGTCAGTTATATATTTGAATCCGGATAATATATCTGAGTAATCTCTATTACAATTACCGTACATTGCTCATATTTAAACCTTTTTGCTTTAAGGATATGTTCTTGTTATATACACCTAGTGTATTATATAAGCAGGCATCTAAGTGTTCAATTACATATTGGAATATATTTGAAATTAAATGTTTCCTGGCATGAACAGTTCAAATATCTTGATGAAAGTTTTATGAAAACCTGACTAAAATATGATGACTGCCATTGGTGACCTTCTGAAAGCTTTAGTTGTCTGGCTTAATTATTATGCTGATAAAAAAAAATCTTCAATGCTTTTGGTCACTAAACCAGAAATAATAAGCAAATCTAAAGTTCTAGGTTCACTATACGCTTTCATGTTATGTGCCAGTGACTCAGAATTAAAGTCAAAGTATTAAAGCTTTGTAGCACCCTCCTAGTTCAGAGTAGGCTGCTAGGCAAATTTAGTTAGCTCCTTTGTAAGCAGAGGAGGAGGGGGTGATTATGTTGGGCTGTTCAGTGTCTCACAGGTTCCTGTTCTGCAGCCTCACTGTGCCCATCAAACACAGCTACTGTGCCCATTAAAGACAGCCACTGTGCCCATCAAAGACAGCCACTGTGCCCATCAAAGGCAGCCACTGTGCCATCAAATGCAGCCACTGTGCCATCATTTGTCGCCACTGTGCCATGCCATCAAATGTCGCCACTGTGCCATGCCATCAATTGTTGCCACTGTGCCATCAATTGTCACCACTGTGCCATCAATTGTCGCCACTGTGCCATGCCATCAAATGCAGTTACTGTGCCATGCCATCAAACGCAGCCACTGTGCCATCATTTATCGCCACTGTGCCCATCAATTGTCACCACTGTGCCATGCCATCAAACACAGCCACTCTGCCATCAATTGTCGCCACTGTGCCCATTAATTGTCACCACTGTGCCATGCCATCAAACGCAGCCACTGTGCCATCAAATGTCGCCACTGTGCCATCAATTGTCACCACTGTGCCATCAATTGTCGCCACTGTGCCCATCACTTGTCTTTACTGTGCCATGCCAAATGCAGCCACTGTGCCATCAAACGCAGCCACTGTGCCATGCCATCAAACGCAGCCACTGTGCCATCAATTGTCGCCACTGTGCCATCAATTGTCACCACTGTGCAATCAATTTTCACCACTGTGCCCATCAATTGTCGCCACTGTGCCCATCAATTTTTGCCACTGTGCCCACATCAATTGTAGCCACTGTGCCCATCAATTGTCGCCTCTGTGCCCATCAATTTTTGCCACTGTGCCCTGTAAAATGCTGTTAGATTGCCCCCCCCCCCCCCCCGCCCGACACTTACCTTTCTGGTGTCAGCCATTCTCCTTCCACGATCCCTCGATGTCTTCTGCCTTATTTAGCCATATTCATTGTTTACTGAGAATTACATGTATTTAGTAAGGTTTCCTCCAGTTCAAAAGGCGTACTGGTAGTTTTTTTTTGTTTTATATTTTTTATTGTTTTTTTGAAAAATGTGTGCAATACAGAGCCTTTGGGCTTTCCCTGGCTCAAACAGCACAAAACAATCAAAAAGGAAAAAGAAACACAGCTACTACAATGACCACTGCAGGTTGAAACCTGCATAAAAAGGAGTTCATCCATTCGTTACTGCTCGCTCTTACAAATATTGGGGCAGATCCACATAGAAATCGATGGGCGCAGCGTATGTGAGATACGCTACACCGCTGTAACTTACTTTTGGCCGGTTCGAATCCCCAAAGAATTCGCGCCGTAAGTCACGGCGACGTAGTCTATCTCTGGCGGCGGAATTCAAATCGGCGATTAGGGGGCGTGTTTCATTTAAATGAAGCGCATCCTCCGTTTCTAAATTTCCCGCCGTGCATTGTGCTAAATGACGTTGCAACAATGTCATTTTTTTTAACTTAGACGTGAATTACATCCATCCCGATTCACGGACGACTTACGCAAAAAAAATTCAAAATAAATGCGGGAACGACGGCCATACTTAACATGGCAGGTCTAACTATACGCGTCAAAATACCAGCTTTAACTATACGCCGGAAAAAGCCGACTAGAGACGCCTTAAAAAAATGCGCCGGCCGCTCGTACGTGGATCGTCGGAAATAGCTAATTTGCATACCCGACGCGGAAAACGACGTGAACGCCACCCAGCGGACGCCGAAGTATTGCATCTTAGATCCGAAGGCGAACTAGAACGTACACCTGTCGGATCTAACCCAGATGCCATTGTATCTTGGTTTGAGGATTCAAACCAAAGATACGACGCGGGTAATTTGAAAGTACGCCGGCGTATCAGTAGATACGCCGGCGTACTCGCTCTGTGGATCTGCCCCATTGTGTTTTAGAAATGCAATGAATCTTTTCCACAACAAGGACAAGGTGCATTAGGTGTACTGGAAATACATACATAAAGTCTTAGGCTAGCAGAACTTTAATAAAAGATAATTATCTAAATGTCTAATTTATAGAGGTATGTAAGTCACCTCCCACCCAACCAAGCGTCATTGTTCAGCATTTGTGGTTGGAGACATGCTGGTCGGTTTATTGGCTCCTAATGAGATTGGCCCCAGAATGTGTATGTATGCATGCATGTGCAGTAAGGGTCTTATGCATCATACACATGATGAGAATATTGGACAAATGATTGTCTGTTCTTATTTTGCATGCTAGTCTCTTATCGAAAACAATAGGTTATTAGCGTTACAAAGATTCTAATAAGACAGAATAAAACTTTGCTTGATGATGTAATGTATTGTATTATTATGTATTCTTTTATCTCTGAGAATGCGTGGTCTTGTTCGCGTTTTGTATGGACTAATACAGTACTAATTAACCAGTTAACCACCAGCCGCCGTCCAAAAACGGCGGCAAGGTGGTTGCTTAACTGGGGGTCGCCGTTCTGAAACGGCGCCCAGCAGAAGCAGCAATGCGCGCCACCTCGGGTGCGCACACAGAAAATTCTGTGCGCGCCGGGTCTATGAGACCCGGCGCTACACAGATCAAGGTAATTGACCAGTAACAGCGGTCTTTTACCATGTGATCGCGCCGTCCAATGACGGCGCGATCACATGTAAACAAACCGGCGTCTTTTGAAGACGCCGGTTCCTCCCTCCTCTCTCTGTACCGAGAGGAACAGTGTGAGAGGGGGGAGCGCGGGTGTCAGCAGCGCTGTGGATGGATCTGTGACTATTGCAGTCACAGATCCAGCCATCCCTGAAACCCCTGCAATACTGTGCATTACCCCCTACAATACTCTGCAATACCCCCCCTGCGCAATACTCTGCATACCCCCGGCAATACTCTGCATACCCCCTACAATACTCTGCAATACCCCCCCTGCACAATACTCTGCATACCCCCCTGCGCAATACTCTGCATACCCCCGGCAATACTCTGCATACCCCCCTGTGCAATACTCTGCATACCCCCCTGCGAAATACTCTGCATACCTCCCTGCGAAATACTCTGCATACCCCCCTGCGCAATACTCTGCATACCCCCCCTGCGCAATACTCTGCATACCCCCCTGCGCAATACTCTGCATTACTCCCCGGCAATACTCTGCAATACCCCAGCGCAATTACTCTGCAATACCCCAGCGCAATTACTCTGCAATACCCCCCGCACCAATACTCTGCAATACCCCCGCACCAATACTCTGCAATACCCCCGCACCAATACTCTGCAATACCCCCGCACCAATACTCTGCAATACCCATGCACCAATACTCTGCAATACCCCCACACCAATACTCTGCAATACCCCCGCACCAATACTCTGCATACCCCCCTGCGCAATACTCTGCATACCCCCCTGCGCAATACTCTGCATTACTCCCCGGCAATACTCTGCATTACTCCCCGGCAATACTCTGCAATACCCCAGCGCAATTAATCTGCAATACCCCCCGCACCAATACTCTGCAATACCCCCGCACCATACTCTGCAATACCCCCGCACCATACTCTGCAATAACCCCGCACCAATACTCTGCAATACCAAGCGTGTGCAATTTTGAAGGGTGACATGTTGGGTATCTATTGACTCGGCGTAACTTCATCTTTCATATTATGCAAAAACATTGGGCTAACTTTAATGTTTTTTTTTTTTTAAAAGCACAAAACCGTTTTATTTCCAAAAAAACGCATTCGAACAATTGCTGCGAAAATAACGTGCGCGATAAAAAGTTGCAACGACCGCCATTGTATTGTCTAGGGTTTTTGCTAAAAAAGCATATATAATGTTTTGGGTTTCTATGTAATTTTCTAGCAAATAAATGATGATTTTTCCATGTTTGAGAGGAATGTCAGAATTGGTCTGGGTGCTTTAGAACGCCTGAAGGTGCTCCCTGCATGTTGGGCCTCTGTATGTGGCCACGCTATGTAAAAGTCTCACAAATTTGGTATTGGCATACTCGGGAGGAATAGCAGAATGTGTTTTGGGGTGTAATTTGTGGTATGCATATGCTGTGTGTGAGAAATAACCTGCGAATATGAACATTTTGTGAAAAAAAAAAAAAAATCTTGATTTTGCAAAGAATTGTGGGAAAAAATTACAACTTCAAACTCACCATGCCTCTTTCTAAATACCTTGGAATGTCTTCTTTCCAAAAAGGGGTCATTTGGGGGGTATTTGTACTTTTCTGGCATGTTAGGGTCTCAAGAAATGAGAGAGGCTGTCAGTACATCAGATGTGATCAAATTGATCAATTTTCAGTAATTGGTACCATAGCTTGTAGACCCTATAACTTTCACCCAGACTAAATAATATCCAAATTTTTATTTTTTTTTAACCAAAGATATGTAGCAGTATACATTTTAGGCCAAATTTATGAAGAAAAATTCATTTTTTGCAAAAAAAATTAATAGAAATGAAGAAAAATTCATTTTTTTACAAAATTTTCGTTCTTTTTTCATTTATAGCGAAAAAAATAAAAACCGCAGAGGTGATCAAATACCACCAAAAGAAAGCTCTATTTATGGGAAAAAAAGGACAAAAATTTCATTTGGTTACAGTGTTGTATGACTGAGTTATTGTCATTCAAAATGTGAGAGCACCAAAAGCTGAAAATTGGTCTGGTTATTAAGTGGGTTTAAGTGCCCAGTTGTCAAGTGGTTAAATGAAAATCATTAGTTATTGTACAAGATTTTTTTTTTTTGTCTGTCACTTTGGATAATTTTGCATGGACTATCATAATTGGCTCTCAAAAGCTGTGTACTATTGAAAAAATGTTGGTCCGATTTGCTCATCGTGTGTACTAGGCATTCCACTGTAAGCTACTTGTGGGAATGGACTGATGCTGCATAACTTGTTGGTGCTAAATAAATTAAATAAATAAATAATGGTAGCCTTAAGTGTGCCCTTGGATGTGAAGGTTCAAGATCTTCATTCCTGTTTGCCCTGCACAGATTATGATGACCTACATTCATGCAGAGATGATAAATGATGAAAGCACCAGTCCGGTCAAGTATAGTAGAGTTCAACAAAATAGGGCAATCTGTTTCAGGTGTTGCAAAGGTAACCCCTTCATCAGGGCTGGAAATGGCTACTTCCTGGTGTTTGGACTGTAATAATTTTTGTAAGCACTGAGGAATTTGCACCACAGTCCCAGTTCATTTCTGGAGATACAGATGTTGGCCTCCATTCGTCCTGCAAATCACGGTTCTTCTCATAAGCATGAATGAGGCCATAGCATCTGGCAGGGTCACATATTAAAGTGGTTGTAAACATTACACAACCACTTTATGCTTCAAGTAAGCCTATAATAAGGCTAACCTGTAGCTCCAATCAGTGTGCCGTTACCATCGGCTCCCGCGCTCAGGCACGGGAGTGACGTCATCGCGACTCCGGCCGGAGCCGCGATATCCGGGAGTAACCCCCGGCCCTTTGTCTTGCAGTTTTTTTTATAGGGTTTTCAATCACTTTAATGATCACTGGATTGAGCACAGATTGGGCTAGGAGTTCTGTATTCATAAAACAATAACTTGTATCAAAGATATTCATGTTCTGCTAAGCAAATTGTTCTTTCCGAGAGGCGTAGTAGTGAGATTCCATCTGTAATACAACTTAGCTCTCTGCGGTCATAGTCATTAACATAGATCTTAGGGGTGGTCAAGCAAGAGTACTAAGCTTGCACAACCTAGAGCACAAAGCTAGAGATAAAAAAGGGGCCACAATAAAAATGTGGAAGAGTAAAGCTGGCCATAAACTGAATGAATCAATGAAACAGATTCCTCCATCCATGCTAAACCGCATAGAAGGATGAATCTCCCTGCAGGGCTATTGCATTCCTACTGGGCTGATTAGTTGCAGCCACTGTTCAGCCATATATTTTTTCAGCAAGCTCCTTTGACAAAAGTCGATAAAACTATCAGGCTTGTTTGGACAGAAAAGGGCCGGTAGGGCACTCCTACTGAGTGGCCTTTAACACAGAGCCCGGAGGAGATGGGGGACATGGTGTAGGAGAAGAATAGTGT
The DNA here is from genome assembly GCF_905171775.1 of Rana temporaria. Lineage (NCBI taxonomy): Eukaryota > Metazoa > Chordata > Amphibia > Anura > Ranidae > Rana > Rana temporaria. Next base: position 143,967,916 of record NC_053489.1, read on the forward strand.
ATCATATCACACAGCCTGTAACACAGCCAGGAGGAGAATGAGCCATGGTGGAGGAGAGGAGCCCTGCAAATGATAGCACATGGTAAGCAGGGTACATGAAGCCACAATGAAGTAACATGAAACTTTGAATAAGAGAAGAGAGGGGGAAGAGGAATACTAAGGAGAAGAGCAGAGAGGATGGTGAATGCTCTCTGATGCCTCGTACACAGACCAGTTTTCCCATCGGGAAAACTGCCATGACCGAGAAAACTGTCCGTGTGTATGCTCCATGGCAGTTTTCCCGACAGGAAATGTTCTCTTTTTTCCTGCCGCGATTCCGGGCGGTCTTTTTCCCGGCAGTTTCCCTATGGGAAACACTGCATTGGAGCATACACACGGCCGGGATTCCCGGCCAAAGCACTCACCGCAGTTTTCCCAACTGGAAAACCTCTGGTGATTACACAGGGAATGTGACCCAGCAGGTTCTCTGTTTTACCCCCGGGATTCCCGGCTGACTTTTTACCGCCGGGAATCCCGATCGTGTGTACGGGGCATTTGGTTATAAAGCTGGATGTGTGCAAGTATTGCTGACAAGAAACTGGAAATACTCTCCTCTCTTGATATTATAATACCCAGAGAGGGTAAAATGTAGGGCTGTGCAAATTAACTTTTAATTAATCGATTAATCTTAAATTTTTTTGATCGATCAAAATCTTTTTAATCGATAAACATTTTTTTGATTGGTACTCACCTCTCCGCCGGCTTCTGGGCCTTCAGGGAGTTCTGTCGGAGATCCAGTAATGTCACGGACACCGGAGGGGCTTGCCGTGTCCATTTGAAGGGCTCCTTTGCTGTGCCTTCATATCTGCATGCTGGCCGGACCTTACTATCTGCCACACGCAAGGGCTGTTGCACTTCCCTCTATCACTTCCCTTTATCAACCTGGGATTCTACAACCATCCACTGGGAGTTGTGATAGTTCCCTTCACGGAGACATCTACATGCCGACGGACTGATGTTAACCTCTCCTCATCTGGATTCAGCAGTGGCATCGTTGTACACATTTTTATACCAGTATCATACTTAGCTACATGTTTTTATGACTGCTTTTGCTACCGTTTGGTATTACTCGCACCATTTTTACAGTTTATGTAGCTACATCGATTTTATCTCCAGTGCAATATTTATTTGGTTACCTATTTGAAGACTATAAAGGTTTTAATGCTATTCCCATTGAGCGCTGCCTGTGTGTTTTTTGTATCCTGCTATCCATTTTTCCAGTGGTTGGAAGCTGCATTGGGAATCAGCCTGCAAGGAAATCAGCTAAAAGTAGTTGGATCTGTATGTGCATTATAATTAATCGAAATTAGTCGATTAATCGATTAAAAAAAAAACGATTAATCGAACAGAAACATTTTGATCAGTAACAGCCCTAGTAAAATGAGAAACACAAGGTACTGCTGTGAGCACCAACCTCACAGAAAGGCTCTGGGTATGTCTTTGCTGTTATAGTTGTACAGAAAAACATATTTTCGGTTAGGATGCAGATAATGTGGAAGAAAAAGTATACTGTGGTAGAAATTGGAATCTCATTAGCTAAAATAGGAGATTTTTGACCATACTATGTCTTTCATTTGTGTAGGTATCTCTTCCCTTGTAGAATGAAGTTTCAGAGCCCAGCTGCCGACACTAATGCCGCGTACACACCATCACTTTATGTGATGAAAAAAAATGACGTTTTAAAAAACGTCACTTTAATTGACCATGTGTGGGGGAAAACGTCGTTTTATGTCTTGTAAAAAACGACCAAAAAAAATTGAAGCATGCTTCAATTTTATGTGTCGTTTTTCAAAAGTGCACTTTTTACTTCACAGAAATTGACCGTGTGTAGCAAAAAACGTTGTTTTCTAAGACGTTTTTTCATCCACGCATGCCCAGAAGCTACTTATGAAGCAAGCTTCAATGGTAAAACGTGGTGGAACGTAACCTCACTTTGCAAGATCATTGTGAGAAAACGATGGTGTGTAGGCAACTTCGTCTTTGAAAATTGAAGTTTCAAAAACGTCATTTTTTACTTCACAGAAAGTGTCGTTTTTTTTCATCACATAAAGTGATGGTGTGTACGCGGCATGAGAGGTGTCACACTGTGGATGTTCTACATTCTCCAAGCACTGAAGTGAAGCAGCCAGGTTCTGATTTAAAATCTCTGGGCGGGCGGCACGTAAGCCATTTACACTACGCCGCCTCAACCTACAGGAGCAAGTGCTGTATTCCCCAAACACTTGCTCCGTAGTTTGGAGCGGCGTAGTGTAATTGGCCCGGCGTATCCCCGCGTAAATCCAAGGGGGCGGCTTGTATTTAAATTAAGAGCGCCCCCGATTCTAACGAACTGCGCATGCGCCGGGCTTAAAATAGCCCAGTGCGCATGCTCCAGTTCTCGGCGTAAAACGTCAATGACACCGACGTGTGCGTCATTGACGTAAAGTCGTATTCAAGAACGACTTAGGGAAACGACGTACCCGACGGGAAAAGACGACGCGGACCCGACGCCATACTTAACATGGCGTACGTGGGACTGGCGTAAGGTTACCCCTCATATAGCAGGGGTAACCTTACGCTTACGCAAACGACGTTAGCGACGGTTACGCGACGCAAATTCGTTCGGGAATCGGCAAATCAGGCTCATTTGCATAAACAAATGAGACCTGAACATAAACGCCACCTAGCGGCCGGCTGGGTAATTACATTTAAGATCCGACAGTGTAAGTGACTTACACATGTCGGATCTTAAAGGGGTGGTTCCCCCTAAAACACATTGCTAACAATAGATTCGTAAGACCCGTTACACTGCGGGTAGGCTGGCTTTTTTTTTTTTTTTTTTTAGTACATACCGAGATCTCCCCGTCTCGTCCCTTGTCGGTGGGCGTTCCTAGTTGATTGACGTTCCTCGGACGGGCGCGTACGTGACGTCACGACTTTCCGAAAGAAGCCGAACGTCGCTGCGCATGCGCCGTATAGAGCCGACTCTATACGGCGCCTGCGCAATGACGTTCGGCTTCTGTCGGAAAGTCGTGACGTCACGTATGCGCCCGTCCGAGGAACGTCAATCAACTAGGAACGCCCACCGCCAAGGGACGAGACGGGGAGATCTCGGTATGTACGAAAAAAAAAAAAAAAGCCAGCCTACCCGCAGTGTAACGGGTCTTACGAATCTATTGTTAGAAATTTGTTTTAGGGGGAACCACCGCTTTAAGCGTATCTATGCGAAAATGATTCTAAGAATCACTCGCATAGATACGCGGGCCAAAAAAGAGAGATACGACGGAGTATCCTGAGATACTCAGTCGTAACTATACTCAGAATATGGCCCTCTATGCTTAAGGAGTCAGAAGAACCTGAACAATAATTACTTCAATATTAGGATGAGGTTGCACACCGAATATGTTGAAAATCACTTTTCTGTATAATACTGTGTTTTTTTGCATTTGCGATTACCACAAATGTCATTTTAAATAGCTGGAAATTATGCAGTTGCTGTGCATGCCATTCATTTTTTTTACCAAGTGAACCATTTCATACTGTGCATGGCAAGTTAAGAGGCAGGAAGGAAAGACTAACATACAGACTGGCTAAATCAGTTCAGTTTGCCTTTGATTGCGAGGAAATCTGAGCACATAATTTGAATCTCCATAAAGTATAATGCATTTTATTAATATGCACATTTTCTCAAGTTAGGAAACTTAGCTCAGTTTCACTCTACATCCTTTTCCTAAAAGCATGATATTTATGCAATTCACAAACAAATTATATGTTGTATTAATGTTTTACCTAAGATTCACACATTTAGGTGAATTTAGGAAACTTTGTGACTCTTATGCCGCGTACACACCACCGGATCTATCCGCTGGGATTTATCCCCGGATCAGTTCCAGCGGATAGATCCGGTGGTGTGTACATCCAGTACATCCAAGTGGACATTTATCGGCGGAAAAAATTCCAGCCGACGGATTTCCAGCGGATAAAAATTTCTTAGCATGCTAAGAAATCTATCCGCTGGAATCCTGTCCAGCGGATTGATCGGGTGGTCTGTACAGACTCACCGGATCAATCCGTCCGCTCCTCTCCCTCGCATGCGTCGTAATGATTCGACGCATGCGTGGAAGTCTTTATCTTCCAGCGTTGCGCACGTCGCCGCGTCATCATCGCGGCGACGGCGCGACACTTCACCGCGGATGGATTCCGCGCGGATTTCGATCTGATGGTTAGTACAACCATCAGATCAAAATCCGCCAGAGGATTTATCCGCTGGAACGGTCCGGAGGACCGTTTCCAGCGGATAATCCTCTTGTGTGTACGGGGCCTTAGGTGAAACCTGCCTGCATCTTGGGTGAAAACATCAATTAATAGTCTCCATAATATATTGCATGGGACAATCTGTCAAAATGCCCATCAGAAAGAAATCTTACCAAACATTTGTGTGCCTCTCCCCCAGGTGGCAGTGCATGTGGCACTTTGTTCTGCCTTTCTAAGTAGTGTTATTCCTAAGATACATGGTCGACAGTGCACCCCTCTCCCCCTACAGATGTCTGACTGTGCATCTAGCAAGGAGACAAATATTTAATTAGCTGTGGTTGACAGCACTTGTCTCTGGACCAGGGGCTTACCTGAGACAAGTGTCATCACAAGTTATGTTGGAAAAGGAGGGCACGTCAGTTCCCTTGTTCCTCCCCTCTGACTTTTCAAGCAATGATAGACTGGACTCAGTTGTATTGACTACTAGGATGCAGGCAGCCAGGGCCATACAGTGTCATTGGATGGTACTTGCTAGGACACATGGGGCTGAGCCACACAGCATCATTGGTTGCTGGGTTGCTAGTTGGCCGTCTGTACCTTACCAACCAATAAGGTTGTAACCATGAGAGTTCTTCTTTGATGACTGGTCTGCTTATTTGAACAATAAGAAGCTCTGGCACACTATCTTTGGCGCTATCCCCCACAGACTCACTTAAAGATGAAGTAAACCCTGATGGGTTTTACTTCCTCTTTATTTCCCTGCAAAGGTAAAGCATAATGGCTACCCATAGTAGCCCATTATGTGTCACTTACGTGAAACAGAAGCCTGCGATGTCACCGCTGTCCCCACTGTGCACGGGAGCCGCCAGTCATGGCATTACCCCTTTAGAAAAGGCACGCAAAGTGCGACGTAGATATCATTTCAAATCTCCTATAAATGCATATAAATATGAGGGTTCTTTAAAAAGTTTCTGCACTCTTTTTTTTACGTTTCACAGCCATCTTCACACTCAGACGTTCACAGCAACAGCATCCTCTAAACAAAGAGGAGTGCTTGTTGCTTTCCATCGCACTACTCCCTTTACTTTCCTGGAGGAGATCAGAGACCCAGAGGGTTGGTACCTCATCCTGACTGGACACCTACTCGATAGCGAGGTAACCATAGTTTCATACTATGCCCCTAACAAACATCCAATCCACTTTCACATCTGCTAACAATTCTTGACTCGCATAAAAGAGGCACCCTTGTAATTTGTGGTGATTCTAACCACGTTTTGTACCCATTACTTTTTAAATCTCCTGCCCCTTCCTCCCCCTAGCCCTACCCGTCTCTTGTTCCTTGCAACTCTTAAATAAATTCTCGCTCTTAAACGCCTGGAGAGAACACAATCCTGCAAGGTGCCAATATACCCACTACTCACATCCACATAAGATATTCTCCTGCATAGACCACATCTTTCTAACTGTCAGCTCCACCCCACTCCTCCTGACCATCTTCATTGTCCTGATTTTATGGTCCGACCATAGCTCAGTCTTTGCGTTACTTTCCTCTCTCATCCCTAGACCAGCTCATACCGCTTGGTATATTAACAATAGCCTCCTGTCTAACCCCTCCTATCGATTAGACATTGAAAAGGCCCTCAAAGACTACAATACACATAATACATGTGCTTACATATCTCCCCTAACTCCATAAGACAGTCATCAGATGGGTGTGTATTAGTCAAGCCTCCTATCTCCGTAAGGAGAAACCAAATTCACTCCAAACCCACCTTAACAAGGTCCTCCCGTTTCCATGGGCAAATAAACACATCCCCCTACCTATGAGTTAAACTTACCACCAATCCTGCAGATCTCTACTCTACTCTACCCTCCTATGCTCTCCCACCTCACGTCTCTATTGTACAAATAGGCCACATTGCCACTATCCTGAATGGGCCGTATCACAGTTGTGAAAATGCCCAAAACTCCTCTACTTGTTCAAAGTTCTCCCTATCACAGTGTACCTTCACACTACCTCCAAATTTTGCAGCGTAGCACATCCTTCCTTATCTGGAACAAGCTGAGACCCCATCTACCTAAGCCTACTTTATATACCTTCAGATTTAGAGGAGGCCTTGACGTTCCAAACTTTCAGAAGTACTATTAAGCTGCGCAACTGGCCCAACTCCCAAAATACCATGCCACAGCAGAAACCCCACTGTGGGTAACCATAGAATCAGTGGGCTGTGATCTCCTCTCCACAGCCAATCTTCTTTGGTTGGCCCCTACCCTACATAGATCCATCATCAACCCGGTTACAAAACATAGTCTCACTATCTGGTATAGACTGAAGACCCGATTTGGCCTCCAGTCCCCTCATAATCCCCTAATCTCATTCCTCTGCAACCCATAATTCTATCCAGCCTGGTCCTCCCCAGCCTCATTCCCGGCTTGGTCAATAGCTGGCTTGATCAGAGCTCATCAATTCTTTAAGTCCACCGGTTTCAAAACCTTCCAGAGTCCCAAGACACTCCCTCCTCTGAACTCTTTCGATTTTTACAGGTCAAACATTTTTTCACACCTTTTACCCCCTCCGCTCCCTCAGATTCAGGATTAACATAATTTGAAAGGGTGTCTAAGTCCAACCCTCACAGACAAGGGCTAATTTTTGAGCTTTACACCTTCCTAATGGCCCTAGAAACGGCAAAACCTACAAAATTTGTAAGCAAATGGGAAAGAGCCCTTAACCGCACGTTTGACCAGGCTGACCTGTCATCTATCTGGCAGGCAACAAAATCTTCGTCCCCCAACATCGCCCCCCTGGAACCTAACTACAAGGTGCTCACCAGATGGTACCTGGTCCCCTCCAGAATACACAAATTACTTCCGCAATATTTGCAACACTGCTTCTGCAGCTATAACGAGACAGGTACACTCCTCTACATATGGTGGGACTGTCCCATAGCACAAGCCTTCTGGTCAGAGATTTTTTCAATCTTAACAAAACTATTTGCCACCCCCCTACCACCCAAACCAACAGTGGCTCTCCTGAACAACAAACTCATGTCCTTGACTTATCGCCAGTTCAAACTACTACTATACGTCACTACTTCCGCCAAGCAGACCATAGCGAAAGCTTGGAAAACACCTACCTTGAATGTACTAGCAGCACAAAACAGAATCGGCCATGCTATGATCCACGCTATGATAGGGGCAACATTTCTGGACAAAATCCCGAAATTCATGAGACTCTGGAACCCTTAGGTAACCCATTTCTTACCTCCTGGTTTTGATGTAACATTTTTGCGCACATAACCAAAGCAACTTCTTTCTGTAGAACTACCCTCAGCCCCATTTTTTTAAATAATACATTTTTTCAGATAAACATTTGATATGTTTCCTATTTTGAATAAATATGGGTTTATCAGATTTGCAAATGATTGCATTCTGAGGCCTAAATAATTGGCAAACTAGAGCACATGCGGTAAACAAAAACATGTCTATGCCCTGGTCATTTTTCTCTGCTGTGGATGCTGTACCAAGCAAAATCAGTAGGATTGGGCAGCTCTTGGTTCTCACTGCAGACAGTGGCTACTTTGAAAAATAAGCTGGCAAACACTATTTGCCAGCTTTGTTGAAAAATAAAGTATGTTCTAACAATATCAGTGCTATAGGAAAACAATAGACCCCCTGCAGTAACAATTAGTAACCTGAAGCCATTTGATCTAGGCTTTGCAGGCTAGGAACTGGGAAACAGCAGCATTATTCATGGCAAGAAAAGCTTTTTTTTTTTTGCTATTTTATATTAACCCCTGCCAAAGGATCTGGGATTCCATTAATCCAGGCTCTAACCCTGACCCCCTATGGATACTGAGTTAACAGTAGGGGGAGTACCAGTATTTAAAAAATAAAAAAAAATAAAAACAGTACATTAAAGTTTACATATTAATAAAACAGCACACACAGCCTTTCAGAGATTTAAGCTACATGAATATTAATACTTAATACAGTAATTTACAATGCCATAACAATATAGCACTCGTCTGCATACAGATTTAAATGCATAGATTTTCTCCATGGGGTTTCTTAGCTCCAATCCCCAAGAATAGCATTACTTTTAAAACATTGGTAAGAATTTTTATTATTCCCATTGTTTATAAGGTAAAATCAGATTATCATTTAGGCAGACACAAAAAGCTGCATATGTTCTAATGATATTCACTTTCATTAGCCTAAATTTAGAATTACATTTTTTTACAGGAATATACTATTAAGCAGAATAAAAGAAGCCTGTATTTTCTTGCAATTACACTTTCCATATTTGTTTGATTTAGTTTATATTGCTTTAAAGGGGCGATCATTGAAAACATATCTGTTGTGCTACACCCGTAATGGCTGCTGGATATGATAGGTCCTCTGTTTGCATCAACCTTTTCAAGAACCTCAGCCCCTCTGACTAGGGATGAGCTTTGTGTTCGAGTCGAACGTACGTTCGACTCGAACATCGTCTGTTCGTACGTTTGTTGAAATTCGAACAAATCGAGTCGTTCGCGCCAAATTCGAGTGACACGCAAAGGCCCATAATTCACTGCGGCATTGCGCGCTGATGATTGGCCAAGCATGCACTATGACCTGCATGCTTGACCAATCACAGCGTGCCAAAAACAGAGAGCCATAATTGGCCAAAGCCAGGGTGGCTTTGGCCAATTATGGCTCAGGGCTTTAGCACACGCCCCACACCATAAAAGGCAGCCTGCAAGGTGGTCTCGTGTAGTGTGTTGCGGCGTTATTAAAGAAATCATTCCTATAGTGAGAGCTAGAGAGACAGGGGCAGATCCACAGAGAGAGTACGCCGGCGTATCTACTGATACGCCGGCGTACTTTCAAATTTCCCGCGTCGTATCGTTGGTTTGAATCCTCAATCTTCGTACGCCTTCGGATCTAAGATGCAATTCTTTGGCGTCCGCTGGGTGGCGTTCCTGTCGTTTTCCGCGTCGAGTATGCAAATTAGCTATTTCCGACGATCCACAAACGTACGAGCGGCCGTCGCATTTTTTTATGTCGTCTCTAGTCTGCTTTTTTCGGCGTATAGTTAAAGCTGCTATTTCATGGCGTACTCAATGTTAAGTATGGCCGTCGTTCGTCCACGTCACAAAAAATGATGCCTTGCGACGTCATTTAGAGCAATGCACGGCGGGAAATTTAGGGACGGCGCATGCGCAGTTGGTTTGGCGCGGGGACGCGCTTCATTTAAATGAAACACGCCCACCAACTCGCCGATTTGAATTAGGAACCGGTACGCCGCGAGAGATACACTACGCCGCCGTAACTTACGGCGCAAATTCTTTGTGGATTCAAAGCTGCCAAAAGTAAGTTACAGCGGCGTAGCGTATCTCACATATGCTGCGCCCATCTAATTGTATGTGGATCTGCCCCACAGTGTCTTTTTTACTAGATAGATAGAGCAGGCAGGCTAGTCAGTTTAGTTAAATTTACAGGGCCGGATTCAGATAGGTTAGCGGATCTTTAGATCCGCGTAACCTATCTGATTTACGATCCGCCGCCGCAAGTTTTTGAAGCGAGTGCTTAATTCAGAAAGCACTTACCTCAAAACTTGCGGCAGCGTATCGTAACTCCCCCGGCGGAATTCAAATTCCGCGGCTAGGGGGAGTGTACTATTTAAATCAGGCGCGTCCCCGCGCCGATCCAACAGGGCATGCGCAGTCTGGAAATTTTCCCAGCGTGCATTGCTCCAAATGACGTCGCAAGGACGTCATTGGTTTCGACGTTTACGTAAATTGCGTCCAGCCGTATTCGCGAACGACTTACGCAAACGACGTAAAAAATTCAAAACTCGGCGCGGGAACGACAGCCATACTTAACATGGGATACACCGCACTTACCCCTGCTATAGCAGGGGTAACTTTCCGCCGGAAAAAGCCGAACGCAAACGACGTAAAAAAAAAGCGTCGGGCGGTTGTTCGTTTCTGAATCGGCGTAAATGCTCATTAGCATATTCAACGCGTAAAAGACACGGCGGCCTGGAATTGCAGCCTAAGATCCGACGGTGTAAGTCACTTACACCTGTCGGATCTTAGGCATATCTATGCGTAACTGATTCTATGAATCAGTCGCATAGATACGACTGGCCGGCCTTAGAGATACAACGGCGTATCAGGAGATACACCGTCGTATCTCCTATCTGAATCTGGCCCTCAGTGTGTAGAGGATATATATACATCCCAGAAGTTGTACATATATTTATACACTGTATAGCTTGGCTAGATCAGCTATTCCTATTTGTCAGGCAGTAGATTGTGCTAGCTGCAGTCTTCTAACGTGTTGTATTGCCCGTGTGCTGTATAGGTTGCACCTAAATGTACTTGATGTTACTGCACTTGTGCTGTTTAGTTTTCACCTAAATGTACTTGCTGTTACTGCACTTGTGCTGTTTATTTGCACCTAAACGTACTCGGTGTTACTGCACTTGTGCTGTTTATTTGCACCTAACTGTACTCGGTGTTACTGCACTTGTGCTGTTTATTTGCACCTAAACGTGGTTGGTGTTACTGCACTTGTGCTGTTTATTAGCACCTAAACGTACTTTTTGTTACTGCACTTGTGCTGTATAGTTTTCACTTAAACCTACTTTGGCCCAGATTCACATACAAACGCCTATCTTTAGGCGGGCGTAGCGTATCTCGGATACACTACGCCGTCGTAACTTAGAGTGCCATGTCCTGTATTCAGAAACAACTTGCGCTCTAAGTTACGGCGGCGTAGTGTATCTGACACGGTGTAAGCCCGCCTAATTCAAACTAGTCTGTTAGGCGGCGTGTTGTATGTAAATGTGTTGTGACCCCACGTAAATGACACTTTTTACGAACGGCGCATGCGCGCGCATGCTCAGTATCACGTCGAATTTTCTAAGTAAATTACGCCCGCTCAATGCTTAGTCGACGTGAACGTAACCTACGCACAGCCCCATTCACAGACGACTTACGCAAACAACGTAAAATACGACGCTGTTCGTACGTTTCCGACGTCCATACCTAACATGACTTACCCCTGCTTTATGAGGGGTAACTTTACGCGTATGTCTTACGTAAACAACGTATCTTGATACGCCGGGCGCACGTACGTTCATGAATCGGCGTATCTAGCTAATTAGCATATTCGACAAGGAAATATACGGAAACGCCACCTAGCGGCCAGCATAAATATGCACCCTTAAATACGACGGCGTAGGAGACTTACGCCGCTCGTATCTAGGCAACTGTGAGGCGTATCTGATTCTATGAATCAGGCGCCGAGTTGCGACGGGCCACACTCAGAGATACGACGGCGTATCTGGAGATACGCCGTCGTAACTCCTTTGTGAATCCGGGCCTTGGAGTTTACTGCACTTGTGCTGTTTAGTTTTAACTTACCGGTAAATGGTTTTAGCAAATGACTGCAATATAACAAAGAGTGAGAAATTTAAGGGGGTCTGAATACTTTCCATACCCACTGAAAGTGCAGTATGGGTGAGTTATGAATTGGGCACACTTGGTGTCTGGCTCTCAGTGGCTACGTCCAGGGCCGTTCGAAGACATTTGGGGGCCCCAAGCAAAAAAAAAAATTACATTTCGAGTTGAGAAGCGGGGGGGGGGCGGGTTTGTCTTACCTCTATCCTCCGCCCCGCCTCACACGCACACGCCGGCATATGTTGGTGTCCGCACAGGGGCCCCAGCAGGGAGGGCCCTTGCCGCATCGCTGTGTCCTCCTGCAGTCCGGTCGGCCGTGTACCATAACCGCGCGGTACAGGAGTTTCAGTTTGCTGTTCCCGGGCCGGACTGAGAGGAAGTGAACACTCCGTGTGTGCACTTCCTGTTAGTCCGGCCGGGAACAGGAACCTGATTCTCCTGTTCCCGCGCGGTTATGGTACACGGCCGACCGGACTGCAGGAGGACGCAGCGGTGCGGCAAGGGCCTTCGTTGCTGGGGCCCCTGGCCAGCTCGGGGGCCCCAGGCAAATGCCTCCTTTGCCTGTCGGGTTCCGACGGGCCTGGCTACGTCTCTGCTAGCAGTATCAGTAATGGGGGAATAGTGCTCTCACCAGTCCTCAGTATGCTGCAGTGACCTCTTGCTGTAGAAATGGAGCTCCTAAAGTTCTCCATGAGGAAGAACTTTCCCAGGCAGTTTAATAAAAATCATCTCTTCACTCCTCCTACAGCACAGAATGTAAGGAGTCTATTTGTCCCATTATTTGTCTACCAGCTCAAAACTACAACTCCCAGGATTTTCAGTGCTCTGAATAGAAGTCTATGGGCCAGATCCACATACATGTAGAACGGCGCAGCGTATCAGAGATACACTACGCTGCCGTACCTTACCTGGCGCATTTTCGAATCCTCAGCGATTTTGCGCCGTAAGTTACGCCCATACTTAACATGGCAATTATATCTATACGCCGCAAAATACCAGCTTTAACTATACGCCAGAAAAAGCCGACTACAGACGACGTTAGAAAATGCGACAGCTGCGCGTACGTTCGTGGATCATCGTAAATCACTAATTTGCATACCAGACACGGAAAACGCAACCCAGCGGACGCCAAAGTATTGCATCTTAGATCCGAAGGCGTAGGAAGACGTACACCTGTCCGATCTAACCCAGAAGCCGTCGTATCTTTTTTTGAGGATTCAAAACAAAGATACGACGCAGGAATTTTGAAATTACGCGGCGTATCAATATATACGCCGGCGTAATTTCGTTGTGAATCTGGCCCTATGAGTTTTCTTGGCTTTAGCTCTCTCCCTACTGACTGAAAGATAACATCAGTATCTTAGCAGAGGGAGAACAGGAAAAAGGGCATTGTCTCCATCTTCACATTGCTGTAGGCCAGCAGTTAGGTACATATGTAAACCCAATCACCAAAATCTCATATGTTAAAATGATGTTAATGTATTTTCTAAAATAATTTTCATTATTTTTACTTATGCAAAATTCAGTTAAATAATACCTGGTAATCCTGCCGTGAAGATCCTTGTTCAGGCACAATCTGTTATAAGGACAGTGCTTTGTCTCCTTACTGTGTTTCTGCATTGTCACACATTCACCCAGGCTTCCAGTGGAGACCACGAGTGGCCATGTCTACACACATTATGGAGGCATGGTCTACTGTGGTCAGCACCAGGAATGTCGTCCTGAGATATGCCATGCAGCCATCACTTGGGTGCGTGAAGACATTTAACAGAAAGGGTAATTTGCAATGAGCGGACAGAGAGTAATCGGGCAAACGATTTTCCTTGATGCTTCACAGCAAGTCGAAACTGAGGATGGTACTATATTTTTGAAAATTCTCAAACGACAAAGGTTTTTTTTTTTTTTTTACTTGTTGTTTATTGTTTCTGATCATGCAGTTTTTGTATCCAATTTTCTTGTACAGACACTGGGCCATATTCTCAAAGAATTACGCCGGCGTATCAGCAGATACGCCGACGTAAGTCCGATTCTAAGGCCGTCCTATGTTTAAGTGTATTCTCAAACTGAGATACACTTAAACATGCCTAAGATACGACAGCCAGCGCCTTTGTATCTTAGGCTGCAATATCTACGCTGACCGCTAGGTGGCGTTTCCTTTGCGGTCAGCGTAGAATATGCAAATGACTAGTCACGCCGATTCTCTAACGTACGCTTGCCCGTCGTAGTGATTTTACGTCGTTTCAGTAAGCGATACGCGGCATAAAGATAAACATGCCCCCTAGGTGGCGTACTCAATGTTAAGTATGGCCGTCGTTCCCGCGTCGAAATTTGAAAATTTAACGTCGTTTGCGTAAGTCGTCCGTGAATGGCGCTGGACGCCATTTACGTTACCGTCAAAACAAATGACGTCCGTGAGACGTCATTTAGCGCAATGCACGTCGGGTAATTTACCCGACGGAGCATGCGCATTACGATCGGCGCGGGAGCGCGCCTAATTTAAATGATCCACGCCCCTTACCAGGATCATTTGAATTAGGAGTGCTTGCGCGGGTGGACTTTACGCTACGCCGCCGCAAGTTTACAGGTAAGTGGTTTGGGAATCAGGCACTTGCCAGTTAAACTTGCGGCGGAGTAACGTAAAGGACATACGTTACGCCGCCGGAGATCTATAAGAATATGGCCCACAGTACACATTTAAGTGAAAATCGTTAGTTCTCTTCATGTATGAGATACATTTGGAGTTTGTCCCTTTGGAAATGTTAATTTGGACAGTCTGAATCAGATGTCGAAAGTTGGGTACTTACTCGAATGATCATTCCTCGTCCAGAATATTTCTTCAAATTTTCTCAGTGTGTGTGCCTCACTTTACTGTAACTTTACCAAACAAGTGTAGATTTTGAAAAAAATAGTGCAGAACAGCTGTAGGATGACAAAAACACATGCATACACTATAGAATAATAAGAGCTGCACAAACATGGACTCTTCACAGCAGTGTATTTGTGACTGAATCAGGGTAACGTGGTTGCATAGCATATTCTCTATAACACTCTACATACAACAATAGAGTTTGCTGAGAATCACTACTTCAGTAAACAGGTCTCAACACAGCTAGGATTATCTTTATAAATGGGGTCCCTCATAGGGAGGTTCAGGGTAGCACTGTTAAAACAGGTGAACAGCTGTAGGGATCCAAAGACAAAGGGCCACCCCACTGGAACTGAAATACTGTGGTAGCAATCAGAGAGGGGTTCCCCAAAGTGGTTGGGTCTTGCAGAGAAGCTGCGTGCTATTAGGCTCTAGCCCGGTTTCCTGCACACCAGTTCTGACAGCAGAGGGTCTCTCATCTGGCTGCAAATCACTTGACCAGCTACCTCTGTCTCATCAGATGTGGCTGATCTGAGCTGTTTAGGGAGGGAAAATTAGGAACTTATATTCCCTTGGCATGTCCAAGAACGAAGGGAGTTTTGGGAAAAGGAACCTGCATCGAAATTGGAGCATGGTTAGTAAATAAGCACTCCACAACTAGACAGCATGTGACTGCCAGAAAGGTCCAGAAGATCATCTGTAGAAAATGATACAACAAGTGAAAAGAATTGTATTATATATATATATTTAATAGTTACAGTTGTGTATAATACTTAGTGATTTAGCAATCTTAACCACTTCCTTACTGGGCACATATACCCCTTCCTGACCAGGTGAAATTTCAGCTTCCGGCACTGCGTCGATTTAACTGACAATTGCGCGGTCATGCGACGTGGCTCCCAAACAAAATTGACGTCCTTTTTTCCCCACAAATAGAGCTTTATTTTGGTGGTATTTGATCACCTCTGCGGTTTTTATTTTTTGCGCTATAAACAAAAATAGAGCGACAATTTTGAAAAAAAAACAATATTTTTTACTTGTTACTATAATAAATTGCCCAATTTTTTTTTAAAAAATAATTTTTTCTCAGTCTAGGCAATACGTATTATTGTACATATTTTTGTTAAAAAAAAAAAAGAATCGCAAGAAGTGTCTGGTTTGCGCAAAAGTTATTGCGCTTACAAAATAGGGGACAGAATTATTATTTTTTATTATTTTTTTTTTACTACTAATGGCGGCGATCAGCATTTTTTTTCGTGACTGCGACATTATGGCGGAGACATCGGACACTTTTGACACATTTTTGGCGCCATTCACATTTATACAGCGATCAGTGCAATAAATATGCACTAATTACTGTATAAATGTGACTGGCATTGAAGGGGTTAACACTAGGGGGTGAGGAAGGGGTTAATGTGTACCCTGAATTGTGTTACTAACTGTGGGGGAAGGGGGGTGACTGGGGGAGGTGACCGATGCTGTGTCCCTATGTACAAGGGACACAGATCCGTCTCCTCTCTCCCCTGACAGGACGTGGAGCTCTGTGTTTACACACAGAGCTCCACGTCTTGTCCCTGTAGCCGCCGATCGCGAGTCCCTGGCGGACATCGCGGCCGCCAGGCACTCGCATTGGCATCTCAGCGATGCGGCGAACGCGCGCGCCTCCGCCGGACGTGCGCGCGCCCACGCCGCTGGCTGCGCGCGCAGGCTGTAAAAACACGGCCTCCCAAAGATGTAGAGCCACCCTGCGGCCGTACAAAGTCGTACGGCCGTCGGGAAGTGGTTAAAGCGGAGTTCCGGCCACAAATTGAAAAAGAAAAACTTTTTAAATATGAATACCCCTGTAATACACAAGCTTAATGTATTCTAGTAAAGTTAGTCTGTAAACTAAGGTCCGTTTTGTTAGGTTGTTACAGCATTTAGACACTTTATAAAACAGAAATTGACTGGGGCCATCTTAAGTGTGGGCATCATGAAGCCAGACTGTATGACTTCCTGGATTTCAGCCTCGCACATGCTCAGTGCTGTACAAGCAGTGTAATGGTTTCAGATCAGGTTTCAATAGCAACAGGAGTGTCAGAGGAAGTTACCGCCCCTTATCTAAACCCCCCCCTCCTTCCAGGAACCAGTAAATATAATAAATAATTTGTTCCTGTGCAGATATATCTACATAACAAGATGATATATATCTCTTGTTATATATGTGGTGTGTATACATATACCAGACATGTGCACTGTCAATAAATTCATTTTGTTAGTGCGGTGACGTTAGTGCGGTGACGTTAGTGCGTGACGTTAGTGCGGTGACGTTATTGCGGTGATATTAGTGTGGTGACATCAGTGCGTGACGTTAGTGCGTGACGTTAGTGCGGTGACGTTAGTGCGGTGACATCAGTGCGGTGACATCAGTGCGTGACATTAAATATATTGAAAAGTTACATAGTTAGTCAGGTTGAAAAAAGACACAAGTCCATCCAGTTCAACCACAAAAAACAAAATAAAAAAACACAGTAAAATCCTATACACCCAACTCCATACCCACAGTTGATCCAGAGGAAGGCAAAAAACCCCAGCGGAGCATGATCCAATTTGCTACAGCAGGGAAAAAAATTCCTTCCTGATCCCCCGAGAGGCAATCGGATTTACCCTGGATCAACTATACCTACAAATCTTAGTACTCAGTTATATTCTGTACATTTAGGAAAGAATCCAGACCTTTCTTAAAGCAATCTACTGAGCTGGCCAGAACCACCTCTGGAGGGAGTCTGTTCCACATTTTCACAGCTCTTACTGTGAAAAAACCTTTCCGTATTTGGAGGTGAAATCTCTTTTCCTCTAGACGTAAAGAGTGCCCCCTTGTCCTCAGTGATGACCGTAAAGTGAATAACTCAACACCAAGTTCACTGTATGGACCTCTTATATATTTGTACATGTTGATCATACCCCCCCTTATTCTCCTCTTCTCAAGAGTGAATACATTTAGTTCCTCTAATCTTTCCTCATAGCTGAGCTCCTCCATGCCTCTTATCAGTTTGGTTGCTCTTCTCTGCACTTTCTCCAGTTCTCCTATATCCTTTTTGAGAACTGGTGCCCAAAACTGAACTGCATATTCCAGATGGGGTCTTACTAATGATTTGTACAGGGGCAAAATTATATCTCTGTCTCTGGAGTCCATACCTCTCTTAATACAAGAAAGGACTTTGCTCGCTTTGGAAACCGCAGCTTGGCATTGCATGCCATTATTGAGCTTATGATCAACTAAAACCCCCAGATCCTTCTCCACTACAGACCCCCCCAGTTGTACTCCCCCTAGTATGTATGATGCATGCATATTCTTAGCCCCCAAGTGCATAACTTTACATTTATCTACATTAAACCTCATCTGCCACTTAGTCGCCCAATTAGACAGAGCATTGAGGTCGGCTTGTAAATTGGAGACATCCTGCAAGGACGTTATTCCACCGCATAGCTTGGTGTCATCTGCAAAGACAGAAATGTTACTTTTGATCTCAGACCCAATATCATTTATAAATATATTGAAAAGTAAGGGTCCCAGCACTGAACCTTGGGGTACACCACTCATAACATTAGACCATTCAGAGTATGAATCATTAACCACGACTCTCTGAATTCTGTCTTTCAGCCAGTTTTCTATCCATTTACAAACTGATATATCCAATCCTGTAGACCTTACCTTACACATGAGCCGTGTGTGCGGAACTGTATCGAACGCTTTTGCAAAATCCAAATATATCACGTCCACAGCCACGCCTCTGTCCAGGGTTTTACTTACCTCTTCATAAAAGGAAATCAGGTTTGTCTGACAACTTCTGTCTTTCATGAATCCATGTTGTCTGCTGCTTAAATAGTTTTTTTTCCAGCAAGAACTCATCCATGTGGTCTTTTATTAAACGTTCCAGTATCTTCCCAACTATAGAAGTTAAACTAACAGGTCTATAGTTACTTGGTAAAGACTTTGTTCCCTTTTTAAATATGGGCACCACATTGGCCCTGCGCCAATCCAGTGGTACTATTCCTGTCTTTAATGAGTCCCTAAATATTAGATACAGTGGCTTTGAAATGACAGAGCTCAACTCACCTAGGATCCGTGGATGGATGCCATCAGGTCCAGGTGCTTTATCCACCTTTATTCTGTCTAAATATTTCTGGACCATATCACTTTTGAGCCATTGTGGATTTGGGGCTGTGTCACTCCCACCCCCATTTTGGACATGAGCTCCCCCATGCTCCATTGTATACACAGAGCTGAAGAAAACATTTAATAAATTTGCCTTCTCTTTGTCCCCAGTCACCCACTCTAGATTATTTTGTAAGGGGCCTACATGCTCAGACTTCACCTTTTTACTATTAATATATTTAAAGAATTTTTTGGGGTTTGTCCTACTATCTTTTGCAATCTGTCGTTCGTTTTGAATTTTTGCATCCTTGATTTCCTTTTTGCATATCCTGTTATATTCTTTGTAACATTTAAACAACACTAGTGTTCCTTCATTTTTATATTTTTTAAAAGCTACTTTCTTATTGTTTATAGCTTTTTTAACTTTGACCGTGAGCCACATAGGTTTTATTTTTAGCCTTTTAAACTTATTGCCCATGGGAACATACTTTGCAGTGAGGTTCCACACAGTCTTTTTGAAGAATTCCCATTTCTGTTCTGTGTTCAGCTGTGCCAATAGTCCCTCCCAGTCCAAGTCCTGGAGAGCAGCCCTCATCCTTGGAAAATTTGCTCTCTTAAAATTTAGTGTTTTAATATTTCCTGTATGTATTTCTTGCTTATAGTTAACATTAAATGAAATCATGTTATGATCACTGCTACCCAGGTGTTCCTTTATCTGAACATTAGTAATAAGCTCTGCATGGTTTGAAATTATCAGGTCCAACAGGGCATCATTCCTAGTTGGGGCCTCAATAAACTGCACCATAAAATTGTCCTGCAATAGGTTTTTAAATTTGTGTCCTTTAACTGTCCCAGAAGTGCCATTAATCCAGTCAATTTCTGGGTAGTTAAAATCCCCCATTATTATCACCGTCCCAGACCTTGCAGCCCTTTCCATCTGTGCAAGGAGCTGAGTCTCCACCTCCTCATTAACATTGGGTGGTTTATAACAAACTCCAATGATTAATTTTGAACTACGCACATCTGTATGCAGTTCCACCCATAATGCTTCAGCCTCATCACACTCTCCATCAACCAGGTTCTCTTTCACGCTTGCTTTGAGGTCACTTCTCACATAGAGACAGACCCCTCCACCTTTCCTTTTTACCCTGTCTTTCCGAAAGAGAGCATAGCCAGGAATATTAATAGCCCAGCCATGTGAGGATTGAAGCCAAGTTTCAGCAATACCGATTACATCATAGCTCTCCTCATGCATCAGAGCTTCCAGCTCACCTGTTTGCTTGGCAGACTTCTGGCATTGGTGAACAAACACTTAAATGTATTGTTACATTTTTCTCTGGTGTTTTTTTATATAATTTATAGTAGTACAAATGGCACTATTATTTCCAATGGCTGTTTGCAACATGGGAACTTTCTTGTCACCTGCCATAACCCTCCCCCCATCTATCCCCATTCCACTCTCCATTAATGTCTGACCACTAACTGACCTGTCTGCTCGATGTAATTCTAATTCACCCTCCCCCTCAATCCTAGTTTAAATACTCCTCCAGCATTCCCATAAACCTCTCCCCCAGCACAGCAGACCCCCTTCCATTCAAGTGCAAACCGTCTTTAGCATATAGGCTGCACCCCAATGAAAAATCAGCCCAGTGCTCTAGAAACCCAAATCCCTCCTTCCTACACCAGGTCTTTAGCCATGCATTCAGCTCTCTAATCTCCCCCTGCCTTTCCTGTGTTGCGCATGGCACAGGCAATATTTCAGAGAATATCACCTTGGAGGTCCTTCCCTTCATCTTGCAGCCTAGTTCTTTAAATTGATTCTTAAGGAGCCTCCACCTTCCATGTATACTGTCATTGGTTCCAACGTGGACCAAGACAGCTGGGTCATGCCCAGCCCCTCCCAGTAATTTATCCACCCGGTCCACCACATGCCGAACCCTGGCACCAGGGAGACAGCAAACCATTTGGTTGAAGCGATCCTGGCGACAAATTATTCTATCAGTCCTTCTGATTATAGAATCCCCTATTACCACCAACTGTCTAGGCCTACCTGCACTCCCCTCCCCACCTCTACTAGATGGGTTGCTCTCCCGGCTGTTAGGGGTAGCAGTAACATCTAGGGCTGCCACCTCTGTGTTTGCCACCTCCACATCATCACCCAACTTGGCAAATTTGTTTTGATGCACAAATACAGGACTGGCCTTCCCTTTCTTCACGCCCCTTCCACTCCCTCTAACTGCATTAACCCATCTCCCTATCTGATAATCCTGACTTTCCCCTCCACCCTCCACATCAACCTTACTGACCACTTGCTCAGCGAGCAGAGGACCCCTTTCAAGGTTGTCATTTCTACCCAGTGTTGCAACTTGCTCCTCCAGATCTCTAATACGAGCTTCCAGAAGGGCAACCTGCTCACATCTGTCACAGCGGTATCCATCTTGGAGCTGTTGCACCAATTTTGCATACATGTGACACACTGTGCACTGAGCAAAACCTTCAACCCTGCTAGCACTCATTTCCCAGTTACAATATAATTACTTGTATGAAGATTAAGATAATACTTACAGTTTTAGAAGACTCCTGTCTTAACTCTTGTTTTAAACTCCTGGTTTTTAACTCTCCACTTGTAATCAAAAAATTCCACACCAGATCTCAGCAAGGAGCCAGCTCTTATGGAGTTTTTACAGACACTTATATACTCACCTGTTAACAATTAGACACTCCCCTGTTAACAATTAAACACTCCCCTTAATTAGCAGAAAGGAAAAAAAAGCTGTTTAAAAAGTGTCAGAGAAAAAAAGACAAACAATTGAACACTTGCAGCAGAAACAGTTAAAAGCAGCTAAAAGCAAATCCTGGTTATTAACTCTTCCTCTTGTAATCAAAAATTCCACTTCTGATCAGAAATTCCACACCAGATCTCAGCAAGGAGCCAGCACATTAGTGCGGTGATGTTAGTGCGGTGATGTTAGTGCGGTGACATTAGTGCGGTGACGTTAGTGCGGTGACGTTAGTGCGGTGACGTTAGTGCGGTGACGTTAGTGCGGTGATATTAGTGCGGTGACATCAGTGCGTGACATTAGTGCGGTGACATTAGTGCGGTGATATTAGTGCGGTGACATCAGTGCGTGACATTAGTGCGGTGATGTTAGTGCGGTGACATTAGTGCGGTGACGTTAGTGCGGTGATGTTAGTGCGGTGACATCAGTGCGGTGACGTTAGTGCGGTGATGTTAGTGCGGTGATGTTAGTGCGTGACATTAGTGCGGTGATGTTAGTGCGGTGACGTTAGTGCGGTGATGTTAGTGCGGTGATGTTAGTGCGTGACATTAGTGCGGTGATGTTAGTGCGGTGACGTTAGTGCGGTGATGTTAGTGCGGTGATGTTAGTGCGTGACATTAGTGCGGTGATGTTAGTGCGGTGACGTTAGTGCGGTGATGTTAGTGCGGTGACATCAGTGCGGTGACGTTAGTGCGGTGATGTTAGTGTGGTGATGTTAGTGCGGTGACATCAGTGCGGTGACGTTAGTGCGGTGATGTTAGTGCGTGACATTAGTGCGGTGACGTTAGTGCGGTGATGTTAGTGCGGTGATGTTAGTGCGGTGATGTTAGTGCGGTGACATCAGTGCGGTGACATCAGTGCGGTGATGTTAGTGCGGTGACATCAGTGCGGTGATGTTAGTGCGGTGATGTTAGTGCGTGACATTAGTGCGGTGATGTTAGTGCGGTGATGTTAGTGCGGTGACGTTAGTGCGGTGATGTTAGTGCGGTGACGTTAGTGCGGTGATGTTAGTGCGGTGATGTTAGTGCGGTGACATCAGTGCGGTGACGTTAGTGTGGTGATGTTAGTGCGGTGATGTTAGTGCGGTGACATCAGTGCGGTGACGTTAGTGCGGTGATGTTAGTGCGGTGACATCAGTGCGGTGACGTTAGTGCGGTGATGTTAGTGCGGTGATGTTAGTGCGGTGATGTTAGTGCGTGACATTAGTGCGGTGATGTTAGTGCGGTGACGTTAGTGCGGTGATGTTAGTGCGGTGACATCAGTGCAGTGACGTCAGTGCGGTGACGTTAGTGCGGTGATGTTAGTGTGGTGACGTTAGTGCGGTGACGTTAGTGCGGTGACGTTAGTGCGGTGACGTTAGTGCGGTGATGTTAGTGCGGTGACATCAGTGCGGTGACGTTAGTGCGGTGACGTTAGTGCGGTGACGTTAGTGCGGTGACGTTAGTGCGGTGACGTTAGTGCGGTGACGTTAGTGCGGTGACATCAGTGCGTGACATCAGTGCGTGACATTAGTGCGGTGATATTAGTGCGGTGACAACATTATGTGCAGAGTGGGGGAGGTACAGATGATCAGGCATACAGAGCGGATCTCTGATTGGTCTGTATGTGAGTACACTGATCATAGTACAGCCCCGCCTCCCTGCACTAGACTTGTAACACACAGTGCAGAGCTCTGTTTCTATGTACAGGGAGGCGGGGCTGAACTACGAGCGGTGCTCTCACATACAGATCTATGAGACAGAGATCCGCTCTGTCTGTCTGATGATCTGTATCTCCGTGCACCAGAGACAGACGGCAGGTGGGCGGGTGGTGGAGGGAGGAGGACGGGGGCGGCGGTGACGGATGGGTGGAGGAGCTAGGACGGGGGAGGAGTTGGAGAGAGAGAAGAGGAAGGACACCACCTCTATGGGCGGCACTGCCCTCCCTCCCTCCCGCCCCCCGAGATGTTCATCCATGGCTGCGATGTTCAGCCCAGCCTGGGGATGATGAAACACATATCCCAGGAGGCATAGCAGCGCTGGATGCGGCGGGGGGGGGGGGGGGCATTCCGCCGCGGCGGGGGAATAAGAGACTCACAGATAAAAACGTGAGTTTTTAAAAGACAAAAAAAAAACATCCCAAATGTATTTAAGGGGGCAGTGTAAAAACGAATGCAAAGAAGTTGTAAAATAGGGTGGAACTCCGCTTTAATGTCATTCAGTTAGGGTTTACATTTCGAAATTAAAGGGAATCAGTGTTATTATCAAAAGCTACATTAATTAACAAGAGCATGGCACTGTAGATACTCTATAAGGAATGCACATATTTCTTTAATGTAAACACTGTTGAATGTTCTTATCAAGTCCACAGTTAGGCCCCTTTCAGACTGGGGCGGGAGCTGCGGTGGCGGTATAACGCCGCTAAAAATAGCGGCGCTATACCGCCGGAATTGCCGCGGGTATCAGCCGCTAGCGGTGCGGTATTAACCCCCGCTAGCGGCCGATAAAGAGTTAATATCGCCCGCAATGCGCCTCTATAGAGGCGCATTGCGGGCGGTATTGCCGCGGTTCCCATTGTTTTCAATGGGAAGGAGCGGTGAAGGAGCGGTATACATGCCGCTCCTCTCACCGCTCCAAAGATGCTGCTGACAGGAGATTTTTTTGTCTCCCGCCAGCGCATCGCCTCAGTGTGAAAGCCCTCGGGCTTTCACATTGAGTCTGCAGTGCAGGAGTTTTTCAGGCGGGATAGCAGCGCTATTTTTAGCGCTTTACCGCCTGAAAAACTCCTCAATGTGAAAGGGGCCTAATTTAGTATTTTAATATGTAATATCAATAAAGATTTTTGTCATATGCTCTTCTAATTTGTGGAAACCACCTGCAGATAAAAGGCAAACAGTCAAGAGCAAATGCGTACACAGTGCTTCCGGAATTAAATGATTGCTCTGAAACAGAAAGCCTTGTTTCCTGTACTATTGTTATAGGAATTAACAAAAACCTGTCATGACAGAAACATGAGGCTTCCTTTCTCTAGAAATGCTAGTTGTCTGGCTGCCATGCTTACATTCTAGAGAATAATGAAACATGCAAATATTGTTTTCTAAAGGGCTTGATGAATTCTTGGGGCCAGGTACGTAAGGATCTAGCACCTATTGTACCCAAATACATATTTTGTCATTTTTTTTTTATACAAATAGAGCTTTATTTTGGTTGTATTTAATCACCGCTGGGTTGTTATTTTTTATTTATTTTTTATTAAAAAAAGACAGAAAATGTGAACAAAAAAAAAATCATAGTTCTTGTCAGGAAATTTTGTAAATAAATAAGTAATTTTTCGCCTTCACTGATGTGTGCTGATGAGGCAGCACTAATAGGCTGCACTGATGGGCACTGATGAGGCGGCACTTATGGGCACTGATGAGGCAGCACTGAAGGGCACTGATTAGATGGCACTGATGAGGAGGAACTAATATGCGGCACTGATCTGCACTGATAGGCGGCACTTATGGGCAATAATAGGTGGCACAGCCCCCCCGACTGCCAGGAGCAGACAATTAATTGACATGAGGGATTCACCATTTGGTACCTTCTCCAGCTCTTCCCCACTCCTTCCCCTCCAGATACTTGCAAAGGAATTACCAGGATAGAGCCCGTAATACTGTAGTATGTTTTATTTAAAAAAAATCTCCACACATTAAAATGCACTTACAGACTGACAAATTTGGTTAGCATTGAGAATCAATAGGACCTCCAGGTTCCAGGCAAAATAGCCATGAACTCCAGCTGCAGGAAATGACGCAACCAGATGTGATATTAGCGTGGCTCTGCCCAACTAGCTTCATCAGTATGATACAAATATTTTTTTTATTCAGGATATTTGAGTTTAGTACATGTTTTTGTTGAGAGAGCTGCACCAGACCAACTATATTTGATCTGCTTTACTATTTTCCATAAAAAAAAGGGGGTGTACAGCAGCTTACAACACTTTATTTTGCACATTATTTCTAGAGGCGCAGAGGTTCATTTTATTTACTTTATGTCATTTGTAATTACCTTTGCTAAGTGTGTGATTTTAAACAGGACAAATTACAGAATAAAATGTGCACTTTATCTGCAGTAACAATTAATTTTAAATTAACACTGTTTAAAAAAGGTAACAAAAAATAAATCATTGTTGCAAGACAAAAAGAGAACTTTGTCCTAAAAAATATACTGCATATGTTACCTTATTATCTTATGTAATGACAAAGTTGTCCCCTAACAAACAGGTCCATAGCAGAATTGTAAAGTTTGTACTGGTCCATAGGGGGTGCCAAATTGGGATGAACTGAGAGGAGGGCTTGCAACTGGGTCTGCGTAGGTTTCCTATTGAACTGATGATCTAAGGCTGAATCATATCAAACTGAACCGGTAAAGGGAAAAAGATAAATCGAAGAGGAAAACTGTGAAAGTGTGTATATTTGGAAGGCAGAGAACAGATTTAACAGAGATCATGATGTCTAAGTTGAATCTTACTGGACTGGTACAGGGACACAGTGTTAAAAGGGTAGAAAGATCTTTCAAATAAGGAGAGAATGGAGATAATTAGAGAGCCTGAGTAAGGAGGGAGAGGTCTATGGCAGTAATTAAGTGGCTCTTCTATACCCAGTTGTGTATTTTGGTTTTGTGCTGCTCAAGGCAAGACTAGAATTTGGCGCCCTCCCCCCGTCTAAATTGTTCCCACTACTTCCTTTCACATGAGCAGTCCAATTGGATCCGTTTTGTCCGTTTTTCAGGCGGACCCAATTGGACCCTCAATTCTTCTCTATGGAGCAGCGGGTGTAATCTCCAATCCAATCCTGTCCACTAAAGACAAACCAAAGGGGACCTGTTCCCCCTCCGTCTGGGAAAATTGGATCAGATCGCAGTTGGGCGTAAACGGGCAGCAGAGTTCATTTACATCCATCTACCCATAGAGCAGAGCGGGCTTAGTAGAGGGCATGCGTGGCTCACTATACAGCAGCGGACAGGCAGGTAAGTAACTTTAATGCAGAAAAGTCCAACCATGTCTCTTCTACATTCAAATTCCTGTCTGTTCACCCATTATAAAACTCAGAACTAAAGTTCCACTTTAATATAGGACTTATAGTTTCAGCCATTTCCTCACTAAAAGTCTACCCCCCCCTTCCCCCAAGTACATACAGCTCCCCCCACCCCCTAGCTCCCCATTATCCCACCCTCCACTACAGAGCTCCAGCCACCCCTAGCCTTAGTACACAGAGCTCTCCCTTTCCTCCCATACCCAAGGCACAGCTCCCCCCAGAACAGAGTTTACACACTCCTTAGCCCTATAGTACATAGAGCTTTATCTCCCCCCAGGATAAAGTGCCCCCCTTCTCTCACCACCCCCCCCAGTACTCTCAACCTCACCCCCCAGGACAATGTGCCCCCTTCTATAACTACCCCCAGGACAAAGCACCCAGTACTTCTCTCACAACCCCCCCAGTACACTTAGTTTCCTCCTCCCAGAAAAAGTGCCCCCTTCTTCTCTCACCACCCCCCCCCCAGTACACTTAACCTCACCCCCCTGGACAAAGTGCCCCCTTCTTCTCTCACCACCCCCCAGGACAAATCGCCTCTTTCTTCTCTCACCACCCCCCCCCCCAGTACACTCAGATTCCTCCCCCCAGGACAAGGCGACCCCTTCTTCCCTCACCCCCTTCCCAGTACATTCAGCCTCCTTCCCCCATGACAAAGTGACCCCTTATTCTCTCACCCCCCAGTACACTCTGCTTCCCCCCCCAGGACAACACACCCCCTTCTTTTCTCACCAACCCCTCAGTACACTCAGCTCCCCCCCCCCAGGGTAAAGCATCCCCTTCTTCTCTCACCACCACCCCCCCCCCCAGTACACTCAGCTCCTCCTGCCCCACATTCTCTACATACCATGAGGTTTGTGAAGGGACCTATCCATGGCGTGTGAGGACGCTCTTCGTGTGAGCTTTGGCTCCCCCTCCTGCCCGTGTGCAACCTGCTTGTCGCTTGCCAGTGTTCTGGGACCCAGTGCCTGGTGATGGCTGGCCAGTCTGCAGCTGACCAGTGCCACTGTTGTTGCTCAACCACGGACATGTTGGCCGTGCTTGCTAGAAAATTACTTAGAACCCCCAAACATTATAAAAAAAAATCCAACACCCTAGAGAATAAGATGGCGGTCATTGCAATACTTTTTGTCACACCGTATTTGCGCAGCGGTCTTACAAGCGCACTTTTTTTGGAAAAAAATCCCTTTTTTGAATTAAAAAATAAGACAACAGTAAAGTTTCTTTTTATATTGTGAAAGATAATGTTACGACAATTAAATTGATACCCAACATGTCACGCTTCAAGATTGTGTCTGCTCGTGGATTGGCGACAAACTTTTACCCTTAAAAATCTCCATAGGCGACGTTTAAAAAATTCTACAGGTTGCATGTTTTGAGTTACAGAGGAGGTCTAGGGATAGAATTATTGCTCTCGCTCTGACGATTGCGGCGATACCTCACATGTGTGGTTTGAAAAAAAGCATGAGCTCGTCGGGATGGGGCGCTTTAAAAAAAAATCTTATTTGATTTACTTTATTTATTTTGATTTTAACACTGTTTTAAAAAAATAAAATAAAAATTGGGTCACTTTTATTCCTATTACAAGGAATGTAAACATAGAATAATAGAAAAAAGCATGACAGGTCCTCTTAAATATGAGATCTGGGGTCAAAAAGATCTCAGATCTCATATTTGGACTTAAATGCAATAAAAAATTAAATACAAATTTGTCATTTGAAAAAATTACAACAAATAAATGTCTCTTTAAGACTTATGGGCGGAAGTGACGATTTGACGTAGCTACGGCCCTGCAGTGATATGGAGACGGCTGGGGGGCCATCTTCCCCTCACTCGTCTACATGTACAGCAAGGGAAGCGGCGGAGGGCACCCTCCGCCGATAAAAGTGATCTTGCGGCGTATCCGCCGGAGAGACCACTTTTATCTTGTAGAGGACTGCCCACTGAAGAAGAGGATACCAGGGTTATGGTAGATAGTTGCTATCATAACAACGGTATTCCTCTTCAAACACATCACGTATAATGACGGTGGGTGATCCGGATGTGGTTAAAGAATAATGACAACTCCTCAGTGTGAAAGGGGTCTAAGGGATAATTTCACAAATGCAACAGCGGGGATACTTTTTGCAGTGGCGTTTGCATACCCCCATACAGCTGCCTTTGCCGCCTAGTGCGAGTGGTTGGGGGGGCAGTAAATATGTGGTTCAGCTCGTTACATTTGCCCCCAGGCGCAAATGTAACCTAGGTCTAAAGGCTCCAACAGAAAGTAAAGCTGAGTTTTCAGTGTAACAGAAACAATTTAACCTTTCAAATATTATTGTGAAATAGAGTGTCATGTATTTCTGAAACAGCTAAATGAAATGGCGATGTTAACTTTCCCGCAGAATATTTTTTATGTCTGCTTTTAATGATGGCCATTTATATAATTGAGGCATTAATATAATTGACTATCATCTGTCTGAAAGCTTAAAAAATCTCTGCCACATTTTCGCCAGAGTCGCTTATAACCACAGCAGTGTTATTTATTCAATTGGCAGTTACATGCTTTTTCTTTTTTTTGAAAATACTTACATGCTTTTTCTGTGCAACTTTTTAAGATCAATGGTTGTACTCTATGTATTTCACTTAAACATGGAAATGTAGTCATATGTAGGTCCATACTGAAAGTTCATATCTGTACTGTATAATGCAGCCATTGTAGCCAATGCAGACATTGAAGGTGTTGATCTCATTCTATTTTCTATTGTTTATGAACAATAACGGGCTTTTGTGATTATCATAACAATTTTTACTTTATCTAGTACCTTGAGTTATTCAGTGTTTTATAGGAGTGAATTTAAAATGTGAAAAGGGATCCTATAAGGCCTTGTTCACACAGGGCGTATTAATGTGTACCCCATGCAAGGGCTGTGCTTACCAGCATGGGGCGCTCTGGTATTCTGTGCATCCCTGTGCCGAAAGTTCCTTTGATGTATAATGGGACACAGCAGCTGTATAGACAGTGTGAATTTAGAGTCGGGCACCTGCACCCACACAGATGTCCGTGTAGCCGCTATGTCCCAATTCAAGTTTCTTGAATACAGAATCATGGCTACCTACTTAGATACTAGTCTTGGGGGTTTGAGTCCATTATTTCTGGCTAGAGTCAAGCAGGTATCTATTATGTTTTTTCCTAGGTTGTCAGGCATGTCATGTTCTATAGATGGCCATCATGAGGAATGGTTTCTAAATTAGGATTGGTAAATTTACAGAAGGAGTAAATCAGTATTAGGACTTAAAGGCAAATAAAAAACCTTATTAATGCAGTTATGTATTTATTAAGATCAAAAACATTTGTTGCTAGTAAAATTTAGATTTTCCTTTTTTTTTTTGTATCAGCCCCTTGTGATCCCCTTTCGAGCACCACTTTGGCCTCGTACACACGACCGAGTTTCTCGGCAAAAACCAGCAAGAAACTTGCTGTTTTTTTTTTTGCTGAGGAAACCGGCCGTGTGTACACTTTTCGACGAGGAAACTGTCGAGGATCTCGTCGAGCCAAAAAGAGAGCATGTCTTCTTTTTCCTCGACGGGAATGGAGAAATTTGGCTCGCCGAGATCCTCGGCAGCCTAACAAGGAACTCGACGAGCAAAAGGATGTGTTTCGCCCGTCGAGTTTCTTGGTCGTGTGTACGAGGCTTTAGAGTTGGAGAGGGAGGGTTCAATCAGATGTGCTGCTTGCAAATGTGCAGACAAGGTGGAGAGGTAAAACTCAAAAAAGAAAATATGGATGGTCGTACACCAAAAAAACTTTGAAAGGTAGTCTTTAATGGTAAAACAGGAAAAAGCACTACAAAGCACAGCAAGCAGTGGGGTATATATCTGACACGTTTCACACTGGGGTTCCGTGCTTAGTCAAGGTGGAGAGGTGACAGGAAAGTGAAGAAAAGTGGCAGCACATCCAGGAATTAAAATCAATGACTTATTATATTGGAACTCCATAAAAAGATGAAACATGACACACAAATGACTTAATGGTGCCCAATAGATGGGTTTCACACAAACGTGCTTACTCATCAAGTAATGAGTAAGCACGTTTGTGTGAAACCTGTCTACTGAGCACCTTTGGGTCGTTTGTCATGTTTCATATTTTTATGGAGTTCCAATAAAGTCATTGATTTTAATTTCTGGATGTGCTGCCACTTCTCTTAGTTTTCCTTGGACTTTTCTGGCTGCGGACCAGATGAGCATCCAGGTCTTCCCAGTAGTATACGGGGTCTCGCAGGTTGGTTTGGAGTGGTGTGTACCCTGCTCTCTCTTTCAAGGTGGAGAGGTGACCTAGCTGTATTACTTAAAGCAGGGGTGTCCTACCATTGACCTTCCTGGGCCACTTTGGAATTGTCTTAGGCCACATATAGAATATGTTCACAATAAGGATCGATGAGTAAAGAGAAAAGTCAGACAGATCACAAGTTCGATCAATGATATAGATAATGTACCTATCTGAGTAATAATTTTTTTAATCTGCAACTTTTCTTTTTTAGGTTCTGTTTTCTTTAGCAATGTGGAAGTCATGCTAATTTAAAAAAATATATACATAAGGGGATTGGATTTCAACTATACCATGCTGTGTGGTGAGGTAGAGGGGAGGTTGTGGGCAGGGGGCTTAGGAGGAGGGGGTTCAACTGAAATCATCTAAAATATTTTCATCATTGTTTTCGTCTGCTTCACGTATTCAGTGGCATTTAGTAAAATTATAATTAAGTCAATTGATGAAATCCATGATGAAAATCAATTCCAATTTTCCATTAGTCGACTAAAATCTAGTGGATTTAGTTAAAGTCTAATGCATTATTTAAAGTGGTTTTAAACCCTCACATATACCCCGTGAAGTGAATAGCCTCAGATGATACACAGGGATGAAACAAATCCTCCTGCATAGGTTTTACATGTATATCTGCTGTCTTCCCCCACTCTACACCTTTTCAAAAGTGCAGATTGTGTTAAAAATCTCTTTCTTTATCTTTCAGCAGTACATAGGGAAGGGTGGAGAGACTGCATTTACACTGCATGAGAGCTGATTGGAGTTAAGGCAGTGGTCATCAGCCATGTCCTCAGGGCACACTAACAGACCAGGTTTGCAAGATAACTGAAATACATAACAGGGGATATCATTTGCTGCTCAGTGATTCTAGTCTGCATCTCCCCAAGGTAATACAAAAAAACCTGGCCTGTTAGTGGGCCCTGAGGATAGGGTCGATGAGTTAAGGGACCCCCCACATAGGCAGAGAAACAAAGGAACACGCAAAGCTGTATTCTGAATAGACCTATCTCCCTCTAAGCACCCTCCATGACACAAATTTGTAGCTGATGTTATCTCAAGAACTTGTCAGAAGTGACTCATGCTGAAGAACGAAGCACCAGCGAGAAACGACACTTAGAGCTTTGGAGATAGACAAGTAAACACTTATAGCTGGATTCAGGTAGCCGTGCCTAACATTAGGCAGGCGTAGCGTATCTCATATACGCTACGCCACGTAAGTTAGAGAGGCAAGTGCTGTATTCACAAAGCACTTGCGTCCTAAGTTACGGCCGCGTAGCGTAAATGTGCCTAATTCAAATTGTGAAGAGTTGGGTGTTTTTTATGTAAATAAAGCATGACCCCACGTAAATGACGTTTTTAACGAACGGGGCATGCTCCGTCCGTGGACGTAACCCAGTGCGCATGCTCCAACTTACGCCGCAAAGACTCATTGCTTTCGACGTGTGCGTAAATTACGGCCAGCACCATTCACGGACGACTTACGCAAACAACGTAAAAAATTTAAAATTTGCCGCGGTTCCGACGTCCATACGTAACATTGGCTGCGCCATCTTTTTGGTGGAATATCTTTTGGCCTGAAAACGCCTTACGTAAACGGCGTATCTTTACTGAGACGGGCAAGCGTACGTTCGTGAATAGGCGTATCTCGCTGATTTACGCATTCTAGGCGTAAATCAGCGTACACGCTCCTAGCGGCCGGCCTAAATAGACAGCTAAGAAACGACGGCGCCGTATGGCTGAATTTTCATTGCATTCGGACCAAACTTGTGCAGAACCCTTTATTTTGTCCGCACCAGAATCAGATCGCATGGGTGTTCACACCCATGCGATCCGATTCCTGTTCGAATTTACAGTTCACAGTGCAATCTGTCATGTAAACAAATGACCCATTCACAATCTACAGGACTCAGCGCCTAAGTAAGGCTCAAGAGTTAACTGTTTTTAACTGGCTGATTAGGAGCTAGCATATTATTTTAGGGATTAGGTTAAGTGTTAAGGGTTCAGATAGTGGGATGGTTAGAATTTAGGATGGGCTAAAATTTTGGGAATAATTTTAGTCACTGTTAAGGGGAACTCCACCATTGCTAGTTGTTTCCATTTTGGAAAGTCAGACCCCCAAGTACAACAGTAGCGGCCTGCCAGTAATGAAAACCTATCACTTGGTGAGATGAAAAGGAAATAAACATGAGGGCTCTTCTCAAAGATTATTTAGTTCTAGAAACCATAAGAAAACACATGCAAAAGAACAGGTTTATTTTTGGTAAATAAGGCAGTATCTTATAGAAGCCAACATTTAGCTATCAATAAGCAAAGATCAGCAAAAATGTGATCCGATCACAGTTGCTTTGACTTGCTGCACTAGAGTTCCTTCTATTATTCCTGTACATATTTTGTATACTGAGCAGTGGATGTGCCAAAGAAAAGCCCAAAGCTGTGGAAGAAGAACCTCTAACCTCTGTTCTTGTGCATATGAAATTAAAAGTTTTATAAATCTCTGCTGAAAATAATGTAGTTCAAACACTGTATAATTATTTCTAAGCATTCATACAAAAGGAGTTCCAGCATTTGGAAAGGTTCTTGTGTCGGCTTTTGCAGAACATTAATGAGAAACAAAGGGATTGTTCTCAGAAAGTTTAGATTTCTTATTCAGTGAATAAAGCATTTACCATATTTTACTTTTCAGAACGTTTATAGAGATTTATTTTGTGACCTTCTATACTCTGTTAGTAAAACGCATCTCCCTACAGCTACGTTTATCCCTTACTTTATTTTATATGTACATCATTTTTTGGTATATACCTTGGATTTTTGTTTTTTGGTTTGGGTTGGAGATCACTATTGACACGTTATACCTTGACATTACAACAGACCATAGGTAAATGTAGCAGTGCTTGTTGTGGATTCTAAATAAATGGCACCGCGGATCATGCATTACTGTATGATAATACACTGTGTAGTGTATGTAAAGACTCTGTTTCATTTTTTTTAAATTATTATTATTATTATTATTATTATTATTATTATTATTATTATTATTATTATTATTATTAAATAGTACAGGGAAGGGTTGAAACTGTTATCAGGCAATTTTTTTGCTTCTTGTTATCCACTGAGAAGATTTCCCTTCTCTTTCTGTCTCGAAGAACCACCAGAAAATAAATGAAAAAACACTACAACATTTTTAGATCTTCTGATCTATTCACAGCACCCATTTCAGTGCTTTTTTTCCAACTATTTGTTATTGTTATGCACTGCAGCTTGTTGCAAATTGTTACAGCACAGCATAATGTACTGTACTGGGCTCTAAGGTGATCTGTTTATGGCCAGAGCAACCATCTGCCTGCTAGGGGCGCTGTGCAGAGAAAGGTATAGGGATCCTGTATATGATGTGGGCCCCAGGCAGAGCATTGTGTACTCGTACTGTGGTATTAGTCCTGACTCCTGGTGAGGCAATACTAAAATCTGGGGACCACAGGTCACCCTATCACCACTCCAGGTCTGTCCCTCTTATGTGGTTGGTCGCTATCCCTACCCTTATCCAAATTTTAAAAAACTCTGTAAAACATTTGCTGTGTGAATGTCTTAATTAGCAATTAGTTTGTAATGTCAGTTTCTATTTGTTGCCTTCACAAGGTGAGTGTAAAATTCTCTAACATTTATTCCTAAGCCTGGGTTCACACTATTGTGATGCTGGAACCAGCGCGATTCCAGTGCGGGTTCCCGCATCGCATCTCCCCCACAGGCAGTTCACACTGCCCTCTGCCAACTGCTACGTGTGTCAATACAAAGTTAATGACACCCCAGATCGGTTTGCAGATCGCAATGCGAACTGTGAATTCGGACAGGAATCAGATCGCATGGGTGTGAGCACCCATGCGATTTGATTCCAGTGCAGGGGAAAAAAAGATTCCTGCACCTTTTTCGTGCAAATCCAATGCCAGTTCAGCCATACAACTGTATGGCTGAATTCGCATTGCACAGACATCGCATTTGATCACCACAACAATGCTGTGCAGATCACATGCAATGTCTCTGTTCGCAATAGAGTGAACCCAGGCTCAAATGAAAAAAGCCTAAAGGACATTTGACTGGGAGAGTTAAAGAACATTTCACCAATAGAGAAAATAGCCTAAAGGCTGGCCATAGATGGATCAAAATTCGGGCAGTTCAGCAGGGTCTGGGCAAATTTCATCCATCTATGATAGTTCCCAAGCATGAGAAGTCGATCTAATGATTGACTCTTCATGAACAGACCTGTTGTAAAATTTTGTTTAGATCAGCACATGCAGCCAATTGGGTCCAACTTTTAGAATACAATGACACAACTGGGAGGATTCCGGCATCCACCTCAAATGTGTGGATGGGGAAATTTGTTCAGTTTTTTTGATCGGCCTGCCTGCTGTGGCCAACTTTACACAATATAGGCTAAAAACACTCAAGAGAGAGGGAGACCTCTGCACTGTGCACAAAGTATATGGAGAAGTATATGGAGAAATGTATGGAGAAGTTTATGGTGATTGAACTCCTATACAGAATTTATACAAGTTTACTGGACTGAAACAATGTTTGTATATCTGCAACATTGTATCTATTCTGTATTCACTCTCTGAAGTAGTTGATTCCTTACACTCACTGGTGTGTGCAGCCTTCTGCGTTAGGGTGTGCACCCAAAAGCTCAAACACACGTGTGTGTGTGTGTTTATAGTCCAGTTGGCTTAATTTACCTGGGGCCCAGGGACTTTTCTGGAGGATCACCATGAGCTAAGAGCCAGGTACCGGTAGTGTTCATTCCACCTGGGAACCAAGCTCTGCAACTATTAACCTATTGACTATTTAACGTCTTTTGGGTACAGGCGGAGGGATCTACTGCGCTGTGGTTCAGACAAGTAAAGCCCGCATTTATCCTCAGCGCGATCCACTATGCCCTAGATGTAAACAGGAGACAAGATCATTCTGGCATATGGTCTGGTCCTGTCCTAGACTTCAAGCGTTCTGGCAGGCGGTTGCGGACACTATGACAGGAGTGTGTGGGACGCTGGTTCCTCTGGACCCCTTGGTTCTCCTGCTTAGCCACCTGGAAGAGGTACAGGGTGACAGATACACCAAGCTCTGCTTGACTTTTTCCCTGTTCTATGCCAGGAGGGAGATCCTCCTTAAATGGAAATTGGCGGAGCCGCCCACGAGAGAGGCCTGGTGCCTCTGAGTTAATTCGCTGCTCCCCCTCTATAGACTCACGTATCATAACAGACAATGCCCAACAAGATACAAAAAGGCCTGGTCAGGATGGATAGAGTATAAGGGTTAACGTGTGGATACTTGAACTGATGGTGTGGTGGCGTCCCTGACTACTTAGCTGGTGGTCGCTCTTCCCCAAGTAAGTAACCCCCGAAGTAACACATCCTCATGCTTCTTTAGTGGGAATGGGAGTATAGTAACTTTGGATGTTACGCTTTATTTTACCATCATTAATGTCTATTATGTTTCTTGATCACTTTGTCATGTTATGCTTGGCTGGGACCGGACAATTGTAATGCTGATTTAATTTCCAAAAAAACATCTCTGTTAAAAAAAAATTAAAGCCCCATTCTGCCCTGCGGATTGATAGAAAAGAGGCTGGGACTTTAATTCAATTGTCAGAACCGCAGTGCAGTAGACCACTCTGCCTGAACCTGAAAGTGGTTAAATAGTCCCTTTTCTGACCCAGATCCTTAGCTGAACAATGGCACCTGGGAAGTTTAAAAAAAAAATAGCTGCAGCACAGTGGGGGGTGTTCAACATTTTTTAGTCTTAGGCCTCATACACACGATAGGTTAACCAGAGGACAACGGTCTGAAGGACCGTTTTCATCGGTCAAAACCGATCGTGTGTGGGCCCCATCGGTTATTTAACCATAGGTTAAAAAAAAGCCAACTTGCTTTAAAATTTAACCGATGGATTGATAACCGATTGGTCAAAACCGATCGTTAGTATGCAAAACCATTGGTTTAAAACCTGCGCATGCTCAGAATCAAGTCGACTCATGCTTGGAAGCATTGAACTTCATTTTTTTCAGCACGTCGTTGTGTTTTACGTCACCGCGTTCTGACACGATCGGTTATTTAACCTATGGTGTGTAGGCGTGATGGACCATCAGTCAGCTTCATCGGTTAACCCAGTGTTTCTCAATTCCAGTCCTCAGGCCCCCCCAACAGGTCAGGTTTTCAGGATTTCCCTCAGATGAAAAGGCTGTGGTGATTACTAAGGCAGTGAAACTGATCAAATCACCTGTGCAAAATAATGGAAATCCTGAAAACCTGACCTGTTGGGGGGCCTGAGGACTGGAATTGAGAAACACTGGGTTAACCTAAGACAATGGTCCTTCAGACCATTGTCCTCTGGTTAACCTATCGTGTGTACAGGGCTTTACCCCCCCCCCTGCTAAATTAGCAGGGCCAGACATAGCGTTGTGCACAGGTGATTAGGGTGTGTCCTTGCACACCCAGCACACCCCATGAGCACGATTGAGGTTAGCGTAGGCATCATTATACGTTTTTTCCACAATGCAGAAGTTTTGCTCATATTATTTCCTCTTCTCATCAAATGTTTTTAGCCTATAGTGTTATATTTTTTCTCTTGGTCAAATGTTCTTTAACTCTTGTAAGTCGAATGTTCTTAAGTTTTTTCTTTTTCTCTTGGGATTAAATGTTAGCAAATGTTACATTTGCCCTGTGGAAGGCAACTAATAGAAGCATTACATGTATTGTATGTGATTTTTGCTGGAATACTATTCGTAAAGCTATTTCTTTTTAAATAGATCCCTTTAGGTCTGTGCCTTAGAATATATGGAAGTAATTGGAACATTGGAATTGGATTACTCTGTTCCAATTCCCTCCATAGCATTTTCAGAGATATACAGTAGGTGAATGAAGCCTTATATTCAGTACAGGTTTCCTTTAATGATGCATTCATACGGCTGTGTCCAGTATTGTATAAATTGCTAACATACATTCCCTGCAAGGACACTAAATCATTCCATATACAGTTGACAGCTGCTATAAATTTACTGACATTCCCTGGAATTTTGAACACTTCTCCAAAATGTTTACGGTGTTTTATGACATGCATTGAAATCACTGATATACCCTAAAGTAATAAAGTTTTAAGCCGGAAAATTAGACGATTTTAGATTGTACATTAAAAAACCTTGACATTTCAAATAGTGTGTTCTGTCAGAATTAAAATTTGCTTTCTTTGAGCCACTTAAGTGCCATATAATAATTTACAGTTAATAAGATATGGGATTAAATCTCAACAAGGTGCAAAGTCATTAGCTCA
The DNA here is from genome assembly GCF_905171775.1 of Rana temporaria. Classification (NCBI taxonomy): domain Eukaryota; kingdom Metazoa; phylum Chordata; class Amphibia; order Anura; family Ranidae; genus Rana; species Rana temporaria. The sequence continues at coordinate 144,006,087 of NC_053489.1, forward strand.
CAAAGAATAATATGAACGATCATGGCACAATCTTAAAATTATAGCTTTAACAGAAATAGAATGCAAAATGGAAGGCGTTAGGAATGTACACAGCAGTTGTCATTTTGGCGAGGCTTAGAACTTGATACAAATATATATTCTGCTGTGCAATGTTTAAAGATTTGGGGAAGATTAAAATCCTACCATGTCCTTGGTACAGGGTGTACCCACTGAAGTTATTACAGTTATTACATTAAACCCAATTCTAATTGTTTTTTGTTATAAGTTTATTGCGCAGCTGTTTTTTGTTTTTTTTAAGTAGCTTTAGCTGAAATACCACTTTGTGGCTGTGGCAATGTGTACTCATCTTAGCGTTATTATGTCCACTTGTAGGTAGGTAGGTAGTCAAGGGGCAGTTAAGCATTATATATAAACAACATTTTTAAAAAATATATATATATATTTTTTTTGCTATAAAACATATCTAATAAAAAAATCTAATGTTTTCATAGATTTTTCTAAATATTCTTTATTGAGTATTTTCAGATATACAGTTATGTTGAAACATAAATGAAATGTAATGATCAGTGTAGATTACAATAAAGAACTGTAGAGGTACACACTATCATTGCGTGCATCACCAGATTATGAAAACCAAAACATAACAATTCGAACAGTATGTTGTTTCCAAACAAAGTGCATCTACACTAGTTAAAGTGTTGATCGAGGGAGGGGAACGGTAGGGTGAAGGGGAAGGAGAGTAGAGATGGGAGGGTTGAAGGGGGAGGAGGACTGAGAAACTCGACAGAATCCATCAGGAAACTTGGTGGGAGAGCTTTTTTGCTGAGGAAACCGGTCGTGTGTACGTTTTTCATCGAGGAAACTGTCGAGGAACTTGACGAGGAAAAAAGAGAACAAGTTACTTAACACGCAGTAACATGAGATTAGCAAAAGCAGCCCCAAGGGTTGTGCCAGTGGAATCGAACTTCCCCTGCCATTGTATGTGTTGTACGTCACCGCGTTTGAGAACGAGGAGATTTTGTCTTGACCGTGTGTACGCAAAGCAAGCTTGTCGAGTTCCTCGACAAGCCTAACAAGGAACTCGTCAAGGAAAACGATGTGTCTTTTCCGACGAGTTCCTCGGTCGTGTGTACGAGGCCTGAGAGCATCAAGAGGAATTCCGTAAATCAATGGTTGTATCAAAGTTTCCATGGTTTCCATAGAATCATTTAAGTAGGATGTGTGTGTTTTCCATGAGACAGGATAGTCTCATAAGTATAGTGAGTTTGTAACAAATTTACCACTTCTGCAAGGGTAGGGACATCTTTCGATCTCCATTTTCTGGCTATCAGAATTTTTGTAGCTAAGAGAATGTGTGTTGTCACCAGACTGAGGTTAAGCGGTATGTCGTCAATGTTCAAGTTGAGAATAGCTAGTTGGGGGGTCAGTGAGACGGGAAAACGTATTATGTCCCGTAGTACTGATTCCACTATAATGTATTCATAGATTATGGCCTAAATGTATTCTGCTACATGTCTTTGGTAAAAAAAATATATAAAAAAACAATAAGTGTATATTGATTGGTTTGCATTAAAGTTATAGTGTCTACAAACAATAGTGTATCTATACTGGAATTTTTATTTATTTATGTAAATATTTTATACTACTAATAGTGGAGATCAGCAATTTATAATGGGACCGTGATAGTGCGGCGGACAATCTGACACTGAGTGGGAACTGATTAACTGCCACAGTTATCACCAGTGACACTAATACAGTGATCAGTGATACTACTATACACTGTCACTGTACTAATGACACTGGCTGGGAGGGGGTAAAATCTTAGGTAATCAAGAGGTTAAATGTGTAATAGTTTAAAGTCTAATTTGTGTAATGAGTGCTGCTTTTTGCAACAGATCTTGTTTCTCCTCCCTGCTTTGCAGAGAGATTGTTCCCTGTGTACAGAGGCCTGTGTTGATTGTGAACACAGGGCTCTGGGCTGTGATTGAATAGAGTGGATCAGCAGGTTCCAGCCATGAGTCTTTGGCCAGGACCTGCTGACAAACTCCTGCTGTGTACAATCACAGTGGGTGTCTGTGCCCTACACCTGGAAACAGGCAGCAACGTAGCAGTATGGTGCTTTGAAAAAAGGTGATGGTGTCTGCGCTGTGTAACAGAGACAAGAGGGAGGGGGAGGGGAAAGGAGATAGATAATGTGACTATAATACACTCTATATGCATAAAAAAGTGTCTATATAGACTACCAAATATTTCAGATCTCTGCCTGGATCGTATGGTGCTTTGCCTGTATGGGCCACCTATACGCAGAACATGGACATATATGTGCATGTTGTATTTATCAATTTATACTTCATCACATCTAATGAAAGTAAAAACAAAACGTCTTGCAACTTTAGGAAAAATAGATAGGTATTGCTGTTAAATGAATAATAAAGGAGCACATACCAGGAAAAATAATCCATTGGCGTGTCCTCACATTGTGTGTGCCCTTATACTAATTGTTTATATTGATTTTGTCTGATTTACTTTTTATTTTTCTGTTTCTCCCCTGGGGTCCGTGTCTGTGTATTGATGACATGTATAGCAGGGGTCCTACAGACAGAGCTTGAGAACACTTGATCCCAGTCTGTTAACTGCTTCTCATTTTCTGTCTGCAGAGTCCTAGTGGGATCGGAGCTGGAGCCAGCATCTGCCAGGACAGTTTATCCATGCTTTGATGAACCGGCACTGAAAGCAACCTTCAAAACTAGGATTGTCCACAATTCCAGTTATGTGGCCCTTTCTAATATGCCAGCTATAGGTAGGTACATGTATTCTAGTTCAGAAGTCTTACTTTATATGATAAAATTATTCATGAACTAGTCATTTATATTAATAGTAATACATATCTTATTACTTAAATATTAGTAATTAGTAACATAGGAAATCTATGTTGTGTAAGCATGTATGTGGACATTACTGAGCTTACCTTCTGAAAATGCTAATTCCAGGCTTTCGTGATGGTCCGGTAGTTTCAGGACTTTCTAAACTGTTGACCCCAATTTAAGTCTGAAGTTTTGAAATTTCTGACTTCACTCTGACTTTCTTGATCGGTATTCTTAGGGTTAGTGGCCTATGGTACTAACCTGAAAAAACTCTTAGCTCCAAGCAGCTTCCTCCCACTGCTACTCGAACCCCGGGTGCTGGGGCTATCTGAACCCCCAAAGCTCTCTGTCTAGAAGGAAAGATAAGAGCCACTGTACACCTGGAAAATTACAAATATCCACATTTATTTTAAAGCATCCACTAATTCCACTCCCTGGCACTGTTCCCTTTGAACCCAGTGGTCATCAACCTTGTCCTCAGGGCCCACTAACAGGCCAGGTTTTATGTATTACCTTGGGGAGATGCAGACTAGAATACTGCAATCACTGAGCAGCAAATGATATCACCTATGATGTATTTCATTTATCTTGCAAACCTGGCCTATTAGTGGGTCCTGAGGACAGGGTTGATGACCACTGATCTAACGCAATGCGCCCAGTCAGGGCTTGGTTGTAGAGATAGTTGTAGAGATCTCTATGACTAAGCCCTGATTGGGTGAAAAGCATTGGAGGGAGTGGTCCCAGGGCGGGAACTGTCACTACCATGTTTGTAGATGCTTTTACAATAAACATTGACATTTGGGATCCAATGTGCGGTGGCTGTTATCTTTAGAAAGTCACGGTTAAACTGCATTCACACCTAAGACCCAATTCACACTGAGGGTGTTTTGCAGGAGCTATAGCGTTAAAAATAGCGCCTGCAATCCCCCCAAAACTCCTGCTCTATTCACTCCAGTGTGAAAGCCCGAGGGCTTTTACACTGGGGCGGTGCACTGGCAGGTCGTCAGAAAAAGTCCTGCCAGCAACTTTGGCAGAGATTATCCTTGCCTAGGAGGAGGAGATTAGATTATATACACACAATTATGTAAGAAGCTTGGTAAAGAGATCACATCTATAAAAAGACTTCCGATCACAGAAAGGAGAGCGGAGAACAGACTTCTTATCCCATATTAGTGGGTATTTACCATCTTCCCCATTACAAGTCCGCACCATCACTGCACCAAGAAATAGTATTCATGAACACACAGCACCGGACTACAGACCAGGTGAACAAACTATAAGGAGTGGCCTCAGTCTCCATGTCTCCACCAAACCACACACCCTGATGCATTTCGCCCTATGACTAAGCCCCCCTGGGCAGGGGCAAAATGCATCACGGTGTGTGGTTTGGTGGAGACATATAGGCTGAGGTCACTCCTTATCGTTTGTTCACCTGGGCTGGTCGGGAGTAGCGGCAATCCTTTCCTTTTTACATTTACTAGCCCTCTGGATTTCTATCAGGATAAGCCTGCACACCCCATGCTATGGGGCACAGGGATATACATTCACCTCTACTTTGAGCGGTGACAAAAGCAATATAACAGGTCACAGGTGCATTTGATCTGCAGCAGACCTGTCATTGGCCTGCTTGACCTCATGCAAGTTCATGCTGCTTTTGTATTCTCGTTGACTAGTATGGAAAAAGAAGCAGTTCTGATGTGAACAAAGCCAATCTTTATTCTCCAAAAATAATTCATACACATCCACTACTTATTGGCCCTATAATCAATTTTTCATTATATAGTTTCTTACTGTGTTTTCTGCCTCCTTGTCATATCTTCCGTGAGCTCCCATACCTCTCCCCTTTCCCTTCATTCCGATTTGTTAGGAATGCATACTGCACATTAGTTGCAGTTATGTAAACTTCAAATTCCATAGTCCCCAGTCCATCCTGGAAGCAAGCAAGAAAGGGTGGCTACGTTCCTACATACAGTGGGACCATACAAAGTAGCCATCCTTTACATTGCAGAAAAAAAATTCTTTGGAAATCTGGAGGAGGCTGAGAGGAATAGGAAGTACTATTCTAGATTAGGAATACATAACAGTTTTTTTTAACCAGAGTTTAGTATCACTTTAATGTTTGAGTGCATCCTACAACTCTGTGTTTTTTACTTGGACCTGGTTCTGATCTTTTAAACTCTAGTTAAGCATAAAGGGGGTTATTTATGAAAGGCAAATCCACTTTGCACTACAAGTACTAACTACAAGTGCAAAGTGCACTTGGAAGTGCAGTCGCTGTAAATCTGAGGGGTAGATCTGAAATGAGGGGAAGCTCTGATTTTATTATCCAACCATGTGCAAGCTAAAATGCTGTTGTTTTTATTTTCCTTGCATGTCCCCCCTCGGATCTACAGCGACTGCACTTCCAAGTGCAATTTCAAGTGCACTTTGCCCTTGTAGTGCAAAGTGGATTTGCCTTTAGTAAATAATCCCCCAGTGACTCTTTGCTGTAGGCTCCATTTCTGCTACTTATCTGCACTACACACACTTGTCCTCCATCATTTTATTGAGTCAGTCAGTAGCATAGTACTAATTGATAAATATTATTGCTGTTAATTATGTAGCTGAGCTAGGCACAGATATGCGCCAGGGCATCTTTTTATTCCCAGTCTGGCATTACCCCCGAATTCATAAACCTAAATAACATAGGCTAATACACACGTCCAAATATTACAGCTTGTGCCATTATATTATTATTACTTTTAAAATGTTTATGCCCATTTGCATTTAAAATCATCTTCAATCTCTAAGCTTTTTTAGCGTGCAAATAGTAATTTACAACTATGGGCAAAAAAAACAGATTGTCATCTCGTCACATTTGTTTAATCAACACATTTTTCCACAGCATAAAAACACTGTCCTATGATCTGAACATGAGATACAATATGATAGTCATCAAATAAAGTATTGAAAGGTCTCCACCTAAAACATATGAAAGAGTACTTTTATATCAAACATATATATGTAAATTCATCAAGCCTTTAACACTAATAAAATAACTAAATAAAAAAATGAAAAAGATGCTCAATGGTTAATTAATTATTGTAAATTGAATTTACCAATATTACAGTATTTACAATGTGTGCTGCAGCATTTCTTTGCAAGTGATTTTCACACAATTTGAACAGTATGTGCATTATCTGAAAATGTTAACATGTTGCTCAGCCTAGTTGCTGAGACTATTTAGGGACCATACAATCAAAGGGGCAGGCGATTAATTCAAATAACTCAGAGCGCTGCCTAAGAGCTCATGGTGTCAATCGGTGTGAACAATCTGCAATGTAAATAGCCCGTGTACAGCAGTCATACACTTTCCTCAGTTCACAAAGCTTTAAAGTGGAAATAAAGTTGAAAAATAAAAAAATGGAAACAGACAGACTATTTAAAGCGGAGGTTCACCCTAATAACATGTATATCTGACCAACTCCCTTATATTCGTAACAAGTACTGTCCGCAATTAGTTTTTTTTTTATGCTGTATGTACCTTGTAATCCATTTTTTCAATCTACTTCTCCCCGCGGGAGTAGGCGTTTCTATGCCTAGGGGGATTGTCACCTGAGAGGTCGCCCAGATGATTGATGCCTGTTCCCCCCTGGTGGATAAGGCCCCACCCCCCAGATTGCGTAGGCGCGCACAAGTTAAGGGGTTTCCGAAAGAAGCCGAACATGCATACGCAATACGGGGGGCGGGGCCTTATCTGCCGGGGCGAACAGACTTCAATCATCTGGGCGACCTCCCAGATGACAATCCCCCTAGGCATAGAAACGCCTACTCCCGCGGAGAGAAGTAGATTGAAAAAATGGATTACAAGGTACGTACAGCATAAAAAAAAATAAAAAATTGCGGACAATACTTGTTACGAATATAAGGGAGTTGGTCAGATATACATGCTATTAGGGTGTACCTCCACTTTAAGTATAGACATGCAATGGGGGTTATTTAGGAAAGGCAAATTGCAAGTGCAAGTACAAGTGCAAAGTGCACTGAAAATTGCACTGAAAGTGGAAGTGCAGTCACTTGGGGGTTATGCAATGGGGGTTATTTACGAAAGGCGAATCCACTTTGCACTACAAGTGCAAAGTGCACTGAAAATTGCACTGAAAGTGAAAGTGCAGTCACTTGGGGGTTATGCAATGGGGGTTATTTACGAAAGGCAAACCCACTTTGCACTACAAGTGCAAAGTGCACTGAAAATTGCACTGAAAGTGGAAGTACAGTCACTGTAAATCTGAGGGGTAGATCTGAAAGAAGGGGAAGCTCTGCTGATTTTATTATCCAATCATGTGCAAGCTAAAATGCTGGTTTTTATTCTCCTTGCATGTCCCCCTCGGATCTACAGCAACTGCACTACCAAATGCACTTTCAGTGCAATTTCAAGTGCACTTTGCACTTGTAGTGCAAAGTGGATTTGCCTTTAGTAAATAACCCTCAATGTCTCTTCTGCAGCAAAAAATATATATTGTGACAATTACATAAACAAAAATAAATTGATGAATTGATAATATTTTTTATTGAATATTAAGACAAAATGAATATATGTTTTGTTAGAGCTGTCCCTTTTTAAGGGGAATACAGTCTAAAAGCTGAAGTAAGTGAATTAATAAGCGCACTCTCACATACCCATAATAATATATCAACATGAACCATACAAAATTATGTAAAAACGTTTACAAATTCTAACACCAGGAAGTGTAAATCTCTCCACCAAAAGACTGTGAATGTGTGAGGCACTTAGCATACATATACATAAATAATGTTCATAAAAATATACAAATTAGATGTAAAAAATCAGTCCACATGAATAATTAAAAAAATGTGAAGATTGGACACCAGGTTAGTGATTGTGCTTTCCTCTCCATCAAGAAAATAGATATGCAGCTCACTCATCGGGGATTCCTGACCCCTATTACAGGAAATCAAACAATAGTCTTATTTATCCTTAGCTGGCAGGTTTTTACATCAGACCCTAGAATCAAACACTCCAATTGCATCAGACAATGGACCAAGGATACTAGGAAGGTGTGCACCCAGATGTATTAAGGCGCTCCTGCACCCTTAATTATAAGCTGCATATGGCTCAATCGCATGTGGAGAAGGAAAGAGGAATCTCTCATAGTGTAGTAAGTAACATTTTATTAATAAAAGCATAAAAATTGCACTTACAATCAGTAAAACGATTCAAGCATTAAAATATCAGTGAGTCAAATGTGTGTCAAGTCAACTGATACATAAATACCTAAATAACATTATCGGTAATTGGTGTGATGACACACCAATTACCAACATTTTTATTTAGGTGTTTATGTATCAGTAGACACACTTTTGACTCACTATTAGCCCAACTTCTTATGTTACTTATTCTGTCTAGTGTGTACATCACTTTTAGTTGCAATTCTGTGTTTGTTTGAATATCTCTTTAGTAAATGGAATTCCTTTTCCTACAGCTATGTCCGAAAGGGAGGATGAAAATGGAACTAAATGGACGGTTACCACATTTAACACTACTCTGAAAATGTCAACCTATATCACTGCTTTTGTGATATGTGACTTTGATTACGTGAACACGACGGAAAGGGGCAGTGAGGTAAATGTAATCTTTTTAAGTACTTAATAAAATTTGTTAGCAACATTTAGGGCCCACTCACACTGATACGTTGGGTAACGTTAGGTAAAATGTGCATTTTACTGCACATAACTACAACGCACATTAATGCATGCAACTAAGAGCAGTGTTTGGCAATGGCATTCATTTTTGCATGGCACCCATGTGTACCTAATCAATAAACCGCAAGCATTTTATCACACAGCAAGATGTGAACAGCCCATGTATTGAAGAACATAGTACAAGTGCCTTGAGGCTGGATTCACACCTATGCATTTTTAGTGCTTTTTGCATTTTGCAAATTTGCACTACAGTCCATTTAACATGGTTTCCTATGGAACACGTTCTGTAGTGCAAATCTGCAAAATTCACTAAAAATGCATAGGTGTGAATCCAGCCTTATAGAGTACAACATTATTCAATATTTTTTCCAAGAGTACATCTAGAGATTTAGGCCCAGATTCACGTAGATCGGCGCAAAAATGTGCGGGCGTAACGTATCTCATTTACGTTACGCCGCCGCAAGTTTTTCAGGCAAGTTCTTTATTCACAAAGCACTTGCCTGTAAAGTTGCGGCGGCGTAGCGTAAATCACCCGGCGGAATTCAAATTTGGTGGGTAGGAGGCGTGTATCATTTAAATGAAGCGCGTCCCCGCGCCGAACGAACTGCGCATGCGCCGTCCGTAAAATATTCCAGTGTGCATTGCTCTAAATGACGTCGCAAGGACGTCATTGGTTTTGACGTGGACGTAAATTACGTCCAGCCCTATTCACGGACGAGTTACGCAAACGACGTAACTTTTTAAAATGTCAACGCGGGAACGACGGCCATACTTAACATTGGCTGCGCCTCATATAGCAGGGGCAACTATACGCTGGGAAAAGCCTAACGTAACGTTGTAACTTTACTGCGTCGGCCGCGCGTACGTTCGGGAATTCGCGTATCTAGCTAATTTGCATATTTGGCGCGGAAATCAACGGAACGGCCACCTAGCGGGCAAAAAAAAAATTGCAGTTAAGATCCGACGGCGTAAGAGACTTACGCCTGTCGGATCTAATGGATATCTATGCGTAACTGATTCTAAGAATCAGTCGCATAGATACGACGGGCCAGATTAGGACTTATGACGGCTTACATGGCGCTGCGCGGTCGTAAGTCCTTTGAGAACCTGGGCCTTAGTGACCTAATGCTATGAAGTGCTGAATTCCTTATTGCACCTGTTCAAGTTAAAGCCCAACTCCGGGCAAAAATTTACTGTGCATCAGTTAAGCTGGCCATTCCTGTTGAACTGGCCGAATTTCAATCCCTGTATGGGCAAGGTGGTTGTACAGAAGTGGAAGGCACTAGTTACATTTTTATTCAAACTTTATTAAAATGTCAAAGAGACATTTTATTAATGCCTCTCACAAATAAACTGCAGTGCTGTGATCGCTGGTGAGATTGCGTGAACCCTGGTACGTTGCAGAAGAATGCATTTTTTTTGTTTCCTAAATATTTTATTAAAGGTTTTCACGCACAATACAGTACAGTAAATGATTCCATAGACATCACTGCAGGCACACTAATGCATATAAAAACAGAACCACACATGGTATACAGAAGAATGCATGTAGAATGCTGTACCATGTACTTGTATGAGAAAGTCTTTTGTTTTCTTTGTATTGCTTCCTTTATGTGAAATCTCTGGTGTTCCTGCCAGTCCCTCTGCTTTCCTATTAAAACTGACCACACTAAGTAGGAGAACACATTGTGGTCAGTTCTCTAGCTATGCTGGGAACTCAGCGTGCTCTCCTCCAGTGATCAGACTTATCCTGACACCCCCCCCCTCCCCACCCACTGTACAGCCATTTACTGCGAAGCTCAGTGTGCTGCTGCTTCTCCCCCCACCCCCACCCACTGTACAGCCATTCACTGGGAAGCTCAGTGTGCCGCTGCTTCAATTGCATTGTACAGTTTATAGGTCACATTAAAGGTGGAAAAAGTTCTGAAATTATTTAACTTTGTCTATTTTTTTTACATCACATAAACCTGACATTTAGACTTTTTATATCCACTGTATATATAATTCATATTATATAGACTGAGGACCTGCCTATACAATCAATTATATTTTTTCCAAGTCAGGTAGCCATTATTTATTAAGGATTTGTTATTCTTTATTTCAGTCAGGTAGTCACCAGGTAGCCAAATTGGTAAATTGAGAAGAAGTTGTGGAGCTAGTCTGCAAGCTGTGTGGCTACCGTATATCTATAAACTTCGAGTGACTGTTGGAATAAAAGTTTGGGTCTGGTTAATGAGACCCCTATACATTCCCGAATACCTCACCAAGAACAAAAGGTAGTGGGAGATCTGGCTAGTTTGAAATACAACATTGTAGAAGCCCACAGAGACTTACTTCTGCAACACTAATGGATAGACTATTGCCTTATCTATAGAAAGAAGATAACAGCTGCTGAACAATTGTAAGTGTTTTCAATGTGCTGGAAAATCTCTGCTTAACCACTTAAGGACCGCCTCCTGCACATGTACGTCTGCAGAATGGCACGGCTGGGCACAAGCACGTACCTGTACGTCCTCTTTAAGTGCCCAGCCGTGGGTCGCGGGCGCGCGGCCGCGACACGGTCCGAAGCTCCGTGACCGCGGGACCCGCGGACCCGATCGCCGTTGGAGTCCCGCGATCGGTCCCCGGAGCTGAAGAACGAGGAGAGCTGTGTGTAAACACAGCTTCCCCGTTCTTCACTGTGGCGCTGTCATTGATTGTGTGTTCCCTGATATAGGGAAACATGATCAATGATGTCACACGTCCAGCCCCGCCACCCTACAGTTAGAAACACATATGAGGTCACACTTAACCCCTTCAGCGCCCTCTAGTGGTTAACTCCCAAACTGCAATTGTCATTTTCACAGTAAACAGTGCATTTTTAATGCATTTTTTGCTGTGAAAATGACAATTGTCCCAAAAATGTGTCAAAATTTTCCGATGTGTCCGCCATAATGTCGCGGTCACGAAAAAAATCGCTGATCGCCAGGATTAGTAGTAAAACATTATTTTTTTTTAAAAATGCAATAAAACTATCCCCTATTTTGTAAACACTATACATTTTGCGCAAACTAGGGTTGTCCCGATACCGATACTAGTATCGGTATCGGGACCGATTCCGAGTATTTGCGGGAGTACTCGTACTCCCGCAAATACCCCTGATACCAAAATAGAATACTCACCCCGTCCCTCCCCCCCCCGCCGCCGCCGTCGCCGTGATGCCGCATCCCACCGCCGTTCGCCGCATCCCTGCTACCGTCGACTGTGTAATACGCCGGGAACATTACAGCTTTGAATAGCTGTAATGATTCGCACCGCGCATAGACACTCCCCCTCGCTCGGGTGAACTGTCCAATCCCGAGCGAAGGGGAGTGTCTATACGCAGCGCGGCGCCAATCATTACAGCGATTCAAAGTTGTAATGTTCCCAGCGTATTACACAGTCGGCGGCAGCGGGGATGCAGGTAAGCGGGACATGGCTGCATGGGGGGAGACAATGGCTGGATGGGGGGATACATGGATGCATGGGGGGAGACAATGGCTGGATGGGGGGAGACAATGGCTGGATGGGGGGATACATGGCTGCATGGGGGGAGACAATGGCTGGATGGGGGGAGACAATGGCTGCATGGGGGGGAGACAATGTCTGGATGGGGGGGATACATGGGGGGAGACAATGGCTGCATGGGGGGTGACAATGGCTGGATGGGGGGATACATTGCTGCATGGGGGGAGACAATGGCTGGATGGGGGGAGACAATGGCTGGATGGGGGGATACATGGCTGCATGGGGGGAGACAATGGCTGGATGGGGGGATACATGGCTGCATGGGGGGGAGACAATGGCTGGATGGGGGGAGACAATGGCTGGATGGGGGGATACATGGCTGCATGGGGGGAGACAATGGCTGCATGGGGGGAGACAATGGCTGGATGGGGGGATACATGGCTGCATGGGGGGAGACAATGGCTGGATGGGGGGGATACATGGGGGGGGGACAATGGCTGGATGGGGGGATACATGGCTGCATGGGGGGTGACAATGGCTGGATGGGGGGATACATGGCTGCATGGGGGGAGACAATGGCTGGATGGGGGGGATACATGGCTACATGGGGGGAGACATGGCTGGATGGGGGGATACATGGCTACATGGGGGGAGACAATGGCTGGATGGGGGGATACATGGCTGCATGGGGGGAGACAATGGCTGGATGGGGGGGATACATGGCTACATGGGGGGAGACATGGCTGGATGGGGGGATACATGGCTACATGGGTGGAGACAATGGCTGGATGGGGGGATACATGGCTGCATGGGGGGAGACATGGCTGGATGGGGGGATACATGGCTGCATGGGGGGAGACAATGGCTGGATGGGGGGGGAGACATGGCTGCATGGGGGGAGACATGGCTGGATGGGGGGGATACATGGCTGCATCTGTGGGGGGACATGGCTGCATCTGTGGGGGGACATGGCTGCATTTGGGGACACATTTAAAAAAAGTATCGGTATTCGGTATCGGCGAATACTTGAAAAAAAGTATCGGTACTTGTACTCAGTCCTAAAAAAGTGGTATCGGGACAACCCTATCGCAAACTAATCGATAAACGCTTATTGCGATTTTTTTTACCCAAAAATAGGTAGAAGAATACGTATCGGCCTAAACTGAGGAAAAAAACTTTTTATATATATTTTTGGGGGATTTTTATTATAGCAAAAAGGAAAAAATATTGCATTTTTTTTAAAATTGTCACTCTATTTTTGTTTATAGCGCAAAAAATAAAAACCGAAGAGGTGATCAAATACCACCAAAAGAAAGCTCTATTTGTGGGAAAAAAAGGATGCCAATTTTGTTTGGGAGCCACGTCGCACGACCGCGCAATTGTCAGTTAAAGCAATGCAGTGCCGAATCGCAAAAACTGGCCGGGTCCTTTACTTGCATTTTGGTCGGGGTCTTAAGTGGTTAATAAATACCATCAATGTTCCCAAATGTTTGTTACCATCTGGAGAACTTTTTTTTTCTTCATTTTTGGATAGAGTTTGGTTAAGGCCAGGTTCACACCTATGCGAATTGAGTGCGGTTTCAACCGCATCCAAATCGCAGGACATTTCAAAATACATTGTTTTCAATGAGGCTTGTTCACATATGTGCGATGCATCCGCACTGCGCATTGCCTCCAAACCGCGTGCGGTTTTTATGTCTTGCGGTGCGGCTCAGGTGCGAATTCAGTCCCATTATCTTCTATGGGTACGCATCTAATTCGCAGATGTGTTGCGGTTTGAACGGAAGTTTTTTTTCCTCCTCCACCACCTCCCCCTTTTCCTAGTTCCTCCTCTGTCTGTTTCATGCTGCTGAGGTGAGTAGCCATGTCCAAAAGACGGAGCAAAAAAGTCACTGCTAAGGTGAAGGACTGTGTGGATTCCGAGGAGCTTATCCGCCTTGTCAGGGAGAACCCACAACTCTATGACACCCGGCATACTAAATATAAGGACAATGTTTTGAAAAAAACTACCTGGGTTGAAATTACCAAAAGCCTTTTGCCAGAGTGGAGCATGTGCTCATCCCAAGTTCAAGCTGACAAAGGTAAGTTTGATTTATTTTTTCATTCCCTAACTTCTAAAATTATAATTCTAAGTAGACCCCAATAACTACAGTGCGTACCCCCCACAAATCCAGAGCAGGCCTTTATCCAAGCATGCATTCTGTCAGGGCATGTAAAGTGTGCTAACCCATACCATGCCACATGTTTTCTATCTTGGCATGTTGTTTTAGCAAAATCCTAATGCACCCTGTCCCCGTGTTGCTGGTGGCAAGGGACTCATTCCCACACCCTTGGTCATTGTTTGTATGAGTCTGCGTGTGTGTCTATCACCAAAATATGTAAACTCACTTTACCAAGTATGTTTGCAGATCCTTGGGGGAGTGACTATCTGTATTTGTCATCCTATTTTGACGTTATTGGCCATGGTGGTCTTACAAAGACATCATCCTCTGTACAATGACACCCAGCAGAACACACATAACAGTGTCACAAAGCCACGTTTTTGTTTTTTTTTCCAATTTCAGGTAGAGAATAACTTCGGAGTCCTTAATATTTTCCAAAAAAATTAATTTATTGTTTTTTTTTTCAAGCTGCATTCAAATTACACATAGTGACATTTTTAGCTTAGTATGTTATGTTTTAATATTTAAATGGCCATATATTTTGATGCCAACACCACATATTTTTTTTTTTTTAAATTGCCTGCATCTGCCAAGGTAACTCGCCAGATGGCGATATAAAGTAATTTAGAAATTGATCTCGAATCAATTTCCCACTGGTAGTGCCCCTAGTCAAACTCCACTGTGCCGCCTCCATGTTATGCATCATGGAATCCTCAAAATCAATTCCATCACGTTCTCGCACATAGTTGTGCAGTGCACACGCAGTTTTGACAGCAGAGACAGCATGCTCCAAACTGAGATTGATGGCGGTGTGCAATATTCTCCATTTATTGGAAAGAATTCCAAATGCACACTCTACTACTCGACGTGCCCTAGTGAGCCGATAATTAAATATTCTTTTATCATTGCTCAGCGCTCTACTTGAGAATGGTCGAAGAAGATTTTTACCAAGGGCAAACGCTTCGTCCCCTACAAAAACAAATGGGAGGGCTGGCTCATTTGTTCCGGGCAAGGATGAATCGTTAGGTAAATCCAGACTATTCTCCCTTAGCATTTTCCCAAATGTGGAATGACTAAATACACCAGAATCAGAGCTGCTGCCATAAGCACCCACATCAATATAAATGAAATTATATTTGGCATCTACCACTGCCATTAATACAAACGAAAAATATTTTTTATAATTAAAAAACTGACTCCCACTATAAAATGGCCTCAGGATGCGTATGTGCTTCCCATCGATGGCTCCCACACAGTTTGGAAAATTACATCTCTCCCAGAATTCCTCCGATATCTTCAACCAATCTTCTTTTGTAGGCTTTTTGAAGACCAATGGTTTTAGTACATTCCATAAAACAAGGCATGTTTCATGTACAATGCCAGATATAGTTGATTTTCCAACCTTGAACTCATAGTGGAGACTTCCAAATGAATTTCCTGTAGCTAGGTACCTTCAACAAATAAGAAATATTAAATAATTATTATCTTCTCTTTTTTTCAGTGGTATACATCAAGAATCGGTGGCGAAGCATGCGTGATGCCTTCAAGAAATACAACAAACATCTAAGAGAAGTGAGGAGTGGCAATAGAAACAATACACATACACTTACCAATGTCAGGCCAGTACCCGGACCCAGGAAACCAACCTTACCCCTATGTTCCTCCATCCTACACTTCCAGCTTTCAGGAGCCAACTTCAATATATGAGGTACAACAGAGGCGAACTCCATATCCCATCCCATCCCCAATCCCTTCAATTAGGCCCCAAACACAAATGCAGGGGATGTATGTGCCACAGCAACATTGGCCACAGCAACATGGGCCTCAGACACATGTGCCACAGCACCATGGCCCACAGCAACATGGGCCTCAGACACATGTGCCACAGCACCATGGCCCACAGCCACATGTGCCACAGCACCATGGCCCACAGCCACATGTGCCACAGCACCATGGCCCACAGCACCATGTGCCACAGCACCATGTGCCACAGCAACATGTGCCACAGCAACATGGGCCTCAGACACATGGCGAGTCTAGCCATGCTTCAAGCACCGAGATTGATGAAACTACTTCAGCAAGTCAATACTCCTCAGACACACCATTATTTACCAAAACATATCAACATCTCTAAAGTTTACGTTATGCCCACAGTAAACAAGCATGTGTGCATATTTTGTATCAAAGTTTAGTCCTGAGGTAAACTTGAAGGCAAAGTTTTTATTTTTTATATTATTACAAGAAAATATATGTTGTCTATTTCTTTATTTTTGGGAGAAAAGTAAAAAATAAATATATTTTTGGGCATCTTATGTCTGGTTGTTCATTTATAATTACAGATGTTGGATAGTTGAACCCAAAAAAGATTACATGCTTCAACATAAAATTTTAAATGCACATAGGTGTGGAAAAGTACCTTAATGTGATTAATAATCTTTGTGCAGGCTGGATGCTTGCTCTGAAGCATGTGTTCTGGCGCTCCAAACTAGGGTACGTTAGTCCTAACAATTCATCAAAACTTAAAAAAAATAAATAAAATTAAATAAATATTTACTATGGAACAATGGAGAAAGAAAATGTTTAGCAAAATGAAAAAAAAAATCACCTGGTTATTGACATGCGTGTATAATTAAAAAACTTGTCTTCATGCCCACGGAGATCTTCATATAATATCATGAACTGCCCTCTTTCATCCCTATTTGCAATGATAGGATGAACCCAATATCTTCTTCTTCTCCTCCTCCTTCTCCTCCTCTCAACTTCCAGCAAGATTGCTGCTGTTGCAGCAACAACTGTAGGCATGATCATGGGCAGGGCAGCACACATTTCTTCTGAAATCCAAATCCAATTCCACACTATACTGAATGCTCGTGAAAAAGGAAGAGTCCAAGAAAGGTCACTCCCTTTTATTACCTACATCATCACACAGCTAACAATGATTGGCCCTC
This sequence comes from Rana temporaria, assembly GCF_905171775.1. Classification (NCBI taxonomy): domain Eukaryota; kingdom Metazoa; phylum Chordata; class Amphibia; order Anura; family Ranidae; genus Rana; species Rana temporaria. Next base: position 144,023,250 of record NC_053489.1, read on the forward strand.
ACCAAAAACGCAGCTCAAATAATTATTTCTTCTAAATCACACCCGATCCGCAGCTAAACCGCAGTTGATCCGCAGAACACCCTCTAGAGAAATTCGCAACGAGAACGCAGCTCCAAAACGCAACGCACTAGTGTGATTTCGGCCTTAATCAACTCTGTTTTTTTTTTTGTTTGTCTGTGTATCGCTGGGAAGATTATCATCTGAGATACAACAGCAATTAAGAGGGCTTGAGTCACTGAGGCTGGGTTCACACTTGTCCGACAAACGGTCCTACATTGGGAGCCTCATGTAGCATGACGTGTGAAAATCAATGTTTCCCTATGAGAGCTGTCTTAACTGGTCCTACACAAGTCGGTCCGACTTTGAAAATACTCCCTGTACTACTTTTGGTCCTACATTGATCCTACTTCAGGCCCATTGAATATCATTGAAGTCGGACCAAAGTAGTATCCTGTTCATGAAAGTAGGATGGATGTAGGACCAATGTAGGATAAATGTAGGACCAATGTAGCAGAGCAAAGTAGGATGAAAGTAGTGTAGTCAGGGCCGGTGCAAGGATTTTTGACACCCTAGGCGAAACCCAATTTTGCCGCCCCCACTGGGTCCGCCCCTGACTCCACCCCCTTCGCCAGTGTTAAATGGTTTGATTTAACCCTCTAACTTCTACATCTGCAAGACAGCTCGTTCTTTTGAAAAACATAAGACTTAGGCCTCTTTCACACGAAGCGGACCGTTTTAGTGTCCGCTCCGTGTGTGTCCGTTGGCTCAGCGGGGATCATCCGTAATCCCCGCTGAGCTGTCGGTGGACAGGGCGGTCCCCGCACACTGTGCAGAGACCGCCCTGTCTTTCCTCCGCTCTGATCATCTGATCCGTCCTGCCGGACGGAAGAAAAATAGGGTTTTCTTCCGTCCGCAAAAGCGGATCTTTGCGGACGTGGATGGTTGCGGACGTTAGCGGATGCTCCATCCGCTAACGGACGCGATCCCATAGGGATGCATTACAAGTCCATAAACTGACTTGTAATAAACGGACGAATGGTCCGCTAATGTGAAAGGGGCCTTACTAGCAGGATCACCAGGTTAATATAAAAGAGAAAACCTAAAAAAAAAAAAAAAGAAGAACAAAACTAATGCAGCCACCCATCTATAAATTGGTAATCTGCAGTAAATTAAATATTTTGTTTTAATACCACTTTAAGAGGATAAAGTTAATCAAGTAATTATGTTATACAATTAATATATAGGCAGATGATGGTAAGGAAGGAGTTAAAACAAGAGATAAACAGACTGGAGTAAAGCTACTTCCAGTGCTGACAAGGAAAGAGAGTGAAGGGGGCTGTCAGGGGGGAGAGAGAGGGGGGGCTGTCAGGGGGGAGAGAGAGAGTGTGAAGGGGCTGTCAGAGAGAGAGAGAGAGAGAGAGAGAGAGAGAGAGGCTGTCAGGGAGAGAGAGTTGTCAGAGAGAGAGAGAGAGGGGGCTGTCAGAGAAAGAGAGAACTGTCAGACAGAGAGAAAGAGGGGGCTGTCAGACTGAGTGGAGGGAGAGAGAGAGAGAGAGGGGGCTGTCAGAGAGAGAGAGAGCTGTGAGAGAGCTGTGAGAGAGAGAGAGAGGGCTGTCAGAGAGAGAGAGGGCGAGAGAGAGGGCGAGAGAGAGAGAGAGAGAGAGGGGGGTTGGCAGGGAGAGAGAGGGGGGGTCAGAGAGATAGAAGGGAGCAAAGTCTGGTAAATGAAAGAGCTTACTCACTTGGGAATAGTCAGTCTCACTGGTTCATCATTCAGCAGTGTTTTGTGTGTCTGCTTGCTTGTTTTGGATCTTCCCGCCCACCTCCTCTTCACAGACGAGTGCACAGGAGGGATGGGACGCAGGAGAAGTCTCTGTAGCTGCTCCGGGCAGACATGGTGGATTGGACAGAGGACACAGGAGGGGCGGGACTCTGGAGAAGTGTGGAGATCATGTGACATCATGATCTCAGAGCAGAGAGGGGGAATATCTGGACACACCAGAGCGGAGAACGCACTGCTGGGGGAACTGCATAGCTGATGGACACATCAGAGTGGAGAGAGCCCTGTGCGCGGGGGGGGGAGGGGGGTCGTCGGCGGCGGCTCTGTTTGACACATGTCAGAGCTGCCTGCTAGATAGTGGAAAGCTCTGCACAGTGCGTGCGGGAGTAGAATAAACAGCGGCTGAGCGCCCTAGGCGGCCGTGCGCTCCAAGCGGCTGCTTAATCCGCCTAGTGGTAGCGCCGGCCCTGAGTGTAGTAGTGTGAACCCAGCCTCAAAGGATCATTACGGATATATTGACAGGTGCACTTGACCTTCAGCTGTGCTTGTTCTCACCTGAATTTGTCCTGGGAATTCAAAACCTATTTCATATAGGTTTCAGCTGGTATAAGCAGTGTGAACAGCAAGCTTTGACAAAGCATTTGCACAGCTTTCAGCAAGCTTTGTTGAAGCTATTAAAGTACCATTACGTTCCAATTTCTAGATATTGAACATTGATTCTAATGGGAGTGTTAATTGCCACTTTAATTTAAGGACCCGCTCATGTACATATACGTCAGTATGTTAAAGATGGATATCTCGGTAACGGCAGCAGCTGCTGCCACAACCGAGATATCCATCTCTTCAGTGAGCGGTCCTGTAAACGATAACGGTGGTCTCCGTGGTGGATTCGCTGCGAGATCACCGTTATCGGCGCCAGGAGAGGCCCCCCCTCCCGCTGCTCTCCCGTGCCCTCCGCTGCTTACCAGAGCCGTCTGCAGCGGCGGAGGCGATCGGGTGTTCAAACCACACAAGTGAGGTATCACCGCGATCGTTAGAGCGAGAGCAATAATTCTAGACCTCCTCTGTAACTCAAAAGTTGCAACCTATAGAATTTTTTAAACGTCGCCTATGGAGATTTTTAAGCGGGCGCAATTTTGACGCGTGACATGTTGGGCATCATTTTACTCGGCGTTACATTATATTTTACAATATAAAAAAAATTGGACTAACTTTACTGTTGTCTTATTTTTATATTCAAAAAAGTGAATTTTTTCCAAAAAAAGTGCGCTTGTGAGTGAGTGAGTGAGTGAGTGAGAAACGTATATAGCGCAACACATGCGAACTGAATCGCCTCTGGGCGCTTAGTATCCTTTCCTTGCTGTACTTTTGCCCTCAGAAAATATGGGTTTTGAGTTTTTTTCTAAAGGCCAGGTGATTCACCTCCAACCGGATGCTGTTTGGTAGAGCGTTCCATAGTCTAGGTCCTTGGATTCCAAATCTTCGTTCTCCTTTGGACTTGTATCTGGCTTTGGCTTGTAAGACCGCTGCGCAAATACGGTGTGAAAAAAAGTATTGCAATGACCGCCATTTTATTCTCTAGGGTGTTAGAAAAATAATATATATAATGTTTGGGGCTTTTAAGTAATTTTCTAGCAAAAAAAAACCTGTTTTAATCTTGTAAACACCAAATCTGAAAAACAGACAAGGTCCTTAAGTGGTTAAGCAATCTGCTAGAAGGTTTCAGCAGGCTTCAAGAAATTAATCCTACTAGCAGATTTTTTTAAAGTGGCAATCAGCACTCACAATTCAAACTGGAACTGAATGGTTGTAAAGGCATGAAGATAAGGGAGTTGTAAAGGCATGAAGATAAAAAACCTTCTGTGTGCAGCAGCCGCCCTAATAATTACCTAAGCCCCATCTCTCTCCAGCGACGTCCACGACTACCTCGGCTGACTGGGACTCCCCTTCTCATTGGCTGAGACACAGCAGTGGTGCCATTGACTTCCGCTGCTGTCAATCAAAGTCAGTTAGCCAATGAGGGAGGGAGGAGCCAGGGGAGCCGAAGAGGGACCCGAGAAGAGTATTCAGGCTGCTCTGTGCAAAACCAGCTGCACAGGGCAGGTAAGTATAACATGTTTGTTTTTTTATTGAAAAAAAAATAGACTTTACAAATACTTTAAAAGCTTTAATAAAGCATGTTGAAAAGCTCTGCAAAAGCTTTGTCAAAGCTTGCTGTTTACACTGCTTTTATACGAGCTGAAGCCCGTGTGAAACCGGGGTCACCAGACAACCTAAAGTGTTTCTAAACCCAGGACCCTGCATTCACTATATCTGGTCTCCCACAGTACACAGAACATAGAAATGCAATTATTTTAGTAAATACAAATGGCTAAATACCTTTTCTCATCAGCAGTTATAGCAGTCTTGTGACTTCTATTAGTGTCTGGTTAAAGCTTGTAGGAGGAATTTTCATTCTCCCCTGACTGTCTTATGAGTCTGCATGGCCCCTGATCCTCTCTCTGAATAGTGCTGATTGGCCCTGTGCTGATCACATTCACTCTCCCAAGAAAAGCAAACAGAAACTCTCTAACAATACACACCAGACTGAGCATGTGCAGCTTGCCCCCACGGCTCTGTTTTATCAAGAGATGGTTTGAGGACTGTGGAAGAAGGGGGAGGATCAGAAGAGACAGGATCAAACAGCCTTTTTATACAATGCAGAGGATTAACCCCTTAGATTCTACAGTGAGTATAAAGGCCCGTACACACAGTCAGACTTTCGGCCAACAAACTTCAAAATCAACAAGTTTTCAAATTTGTCCGATCGTGTGTACGCTCCATCGGACCAACATTTTCGGGTTTCATCGGACAAAAAGTTTGGTCTGCAAACGGACAAACTTTACGACAACAAAAGTCCGATGGTGCCTAGTCCGACCGTGTGTACAGCAAGCCATCTGACTTTTGTACAAAGTGCAAATACACATGCTCAGAACTAATGTTAAAATCAACCAATAATAGCAGAAGTTAACCAAAGGGTGGCGGTAAAGAGCAGAAAAGAGCAGAAAAACCATGTGATGTTGGGAAAGTTTTAGAAAAGTTTTCAGAAAAGTCCGAGGGTGTGTATGCTATGGGTGTGACCGGACAAATCACTTCGGACAAAAATCTAAGGGAAAGTTTGTCGGATGTCCGACCGTGTTTACGAGGCTTAACAAGCATACTTTACGCATATATAGCACAGGGAAGATTTTCCTTTACTTCCTCGTCCCAAGACAATTGTAAAATATAAACATTTACCATCACTTTTCGTTCCAGTGGCAATATTGGTGATCAGGACACAGAAAGAGGGTGAATCTCTCAGGCAATAAAAACCTGACAGGGAATCTAACCTTTCCCTAATAAATCAACACAAAAAAAAATTATGGTCTTAGCTACACTAAAGTACATGTTTTGCCATGCCTGGCCAGCAAGTATAGACAGTTTTTATTTCATATGCTTAGATTAACAAAGTTTCTGTGTGTTCTGCTAAAAATATCTATTCAGGGAAAACATCTGCACAGTGTGTGCCACAAGTTATAATAGTTGTATAGTAAAGCGATGAAAAGCAGAAGTGATGAAACACAGGAAGTCCACATGCATCAAAGGACATTTTTTCTCTATCCTAGGGACAGCAGGTCATGGAGTGCCCTAATCTAAAAATTACTAAACATCTTCTTTAAATAACACTGCAATAAAAATTCCCCAAAAAATCCTTGTGTCGACAGATGTCTGTAACAGCAGAAAAGGACCAATGAGACTGCCGTTTTTTTGTTTTTTTTCAAGAGTATAGATAGCAGCATGTCTAAATTCACTCTGCTGGAAGTCACATTACCTCTGCTGGCACTACTCCTTCAGTGAAATACCACGTTCTTAGTAGTTTTGAACTTTCTTTCTGCTAATTTGAAGTCAATGTCCTTGTGTTCTTAAACTTTGATTCATATTGAAAATACTGCCCTGCTGAACCTTATTCACACTCTTAGGGCCCTTTCACACGGGCGGATCCCATGATCCCACGTTCCATATATATCCATTTGCTCAGCGGGGATCGCTCCGTTAATCCCCGCTGAGCCGGCAGATGACAGGGCGGTCCCTGCACACTGTGCAGGGACCGCCCTGTCAGATCTCCGCTCTCCCCTATGGGGGATCGGATGAACACGGACCGCCTGTCCGTGTTCACCCGATCCGCTCTGCAGACGGATGGAAAAATAGGATTTTCCTCCGTCTGCAGAATTGGAGCATAGTGGACACTGATGAGATCGGGTGTACGCTGATACCCGCTATCCCATAGTGATACATGTATGTCCCTTTTTCATCTGTAGACGGATGGATGAAAAAACTGACATACTGTCCGCTGGTGTGAAAGGGCCCCTTAATGTCATTAACCCTTTCTGCCAAAACAGTTTTTTGCACATACGTAAAATTGGCCTGAAGATTAGTTAAAACCCCAAAACTGTATATACTGTATTTTCTGAAAGCAGAGACCCTAAACAATAAAATGGTGGTAGTTTCAATTTTGTTTGTCGCACAGTATTGGTTCAACGTTTAATCTCAAATTTTCAGTAAATAATACACTAACGTTAATTTTAGTGCAACAAATGCATAGTTTTGCATTTGTAGGATACAAAAGATGAGGTTGTGCCAGGTAAATAGATACCCAACATGTCAAGCCTTTTGTACCCATGAAACAGCATCAAGCTTGGGTACCAAAATATTCCATAGACAACACTTTAAAAGCACTTACAAGTCCTCATGTTAGAATTAACCATGAATAGTGACCCTAGAATTATTGCTGTCACTGCGGCATGCACAGAAATGTGTAACCCAACACAACAGAGTTTTCGTATGTAGGTTACCCTGACGTGTGCACTTGTATGTTTGTTTATGTGCTTGTATGTATGGGGGTTTAAGTGCTGAGGTGTAATTTACAATTTTTTAAAAAAAAATTCCACTTAACTTTATTGCTACCAGATAGGGGGACTAGTAGCCCCCTATGTGATAGCATACGTTTAGTGACAGGTTTGCTTTAAAACATTAGGGTTCTATTAAATTAGGTTCTTACCAGGTAGGGGAGATAAGTGAACAGACTTTTGTTGATCATTCTCCCCTGTATCAGGCAAAACCCAACATGCAAGTCCCGGGCCTATCAGTAGGATAACAGAGCTAGGAAAAAATGGCGGGGGGACGGGGAGCAGCACCTCTGGGGGGTTCACAGAAGCAATTGGACATCTGTACAGACATCGAATTATTTCCTACTGAATGCCAACATTTGTCTGATTTCTAAGACATATGAAAGGGTTAAAGGTTTCACTCCTGCCCCCCCCCTTTTCTCTTCTTTCCTCAAGACTGTACATACTAAGTTCCTGAATTCTCTCCTGATATATTTTATCCCTCAGACCTTTCACTTATTACTGACTTACCATGCCTTATTCTGCACTGTATCTCTGTGTAAAGGTTGTCATCTTGGTAGAGGCAGGACTTTCTGCCTACACAGCAAGGGCTCTTTCCCTTTCTTATGCCCACACTACAAATTTACGCATATTCTCCTATTTAAGGACTTCTGTGCCAAAATGTCAACTCAAATCTTGCAGTTCAACATCCAAGATAGCTACTTGGAGCCCATAGCAGGAAACAAATTAGTACTCAATGGTGTCCTGTCAGGCTAAAGAAACAGTGCAGTGCCACCTTCAGATTGACATATATATCCAACACCTGCCTATGCCTATGTACCAGGAAATGCACTATTTTTTAGAAGGAATTACATTTTCAGGGTAGTGCTTTGGCACAGTTAACATTTCCAGATGCGTCATCGGATGTGATTGACAGCAGCTCCAGCCAATGGCTACGCTGCTATCAATCCCTCCAGCCTAGCCAATCAACAGCCAGGCTGGGAACCGAAGAGGATCACGGGGACGCGCGCGGGACTTTCAAGGGGTGAGGTAAGTAAAACTGGGGTTCGGGGGGGGGGGGGGGTTGGGGACCGTCGGATGTTTTTTCACCTTAATGCATAGGATGCATTAAGGTGAAAAAACATTTACCTTTACAACCCCTTTAATACATAGAACACATTAAGATAACCACTTTAAGCCCAGACAACCAGTTGCCCTAGCTTCACCCACTAAAATTAACTATTAACTAAATTTAATTTTCTATGTGGACATCCCTTTGGAATGTATTACTAGCTATTACGTGATATAGGTTAATTAAACAGTTTACTGTTTTTCTAACTCAAGTTTATAAAATACTGGAAGTTTACGTCAAAAAGATTAGCTTTTCCAGTCCTCCAAACATGGTGCAATTGATACTCTGTTTAGGATTTGTCCTGATGTCTTGTGATTTAGGAGATATGGTTTTCTTTTATGTAAATTATTATTACTATCAATTATTCTTTGGTAAATGTCTGGATATCTTGCATGAAATATAGATATGCATTCTTTAATATTTCATACAATGTGTGGCTTGTTAATTGGAATGTTTTAAAAAGCAGATTTAAACCCCCAACTTGTTGACATTTAGGACTCTTTCTGACATGCGGCAGTCCTTGTCACGTCTCTGAAAAGTGATGTGAGGATTATTTTGCAGAGAACGTTTGACAGACAGTCAGAAGTTGATATGTCGCCTCCTCCCCTTTTAACCCTAGAAAGGCTAAATCACCACACCACAATTGCCTGCAATGTACAGGGCTGCAGGGTGATTGGCATTATCACCCTTCAGAGCAAAACAAAAAAACTCTTCATGTGCAGGAAAAAAGCAATTAGTACATAATACGTTCACATTTTATATTAAAAATATGTTCATGCTTAAGGACAAGCCAGGAATTACTTACAAGCCAAAAATAGGTTTCTGACATTTGCTACTCTAGTACACTCCACCACTCCCTTCCAATAGGAATGTAATTTTGAGCACCACCACAGGTGTTCATGTTCTCGTTTACATCTAGTGCACTTCGGGGTTGGAATAGACTCCCTCAGAGAGCTCAGTAGATTGCTTTAAAAAAGGCCTGGCTTATTTTCTAAATGTACATACTATAACTGGGTACTAACATTTATAGGTAAAGTTGATCTGGGGAAAATCTTCGGGGGATCACGAAGGATTTTTTTCCCCTGCAGTAGCAAATTGGATCATGCTTTGCTGGGGTTTTTCACCTTCCTCTGGATCAACTGTGAGTGAGGGATTGTGTATATGCGATTGTATGTTTTTTTTTTTTTTTGGGTTGAACTGGATGGACTTTTTTCAACCTGGCTAACTATGTAACTATAAGATCCCCATAGTGTGTAATCTGTGAGGGGTGTAGTATATCCTAAAAAGAATGTAAGTGTAGCGCCCCCTTGCTTTCAGCATGGGCACTACGTTAAAGTTAGTGGGAATGGGAGAGTTACTTTGCTCCCATTCGTGTTTGTCTAAATTTGGGACTTTTGTCATTCCAGAGATGTCCACTGGGTCAGTCTGTGGTCAAGGGGTGCAATACCACCCCTTGCCGGCAGTTGGCGCCAGAGGGGTTCTGGCAGAGCAAGTTTTCCCCAGCAGCCAATTGGAGGAGTTTTCCCTCGCGGGGCATGCTGGGGGAGAGTATATCTGTGACAGGGGTCATGTGTTGGGGTTTTTTTTTCCCCGCGGGGTCCCCGTTCCAGGTGCGTAATCCACCTTCAGGGTACACGCATCCATGGACCCCGCCAGTGCGGCCCACCTGGCCAAAGCTGACAGCTGCATCGAACCTCATCCTGAGGAGAAAAGGGACCCCAGTCTTCCACTGGGTCCCATGACTTGTTGAGAGGATCCCAGCTTGGGATCAGGCATCCGGACCACTGACAGGTATGCTTGCTGTCATCCAGGGGGCCCATATAGGAAAAGTCAACTGGGAGAATTCGCTCTCTTTATTCACCTAAGTCCTTTATTGAAACTGGCCTGTGGCAGAGGCCCTAGAGCCGGGTCTGTGAGAGAGACTCGTTCCTCCCAGCTAGTTCAGAGTGACGCTTCGGCTGCCAGGCCTATTATAGGGGTCTGTCCGGGGGCACTTTACCCACTCCGAGCACAGTGGCGACGAGTTACTACAATTGGTACTATGCAGAGCAGTATTGATTGCTCCATTCAACATCCAGGCCTGATACCGCAAGGTTCTCTTCTCTTTCCTTCATCAACCTTGACCTTCCTAATACGTGTTGATGTTGGCCGTGTTTGGCCTGGGCAATAAAGCATTGAAAACCCTTTTATTGGCTGTCTGGACCTTCGCTCACTACCACTGTTCTCACAATTGCACCCCTAGACACCGCCAGGGTAACTTAGCAGGCCGATCCCAAAATCAACCAGCGGCTCCTTGGGGGGTGAGCGCTACATAAGGAAAGGGGAAAGACATTTAAGCCCCCCTTGCCTCATGGGATTGCGGCAGCGGAGTTCTTTATTTTTCCCTCAGTACAGAAAGGGAGGGAAAGGTTCCCATTGGATCCTGGATGGCTGGTGCTAGGGGTAGCTGTAGCTGGGCAGTTCAGGGGGTTACTAGGCTATTATTTGGCAACTTACTATAGACTAAAAAGTGTAGGAAGAACAACAATTGGTCCTTGGCTGCTCGAGATGGTCAGGTGACCACTGTATCTGGGCAGCTAAGGGGGTTGTTGTGAGGTTTTTGGTAAATAAAAAGGGAATTCAGAGCCCTAAAGGCTCAGTCACCTCAGTAGCAGCAGCTGTGGTGTTCCCTCCTGCCCTCCCTTTGTTGCAGGCCTTCAAGTTATCATGTGGCTAGTGTCACCTGAAAAGGCGGACTGTTTTTTTTAAATTGTTAGATAAGTTAAACGAAGTTATGATTTGTTTGCGGGGAGTTTCCCCTTTTTTATTATACAGCTTGAGCCATAGTGGCTGAGCTGTTTTCCTTTTGTGGTTTCATTAAAGTTTAACTTATTGTTAATAACATTTTAAAGCCAATAATAAAGGCCGCGGCCAAACATTTTTTCAAAAATAAGGTAGTGTGGTGTATTTATTTAAGTAAAAAAAACTGCTGTCTGCTATTCCATATATAATTGCATTAATCTCTGCGAAACATTCAGGGAGCAGATCAGCACCAACTGACCAACATCCCCCTCCCATTTAGCTAGCATTCGTAAAGGGTGTTTTTTCAGACAATTGTGCAGTAGCATAATATAGCATTGTGATATAAACCCCTTGGAGGTAGAAGCCCCCATGACCAAGTTAAACACTGAGACCATTCAGAAGATTGTAATTCTCTATTTTTACTTTTTTTGCATTGCTTTAGATACGAATTTGGGCACGGAAGGAAGTAGTGCAAAAAGGATATGCAAACTTTGCTCTGGCCATTGCAGGGCCAATGCTTTCATTCATGGAGGATTTTCTGAATGTCTCATACCCACTGCAGAAAACAGGTGAGTGTAGACGATGATATATGTCATATCACTTTTTGAATCAATTGCCATTGCTGACAGTTTTTTTAAGTTCACTGTAACATCTTGGTTTAGAGACAGTAAGGATTTGATGCTGGACAACTTTGGCTCTAATATGTAAGCATTATTAGGGAGCTGTAGGGATAAAGTTAATGTTATATTATGGTAAAGATTGGGGTAGGGGTTAAAGGTTCCTTGATAACCCCCACTGATACTTACCATCCCTATGCTTCCCTGCTAGCCTTTTCATCTGCTGGAGCCCTAAATTAAAATCACACGATATTCTGTTCCTGGGGCTAACACACTGGCCTTGCCCTCACGTGACAGGGCTCTGATCTGCTCAAGTGCCGAGAATTTTCTTCACTGCACCTAGAAAGGACTAATGTGCTCCCTACAGGTATATCTGCCCTTAATGGTAGGGTTTCACTTTCAGCTGTAGCGGGAGATCCGTTCTACATGAAATTAAGGTGCAAAACACATGGTAAATATCTAAAAATAAATAAATTAACTCATTCTGTATTTAACATGTTTTTTTGTGAATTTTTAATAATATTGCATTCATTTTTTCCGATGCAAATGCTCATGTGGTATTTAACTGTTAGAGAACTGAGCTTCAAAAGCTCCATTTTGAAAACTGTGCCAGGCTCTCATGGTGAAAATTGTGCTGACACGTTTGTCTCATGTTTGTCTACCAAATACAATGTCACTAAGGCTAAACTAGCTTTAAAAAATTTAAATATCGTTTTTTTTAAATTGGTGGCCCTGGAAGTCACATTGATACTTGCAAGAATTGGATTTGGGAATTGGATAATGTAGGCTGGTCTCCCAGCCATGCTGTTTAGGGAAATTGGAGAGACTTAATGTAAAGATCTTCTTTTCTTCTAGATTTTGTAGCAATGCCTGAACTGAGTGTTGGTGCGATGGAAAACTGGGGATTAATTACTTTTCAAGAAAACTCATTGATGTATAACCCAGACAAAAAGTTCTCCACTTCTAGAGCGTTGACTTCTCTGATTGTTGCTCATGAGATAGGACACCAGGCATGTGGTAAAATGTCCCAAATCTTTTTGATTATGCTGTTAATGAGTCTTTATAGTGAATGGATGTTGAATGGCTGAAAGTTTTATTAGTAGAATGTGATCAAAACATTGTGCCCATGAGCTGGTTTGACCTAAAAAATCTGGCAGAATAAATACGCATCTGAAATCTGAAAAATCAATTCTCAAGCCAAACTTTTGACTTAAAAATAAAACATATGCAATCTTGACCTATACAAGTAGCTATAAACACAGTTTCAAGGCTCTATGTTATAAAATATAAATAGTTTTATTAGTTATATATATACAGTACAGACCAAAAGTTTGGACACACCTTCTCATTCAAAGAGTTTTCTTTATTTTCATGACTATGAAAATTGTATATTCTCACTGAAGGCATCAAAACTATGAATTAACACATGTGGAATTATACATAACAAAAAAGTGTGTAACAACTGAAAATATATTTCATATTCTAGGTTCTTCAAAGTTGCCACCTTTTGCAGCAGACACATCTCTAGAACTGTTGAGAGGAGACTGTGTGAATCAGGCCTTCATGGTAGAATATCTGCTAGGAAACCACTGCTGAAGAAAGGCAACAAGCAGAAGAGACTTGTTTTGGGCTAAAGAACACAAGGAATGGACATTAGACCAGTGGAAATCTGTGCTTTGGTCTGATGAGTCCAAACTTGAGATCTTTGGTTGCAACCCCTGTGTCTTTGTGCGACGCAGAAAAGGTGAACGGATGGACTCTACATGCCTGGTTCCCACCGTGAAGCATGGAGGAGGAGGTGTGATGGTGTGGAAGTGCTTTTCTGGTGACACTGTTGGGGGTTTATTCAAAATTAAAGGCATACTGAACCAGCATGGCTACCACAGCATCTTGCAGTGGCATGCTATTCCATCCGGTTTGCGTTTAGTTGGACCATCATTTATTTTTCAACAGGACAATGACCCCAAACAAACCAGCATGGCTACCACAGCATCTTGCAGCGGCATGCTATTCCATCCATCAGGACAATGACCCCAAACACACCTCCAGGCTGTGTAAGGGCTATTTGACCAAGAAGGAGAGTGATGGGGTGCTGCGCCAGGTGACTACCTCTTGAAGCTCATCAAGAGAATGCCAAGAGTGTGCAAAGCAGTAATCGAAGCAAAAGGTGGCTACTTTGAAGAACCTAGAATATGAAATATATTTTCAGTTGTTTCACACTTTTTTGTTATGTATAATTCCACATGTGTTAATTCATAGTTTTGATGCCTTCAGTGCGAATCTACAATTTTCATAGTCATGAAAATAAAGAAAACTCTTTGAATGAGAAGGTGTGTCCAAACTTTTGGTCTGTACTGTGTATATATATATATATATATATATATATATATATATATATATTAAACATTGTTATTTTTTTTTCTTATGGCCAAGTTGAAATCATCTTAGTAACTGTTCATAGTATAGAAGTGGCTTATGAACATTCATTTTTAAAGTCTATAAAGAAAAAAATATTTGAAATATTGAGTAGAAAAATGAAATGCTGAAAAGAGGGTAATTGGAGCAAGACATTTCTGTTAATGCAAATGTCAGCCCTGTCATAAAACAAAAAGATCACATAACAATTGCATTTAGCATTGGTTCTATTATTCTTAAAGTGAATCTGTGTGTTGCCCATGGTAGGACAAGGAAAAGTCTAATTTCACAGCTGGCCCCATAGCATCTAATTTGTAACTTCCTTTCACACCCCGGCCTATTCTTTCATTGCTGGGTGAAACCATGTGTAAGCTTCAATTGAATCCGAGTCTAAGCTTACACAGACATGAGGATTTTTGCTTTTGTGTGACAGTGCTCGGCCAATCAATAAGCACTAGCACTGTCACATAGATTGGGCTGTGTGCTTTTATGCATTTAATAAAGTAGGATTGATTACAGAGACGTAACTAGAACCTTCAGGGCCTCGGTGCAAGAAACCATAAAGGGCCCCTCCACAGTGGCGGAGTCCAGGTCCCGGATGCAAGTGTGGCCTACAATTTTTTTCTTTTGTTTATTTTATTTACAATAATATTTTTTATTGTTCTCATTGAGGGGCTTTGGTGAAATATCAGTGGTCTAAACAGATCTCAGATGTTTCACCTTTGAGACAGAGAAAGGAACACAGCATACTATGCTTCAGTTATGAATGGACTAAAGCCCTGTATACATGGCCGGGATTCTCGTGAGGAAAAAAACTTTGTTTTTCCTGACGAGATTCCTGGCAAGATTTTCTGAGTGTACACACGTACGATTCAAAAGAACCACCGTTCTTTTGAATGGCACGAACGCGGTGACATCATCGACTATGACGAGCATGGGCTTGTCACATTTGATGCCGTCGTTGCCATCTTGCTTCACCCTACCTATGCCTTGGAAGCTACCGCGCATGCGTCAAAGTCATTTCAAACATGCGCGGGTTTCCATGGAGACAGGTAAGTATACACACACTCTGGTTTCTCGGCATCAAAAGACTGCGGAGAATCATGGCGAGAAAATATAGAGCAGGTTCTCTATTTTTCTCGTCTAGATTCTGGGCAGTTTTCTCGATGAGAAACCTCAAAGCCTCATACACACGCACGGTTTACTCGGCAAGAAAGCGCTGCCAGCAGTTTTCTTGTTGTTTCTGGCTGAGAAAACCGTGTGTGTGTGTACGAGGCTTTAGTCAGTGATCAGTACAGTTCATTGACACTATTCATTAACAAAAGGCTCCTTCCCAGCTTTCCATCGTGAAAGCATCCCCTGCAGCAGCCGGTGGGAAAGGGAAGAGGAGAACTAACCGGCCGAAGATAGAGGGGATTAGTTCCTCTACAATCCTACTTGCCATACCACCTATCCAAGGGTACAGAGGGCCGCATGGCCCCCCTGGAACATGGGGCTGGGTTGCAATTGCGACCCTATACATACGCTCCAGGACCAAGGGTATAATCAGTCTTTTTTGGCTCAAGAATTAAAGGGGTTGTAAAGAAAAAAAAAATGTCATAATAAGCATCCTTTACCTGCAGACATTCCTCTTTTCACTTTCTCATTGTTCGTTTTTGCTCAGAAGTCGCTCTATTCCTTCTCTGTTCTGTTCACTTCCTGCTTGTCTGATTTTACTGACCACCGTGATGGGAGGCTTTACTGCGGTGGTCAGTAACGTGCTCACCCCCTCCTGGGAATTACATCTGTGTGGCAGGACGCTCTCTGCGTGTTAGAGATTTCAAGGAGGTGTGAATTACTGGGCGTGCCGCAATTCATACTGGGATATGTAGTTCTTACATGAACAAGCGATGCAAACCAGGAAGTGAATAAGAGAACAGAAACTAGAACACCGGAGGTGATATAGATGAAGGAATTTAATAGGTATTTACTAGTTTTTTTAACAGAATCATTACACTATTCTGCCTGTCTACCTTGCAGACATTCATTTTAGGCAAAACATTTTTTTCCTTTAGTGACCCTTTAAGTAGGCTGCATCAAGAAGAGCTAGTCACTTGCCCCATAATCTATCAGATTTTAGCAGACAGCTGAAATATTAGCACGTTTTCCATTATTCTTTCAATTTTGGTGGTTCTGCCCAGTAAACCAATAGGCATAGTGAAATCCTTTATGAAGGCCAAGAAATGTTACCACTGAAGTCCTTGAGAGAATTTATTAGAATGTTTTTTTCGGTGCTTTGATCTTTTAGGCAATAAATTCACTTATATTCTGATGGCAGTACATGATCAAACAAGCCATTGTCATCTCTTGTTTTATTTCTAATCTAGTGGTTTGGAAACCTTGTCACCATGAAGTGGTGGAACGATATATGGCTTAATGAAGGGTTTGCCTCTTATATGGAATATGCAGGGGCTAGCCTTGCTGACCCCAAGCTGAGACTGGTAGGTATGATTTTTTTATTAAATTAAATTGCTTGTTCTAAAGACAAAGATTTTTAACCTAGATAGTGTGTTTTTAAAGGATGGATTTTGAAGGAGTGGGGGGCAGATATCTAGTAAGCACAAATACATTACTATACGTGATGCAGTTACACCTTTGTATGGACTGTAGTTAGCTAATGTTCCTGACGTGGCCTCATTGTTGTTTGATAGCTATACAAGAGGGTCTTACTCCACCTCCTACTTTCCTCAAAATGTATGATAAATTTATAAATGCATAATCCAGTCATAATGGGCAGGACAATACAATGGACATGAAAGTCATAACAGACGGGAAAATCAGGTGGTGTTGGGCACTCAGGTGTAGAGATCTGATTGTGGGATTCCCTAGAAATAGAAGGAACTGATGTTGTGACAATTTTGACCTTCCCCACAAATGTAGCTTTTATTGTAAACATAATTAGTACATGATATGACATATGGCAATGTTATTTACTAAGTATTCCAGTGTACATCTGAACCCAGTGTACCCAGAATTTCATATTCCTGACATGTGCTTGTGTTAAAAAGTATCCTGCAAAGAGCATTGCTTCCTTGGTGTGAAATATCTGGTAATCCTGCCAGTTCCCCTACTGTCTTATTTCAAACTAACCGCGCTAGGCATGAGGGCACATTCATCCCAGTGTGGTCAGTTTTCTGGCTGTGTTAGGAGCACAGCCTGCCTGTCCTCCAATAGCCAATACCAATCATTGTAGGGCTAACGACAGGAAGTTTGTTTAATGGTTGGATCACCAGGTAAAAAAAAAAAAGGAAAAAAGCCTAAAGAAAGAAAACAAATGCAACCACCACATTTAAAGACTGTAATGCCGCGTACACACGATTGGTCAAACCGATGAGAATGGTCTGATGGACCGTTTTCATCAGACCAAACCGATCGTGTGTAGGCCCCATCGGTTAAAAATCCATGGATGCTCAGAATCAAGTCGACGCATGCTTGGAAGCATTGAACTTCATTTTTTTCAGCACGTCGTTGTGTTTTACGTCACCGCGTTCTGACACAATCGTTTTTTTAACTGATGGTGTGTAGGCACGACTGATCATCAGTCAGCTTCATCGGTTAACCGATAGAAAAATCCATCAGACCGTTTTCATCGAAAGGACCGATCGTGTGTACGCGGCATTAAACTGCAATATGTTAAATTTTTGGTTTTGGGTTTAATACCGCTTTATTGATATACAGAGCTGCATTATTCTGTGACTTTTATGTATGCCTAGTTTTCTGCTTTAATTTAGATCCATTACTGCCCATTAAATGTAAGCACTTGGTATACTCAATGATACCAAAAAAATGTCCTGCCTTGTTAAAAGCTTACCTTTGAGAGCAAAGGGTGCCTCGTTAAAGTGGAATTAAACTCTGCAAAATGTTTATTTAATGGGCCCCCCAGGAAGTTTATGCCATAATGTGCTAGTATGCATCTGTCACTGCTCCAAGTGTTCCCAGTCTTCCTTCTAGGTTTGCTCTGTTCAGCCACGATGTTGTCACTCTCGCACATGCGTATGGGAGTCACTTCATTGCGGAACAGAGCGATGCCATACATGTATGTTGAACTATGCAT
Source organism: Rana temporaria (assembly GCF_905171775.1). Classification (NCBI taxonomy): domain Eukaryota; kingdom Metazoa; phylum Chordata; class Amphibia; order Anura; family Ranidae; genus Rana; species Rana temporaria. The sequence continues at coordinate 144,040,972 of NC_053489.1, forward strand.
GCATGGCTCAGTGTATATTACCACTGACAAGCAGGGAAAAGCATTAATGACAACCATTAGGGTCTCTTCTGTTATACAAACCCTGCCTGCCAGAAGATTCAACAATTTCAATATTTAATTCTGTTTACGTTTTACAAATGTGGAATTGATGGTTGAATTCTTCTTTAATGATAACTAAAATTCCTGACTGATGATCATTCATGGCTTTTTGTCTGAGAGAAAATTAAAGATCCCTTTGGAACTGCTTCTAACACTTGAGTTATTAGTATATGTAAGTGTGTTTAATTTTTGTAATCGAAAAAAAAAATCCATTAGCTGAAGGAACTGATGGTCCATTCCCCTGCAGTGTAGATTGCGAGCTCTTCCTTGGCATAATAAAGGTCGGTGTGATGAACAGATATTTAAAACATCATCTATCATTTAAAGTATATAGATAAATGTGGCGATTAGAAAAAATGTCAAGCCTTGAAAACTGGTTAAAAGGGGTCACAGCATATGTCAAGTGTATCTTTAGGGTTGGTACATAAAAGGAAGCAATTTCAGGCACATTTTCCCAGTGTAAAACATTTGCTACGCTGCATTTATGGACTATTATGGAGGTTCTCTGTTTAACATAGCAGGGTGTAGTTTTCTCTAGATTGTTGAACAAGGCATCCACCTCAAAATGGAAATGAATGAAGGGTTGGTGAGCACTTGGGGCTAATTATCTCTTACACATAGCACAGGAGCTTGCTGTGCCATTTCCGGCAAGAATATTTCTCTCTGTGTAAACAACTTTCTTATTTAGGCCAAAAATTTACCACAGTTTTTACTCTGTTTACAGCTTTATAGGCATGTGGAAATGAACATACTTGTTCAATAGTCTTAAAAATGTACAATAATATATGTAGCACCCTCCTAGGTAGGTGCTAGAAGTGAGTATAGTTTTTGGGTCTTTCTGCCTACCAGAAAGGCTGTCAGATAAATTTAGATGCCCTCTGCCTACTATGGAGCAGAATCCATTGATAGGGTCTGCTCATGGTGTTCAGGTGCTGCTCATGTTGTCTGAATATTTCACATGGGTCCAATAGGGAGGCATATTGGACAGTGGGAGGAAACCGGCCAAATGAGAGCACAGGCATAGTTACAGCCCTGGCCATTGGCCGAGGAAAGTTTCTCAGTGCATGCTAGGTGACTGTATATATGCCAATGGCATATGTGTTCGGGGTCTTCGGCTGGAGAGCGGGGTCCCAGAAGGAAGAGGGTGGCTGCCCCTCCTCTGTAGAAGCTGCCATGTGGCCTGAATCTGAGAATAGTTGCAACCCAATTGTCCTGCAGAGCTGACCATAAGGGAGACATGCTAGGAAGAATCTGCTTCGTCCTACAGTGGGTACAGATCTGTGTCATGGGGCCTGTCCTGTGAGGGCTATCCCTTCAGCTAGTGGAGTCATAGGAGGGTGTTGGCAAGAAAGGGGATGCTAGTGAGAGTCCTGAATATAAACAGTTTCATAAAGTCTGCTGCCAGAGCAAGCAAAAGACTCATTCTTTCCATACAAGTGTTGTATGGTATAACGGAAAGTCAGAAAGTTACCACGTTTAACCTGTGAGGCCGAGAGAGAATTGTCCTCAATTGTAATTAGTTCCAGTATCCCACTATTCCCTTCTCCTATCCAAGTTCCAACAATAAATACCAAAACACCAAACACCTGGATTGATTATTGGAAACGAGCGGATAAAAGTAAGGGTGGTCGTGTGAAAACTCTTAGGCCGCGTACACACGGTCGGTCCATCCGATGAGAATGGTCCGACGGACCGTTTTCATCGGTTCACCGCTGAATTGGCTTGATGGTCTGATGTGCGTACACACCATCAGTTCAAAATCCGATCGGGTCAAAACGCGGTGACGTAAAACACACGACGTGCTGAAAAAAAATTAAGTTCAATGCTTCCAAGCATGCATCGACTTGATTCTGAGCATGCGCAGGTTTTGAACCGATGCTTTTGTGTACTAACCATCGGTTTGGACCTATCGGTCAGCGGTCCATCGGTTCGATTTTAAAGCAAGTTCTATCATTTTTGTCCGAAGGACAACAGACCGATGGGCCGTACACATGGTCGGTTTGGACCGATGAAACTGGACTTCAGGCCGTTTTCATCGGTTTGGACCGACCGTGTGTACGCGGCCTTAGCAACTAGCTGAAAGATAAGAAGGTGAAAAGCCCAGGAAAGTCTGCACACAGCAATCCCTACGGGGGAAGTGCTACATATGTAAAAGAAGAGGTGTAGATCTTTGAAGGAAACAGGACTGCATTTGCCACAATGGTGTTATTGCTAGCAGCACCAATCTTCAACATTTACAAACCAAGACCATTTTTTCCTTGTTTTGTTTCTCTCTTCTACCCACTTCTAAACATTTGTGGCTAATATAGGCAAGTTATGTGCAGAAGTTGTTGTGTCAGAAGTCTCAATATAGATCAAGAATCATGAAACGTTTTCTTTTTTGTTTGTTCATACCTCCCAACTTTGGAACTTTAAAATTTACCTGCAGAAGACATGTAAAAATGTTTGTGGCTAAATTCTGCTGTAACTTGGGAGTGTCTTAAAGGAGCATAGTTAAATACAGTATACAGTGAACAGACAGTCTTTAGTCCTTCTACCCACAAAATAGCCACTGAGAGATGGAACCCAATACTTTTCAACTATAACTGTGATATCACTTTTGGGTGAACTTGCCCTTATAGCAGGGGTCTCAAACTCAAATTACCTGAGGGCCACAAGACAAGTTTTCATATGCCATTGGGGGCCGCATGCAAACTTTCAAACTTCAAAAACAACAGTACTGGTGTCAGCGAACACATTATTAACCCCCAGCACTGGTGTCAGCGAGCGCATTATTACCACCAGCACTGGTGTAAGTCAGGGTTTGACAGATTTGCTTGGAATCTAGGAGCCAGCTAAAATAGTTAGGAGCCAGAAAACGCACCCCGTCCCGACGAGCTTGCGTGCAGAAGATTTTATTCTCTAGGGTGTTAGGATAAAAAATATATATAATGTTTGGGGGTTTTCTTTAGAGGGAAGAATATGGCAGTGAAAATAGTGTAAAATGACATTAGAATTGCTATTTACCTTGTAATGCTTAACTTGTAATACCAACGGCCACCACCAGATGGCGCCAGCTCACATCTGGTGGTAATAACTTGTAATACCAACGACTCACCACCAGATGGCTCCAGCTCAAAAAAAAAAAAAAAAAAAAAAAAATATTTTTTTTTTGCTCCCCTCACTTCCACCCTGCCTGAGGGCCATTTATAACTGGTCCGCGGGCCGCAAATGGCCCGCGGGCCGGTACTTTGAGACCACTGCCTTATAGGGATAATGTCAGAAGGGTATTGTTGAGGTAAATTTCAAAGGAACATATGGGTAATCAGGAGGCTAAATGCAAAGATCTTAGTGTTAAAGAAACCAGAATGAAAATAAGAAAAAATGCATATAACTCTAAGGCCCCGTACACACGACCGAGTTTCTCGGCAGAATTCAGCCAGAAACTCGGTTCAGAGCTGAATTCTGCCGAGAAACCCGGCCGTGTGTACACTTTCGGCCGAGGAAGCCGACGAGGACCTCGGCGAGGAAATAGAGAACATGTTCTCTATTTCCTCGTTGTTCAATGGCAAAAGTCGGCCCGCCGAGTTCCTCGGCGGCTTCCACACTGGACTCGACGAGGAACTCGATGTGTTTGGCACGTCGAGTTCATCGGTCGTGTGTACCATATCATCTGACATGGTTAAACAAGACAGTATAATTCTCAAAAAGAATCTTTCAATGAACTTTAACCACTTAACAACCAGGTCATAGCTGAATGATGGCTACAGCATGGCTCAATTACTCTGAGAGGGCGTAAATTGATGTCCTCCCAGAATCCCGTTCCCGAGGACCCGGCGCATCACGGATCACGGTACCACGGTTTACCACTTGATCGCTCTGTCAAATGACGGAGCGATCACTTGTAAACAAACCAGCGTCATGTCCGATTCCTCTCTGCCCTCTCTGTACCGATCGGTACAGTGTGAGCAGAAGGGGGAGAGATCGGTTGCAGCTGCCCATTGCAGGCTTATCCATCCATCCATGCTCAGCCATCCCTCTGTCATACTCATCCATCTATACTCAGCAATACTCATCAGAAAATGCCACCTACTAACTTTGCATGAGGTGGCATTTCCTGTACCACTGGAGACAAGGACCTAGAGGCTATTACTAGGATTTAACATGTAGCGCCCTGCTCCTGTTGAACAGGCGCTGCTTTAAATTTAGTGGTGGTCTGAGCTATTATTTGGCTCAGACCAGAATGACCAGGGCAATTTAGCCTCTGTTCCAGCCATGGCTGTGCTGAGAGTATCCACCATTGCTCACCTGGGGGTGTCATTACCACCCCAGGCCAAGGGTGGCAGCAGCAAGGTCAAGGTGTATTGAGTGTCCCCCTCGGCAGCGAATCGGTGGGAGTGGTTGCCCGATGTGCATGCTGGGGAGAGGTACTTAAGGGGCAGACGCCATTGGTGCGGGGCTCTGTCTATCGTCCGTCCGTGCCTCATGGCCCGCCTGGCCTGAGGTGCGCGTTCTGAATCCTAGTTCCGGGACCATGTTGGTCCGGGGCTGCGTCTTTCGTCTGAGGGCCCAGTTGTCTGGCTGGGGCCTGTACTGCAAAGGTCATCCTGTGCTGTCCGTCCTGCGGGAGGAAGCCACCTGATGAAGGAAGCCAGGGGAGGACCTATCCTGGAGAGGACCATGCAAGAGGCTGGTACATTGGGAGAAGGCCTGGAAACTTCATTGAGGGATGCACAGTACACTGAGAGACTTGACAGTGTCGCCTGTCGGATCTAAAGTTCTAAAGAAACAAAGCTAAAGAGATCCGGGTGCTGAATCCTGTAGCAGGGGATTCCGGAACAAAGTGTCTCATCAAGAAAGGAAGGTCTGTGGCAGAGACTGTACTTTACTTTGTGCGCCATCCCGGCTGCTAGCTAGGCCAGTGAGAGGGACCTATCTGGGTGAGCAATACCCACTCTGGCTAGAGTGGCGACCAGAGCTGTGTGCTGGAAACAGGAGTGTTTCCTTACTTTGATTATGCACCTGAACCTACCTGCCCTTCCACCCCTCATCCTTCTTTTCTTCTAAAGTTCTCCCAAATAAATCCCAGAAAAAGAAGTGCATTGTGTGGACATTGAAATTCTTTAGACTCTCCTTTCACCCTGGACAGCGAGAACATAGAGGTAATGTGCCACCCAAAATATAACCAGCAGCTCCTGTGGGGGTAGTGCTACATACAGAAGATTGTCTTTCATCAGGGGAGAGGTATGTATTATGAATAATGGAGGTGTTTGCCAGGGGTGGGTTAGGGAAAGCATAACATTTTCTTGAAACTTGTGCTTGCATCGTGCTCAGTCATAGAGACTAATGTAATCTCTCAAGTGTTTATGCTGACTTGACGGTTGAGTTTATCTATTTCCAAATTTAGTGAATGCACTGTGTTTTAAAGGAAGTTGTGAGTTCTGGAGTAAAAAAAACAAAACAACAACCCTGGATAAACTGGGCAGCGTAAACTACATTTGTAAATAGTGGTCTGGGGAGAAGTACAAGTGTAATCTGGCCCTAACTTCAGTATGCTTCATTACCTTTAGACCTCATGCACACTGGACGTTTTTGGAAATTTTTACAGCAGCCGTTTTTGGCTTCAGACGTTTTTTTCTACAGTCAATAAACTCCCCATCCTGTTATCCTATGTGTCCATGCACACATAGGCTGTTATCAGCAGTTTTTGGCTGGAGTGTTTTTTTGCTTTAAAAAAAAAAATAGTGTGATCTGAGAAGAGTTTTTCAGCTGTTTTCAGCTGTAAAAATGCTCTAACATCAAAAAACGCTGATAAACGCTCAAACTTTGCTCACCAGCGTTTTTTTTTTTACGTTCTTGATCCATTGAAAAAAAAATGGAATGTCCAGTGTGCATGTGGCCTAGTATTTCCAGATGCACAATGGGGGTTAACACAATGGGGGTTATTTGCGAAAGGTAAATGCACTTGAAATTGCACTAAAAGTATACTTGGAAGTGCACTCGTAAATCTGAGGGGTAGATCTGAAATGAGATCTGATTTTATCATCCAATCATGTGCAAGCTAAAATGCTGTTTTTTATTTTCCTTGCATGTCCTCCTCGGATCTACAGCGACTGCACTTCCAAGTGCACTTTCAGTGCAATTTCACATGCACTTTGCACTTGTAGTTTGCACTTGTGGTGCAAAGTGGATTTGTCTTTCGCAAATAACCCCCAATATATTCCTTACTTTAAATTTTTTCTAAATTATGTAAATAATGTCAGTATGTTTCTTAAAAAATAAGTTGCTGGATTTATATTTGCAGAATGAATTTTTTATGGTACACAACCTGATAAATATTTTTGACAGAGATGCTCGAGCATCTGCCAGAGCTGTATCAGTGAAAGAAGACGAGATTGGTCATGTGGATGATATAACGCTATTATTTGATGAATTCACATATGACAAGGTAAGAGATGTATAAATTAAATTTACATTCCCACGCTTTGTATATAATGTAAAAAAACAGCAGCGCACAAGAACTTAATACTCAAAACAGTGAGGTGCGCTATCACATTAAATAGGATTCAGGTAACGTAAATGATGTCACATTATTCCAATTAGAGCTGTAAATAACAGCAGAGGGTCCCTATTGCAAAGTCTAGTCTCTTCATATCTCATACCAGAGTCTTGGGTATGTCAGCATCTGGCAATATGTAGCACATCTGTAACAAAGGCCTTCAAAATCTGGGGTTTTTAAGCTCTTTACAGTTAGAGACCCTCAAAGGATTTCCCAATGTGCCCCCATACGTATTTGTCAGACTGTCAAAGTCATCAACATCTCCAGTCCTATTGGGTTCCAGTATGACTTCAAAAGATTTCAATAGTTTGGTTTTACTTTACATATTGTAAGGGGAACAGGCTCAACTGGTATTGGCAGTGCAAAACAGGGACACACAGTAATAGCCCAAGCAGTTTTGCCCTGCACTTAAACACAGTTCAGTGCAGGAGGGCTTTTCACAGCAAGAACATAGCATTAAACAAACAACCCATCTGCTTGTCTGAGCCACTAACTGAACTCAGGTCCTTTCCTCAATAACAATATGCCTGCTAATGAGTTCACAATATGGGTTTAGAGCATGGATAGAATTTTTCCTGGGTGGTTATGGAGTTCATTGCTTGCCAGTTAGTATTTGCCAATATAACTGGGCATTTTGTTCAATAATAGTTGTCTGTCTCTTTAGGGCACTGCCCTCCTCGCCCCAGCAAACTGTAAAGGGAACTGGCTTAGGCTTGGCTTAGGCTTGCCATAGACGGAGCAATTTTCTTTCCTGCATCGACGAGTTGCAGGGAAAACAAAGCTTGACTCCCCCATCAACACTGACTGTTGCAGAGCCATTGTGTTCACAGTTATTATTGCTAGTGGCTATAACAGCCACTAGCAATAATCGCATGCAAAATTTGACAGGCTTGTTTTACCCAATTTAATCGATCAATCAACTTGGGTACATTCAGCCTGCCCATACATGGTTCGAATCTCGGACAGTTCCTGCTGAACCAGCCAAGATTCAAACCATCTATGTCTAGCTTTAGCTGCTGTTGCTAGCTATCACAGCAGAGATAGAAATAAGACATTGAGCATCAGTCAGATGACATATATAAAGGTCTGTTTATTAAAGGCAAATCCACTTTGCACTACAAGTGGAATCTACAAGTGCAAAGTGCTCTTGAAATTGCACTGAAAGTGCACTTGGAAGTTCAGTCGCTGTAGATGTGAGGGGGACATGCAAGGAAAATAAACAGCATTTTGGCTTGCACATGATTGCACATGATTGGAGGATAAAATCAGCAGAGCACTTTCAATGCAATTTCAAGTGAACTTTGCACTTGTAGTGCAAAGTGGATTTGCCTTTAGTAAATAACCCCATACTGTATGTGTCATTTGTAACACCTGTCTAATACATCACCTTTTCACAGAAAATTGTCCCCTTATAATGCTCTTAACCTAGCTTAGAATGTTATCAAAGTGTGTAAAAAAGGTTATTTGAGATTATGTAAGAATTGTGAACTAAATATACAGGGAAAAACTGTCTTGTCATTGCCGTAGCCATTTGTCACTGTTAGTTTGTTCTGAGTGACCAGATCAGCAACATTTGCCTGGAAGTTACTTAAAAGGCCTATTGACTGACATTGGACGGTTTTGATAAATTTCTACAGTAACCAAGTAACAATTAAAATACAATTTCTGCGGCCTGTCCAATTTCAAGTGATTTTAATTCGTATTGCCAATTTGCCAGTGACTTCTGACACTTCTGTGTCATCTGATTGCATTTGAGGTGTTACCTGTCACATTCAAGTTGAGTTCAGAGAATGTGAATGTGCCCAATAAGCACTGACTCTTGCCTTCCTCAAAGATATCTGTTGCTGGTCTGCGGGGATGCGTATCCATACAGCATCCCCAAGATGCTGTCACTGGCTCTGATTTAATCATAAGTCCACCCAAAAATGATGTTTAGTGATGCCAGAAATGTGATGGGTTGCAACAGCCCTTGACCTCCCACATCAGCAAGCTCTCCCTGCTCTAATTCCTGCCTAAAAGCTTTGGGTGGTGTTGCCCACTTTTGTTCCAGTTGTGAGTGGGATTTCCCATTGTATAAAATATATAAAAAATTCAACAGGTTGAATAGAAATTCCTCATAATGGACAAAACAGGTGTCCAGACGCAGGTATTCCAGAACTGATATCACACTAATAAAGTGCACAAGAAATATAAAATGTCAGCATGTACCTGGAATGTAGGTTTTGGGTTGACTAATCCTTTAAACCAGGGGTCTCCAAACTTTGTAAACAAAAAGCCGGTTTACTGTCCTTCAGACTTAGAGGGGAACAGACTGTGGCCACTAGGAGTAGAAAAGGCCCTGATATCAGTGGGAATAAACAGTGCCCCATCTTTGGTATCAGTGGGAGTAAAAGCGTCCCACTATTGATGCCCATGGGAGGAATTGTGCCCCATCGTTGGTGTCATTGGGAGGAATTGTATCCCATCATTTGTGTCATTAAGCTCCATTGTTGGTGTCATTGGAAAAACTGTTCCCCATGTTTAGTGTCATTGGGAGGAATTGTACCCCTTCATTTGCATCAGTGGGGGGAGGATTATGTCCTATTGTTGCTATTAGTGGATGAAAATAGTGCTCTTAGGGCTGAATAAAAGCAAGCAAAGGCCAAAGTTTGGAGACCACTGTTTTAAGCTATCTGTCTATCTAATCAAAATAAATCCATCTTTGTTAACTAAGTTATTTGTCAAATGTATTTCACTGAATGCCTTTGAAAACATTAGCAAATACTTAAATAAAGTCTCCACTTTGCTGCAGGCATCTGCTTTGCTCCGAATGGCGTCCACCTTCCTGACAGAGAAACTCTTCATCAAAGGGATCAGCGTGAGTTTAGAAAATCATATTTGGAATTTTTGAACTTTTGGCAATATAAGACTAGACAAACACAGCTGATTCATTGATACAACATGGATCTCTCTCCTCAAGAAGTAATGCACCTTCCATTTGTCTCATCACAGTCATACTTGAAGAAATTTTCATTCTCAAATGCTGACCAGGATGATCTGTGGAATCATATGCAATCGGTATTTTTTTCTATTTTCCTCCCTCTATATAACAACAAATTATTTACTTATGATTTCTATTAGCCTAATAATTTTCCATATGTTGTATTGTGAATTGCATTCTTAAACCTGCTTTTAAATACATCTAGTTGTGTTGCTGATTTGAGAGAACTTCCCCACACATATAAATACAAATACAGGGACTCTAACAAAGAAAAACGACTGAAATTTACAGGTACCAAGTCGTAACAACATTATATAACATTTTTATTTTTGTCATTAGAAATGTTGAAGATAAAACACTTTAGATGCTGTTCCTCATACATATGAGTTTCATCTATATCAGTTCACCCCAGATATCCCAATACAGATAATAAACTATATTTGATTATTTCACAATACATCATTCCATTGTTCAATTCAAGAATTAGGATAAAGGATTCAACATATTTCTCTTATCAGCTCCTACTTCTTCAGGAAAATTGGGGGAAAATCATATACATTTATTTAAGATATCTTAAAACCTGAAAAAAATCATAAGATATCATATATACGTGCATATGACACATTAAGTATCAATTTAGTTATAAAAATTAGGCTTAGCCAAAATTACTATTTCAGTCATTAAATAAGACTATAGCATACCTCCCAGTTTTGAATGGATAATAAAAACTCCTCAAATCGATGATAACCACTGATCCACCATGATAATGTGCAATACAATGAAAATTACTATACTTTGGGGTTAAAGGGTCACTAAAGGAAAAAAACATTTTGCCTAAAATTAATGTCTGCAAGGTAGACAGACAGAATAGTGTAATGATTCTGTTAAAAAACTAGTAAATACCTATTAAATTCCTTCATCTATATCACCTCCGGCATTCTAGTTTCTGTTCTCTCATTCACTTCCTGGTTTGCATCGCTCGTTCATGTAAGAACTACATTTCCCAGTATGAATTGAGGCATGCCCAGTAATTCACACCTCCTTGAGGTCTCTAACACGTAGAGAGCGTCCTGCCACACCGATGTTTCCCAGGAGGGGGTGAGCACGTTACTGACCACCGCAGTAAAGCCTCCCATCACGGTGGTCAGTAAAATCAGACAAGCAGGAAGTGAACAGAACAGAGAAGAAATAGAGCAACTTCTGAGCAAAAACGAACAATGAGGAAGTGAAAAGAGGAATGTCTGCAGGTAAAGGATGCTTATTATGAAGAAAGAAATTTCCTTTACAACCCCTTAATTTACTAAAGGCAAATAGACTGTGCATTTTGCAGGTATACAGTTGCTCCCGAGCTTAGTAAATGAGACGAAGTTCTGCTGACTTCCATCATCCAATCATGTGCAAGCAAAAATGCTATTTTTTTTAAAAAAAATTGCCTTCCCTTGCATGCAATTCTTTGTAACGTGAAGCTTTACCTCATATACCAAACTCTGGATCAACTATATTTGTAAAGTGCATAGTCTAATTGCCTTTAGTAAATCAACCCCTATCTACAGCCTCTTCATTGGCCAGAGCCCCTCTTGCTTCTGGAATCATCCTGCCAAAATACGTAGCGAATAACATCACAATATAAATATACGTCCTGACGCACAGACAAAAAATGTTGTGATGTCATATCCAGTTCTAGAAACCGAAATATTTCCCCGACTTGTTCATTCCCTGACTTGTTCATTCCCCGACCTAGTTGGGGTAGGCGGTACACTTTGGTGGGGGTGGGTCAGCCACGCCCCATGACCTTTGACCTCTGGGAACCCACCTTCTGACCTTTGACCTCTTGGGGAGGTCCCTGTTCCAATTCCTGATTCCTAGCCTTATTCTTCAATGGGAAACCCTAACTCTCAACCCTAACCCTAACTGACCTTTGACCTATGAACTTTAACCCTAAGTACATCTCCACTTAGTGATTCTCCCCACCCTAAAAGCCCTACCTTTCCCAGATCCCGCTCGGTTTGTTGGAAAGACCCTAAGTGCATCTTCACCTAGTGACTCTCCCCACCCTAAAACCCCTACCTTTCCCAGATACCGCTCGGTTTGTCGGAATATAAAACCTTGAAATATCTTCAATATTTTAAATGATATGAATATAAATATGTAATTTTATGTAATGCTGCTATGACTTGTTATATTTAAAGACCTGTACTTTTTCTTTGTTAGGGTCCCTTATATATGCCATTGCTAATTTTGTTTTTTAAGTGCCAAGCTCCAGGACCATCATTTCTTACCTTGCTTCATAAATGAGTCAAAGATCTTGATCAAGTATACAGGGCAGGAGCTCCAACTTCCTAGACTGCATAATTGTTCCTGGTGGTCAGTGGCTTACCAAATACTAACGCAAAGATGAGAACCTTCATGTTAGCAGGATGGATCCAAACATCACAGTCTTAGAAAATGTTATAGCAATATTGCACAATACAGGTCGATTTTGGTATGCTGCTTTGATCTACTCCATTAACTATAAAAAAAAAAAAAAAAGTATGTTCTGATGTTTTGTTTTTCCCCAAAACTTAAAGTGGTAGGTAAAGTCAGTTATTCCAATTCCTGCCAGGCTCTCTGTAATAACAAGATGTACTATACATTTTGATCCCTGAATATGGAGCCTAACACATACCTGATCCCTGCATTATAAGTGTAACACACAGATTGCAGGTATCAGACCTGCAATCTGAGCGTAACGCACTCCTGATCCCTGCATTCTGAGCGTATTTCACGCCTGATCACTGCATTCTAATCACAATGCACTGCTGATCCCTGCTTTCCGAGCGTAACGCACTCCTGATCCCTGCATTCTAAACATAACACATTCCTGATACCTGCATTCTGAGCCTAATGCACTCTTGATCCCTGCATTCTGAGCCTAATGCATGTCTGATCCCTGTATTCTGAGCGTAACTCACCCCTGATCCCTGTATTCTGAGCGTAACTCACTCCTGATCCCTGCATTCTAAGCCTAACTCACTCCTGATCCCTGAATTCTGATCACAGTGCACTCCTGATTCCTGCATTCTGAGCGTAACACACTCCTGATTCCTGCATTCTGAGCACAACGCACTCCTGATCCCTGTATTCTAACGTAACGCACTCCTGATCCCTGCATTCTGAGTGTAACGCACTCCTGATTCCTGCATTCGGAGCGTACTGCACTCCTGATCCCTGCATTCTGGGCGTAACGCACTCCCAAACCCTGAACTCTCTTGTAATACTTTTTGTATTACTTTTTTTGGTGTCTACTGCGTTTGCTATCTACATTTGGTGTTAACATTTGGGGTCGTTGACATTTTTTATGTCACTCCGTATTTTCATAGCAGTTTTTCAAATGCATTATGTTCTGAAAAAAAAACCCCACTAAAGTTAGCCCAATTTTTTTGTGTAATGTGAAAGATGATGTTACGCCGAGTAAATAGATACCTAACATGTCACACTTTAAAATTGCATACGCTTGTGAAATGGCGACAAAATACAATACTTAAAAATCTCCATAGGCAACTCTTGAATTTTTTGTACAGGTTACCAGTTTAGAGTTACAGAGGAGGTCTTTGGCTAGAATTATTGCTCTCGCTCTATGCTTGCAGCGATACCTCACATGTGTGGTTTGAACACCGGTTACATATGCGGGTGCGACCTACGTATGCATTTGCTTCTGTGTGTTGAGCACAAGGGGATGTGGGCGCTTTAAACCTTTTTTTTTAATTGCTTCTTTAAAAAAAAAAACCTTATCTGAGCACGCAACCTGGCAGACTGCAGGAAAAGAGGGGGGACGAGAGCACCCCCCTCCTGAACCATACCAGGCCACATGCTCTCAACATGGGGAGGATGTCCCCATGTTGATGGGGACAAGGGTATCATCCCCAACAACCCTTGCACGGTGGTTGTTGGAATCTGTGGGCGGGGGGCTTATCGGAATCTGGAAGCCCCCTTTAACAAAGAGGACTCCCAGATGCCGGCCCCCCATGTGAATTGGTAACGGGGTACATTGTACCCCTACCATTTCACCCAAAAAAGTGAGAAAAAGGAAAAAAACACAGACAAAGTTGGGACAAGTCCTTTAATAAAAAAATAAAATTAATTCCAGTGCCTTAATCCTTCTACGAGTCCAACCCGCCGCTATGAACGGTATTGCCTCCATAGGAGACTCCCGGCCGAATGACGCACGACACATCTGACAGCTGTTTTATAACCGAGAGCGGGGCCACCTGTAACGTGGACGGGTGACCCCGTCTCCTCTGACGCAACGAGGGTCTCCCATGACGCGCCAGAGGGGGCAGGGTCACCCGTGACACCACGGGAAACTGCCAGAAACACCGTTACCAATTCAGATAGGGGGGCCGGCATCTGGGGGTCCCCTTTGTTAAAGGGGGCTTCCAGATTCCGATAAGCCCCCGCCCGCAGACCCCCACAACCACCGGGCAAGGGTTTTGGGAATGAGGCCCTTGTCCCCATTAACATGGGAACATCCTCCCCATGTTGAGGGCATGTAGCCTGGTACAGTTTAGGAGGGGGACCGCTCTCGCATCCCCCCCCACATGTTTGGATTAGGGTCTGGTATGGATTTTTGGGGGAACCCCACGCCATTTCTTTTTTAATTTGGCGCAGCGTTTCCCTTAATATCCATACCAGACCTAAAGTGCCTGGTAATGGAATTTGGGGGGACCTCCATGCCTTTTTGTTTTGGTTTGGGGTTCCCCTTAATATTCATACCAGACCCAAAGGGCATGGTAATGGACTGGGGGGGAACCCATGTCATTTTTTTCAATGTTTTTTTCAATTACTTTTATCTGTATTGCCGGTACCCGACAATTCATTATAGCCTTGAGTAGTTTTAAATGTCTTTTTTTCCTAGAAATGTCATTTTGTGCAGGGACTGTTATAAACACGGGAAACATGCGCTACTTTACAGGCATACTATAGACACCCCCGGTATGAAATTTAAAGGAATATTTCACTTATATTGTTTCACTTTAAGCATTATTAAAATCACTGCTCCCGAAAAAACAGTAGTTTTTAAAACTTTTTTTGCATTGATACATGTCCCCTGGGGCAGGACCTGGGTCCCCAGACACTTTATGACGATAACTTGCATATTAACCTTTAAAATTAGCACTTTTGATTTCTCCCATAAACTTTTAAAGGGTGTTCCGCGGCTTTCGAATTTGCCGCAAACACCCCAAATTGTTCGTTATTCGCAAACAGCCAATGTTCGAATCAAACTCAAGTTCGACCCGAACATAAGGCTCATCCCTAATCCCTATACTAAACACTGGATCCTCACAGCTCTTCTATGGTAATGTTAACAGTACAGAACCATGAGTGTTAATTTTGAGTACTCTTTGTAATCGAAAGTAGCTTTAGTTTAGTTTTACTTTTTAATATTGAACTATGCAACAGTTTTAAGATGATTTCTCTTGGTCATGTTCATTGGATTAGATGAGTGCAACATCTGCTGTGTGTCTGGAAAATCTGATGGAAAATGTTCTCATTGGAACATTACAACATAAAAACATGCACTTTTAAAACTGTAATGTTACTGTTTCTGTACAGTTCTGATTGGATTTCTCTTCTAGTTAGTTATGTCTGTTTGGCGCCCAGAGTAACAGAGATTTAGAAAGCTTGTCTAAATTGTGGTTTATTAATCATACTGTAGTTTTACTGAAATGTCCCCTTTTTGTAAATGTATTAGCTTGATTATTTCCTTAGTATTCTAATCACATTTAAGAATTATTGCCCTTATGTTCTAGCATGAAATTGATGGTAATGACAGTATATGCACGGTTGTTTGTAATGTCCTGTAAGCATAGCTTATCAATTAGAATGTGCGTTTGTTCCCTAGAAATTATATTTATTTTTCAATATAAATGTTTAATATTTACCTTGATCAGATTAAATTACAACTTGGAAGATTGACCCAATGGGTTTTAGGTTAAATGTGAACCTGTCCTTTAATTTTATTAAAGCATGATTGTATACTGTTAACTCAAAGTCAGCAGCACATACCATTTTCTAAGTTTATAGATGGCCAAAAAGAAGTTCACTTGCCAGCATCACTGAAAAAGATCATGGATTCCTGGACATGGAAACGGGGCATACCACTAGTGACGGTAAACACATCTACTGGGACACTGACCCAAGATCAGTTCAAGACCGCTAATGCTGATAACACCACAAGTGATAACAAGTATGTTGCTTCTATACGTAGTCTGTGTTGTTTGTAGCAGCCAGCTTCCGGCCTGCACTGAAAATGTCTTCAACATAATTGCTCACTGTGAGGCCCCGTACACAGCCAGAAACTCGATCGGAGCTGAATTCTGCAGAGAAACCCGGCGTGTGTACACTTTCGGCCGAGGAAGCCGACGAGTTCCTCGTCGAGCCAAATAGAGAACATGTTCCCTATTTACTCGTTGTTCTATGAGGAAAGTTGGCTCGCCGAGATCCTCCGCGGCTTCACACAGATCTCGACGAGCAAAACGATGAGTTTTGCCCGTCGAGTTCCTCGGACCTGTGTACGGGGCCTGAGTCTCTTTGATAAAGAAGACACATTGGTTTATAGTTTATTTACCGAAAAAATGAAATAAGCATTACAATAAAAACGACTAAAAATATAAAACTGATTATTTGTTATTGTGTCTGCCTGTAATTTTTATTTCTCATTGAGAGAAAGTGAATTTTAAATGGGACTTTGGAAGTGCAGCATATTCACTGGACACAAATTTTCTTAAAACTTCAATATTTATTCCAATAGGGAAACAAAAAGGGGCTCGGAGTACAGTTGCTGAGGTTGACTTTTTTTTTTTCCACCTCAGAGAACTCTGTCGGGAGACTTATTCAGTTTTGCGTTCATTCACTGTCTCAATTACAGTTCACATCATTGTGGTATTTCTTTGAGACTTTTATATATATATATATATATATATATATATATATATATATATATATATATATATATATATATATATATATATATATATATATATATATCTTTATTACTTTATTCATTTTCCAGTTTCACATCTCATAGATACCTAATGCCCAACATATCAAAAAGATTATTAATACAAATGTGTCTTAATAAAAAATATCCCACAATTCACCCCCCCCCCCTCCCAGACCTCTCCCTTACCGTATATCACCGGCTTTCCAACTTCTCTCTTTAGTATGTACTCCTCTTTCTCACCTCCCTACCTCCTCTCTCTTTTTTTTTTTTCCCCGGATTAATTTATAGTGTCCTGTCCTGTACTCCATCAAAAAAGAACAGGTCGAACACGGGATAAAATACCCTATGTTATCCCTCCTAAACGCTACCTCATGCCATTAGATAATGAATTAAGTTATGTTAAGCGCCCATCACTTCTGCATAGCCCATCGTATGCTTGTACCCTATGCATTCCTTCCACTTCTCTTCAGTCTCCTCCTTTTTCTCTCCACTAAATCTCAGATATTCCATGTTGTAAATCTCATCTACTTTATTGCACCACCCTCTCAATGAGGGTCTCTCCAGTTCTTGCCGGTGGAGGGATATTTGGCTCTTTGCAGCGTCCAAGAGCTATGGGAGTAATGTCTTCATGTAGCGTTTAGTTGGCATTCGAGACCCATGTAACACACATACCCACGGGTCGTCTGGGAGTTCATCGTTTGTTATTTCTCTAATTTTTTGTCTTATCTCCCCCCAGTATTTTCTAATTTTGGAGCAGGTCCACCAAATGTGGGCCATAGTTCCTACTTCCTTACAGCCCTTCAAACATAACTGTGATGTAGTTCCTGAGTATTTATGTACCTTATCCGGGGTAAGGTACCAGCGCACCAGGCATTTAAAATTCAATTCCATTATATTACAGTTTACCGACGTAGCATGTACCCTCTTTTTTAATTGACTGATCTTGTACTCATTTACACATGAGCCCAACTCCTCCTCCCATTTCTTGATGTATGACGGGACGCCCCGCGATTTTGACTCATTCAAGATTTTATATACCTTACAGATTGTCCCCTTTTCAGCCTTTCCCTCGCATAATTTTTCAAGGGGCTGAAGATTTACTTCTGATCGAATAGGCTGGGATGCATCAATCAAAATCATTTCCTTTTTATTTTTTAGTTCCTGAAAAGTTAACAGTTTGTTTTGCTCCATAACATCTTTAATTGTATGTTATCTTGAATTATCCATTTACCAAATTTTTTTTTTACCCCGGGTAGAAAGAATTTTGTATCGGTTAGAGGTATAAAGGGTGAATTGTAATTCCAATTTTCCTTCTTATGCATCTGATCCCATATTTTTAATGCGTGCCTAGTGATGCTGAGGTTGACTTACACGTATACCGACCCAAAAGGGTTATAATGGACTATCTAGGTACTGATATACAACAACGTTTTGTTCAATATAAACGTTTATTACATAAAAAATAACAACATACAGAAATATACAAAAATATTCAATAAAATCAACCACTGTTGAAGTGGGGTATAGACAGGTCTTTCCTCAATTAATTTCGCGGAATGGGACCACTTCTTCAGGAGGAAACAGATAATACAATAAACATACATGGTAGATACAATATGATACAATAAGTGTAAACATAGCAATACAACCAATAATATAATACATAGATTAGCTCACCCAGACAGTCAAGACAGACTGTGCATTGAGGCCACTCAAAAGAGTTTTCCCTGCAGCGGACAGGGTGGATTGTACGTGACAAAGTCTAATTGAAAAAGTAAAATGAATGATAAATACCATAAGTTGGTTCTACTTGAGCCAGTGAAGATCCCAAACTGTAGTGGAAAACAAGGTGGATCACCGGGTGGTAATGATGGACCAGGGTGAAAAGAGAAAGGTGGGAAGTGAGAAAATGGAGGGGGGGAGGGGTATGAGGAAAAGGGAGGGAGGAGGGGGAAAAGGAGGAGGAGGGGGAAGATGGAAAAAGGGGGGGTGGAACAGGGAAGAAAAAGGGACTGGACGGAATGGGAATAAGGGAAGAATAAGGAGGGGGGCGGAAGGGGAGTAAGGGGAAGGGAACAGGCAAAAAGGAAAGGGAACATATGCACAAATGACCCAAATTATCATGGTCCTGTATTATAGAGATGTGATATAAATCAATCGAAGTCCGCGATGGCAAAACACGTCATGATCGATCTATATCACACTGCTATAATACAGGACCATAAGAATGTGGGTCATTTGTGTATAAGCTTTTATATGGATATACTCATTTTAATTTATTTTGGAATAAATATTGAAGTTTTAAGAAAATTTGTGTCAAGTGAATATTCTGCACCTGCAAAGTCCCATTTAAACTCACTTTCTCTCGATATACTAAGGGATGTGGTGCTATAGCTGATCCATCCACACAAACTTACATTGTTTTATTTCTAATTGTCACTCATTAATTGTTATTGTAAATAGCTATTATTATACTGTATGACTTTCACCCAAGATCACACAATTTTTACTTAAATCCTTTGAGAAAATGTGTGAATTGTGGATGAAAGTTGTGTGAATCTTGTGTAAATATTGTGATAAAGTTCAAAATCACACAAAGTGTTGGGTTTTACTCACCAATTTTCACCCAAGACTAGCATGGTGTATTTAATTCTTTATAGAGAGTAAATCTACCTTTTGGTTCTACAACATATTTCATGTTTAAAGTCTTTCAATAAATATTGTAGTCTGGCATATGTGGGCGGTTAATATAGCTTACATTTTCCTCTAGGTTTCCTCTTACAGGATGCTGTTAGATCAGGATTTGGCAGATCACTTTAAAATGTATCTTTTGGTTTCTGAACTTATACTTACACTATGAAAGTAATGAATAAGCCTAAAATATGCACAGTGCTGGCTCCGAGCCAATCCCTTGAC
Organism: Rana temporaria; assembly: GCF_905171775.1. NCBI lineage: Eukaryota > Metazoa > Chordata > Amphibia > Anura > Ranidae > Rana > Rana temporaria. The sequence goes on from NC_053489.1 coordinate 144,060,487, forward strand.
CACTTTATCTACTAGACAAAGGCCTTGTATAACTGCATTTGATCTTGGATATAAATCATAAGCATGCATATCTTTATACACCTTAATGGACTATGTAATATTTTTCTACAGTCATACATGGATTATTCCCATCTATTGGATGAAAAATGGAGTACAGCAGCCAATTGTATGGCTAGACACTAAGACAAGTAAGTATTTATGGTATTTTTCATATGACCTTTATATATTTTAGCTAATGCACAACATTATTTTCATGTAATCATATAAAAAGCCAACAAAAATATCCAATTTTATTTTTCAAGAAACGCATTCAAGGTCTCTTAGTTCCAAATCTTCACTGGGGCAGAGGCACGCTAGTGCAGGGCACCCAGAGCACCTGCCATGTATCTCCTCCGGTGTGCTCAAGGTCCCTAACACCAAGATCTCCCTCTCTGCAGCAGCTGGCATTAGTCACCCTGCCGGGTTTCTATAACAACAATACATGTCAAAGCCAACATAAACTAGGCTTCTCCTCGGCTCTGACATGTATCATGCACAAGAGGAAGAGAACTCGGGAGGAGGGATGTCCCCCTGTATTGAGCTACGCTGATCTAAGGTCTGTTTTAGGGATAGAACATTTCCCTAGTGGAACACGACCTGAAGATGAAGGGGACAGCTAACAATTTGTGCTTGAGTGGTTTTTGCTGGAAGGTGTGGGGATTTGTGCTGAGGAGTGCTTATGGGGGGGGGGGGGGGATTTGTGCTTGAAAGAGGGGAGTTAAAAGGGGGAGGTTTTGCACTAGAAGGGGGAGAGCATTTGTATTGGGAAGGGAGATTTTATGCTAGAAGGGGAAAATTATGGGGAGGATTTGTGCTGCAAGGGGGGATTGGGGGTTGGGTTCAAAGAGATTTGGAGGTAAGGTAAGGCACAGATTTTTCTACTATGTGTGTGTTTATATATATATATATATATATATATATAATATAAATAAATTCTGGTGGAATAGAGTCAGGGAGTGCTAATGCATAGCTGGCAACAGGCCCGATTTTCCCAGGCCATTCAGGGTATTTAGACCCTTGTCCCAGTCTGTCCATGTCCCGAGAAAAATCACAGGAATTTGGCATTGTCCCGACAACCTGTCACCGGCCGACTACCACCTGCAGCTCCTGGTTGTGAAGACATGGCCGCGGGGGATCTCCATGCGGCTAGCAGGTCCTCCCAGTGTGTACAGTGCAGAGGGGAGGGGCCTCCAACCGGGCAGCTAATCGGCTTCCCTCTTTAGTGTACACGCAGAACAATTAACTTGTACACTGATGCCGGTTAGCTGCCTGGGTCAGAGGCCCCACTCCTCTGCACTATACACATGGAAGAGACCTGCTAGCCAGGAGAGATCCTGTGGGCACCACAGAGCTACTGTCCCCACCCCCCACTGTACACAAGGAAGAGACCTACTAGCCAGAGGAAGATCCCGCTCTCTTAGTGAGCTGACAGCCAGCAGACGTGCAGGGGGAGATGCTGCAGGCACCAGGATGTTGCAGGTGAGTGACTATCATGGGGTGATCTGCTGGACGGTCTATGTGTTGGGGAGGGGGGGAGGCACAGAGTGCTGTGTTGGAGGTGCACATCAAGTGAAGTTCTGTACCATGCCTGCACCCTCTCCTGTATCATATCCGAACCCTCCCACCCTCTCCTGTACCATGCCTGCCCCCTCTCACCCATTCCTGTACCATGCCAGCACCCTCTCACCCTCTCCTGTACCATGTATGCATCCTCTCCTGTATCATGTCCTTACCATCTCACCCTCTCTTGTACCATGCCTGCACTATCTCACCCTCTCCTATACCATACCTGCACCCTCTCCTGTATCATGTCCACACCCTCTCCTGTACCATGCCTGCAGCCTCTCCTGTACCATACCTGCACCTCTCCTGTACCATGTTCGCACCCTCTCACCCTCTCTTATATTATGTCCGCACCCTCTCACCTCTCCTGTACCATGTCTGCACCCTCTACAGTCTCCTGTATCATGTCCTCACACTCTCTGACCGTCTCTTGTATCATGTCTGCAGTCTCTAATCATCTCTTGTATCATGTCTGCTGTCTCTGACCATCCCTTGTATCATGTCTGCAGTCTTTGACCATCTCTTGTATCATGTCTGCACACTCTCTGACCATCTCACTTTATCTCTTTTTCTCTCTTCCTCTTCCTCCCTTTCTCTCTCTCCCTCTTTCTCCCTTTTTCTCTATCCCTCTTTCTCCCTTTTTCTCTCTCCTTCTTTCTCCCTTTTTCTCTCTCCCACTTTCTCCTTCTCTTTCTCACTCCCTCCATCCCTCTTTCATCTCAGACTCTAACCACACCCAATTAAGCCACGCCCAAAAATTTAGATTAAGCTACGCCCATTTTTCGCAGCGACAAGCTACGCGCCCCACTTTCTTTCTCTCTGCTAAGCCACACCTACAAATAAATGCCCCACCCCTAATTTAAATAAGACCTCCGCCTACATACAGAAAAGTGTCCCTATTAATTTTTTAAATAGTTGGCAAGGATGCTAATGGTCCACAAGTTACTTGCCTTGTCCAGGCACCAGCAAACCCACACTACAACACTGAATCAACAGAAGTTTTAAACAAGGACTACTTTCAGTAGTAAACATATTTAAGGCAAAACTAGTTTGCTAGAATACATGCAATTATGAGCAATTGTAGCTTTCACAAAGGGGGAGAATGTTTCTTAAATGTTAATTAGAAAGTATATAATAAAACAATAAATATCTCTATTCTCAAACACTTTAGGTGAGAGAAGACATGTGTAAAATATAATTCTATTGCTGTGACTTTGTATCAAGCTTTCTAAAGTTATCAAATGGTATTAAATACTGGTTAACATTCAAAATGTAGTCTTGCTTTCCTATTTTCAGAAACTGTCCCAGAAATGACTACAATGGATAACGAATGGATTATACTAAATATTAATGTAACTGGGTACTACAGAATAAATTATGATGAAAAAAACTGGAATAATCTTGCCAAAACGCTTGAGGAAAAACCACAGGTAATGCTTAAAAGAAGTTCGCTACAGTTTAGTACCTGTATTCCAAAATATTCTAAATAAGATAAAAAGTGATTTGTAAATACGGACCAAAGAAACTTCTCTTATTTTATGGTGACCATACATCCCCAGTTTCAGGGGACAGTCCCCTGATTGAGGACAATGTCCCCGGCCAAGTCTGTCCCTGGTTTTGTCCCCAGATTGGATTTAATAGGGGGCAGGGGCAATTTCAAAGACAATCAATGCAGAATTAAATAAAAAAAATTGAATTACACACCCTCGTTCCGCCGTGCCTACTAGCATAGGGGGGTTGTATTTTTCCCATTATTTGTGCCCCTTTCTGATGATCATGTGCTGGTCGGAGCAGAGGGAATATTTCTTCAGTTTCGGGCGCATACCCATTCAGCTTCACTCGCATGTTCTTCTGCCTTGGATCAAATCCTGGCCAGCCACCTTCCTACCTCCTTGCCTTCCCTGGTGATCTTCCTCCGCTCCCCATCCAGTAGTAGCCGGGGGCCCGATGAGTAAGACTTGAGAGGCTGTGAGGCGGGCGGCGACGGGCAGAGAGTCGCTGATTGTTGCCATTACTAGTAAAGAAAAAATATGTCCCCGGATTTAATTTAAAAAATCTGGTCACCATATCTTATTTGCTATCTTTTGGTATGTTAAATATACCATTATGTGCTGTTGGTGGACCTGCCCTGAGTTATACAGATTTTGGAATGAGGTATTTCAACTTCTACATACCCAATTCAAATGTCCTTGACTGCTGAGGCGCAATGAGCCCAGGTACCCCTTAACTGCAATATATATGTACATAAACCCCCCCCCCCCTTGCCCCTTCACTCTATTAAATAAACACTCTTACAACCATTAAGTTGGAAAGGACAAGGCCCCATTATTAAAAGCAAACATAACATTTTGAACATTTTATAACCAGTGCCAGTCACAGTTGTACTGTGAGCACACAATTCCAAAAGGTGGGAGGGGCCTGTCCTTACCATAAGTGCTGGACAGTCCGCCTACTTCTGGTTTCCATCAAGGGCATGGCCCATTACAGCCACTTTATGCTGGCAAGGTCAAGAAAACCGCAGCAAGCTGTGACATACCATAGAAAAAAGGGGCGGGAGGGTGGGCAGCTCTTCCCAGCACGTTTCCGAAAAGACCCAGAATTCCCTGGGGCGATCCCTTTTACCTGAGCTCAGGCCCATCCCATCCCCCAAATTAACCAATCCTTAAATGACCACCACCTTGTCCAGTACCTGGCCATGCCCCCATCAGTCAAGACTCTCTTTCCCTAAGGGGGCTCAAGAGGCCTTCATGACTGCTGAGGCTCAATGAGCCCAGGTACCCCTTAACTCCAATATATATGTACATAAAACCTCCACCCCCCCCCCCCAACCCCTTGCCCCTTCACCCTATTAAATAAACACTCTTACAACCATTAGGTTGGAAAGGGCAAGGCCACAGCTTTATTAAAAGCAAACATAACATTTTGAACATTGAACATTTTATAACCAGTGCCAGTCACAATTCCAAAAGGGGGGAGGGGCCTGTCCTTACCATACGTGCTGGACAGGCTGCCTACTTCCGGTTTCCATCAAGGGCATGGCCCATTACAGCCATTTTATGCTGGCAAGGTCAAGAAAACCGCCACCGCCTGTCAGTGGCTAACTGACGGCACCCCACCGCAGCCACCGCCTGTTCCACACCACACTGAAGGCCAAGGTTAAAGATATCCAAGCCAATGTCATTAAGGTGAACACCATCCGATCTCAGCAGATCACCATTGGCACCCTCCAAATCCTTGTCGGATCGCAAACCCCCCGATCTGGCGAACAAACTTGGAGACCTGGGAGTTAACTTTGCGACGAAAGCGTTCGAGGTGTGGGCCAGGTATTACCCGAGCCCAAAGCAATCGAGGCACGATTTCCGACCAGACGAGTATTAAATTGGTAAAGACTGCATAACACTGGGCGATGTCGCTCCTGATTGCGGAAATCAAGTCCACGGAACGGGCATAACCAATGTCATTCCCACTGGCGTGGAGAACCAATATGATGGGGCCAGAAACGTGAGCACGAAGGCACAAGCATTCGGGAAGGACCTGCGACCAGCATAACCCACGGAGCCCGAGCCATCGGATCTTGGCAAGAACATTGTCAAAACCCAAAACAGTCTATTGCTATATAAGCATGGAGAAAACATTTTGTATGCTTTATGAAAGTTAAACATGGATGCATGGACCCATTCTTTGTTAATGAGAAACTGACTAGCATACTCATAGATACCCACATGCAATTTCTAAAAATGTGTTCCCCATTGATCCATTAGACACATACCCTCACTGATAGTTAGCTTCTCTATAAATATCATTGTAGGGAGGTGCACATTCTGGGCCCTTTCCCTTTCCTGCCAGGTCATTACATTCCTTTCCCTACCTACCCATTATGAAGTAATGGCATGTACTTATTTAACTTTCACAACTTTTGCCTCATTTTGTTTTTTTTCCCTTGTGCTCTTGGCCCCCTCTTCTTTTCCTCTCTACTTTCCCTCAACTGCAGAGAGAGCACTGCAGACTGCACATTTTCTCTACTCCAGCTATTACCAATGCTGCATCCTGGCCTAGGCCAACAACGCCCAGGTCTAGGGCAGCACTTTGCAGGGCAACAGTAAGGAAAGAGTCCCCGCCGGCTTGTGCTACACTGTTAGTGTAGCGCCAGTCTTATGAGGCGGACTGGGCAGAGAGGCAAATTAGTCTAGCGCCCCCGTAAAGTGGCCGCACTGCTTCCAGTATGCAGGCTGCCGGCATTCCACAACTGTGAGGGGGGGGGGGGGGGGGCAGTGCTTTTAATTTTGACTGTCCTACCATCCTGGACCACAAACTTTCCTCACTGTGCTATATGTTTTCTGCTGCACCATTGGCATGGTTATATTTTCTTAGTCCTCAGTCTCCATAAAATTATCAGAAATGTGTTCTTAAAGTAGAACTATAGGCAACACTTTTATTGATATAGCCCTGGTCAGTTTGTTTTCTCTTTCGTTCATAGACGGACACAGCATTCTTTGACATTAGGGTTATATCCGCTTTCACTAGGAGAGTTTAGGCAGAAAAAAAGCACTTAAAGTGTTAACAAAACAAACCTCAGTGCAGCTCCTCCCAGGGGGCGTGGCCCCCCGATATAACCCACACCCTGCTCTAGCAGCCTCAGTTTTTTCCTGCCTAACCGTCAGGAGAGTCAGGCACTCTGGAGTTCCTGTACTCTGGAGATTTTTTTCTTGCGATTTTCTCGCTTTTTATTATTTTGTTCCTGCATTTTTGGAATCCTGTGATTCTTCTATCAACAGCCGACTGGGTGACAGGCTGGGTCCTCGACTCTTGTAGTCCCCCCATGTTCGGCCATCGAGCGTGTGCCGGCCCTCAGCTCAGCTTTGGGACGTCCACGACAGGCCCCGTTGCTCCAGGGGCGGCCGGGGAACTTCGGTTCTAGGGCACACATATGACCGGTCTTTTATGGCCTTGTCACAGTGTGTCTGGCCGACAGCCATGCCGTTTAGCGGACGTTGGATCTGTCTGGGATACCTCCAGCCGGGTAGTCGCAGGACGGGTAAGTAGTGGCCTCTTGCTCAGGTAAGTGGTCTGGCTGGAATTTTCCCCTGGGGAGGTCGACTGAGGGTTTGCCCTGCTTTCCTCTCTCCCTTTTTTCCTCTCCCTCCTTCCCAGTTTCTGGGTGACGGCCGTGAGGTGGGGGCCCCGCTTGGGGGGCTCAGTCTGACCTGGGGGCTGCTACTGCTGTGGGTGCTGTGTTTTTATGTGCTACATATGTGCGGAGGGGGTCCTGTGGGCCTGTGTACTGCGTGTGTCACTGGGCTTGGCTGTGTGTTTTTTTGAAAAAAACGCAGTTTTCGGGCGCCATTTTGCTGCTGACGGCGGTGTTATATGGCACAGTTGTAATTGCGGCGCCCATTTTCTCGGAGCCCGCAGACATATCGGCGGCCATCTTGAACAGCTCTTGTGCCTAGGATGACGGCGCGTACGGCTCTGCATTCTTTCCTTTGAATGGCGCGGCACAGGCAGCGTTTTTTGGCTCTCGGCAGCGGCGGTCTGGTCGGACGGTAAGTCCTCTGGGGGGGGTTTCCCTGTTCTCTGTGGCGGCTGAGGGGATGTCCTGTGGGGCCTGCCAGTACTAGGGGATGTTAACCCTTGGTGTCCCTATTCCTAGTTGGTACTAGGTCAGATATTTGTCTGTGTGTCGACCCTGTATATGCTCCCCTTTCTATCCAGGGCCTCCGCCTGCGCCATGTTTTCTGCCCTGCCTTGTATGGCTGGGGGTTGGTCTGCGGACGGTCTTTTCAGTAGTCCCTGGTGGTGTTGCCCTGTGGGGGTGTACGCAGGGGTGTCTCTGATTGTCATCATAAAAGATGCCACGGGCGGTGTGAGCACTCTGCTCCCGCTATCTGACAAAAGGATGGGTGCCTCACTGTAGGCAAGGGCCCTCATTTACTATTCCCCATGCAGTTTTGTTTTCGCCCGCCAAGTGCGGCAGGAAAACATTTTCAGGGGGCTAGGACGTCCACTGAGGACACAGGCGCCCCTGGTGCCGCAAGCCCAGCAAGCCTGCTTCCGTTTGGAGGTTTGCCTCCGCTCGCATCTCGGGTGGGGGGCTGGCTCTGCAAATTCGCGGCTCGATTGAGGTCTCTCCTCTCTGACCGTTGGGGTTGCGGAGTAGTTTCATCTGGGTACGAGATTGGTTTTCTCTCTTGTCTACCAGACAGGTTTTTTTCCCTCCATCCTCTGGCTCGCCGGGTGGCTCTGTCAGGGGCTGTCCAGGATCTTCTGGTCAGGGGAGTGATTGTGCCAGTTCCCTCGTGGAACAGGCTCGGGGGTTTTTTCTCCAATCTGTTTTGTAGTCCCCCAAGGAGGACGGGGTCCGTCCAATCCTGGGCCTCAGGCCCTTGTTTGTTTTTTGTCAAAGTGCAAAATTTCAGGATGGGTTTTTTTTCTGGCGTCTTTGGATGTCATAAACGCATACCTGCATGTTCCCATATGCTCAAAGCACCAGAGATTCTGGGCTTTGCGGTCAGGGAGGGCCATTTTCATTTTGTGGCCCTCCCGCTCGGCTTGGTGTCGACACCACAGGTTTTCACCGAGGTGCTCATCCCGATACTGGCCCGGCTGTGGCAGCGGGGGTTTGTTATTGTGGGATGTCTGTACGAAATTCTCCCACACGCTTCTTCGAGCTCTGAATTAGTGGAGCCGTGTCTGTCACATGTCAGACTCTCCAAGAGTTTGGCTGACTTCTGTTTTGTCCAGAAGTCAGTGTTGGTCCCGTCTCAGGGACTGGAATTCCTGGGACTAGTCCTGGATTCCGCCGGGGCGGGAGTTTTTTTCTCCTAACGGAAAGAATTCAGACTCTGCAATCTGCTGAGCAGCAGTTGTCGACCTAGTAGTGGTCATCTCTGCGAATCTCCATGAGGGTTCTGGGTCTGACGGTGGCCTCTTTCGAGGCGGTTCCGTATGCCCAATTCCACACCAGGGTGCTACAGAGGGAACTGCTGTCAGACAAGCTTCCGTCATCTCTGGATTACGAGGTTCAGTTGTGTCAACTGGTCCCTGGTGTGGTGGCTGACGTTTCCGGTGCTTCGGGCCGGGAAGTCGTTTTCTGCCATGTCACTGGACAGTGGTCGCGGCGGAGGCCAGCCTCTCCGGTTGGGGAGGGGTTTTTGGGGCACCCAGTCAGCCCTGGGGCGCTGGACTCCGGTGGAGTCCCCACCTACCAAGCGGTGTTCTGGATCAAGCTTTGCCTTGCCTGGTGGTCCCTGGATCTACAGGGCCGACCATTCGGGACCCTGTCCGACAACGCTGTGGCATATGTCGACCATCAGGGAGGCACACAGAGTTCTGTTGCAGCGACGAGGTCGCGCACATCCTTCGGTGGGCCGCAAGGTCCGTTTCCGGCTCTATCGGCCGTGTACATTCCGGGAGTACAGAATTGGCGAGCCGACTCCTAAGTCGGACTGCGCTAGGCCAAGGAGAGTGGTCTCTCCACCCATAGGGGTTTTCAGTGTCTGTGCCGAAAGTGGGGCACTCCAGGCGTGGACCTGCTAGCGTCCCGCCTCAACCGGAAGGTGCCATGTTTTGGCCTGGTCAAGGGACCCGTGGGCTGACGCGTCAGGCGCGTTGGTGGCTCCTTGGGGTCACTGTCGCCTACTTTAAACCTTCCCTCCTCGGTAGCTTCTTCCTCGCCTGCTGCGCAGAGTGGAAGCCGATGGAATTCTGTCAATCCTGATTGCCCCAGATTGGCCGCGTCGTTCCTGGTACGCGGACCTGGTGCGTCTGGTGGCAGACGCCCCCTAGCGTCTTCCCCTGGGGGTTGATCTTCTGTTACAGGGTCCGATTTTCCACCCTGTTTTTACAGCCACTGGCTTAGCGGCGTGGCTGTTGGGAGCCTGGGGCTGAAGGTCCGAGGCCTATTGGGCTCGGTGGTCTCTACCGTGCTGCCTGCACGGAAGTCTACCTCACGTAGGATTTTACATCCTATGTGGAGGGCCTGCATCTCTGTGCGTGAGGAGATGAAATGGCACTCTCGTACATACGTGGTGTCCAGGATTCTGCTGTTTTTTACAGCTGGGAGTGGATCAGGCTCTCGCCTTCAGTACAGTTAGGAGTCAGTTTTTCTGCTCCGGCGGTTACTTTAATTGCGCCTTGGCATCGCACTCCTTGGTGCGTACGTCTGGTCTGGGGGTCTGGCATGTGGCCCCTCCACTACCCCCATGGGGCTTGAATTTAGTCCTTTCGGTTCTTCTGGATGCTCCCTTTGTGGACATTCGGGAGATTTTTTTGTTGACTGTCACAAAAAGGGAGCAGGTTTAGCTCGGCGCTAGAGTACCTGCCCTTCATGCATTTGACTCTGGGTTCAAGCCCAGGAAGGTCTGCGTTGTCACGTGGACATGGTTCAGTGTGGGCATCTCCACTGTAATTTTTCTGGTAGCAAATTACCGCGATCAGACGAGTGTCTGTCTGTTCTGGCGGCCTTGTCTTGCAAGGCTCCCTACTTGGTCATCCATGAGGATGAGATGGTGCTGCGGCCGCAGCCGTCTTTTCTCCCCAAGGTCGTTTCGGCTTTTCACGTTGGTGTGGACATTGTTCTTACATCCTTATGTCCTCGGCCGAAAGGCAAGGAGGCGGCCTCTTTACATCCTCTGTATGTGATTCGGGCCCTACGAGTGTACTTATCTGCTATGATTCTGTTCCGGAAGTCGGACTCACTGTTCGTGTCGCTGGCTGGTCCTACAAGGGGGCCTGGTAGTCTCGTCGGCCACCTTTTCTGGGTGGATCCGACGGTTTGTGCTTCAGGCCTATGCCCTGAAGGGGCTGGCGCCTCCCTTTTGGGTTACGGCGCATTCGACCAGGGCGATCGGAGCCTCTTGGGTTTTTTCTGGCATCATGCCTCTGTGTTACAGGGGTATATGGCAGCAACCTGGTCGTTGATCCACACTTTTTCAAGGTCTTACGAGGTGGATGTGTGTGCATCTTCTGATGCCTCCTTTGGCCGCAGGTGTTACAGGCGGCGTTTTATGCTAGGAGTTTCTCCGTTGAGTAACTCCGGTTTTGTTTGGGATGTAACCTGTTTTGCTGTGTTATTTTCCCACCCCTCTAATTTTTTTGACACTGCTTGGGGACGTCCCTAATGTCAAAGAATGCTGTGTCCGTCTATGAACGAAAGAGAAAATAGGATTTTTGTACTCACCGTAAAATCTATTTCTCTGAGTTCATAGACGGACACAGCACCCACCCCTCCTTTGTTTGTACTGCTTGTTACGAACTGAGGCTGCTAGAGCAGGGTGTGGGTTATATATCGGGGGCCACGCCCCCTGGGAGGAGCTGCACTGAGGTTTGTTTTGTTAACACTTTAAGTGCTTTTTTTCTGCCTAAACTCTCCTAGTGAAAGCGAATATAACCCTAATGTCAAAGAATGCTGTGTCCGTCTATGAACTCAGAGAAATGGATTTTACGGTGACTACAAAAATCCTATTTTTTGCCATCCCTGTCCCATTGCAAAGATTTCCCTTTACTTCCTGCTCCTGCCCCATAGCCAAACAGGAAGTGAGAGGAAATCTTTGCAAATTAAGGGACTCCATTGCCCCCCTCCCCCCAGTCCCTCAGAACTAGTGTCCCCACACAATTGTCAGGGCAGGTCTTAAAGAGCAAGGGATATGGCCTTAAAAGGAAGGGGTGGGTCATATTTAAATTAGGGGGTGCACAAGTTTAGTAGGGCCTAGGGCAGCACAAAACCTAAATACACTACTGGATATTACAAATGTGAAATAGTCTACTTGTATGTAAACTTAGCAGTGAATGTGAACAATACATGACTCTGTGTAACTATGTAAAAATCTGTTCTCGGCATTGTTCCTAGGTCACATCCCCCCCCCCCCCTATATTTTGGCAATGACAATTGGAGACTAGGAGGCATTCTGTAATCTTAACACACTTCCTGTCCTACAATGACAACACTAATTCCCTATAGATACAGTACAGCAAGTGAGTGTTGTCAACTTAGGACAGAGAGGTGATAATGTTAAAATTTTCAGGTGAAGCAAAAAAAAAAAAAAAAAGACCAAAAGAAAACCAATGCATTCACCACATTTAAGAACTGGTAAGCTGCCATGCATTCGCTTTTTGATCTTGGATTTAGATGTACTATGTAAACAGCAAAAGAAGAGCTGTTTGTCCATCCAATCAGATTGCATCCTACATAAAAAAGAAAACTTCTGGTTAATTGCTGATGACGTCAGCTCTATATTTGTTTTGTTTTTTATAAATTTGGCAGAGCTTGCAATGCTGCTGTGTTACAGTAGCAGTGAGCCCAACTCCATTGTGCGTATCCTAACTAAAATAACATAATCAAATTAGCAATGTTTAATGTTTAAAAAGTATGTGTTCATTTACTGTTATGGCTTCTGACCTCATGCTTGTTCACTATGTAGGTGCTGTCAGTAGTAAACAGAATTCAGCTGATCGATGATGTCTTTACGCTGGCAAAGTGAGTAGACAGTGGAATATTTTGGAAAACTGGTACTAGGGTCATGTCTATTTTTATATATATATATATATATATATATATATATATATATATATATATATATATATATATATATATATATATATATATAGGAATTCAATGAGTATTTATTTTTTTGGCAAGAAGCTTTGCTGGTTCTCACAAAAGGAGTTTGTGTGTGTTTTTTTGGGGTGGAGTAGTACATTATTAAAAAGGGATCTGAGACAGGGGTGTACCTTTCAAGAGGAAACCTTTGTAGTAAATTGTGTTTATTCTAACTTAGCTGATAAAGGAACAAATACATATGAAATTCAGGCAATTACAATTGCAGAAAAAGTATCAGCAGTGATTTTACTGCTGCTATTTTTTGAAATTATATATTGTATTTTGCCAGGGGCGGACTGACTGTTCGGGCACTCGGGCACTGCCCGAGGGCCCTATGCCACTAGGGGGCCCCATCAGGGTTGCCAGCTTCAGTAAAACCAGGGACGGTATGTAAAAATCTGTGTTTTAAAAAAAATCCCAAGATTATAGCTGCCTTGCCTCTACAGTACCTTTTCAGAGTGTGTATGTGTATTATGTGTGTATGTATACTGTGTGCGTATATTGTGTGTCTGTGTGTGTATACTGTGTATGTATACTTGATGGGTGTGTGTGTATACTGTGTAATCCCATAATCTATTGCCCGAGGGCCCCATAATCTCCTATTGCCCGGGGGCCCCATAATCTCCTATTGCCCGGGGGCCCCATAATCTCCTATTGCCCGGGGGCCCCATGAGTTGTCAGTCTGCCCCTGTATTATGCTCTCTTTCTATGCTCCTAACCAAGGCTCCTGACTTGAAGAAATACTGTTGATCAAGACAACATGTTGTTGGTCACAGGTGGCCTTGATTGTAACACATTTAGCTATCCTGGGCTTCAGCTAGGTCAGGCTTGGAATCTCATGTCTGCCAGTACTGCTAATGCATAATAAAGGGTACACGGCAAACAGAGACACCATGTAAATCTGTAGACAGAAACATAGGGCCAAATTCTCAAAAGAGATACGCAGGCGGAACTGCTGTTCAGCCTGCTTATCTCTGTGCCTAACTTTGGAAACGATCCTCAAAAGCAGTGGTCTCAAAGTACCGGCCCGCGGGCCATTTGCGGCCCGCGGACCAGTTATAAATGGCCCGCAGGCAGGGTGGAAGTGAGAGGAGCAAAAAAAAAACTTTTTTTTTTTTTTTTTAGCTGGACCCATCTGGTGGTGAGCCGTTGGTATTACAAGTTATTACCACCAGATGTGAGCTGGCGCCATCTGATGGTGGCCGTTGGTATTACAAGTTAAGCATTACAAGTTAAACAGCAATTCTAATGTCATTTTACACTATTTTCACTGCCATATTCTTCCCTCTAATTAGAACCCCCAAACATTATATATATTTTTTATCCTAACACCCTAGAGAATAAAATAGCGATCGTTGCAATACTTTCTGTTACGCCGTATTTGTGCAGCGGTCTTACAAGCGCACTTTTTTGGGAAAAAAATTACACTTTTTTTAATTAAAAAATAAGACAACAGTAAAGTTATCCCCATTTTTTTTAATATTATGAAAGATGTTACGCCGAGTAAATTCATACCCAACATGTCACGCTTCAAAATTGCGTCCGCTCGTGGAATGCCGACAAACTATTTTACCCTTTAAAATCTTCATAGGCGACGTCTAAAAAAATCTACAGGTTGCATGTTTTAAGTTACAGAGGAGCTAGAATTATTGCTCTCACTCTACGAATCGCGGCGATACCTCACATGTGTGGTTTGAACACCGTTTACATATGCGGGCGCTGCTCACTTATGTGTTCGCTTCTGCGCGCGAGCTCCTCGGGACGGGGTGCGTTTTCTGGCTCCTAACTTTTTTAGCTGGCTCCTAGATTCCAAGCAAATTTGTCAAACCCTGACTTACACCAGTGCTGGTGGTAATAATGCGCTCGCTGACACCAGTGCTGGGGGTTAATAATGTGTTCGCTGACACCAGTATTGTTGTTTTTGAAGTTTGAAAGTTTGCATGCGGCCCCCCATGGCATATGAAAACTTGTCTTGTGGCCCTCAGGTAATTTGAGTTTGAGACCCCTGCTCAAAAGGCTTTTTCCAAAGTTAGGCAGAAGATCTGACATGTGTAAGACACTTACACTGTCAGATCTTAGGATGCAGTACCGCATCCGCCGCTGGGGGCATTTCTCATTGAAATGCAGCTTTGCGTATGCAAATGAGGACTTAAGCAGATCCACAACGCTTTTAAGCATTGTGATTTCTGCGTAAGTTCCGATTTGCTTGCGCAAAACTAGGGCTGGTTTTACAATGTGTAAAGTTAGTAACACCATGTAAAAGCCCATTCAAGCGACGGCATTTGGTATGCATTCCTGAGGGAGAACTCCACGGCAATTTGTAAAATCAAAACCGGCATGGGTTCCCCCCCAGGAGCATACCAGGCCCTTAGGTCTGGTATGGGTTGTAAGGAGACCCCCCACGCCGAAAAATAGACGTAGGGGGTCCCCCTACAATCCATACCAGACCCTGTTGACTCGGCGCACCCCGGTTCTTCTGCAGCTGTCCGGTGCCTTCTCCTTCAGCGCTGGCTGCCTGCTATCTTCGTGTGTTAGCTCAATTACTAGCAGGCAGCCAGCGCGGTCTTCTGTGACGTCATGTTCTTCTCTTCTCTTCCCTTCTTCCGATGTTGACACGTCGCCTCTTCTCACTGCAATGATGGAAGCGCGCCTTGTATCCCATTTATATAGGCATCACCGTCCCATCATGCTCCGGTAGGTACCCACGTGGGTAGGCACCCACCACGTGGGTACCTACCGGAGCATGATGGGACGGTGATGCCTATATAAATGGGATGCAAGGCGCGCTTCCATCATTGCAGTGAGAAGAGGCGACGTGTCAACATCGGAAGAAGGGAGAAGAAGAGAATAGAAGAAGATGACGTCACAGAAGACCGTGCTGGCTGCCTGCTAGTAATTGAGCTAACACACGAAGATAGCAGGCAGCCAGCGCTGAAGAAGAAGGCACCGGACAGCTGCAGAAGAACCGGGGTGCGCCGAGTCAACAGCGGAGAGCGGCGAAGATAGAAGAAGACCCCCGGATAGCGGAGAAGACCCCCGGAGAGCGGAGAAGACCCCCCCCCGGAGAGTGGAAGAAGAAGCCCCCCCTGGTATTAGAGCTAAAGAAGACAGGGGGGGCCTCCGGAGCAGACTAATAAATGATTTTAAAAAGCCTTGTGTTGTGTGTTTAATAACTATCACTTTGCCTCCAGGTGAATGGGTAGGGGTACGATGTACCCCATATCCATTCACTTAGGGTGGGGGGCCGGTATCTGGGGGCCCCCTTATTTGAGGGGACTGCCAGATTCCGATAAGCCCCCGCCCGCAGACCCCGACAACCAACGGCCAGGGTTGTCGGGAAGAGGTCCTGTCCTCATCAACATGGGGACAGGGTGCTCTGGGGTGGGGGGGCCCGCAGTGCGCCCCCCTGCCTCAGAGCACCCAACCCCCCCATGTTGAGGGCATGCGGCCTGGCACGGCTCAGGAGGGGGGGGGCGCTCGCTCGTCCCCACTCCCATTCCTGGCCGGCTGGGTAGCGTGCTTTGGATACGGGTCTGGTATGGATTGTAGGGGGACCCCCTACGTCGATTTTTAGGCGTAGGGGGGGGGTCTCCTTACAACCCATACCAGACCTAAGGACCTGGTATGCCCCTGGGGGGGGAACCCATGCCGGTTTTTAATTTGAAAATTGGCATGGAGTTCTCCCTCTCAGGAATGCATGCTGAGCGACGCTGTCATTTTTTTATTTTTTTTCCCGGCGCGTAGTTTTTTTTTCACCCGTCGCAACTTTATTGTCCCGTCGCAATCCACAAAGCCCGGCGTAAATTACGTTCGCGCGCTGCACGTCGGGAAAATTACGTCACACGCATGCGCAGTACGGCCGGCGCGGGAGCGCGCCTCATTTAAATTGTAAACGCCCCCCGGAGAGGAGGACCGCCTTGCGACGGAGGCACTTAAGTTACACGGCGTGTAATTTCTAGGTAAGTGCTTTGAAGATCGGGCACTTAGGTAGAAATTTAACGCCTGTGTAACTTAACTGCTGAAAGTTAAGTTAGGCAGCTTTTTTGAGAATTTGGCCCATAGTTCATGCAGTAACAAATGCCAATGCTTCAGAGACTTACATGTCCCTTGTTATAAGGTGGAGGACAATGAGCAAACAAACCAAACACTTACAGTATATATAGTATATATATTTACATAGTTACAGGGTTTAAAAGAAAAAAAAAACAGATCCATCCACTTCAAACTTTGTGTGTGTGATTTTATTTATTTTTTATTTATTCTTGAACAATTACCATCTCCCTGTATTTTCTGCTTCCCAATGTAGGAAAGGAAATTACATATTTTACTGCTCTAACAGTAAAGAATCATTCTCTTAAAGGGGAGTTCCAGGCTTTTTTTATGTTTACTAAAAGTCAACAGCTAGAAAAATTGTAGCTGCGGGCTTTTAATAAACAGACACTCACCTGCTCCATGGTCCAGCGACGCGCCGGCCGGAGCTCCGCTCCTCTCCCCCCCTCTCCGGCCAGCGTTTTCATTCTTAGTGTGGGCACCCGGCCGTGACAGCTTTCGGCTTCACGGTCGGGCACTCATGGCAAATGCGCGAGCGGCGCTGCGCACTGTGATTGGTCAGACGATTGCCTGGGACCTGTCTCATGGGGGTCGTCTTATACGCCGGAAAATACGGTAAGTCTACTAATTTTTCAGTATTATTACCCCCTTTATCCACATTATCCCATTATTATGTTGCACAAGTATACCTATAATTTATGATACCTACTTCAATTCACCCACATACTTAAAGAGGGATAAATAGCTGAAAGAAAAATAGAGAGGTGCCAATCTTCAACATACTTCATGAGCAGGGAAGCAAAATATGTATCTCTAATTGTTTCAGCCATTAGTATAATTGAATCAGGATGGAGAGCACTTTTTCCGGACAGGGAAGGGCTAATGTCAGTGCATTACATAGACCAGAAATGCACTATTGTGCATGCCTGTGCCTCTATCGGGAAATGCTCTAACCTTGAGAAAGAGGGCGAGAGTCTCCGAAACATCAATGTTTGTTACTGCGTGATGTTTATTTTGCTATTAAGATCTCAGTAGAATTTTGAGATCTTCGGTCTGGTATGCTGGCCACTTTTGTCTGCAGCCTGCAGTAAACACCCCCAGTAGGCTTTTCTTTCAGTATTTTACACCAGCCTATGTTGTTTTCCCCAATACAACACCTTTGTCAGCAAAGTCTGCCTGCTCGATTTACAAGCAGCAATAATCATGGGAAATATGGAAAGATATTTCAGAATATTTTTTGTCACCTGTACCTGGAGAGAACCGATTGGAGTGAGCTTATCTTCACTAATCGGTTCCATTGGAAGATAAGGAGCAATGGGGCTTATTGTCTTATATAGAATGTGGAGCACAGAAATTGTTCTTGTACAGAAAATGTTGGTTTTCCTCAAAATTTGTAAATGTGTAAGAAGTAGAAAGAATGTGTATAAAGCACCATTTTTTTTTTCATTTTTATAGCTCTGGATATCTGGAATATGAAACTGCCCTAAGTTTAACAAGATACCTGGAACATGAAATGGAAGTAATTGTATGGTACATTGTTCTGAAACACATGAATTCCTACAAGAAGTCACTGGTGACATATCATTCTTTTCCGCTTCTAAAAGTAAATATATTTTGTTTACTAGCACATTTATGTCCTGTGGCAGTATCATTAAAACATTCCTATTCTCTTTCGTAAATTGAACAGTTTGGAAAAAATAAGTGCCAGCCAGAATGTTTCTGTACCCTGAAGATTACAGGTTTCCAACTTTTACAGAAAAAGTTTATAAAGGATAAAACCTAATTCTCCCTCTCTGTTTCACCCTACAGTGTACGCTACAACACACCATACTATAGCCCGTTGTTAGATCCACTTTACTGCATAACCTTCTGTCTGTGCCACATCACCTTTATTACCCCACTGTGTATTCCTTTATTAGCTCCATGCCATCTACATGAGTGCACTATGCACTACTTTGTTAGGTCCTAATGTTGGAGAGTTAAACTAGCTGACAGTTTCCTGTGCCTTTTTTGGGGGCGTGTTCCTGGATCTGCAAAGCTGATGTGGTCATTGTAAATGGGGTTCCACGTAAAGAAAAGGGAAAGATCAGCTGCTTACTAATTATTAAATACTGTACCTAAATATTAATCTAGTACAGTATCCCATTAATTGCAGACTCACCAATCTGGAGCGGTCTCCGTTAGCCAATTAGATAGTACAAAAATAAAGGGAAAAAGGACCCCCAAAGAAGCCATGGGTGGAGCAAGCCACTTCAAAAAATGGTATTTTATTAGGTAGAAAAAAAAATTATTTTGTTAATTTTACATATATTGCAGGCACTCGATACCCATCACCAACACCCAATGGATAAAATTAGCGAGACAATGTTGTCTATATTAAAAATCTGCTACGTCATGTAATGTGCATGCATGCATATTCCTATAGCAGGGTCACCAAGTGGTGATAAATACAGATCCAGTTGGTTACATTGCAAACTGATAGTTCAGCCAAATATGGCTGAGCAAGTCCCAGATAATTGTCGTTGCAAAAAAGTCTAGTATGTCAGTCACAGTTGAAGCCAGATATTTATAAGGCAAAAGCAGGATAACAGCAGAGCTTAGAAAAGCAGGTTCCAAAATGTAAGCAGCTGGAAAATAAAGTACGGTAAGTTCACAGATCTGTAACAGCTATATGTGTAGCGTCAGCATTAAGCAATTACATATGGACCAGCGGCCCGCACACCCAGCCTGGTTAGTAAGAGGGGTCGTCCTAATATCCAGATTGCTCAGTCTCTCCTTACTTGTCCATGGGGAGCTGGTAACAGCAGACTGCTGTATGTTCAGTGCAGCTGGATAAAGTGGGTATTCAGGTATACTGCAACGAATCCCATTCAGTAGATGCAAAGTCTTGCTGCCTGTTGGTTCAAGGGGGGCATTTGTATCCTTCACAGGCTTCCTGGCTGGGGATTGTGCAGTGTGATAAACCCTCATCGGGTAACTTCACACTCCCGCTTGTTGCTCGGCTCAAACAAGCGTATCAGAGACAGGCTTCAGTGTCTGAAGTGGTGGCAGTAGTGCATTGGAAAAAAGTTCCACTTACTGGATATCTTTGAAGAGGTTTGCAGTAAGTTCAATGCAATACATGTAAAACACGTAAAAATAATTTAAAACATAAAACATACTTACACTGCACCTAAAGTGTACAGCTGCTACAACCTCGTACACATGATGAGAATATAGGACAAATGATCATCTGGTTTTTCTTTTTTCATATTGAAAATGAAGAGTGTACTAAAATTACTAAAAATATTATTAGACAGAATACAACTATAGATGTAATGTACTGTATGGTATTGTATTGCGCGGTCTTGGTCACTCAATGTTTGTCGAACAAATACTACCGTGTTTCCCCAAAAATAAGCCCGGGTCTTATAATTATTTTGGCAACAAAAGACACAGTAGGGCTTATTTTCAGTGTAGGTCTTACCATGTCATGTGATGTCTTCTCTCCCCCTCTCCCTGCCTGTCAGGAATCCCCAGTGCGAGTTAAAATGCTTGTAAAATCCTATAATCCACTCTATTACAGTAATATATAATGTACATTGTGTTTTTCTGTAATATAATTGTGCCAAATACCTTCATTATAGCGCCGCTCTGCGCTTCTGTGACCCGCTGGAGCTCTCTTCCCCGCATTTATATTACAGAAACACACACATTGTACATTATATACTACTGTAATAGAGTGCATTATAGGATTTTACAAGCATTTTAAACTAGGGCTTATTTTCGAGGTAGGGCTTATATTGCAGCCCTCCTGGAAAATGACACTAGGGCTTATTTTTGGGGGTAGGTCTTATTTTCGGGGAAACATGGTATAATAATTACATGAAAATTAATTGTTTTGTTATCTTACGAAAACAATTTTCATGCTAGTCCCTTTGGATATTTTCCCATGAACTGTTGTGATCAACCCTCCAAAACTGTGTACTAATGATAAGATTGTTGGACGATTGCTCCGAATACAGTTTTTTTTTCATCTGATTTTCTCATTGTCTGCACTAGGCATCAATGGGACCAAACGTTTTAAACTGAATGGCTCAGTTGGTTGCTGATTTGCATAAATGACTCCATTATAATTTAGCTTCTTTAATATCACACTGAGGGGTAATTTACTAAAAGCAAATAACCAGTGCACTTTGCATTCTGCTCTGGGGCAACTGCTCTTACAACGTGCAACTTCACTTTGCAAAGTGCACAGTCTATTTTCCATTAGTAAATTAACCCCTGAGTGCTGTGTATGTATGTGAACTGAGCAGGAAGTGGGATTTAGATTTTGGAGAAATATATATATATTTTCATATTCTGAGCACCTAGCAGGCATCACTAGAAGCACTTTGTGTAAAAAGATTGTACATAAGGTTTATTTCCATCAAGATTCTGACTGCCATGGGTAGCACATCCTGCACCTGTTTGTCACTATATCAGTGCTCGTAAATGTGTGTTATAAGGAAATGTATGCTCGGGTAAATGCCTGATGTGCAGTCATTAACTTGTATGGCAGGCGGCACGTGCAGCACCTGCAAATTACACTAGGCATATAGTATAAAAGCCCTAGGTGCATAAACCTCGTAAAGCTATTATTACAAAGGTAATTTTAGGGCTTTCTACTCAAAGACATGTTCAAGTGCAAAATGTATTAGGCCTGCTATGCCCTCCATGTGACCTGCTGCATCCAAAGAAAGTATATGAAACATAGCATCAGAACAGGCATCCACAAAAGTAGAAGCCCAATACTTTGGCCCTTACTATTGTCTTCTTGTTGTTAATTGCTTCATGTACAATGCATTGGTTTTTACTGCGGTAGTTGTCAACAAGGACTTAAACAGGCTATACACAGAGCTTATTTCTTTCTTGCAACCAACTGTATATGTTATATGTTGCACATACCATATTTCTATTATTGATTCACATAATAATACCAATTGGCAGTCTGTGCCTAATTCTGTACTACATGACCAGGCACAGACAAAGCACAAGGAGCACAGTGGTCAGGCATGTTTTATTGATAGAACTAGACAAGGGTGTGCTTCCCTACGCACCAAAAGGCCACTTAGCTAAAACTCAACATTTATTGTAAATCATAAAAAGTATGTAAATGACCATAACAGGTATACCCATAGAATGAGGTCGATGCCATTATTTATAAAAATCAACGTTCTACCTTTAGGTGGTACCAAGTTTAAATGGTGAAAACTTCTCTTGAATATATACGTATAGACAACATGAGGCTTAACATTTCTTCTTATATTCAATATTAAGGCTCCAGGAGATTAGATTTTGGGAGCACCTTCTGATTTTATTTTCATTTAGGTTCACATGATTTATTTTTTTATTTATCCGCACACATTCTTCCCCCCCTCTCATTTTTCTTTTTTTGTGGGGTGAGATATGCCTTGTGTCAATGTAGTCTTGATTAAGAGAGAGGCGTTTTTGTGGATATGGTGATATATGGGGCTTGTCCATCAGTGGTTATTTGTGTCCAAATGGATGAGTGTACCCATATTACATATCTGAGAGTAAGATAATTTCATGGAGCAGAAGACATATAGCCCACATCTTCAGTAAGATAGTATTTAATGGTATACTTTCTCTTTTTCTGTTTATCTCATTTTTATATGTGGCCAATAGATGGGAGGAGAGACAGATATACCCCCATCTCTTTATACCAGTTGGTGTTGGGGAAGTAGACTTTGCTTTTATATATCCTTTAAACAGCCTGGAGCCTTTAGATTTAATGTAAGAGAAGATTATAACCCTCATATTGTCTATATGTATATATCAAGAGAGGTTTCACCAAGTATACTTGGTAGATGTTAATATTACCATATAGAGATAAAATGTTGGTTCATATATAATAGTATTGACCTCATCCTAAAAGTATACCCATTATGGTAATTTATATACTTTTTATGATTTAGGCCCCTTCCACACGGGGCGGATCCGCTTACAGCAGTCTGCCAGCTCAGCGGAGATCTCTCCGTTGATCTCCGTTGAGCCGGCGGATGACAGGTCCCTCTCTGCTCACTGAGTGGGGAGGGGCTTGTCGAGTGCGGTTGTCTCCTATGAAGCGATCGGACAAATACAGACAGCATGTCCGTTTTCATCAGATCTCACCCTATACGATCTGCCATGGATGGATGGCGAGGTATTGGCATCCGTCTAATTTTAGCAGATCGGATGTCAGCGGACATGTCACTGCTGACATCCGACGCTCCATAGAGAGGCATGGAGCGGCCGTTCAGGTGTGCCGAAAAAACTGACAGGCGGACCTGAGCGGTCCGGCAGTGTGAAAGGGGCCTTACCATAAAGGTTAAGTTTTAGTTAAGTGGCCTTTTGGTGCATAGGGAAGTTCACCCACGTTTAGATCTAGTCTAATTTTGCCACAGTTAAGTGTTATCAATATCACAGGTTTTGTATATTTGTTTAATGATATCTCCATATTAGAACTTACTCTGATTGTTTGTTTCAGAAATATATTTTGAAGAGAATTAAACCAATTTTCCAACATTATGCAAGTGTTCTTAAAAGAAATTTTGATGAAACTGCTGATGACTTTTTTGTTCAGTAAGTGCTATATGGTTATTCATGTTTAAAGTAATTATTGCCATACTTACTCAGAAGAAGCACATGGAACCACTATGTTAGTGTTTTTTTACCTACAAAAAAAAATACATTTGCCAGGTTGTAGTCACAATTCCATGAATCATAGCTCAGTAGTGCTGTGTCCCAATTACATTCATGAAATTAGCTGGATTGTAATGCCGCGTACACACGATCGGTTCGTCTGATGAAACCGGTCTGATGGACCGTTTTCATCAGACGAACCGATCGTGTGTGGGCCCCATCAGTTTTTTTCCCATCGGTGAAAAAACTTAGAACCTTTTTAAAATTATCTGATGGTTAAAAAACCGATAGAAAAAAAACATAGTCTGTGGGGATATCCATCGGTTAAAAATCAACGCATGCTCAGAATCAAGTCGACGCATGCTCGGAAGCATTGAACTTCATTTTTCACAGCACGTCGTCGTGTTTTACGTCACCGCGTTCTGACACAATCGATTTTTTAACTGATGATGTGTAGGCAAGACTGATGAAAGTCAGCTTCATCGGATATCTGATAAAAAAATCCATCAGACCATTTTCATCGGATGAACTAATCGTGTGTACGCGGCATTACAGTTTAAAGAGACAATGTGGGGATTAAGGCTGATCATACACAACACACTTTCAATTTGTATGCAGTCAGGTAGGTGCTTGCATTACATAGTTCAAGGTAAATCTAAAAGGAAATTTAATTGAAAAATTGTATAATGTATGCCTAGCGTAAGATTAGAGAAGCCAGAATCTCAAATAGTTGTGCATAGAAACCAGCATTTATCTTTAATTTTCAAAGCTTAACTGAACAAGCTGAAGAAAGAACGTGATTAGTTGCCATGCACAGCTACTCCAGATTCTGGCTGCTCCAGTTTTGATATATTCCCCCACTGTCACCTTGACAGTGAAAAGGGGGTGCTGATGTCACTATCTTAGTCATGGCTAGGCAATGGCTGCTAGGCCATGAGCACCGTAACTGGAGAGGAGACCACATACTAGATAGTGGCACCAGCTTCGATAGAGGAAGTCACTAGGCAAGGTGACAGTGGGGTTGATTTACTAAAGCCAAAAAGGCTGTTCAGGGAATTTACACTTTGAAAGGGGTGAATGAGGTTAAATATCACTTTTCAAAAAATACCCAATCAAATGCAATTGATAAAACAGCATATTTGCTTGCACATGTTTGGATGATGGAAGTCAGCAAAGCTTCTTCACAGTTCCTAAGCTCTGAAGAAATTTCCCTTGTAAAGTAAATCACCTATTTGCCTTTGTGACAAGTGAAATAATTGCGCTGTAAAGTGTTATACAAAATTATGTGTGTTAACATATACAACCACATACATATATATGTATATAAGTGGGTAGAAAACCACCATAGGGGTAACACTAATATACCAGCAAAAAAGTTTGTTGAGCAGTCCTTGATCAAGGACACAGTGCCAGGAAGATCCAGGTACACCAAAATCCAGCCGTGTAAAGATACAATGCTTGATCCAATCAGTAGCGATGTAAGTTTAGAAAAATATTAAAGACACAAAAATAAAGATAAAAATAAAAATGAAAATAGTTCAGAAGAGGGAGGCCTTGTATCCGAAATTGGGTGAAAGACAGAAGATGAGCCGTAACCAAGATCTCATATATACACCTCTGGTGATCCCAGCAGCTCACCTCAGATCTGGCAAGCTGGACTCGGTCAGCCTGTTCCTGGTGGGTATGGTCCGGGATTGGATATCACATACGGGTCTCCATAAAGTGTATTACATGAAAAAACAGGAAAGGCAAAAGCCAAATGGTGTAATAACGTCACAGAGGGAGGGTGATGGCTATGATCTTAACCAGTGGAGATGCACTCACATGTGGATATAGACCTGGGGCTCGTCTACACGAGCGCCGAGCTTGTCAGTCCCTCCTTCCTCTCCCTTGCTAATTCTCCAAAACTGCAGGCTAGAAGTCCCGTGTCCCCAATGGCTCGCGGCTCACTCCTGGAGTCTAACAACTCAATGTTTATCCCCTGATGAAGTCACGTGTTGTGACGATACGCGTCGGGATTGGAGGGCGAGACACACTCTAGCATCCGACGAACGGACGTACGAGTTCGCCACTCGTAGGATTGATGCGGGATTTTCGATTTTAAATGTGAGTTTTTTACTTGTTTTTAATAAATATTTTACGTCTGACCGGGCTACGCTATGGTTGTATATTTACTTTTCCCCCATGCATGACTGTGCCATCTGAGCATCCAGCCTGAGCTATAGACAGAGGGGAAGAGGTGGAGGCATAGATCCATTGCGAGTCCGCACTCGTGAAGGAAGGTCCTTTTTTTACCATTTTATGTAAGTGTACCACTATTTGGGCATCCCTGGGGCCTGTTGATGTTCACGGTATCACACGATTAGGCTTGTCCTTCTGCTTTATCTTACATGCACCATCGAGACCCTTATATACATACATCAAGATTTGAGTTGTTAGACTCCAGGAGTGAGCCGCGAGCCATTGGGGACACGGGACTTCTAGCCTGCAGTTTTGGAGAATTAGCAAGGGAGAGGAAGGAGGGACTGACGAGCTCGGCGCTCGTGGAGACGAGCCCCAGGTCTATATCCACATGTGAGTGCATCTCCTCTGGTTAAGATCATAGCGATCACCCTCCCTCTGTGACGTTATTACACCATTTGGCTTTTGCCTTTCCTGTTTTTTCATGTAATACACTTTATGGAGACCCGTATGTGATATCCAATCCCGGACCATACCCACCAGGACCAGGCTGACCGAGTCCAGCTTGCCAGATCTAAGGTGAGCTGCTGGGATCACCAGAGGTGTATATATGAGATCTTGGTTACGGCTCATCTTCTGTCTTTCACCCAATTTCGGATACAAGGCCTCCCTCTTCTGAACTATTTTCATTTTTATTTTTATCTTTATTTTTGTGTCTTTAATATTTTTCTAAACTTACATCGCTACTGATTGGATCAAGCATTGATGAACTGTATCTTTACACGGCTGGATTTTGGTGTACCTGGATCTTCCTGGCACTGTGTCCTTGATCAAGGACTGCTCAACAAACTTTTTTGCTGGTATATTAGTGTTACCCCTATGGTGGTTTTCTACCCACTTATATACATATATATGTATGTGATTGTATATGTAAACACACATAATTGTGTATAACACTTTACAGCGCAATTATTTCACTTGTCACATTTATCACTTTTGTCTATCGAGGTAGACCTTTCTTTAGTTGCAGCAGTATCCTTATTCTGCCTTTGCCCCTTCACTTTAGACAGCGCAGGAGTTCACTTCACTTATATTTTACACACCTATTTGCCTTTAATAAATCCACTTCAGTGTCTTTTTAATCTATTTTTACAAGTCTGTCTCAGGCCTCGTACACACGACGGAGTTTCTCGGCAAAAACCAGCAAGAAACTTGCTGGGAGATATTTTTTTGCAGAGGAAATCGGTCGTGTGTACATTTTCGTCGAGGAAACTGTCGAGAAACTTGACGAGACAAAAAGAGAGCACGTTCTCTATTACCTTGACGGGAATGGAGAAAATTAGCTTGTCGAGTTCCCTTGACAGCCTGACAAGGAACTCGACGAGGAAAACAATGTGTTTCGCTCGTCGAGTTCCTCGGTCGTGTGTACGAGGCTTCATACATCAATATGGCCACCCATATACACAGGGCTGGATTATCATTAGGCACAGTAGGTTTAAACCACTATAGGCACCAAAGGCAGCTTTTTCTTAAGATAGTTGTGGGCTACTCATTTTTTTCTGTCATTAGTAGAAACACAATTTGTCATATATGCTTACTTATACATTGTCATTCTAAATTAGGCTGTGACCAGTAAATCAGAAAAATATTCAGTGCAACATAGGTGATCACAGCAGAAGAAGGTTGCCAGGGGTAATATACCAGCAGGCTTTAATGATGGAAAGTCATATATACACTACTGTGCAAACGTTTTAGGCATGTGAAAAGACAAATGCTGTAAGATTAGGAATGCTCTCAGAAGTAGAAGCATTAATAGTTTTTTTTAACCAATTAACAAAATGGAAAGTAAATAAACAGAATAGGAATCCAAAACAAATTGATATTTGGTGTGACTACCCTTTGCCTTCAAAACAGCATCAATTCTTCTAGGTACACTTGCACACGGCTTTTGAAGGAACTTGGTAGGTAGGTTGTTCCAAACATCTTGGGGAACTAACCACAGATCTTCAAATCATTTTTTAGCTTCATGTCATTTCAGACAAACTCAGTGGTGTTGAAATTAGGGCTCTGTGGAGGCCAAACCATCACTTCCAGGACTACTTGTTCTACTTTTCACTGAAGATAGTTCTTTATGACATTTGCTGTATGTTTGGGGGTCATTGTCCTGCTGCAGAATACATTTGGGGCCAATCGCACACCTCCCTGATGGTATGGCATGACGGATAAATATCTGACTGTATTTCTCAGCATTGAGACCAATTCTTTAACACCATTTGCAGAAATGCAGCCACAAGCTTGTGGATAGTTGCGTTGCTTAGCCTTGTTTCCTCACCTGAGCTATGGCTTTTTGGGAGCATTTCTTCCATGAGGACCACTTTTGACCAGACTTCTCTGGACAGTAGACGGATGAACCAGGGTCCCACTGGTTTCTGCCAGTTCTTTGCTGATAAAGCAGGAACAAAGCTATGCTAAGCACTAGTGTTAGTGCGAAACGCGTCAGTAGTTGGGTTTTATTTCTTTTTACTTTGCTGTGACTTGTAGTGCTGTCCTTTTTTCAATAACGGCTACAATTTGTTCAGTGTGCAGCTGTCCAGAGACAATCTTTGTTTCTGCTTTGCTAAGTGCATTGCCTGCACCTGAGTTGTCTGCAATGGTGGATGTTCGTCTGGGTTCCCACCTGGAGTGGCTACTCCCTTTCCCAGTTCTATGCTGATGGCATTGCTGGACATCTTCCAATGTGAAAGGCAAGTAAGCATGATGTGTGTTTCATCTGCTGTAAGTTTCCTTGGCCGACCACTGTGTCTACAGTCCTCAAAATTGCCCATTCTTTGTGCTTCTTCAAAAGAGCTTGAACAGCACATCTTGAAACTCCAGTCTGCTTTGAAATCTTTGCTGGGAGAAACCTTGGTGATGCAGCATAACTAGCTTCTGACTCTCTGCTGTGTTCAGTCTTGCCATGGTGTATGACATCACATGTGACATGAAATTGTCTTCCACAACCTCACCTTGGTAGCAGAGTTTGGCTGTTCCTCACCCAGTTTTAAGCTACCTACACATCTGTTTCTGTTTCAGTTGACTGTGTTTCAGTCTACATATTAAATTGATGATCATTAGCCCCCTGCTTGGTATAATTTATTATTCATACACCTGATTCTAATCCTACAAAATCTCTGACGTTGTGCAAGTGTACAAAGTGTGATTGTAAGAATCGATGCTGGTTTGAAGCTAAAGGGTAGTCACATCAAATATTGCCTGAGTTAGACTTTTCTTCTGTTCACTTTGCATTTTGTACACTGATAAAAATAAACATTTAAAATACTGTATATATTTTTGAAAACATTCTTAATTTACAGCATTTCTTCACACCTGCCTAAAACTTTTGAACAGTACTGTATATACACACAGTATATATAACAATAGAAGTTGCTTTACTAAAGGCAAATATACAGTGCAGTTGCTCTAGATCTGAGGGGAAACTCTGAAATGAGGGAAAGCTCTGCTGATTTCTTTCATCTAATCATGTGCAAGCAAAAATTCATTTTCTTCTTTTGCTTGCATATGATTGGGTATTTTTTGAAAAGTGTGGCTTTACCTCATTTACTAAGCTCTGGCGCAACTGCACTTGCAGTGCACAGTATATTTGCCTTTAGCAAATCAACCCTGTATTGTATCAACAGAGCTGATCAACCTGACTTTTATTTAGCTCTTTATATTCAGCCGTATGCGACAACTCCTGGTATAATGTACGCAAAAATGCTTATTATGTAACACGTTTTCTTTTTCTAAGTGAAGATTGCACTAGAATTAGATAAGGGAGTCATTTTCATTCTTTACAAAAATACTAGAATACTAAATCTGGTAAATAAACTATAGCTAATGCCAATGTACACTGTAGAAGAGTTAAGCCTCGTACACACGACCGAGTTTCTCAGCAAAAACCAGAAAGAAACTTGCTGGGAGATATTTTTTTGCCGAGGAAACCGGTCGTGTGTACATTTTCGTCGAGGATACTGTCGAGAAACTCGACGAGCCAAAAAGAGGGCAAGTTCTCTATTTCCTCAACGGGAATGGAGAAACTTGCCTTGTCGAGTTCCTCGACAGCCTAACAATGAACTCGACGAGGAAAACGATGTGTTTCGCCCGTCGAGTTCCTCGGTCGTGTGTACGAGGCTTGAGAAGTCTTCCATGTAGAAGTCAATGGCTGTAAAACCAGAGAGTACAGCTACCCTCCTCAAAGATTACCAGAGTCTCCTTCCCAGAGGACTGCTGTAAAAATGGGGAAGAAATAAAACCTGCAGTAGGGCTTTCTGTAACCCCAGTTGGGAGATTTCCCTTCATTTCCTGTCCCCGTGACACTCTGGGGTTGATGGTAGCCAATCAGCTTCTAACTTCAGTTTGTTCAATTAAGCTTTAACAAAAAAAAAAAACTTGGAAGCTGATTTATTTCTATGCAGAGCTGCACCAGATTTTGGACTCTCCAGTTTTAGTAAATCAACCCAAATGTGTGTCAGAATGTGAGAAAGGATTTGGAAAATACCAATATAAACTTGCTTTGATATTTTAACCACTTATCACTCTATCCCTAACTAAAAACTACGTTGTGGGAAGAGCTAGGCTTTAATCATTGCCCTAACAAAGGAACATCTTCCCAAGTGAAAATTGACACTCTTTTTATTTCTTTAAAGTACAGGAATTGATCTTATATTCAAAACTGCTTGTTCCTTGGGGCTGCCAGACTGTCTGAGTTTGGCAAGTGACATCTATACCAAATGGATGGCTAACACTTCCAATAATGGGTAAGTTACATAGGCGTACTGTATATGTGTAATACATACAATGAAAGTTTTTTTCTCAATGAACGTGATTTTTTTCTCAATGAAAGACATTTTCTAAAATAACGTTTAATGCAAAAGTGTTTGAAGAAAATGTTGCTTAGCCTCTGCTTGCTATTATATTTCCTGAACTTTACAACTCCACTAATACCATCTCTAATCTATATGTCCGGGATGTACAGGTCAAATACAGGTTTCATCTATGTTTCTTTTGTAGCCTCCTAACATTGCTCAGAGGAAACTGCTAATAAATAATGATTCTGGAGATGCATGGATATTTAGAGCCGGTTCACACAGGGGCGACTCGTCAGGTGACTCAGCCCCCTAACAAGTCGTGCTCCGCTCTGTTCAATGGAACTGTTCTAATAGGAGCGACTCAAGTCGCTCCGACTTAGAAAAAGGCTCTTGTGCGACTTTGGGGGCGACTCGGGGCAACTTGCATTGACTTCAATACAGAAGTCATTTTGCAAGTCGCCACTGAAGTCGTCTTGAGATCGCCTTGCCGAGTCGCCCTCAAAGTTGTGCCACCCCTGTGTGAACCGGCTCTTAATGGGATATTTATAGACAGAACTCTAAGGCCGTGTACACCCGGTCGGTCCATCCGATGAGAATGGTCCGACGGACCGTTTTCATCGGTTCACCGCTGAAGCAGACCGATGGTCTGATGTGCGTACACACCATCAGTTCAAAAACCGATCGGGTCAGAATGCGGTGACGTAAAACACACGACGTGCTGAAAAAAACGAAGTTCAATGCTTCCAAGCATGTGTCGACTTGATTCTGAGCATGCGCGGGTTTTGAACTGATGCTTTTGTGTACTAACCATCGGTTTGGACCGATGGTCAGCCGTCCATCGGTTCGATTTTAAAGCAAGTTCTATAATTTTTGTCCGAAGGACAACAGACCGATGGGCCGTACACACGGTCGGTTTGGACCGATGAAACTGGACTTCAGGCCGTTGTCATCGGTTTGGACCAACCGTGAGTACGCGGCCTTAAAAAGAACATTGGGCAGTAAGAGATCTGTCCATCTTCCACTGATCAAGAAGCCAACAAGCTTGGGCGATAAGACACCAAGGCGCTTTGCAGGTGCTATAACGCAAAAAAATAGCGCCTTTAATGTGCCCTGAAAGAGCCGCTCTATTCACTCCAGTGTGAGAAAGACAGAGAGTTTTCACACTGGAGCGGTGCGCTGGCAGGACATTAAAAAATGTCCTGCAAGCAGCATCTTTGGAGAGGTGAAGGAGCGGTGTGTACATCGCTCCTCCACCACTCTTGCCAATGAAATGAATGGGCACCGCGGCCATACCGCCAGCAAAGAGCCGCTGCAGTGGCACTTTGCAGGTGGTTTTAACACTTTTTCGTCCGCTAGCGGGGGTTAAAAGCGCCCTGCTAGTGGCCGAATACCTCCGCAAACATAACGGTAAAGCGCTGCTCCACAGTGTGAAAGGGGCCTAATGTTAAAATTGGACCCTCTCATATCTAACATAAAAACACTGATTGTCCTGTACAGCCATTGAGGTACAATTATAATAAATAAAAGTGCACACTGTAAAGATTTAAATTCCAAGCTTTAGAAGAGGTGATTGTAGACATATTAGTGCACTTGTGACAGAAACAATTGAGTACTGACCGTGATCCTTTTGTATTTACACTAACATACAATTTTTTAGAACTTTGTTGGTTTATCTTTACACAAAAATGTATGTAAAAGTGAACTAGCACTTTAAGAAGAGGTATTTCACCACAGCTTGGAGGGTACTCCATCTGTATACAGATTTACAATAAAAAAAACAGCTGTTTGACATACACAATTGTAGCAATGACACCTCTAAAACCAAGGCCCATTACAAACGTAAAGTTTTTTTGTCATTCAACCCAGATGGCTGAACGAAAAAAAAATAATAACTTGACAAATGCAACACACATAGTTACATACTGTAGTTACATAGTAGGTGAGGTTGAAAAAAGACACAAGTACATCAAGTCCAACCTATGTGTGTGATTATATGTCAGTATTACCTTGTATATCCCTGTATGTTGTGGTCGTTCAGATTCCTATCATATTCACATATGATGGTGTGGGGATCTCCGGTGCAGCGATCTCCCCCACTGTGCCTTTGTGTTCTGTCAGGGGGACTGCCAGAACTCATTGATCAGCGCCGGCAGCAATTGGCTGCGAGTGATGATCGAATGTTGTTTTTCCAGCATGTCCATTTGGAAAGACAACATTTTGGACAGTGTTAATTATACTAGCTTATACCGGCTGATATTTGGCCTGTAGCAAGTGTTGTCAGAAGGTAAGGAAATACCATAAAACATGCCATAATTGAAGTGTTGATAATGGTAACTGTAATATATACGTAGCATTACCCCCAGAGGAGCTGCTGGTTGTTCCGGGTGGCACATTTACCTCATGGCTCCCCCGAATTCCTAGGGGTGGATGATGCGTATTGCATTTGGTTGAAGTAAAGGAATGTCCAGACAGGTGCTCTTTGCTGTGCTCTTTATTACCCAGCTGAGTAAAAACAATAAACTTGTGGTGAGGAAAGTAAAGTTGAAGAAGAAAGGAGAACAGCAGATTCAGGCGTGATGTTAGGGAAACAGTCCTGCTCCCAGGCGTAACACTTTTCTGCGCCACTCCTGCATGAGTGGGTTTAGCGTACCCGGACAGGCCTCTCTCACTGACCTGGAAGCCAGAGTATCACTCAAACATTTGTAGGATAGAGTCTCTGCCACAGACCCTCCATGGTGAACGTCAGGGAGACACCTCTGCCACAGGCCCTCTCTGATTTGTAGTTACGGAGATAATCCTCCTTAGATGAATTACGCCTGGATCTCCTTCAACTTGTCGCCCAGGTACCGACTGACAGGTGATCAATCCCTCAGTGTCCGGCTACCTTGATCCCAGGTGGTTTGTCAAGGCCCTTTTGGATCGCCAGCCTCTCAATGGCGCTCCTCAGACGGACTCCCCACCGAACAGCAATACAGCTTGGGATCCTCAAAGGTGGGAACCCAGTCGCTCACTGGGTCCCCAGAGCTGTTCAGATGCTCCAGGCCAACATCGTCCCGGAACCAGGAACACTGCGTGGCACGCACGCCCCGGCCAGGTAGGCCATAACACTGGGGCACCGTGATGTGGTCACCCTAAAGGTGGGCGCCACCCTCGAAGCAGAAGAAGAAGACCCAGAACCAATGGTGTCTGCCTCATAAATACCCCTCCCCAGCATGCACAACGAGGCCAAACCTTCCTGATTGGCTGCTGGGAAAGAGCACCCAAACCTCGACTCCACTGCTGCCACCTGCAGCACCGGGGTTGGAAGAACACCCCAGCGCAACAGAATGAGCCCACAGCACAGCCAAGCACATAACAATTTGGATCAGAGTTTAACTACACTCTGATCTCCCTCTAAATTTAACTAGCACCGGTACCATAAAGTACCCAGGCGCTACACATATATTCGGTATGTATAGGCCTGGGGGAAGAGGGGGATTTAGGCTAACGTACATTAGTCTACAATTGTACCGCTTTAAGATGCAAAAATCTGACATAATCATACTGCAAGGGTGGCTACTAAATAAACGTAAACATTTTTTTTAACTGCAAATCAAAATAACTCAGTCATTAAAGTGACACTAAGAGCCCATTCACACAGGGGCGGGATGACTTTGGGGGCGACTCGGCAAGGCGACCTGAAGACGACTTCAGAGGCGACTTGCAAAATGACTTCTGTATTGAAGTCAATGCAAGTCGCCCCCAAAGTCGTACAAGATCCTTTTTCTAAGTCTAGGCGACTTGCGTCGCTAATATTAGAACGGTTCTATTGAACAGAGCGGGAAGCAACTAGTCAGGCAGCTGTCGCCCCTGACGAGTTGCCTCTGTGTGAATGGGCTCTAAAGCTTCAATTTGTTTTTAAATAACAAACATGTCATACTTACCTCCACTGTGCAGTTAGTTTTGCACAGAGTGGCCCTGGTCGTCCTCTTCTGGGGTCCCACGGCGGCTAACCCCCTCTGGGAAGCTCTCTCCCAAGGGGGGTACCTTGCGGGCGCGCTCCCGTGCCATACAATCGGCGGATTGTATGACTTGGCCCCCGAAATTTCGGAGGTCATTTTGTTTATATTTAAGAGGGAGGGGCAGCCGCATACCCAAGTAGTCGGGTCCAAATTAATTGAACACTCTCTAATAATTCTTTGTCTATTACATGCTGTATTGTGATCTGGTCATTTTAATTAAGTTTGATTATAAAGAAAAAATTTGTAGCTCCACTTTTATATAATGAAACTGAAGGTCAAAGATTTTGTGGTAATAGTGCTCAGTAATATGTGAATGTGCTCATCTCTGAAATTACAATGATGTTGTCCATAGCAGCCAGCTTTGGAAAACGACATTTGGAGAATGAAAGTATGACGGTGTTTAGCTGCTATAGGGTGATGTTTATTTTCCACTGATTTCACTTCATTCAGCTAAAATAATAGGCTCTCATTGATTACTACCCTGTGCACTTTACCGCTGCGTCTTGTACTACCTTAGTAAAGTAGTGTGATCACCTCTGATAGTAACATGGTAACATTTTATCCATGGTATCTAATCCTGCAGGATACCACAGTCCATTAAAGGAACAGTTTACTGCTATGGTATCGCAGTGGGTGGAGAAAAGGAATGGGATCATGCCTGGAATGTATACAACAAATCAGACCTTTCAGATGTCTGGGATTACAGTTGCCTGAAACATAGCTTGAGCTGTACCAAGGAGCCATGGCTGCTGTATCGGTAAGCAGTACATTGACACTCAATACAACCTATATCTTATACCATAAGAATATCTATGTGCAGGGAGGTTTATTTTATAACATAGAAGACCCAGCCTTGTAGCCAAGGTCTTCTGTATTTTTATCCAGGCATGGCTATGGTGTTCCAGTCCACACAATGCATAACTGTTTCTTTTTGCTGGTGTTTTGGGAACAAAGATTGTTGAACACTATACATGTTCAGTTTGGGTGTTCCTTGCAGCATCTATTGTAGCCTTGCTAATGTTTCTCAAACAAAGAGAAATTGCTTAGTACAGTTGTTTGACAAAAACTTAAAGCTCCATCTGCAATCATGTTTTGGAAAATGTGCATAGGGTTGCAATGAGTTAAAGCAACATTAAACCCCAAAACAAAAATCCATTAGATTACAGGTTACATATTCTTAGATGTGGTGGCTGCATTATTATCTTGTTTCAGGCTTATTTCCATTATTTTCACTTGGGGATTCTGCCAGCAAGTCTGTTATTTTCAGCATCCATTAACAGACCACGATGTCCATTAAAAATGGCAGTTAGAGGGTTGAGATAAACTATTTAAAGTGTTACTAAACCCAGGAACCTGCATTCACTATATCTGGTCTCCCACAGTACACAAAACATGGAAATGCAATCATGTTTGTAAATATAAACTGTAAATACTTTTTCTTATCAGCAGTATATAGCTGTCATCTATCAGTGTAGGAGGAGTGTTCATTCTCCTCTGACTGTCTTATGAGGCTGCATGACCCCTGACCCTGTCCAGTCAGTGCTGATAGTTGCATAGTTAGTCAGGTTGAAAAAAAAGACACAGGTTCATCCAGTTTAGCCAAAAAATAAAAATAATACAATCCCATATACACAATCCTATACCCACAGTTGATCCAGAGGAAGGCAAAAAACCCCAGCAAAGCATGATCCAATTTGCTCTAGCAGGGGGAAATTTGTATTCCTGATCTCCCGAAAGGCAATTGGATTTTTTCCTGGATCAACTTTACCTATAAATGTCAGTACCCAGTTATATTATGTACATTTGGGAAAGAATCCAGGCCTTTTTTAAAGCAATCTACTGAGCTTGCCAGAACCACCTCTGGAAGGAGTCTATTCAACTATTTCACAGCTCTTACTGTGAAGAAACCTTTCCGTATTTGGAGATTAAATATTTTTTCCTCTAGATGTAAAGAGTGCCCCCTTGTCCTCTGTGATGACTTTATAGTGAATAAATAAACAACAATTTCCCTATATGGACCACGTATGTATTTATACATATTGATCATATTCCCCATTAATCGCCTCTTCTCAAGAGTGAATAATGTCAGTTCCTCTAATCTTTCCTCATAGCTGAGCTCCTCCATACCTCTTATGAGTTTGGTTGCCCTTCTCTGCACTTTCTCCAGTTCTCCGATATCCTTTTTGAGAACTGGAGCCCAAAACTGAACTGCATATTCCAGATGAGGTCTTACTAATGATTTGTACAGGGGCAAAATGATATCTCTCTCTCTGGAGTCCATACCTCTTATACAAGAAAGGACTTTGCTGGCTTTGGAAACCGCAGCTTGGCATTGCATGCCATTATTGAGCTTATGATCTACCAAAACCCCCAGATCTTTCTCCAATATGGATCCCCCCAGTTGTACTCCCCTAGTATGTATGATGCATGCGCATTCTTAGCCCCCAAGTGCAAAACTTTTTATTTATCAACATTTAGGCCTCATGCCCACAGACGTTTTTACAGCCACTTTTTTTTGCAGCTTAAAAAGGCCTCTCCATATTAGCCTGTGGCCTCATGTCCACCCTGGTGTTTTTGAGCTGTAAATGGCATGGCCGTTTTTTAGGTGCAAAAACAGGACAGGTGTGTTCTGAGGCTCCAGCGCTAGAGCTGTAAAAATGTTAGACGCCGGCAAAAGGTGTTAAATGCAATTTAACAAGGTTTAACGATGTGTTAAGCCTCGTCCGGCATTTTTGTCTCTATTCAAAATCAATGGTTCCCTATGGGAGCCCATTGTTTTGAATAAAGGTGGCACCAGACGTTGGATCAAGAGGATCCGACTTGCGGTGCGACTTGTGTGCTGCGAATCTTGAGGGGGGGAACCCTGCAAAAAAAAAAAAAAAAATGCGTGAGCTTCCCCCTAAGATGCTACCAGACCCTTTGGTCTGGTATGGATCGTAAGGGTAACCCCCACACCAAAAAAAAATGACATCGCCGTCCCGGGGCATGATGGGATGGTAATGTCAGAAGGAGCGGGGTCTCCGGATGACATCACCCGGTGATTTATTGATACTTTTTTTCCCTAGATGAATGGGTAGGGGTACAATGTACCCCATACTCATTCAAATAGGGTGGGGGGGGCAGGATCTGGGGGCCCCCTTATTAAAGGATTAAAGGGGGCTCCCAAATTCCGATAAGCCCCCCACCCGCAGACCCCAACAACCAACGACCAGGGTTGTCGGGAAGAGGCCTTTGTCCTCATCAACATGGGGACAAGGTGCTTTGGGCGGGGGCACAGGTCCCCCTGCCCCAAAGCACCAACCCCCCTATGTTGAGGTCATGTTGAGGGCATGTGGCTTGGCTCGCTCGCCCCCCCCTTTCCTGACCTGCCGGGCTGTGTGCTTGGATAAGGGTCTGGTATGGATCTTGGGGGGACCATCACGCCATTTTTTTTGGTGTGGGGGTTACCCTTAAGATCCATACCAGACCGAAGGGGGGGAACCTCACGCAATTTATTTTTTATTTTTGCGGGGTTTCCCCCTCAAGATTCTCAGCACACAAGTCACACTGCAAGTCGGATCCTCTTGATCCAACTTCTGGTGCGACCTCTATTCAAATCAATGGGCTCCCATAGGGAACCATTGATTTTGAATAGAGACAGAGAAACGCGGTTGTACTGGTGGCTTTACAGCCCGTTTTTTAAAACGTCTTTGGGCATGAGGCCTTAACCTCATTTGCCACTTAGTTGACAGTGCATTGAGGTTGGCTTGTAAATTGGAGACATGGAGACATGTAAATTGGAGATCATGTAAGGACGTTATTCCACTGCATAGCTTGGTGTCATCTGCAAAGACAGAAATGTTACTTTTATTCCCAGACCTGATATCATTTATAAAGATTATAAAAAGTAGGTGTCCCAACACTGAACCTTGGGGTACACCACTGATAACCTTAGAGTAAGAATCATTAAATACTACTCTCTGATTATTATTTTTTTAGACAGTTTTCTATCAATTTACAAACTGATATATCCAATCCTGTAGACCTTACCTTACACATGAGCCGTGTGTGGGGAACTGCGTCAAACGCTTTTACAAAATCCAGGTATACCACGTCCACTGCCACGCCTCTGTCAAAGGTTTTACTTACCTCTTCATAAAAAGAAATCAGGTTTGTCTGACAACTTCTGTCTTTCATGAATCCATGCTGTCTGCTGCTTAAAATATTTTTTTCCAGCAAGAACTCATCCATGTGGTCTATTATTAAACTCTCCAGTATCTTCCAAACTATAGAAGTTAAACTAACAGGTCTATAGTTACTTGGTAAAGACTTTGATCCCTTTTTAATTATGGGCACCACATTGGCCCTGCGCCAATCCAGTGGTACTATTCCCGTCATTAACCACTTCCCGACCGCCGCATGTATATGTACGTCCACAGAATGGCACGTACAGGCAAATGGGCGTACAGGTACGTCCTTGCCTTTTCTGCGGGTCGGGGGTCCGATCGGGACCCCCCCCCCCCGCTAAATGGCGGTCCGATTCCCGCAGGGAGCGATCCGGGACGACGGGGCGGCTATTCGTTTATAGCCGCTGCGTCGCAATCGCTCCCCGGAGCTGAAGAACGGGGAGAGCCGTATGTAAACACGGCTTCCCCGTACTTCACTGTGGCGGCTGCATCGATCGAGTCATCCCTTTTATAGGGAGACTCAATCGATGACGTCAGTCCTACAGCCACACCCCCCTACAGTTGTAAACACACACTAGGTGAACCCTAAATCCTACAGCGCCCCCTGTGGTTAATTTCCAAACTGCAACTGTCATTTTCACAATAAACAATGCAATTTATATTATTATGCAATTTATATTGCATTTTTTTCAAAATTGTCGCTCTATTTTTGTTTATGGCGCGAAAAATAAAAACCGCAGAGGTGATCAAATACCACCAAAAGAAAGCTCTATTTGTGGGGAAAAAAGGACGCCAATTTTGTTTGGGAGCCACGTCGCACGACCGTGCAATTGTCTGTTAAAGCGACGCAGTGCCGAATTGTAAAAACGCCTTTGGGCATTTAGCAGCATATTGGTCCGGGGCTTAAGTGGTTAACAAGTCCCTAAAAATTGGCTTTGAAATGATAGACCCTGTGCTGATCACATGTAACATCCAAAGAAAACTAAAAAAACTCTTTAGTAATACACACCAAACTGAGCATGTGCACCCCAAAGCTCTGTACTACCAGAAGATGGATTAGGGACAGTGGAAGAAGGGGAGGATCAGAGAAGACGGGATCAAACAGCCTTTTTACACAATGCGGAGGATTACCCCTTAGTGAGCATGCTTTCCTGCATATACAACTTGATTTTACTGTGGGCTTAGTAACACTTTAACACTGACAGAGGTGCTTACAATGGTCAGCATTGATTAATTTATGTAAAACCTTCACCCCAATGGGAAAAAAAAACTGCCTAAAAAGTATTGGAGGTAGATCAGCTTAACCCCAGGTTCACACTGACAGTTCAGCTGACCTTGCACAATTTCATTCCCGCATGTCAGTCCTGACTTTGGAGGCAATTTCAGAGACATCTGTATGGCTTGCTGCACAGATGTTAATGGAAATCGCACCCCGAAGTTGCCAAAAATAGTACAGAAACTACTTTTGGGAATCGGTGTGGCGTCGCACTGATTTGGACGGTGCCATTGCTGGAAATTGCCGCCGATTTGGCATGCGATTTGACATGCATGGAGCAGGTTGGTGAAACGGAATTGAGAGAATAATGGGATTATCTGTCTTAACATCAGGGAATGCATCTTTCAGTTTGCCATTTTCCTCTATGGAAATTCATCATCATTTTTACTGCATTGCAAGCACAGGTTGCAAGTTCACGGGTTGGATGAACTTTGGATAGAGACCAGGTTGCCCACTGGCAACTTTATCTTTAATAACATCTTGGAAATGACAGGAAAAACATGTTCTAACAATGTGGTGTAACTTTATCACATAATAATTACAGAACATATATATATATATATATATATATTAGAAAATAACTTAATAGTTTCCAGATCCTAGAAAATCGTTTTGAAAATTAACCAGTTTGAATGTTGTTGCAGTTATTTGGATATTGTCATGTTTGATGCGGCTCATAGTTTAACGGAGACATTCATGGATATGTTTAAGAATGATATAGGAAGGCACATAGCCTGGGAGTTCCTTAAAGAGAACTGGCATCGGTTTAAGGATGAAACGTAAGTACTGCATTTATTGGACATCATCATACATTCTCTATGTTGCCGCTGATTCTTTGCTTTCTGATCTGAAAAACTGCTGATTCTTACAGTGCATTGCCCCTAAAAATCTATATAGGCCATGTACAGTACCCCTATCTGCACAGTTCAGCCCAGAAATTAAATGCAAGGAAACTGCAGCAAGGATGGACTGCAATCAAAAAATCATATACAAGACCTCAACTGATTTGTAAACCCTTTTGGACCTTATACATTATATATAAATGTCCTGTGCATGCTCCTGCATACATCCCTGACAAAACCTGCTGTTAATTTGAAGTCCTTATTAGTGAGAAAAAACCAGAGCAGCCCCTGCAATAATAATAACCGCAGCAGTCAGTTGATGGGATTGATTAGTGTGTCTTTGTAAAAGTTATTTTACCACTGCTGTGTTAGTATAGTATTTGTATATCACCAGCTTGTTCTGTAATATGATCCTAGCCAACCTGTAATATGAGAATAAAAAGATTTTTTTATTAAAGATTTTCTCTTACACCCACTAATTAGTGATAATTAGCCCCCAGTTGATCTCTTTATCATCTTACAGCAGATCTTCACCCTTTAAATTGACGTAGCTTAAGTTTTGGCCCACCCCCCATCCTCTGTCATTACCTAGGCAAAATGACACCAGTGCCTCCTGGGATATGTGACGTTCATATACCAGTAGGTCCCGGGAGCCCTGCACTTACCCCATTCATTAAAAGAGGAGGCGGACAGGCCAGATGCGCATCATCGGAAGCCTGCACCAGAACACAGGAGAGCCGATGTAGCCTTCCAATGACATCACAGAGAAACATGGCGGTGCAGGACCCAGTTGAGGCTGCTGAGAAGAGGATCTCAGCAGGACTGGACCCGCTGTGTGGGTGAGTTTCTGAAATGTGAACAGCCCAACATCAGGTAATTGGGGTTGGGGTTAGGGGGAGGATGAAATTCCTCTTTCATTTACCTTTTTTTAAGTGGTTTCATCCTGACCAATATTTAATGTTTTATATTACTGTTAATAACACTCCTGCTACTTCCAAAGTTCTCAGTCTAACCTACTCTTTTGACCTGAAGGAATGGATATACGCTTCTACTCACTTTGCATCCTCTCCAACAATCCTTTCCCTCACTCTGACCACTACCTTATATCCTTTTCACTCTCTTCCATCTTCTCTCCCTCCAACCGCCTAACAGTTACCCGTAGAAACGTTCACCACCTCAACCCTTCTCTTCTCTACTCTGCTACTGACCCACCTCTATAACAAAATCTCATCTCTGTCCTGCCCTAACTTAGCCACTTCTGCCTAAAAAGCTTCACTGTCATCTTCCCTAGACAAACTCACCCCCTCACTACACACAGAATCAGGCCACAAATCCTTCAACCTTGGCAGACAGATGTCACTAGAAGTCTAAAAAAAACATAGCCATGCTCTTGAGCACCTGTGGCATAAGACTTAAGCCCCGTACACACGATCTGAATTTCCGATGGAAAAAGTCAGACTGAGTAATCGGAGTAATTCCATCGGAATTTCCAATGAGTTTAGATAAAGGCCCAGATTCACAAAGGAGATACGACGGCGTATCTCCAGATACGCTGTCGTATCTCTGAGTTGTGCCGTCGTATCTATGCGCCTGATTCTTAGAATCAGTTACGCATAGATTTCTATTAGATCCGACCGGCGTAAGTCTCTTACGCCGTCGGATCGTAACTGCATATTTACGCTGGCCGCTAGGGGCGTGTACGTTGATTTACGCCTAGAAATATGTAAATCAGCTAGATACGCGAATTCACGAACGTACGCCCGGCCGACGCAGTACAGATACGCCGTTTACGTTAGGCTTTTCCCGGCGTAAAGTTACCCCTGCTATATGGTGGCGTACATGCGGCGTACCAATGTTAAGTATGGACGTCGTTCCCGCGTCGAATTTAGAATATTTTACGTCGTTTGCGTAAGTTGTCCGTGAATGGGGCTGGACGTAATTTACGTTCACCTCAAAACCAATACGTCATTGCGGCGTATTTGGAGCAATGCACACTGGGATATGTCCACGGACGGCGCATGCGCCGTTCGTGAAAAACGTCAATCACGCAGGTCATGGTTATTTTACATAACATACGCCCCCCTGTTCCAAATTTGAATTAGGCGGGCTTACGCCGGCCTATTTACACTACGCCGCCGCAACTTACGGAGCAAGTGCTTTGAGAATACAGCACTTGCCCGTCTAAGTTGCGGAGGCGTAACGTAAATCGGATACGTTACGCCCGCGCAAAGATACGCGGATCTACGAGAATCTGGCCCAAAATGTTTGATTTTACTCCGATGGAATTCCGTCGGAATTCCGATGGGATTTTGGTCGGAC
The DNA here is from genome assembly GCF_905171775.1 of Rana temporaria. Taxonomy (NCBI): domain Eukaryota; kingdom Metazoa; phylum Chordata; class Amphibia; order Anura; family Ranidae; genus Rana; species Rana temporaria. Next base: position 144,103,031 of record NC_053489.1, read on the forward strand.
AAAGGTCAGATCGTGTGTACGGGGCTTAATAGTCAGAAAGATTTCAACCAATATAAATCTGCCCTCCAAAAATAAAATTCCTGCCTCCTCAATGCCAAGCAGACCTATTTTATCACTCTCATTAACAACTTATCACCTTGTCCCTGTCAACTCTTCTCTACCTTCAACTCTCTACTGCCCTGGAGATCGCCAATCACTTTAAACATAAGATTTATACAATTCGTGAGGACATCTCTACTGCACAGATGCCTTCTCCACCTAACACTGCATGTCCACAGGTACAATCATTACTTCCTTCATTCAACCCCACCGATGTAGATGAGGTTGCTAAACTTTTCTCTAACATCCACCTTACCACCTGCCCCCTGGACCCTGGTCCCTCACAAATGCTATGTTCACCTTCTGGCTCTATTCTACACTCCCTAACTCATATCTTCAATCTCTCCCTCTCTTTTGGCATCTTTCTAACTATAAAATATGCATTAGTCAACCCCATTCTTAAAAAGCCCTCACTAGACCCCACCAATTTTAACAACCTATGATTTCCTTGATCCCTTTTTTTTGATCCTTGAACGTCTGGTCAACAACTGACTGAGCGTCCACCTTGCCAAGAATAACCTTCTTGATCCCCCTTTAGTCTGGATTCCGCCCTCAACACTCCACAGAATCTGCTCTCCTAAAACTCGCAAACGATCTGCTAACAGCTAAATCCAATGGAAAATATTCTGTACTTCTACTCCTAGACCTCTCTGCTGCTTTTGACACAGTGGACCAGCCCCTCCCCCTCAAAAAAACTCCATGCCTCTGGTCTCCCTGGTCATCTCCCGCCTTGACTACTGCAACTCCCTCCTCACGGTAATACCTTTACATAGGCTATCCCCCCTTCACTCCATCATGAATGCTGCTGCCAGGCTCATCCACCCTACCAACGGCTCAGTGTCTGCTACCCCTCTATGTCAATCCCTCCACTGGCATCCACTCATTCAACAAATTAAATTCAAAATTCTTACACCAACTTACAAAGACATCCACAACTCAGCTCCCAGCTGCATCACTAACCTAGTCTTAAAATATCAACCTACTCGTTCCTCCCAAGACCTCCTGCGCTCTAGTTCCCTCGTCGCCTTCTCCCATGCTCGCCTCCAGGACTTTTCCCAAGTCTCTCCTATCCTATGGAACTCCCTACCCCAATCTGTCCGACTATCTCCTACTCTGCTTGCTTTTAGTCAATCCCTGAAACCCCTTCTCTTCAAAGAAGCCTATTCTGCCTTCACCTAACAACTGTACTTTTACTTTCTCCATCGGATCATCTCCTACAGTTATTACCTTCTGTATGACTTGACCCTCTCTTCTAGATTGTAAGATCTAAAAAGTAGGGCTCTCTGATTCCTCCTGTATTGAATTGAATTGTATTGTAACTGTACTATCTGCCCTCATGTTGTAAAATGCTGCGCAAACTGTTGGCGCTATATAAATATTGTATAATAATAATAATAATAATAATAATTTGTCTGTGTTCATTGCATAGTGTTGGTTTAAAAAAAAAATGTTTTGCTTCCTCAACTACACAAGATGGGGATATAAAGTCCTCTGCTTCTCTGAATTTGAAGTCCAGAACAAAGTCCTTCAAGCCCAACTCCATGTTTTAGTAAACTTCATATAGTTTGTTTGGACCAAGCTGGTCTAAACAAATTATTTTCTACAGATGCAGCAGCTGTGTGTGCAGTACTGGGACTTCCCTATGTTCTCCTGGGAAAAAATCAAGTTGGCCTGTGGGCTGTTCAGCCTTTCACAGGAAGCTTTGTATTTTCTGAATGAACACATAGGGCCAGATCCACAAATGAGATACGACGGCGTATCTACTGATACGCCGTCGTATCTCTGTTTCTAACTATGCGACTGATTCATAAAATCAGTTACGCATAGCTAGCCCTAAGATCCGACAGGTGTAATTGAATTACACTGTCGGATCTTAAGGATGCAATTCTAGGCCGGCCGCTAGGTGGCGAGGCCATTGCGGCCGGCGTAGAATATGCAAATGAAGATTTACGGCGATCCCCGAACGGCCCGTCGATCTAAATCTACCTAGTTTCCGTCGGGTTACGCCGCGTAAAACTAGGGCTGAGCCCTAGTTCTCTTAAGCCATGTTAAGTATGGCCATCGTTCCCGCGTCGAAATTTAAACATCAACGTCGTTTGCGTAAGACGTCCGTGAATGGCGCTGGACGCCATTTACGTTACCGTCTAAGCAAATGACGTTGGTGCGACGTCAGTTAGCGCAATGCACGTCGGGTAATTTACCCGACGGAGCATGCGCAGTACGTCCGGCGCGGGAGCGCGCCTAATTTAAATAGGACTCGCCCCATTCTATTTGGCCCGCCTTGCGCCGGACAGATTTAAGTTACACCGCTGCAAATTTCCAGGTAAGTGCTTTGTGGATCGGGCACTAACTTGGACAATTTGCGGCAGTGTAACTTAAATGGGAAAAGTTAAGTTACGCCTGCTATTTGTGGATCTGGCCCAAAGTTTCTTCTGATTGGCTGAGGCAGAGAAGCAGGCGCATGATCTCCACATCAGCCAATCAGAAGAAACTTTGTACTCATTCAAAAAATACAAAGCTTCCTGTGAATAGCTGTGCAGCACTAAGCCCAACTTAAAGTGGAGGTCAACCCTAAAAAAAAAAAATAATACACAAATTCTACAAAAAATAGAAATAAAAATTGAAAACATTTTTTACTTACCAGAAATTGCGGTTGGTATGCTATATCTTCCTAATCTGCCTATTCCTAGTCCACGGCTGGTCTTCATCCTCGCGTTGTCTTCTGAGGAATGGTGTACACTGCCTTCTGGGAACTGTGTGTATCCCAGAGAGCAGCCGCCCATTCATACAGCGCCGCAAGACTCGTGCATGCGCAGTAGGGAATGGGCAGTGAAGCTGCAAGGCTCCACTGCCTGTTCCCCTTAGTGAGGGTGGCGGCGCCGGACCTGCAACGATCGAGGGATTGACCTCGGGGGGCCGACGTCGCGAGTGCCTAGGACAGGTAAGTGTCCTTATTAAAAGTCAGCAACTACAGTGTTTGTAGCTTTAATTTTGTTCCGAGAGCGGGACAGGAAGTTCTGAGACAAGAAGAACGCGGTGTACTGTATGTAACTGAGGCTACCTACAGTGCTAACAGCTGAAAATATTTTTTGGACCCACTTGGTCCAAATTAACTATTTAAAGTACACTAAAACCTGCAGTTAGGCTTTATTGGTGTCATAGTAACAGGGAAGATCTGCAGAAGGAGGCAACACTGTCTAACTAACCCCTGTTACACATGGAACTAATTTTCTAATATAAAGTTGCATTTGTATGTTTTACAGGTCTGGGGATGAAACTGAAATGCTTTTTGAAAGATTAGTAACAGATTTGGGATGGAAAGCTACATCAGAACTGCAGTTTCAAGAGGTGAGGCTATACACAGGGTCTCATGCAGCTTGCTGGACTTTAATGCATTGAGGCTGATTTACTAAAGGAGTTAAGAAGGTTCACTTTTGTGTGAAGATTTACTTCAATGATCCAATAATGTTAAAAGCAAATCCCTGCTTAATTATTTCTTCTGCACATGATTGGATAACTGAAGTGAATATTTATACAATGCATTCATTCTCTCTCATTCTTCTTCCACTCAGCAGTGGTGTCTTTAGTTGCTGAAGATTGGCCTAGATTAGCAGAGTAATGTACAGAGGCAGTGGGAGGTGTGTGCTGCTTAAAGCGGAGGTTCACCCTAAATTTCAAGTTTGTCTAAACCGAATCACTAGCAATCGTCTATGCATAATCCGTTTTTTTTTTAAATCCGATTCTTTACCTTTCTAATGCCGCATTTAGTCTTGTGTCAGGCATCCTTTCCCCGCGGGAGTGGGCGTGTATTTACTTTTCCCCGAGCGCGATGTCTCCTTGGAGTAAGTGATGAGACTCCCAGGAGACGCGCTGTACTGTAATCCTGTGTTATCTCGTGGGTCACGTGACTCGGCAAGCGGGTCATGTGACTCGGCAAGCGTGCAAGACGGCTGGTGGGCTTCAGAGTGCCCACAATCAAGATGGAAACGTCCATCTATGAAATATATAAAATATCTTTTGCGGGACAAAGATAAACCCGACGGCTAGCAGATTAGGACACATGAGCAGCAGATTAATGCAGGTAAGAGCGCCAGAACGATCTAAAAAAATAAATAAAAATACCCGCGGAACCCCCGCTTTAACCTACATAAGGAACAGCTCTGATCCTCCTGAAGAGCTGTGCAGCATGCATACAGAGGTTGGAGCTGCTGTGTGCTCTCCTAATACAGCCTATCAGATGATTAACAACTGATGGAGCCGTTGCTTGCCTAGCCATATCTGAAGCTAGCCATACATAGCTGGAATTATGTCTGATTCCTGTAAATCGATCAAAATTCTTCTAGCCATGGGAGGCCCAGGCTGACACCACCCAGCTCAGTAGAATTGAGAAATCAAAAGAACCAGGCAGAAAAAGGTCAGCCGCTGGTGGCTGTCAGAATAAAGTAGCTGGCAGCAGGAGATTCATCTGTTTAGCATTTATGGGGAAATCTATAGATTTTTCTCATTCAGCCCAGCATGCATGGCCAGCCTAACACAAGGTAAATTAAATATAAACCCTAACTCCTTCTGTTAAAAAAAAATTTGGGGCCATATTCTGAGTATAGTTACGATGGAGTATCTCAGGATACTCCGTCGTATCTCTCTTTTTTGGCCCGCGTATCTATGCGAGTGATTCTTAGAATAATTTTCGCATAGATACGCCTAAGATCCGACATTTGTAAGTCACTTACACTGTCGGATCTTAAATGTAATTACCCAGCCGGCCGCTAGGTGGCGTTTACGTTCAGGTCTCATTTGTTTATGCAAATAAGCCTGATACGCCGATTCCTGAACGAATTTGCGTCGCGTAACCGTCACTAACGTCGTTTGCGTAAGCGTAAGGTTACCCCTGCTATATGAGGGGTAACCTTACGCCAGTCCCACGTACGCCATGTTAAGTATGGCGTCGGGTCCGCGTCGTCTTTTCCCGACGGGTATGTCGTTTCCCTAAGTCGTTCTTGAATACGACTTTACGTCAATGACGCACACGTCGGCGTCATTGACGTTTTACGCCGAGAACTGGAGCATGCGCACTGGGCTATTTTAAGCCTGGCGTATGCGCAGTTCATTCGAATCGGGGGCGCGCTTAATTTAAATACAAGCCACCCCCTTGGATTTACACAGGGATACGCCGGGCCAATTACACTACGCCGCCCCAAACTACGGAGCACGTGTTTGGGGAATACAGCACTTGCTCCTGTAGGTTGGGGCGGCGTAGTGTAAATGGCTTACGCGCCACCCGCCTAAAATGTACAAGAATATGGCCCATAAACACTAACTGGATGAGGCCCCGTACACACGACAGAGGAACTCGACGTGCTTGGCACGTCGAGTTCCTCGTCTCGTTTTGGGATGAAGCCGCCGAGGAGCTCGGCGGGCCGCCTTCTCCTATAGAACAACGCGGCCAACGAGAAAATAGAGAACATGTTCTCTATTTTCTCGTCGAGCTCCTCGGCGGCTCCATCGAGCCAAAACTGTACAGACGACAGAGATTCTCGGCAGAATCCGGGTTTTGACCGAGTTTCTCGGCGAATTCTGCCGAGAATCTCTGTCGTGTGTACGAGGCCTGACATTTAAGCTGGGTACACAATACAGTAGAACCTCGGATTGCGAGTAACACGCATTTCGCAATACGAGCAATTCTTTTTTTTTAAATCCTGACTCGGTTTGCGAGTGTTGTCTCATAAAACAAGCAGGATTCAAGCCTCTGCGGTGCGCAGTACCACATTTGCCCAGAGGTTCAGGGGTCACTCTGATTTTCCAGCATGATCATTCGACAAATGTTGGTCATGAGTCAGACAGGGAGCTCTACACATGGGCCGAAACTCAGCTGGTTTCTGCCATACTGAATGTTTTCAGACAATTTTTGGCCCGTGTGTATCTAGCCTTAGTTTATTAAAGCGACTTGCTCCACTGTTGGCTGTGCAGCAATGTTTAGGACCAGCTTCTTGATAGTAACAATAGTGAAAAGTGCCTGTGCAAGGTGAGTCAAGCACATGTGACAGGGTGACAATGTAGGAGCACAATTGTGAGACAGTCATCACCCCATTACAGGAAGTGCCTGATCGAAGACCTTCATGGAAGAATTGCCAGGTATTGTTTCAATTAACCTCCCTGGCGGTATGATTCTTTCAGAAAAAAGGTGCTGAAAGCGGTACCATTATTTGCAAGGAAATTTGGCGTTTTATACTGTAGGCCTGCAATTCTTAGGAATAACTCACTTAAATCTGACCAAACAAGAGTCTTGTAGGCATCCCGGGTATGACATTTTTTTAAAAACAAAATTATAAATTATAATATAATAAATAATTATAAATAATTATAACAAATAATAATATAATTATAATAAAAATTATTCAATAATGTAATCAAATCAAAATCACTGAAATTTGCTCAGTTGCAGAATTGTCGTTGTCATTACTTTTATTTTTTTATGACGAATTTCCCCACAAATCGCTATCGCACAATTCTGCAAGTGATTATAATTTATTATCACTGTTTTCTAGCTGCTCTAAAACCATTTTTGACATAAAAAGACACGTTTGGTTGCTATGGGCAATCTACAGTTTGCAGGGAGAAAGAAAGGTTTTTATTATATAAAAGTACATGCAGGACACTGGGCAGACCACTAGGGACAAGGGGGGGGGGGGGTGTATTTTTTACATACAGTACTGTAATCTATAAGATTACAGTATACTGTATGTAATGTGTTTGTTTATGTTTTTGAATTTGGCGCCATTCTCCACTCCCGTGCGTCGTAACGTCGCAGGGAACGGAGATCGGCGGCACAGGAGGACGCTGTGTGAATCGAGCGAGGTCCCGCTCGCTCACACAGCGCGGTGGCATCGCTGGATCCAGGAACAAGGTAAGAAAACACTGCCTGTGGATCCAGCGAGGCGAGCCCGAGTCTGACTCGGGGTTACCGATCCTAGCACAAAAATCTAACCCCGAGTCAGACTCTGGAATACCGCCAGGGGGGTTAAGGGTACTTGCACATGGTACTGATGTATGATATTCCTAGCAGAAAAGTGAGAATGGACTGTATAGCACTTGTTTGTATTTGCACATACACACGCATATAAAAAAAAATCTAGCTTTTTTTTAAATCAAGTGAAGGTGTCATATGTGCGTATTTGCAGCTCAAGTTTACACACCTGAGTGTACATGTCAATTAAAAACAATGGGCTGCATTTAGATCAGTGAAGAAAAATGCCTAAAAACTTGGGGCCGGATTCAGATACATTGGTGTATCCTTCCGGGTGGCGTAACGTATCGCAGATACGTTACGCCGCCGTAAATTAGGGGGCAAGTTCCGTATTCAGAAAACTTGCGCCCTTAGTTACGGTGGCGTAACGTATGTGTGTCGGCAGATCCGGCCTTTGCGGTGTGCGGGAGGTGCATTCGCACAAGGCGCCATAGCAACATGGGCGCCTGGCGACCGGCACAGATTCTGTCGAAAAAGTTATTTGATAATCGCCCGGGTAGGTAGGGGGCGGGAAACACTGAGAGGGGGAGGAGAAAGGCGTTTCCGAGACAGATGGAGAACACTGGCGGCCACACCCCCTAACTCCGTCCATCTCACCGCCCATCACACCGCCCATCACACCGCCCACTTCCTGAACACAAGCGCAACTGCGACGCCTCCAAGCTCTGATTGGCGGACAGCCCCATGTGTGCCTGTAAGTCAGCCAATCGCAGCCATCACCTTCAGGGCACGGTTTTTTAAACTCTCGGTGTCGGTGGACGATTGAGCGGAGAACTCGGGAGGGTCACGTGTCAAAGAGCCGCTGGCGGGCCACCGGGAGATGGAGAGCAGTATCATCACCCCGGGCCACCAAGCTGGTAAGTGGCGTGACCGTGCGACACCCTGTACTGTATAGGAGAATGAGAACCGAGGGTACCGGGCAGAGGCGTACTAAGGGGGGGGGGGGCGGACCGCCCCAGGTACCACACACTGGGGGGTGTCAGGCCGGCACCCCCCTTCGCGATTTACATGGTGGCAGCGGGTTTAGACGGCGCCGAGAGGCGAGCTATAGAGGCGCTGTCACTGTGGTGAATGGGGGGGGTGCAGGGTGACACCGCTGGGAGGGGAACTGCTGTGTACTATCCGACGGCGGACACATGTCAACAGCACACCCGCCAAGCCGCCATGCTGATCAGAGGTACTGAAGGGGGGTGGCCTACACTGAAGGGGGCTTGCCTACACTGAAGGGGGGTGGCCTACACTGAAGGGGGGCTTGCACTGAATGGGGGGGCTGCACTGAAGCGGGGTCTTTTTAACATGCAGGAGGTCCAGAGCTGCAGGATGCTGTGTAATGCAAAGGGTTCCAGAGGTTCAGGGTGCTCTGTAATGCAAAGGGTTCCAGAGGTGCAAGGTGCTGTGTAATGCAAAGGGTTCCAGAGGTGCAGGGTGCTGTGTAATGCAAAGGGTTCCAGAGGTGCAGGGTGCTGTGTAATGCAAAGGGTTCCAGAGGTGCAGGGTGCTGTGTAATGTAAAGGGTTCCAGTGATGCAGGGTGCTGTGTTAAAAGTAAAGGGTTCCAGTGATGCAGGGTGCTGTGTAATGTAAAGGGGTCCCGTGGTGAAGGGTGCTGAGTAATGTAAAGGGGCCCAGAGGTGCAGGGTGCTGTGTAATGTAAAGGGTCCCAGAGGTGCAGGGTGCTGTGTAATGTAAAGGGGTTATTATCCCATGTGAATTAAAGTTGTATTTTTATCATAGCTTGTAATCTGTTTTTTGGGAACTTAACGGAATGGAAGGCTTTAAATGGAGCTGGTATTGGAGAAATGGGCGTGGTTATGGAGGGGGCGCTGTAAAGCTTTCTCGCACAGGGCGCCTAAAGGCCTAGGGCCGGGCCTGTGTGTCAGCGTAAGCCCGCCTAATTCAAATGGGGATGATGTGGGCGTGTTTTATTTAAATTACATGTGACCCCGTGTATTTGACGTATTTAACGAACGGCGCATGCGCCATTCGTGAAAAAATCCCAGTGAGCATGCTCGAAATTACGCCGCAAATCGTCATTGCTTTAGACGTGAACGTAACTTACGTCCAGCCCTATTCGCGAACGACTTACGCAAACGACGTAAAATTTTCAAAACTCGACGCGGGAACGACGGCCATACTTAACATAGGATACCCCTCATATAGCAGGGGTAACTTTACGCCGGAAAAAGTCGAACGCAAATGACGTAAAAAAAAATGCGCCGGGCGGACGTACGTTTCTGAATCGCCTTATCTACCTAATTAGCATATTCCTCGCGTAAATATACGGAAGCGCCACCTAGCGGCCAGCGTAAATATGCAGCCTAAGATACGACGGTGTAAGACACTTACACCAGTCGGATCTTAGCTAAATTCCGGCGTATCTTGTTTCCTGAATACAGAAAAAAGGTACGCCGGAGCATACTAGAAGTTACGCGGCGTATCAGTAGATACGCCAGCGTAATTTCTCTCTGAATCCGGCCCTTGGTGTTTTAAGATGTGTTTTAAGATGTATAAGATGTGCAAGAGGCTTAAAGCTGCAGATTTTAAACCATTGAAGGCTTATGTGAGGTTTTAGTGATTGGGGCTAGTAAAAAACAAACAAAATAAACACAACAACTACTGTACTTCACATTGAAAAGGGCTTACATAAACCAAAATGCAGCTTCTATCTACTATGGGTCATGCTAAGTCTGTTCTCCATAGAAAAAAAATATAAAAGGTTCTAGTTTTAACTAAAAATTACTAAATCCCTTAAAGATTTATTACAGCCACTGAAGTAGAATGTCTGAACGAAATGACAGTTTCCAGTTTCCATGCTATAGGCTCAACATAGACTTTACATAAGAATAGGGACCTTTAATTTCAGCCATGTGACTGATTTGCAAATCTCACTGACATTCACTGAAAATATCTGTGACTTTTCTGAAAATTAGGAATCTTATCTTTGTTTGAGCCTTATGAATCGTAAAGTGGAGCTCCACCCAAAGGGGGAAGCTCTGCTTGTTTGCACCCTCCACTGCCATGTTTGGCACTTTTTTTGGGGGGGGGGGGGGGGGGGTACTTGACGGGGGAAGATCAGCCCCCCCCCCAACCCTCTTTGCCTGCAGTCTTCTAGGACACATCACAGGTCCCAGAAAACTGTGGGACCATTCATAAGGCGCAGCGCAACTCGCACATGCGCCGTAGGAAACAGGCTGTGAAGCCGCAAGGCCTCACTTCCTGTTTGCCTTACTAGAGATGCCGGCGCTTGCACCCAAAGCTAATTAAAGAATCGTCTAGAGTGAGGACATTGCAGGATCCCTGGACAGGCAACTTTTCCCATATTAAAAGTCAGAAGTTACAGTATTTGTAACTGCTGACCTTTCATTTTGTCTGAAGGAGCCTGAAGCTCCTCTGTAATTACCGTATTTATCGGCGTATACCGCGCACTTTTTAGCCCTGAAAATCAGGGCAAAATCGTGGGTGCGCGGTATACGCCGATACCGCACGGAGTTTGAATACTGCACCGACATATACCGAGCGCAGTACACTCGTGTATTGTCGGGTAGTCTCGGGTCCTCTCGCGCTGACGTCCTGGACGTACAGGACGTCAGCGCGAGAGTTGCCGAGCCTGCCCGACGATACACGAGTGTACTGCGCTCTGTATATGTCGGCACAGTATTCAAACTCGGCGCGGGGAGGACGCGAGGACGCCGCAGAAGGACGCCGGACCCGACGAAGAGGACACCCGAAGCCGCAGACGGACGCCGGACCCAACGAGGCTGCCGATGGACGCCGCGCAAGACACCAAAACTGTAAGTACAAAAAAACTTTTTTCCACAGGAATTCGGGGCAACATTAGGTGTGCGCGCTATACGCGGGAGCGCGCTATACCCCGATAAATACGGTACGTCTCATATTTAGTACGAAATATGTAAAATAGCATACAGGTTGATATCAAAACAGCAGTAGGCTCACATCCTTGCATCTCTTTTGTTGTGGAAATGAAGGACCATATGCTTTCGATGACAAACTTTTATCATTTACGGTATGGTAAAAAGAACATTCTGAATTGTCTGCAAAATAAGTGGATCGACTGCTGCATCCAGTATTTGCCTTAATCTGATTGCGCTGGATCAATTTTCCCATTTCTTAGCACACTTATTTCTTCAGTGTACCTTGGTATGTACAATAATACCATTCTACATATTTCTGGGTCATCAAATTTCATTACAGCACTGACCTGTGTGTGTATATGTCAGCATTCCCCATGAAGGTGGTACTTTTTTGTTTCTTTTTTATTGCACAATTTACTTTATTACAGACGCTTCACCAGATACAAGTAAATAACATTCACAGCTTAGATTGATAGAACGTCATACAGGTCAAAAATATCATAAGACAAGCACTATACAATAGAAATGTGAGGTCTCCATCATCTGCTCGGGTGAAATGAAGAATAAATATGCAGTGCCAGTATATAAGCAGGTTAACCTGAAATTATTGAAGATATAGAAAAAAAGGAAAGAAAAAGGAAACCCATGATTCTAAATCACCACGGATAAGGGCAGGAGCAATCCTATCTTCCCTTTTTACATCTGCAGGAGTACTTAGTAAAAGTGCAATAGTTACGAGGGGTAAGCAAGGAAACAAAATGCTGAGCACAGGTTTTCCTGCTGGTCAGTGAGGACAGAGAGGGCCACAAGTGAAGGGGTGGGACTGGTAAGTCCAAATAATATAAGGCTGTGTACAAACGATCAGAATTTCCAATGAAAAAAGTCCCTTTTTCCGTTGGTGTTTAGAAATAGAACATGTTTTATTTTTTTCCGATGGGAAAAAAAACAATAGGAAATTCCTATCGTCTGTGTGCAACTCCGACAGAGAAAAAACCCACGCATGCTCAGAATTAAGTCGAAGCATGCTCGGAAGCATTTTTCTCGGCTTGTCGTAGTGTTTTACATCACCGCATTTTTGGCGGTCGGAACTTGGTCTGACAGTGTGTATGCAAGACAGCTTGAACGGAATTCCGACGAAAAGTTCCATCGGATTTTAGGCCATCGGAAAATCCGATCGTGTGAAAATGGGGAAGAATAAGATATAGGTAAGGTTGAGGAGAGAAGAGGGTATAGAGGCAGTCTCCACGAATCCCGCTGTCCACAGGAATGTGGCATGGGCAGTCTCCACTAACTCTCAATTCCAGGAATTTGTTCAAAAAAGTAATTAAATCAGCTGCCCAGGTACCTGAGCAGTTTCACCCCTTAAGTTGACAAAGGGAAAAGAAAATAATTCCTTCTAACAGGAGGAGGGCAGATGGCCATCCTAAGCTGTAGTTGAAGGCTTCAGGGGCAACCATTCTAGAGAGCACCACCATATGGGGTGGTCTCCTGGAAGTGCCTGCAGGATGACCATACCTGAATAAATTTAGACACTTTGGGGCAGATCCACAAAAGAATTACGCCGGCGTATCTATTGATACGCCGGCGTAATTTTAAATTTCCTGCGTCGTATATTTGTTTTGTATCTACAAAACAAGATACGACAGCATCTCGGGTCGATCCGACAGGCGTACGTCTTAGTACGCTGTCGGATCTAAGATGCAATTTTTCGGCGGCCGCTAGGTAGCGTTTCCGTCTAATTCTGCATTGAGTATGCAAATTAGCTAGTTACGGCGATCCACGAACGTACGTCCGGCCGGCGCATTTTTTTACGTCGTTTGCGTTCGGCTTTTTCCGGTGTATAGTTAAAGCTACTGTTATGAGGCATACTCAATGTTAAGTATGGCCGTCGTTCCCGCCTCGCATTTTGAATTTTTTACGTCGTTTGCGTAAGTCGTTCGTGAATAGTGATTTGCGTAGAATGACATCACCGTCTTAAACATTGGCTTGTTCCGGTTTCATTTCAAGCATGCACACTGGGATACCCCCACGGATGGCGCATGCACAGTTAAAAAAAAACATTGTTTACGTCGGGTCACGACGTATTTACATAAAACACGCCCCCATCACAGAGATTTGAATGCCGCGCCATTACGCCGCCAAAGATACACTACGCCGCCGTAACTTATGGCACGGATTCTTTGTGGATTTGAAAAAAAAAAGTAAGTTAGGGCGGCGTAGTGTATCTTAGATACGCTACGCCCGGTGGATAAATGCGCCGCTGTACGTGGATCTGCCCCTTTGTCCTGTGTTGTGTGGATCAACTCTTCTATCTCTGCAATATGTTCAATAGGCTTAATCAATTCTATCATCGAGAACGGTTGACTTGACCTCCAATGGTACTTTTTTTTGCTGATTTACTGCTTGAAACAGGTTCTATTTACTCTGACAGCTTTTGAAAGTGAAAATATAACTGTGTATTGTTTTCTTTTCTAAGATGCAACTCTTCATTACCACTGCTATGGATGAAAGTTTAAGGGAAAGTGAAGTACTGAGGTTAGAAAGAAGAAAAAAAGCTCGCCTAGAGTGGGTAAATATTGTGAATACAAAGATTATTGACTGGTTACAGAAGAACACACTGGATTCAGACCTATGAGACTTCTCATTTACGTCACAGTGTACGGGATTTTATAGCCTTTTTCTAAAGAATATTCTCTTGTGTTGAAAGTTGCCAACTATTTTTCATCTAGACTGCTGAATTTGTATGATATATATTTTTTTACAACTTGTAAGAATGTGATTAAATATGTGCTGATTTACAGTTTTGTACATTGTATCTTTACAAATGAAAAACAATAATTTATTAAAAATCTGTTTTGGATCAGATTAATTATATTATATAAAAATTGTGTCCTGGGATTGTTACAAATTTGCAGCCACTCAAACAAGAATTATAGGTGGTGTTTTGGGTTCCCGCCCAAACCGTAAACATCTGCCACTGTTTCTTCCTTTAGTATTGCCTTTGATGTCTTTCTATGTTTGTTTTTTTCCGAGAATCAGCAAATGGGTCCCACTATTATTAATGAGATAATATTACGCTGCCCAATTACGACAAATTGACAGTATATGCAGGGGCATTTTCTCAAAGCAGTGGGCCTACGTGCAAGATCGTAATCTGGGCTCCTTTACGCAAGAAAAGAAACCCAAAGAAGAATAAAGAGGAAGTGACAAAACTGTGCTAAGAGTGAGAGGGGCTTAAAACTTGAGCCTATGTACAAAGTGCAGGTGTTAGGAGTGGGTAACACATATAGTGTTGGGGTAAGGGTGCATACACACTGCAAACACACACACTGCTTACACATTATACTCACTGCATACAAGCATGCATATACATGCACATCTCTCACATGTGTCAGCTGCTGGCAGTCTACTTCAAGCTCTGAATACTAGCAATTGCAACTCAAGGAAGAAGTGCTCTTCATGTGGTCATCCGTGCACTTTCCAGACACTTTTCTCTTCCTTTCCTGTTCTCTGCCCACTCCTAAAGCACCTCAGCCAGATCCCTGGACTACACCTAACTAGGCATTCATCTAGATGTGCCCACTCATTGCTCTTTCCTATCAGCCAATGAGCGCTGCAGACTTGTTAGCAAGAATTTGTTTATCAAAAAATAGGTGCAGGAACCACCCCACCCTTCTCACGCACCCTTTGTCTCTGTCCCCTATCCACCTCTGAGTACTACCCCTTGGTTCCACCTCCCGGTACCACCCCTTTTGGAGAAACTGAACCAAGTATCATTTTGTGCTACTATTGTATTTGTATGGAATTTGATAGACCCCACTCCAGCAACAGTAGTCCTCACCAGGGAACAGTAGATATCCCACACAACAATAGACCTCCCAAGCAACAATAGATATCTTATCTTACACAACAATAGATATCCCACACAACAATAGACCATCCCCCCCAGCAACAAAATACCAAATTAGCACCAATAGACCCTCAACAGCAACAACAGATTTTCCAGCAGCCAGCATCAATAGACCCTCCTGCAGCCAGCAACAATAGACCTCTCCCTCAACAGTAGATACCTCCCATCAACAAGAGACCCCCCACAAGCAACAATAGACCTACCCAGCAACAGTAGACCCCCACACAAACATAGATCCCCACCAGCAACATTAGATCTCCCAGCAACCAGTATCATTAGACCCTCCAGCACTCCTTGCCAAAAAAAAAAAGTGCTTGCTGTGCCGGAACTGCGTTCTCCCGCTGAAAAAAAGCCCTGTGTGTTAGACACTGGCATATCCTCAATGTGTGCAGTGAGAACATAGAGGGCCCCATTACACATGGACAATAACACCTCTGATCTGCAGAAAACCCACCCTCCCAGGCTTTTATACTTACAGATCCATACTGCGTTACTTCCCTCATGCTTGGTGTTGGAGCTTAGAAATGAGTTTGGGGTTATAATGTTCAGGTCTGGTGATTTTCTCAAGCACAAGCACTAATACATATGGGAACACATGTGCTGCCCCAAATGTTGTAGCATCTACTGAGCCTACACCTGCCCTGTATACAGTAACTTTGTAATTGCAAACCATGCAGGGCTCATAACATATTGGAAAAAATCATGATATACTATCTTAAAAAAACACATATATACACATATATATATACATTTCTTTTACCCCCTATAGTTTTACATTCTAATGAACAACCTCATCCATGAGCAAATACTGTATTTATTGGCATATAACACTCACTTTTTTACCCTGAAAATAGAGAGTAAACTGTGCCTGTGTGTTATACGCAGGGGGCTGTGGAAAGTTTTTTTACTGAAATATTGAAGCTTCTATGTTATGTTTTTGTTTTTTATGGCTTGTTCTCTGGATGCAATACAAGTTGTTTTCCACGTTTGAAGGTGTGTTTCACTCATTCAAGCACAACAGTCTCACTTTTTATAAAATCCATCATTATAGGCAATCCATATTGTAACCTATATGTGCCCATCAAATCAAGATGCGTGTTTTTAACATGTTTCTGATGTACCCAAACTATTGTCGACAAAATATAGTGGTGTTATACACACATTTGTATTAGTACTAAATTTGTACAAAAAAAAGCGAATTTAAGATAAAGCCCAATTCAAATAAAACATTTATTTTTAGTTTAGACAGATAGGAGAAGATAGAACATTGGCATAGGAGATCTCCCCACTGGGGACACAGATGGCAACAAAATACTATTTTCAACAAAACGGGGAGGCTAAAGGGGTTGTAAAGGTTTGTTTTTTATTTTCTAAATAGGTTCCTTTTAGCTAGTGCATTGTTGGTTCACTTACCTTTTCCTTCAATTTCCCTTCTAAATGTTTTTTTCTTTGTTTCCTTTGTCTGAATGTCTCACTTCCTGTTCCTCCTCAGTAAGCTGTTCTGACTGACTTTCCACCGCTCGGATGATGGTGGCAAGTTTACTGAGGAGAAACAGGAGCTTCATGGTGCACACCCTAATGCAATAGGCTGCGCACACCCATGGAGGGCTCATTCACCGTTAACGCTCTTTTCCCCAATCAATGATACCCCAGCACATTGTACAGTAGATCCCAATGCACAATGCTCTTAATACTCAGCAGCACCCCTAACATATATCCCATGTGTCGTGATGTGCTGCGCTTTTTTAAAAGGTTATGTGCATTTTCCCATCTGTTGTGGTACATTGGCAAGCCCATTGCTAATGAATAAACTGCTTAATACATCGCTTATTAACACTGGTGCATTAGCACACTGCAACACAACACACACCTATGTGTGAATGGGCCCTTAGGTATAACTGATTAGGGAATACTGACTGCCAACTGTTTTAGAGGCAGCACTTTGTGTTGTGGAGGCTGCGCCTGCGTCATGTAGGGTGCCCTGCAGACTCCTCTACATTGTGTGTTTGGCAGATGAAGAAGGATTTGTACAGATAGGGGAAAGAGAATTAAAAGAAATGCCACAGGGGCTGCACAGGGGTGGGGGGACCGTCTCATAAAAAAATTAGACTTGCCTGGAGATGGGCTTTATGTCCTGAAGAGGAACTGGAGTCTGCTCACATAATCTGTAATAAAAACATCTTTGCCATTTTGAAGCTTCCCTCCAACCACTTTGCATATTATTTATATATACTGTGATTTTGTACTTACTAAATATGCTGCAGAAATCTCCCTCCACTGAGTCTGGCTGCAGCCATTTTAACTGTGGGCAGCTGAAGCTGCTGCCTGTTCACTACCTGGATTTTCACAGAGGCACAACTCCAGCTCTGCATCTCTCATTGGCCCTCTTATGACTCTTCCCCTCTCCCTTCCTGGCAAACTCTCACAAGAGTGAGAGAGAGAGCTGTGCATGATGCCCTAAGGCTTTTTACCAGACAAGCAACAGGAAGTGGGCTGTATAAGGCATTTACTAAAAAAAATGTTTTACTATCCAAAGTTAAAACAACAAGGGCAGAAGATTTAATAGATGGAAAGTTGAAAAGATGACTGAAATTCCGCTCACAGAGAAAGTAAAAATGCAATTTCCAAGTAATTTTAGCAAAAGGACTGACCATGTGAACAAAGATGAAGCATATTTTGGAACAGCAAGAATGTTTTTACAATGTGACATTCGATTGAAGAGGTGAAAGTATTTTCTCAGCATTGTATATTTAGTCAGATTTCCAGCTGTTAATATTATAATGCTTTCCCATGAGTGAAATCCATGTAAGTAAAAAAAAATCTGGACTGGGATCAGCCTACCCTCATTTATTAAAATGTCTTCTTGTCATGTTCAGTAAAATAGTTTTTTTTTTAGCTCATTAATTATTATACAGTGGGGCATATTTACTCAATGGAATGCCATAAACAGTATAACCCAATAACAAGCACTAATCAGCTCAGTGAATGTGGCCATTGCTGGCGTGCATGTAGACATATGTTTATGATGCACATTGCTTTAGAAAATTAAATGGCATTATGTTAGATTTTACATCTACTTTTAAAGGCACAAGCCTTTTTTTATGTTAAAATATATATATTTTTTATAAAATATTGTAATAAAGAATGTTGCCTCAGCAAAGAAATTGTTCACCAAGAGAACATTCACATGCAGATCATGGCAGGTGAGTGCATGACTGGTGTATTGCTGATGTCCCGACTTAACATAATACCCATAACCAAAACTTAACATAAAGTGATGACAAAAACGGCTTCTTAGTTAAGAGGCCAACCGGCCACTTTATTTTACAAAAAACAAAACGGTAAAAAATTATTTCCATTAAATATATATATATATATATATATATATATATATATATATATATATATATATATATATAACAAAACATATATATATATATAATTATACACAATAACAAACCCACAATTTTTTGACTGCTGATTAAGGTAAGTGAAGGAATATAAAAACTACCCCATCGGCTGCACTATCACCACCCTGGCCCCTAGCCGTGGTCCCACAAGCTCAGGGATGAGCTGTTGCTTTGTGCCACTGCAGCCCAATGTTATTTTGTAGCCCACTAATTACGACTAGGGAGGGTACCCATACCTAGATAGGTCCAACCCATCCCATATCATAAACAGTTTTCCTTCACTATACCACCAAGACCTATGCCAAACAACCACCCAGACCTCCTCAACGCGAAACCTACAACAAACATTGGGCGGGTGGGCAAATTCTCCCTGCTGATGCCCACTATCCTTCCCTGCTGCCCGATAATGAGCTGGACCCACCCACTACCCGGGACAACTATTACCACTACCCCCTCCTCCTTTCCTAATTCACTCCCCATCACCAGACTTCTAACCCCTCCCTATACTACCCACTGGTGTTCTCCCCCCAGCTTCCCCAGTCATGCTGGCCCTACACCTAGGTTCCCTTCTTGTTCCGGGCCTGTCCTTTCTGAGCTGAAAGACTTAGGGTCCTTTCACACGTGCGGACCGTTCGTCCGTTTTTTCATACGTCCGTTTACGGACTGCAATGCTTTCCAATGGGATAGCGTACGTTAGCGGATGAACGGATGAAAAACGGATGTTAGCGGACGATCCGTTTAACATCCGATCCGCTAACATCCGTTTTTCATCAAAATATGTAATAAAAATAAAGTTCTAACAAAAAAAAAACGGATGACAACTGATGAAAAACAGATGTAAAACGGATGACAACTGATGAAAAACAGATGTAAAACGGATGAAAAACGGATCAACTGATGATAAAAAACTGATCTAAAAAACGTTCCGCACGTGTAAAAGGACCCTTAGCAGTTTGGTGACAGGGACATGAAGCAGGGGCCTTCAGCCCTGTATGCAGCATTTGTGCATGTCTTTCTATGGTTCAGAGTGGTCATGCTGTGTGTGGACAATATGCTGCCCAAAAAAAACATACTGGGGTTAATTTACTAAATCTGGTGCAGCTGCGCCCAGTAGCCAGTTACTAACTTCAGCTTGTTCAATTAAAGTGATACTATAGGTAAAAAAAAAATTAAATAACAAACATATCATACTTTGCTCCACTGTACAGTTTTTTTGAAAGCAGAAAAATCGCATTCGGGACTGTAGTTTACTGGCATTTCAAACGCCAAATTTTTATCAAGACTGAGACATTATGGCGGACACGTCGAACACTTTTGACACATTTTTGGAACCATTGGCATTTATACAGCGATCAATGCTATAAAAATGCACTGATTACTGTACTGTGTAAATGTCACTGGCTGGGAAGGGGTTAACACTAGGGGGGTGATCAAGGGGTAATTGTGTTCCCTGACTGTGTGTTCTAACTGTAGGGGGAGGAGACTGACTATAGGAGATGAAAGATTGTTGTTCCTAGCTATTAGGAACTCACGATCTCTCTGGCCACAGAACAGAGCAGGGATTTGTGTGTTAACACACACACGTCCTTGTTCTGCCTCTCGTGGCCGCGATCGCTCGTGGCCACTGGTCATGAGCATCAGCACCCCCGCAGTGCAGCGGGCGCGCGCCTGCTATCCCGCTTAAAGGGAGCGACGTACAGCTACGACAGTTCGTGGGATAGTGCCAACCTGGTTGGCAAGCAGTTAAAGGTGCAACAAGCTTTAAATGTATACAGAAGCTCTTTTTAACCAGGGCATTTTTTCAGCAGGATTGCAAGGGGAACACAGTTCTGACACCTCCATCACTGAATGTGGCAAGGGATGCTGGAGAGTCTATTGATGTTGGCTGTCGGGAGATCTATAGTTGCTAGAGGGGAATCTATTATTGCTGGGGGTGGGTCTTATGTTGCTGA
This sequence comes from Rana temporaria, assembly GCF_905171775.1. NCBI lineage: Eukaryota > Metazoa > Chordata > Amphibia > Anura > Ranidae > Rana > Rana temporaria. Next base: position 144,123,297 of record NC_053489.1, read on the forward strand.
GGGTCAATCATTGCTGGGAGGGATCTACTACTGCGGGGGGGGGGGGGTCTATTGATGCTGGCTGTTGGGAGTCCATTGTTGCTGGGGTGGATCTATTGTTGCTGGGGTGGATCTCTTCTTGCTAGCTACAGGGGATCTATTTTACTGCATTTTTTGTTATCATTAACAAATTCTATATACATTACTTAGAACCACAAAATTACACTTGGTTCTTTATTCTCCTGGTAGGTGGGTAGGGGGTGGTACTAAAGGGACGGTGCTCAGAGGTGAGTAGAGGGCGGAGTCCCCTATTCTCTGGGGGGAAAAAGCCCTGCTTTTAACTATTGCAGACCTGCTCTTGTGCCAGAAAAACAGCCCTTCACTATTCTAATTATTTTATGTTTTTGTTTTTCATTTTTTTGAGAAAAAACAGACAATAAAAAGTTCAAATAAAAGTGAGAGCATACAAACAATAATCAAATCCAAAAAAGTGAAATAAGTGCTAATGTTACCTAAACTTACCAAGACCATCTAGATACATTTATAAAGTACATGTAGCGGATGGTTGCTACTAGTAACTAACATCCACACATGTTCACCCTGCTGCCAGACTTCCATACATCACTCTCCAGTAGACAATGAACAGCCATTTGCGTTGTTTTGTTTTTGTTTATTTGGGAAATATAGCTTGGTTGGGGAAAGGGTATGGGATGCCCATAGAACAGATTACTTTGCCATGTTAAAGCCGTTGCGCTTTGCATTTTCTAAATAAATCACATGGAAAAAATGATGGACTCTAACCTTGACAGCCTTTGACTTTACACTTCTCCTCTGCACAATTCCTGCAGACTGTTATTCCCAGGACTCTTCTCCTCCTGCACAAACTTCCCTGTCACAGCGTTAGTCTTTCCGCCCCATCATCTTAAACTTAGGGTGACCACGTGTCCCGGATTGCCCGGGACAGTCCCGCATTTTGCAGTTCTGTCCCGGGTCCCGGGCACCTTCATTCCAGGACAATACAATGTCCCGCAATGAAACTGACACAGCTACCCGATGAGAGAGCGGGGCTGGGAAGCCGGCGTCTCTAACAACTGATGAGCCTTCAGCTGTCAATAGACTTTCCCGCTGACAGCTAAATAAAAAATAAAGCTGCCAGTAAAAAAAAAAAGTAAAAAAAAAAAAAACATGGCGTGGGCTTCCAGATTCTGATAACCCCCCTGCCTGCATGCCACCACAACCACCAGCCAGGGTAAGATGGGGACGTGATGCTTTGGGGTGGGGGGTAGAGCCCGTGGGTGCTGGTATGGACTGGGGGGCGGGGGGCACTCGTTTTTTTTTTCTTTTTCTTTTTTTCAATAGCCGGGTGCCAGCAATTGCAACCGTGAGTCAATTTATATGTGACTTTACTCTTTTTTTTTCTTTAGAAATTTAATTTTTGCTGCAGCATGTTCTATACATGGTACACATGCCCCACTTTACAGGCAGACTAAGGGGACCCCCCAGGCACTATATTTAGAGGAATTGTTCATTTTTATTGTTGCACTTTAGGCATAATTAGAATCACTGGCCCGGATTCAGAGAGATCTGCCTATCTCTCGGCGGGCGTAACGTATCTCAGATACGTTACGCTGCCGTAAATTAGGGCGCAAGTTCCGTATTCAGAAAGAACTTGCGCCCTAAGTTACGGCGGCGTAACGTATGTGGTCCGGCGTAAGCCCGCCTAATTCAAATGTGGATGATGTGGGCGTGTTTTATTTAAATTAATGGTGACCCCGCGTATTTGACATTTATTACGAACGGCGCATGCGCCGTTCGTGAAAGAATCCCAGTGCGCATGCTTGAAATTACGCCGCAAATCGTCAATGCTTTAGACGTGAACGTAACTTACGTACAGCCCCATTCGCGAACGACTTATGCAAAATTTTCAAAATTCGACGCGGGAACGACGTCCATACTTAACATAGGATACCCCTCATATAGCAGGGGTAACTTTATGCTGGAAAAAGCCGTACGTAAACGACGTAAAAAAATGCGCCAGGCGGACGTACGTTTATGAATCGGCGTATCTCCCTAATTTGCATATTTCTCGCGTAAATCTACGGAAGCGCCACCTATCGGCCAGCGTAAATATGCAGCCTAAGATACGACGGTGTAAGACACTTACGCCGGTCGGATCTTAGGGAAATCTATGCGTAACTGATTCTATGAATCAGTCGCATAGATACGACCCCGCAACTCAGAGTTACGACGACGTATCCGGAGATACGCCGTCGTAACTGCTCTCTGAATCCGGGCCACTGCTCATGAAAAAAGTTCAAATTGGTAAATTTTTGTGAAGGAGGGGGGTTCCCTGAATGGCAGTTTGAAAATGTGGTCACCCTACTTAAAGCGGTAGTTCACCCTCTCGTACTTGATTTTACCATCGAGACAGGCATTGTAGCGCGAGCTACAGTATGCCTGTCCCGATTTTTTTAACCCCGTACTCACCTCGTAGTCGTCCATCGTAGATTTCGGCTCCCGCGGGGAATGGGCGTGCCTATGGAGAGGGAGGATGATTGACGGCCGGCCCTGGCACGTCACTTTCCCCGAAGACAGCCGGAGTAGGTCTCGGCTCTTCACGGCGCCTGCGCACAGGCTATGCGCACGCGTCGTGAAGACCAAGCCTATTTCGGCTATTTCCGGAGAAGCGTGACGCGCCAGAGCCGGCCGTCAATCATCCTCCGTCTCCAGAGGCACGCCCATTCCCCGGTATCTTCGATGGACGACTACAAGGTGAGTATGGGGGGAAAAAATTCGGGACAGGCATACTGTAGCTCGCGCTACAATGCCTGATTTAAAGGTAAAAGAAAAAAAAATATTTTTTTTCCCGTCGATAGGGTGAACCCCCGCTTTAAACTGCACCAGGGATCACTCTGAATAATCCCTGGCTGTTGCTGGATTTGCTGAACTCTGATAGGCCAGGGAGATCGGTAATCACAGCTGTCCCTCCTGCTGCACCGATCATCCCTGACTGTTCCCTGTATGCTTCTTCTCCAGCCCCCTCTGTGTCCTTCTACCCCCATTCTTCTACAGCTCCCATCCTGTCCTTCACCCAGCTCTCTGTCCTCCTCCTCCAGCCCCCCTCTGTGTGCTTCCCTCGGGTCCCTGTCCTCCTCCTCTGCCCCCTCCCATCCCCCGCAGTCGGTTTTCCTTCCTCTCTTCTCCCGCCAGCTGTGGGGATCTGCCAGGATGGCGAGCGGAGGAAGGGGCCGGTCATCTACTGGCCCTGCCTTTTCTGAATTGGACACAGTGAGCGAGATCGCTCCTTTGTCCTGTGAAAACTGAGCAGAGTAACCTGTGTGTTACTCTGCTCAGTTTATGAATAAACAGGACTCTCTGACTTCTGTCCATTCATCTTCAATGCTGAGAAAGGGACTGTGGAGTCAATGTCCTCAGTCCCTTTCTCTGACTCAAGAGGAGACGTCAGGGGTCTGTTTGTCTGTTTAGACCCCTGATATCTCACCAAAGCCCCCCCCCCCCTCCCCCCACACACAGAGTTGATAAAAAAAATGCAAAAAATATAAAAAATAAATAAAATTGTAAACAAAAATTATAAATAATTAAATTATAAAAAATATATAAAATAAAAAACTTCTGACACCACCCCCTGCCCTACCAATACTATCCACTGCCCCAACACCCTCCACCCAAAAACCACCGTCCACTGCCTTACTGACACCGCTCACTGCTCTGCTGACACCATCCACTGCCCTACTGACACCGCTCACTGCTCTGCTGACACCATCCACTGCCCTGCTGACACCGCTCACTGCTCTGCTGACACCATCCACTGCCCTGCTGACACCGCTCACTGCTCTGCTGACACCATCCACTGCCCTACTGACAACGCTCACTGCTCTACTGACACCGCCCACTGCCCTACTAACACCGTCCACTGCCCTACTGACACGTCCTCTGCCCCACTGACACGTCCACTGCTCTACTGACACCGCTCACTGCTCTGCTGACATCACCACCACATACACCCCACCCCAGAAGCACTGTGAAAAAATATATTTTAAAAACTTATTTAAAGAAAATAATAAACAACAAAATTGTAAAAAAATTTAGAAAATAATAAAAACAAAAAACTACTGACACACTGCTCTACTGACACTGTCCACTACCCCACCCCCAAATCATTGTGAAAAACAAAAAATAAAAAAGTAAATTGTAAAATAATTAAAAAAAATACAAATGTAAAAAAAATTAATAAGCATAAAGAACTACTGACACCGTCCAATGCCCTACTGACACCACCCTCCACATACTACCTACCGCTGTAAGTCATCTCAGACTCTATTAAACCACACCCCATTTAAGCAAGGCCCAATATGTAGCATGGTTTAAGCCACGCCCACCTCCCTGAAATGAGTTTGCCACCTCCCTGAAATTCGTTTTTGCAGGTTGGAATGTCTGTAAATGATAGATGGACTACTGATCCCAGCCAGCCCGACTTGCAAATCCTGTGCCCGCAGGCCACATTGATTTGTCACAGAACCCCACAGTCTCTCCTCTGGCCTCACACCCTGCTCCCCTGGCATGCCTCTTCCAGATATCCACTATGCCTCATTTACCGGACTTCTCCTGCCCTGAGTCCTTCATGAAGAATTTACCCAGATCGTGCGTACCGACTGCTTTTCCAGCTCCTGTTCCAGGACACCTTCTCCATGACTGTGTAAGGAGAGGCTCCCTCCCAGCTCCCGAGCTCCTCTGCCGAGGCCTGCACCCCCACCAGATGGAGTGGGTCTCCTGCTGCAGTCTAACACTCCAGTCTTCACTTCACCCAGCCGACAACCTGAGGACCTGAGTTTATGTAGGAGGCCTGCCCCCTACCAATCCTAGTTGGGGATTGGTCAGGGCTCCTCACATGAACTCCCTGTCCCTCCAATTTCCAGCCCTGCCCCTCTTCCAGAACATTCTCCCTAGAAGCAGGGGAGGAACCCAAGAAAGACAGGTGGTCACACCCTCTGCTACACTAACCACTCCCTGCACCCCAGATCAAAACAAACAGGCCTAGCATGCAGCATAGGCCTGTGTAAATTTACCTGCCTGGCAGCTATCACCCAAAACACCTTACCTTTACCACCTACCTATGGTAGAGGGTGCTTCATACATTTTTGTGGCTAAGCAGCTTAAGGAAAGAATTGATATTCTCTACTTCGATTATTTTTTTTCTCAGGGCAAAATCAGAAATTTGAATGCGAAGACCATGCTATTTATCAGTAGAGCTTGTCTCTAATCACCATTGTAAAAACTCCATGCCCTGCACTTGTTATTAAAGTAGGGTGACCAGACATCCCCGGTTTCAGGGGACAGTCCCCAGATTGAGGACACTGTCCCCAGACCAAGTCTGTCCCCAGATTGTATTTGAACAGGGGCTGGGGCAATTTCAAAGACAGTCAGTGCAGGATTAAAAAAATAATAGTTCTGAATTACACCCCCCCCCCCCCCCGCTCTGCTGCTCCTACTAGCTTAGGGGGAGATTTTTTTCCATTATGTGTGCCCCTTTCTGATGATCATGTGCTGGTTGGAGCGGGATATTTCTTATGGGTGTATTCCCATTCAGCCCCGCTCACATGTTCTTCTGCCTTGGCTCAAGTCCCAGCCTGCTGCCTGCCTGCTTATCTCCTTACCTTCCCTGGTGGAGTGATATTCCTCCGCACCCCAACCAGTACTAGCCAGGGCCCGGAGAGTTATGCCCTGTACACACAATCGGTTCATCCGATGAAAACGGTCTGATGGATTTTTTCATCAGATATCCGATGAAGCTGACTTTTATCAGTCTTGCCTACACACCATCAGTTAAAAAACCGATTGTGTCAGAACGCCGCGGTGACGTAAAACACAACGACGTGCTGAGAAAAATGAAGTTCAATGCTTCGACTTGATTCTGAGCATGCGTTGATTTTTAACCGATGGATTTCCCCACAGATGATCGTTTTTTTTCCTATCGGTTTTTTAACCATCAGATAATTTTAAAACAGGTTCTAAGTTTTTTCACCGATGGGAAAAAAAAAACGATGGGGCCCACACACGATCGGTTCGTCTGATGAAAACGGTCCATCAGATGAACCGATCGTGTGTACGCGGCATAAGACTTGACAGGCTGTGAGGCGGAGCAGCTGCAGCGACATGGCAGAGAGTCGCTGATTGCTGCCATTACTAGGGAAAAAAAATATGTCCCCGGATTTCATTTAAAAAAATCTGGTCACCTTATATTAAAGGGAGACTGTGTATCTACTCCTGGCCTTCCCTTCTGAAATGCTTGTTCTCTGGCTGTTACTCTGATTCAGTGGCTTCAGTTCTTCTGAGCTACAGACGTGGAACTAATATGTCATCCAGGAGTTCTGGCTTCACTGTAAATTGTGTTAATTGCTGATTGTGGGTCAGTGTCTCAGAAGCTAATGAAGCTGGAGACAGCCAGACAACAAGCAATGACAGACTCTTTCAGCACAGAATTCCTTTGACATAATGAATAGTTACAGCAAAACGAAATAACGGGCGTTTATTACCAACCTTGTAATTAATTTTCTGCTGACTTTTCGTTTGTTTGTTTCAGCTGAGTTTCACTGATATTCCGCCTATGTGTGACAACGCAGCAAAGTGGCAAATTGTCAGCAGCAACCTACACAATGTAAGAATAAAAGTGTGAGAGTTCTAATCATAGAAAGAAATGGACCTATGATAGGAAGCTACAGTTTTGACCTAAAAAAGGCAGGGGTGTGAATTCTGTAGCTTGTTATTGTCACAGATGTTTTCCAAATTCCTTCTTATTTCTTTCTTTTCTGTGCTGCATGCTGCTTTGCAGCAGTATAATGTTGCTTTAGAGTAGGGTGACCAGATTTTTTAAATGAAATTCCGGGGACATATTTTTTCTTTACTAGTAATGGCAACACTCAGAACCTCTTTGCCCGTCGCCGCCCGCCTCACAGCCTCCCAAGCCTTACTCTTCGGGCCCCGGCTACTACTGGATAGGGAGCGGAGGAAGATCACTCCACCAGGGAAGGCAAGGAGATAGGCAGGTGGCTGGCCAGGATTTGAGCCAAGGCAGAAGAACATGCGAGCGAAGCTGAATCGGCATGCACCCGAAACTGAAGAAATATTCCCTCCGCTCCGACCAGCACATGATCATCAGAAAGGGGCACAGATAATGGGAAAAACACAACCCCCTAATGCTAGTAGGCACGGCGGAGCGGGGGGTGTAAGTCAATTTTTTTTATTTTAACTCTGCACTGACTGTCTTTGAAATTGCCCCTATTAAATCCAATCTGGGGACAAAACCAGGGACAGACTTGGTCCGGGGACAGTGTCCTCAATCAGGGGACTGTCCCCTGAAACCGGGGATGTCTGGTCACCCTACTTTAGATTGTAAACTCTCACAAGCAGGGCCCCCAACCCCCCTCTAATGAATCGTATTGTCTTCCTTTAAAGGGTGCTCAGCAACCCGTTGGTGCCATATAAATCCTGTACAATAATAATAATCATTACATACAAACTCTTTTTTTTTTTTTTTTTTGTGAAAATAGCACAATTTACTAACATGTACTAACTTACAAGACTTGGATTTTAAGAGAAACTTCACCCACCACAACAAAAATACAATAAGGTTGCATTCACACCTGGGCATTTTGAATCGGGGGCAGAATTGCTGGAATTCTGCCCACAATTTCAAAATGCTCTGCTTAAATGACAAATCGCACAACGCAAATTATAGATGCCATTCATTTTAATGGCACCTAAAAATGCATGGTTGTCGCACAATACATAGCACTGCAATCACGGCAAACGGCACCATGTAAAGCTTGACGCTCCAAAAGAAGCTCTTGATCCTGTTGGGTTGGAGGTGATAAGAATACCTGGTTGAGTTGCATTTTCACGACCTTCCGCGGCTCCCCTTTAAGCTGCAAAGGCAGCAGAAAGGGGTGTATACATGCTGTGGCCTCAGCAAGGGCGGATCCAGAGTCTAGTCTCGGGAGGGGCACTGCCAGAAAATAAGGTGTTGCTTACAGAACTCAATTAGGTGTCCGATGTGTCCGCTGCAATGTTGCAGTACCGCTAAAAAATCAATGATCGCCGCCATTACTAGTAAAAAATATTTAAATATAAATGCCATAAATCTATCCCATAGTTTGTAGACGATTGTCAGGGACTGCAGACATGGTACAAGAGATGGTCAGAGACTGCAGACATGGTACAAGAGATGGTCAGAGACTGCAGACATGGTACAAGAGATGGTCAGAGACTGCAGACGTGGTACAGGAGATGGTCAGAGACTGCAGACGTGGTACAAGGGATGGTCAGAGACTGCAGACGTGGTACAAGAGATGGTCAGAGACTGCAGGCATGGTACAAGGGATGGTCAGAGACTGCAGACATGGTATAAGAGATGGTCAGAGACTGCAGACGTGGTACAAGGGATGGTCAGAGACTGCAGACGTGGTACAAGAGATGGTCAGAGACTGCAGGCATGGTACAAGGGATGGTCAGAGCCTGCAGACATGGTATAAGAGATGGTCAGAGACTGCAGGCATGGTACAAGAGATGGTCAGAGACTGCAGACATGGTACAGGAGATGGTCAGAGACTGCAGACGTGGTACAGGAGATGGTCAGAGACTGCAGATGTGGTACAAGAGATGGTCAGAGACTGCAGACGTGGTACAGGAGATGGTCAGAGACTGCAGACGTGGTACAGGAGATGGTCAGAGACTGCAGACGTGGTACAAGGGATGGTCAGAGACTGCAGACGTGGTACAAGGGATGGTCAGAGACTGCAGACGTGGTACAAGGGATGGTCAGAGACTGCAGACGTGGTACAAGAAATGGTCAGAGACTGCAGACGTGGTACAAGGGATGGTCAGAGACTGCAGGCATGGTACAAGGGATGGTCAGAGACTGCAGAAGTGGTATAAGAGATGGTCAGAGACTGCAGACGTGGTACAGGAGATGGTCAGAGACTGCAGACGTGGTACAAGGGATGGTCAGAGACTGCAGACGTGGTACAAGGGATGGTCAGAGACTGCAGACGTGGTACAAGGGATGGTCAGAGACTGCAGACGTGGTATAAGAGATGGTCAGAGACTGCAGGCATGGTACAAGGGATGGTCAGAGACTGCAGACGTGGTATAAGAGATGGTCAGAGACTGCAGGCATGGTACAAGGGATGGTCAGAGACTGCAGACGTGGTATAAGAGATGGTCAGAGACTGCAGGCATGGTACAAGGGATGGTCAGAGACTGAACACATGGTACAAGAGATCAATGCAGCCTCATCAGTGCCCACCATTGCAGCCTCACTGTGCATATGAACGCAGCCCCACCTTTGTGTATAAATTCAGTCCCACTTTTGTATATTAATGCAGTCCCACTTTTGTATATCAATGCAGACCCACTTTTGTATATCAATGCAGACCCACTTTTGTATATCAATGCAGACCCACTTTTGTATATCAATGCAGACCCACTTTTGTATATAAATGCAGTCCCACTTGTGTCTATGAATGCAGTCCCACTTTTGTCTATGAATGCAGCCCCACTTTTGTCTATGAATGCAGCCCCACTTGTGTCTATGAATGCAGTCCCACTTTTGTATATGAATGCAGTCCCACTTTTGTATATGAATGCAGTCCCACTTTTGTATATACATGCAGTCCCACTTTTGTATATGAATGCAGCCCCACTTTTGTCTATTAATGCAGCCACACTGTGCATGGCACTCACCATGGCATTGCCTCGATCACACACAGCAGGTATCTCCTCTCCCGACGTGTGTCATGGAACAAACAGGAGCTGTCGGTCTGTGTTCGGCTCTAGCAAAGTCCCACCCTAGACGGTCTTGTGTGATAGACAAAACACTGATTCAATCAGTGTTCCATCTCCATCTACTATCACACGAGCAGGTCTAGCACAGGCAGCACAGCCGAACACAGACCCAGCTCTCACACACAGCGAGAGATGCCCGGTGTCATACACGCAGGAGAGAGGGGGAGCGCTGCAGTCAGCTACAGCTCAAAGCAGCCTCAGGACAGGCAGCCTACCAGCCCTGGTGATGAGAGAGGGAGAGAGAGTTAGAGACTCGGCAGCGGGAGCTGCAGGCACCGCAAAGCAGTTTAAAAGCCAATGTGACATGATTGCCTCGGGGGGGAGCAATTGCCATGTTGCCCCCCCCCCCCTGGATCCGCCGTTGCCACAAAGCAGTTTAAAAAAAAATAGTAAAAAAAAAAATTTTTTTTTTTAAAGCCAATGTGACATGATTGCTGGGGGGGAGCAATTGCCATGTTGCCCCCCCTGGATCCGCCATTACCACAAAGCAGTTAAAAAAAAAATAGTAAAAAAAAAAAAAAAAAAATTTTTTTTTTTAAGCCAATGTGACATGTTGCCCCCCCCCTGGATCCGCCGTTGGGCCTCAGTGCTTTTCATCACAAAGCGACCAAAATAAAATGTGTCATATGCACTCCTGAGCACTGCATCCAGTGTGATATGCCTTCCTGAGCCCTGCACCCTGTGTGATATGCCCTCCTGAGGCTTGCACCCTGTGTGAAACGCACTCATGAACCCTGCACCTTGTGTGATATGCCCTCCTAAACGCTGCACCCTGTGTGATATGCCTTCCTGAGCCCTGCACCCTGTGTTATATGCCCTCCTGAGCCCTGCACCCTGTGTCATATGCACTCCTGAGCCTTGCACCCTGTGTGATATACACTCCTGAGCCCTGCACCCTGCGTGATATACACTCCAGAGCCCTGCACCCTGTGTGTTGCCCACTCCTGAGCCCTGCACCCTGTGTGATATGCGCTCCTGAGCCCTGCAACCTGTGTGATATGCCCTCCTGAGCCCTGCACCCTGTGTGATATGCACTCCTGAGCCCTGCACCCTGTGTGATATGCACTCCTGAGCCCTGCACCCTGTGTGATATGCCCTCCTGAGCCCTGCACCCTGTGTGATATGCACTCCTGAGCCCTGTGTGATATGCACTCCTGAGCCCTGCACCCTGTGTGATATACACGCCTGAGCCCATCACCCTGTGTGATATGCGCTCCTAAGACCTGCACCATGTGTGATATGCGCTCCTAAACCCTGCATCCTGTGTGATATGCGCTCCTGAGCCTTGCACCCTGTGTGATATGCACTCCTGAGCTCTGCACCCTGTGCATTAGGTACTCCTAAGCCCTCCATTCTGGTCATTATGCACTGGTGAGCACTTCACTCTTTGTTGTGCGCAGTCCTAAGCCATGCACTCTTTGCATTAAGTGCTTCTTGGGTGTGGGAGGAAGGTGGGAGTAAGAAACAATAATACATGAACTAGAAAAAGATTATGAAAGGTACATTTTAAATTAGTTAAGAGGCCAAATAAGAGATGGTTTCACACTGGGGCGGCACGACTTCGGGGGCGACTCGGCAAGGCGTCCTGAAGACGACTTCAGAGTCGCCCCCAAAGTCATACAAGAACCTTTTTCTAAGTCAGAGCGACTTGCATCGCTCCTATTAGAACGGTTCTATTGATTAGAATGGGACGCGACTTGTCGAGTCGCCCCAGTGTGAACCGGCTCTCAAGGTTATTGTATTTGGATATGTATATGCTGGTGTGATTTCTGTGCAGTATTTTACACATCTTAATACATACTAAGGCCCTTTGCACATGGGGCGTCTAGTTGCTGTGCATCCCATGCAGCATTTTAGTGTGCGGGATGCACAGGTACAGCATCCAGCTCCCCTGCCTGCACTTAAAACACATTGCGGCTGGATAGCTTGTCATGTTTAGGGTCCACTGCGTTTAGGGGCGAATGCCCTTGTGTGTTCTGGGCAAGCATTCAACTCCATGCCCTTTGTGCAACTAGCCTGACATTCTAATTAGCTTTCTGATGTCTTTGTTTTTGTTATTTTTAGCTGGAGTTCTGCTTTAACTGCAATGCCTAAAATTCCTATCCACCCCTTTGTGGTGAGTTTGGTATTATAAGGCAATGTAGTCAAATCTCCAAATTTGTGAACAGATTTAGGGCCAAATCCTCAAAAGAGATACGACGGAGTAACTGCTGTTACTCCGTCGTATCCCTGGTCCTAACTATGGAACTGATCCACAGAATCAGTTTTCCATAGTTAGGGAGAAGATCCGGCATGTGTAATTGAATTACACTGCCGGATCTTAGGATGCAGTACCGCACCCGCCGCTGGGGGCATTTTGTGTCGAAATGCCGCCTCGGGTATGCAAATTAGCACTTACGGAGATCCACAAAGCTTTTCTGCTTCGTTTTTTCTCCGTAAGTATTAAGTTGCATACACAAAATTAGGGCTGCTTTTACATGGTGTAAAGTTAGTACACCATGTAAAAGCAGACCCTTATGTCTAGCGACGCGTTTTTTTTTCGAATTTGATTTTTTTTTTTCGCGCCATATCTTTTTTTTTTTTTGACGCAACTTTATTGACCCGTCGCAATCCACAAAGCCCGGCGTAACGCACGTAACTAATTTCGCGCTATGCACGTCGGGAAAATGACGTCACGAGCATGCGCAGTACGGCCGGCGCGGGAGCGCGCCTCATTTAAATGGGAATCACCCCCATGAAATGAGGAACGCCTTGCGCCGGCGGAATTTAAGTTACACGGCCAGAAATTTCTAGGTAAGTGCTTTGTGGATCGGGCACTTAGGTAGAAATTTTAAGGCAGTGTAACTTAAATTAGAATTTCGCCGTTACGCCGGGTCTTTGTGGATTTGGCCCTTAGATTTTACTGGTTCCTTTGAAAAATCTTTGCACTCATAGAGACTCAATGTGTGCAGACAAAATAGCTGCTGAAAACATCCTAATCTGACCATAATTGCCAATTATTTACACTGCAGTACAAGACAGGTCACAGCGACCACAAGAGAGAAGCTGGGGAAGCAAGGTAGTTTTATTTTACTAGGCTGCCGTTTGACTCTATAAACACTGTGATCACCCAATCATTCTGTGTACAGTATATAATTTTATATTTTAGGGTAGAATCATGTGGAAACTGAACATATATGTTGTGATGTGTCTGTGATACCTTGCAGATATGCTTAAAAGTGGTCTGCCATGCTGCCAACTCAGTCTGAAAATGCTAGTTTCCTGGTTAACATGCTGATGCTCTGGCTTTACTCATTTGTGAATCATGTACCTGAAACAAGTGTACTCAGGGCTTTTTTTCACCTGAAACGTGGCAGTACGGAGTACCATACCATCATTACCTCCGGCACTGGTCCCTAAACTCTGATTAAAGCCTATGTGTGATAAAAGCCATTGAGGTTGATTTACTAAAGGCACAAAAGCTGTTCACTTTGCAAATCGCAGTTGCTCCAGAGGTTAGTAAATGAGCAGAAGCTCTGCTATCTTCCATCATCCAATCATGTCCGCGGGAGACTTCTTTCCGGCAAGGTCCGGCATCTGCTGGGCCTTAAGCCAAGAATCCCCTGTGCGCATGCGCCGCTGCAGTCAGCGGCTCATTGCGAGGGGAATATCTCTTAAACCGTAAAGGTTTAGGAGATATTTACCTACAGGTAAGACTTATTATAGGCTTAACTGTAGGTAAAAGTCCAAAAATGGACTATACAACCGCTTTAAATTATATACTATTTAACCACTTCAGCCCCAGAAGAATTGGCTGTTCAACGACCAGGCCATTTTTTGCAATTCGGCACTGCGTCAATTGCGCAGTTGTGCAACGTTGTACCAAAACAAAATTGACGTCCCTTTTTTTCCCCAAAAATAGAGCTTTCTTTTGGTGGTATTTGATCATCTCTGCAATTATTTTTTTTTGCGCTATAATCAAAAAAAGAGCAACAATTTTGTATGTTTTGTACTATTTCCTTTAATAAATATCCCCAATTTTTTTCTCATCTTATGCCGATATGTATTCTTCTACATATTTTTTATAATAAAAATTGCAATAAGCGTATATTGATTGGTTTGTGCAAAAGTTATAGCGTCTACAAAATAGGGGATCGTTTTATAGCAATTTTATTAGTATTTTTTTACTAGTAATGGCAGCGATCTGAGATTTTTATCGGGACTCTGACATTATGGGACACATCGGACACTTTTGACACATTTTTGGGACCATTCACATTTATACAGCGATCAGTGCTATAAAAATGCACTGATTACGGTAAAAATGTCACTGGGAGGGAAGGGGTTAACACTAGGTGCAATCAGGGGATAATTGTGTTCCCTATGTGTGTTTCTAACTGTAGGGGGAGGGGACTGACCTAGAGGAAATGACAGATCGTGGTTCCTAGCTATTAGGAACTCACAATCTGTCTTTCCTCACAGGACAGATCAGGGATGTGTGTGTTTACACACACACACACGTCCCTGTTCTGCCTCCCAAGCCCGTGATCGCCAGTCACTAGCATCGGCACACCCGCGATGCAGCGTGCACGCCTGCTATGTCGCTTAAAGGGACCGACATACAGCTACGACAGTTTGCGCGATTGTGCTGATCTGCATCGGTATAACGACGGTGGCTGGTCGGCAAGTGGATACAGATAGCTTGGGTGATCATAGCGTTTATCGAGTCAAATGGCAGCCTAGTAAAATAAATTTACTTTACAGTATATGTTTAGTTTTGACAAGATTCTACCCTTCAATATTAAATACAAAGAGATGTACGGTATGTTTTTTTTAAGAATAATACTTACCTAGGTGAATGCACCATCAGTCCAATGATGCATCTGTCCCCTGGTGCCTCTAACACTGAGAACAGAGTGATCAAACACCACAGATTGCTCGGTTCCCACAGCTCCTTGAGCAGAGAGTGTCTGATTGTCAGCCTCCGGCTATCTCTTGCTGAGGGGCTGAGCCAGGTGCTGGTCCAAGCATGTGGATGGATCCTGACTTCATTGTCGCGATCTTACCCAAGCCTGTACTGGGTCTGTGACGTCAGCCGGCAGCGGGCTTCTACAGCCAAACAAGCTTTGGCTGTACTTTTCCTTTAAATTCTGTATACAGAATGATTGGGTGTTCACAGTGTTTATCGAGTCAAACCACAGCCTTGTCAAATTAAACTACCTTGCTTCCACAGCTTCTCTCTTGTGGTTTCTGTGACCTGTCTTGTACTGCAGTATACATGATTGCCAATTACAGCATAATTTGTTCTAGAATCATGCTTGTAATCCAAGGCACTCTTATATCAAAGCAAATTTCCCCATAAGAAATAATAGAAACTCAAATGATTCATTCCACAATCATTTATTCATAAATCCTTCAGTTTATAGTCCATATGAAAATATTCTAGCAATGTGATAGGATGTGTAACCATAAAATGTCCATCCACAAATGGAAGCCTCCACAAGGGGATTAGAAGCAAAATCCAGCAGGAGGTAACTCTAATGCCCTGTACACACGATCAGTTCATCTGATGAAAACGGACCGATGGATTTTTTCATCAGATATCCGATGAAGCTGACTTTCATCAGTCTTGCCTACACACCATCAGTTAAAAAAACGATTGTGTCACAACGCGGTGACGTAAAACACAACGACGTGCTGTGAAAAATGAAGATCAAAGCTTCCGAGCATGCGTCGACTTGATTCTGAGCATGCGTTGATTTTTAACCGATGGATTTCCCCACAGACAAACGTTATTTTTCTAGCGTTTTTTTAACCATCAGATCATTTTAAAACAGGTTCTAAGTTTTTTCACCGATGGGAAAAAAAAACGATGGGGCCCACACACGATCGGTTCGTCTGATGAAAACGGTCCGTTTTCATCAGACGAACCGATCGTGTGTACGCGGCATAAGTGTAGCAATATGTTGCTAAATGTTGTACCTTTAATAAATGTAACAATATTGCTACACTTAGGCCTTGTACACACGACCGAACATGTCCGCTGAAACTGGTCCGGCCTAGCGGACAGGTTTCCAGCGGACAAAAGTTTCTTAGCATGCTAAGAAACTTGTCCGCTGGAAGCCTGTCCGTCGGACATCAGTAATGATCCGCTCCGTGTGTCCGCTTTGCTCAGCGGGGATCCTCCGTAAGGGCCCTTTCACACTAGTGGACCGTATGTCCGCATTTTCATCCGTCCGTTTGCGGATGAAAACGGGACATACATGTGTCCCACTCCCTATGTGATTACGGGTGTCAGCGGATGAACATCCGCTGACACCCGTAATTTGTCCGACCTCCGCAAAGATCCGCATTTGCAGACGGAAGAAATCCTATTTTTCAGTGTGCGGGGACCGCCCTGTCAGCTGCCAGCTCAGCGGGGATTTTACGGAGGATCCCCGCTGAGCAAAGCGGACACACGGAGCGGATTATTACTGATCCGCTCCGTGTGAAAGGGCCCTTAAATCCCCGCTGAGCTGGCAGCTGACAGGGCGGTCCCCGCACACTGTGCAGGGACCGCCCTGTGTTTCCTCCACTCTCCCCTATGGGGGATCGGACGAACACGGACCGTATGTCCGTGTTCATCCGATCCGATCCGGCAGACGGAAGAAAAATAGGATTTCTTCCGTCTGCAAATGCGGATCTTTGCGGAGGCGGACAAATTACGGGTGTCAGCGGATGTTCATCCGCTGACACCCGTAATCACATAGGGACCCATGGATGTCCCGTTTTCATCCGCAAACAGACGGATGAAAATGCGGACATACGGTCCGCTAGTGTGAAAGGGCCCTTAGAGGTGCCTCTCTTCTCTTTTATACCCAGTTGTGACATGACGCTACTTGTATATCAAGTCAAAATGTATTTAAAAATGTTGCTTGTCTTGCAAAATGCTCTCAAACCAAGGTTTTACTGTACTGTTATATTAGGATGTTTTCTGCAGCTATTTTGTCTGCACACACAGTGGGGTTGATTTACTAAAGGCCAATAGACTGTGCACTCTGCAAAGTGCAATTGAACTCTGCAAGTCCAGTTGCTCCAGAGCTTAATAAATGAGGTAAAGCTTCACTTTGCAAAAAATACCCAATCACATAAAAGGAAAAAAAAACAACTGAATTTTTGCTTGCACATGATTGGATGATTAAAGTCAGCAGAGCTTCTGTTAATTTACTAAGCTCTGGAGCAACTGCTCTGTGCTTTGCAAGGTGCAGTCTATTTGCCTTATGTATATCAACCCCTTTGTCTCCATGGGTGCGAAGTTCATTCAAATCAACCAGGAAAGTCTAAATCTGTTTACAAATTTCAAACTTTTAGAGAGAGTGTATATAGTTTTTTCTTTTTTGCTTAAAGCGGTTGTATAGTCCCAAAAGTTTTTTTTTGTGTCACCTGTAAGGCAAAAGGCAAAATGAGCTAGTATGCACCGCATACTAGCTCATTATAAAATACTTACCTTAGAACGAGGTATCGGTAACTTACCTGGTCCACGCCGAGGGAGATGACATGTTGCCTCGGCGTGTCTTCCGGGTATAGGGTAATATCTCCTAAACCGTAAAGGTTTAGGAGATATTTTTTTTACCTACAGGTAAGACTTATTATAGGCTTAAAGCGGGAGTTCACCCGAAAAGTTAATTTTTAACCTTAGATGTATGCTCATTTTGTCAAGGGGAATCGGGTAGTTTTTTAAAATCGAAGCAGTACTTACCGTTGTAGAGAGCGATCTTCTCCGCCGCTTCCGGGTATGGGCTGCGGGACTGGGCGTTCCTATTTGATTGACAGGCTTCTGACAGGCTTCCGACAGTCGCATATATCGCGTCATGATTTTCCGAAAGTAGCCGAACGTCGGTGCGCAGGCGCCGTATAGAGCCGCACCGACGTTCGGCTTCTTTCGGCTACTCGTGACGCGATGGATGCGACCGTCGGAAGCCTGTCGGAAGACTGTCAATCAAATAGGAACGCCCAGTCCCGAAGACCATACCCGGAAGCGGCGGAGAAGATCACTCTCTAAAACGGTAAGTACGGCTTCGATTTTAAAAAAACTACCCGATTCCCCTAGACAAAATGAGCATCAATCTAAGGTTAAAAAAAAAATTCCGGGTGAACTCCTGCTTTAAGCCCTGTACACATGGCTAGAATCTCGTCAGGAAAAAAACATAGTTTTTCCTGACAAGATTCTTGGCAAGATTCTCTTGCCGGCCGAGTGTACACACACTCAATTCAAAAGAACCGCTATTCTTTTGAATGGCACAAGCGCAGTGACGTCATCGAGTCATTTCAAGCATGCGTGGGTTTCCACAGCAACAGGTAAGTATACAGGAATACACTGCCAAATGACGAGAAAATAGAGAGCAGGTTCTCTATTTTTCTCGTCGAGATTCTGGGCAGTTTTCTTGACGAGAAACCTGAAAGCCTCAGGCCCCGTACACACGGCCGAGGAACTCGACGTGCCAAACACATCAAGTTGCTCGGCCAGTTCAGCCCTGAAGCCGCCGAGGAGCTCGGCGGGCCGAGAGCTCCCATAGAACAACGAGGAAATAGAGAACATGTTCTCTATTTCCTCGTCGAGCTCCTCGTCGGCTTCCTCGGCGAAATTGTACACACGGCCGGGTTTCTCGGCAGAATTCAGCCAGAAACTCGGTCGGAAGCTGAATTCTGCCGAGGAAACTGGTCGTGTGTACGGGGCTTCATATACACGCACGGTATACTTGGCAAGAAAGCTCTACCAGCAGTTTTCTTGCTGCTTCTTGCAGAGAAAAACGTGCTTGTGTGCGAGGCTTTACCTGTAAGTAAAAGTAAAAAAAATTACTATACAACCACTTTAACAGAGAAGCAGACAAGCACATTTAGGTGCTGTCTATAACAGAGAGCAGTGATTGATGAGTGAGGTCTGCTCAGTGTGCTCTGATGCTGATTCATGCTGTCTTGGAGATTTCATACTGATCCAATAGTAATAAATCATATTGGACAGTGGGAGGTTACCCCTCAGGTAAGAGCAAGGATGTAGATACAGCCCTGTCCAATTAGCAGTGGAGGTGCCCCATTGCATGCTGGGTAACTGTATGTATTTATTTTGCAAGAGCACATGGGCTCGGGGTTCCAGTCCAGTCCACCTCTGAGGAGAGAGGTTCTGGTGAGGAGGAGGAGGTGGCTGCCTCTCCCGAGCATGGAATGCCATGTGGCCTCAGATGCTAGATCTGAGGGCCTGAAAGCTACAACCCAGAGTTCCTGTGCCAGCTGACCGAGGGAGAAAGTCTATGGATCTGGTTGTGTGTCACTGGTATAGGGTGTCACTTGTAAGGAGGCTGCCATCTGTCCCTGGACATTTTGTGAGTACAGACCCTGAAGGGATCCCTGAGGCTGAGTTTGTGTTGCTGACATCTCCCTCTGGTCCTAGAAGTCAGCATACTGGGTATGTTAGCTGAAGGAGACACTGGCTAGTGTCTTGAAGACTGACAAAGTCCACTGAGTCTTCTCTGCTACAGAGGGACTTATTCTTCCATACAGACCCTGTATGGTTCAGCAGGTCATCTGCTTCCACAGCATTACAGAGAGAGTTGTGTCCTCACCTTTGAATAGTTCATTTGGAGTATCCTACTAATTCTCTTCACCTATCCAAGTTCTCCAAATAAAACATAAAAACAAATCCTCTAGACTGGTCATTGGGGACAAGTAGAAGAGTGTGTGCACCTGGCTGCAGGATAATCAGTGGGAGGACATGTATTCCAGCAGTGCTACAAACTTCATTGCCTTTTACTACCAAACTCACCACAAAGGGCCACATTAAACATTAAAGATAAAAAAACAAAATCAGCTTAACCACTTCAGCCCCGGACCATTTGCGATTCGGCACTGCATCGCTTTAACTGACAACTGCGCGGTCGTGCGACGTGACTCCCAAACAAAATTGGCGTCCTTTTTTCCCCACAAATAGAGCTTTCAATATTTTTTACTTTTTGCTATAATAAATATCCCCCAAAAAATGTATAAAAAAAAATAAAACAATTCCAGAGTATAGGCCGATACGTATTCTACACATTTTTGGTAAAAAAAAACACAATAAGCGTATATGGATTGGTTTGCGCAAAAGTTATAGCATCTACAAAATAGGGGTAGTTTTATGGCATTTTTATCATTCATTTTTTTTCTACTTGTTTTGACGGCGATTTTGATTGTGACTGAGACATTATGGCGGACACGTCGGATACTTTTGGAGCTATTTTGGGACCATTCACATTTATACAGCAATCGGTGTCATAAATATGCACTGATTACTGTATAAATGTGACTGTCAGTGAAGGGGTTAACCACTAGGGGGCTAAGAAGGGGTTAAGTCTGTCCTAGGGAGTGATTCTAACTGTGGGGGCTGTGTGTGGCTATGGGTGACATGTCACTGATTTCTGCTCCCGATGAGAGGGAGCAGACGATCAGTGACAGTGTCACTAGGCAGAATGGGGAGATTCTTGTTTAAACTTGCCTCTCCCCGTTTTGCAGCTCTGTGACCTGATCGCGGAACACTGGCAGACATCGAGTCCGTGGGCACGGTCACGGAGATCGCAGCAGGGGCGCGCATGGCGAAAATTTTAAGATGACGTAAACATACGTTACTCTGCCCAGCCGTGCCATTCTGCCAACGTATATATGCAGTAGCCAGTCATTAACCACTTGCCGACCTCCTCATGTACATATACGTCAGCAGAATGGCACGGACAGGCACATCAACGTACCTGTACGTGCTCTGCTTGACGTGGGTGGGGGGTCCGTTCGGGACCCCCCCCCCCGCTACATGCGGCGGTCGGTAAGCCTCGGGGAGCGATCCGGGACGATGTCGTGGCTATTTGTTTATAGTCGCGATCGCTCCCCGGAGCTGAAGAACGGGGAGAGCCATGTGTAAACACGGCTTCCCCGTGCTTCACTATGGCGGCGCATCGATCGAGTGATCCCTTTTATAGGGGAGACTCGATCGATGATGTCAGTCCTACAGCCACACCCCCCTACAGTTGTAAACACACACTAAGTGAACACTAAATGTTGCCCCCTGTGTTTAACTCCCAAACTGCAACTGTAATTTTCACAATAAAGAATGCAATTTAAATGCATTTTTTGCTGTGAAAATGACAATGGTCCCAAAAATGTGTCAAAATTGTCCGAAGTGTCCGCCATAATGTCGCAGTCACGAAAAAAAATCGCTGATCGCCGCCATTAGTAGTAAAAAAAAAAAATGCAATAAAACTATCCCCTATTTTGTAAACGCTATAAATTTTGCGCAAACCAACCGATAAACGATTATTGCGATTTTTTTTACCAAAAATAGGTAGAAGAATACGTATCGGCCTAAACTGAGGGAAAAAAGATTTTTTATATATGTTTTTGGGGGATATTTATTATAGCAAAAAGTAAAAAATATTGAATTTTTTTCAAAATTGTCGCTCTATTTTTGTTTATAGCGCAAAAAATAAAAACCGCAGAGGTCATCAAATACCACCAAAAGAAAGCTCTATTTGTGGGGAAAAAAGGACGCCAATTTTGTTTGGGAGCCACGTCGCACGACCGCGCAATTGTCTGTTAAAGCGACGCAGTCCCGAACTGTAAAAACCCCTTGGGTCTTTAGGCAGCATATTGGTCCGGGGCTTAAGTGGTTAAAGGGATTGTAAAGGTTTGTTTTTTATTTTTTAAATAGGTTCCTTTAAGCTAGTGCATTGTTGGTTCACTTACCTTTTCCTTCAATTTCCCTTCTAAATGTTTTTTTTCTTTGTCTGAATTTCTCACTTCCTGTTCCTCTTCAGTAAGCTGTTCTGGCTGACTTAGGCCACTTTCACACCAGGGCGGGAGGCATGGTGGCGGTACAGCTGCAGCGGTATTCGGCCGCTAGCGGTGCGGTTTTAACCCCCACTAGCGGGCGAAAAGGGGTTAATACCGCCGGCAATTCGCCTCTGCAGAGGCACATTGCTGGCGGTATTACCGCGGTGTCCCATTGTTTTCAATGGGAAGGAGCGGTAAACGCACCGCTCCAAAGATGCTGCTGGCAGGACCTTTGAAGCGATCCCGCCAGCACATTGCCTCAGTGTGAAAGCACTCGGGCTTTCACACTGAGACTGCAGGGAAGGAGTTTTTCAGGTGGTATTTAGGCACTATTTTTAGCGCTAAACCACCTGAAAAACTCCTTAGTGTGAAAGGGGTCTAACCCCCAGCCAGAACGGCTCGGATGACGGGGGCAAGCTTACTGAGGAGAAACAGGAAGTGAAAAAAAACATTTAAAAGGGAAATCTAAGGAAAAGGTAAGTGAACCAACAATGCACTAGCTTAACCACTTAAGGCCTGCCGCACGACGATATACGTCGACAGAATGGCATGGCTGGGCACAAGGGCGTACATGTACGTCCCCTTTAAGAACCGAGCTGTGGGTCACAAGCGTGCTGCCGGCAGCGCGCTCGCGACCCGGACGGAAGCTCCGTGACCGCACCCACGGACCTGATCGCCGCCGGTGTCCCGCGTTTGAGTCCAAGGAGCTGAAGAACAGGGAGAGGTAAGTGTAAACAAACCTTTCCCCATTCTTCTCTGTGGCTTGTTACTGATCGTATGTTCCCGGTCATTGCCCCAGTACAAATCATTAGTAAAACCTCATCTGGAATATGCAGTTCAGTTTTGGGCTCCAGTTCTCAAAAAGGATATCGGGGAACTGGAGAAAGTGCAGAGAAGAGCAACCAAACTGATAAGAGGCATGGAGGAGCTCAGCTATGAGGAAAGATTAGAAGAACTGAATTTATTCACTCTTGAGAAGAGGAGATTAATGGGGCATATAATCAATGTACAAATATATAAGGGGTCCATATAGTGAACTTGGTGTTGAGTTATTCACTTTACGGTCAACACTGAGGACAAGGGGGCACTCTTTACGTTTAGAGGAAAAGAGATTTCATCTCCAAATACGGAAAGGTTTCTTCACAGTAAGAGCTGTGAAAATGTGGAACAGACTCTCTCCAGACGTGGTTCTGGCCAGCTCAGTAAGCTTTAAGAAAGGCCTGGATTCTTTCCTAAATGTACATAAAATTACTGGGTACTAAGATTTGTAGGTAAAGTTGATCCAGGGTAAATCCGATTGCCTCTCGGGGGATCAGGAAGGTGATTTTTCCCCTGTTGTAGCAAATTGGATCATGCTCTGCTGGGGTTTTTTGCTTTCCTCTAGATCAGTGGTTCTCAACCTGGGTGTCGGGACCCCTTCAGGGGTCAAATGATGATTTGCCAGGGGTCGCCAAATCCTGGGCTGTTCCTGAAGCCTGCACCACTCTCCCAGCCTTTTTGCGGCTGCCCAGCAGGGCTGTCCATTGAGCCTGTGACCACCTAGCTGGACTGTTCCTGGAGCCCACGACCACCGACCCAGCCTCTTCGCAGCTGCCCATTCAGTTCACGGCATGGCAGGGGGGCAAAGACTAGAGGTCAGCTGACTGGTGAGGATTGTGAGGTGGGAGGGGCTGGAGGAGACCCTATCTCCTGACTTCAGCATAGGTGTCACTGCTACGAGACACCACAAAGTCGGAGACACAGTGAGTAACACTACCTGTGATTATAGTTGCCATTAAAAGTCCCCACTACAGTTCTCAGATCAGCAGATGACCTTGATCAAGAGCACCTAAGTTGGCTGATCAGAACTCCCCCCACCACTGCCACTCATCCCATCCCACCCCCCCCTCCCCCCTCCAAGAAGTAAGACAAGGAATAAAAATAGAGAATACATGGAAGGGAGAGGAAAAGACGGGGAGGAAGAAAGAAAAATGAGAGAAAGAATAGGAGAAAGATGGCTAGAGAGAGGAATGGGGGGGGGGGGACAAGAAATTAGGATAGAGAGAGATAAAAGGGAAAGAAAGGAGAAAAAGAGAGAGTGGTACATCCTAAAATGTACCATAAGGGGTTTTAATACTGTACTGTGCTGTATGGAAGGGACTCAGGGAGCGCTAAATGTCCATGGGTTGGGGGTGCAAATTACTTGTCTTGCCTTGGGAGCTGACAACCCACACGTAGAAAATAATTTTATTGTTGGGGGTCCCCACAACTTGGGAAATTTTATTAGGGGGCCACGGCACTAGAACGGTTGAGAACCACTGCTCTAGATCAACTGTGGGTATGGAGTTGGGTGTATGGGATTGTATTGTGTTTTTTATTTGTTTATTTTTTTTGTGGTTGAACTGGATGGACTTGTGTCTTTTTTCAACCTGACTAACTATGTAACTATAGGGAACGACGATCAGTGACGTCAGACGTCCAGCCACGCCCCCCTACAGTAAGAAACACACATTAGGACACACTTAACCCCTTTAGCGCCCCCTACAGGTTAACCCCTTTACTGCCAATGTCATTTTCACAGTATTCAGTGCATTTTTATAGCACTTTTCGCTGTGAAAATGACAATGGTCCCAAAAATGTGTCAAAAGTGTCCGATGTGTTCGCCATTATGTCGCGGTTACGAACAAAATCACTGATAGCCGCCATTACTAGTAAAAAAAATAATTATTAATAAAAATGCCATAAAACTATCCCCTATTTTGTAAGCGTTATAACGTTTGCGCAAACCAATCAATAAACGCTTATTGCGATTTTTTTACCAAAAATATGTAGAAGAATACCGGCCTAAACTGTGGAAAAAATGTTTTTTTTAGATATTTTTGGGGGATATTTATTATTGCAAAATAAAAAATATTGCTTTTTTTTTTTAATTGTCGCTCTATTTTTTTTTTTATAGGGCAAAAAAATTAAAAACGCAGAGGTGATTAAATACCATCAAAAGAAAGCAGTGCCGAATTGCAAAAAAGGGCCAGGTCCTTTACCTGCATAATGTTCCGGGGCTTAAGCGGTTAAAGGAGCCTATTTAGAAAATAAAAAAGCAAACCTTTACAACCCCTTTAACCACTTACCCCCCGGACCATATTGCTGCCCAAAGACCAGAGTACTTTTTGCGATTCGGGACTGCGTCGCTTTAACAGACAATTGCGCGGTCGTGCGACGTGGCTCCCAAACAAAATTGGCGTCCTTTTTTTCCCACAAATAGAGCTTTCTTTTGGTGGTATTTGATCACCTCTGCGGTTTTTAGTTTTTGCGCTATAAACAAAAATAGAGCGACAATTTTGAAAAAAAATAATATTTTTTACATTTTGCTATAATAAATATCCCCCAAAAATATATAAAAAACATTTTTTTTCCTCAGTTTAGGCCGATACGTTTTCTTCTACATATTTTTCGTAAAAAAATCGCAATAAGCGTTTATTGATTGGTTTGCGCAAAAGTTATAGCGTTTACAAAATAGGTTTTTTTTTTTGTAATTTTTATTATATTTTTTTTACTAGTAATGGCGGCGATCAGCGATTTTTTTTTTCGGTACTGCGACATTATGGCGGACACTTCGGACACTTTTGACACATTTTTGGGACCATTGGCATTTTTATAGCGATCAGTGCTATAAAAATGCATTGGATTACTATAAAAATGCCACTGGCAGTGAAGGGGTTAACACTAGGGGGCGGGGAAGGGGTTAAGTATGCCTGGGTGTGTTCTTACTGTGGGGGGGGGTGGCCTCACTAGGGGAAACACTGATCCTCGGTTTATACATTGTATGAACAGAAGATCAGCATTTCCCCTGCTGACAGGACCGGGAGCTGTGTGTTTACACACACAGCTCCCGGTCCCCGCTCTGTACCGAGCGATCGCGTGTGCCCGGCGGCGATCGCGCCCACCGGGCACACGCACGGGAGTCGGGGGCGAGCGGCGGCTGGGAGAGAGGACGTCATACTACGTGCTCTCGCCCAGCCGAGCCAACTTGTCGACGTATAACGGCGGTGGGCGGTCGGCAAGTGGTTAAGCTGCAACATTCAATCCAGTGATTTCCCTTGCAGTACATTTTTTGCCACTAGTATCTCAGTCTAATGGCCAGACTCATTTAACCCACTTCCTCTTAGGTCAGACTGTCCTGTTCTTTCCCTAGTCTGTGACTGGATAATGGAAGCATAAGCAGCACAGTGATTGGCTTCTTCACTCTGCTTTCTCTTCCTATCAGCATGCATCTTGTGAGCACAGGATCTGATTGGGTCCTTGTTCTGCTTCTTCCTTTTAGAAGTACAAGAAATACAAGAAGCTGATGCCAGGCTACTCTCGTACACACGACCGTTTTCCTCGACAGAATCCATCAAGAAACTTGGTGGCAGAGCTTTTTTTCAGAGGAAAACGGTTGTGGAACTTGACGAGAAAAAATGAGAACAAGTTCTCTTTTTCCTCGTCGGGAGTCTCAATTTCCTCGTTGTGTTCCTTGTCGGGCTGGTTTACGACGAGGAACACGTTCGTGTGTATGCTTAGAAACCAGCGCATGCTCAGAATAAAGTATGAGACGGGAGCGCACCTTCGGTAAAAGTAGCGTTCGTAATGAAGATAGCACATTCGTCACGCTTTAACAGACTGAAAAGCGCAAATCGTCTCTTACCAAACTTTTACTTAACACGCAGTAACATGAGATTAGCAAAAGCAGCCCCAAGGGTGGCGCCAGTGAAATCGAACTTCCCCTTTATAGTGCCGTCGTACGTTTTGTACGTCACCGCGTTTGAGAACGACGAGATTTTGTCTTGACAGTGTGTATGCAAAGAAAGCTTGTCAAGATTCTCGAAAAGCCTGACAAGGAACTCGTCGAGGAAAACGATGTTTCTTTTACGACGAGATTCTCGGTCGTGTGTACGAGGCCTCAGGTGTGTACACAGCTTACACCTAAAATAACATGTTTAATTATTTATTAAAGTAGGCATCTGTAAATGTTGCTTCCTCCTTGCTGTGATCATTCGGTATGCTTATTTTTATTTATTTTTTCTTATGTGGTCAAGTGACAATAAAGCTTCTTCTAGTCTGTAGAGAGCTGAAAATGCTTCTGAAAATCACAGAGCTGTGGCCTCATCCCACCAATGCCCATAGATGGCTGGCACTCGAGGTGTTGTTGGCTTTATGTATGCCCAGCTGCTGCATACATAAAGGAATGAGCATCGGCACTGAAGCTTTGGGGTCATAATTAGAAAAGCATAAAAAATATTCAGATTAGAGGGATTTTTTTAGATTAGAGCAAAGGGAACAATATTTAACAGGCAGGGCCTTAGGATGCCTTTTTTTATGTAATTGCAGAATTGCGATCATCTGTGTATTTTATATCTGCATAGAGTTCAAGATCTAAAAAAACAACAAAGCCAGGTTCAACTGAACCCGAAAAGCGTAGGTCTCATGGGTGTTTTTAGTGGGAATAAGTCTGTCTGCATGACAAAAGATGAGTGGTGTAGACATCTGGCAGTAAATACAGCTATACCCCAGAGAGTGACAGTCTCACCTGTCACAGGTAAATAAACTCAGGTGTCCCTGGCCCCACCCCCTCCGCTGATCAGCTGCTGATCCAGTCTATTGCTGCTGCACAACAGATGACAGGGAAGACATCCACCGTCCACAGGTATGTAATGATCTATTATATGGCTTATACAATAACTGTACATATATGTATCATTTAATCAGGGAGGGTACAACATGCATTATATGTCGTAGTTATTATTAATGCTTTCATACTAAAGAGCAGCAGACTTTAACAATGTATATTAAAGAAGTTCTCTGTTCTAGAGAAAATGTGTCTACAGTTTGCATATCATATCTGTATGGGGTTGTCTTGATTTAAAGATCTTAGAAAGTGGGGGAGCTGAAAGATGTTCTTCTTGTGCCTCCCCACAGCTGACAGCCATGACATGCTGAGCAGGGGCCACACACAGCACCCCTAATATGTGTGTGGACATGGGGACCCAATACAGAGTATACACACACAAAGGCTTGTTTTATTGTTTAGTAAATATTCCTTATCATGTATTATTATTTAAATTATTATGAAATATTAATTGTTGTAATTATTGCTTTCTAAGTACCGCATATACACCTTTTTGCTGCTGATCTCCCGGACCTTGGGGACCCGATATCGGTGCTTGGCAAACTTGGTACACATGTAGCCCCACTCTTCCTCTACAAGTGACCTACAGCCGGGGAGCACCGATTTTTCAAACCCAGGCACCCCTTCTATAGACTCTCATGTTAAACGGTCATTTCTCCGGTTACTTTGGGGACCCAGTACTGGCCGGTCGTAGGTCCCCTGGACCCCAAACTTGGCACACGTGTATCCACATGTGGCCAACCCTTCCATAGACTCCCATGTTAAATGTCAGTCTAGTCACGGGCACAGTGAGGCATGGACACTGAGACGTGGGCACAGTGAGGCATGGACACAGTGAGACATGCACATGGACATAGTGAGGCGTGGGCACAGTGAGGCATGGACACAGTGAGACATGGACACAGTGAGGCGTGGGCACAGTGAGACATGCACATGGACACAGTGAGGCGTGGGCACAGTGAGGCATGGACACAGTGAGACATGCACATGGACACAGTGAGGCGTGGGCACAGTGAGGCGTGGGCACAGTGAGGCATGCACATGGACACAGTGAGGCATGCAGATGGACACTCTAGTCTTATACTCGAGTGAATACGTTTTCCCATTTTTTAGGTGCCACGTCTTATATTCGGGTCGGCTTATACTCGAGTACATACATTAGATAACACCCGCCAACAATATTGGTCACATTTAGACATATTTTGGCCATTGTGATCACTCCCGAGCTGCTTGCAATAGTAAAGCATAATGTGTGATGGTAGGGTTTTGTCGGAAAACCTGACTGTTTGTATGCTCCATTGGACAATTATTGTTGGATTTTCCGACAACAAATGTTTTATAACATGCTTTAAAGCAGTCTGACAACAAATGTGTCTTGTTGGATTATCCTATTGTGTGTACACAAGTCCGTCAGAAAAAAATCCAAAGTACAAACACGCATGCTCAGAAGCAATGCTACCCATAGCACAACATTAGCAGAAGTTGCCCAAAGGGTGGCGCTAAAGAGCTGAAAAACCACATAGTTTTGTTTATGTTGGCTGAAAAAGTTCTGCCGTGTGTATGCATACCAAGTTCACGACCAACGCCCTTCGCACAAAAATTCCATGGATTTGTTTGATGGAAATGCGGTCGTGTGCACGAGGCTTAAGATTTGCATACGCATTGGTTCACACATATGTGGTGTGGGTTTGCAGTGCGCTTTGAGCCCATTCATTTTGTATTAGCACTGTACTACACAAAAAAGGTGCAGGAATTCTTGTTTTTTTTGCTGCATCAGAATCGGATCGCATGGGTATTCATTCTGCGGTTTGGGTGTCATTCATTTAACATTGACACTGGTGGCCGGTCTCTCATGAACAGAGTGCAATTTCAGTGTGGTGCAGGAAACGCTCAGGATTCAGTGCGTTTCCCACACTGCATGTATGTGAACCGAGCCTAAAGCCTGGTACACACGATCGGATTTTCTGCAGACAAGAGCGTTGGCCAGGAATTTGCCTTGCATACAAACGGCACACAATTGTCGGCCAACAACCACGAACATAGTGATGTACTACGTCGTTTTTCAGCGGTTTAGCGCCACCCTTTGGGCACCTTATGTTAATGTTGTGTTTGGTGAGCATTGCTTCCGAGCATGTGTGTTTGCACTTGGGACTTTTGTCCGACGGAGTTGTGTACACACGATCGGAAAAGCCGACAACAGACAAATGTTCACGGAAAATTTTAAAGCATGCTATCCAACATTTGTCCACGGAAAATCCCACAACAATTGTCCGATGGAGCATACAAACGGATTTTACGCCAACAGCCTGTCATCGCACAATTGTCATCGGAACATGGATCGTGTGTACGAGGCTTTAAGGTGACATATGATTGTAATTTGGTCCCTGAAGAGTGATCTACATTCGGATAGTTGGACAGTGTTGTATCACCTTTCGCCTGCTTTAATCCGGCACTTGATCCCCACACTAGCATGCCACAATAAGCTTGCAATGGGTTGCATTGAATGGATTTTTTGGCGGACAGTTTGCCCACAGAAAGTGATAAGAGGTATAAATGCTGCTGCTGCCATGAAGCAAAGCATCACAGCCTCAGTATGTGTGTGTGGTCGCTGACTGGTTGGTAAGTTTGAGGTTGTAAATCTTTTTGTATTTGTTTGACATACGGCACCCTTCTAGTGCTTCTTGCTGCGTAGACCGGTTATAGGTGGGAGAACTGGCCACTTGTTTGTATTCAGTGGGCCAGATTCTCAAAAGAATTACGCCGGTGTATCTACAGATACACCGGCGTAATTCGAAAATCCCGCTGGCGTATCATTGCTTTGTATTTTTAAAACAAGATACGCCAGAATTAGGCTAGGATCCGACTGGTGTAAGTCACTTACACCGTCGGATCCTAAATGCAATACTACGCTGGCCGCTAGGTGGCTTTTACGTCGATTTCAGCATTGCATATGCAAATGAGCCGAACACGCCGATTCCCGAGCGTTTTTGCGCCGCTTAGCCGTAGTTTACGTCGTTTCCGTAAGCGTAAGTTTACCCCTGCTATATGAGGGGTAACCTTACGTCGGTCCGCCGTATGCCATGTTAAGTATGGCCGTCAGGACAGCGTCTGGTTTTTCCGTCGTTTACGTAACTCGTCGCAAATAGGGCTGTGCGTTAATTACGTTCACGTCGCAACCAATGTATTTGCGGCGTACTGCGGAGCATGCGCAGTGGCCTACGTTTAAGGCTGGCGCATGCGCAGTTCGTTCGGCACGGGGGCCCGCTTAATTTAACGCTGGGCCATTTAGACTACCTCGCCGCAAATTACGGAGCAAGTGCTTGGAGAATACGGCATTTGCTCCAGTAAGTTGCGGCGGCGTAGTGTTAATGGCTTACGCTACGCCCTGCTCGTAGATACGCTGATCTACGAGAATCTGGCCCAGTATGTGTACATCCCCCAGCTGCCACTAAAGGAGTAGTGGTTGGGGGGTGTAAAAGGACAGTTCAACCGTTGGGTTTTACCGCCCCCTCCCCCCCAACTGCTGTTTTGAAGCATCAAATATCTATAGATCCTTGAAATCTTCCAAACCGCAGAGAAGTCACTCTCATTGTTAGGTAATAAGGTGAAGTAATGGATAGTATAATCAGGGCTGCTTTAAGACACAGGTGAACCCAGGACAAAGGTCCCACTGGAGGGCAGCTGCCATCTGTTTTAATTGCTGAGCTCTAGACTAGATTTAGTGCTGCTCATAGCATTTAACCTTATAGACAGTGGGGACTCAGGGTTGCCAACTTTCAGTAAATTTACAATTTTTTTTACAAAAGTTTGTAAAATCCATAATTGTTGCGTATGTCTATGGACGTCAATTACGGACATGCAGCCTACATGACTGTAATTGAAATTCAAGGACAGATGCAAAAAGTACAGATTTTACAAACTGTTCGTAAATTTACTGAAAGTTGGCAACACTGAGTGGGGTCGATTCACCAAAGGTATAAAGACTGTTCAAAAATCCGGTCACACCACTAAAATTTTGTTTGAACGTTTGTACAGAAATTCAGAAAAATCGATCATCAGAGCATTAGTTCTTGCCATCATTGAATCAACAACTTTTTTTCGAAAGTCCTTAAAATATACCGTATTTGCCGGCGTATAAGACGACCGGGCGTATAAGACGACCCCCGAATTATACATTTTTTTTTTTAAATTTGCCTGTACTCGCCGTATAAGACGACCCCCAATCTGATGCTTCATATTTCTTTCTTCTGGAGCCATATTCTTCATTCTTGCTGGAGCCAATTACGGCGAGCGGTGTATTCTATTAATGAATACAAAGCCTGCTTGGATTGGCAGAAGCTGTAACATCATCAGCCCACGTCTCTCTGACTCCTCTCAAAGCCAATCCGAGCAGGCTACTGTATGTAGGCACTTGGATTGGCAGAGGTTGTAACCCCAATCCGAGCAGGCTCTGTATTCATTTGAATACATCACTCACCAGGATTGGCTAAGCGGTATATACTGTATGTAGCCAAAGCTACATACAGTATTACCACACATCCAGCAGGCATCTGAGCAGCTGACCTGGGGTATAAGACGACCCCTGCTTTTTGGCCATTTTTTTTAAGTGTAAAAGGTAGTCTTATACGCCAGCAAATACAGTAATCAAAACCTGCTACTTGAATGGAATCCGAGTCTTAATAAACCATTTTTTTGTGCCTGTGTGTATTACAATATTCACGTTTTTTTTCCGGCTCCCTTAAATTTTCTTGCCACTACGGTCAAAACCAAATGTCAAATGGGGTCCAGTAACCACAAAAAAAAAAACCTGAAAAAGAAAAACACCAAATGAAATTCTTCTGGCTTTAAAGTGGAAGGCAAAAATGAGCTAACTCTAATCCTACTCTATGCCACATTCTATTCACAGACTTATCTATCCAGCCCTGTAAAGCAAAAAAACGCTGTACTTACCTTTTCTGCAGCCGATCTGGTCCAGTCTCCAGAGGTGGATCCTGTGTGCAGGAGACAACTGACAACAGCTGGGAAGTGACGTCACTCATAGACTATTGGACTTCCATTGTCACCTGCTGCCGCTCCGCTGCCTCACACTCCCATACACTGAGGCCCCGTACACACGGCCGAGGAACTCGACGTGCCAAACACATCGAGTTCCTCGGCGAGTTCAGCCCTGAAGCCGCCGAGGAGCTCGGCGGGCCGAGTTCTCCCATAGAACGAGAAAATAGAGAACATGTTCTCTATTTTCTCGACGAGTTCCTCGGCGGCTCCATCGGGCCGAAAGTGTACACACGACAGAGTTTCTCGGCAGAATCCGGCTCTGACCGAGTTTCTCGCTGAATTCTGCCGAGAAACTCTGTCGTGTGTACGGGGCCTGAAGCTGACAGCTCAGCATGGGACAGAACCGGAGTGGAGTGGCTGCAGAATAGGTAAGTACAGCAAATTTTGCTTTACAGGGTTAGATAGATTAGGTTTAAAATGTGGCATAGAGTAGGATTAGCATTAGTTAGTTTATGCCTAAACCTCCACTTTAAGTAAAATGAATGTAAGTAAATAAGGTGAACCTGTGAGAATACAATTATGTTCAAAGAATATATATACACAATATATTACCAAAAGTATTAGGACACCTGCCTTTACAAGCACATGTCATGAAAAAGAAAAAAAGTATATACCGCACTGTCCCTTTAAATTCAGCAAAAGCAGCCAGCACAGCAGAGGATCAAATATTTGCAAAGTATAACATAGAGCAAAAAAGTGCAGCGCTAAATAAAATGATCTCAGGTGAATACGGAGAATAGTGACACATATACACATGAATGAATGGTGCAAAAAATTGACTAAACCGTAATATAAAACAATGGTGATCTGTAATATACTAGTGAAATGGGAAGTGAACAAAAACAATATTGTTCACTACTTAAAATTGTCCTTGAAAATAAAATAATATTCAAAGTCCAACTGTGTTCCAAAAAGTGAAATAATGTTTGCAGACTTAAACGTGACTAGTTGTGAAGAAAGATTGATGGAAGATCCGCCACCATATGCTCATAAGGCTTACCAGAAGGATTGAACCCAGAAGGATATACACCCACTGAGTGTTACACCAAGGAACAGGATACCTCCACAGATATGAACTCCAAGGAACCAATGAACAAACGCTTTCAGTTTAGGGATCAATGAACCCAAGCGGATATGTATTAATATTTGCAGAAAAAGAAGAAAAGAGGAGGGCACACTCACATTTGTGATGATAAAAAAGTCCTTTGGAATAAAAATGGCAGTAACAGTGGCATTAGTAGTACTTTCCGACGTGTTTCATTCAATGGAACATCATCTGGGGTACTAGCCCACTGTATAAACTGCCTTTTATATAAGAAAATAAGTCCCCTTGTTGAATCGTGGCTCCAAAGTTTTTTAGCATTTAATTAAGCCTACTTCCGGGTAGGCAAGATGGTGTCAGCGGTATGCGGTTCAAGCCTTGTTCTGACCGTGAGCTGAAAACCGGAAATATACAATGGGAACCGCACGTCACATGACAGATACACGCCAATAATGCTTACTTCCAGGTAAGCAAAAACGGTGTGAAACGCATGCGGTTCAAGCCTCAATGTCAATAAAAGGCGAAAACCGGATATACACGGCTCGAGACGCATAATATACCAATGATTGGTCTAGAAGCACTTCCAATCCATGCCTCATTCTGGTTTACAAACCAAAAGACCGGAGACAGTGTGGCAATTTTAACCCTCATGTGTAATATCTTTAAAGTAAAATGCGGATAACACAGGAGACATAAACAAAGAGATAAATTAGGAATATTGAACTATGGATATGCATGTAGGGAAACTGAGCGGAAACTGGAACCAATGCGACATACATCAGGTGCATATTGGAAACCACTAATAAAGCATGATCAAATTCCCTTTAGTTGTATAATAACCAATCAGTTGGAGCCATAATTCAACATGGTGCCTCCAAGCATATCAATACTAATATACAAACATACACAGTAAAAAAGAGAAGGTAAGAATACTAAAAAGTTAACATGAAAATAATGTGTTGCACCCAGAATAAATGCATTAATGTCCCACTCTACATTTAAACCAAATGGAGAGTGAAACTTATTTGTATATCCAATACGTTTCTAACCGCGATACCCCAGGGGTCATAGCTCCACCACTCCAGGGGGGAACATATTTGTCAATGATGAGAAACTGCGATCCAGTGGGGTCGCGGTTATGGTATTGTCTATAATGCCTTGGCACGTTGTGTTTTGTATCACCACCTATGATTTTCGCGATATGTTCACCTACCCGGACAGAAAAAGCGCGTATCGCATGACCCACGTACTGCTTACCACACAGGCAGGTGATCATATACACAACGTGTCGAGTTGCACAGGTACAAAATGTCTCTATAGGATAAGTACGATTAGTCACGTTTACAAGCACATGAACTTTAATGGCGTCCCAGACATAATCCATAGGATTCAATATTGAGTTGGCCCACCCCTTGCAGCTATAACAGCTTCAACTCTTCTGGGAAGAGTCCACAAGGTTTAGTAGTGTGTCAATGGAATGTTTGACCATTCTTCCAGAAGTGCATTTGTGAGGTCAGGCACTGATGTTGAACGAGAAGGCCTGGCTTGAAGTCTCCGCTCTAATTCACCCCAAAGGTATTCTATCAAGTTGAGGTCAGGACTCTGTGAAGGCCAGTTCCTCCACCCCAAACTCGCTCATTCATATCTTTATGGACCTTGTTTGTACGCAGTCATGTTGGAACAGGAAGGGGCCATCCCCAAACTGTTCCCACAAAGTTGTCCAAAATGTCTTAGTATGCTGATGCCTTAAGAGTTCCTTTCACTGGAACTTAGGGCTAGATTCACAAAAGGGATACGACGGCGTTTCTCCTGATACGCCGTCGTATCTCTGTTTCTATCTATGCGACTGATTCATAGAACCAGTTACGCATAGATATCCCTAAGATCCGACAGGTGTAATAGTTTTACACTGTCGGATCTTAGGATGCAGTACCGCGGCCGCCGCTGGGGGGAGTTTGCGTCGTAAACCAGCGTCGGGTATGCAAATTAGGAGTTACGGCGATCCACAAAGCTTTTTCCCGTCGTTACGTCGTCGCGAGTGTTGGTTTACCGTCGCAAAGATAGGGCACCTTTAACATGGTGTAAAAGTACTCCACCATGTTAAAGTATGCCTGTCTTTCCCGCGTTGCTTTTGAATTTTTTTCAAATATTTTATTTTTCCCAGCGTAAATCTTTTTAGACGTCGCGATTCACAAAACGTCAGCGCGTCGTAATTTCGCGCAAAGCACGTCTGGAAATTTGCGACTGGAGCATGCGTAGTACGTCCGGCGCGGGAGCGCGCCTAATTTAAATGGTACTCGCCCCATTCTATTTGGCCTGCCTTGCGCCGGACACATTTACGATACACCGCCGCAAGTTTCCAGGTAAGTGCTTTGTGGATCGAGCCCTAAACCTGAAAACTTACGGCGGTGTAACTTAAATGGCTTACGTGTCCCCGGCGCAATTGTACGTGAATCTGGCCCTAAGGGGCCAAATCCAACCCTTGCAAATCAACCCCACATTATAATCCCCCCCACCAAATGATTTGGACCAGTGCACAAAGTAAGGTCCATAAAGACATAGATGAGCAAGTTTGGGGTGTAGGAGCTTAACTGGCCTGCACAGAGTACTAAACTCAACCCGATAGAACACCTTTGGGATAAATTAGAGCGGAGACTGAGAGCCAGGCCTTCTTGTCCACATCAGTGTCTGACCTCACAAATGTGCTTCTGGAAGAATGGTCAAACATTCCCATAGACACACTCCTAATCCTTGGGGACAGCCTTCTCAGAAGAGTTGAAGCTGTTATAGCTGCAAAGAGCGGACCAACTCAATAACGAACCCTACGGACTAAGACTGGGATGCCATTAAAGCGGAGGTGAAGAAAAATATACCGCTCTATAAAACAATTAATCCCCGTTGCTTCCGTCCCAACAAACCAAGAGGGTGCTGGCTGTGCTCAAGTAGCATGGGATGAAAGAAAAATCCTGGATCGCCGCACTCAAAAAATTAAGTCTTTATTCAAAACATATAAAAAATAAAATGAAAAAAACAGCCAAAATTCATGCAGTCAAACAAGAAGTGGACTAGGAAAAAAGAGCTGACATGTTTCGCATCGTGTGATGCTTACTCGTAGCTTTTAAAGTGGAGGTCCCACAAAAAAAAATATATTATAAGCCAGCAGCTACAAATACAGCAGCTGCTGACTTTTAATATATGGACACGTGCCTGTCCTGGGTGCCCGCAATGTTGGCAGCTGAAGCCGAGCAATCGCTCGGCTCTCGGCTGCCCCTGCCACCATCCTCAGTGAGGGAATCAGGAAATGAAGCTTTGCGGCTTCACTTCCCGGTTCCCTACTGCGCATGCGCGAAATCGCGCTGCCCGTCTTCAGTGGTCCCCGCTGTGTTCTGGGAGCTGTGTGTCTCCCAGAAGACAGGGTAGGTGCCGGAAGTGGCGTAGATCACCGAGGTGATCTATGCCAGGAAGTGGGAGAAAATACCTGTATTACACAGGTATCTGCTCCCCCTCCCCCTGAAAGGTGCCAAATGTGACACCGGAGGGGGGGTCCAAAAAGTGGAAGTTCCATTTTTGGGTGGAACTCCACTTTAAAGTTTATGTGTGTGAAGGCAGGTGTCCCAATACTTTTGGTAATATAGTGTGTGTGTGTATTTATATATATATATATAGAAGCAACAGGAATTTTGCTCACACATGATTGGATATTCAAAGTAATATCAGATCTTATTTGCTAACACTCACTTTATAAAGTGGAAATATAGTTTGCAAAGTAAACATTCCATTTCTTAAGGCCCTAGTCACATTAGTGCGGTGACTGACATTTTCCCGCACTGGAAGAACGCCAGTCGCTGCCAGAGCATGTAAAAAAGTTGTTTTCTATGTGCCCCATTTGCATTGCATCGCAGCCCAGAGGTGCAATGCAGTGAGATGCGATAAAATGCAGACATGCTGCATTTTATTGCAGCGCACAGGTAGGCACCCAATGTCACAGCACAACGCCATACACTACTGTACGGTGACATGAATGAAGTGACACTTCTTCCTCTTGAAGCCCCATAGTATTGTATCAGAGGTTCCCTTTCCTTCTGGTTTAATACATATGTAAGTAAAAAAAATTACAGTTGCTTGAGTTGAAAAAAATGTAAGCGCCTCCGACAAACGTCTTTCCATAGAGTACTTCCTTCCGGGGCACAAAACAATTGTGCTGAAATTAAAATAACTGAATATTTATAAGCATCAACTTTTGTCAATTATTGCAATTTTTTTAAATAGCACCAGCATATGCCATAGCTAATATAAGGGAAAATATATGTGGATAGCGCTGACAATTTATGTAACGCAAAATGATCGAGATGGTTCTTATTCCTAGTTCAAGAAAATTTCCAAGTGGGCCTTGAAAATTCAAAGTTTGAAAAGTACAATGGCACCACCTACTGGAGAAAAATGATATCTACACATTCATAGAATAACTACATGAATGCAAAGTTATTGTCCTAATTCTGTAAAATATGAAAGAAGATTTATTTATTGTTATTTCTTTACCAGGTATAGATTATTAGATATTATCAGACATCTAGACCCATATATGAATTGAGTTATTGACTAATATTAGGGAGACTGATATGATTGAGAAAAATGAAGTTCAATGATTCCGAGCATGCGTCGAATTGATTCCGAGCATGCGTGTTTTTTTGCGCGTCGGAATTGCATGCAGACGTTTGGAATTTCCGACAAGAGCTTTTCCTGTCTGAAAATTTGAGAACCAGCTCTCAAATATTTGCTGTTGGAAAATCCGACAGAACAAGTCAATTCGGAATTTCCGACCAAAAGCTCACATCAAACTTTTCTTGTCGGAAATTCCGACCCTGTGTACTTGGGATAAGTCTAGTGTTTTTTGAAGAACAAGCTCGCTTCCAGATGTATCACTTTACAGAGATGAGACAAACCATTTAGCACTGACAGGGGTGCTTACAATGATCAGCTTTTATTCATTTATGTAAAACCTTTATCCCAAAAGGAGCAAAACTGATGCTGTAAATCAGCGGTCTCAAAGTACCGGCCCGCGGGCCATTTGCGGCCCGCGGACCAGTTATAAATGGCCCTCAGGCAGGGTGGAAGTGAGGGGAGCAAAAATAAAAAAATTTTTTTTTGTTTTTTTTTTTTGAGCTGAGGTGCCATCTGGTGGTGAGCCGTTGGTATTACAAGTTATTACCACCAGATGTGAGCTGGCGCCATCTGGTGGTGGCCGTTGGTATTACAAGTTAAGCATTACAAGTTAAACAGCAATTCTAATGTCATTTTACACTATTTTCACTGCCATCTTCTTCCCTCTAATTAGAACCCCCAAACATTATATATATATTTTATCCTAACACCCCAGAGAATAAAATAGCGATCGTTGCAATACTTTCTGTTACGCCGTATTTGCGCAGCGGTCTTACAAGCGCACTTTTTTGGGAAAAAATTACACTTTTTTTAATTAAAAAATAAGACAACAGTAAAGTTATCCCCATTTTTTGTAATATTATGAAAGATAATGTTAAGCCGAGTAAATTCATACCCAACATGTCACGCTTCAAAATTGTTTCCGCTTGTGGAATACCGACAAACTTTTTTACCCTTTAAAATCCTTATAGGCGACGTTTAAAAAAATCTACAGGTTGCATGTTTTAAGTTACAGAGGAGCTAGAATTATTGCTCTCACTCTACCAATCGCGGCGATACCTCACATGTGTGGTTTGAACACCGTTTACATATGTGGGCGCTGCTCACGTATGTGTTCACTTCTGCGCGCGAGCTCGTCGGGACGGGGTGCGTTTTCTGGCTCCTAACTTTTTTAGCTGGCTCCTAGATTCCAAGCAAATTTGTCAAACCCTGACTTACACCAGTGCTGGTGGTAATAATGCGCTCGCTGACACCAGTGCTGGGGGTTAATAATGTGTTCGCTGACACCAGTACTGTTGTTTTTGAAGTTTGAAAGTTTGCATGCGGCCCCCCATGGCATATGAAAACTTGTCTTGTGGCCCTCAGGTAATTTGAGTTTGAGACCCCTGCTGTAAATGCTTATAAAGTCTTAGCTGGAGTTTGACTTCAATTTGTTAGTGTATCTAAACCTGCTAGTACACATAATAATCCGCTCCCACCAGACTGACAGTGCTCCATTGCTCCTTCATGCAGAGTGGGGGCGGGGGCTTTAAACATTTTTATAATTTTTGTAAAAAAAAGTTTACTCAGGGAAAGGATTCTAAGCGCCCAGAGGCGATTCAGTTTGCATGTGTTGTGCTATTTAAGTTTTCTTACTCACTCATGTGATTGTGAAAATTGTGAGTGACGGGTACTCTTTATAGAGACACCAGGGGATTTTTTTGACCCCTGATGCCTCCCCCCGTGGTTCAGTTCACTAAGCAGCAGGCAGGATCTGGCATCTAGGTATGGCAAATACTTTCTTGCATTGCTCCAAGTTGGACCAATGCAACTTCAAAAACGAAATTTCCGCTTTAAACTATACTTTTATACTTTACCATCTCCAATGAAGTCATGTGACAGTGACGATACACATCAGACACTAGGACACCGGAAGTGACGTTTGCACAGTGTGAGCTCGCTGCTCGTTTCTGAGATACACTGCATTACTGTTCTAAATGTGAGTACTCCGTGTGTTATATGTTTAAAACATATTACACTAGAGAGCTTCCTCTATGTTTTCTCTACCCTGCCTGGTGACACACTTTGGAGCTGTCTTACCTTGCTGACCACCCAGCCTGGAAGGAAGCCTTAACCCCCTAGGTGCCACACTACTGGAAGGACGGATAGGAGTTATCCCCTCTACACCCGAGTGAATCCATTGGTTTTATTGAAAGCTGCTTACTTTGCAGCCGTAAGGTAATTTTCTAGCACACCTTCGGGTGTCACCATACACCGAAGATTCACCAACAAGTCACCTTGCCTCCTGCTGATGTCATTTAGCACCCAGCACTTCACTCGCACTTTGCAATTTTTTTTTTATTAAATTGCATCACCTTTTGGACTGAGGCCTCGTACACACGACTGAGAAACTCGATGGGCGAAACACATCGTTTTGCTCGTCGAGTTCCTTGTTAGGCTGGCGAGAAACTCGACAAGCCAATTTTCTCTATTCCTCGACGAAAATGTACACACGACTGGTTTCCTCGGCAATAAAATATCTCCCAGCAAGTTTCTTGCTGGTTTTTGCCGAGGAACTCGGTCGCGTGTACGAGGCCTGAGTCGCAGTTGCATCATCCATGATTGGTGTATATCAGTTATGTTCAGTCATTAATGTTGGTGGGAGCATAACACCATCCTGCGATTTCCTCTGCGACTGCATATATTATCTTTATGCTGCGATTCTATTTCTGCACCCAAAATTCTACTTGCACCTTGCAATTTCTTCACCTCTTGGACTAGCAGTTGCACCATTTACACTTTGTAACACATGGACAATGATGATGTGATTTTACTTACATTATACAGTCACCTATTTGTATGTATTTGCACTCTTATTCAGTTCACCGTTTTATTCATCCATCATTGTTGTATATCAGTTATGTCCAGTCATTCATTTTGATTGAAGCATAACACCATCCTGCGAGTCACCTTATCTGCACTGTTTGCACATTCATTCAGTACACCTTTGGATGCACCTTATCTTAGCATTTATAGCGTTTTTTATCTTTCAGTCAGTCTATTTGCATGTTTGCACATTCATTTATCAATTATACTATTCTGGTCATTTATACATTTTACAAATTACACCATTCTATGCTATTGGAGCGCAACACTTCTCTTGATTTTTTTCCATGTCTCACTGTGGGTAGTGGTTGGCCCATGCACACATAGGGGTAGATTCAGAAAGAAGTTACGCTGGCGTATCTATTGATACGCCGCGTAACTTCTAGGATGCTCCGGCGTATCTTTTTTCTGTATTCAGAAAACAAGATACGCCGGAATTTGGCTAAGATCCGACTGGCGTAAGTCTCTTACGCCGTCGTATCTTAGTTGCATATTTACGCTGGCCGCTAGGTGGCACTTCCGTCGATTTATGCAAGGAATATGCAAATTAGGTAGATACGCTGATTCAGAAATGTACGTCCGCCCGGCGCATTTTTTTACGTCGTTTACGTTAGGCTTTTTTCGGCGTAAAGTTACCCCTGCTATATGAGGCGTATCCTAATTTTAAGTCGTTCGCGAATAGGGCTGGGCGTAATTTACGTTCACGTCAAAAGCATTGGCTTTTTGCGGGTTAATTTGGAGCATGCGCACTGGGATACATTCATGGACGGCGCATGCGCCGTTAGCCAAAAACGTCATTTACGTGGGGTCAGCCATCATTACCATACAACACGCCCACTGCATGGAGAATTTGAATTCCACTGGCTTATGCCGGACCACATACGATACGCCGCCTTAACTTAGGGCGCAAGTTCTTTCTGCATACGGAACTTGCGCCCTAATTTACGGCGGCGTAACGTATCTAAGATACGCTACGCCCGCAGAAATTTACGCCGGGCTATTTGAATCTACCCCACAGTTTCCACTGTAGCGCAGGAATAACTGGGGTAGGCACTGCTGTGTCACAGAATTCACAGAGCCTGCCTACAGAGGTGCTGAGAGGCGGAGCTTCGGGAAGAGGAGTCGGTACAAGGATCACTGCTTGCAGGCAGCAAGGTACCATGGGATATTTGGTCATTAGAAATAGAGAGTAAACAGCAGAGGGAAAGCTGCAAAGCATGCAGGGAATCCAGGAAGTTGTGGAAAGGATGTCAGGTAGACAGACAGAACCTGCAACAAGAAAGGTGATTTTTCCAGTAAACTTCTATTGGATTGTCAAAAAATAAGTATTTTTTGTATTGTTAGTACAATGCTGTTATACAATGAAAGTATATGCTGTGACTATAGAATTTAAATGTTGTTTATATTTTACTTTTGCATTAAACTAAAAAAATCTTGTAAATAACAATGTCTAAATAGCTAATAGGAGTGTAGGAGTTTTCCTGTGGCATCAGGAATTCACTGGATACAAGGCCGAGTATTATAATGTTCCCTGTGGAACCTATGTAAGATGTGTGCAGATGAAGCAGTGGTCACTGACTCGGCTTGTAGTCCAATGTGTACACATTAGATGGGAGAGACTCACTTTCACTTTTGTGAGTACATGTGGGGCGGAGAATGACAAACAAGCCTCCTCTTATCAGTTAGGAACCTACGATATTCATGGCACGAGCAAAGTGCAAAGTCACCCACAAATAAGACGGGTAGAAGAAATTCTGGAGAAAATAACGTGTGGAGGGTCTCTGTTAGAGGTAATGTTGCTGTATTGTACTTACTGTCATCTTACTACTTACCTACTACTAGCCTCCTCTGTGAACCTAGAACTTATTGCAGGATTTATTTTAATAATTGGTCATTGTTACTAAGCATTCTGGTTTATATACTGTATGGTGTAAATAAGTAAAGTCAGATTATATCACTGTGCACATTGGACACACAAACATAAGGGGAAAACATGGGGATAGTCCAGGTTTTTAAATAGAGTAGAAATCAATTAGAACCCCTTGTACGTTTTTATTGTTGTCTGTGTCCCCATTGGGTAAATTCACCTTCTCTATCTGTCCTGATGACCAATGTCAACTGATGCGAAATCCCAAATTTTAGTCACCAGAATAAAGAGTTCGGTTTGGGTCCGTTTACATTTGTGCATTGCATAACGCACATCATTTCACACTTTAACGTGTGTAGCATTAGGCCATCCGGTTAGAATAAATGTGCTTCTGACGCACAAAAATGTCCCAGCTTTTAAGCTCTGTTCACACCTAGTCATTTTGTTCTTAGGCAGAAAGGCGCGCATTTTTTTTTGCAGCAAATTTTTCCTCGATTTTGTACAGTTCAAAAAGTCACCAAAGTAAGAAGCAGAAAACGCCTGTATTCTGCCAAAAAATAAGCTCCTGTACTTTTTTGAGCTTCAAGTGACACTATAGG
Source organism: Rana temporaria (assembly GCF_905171775.1). Taxonomy (NCBI): domain Eukaryota; kingdom Metazoa; phylum Chordata; class Amphibia; order Anura; family Ranidae; genus Rana; species Rana temporaria. The sequence goes on from NC_053489.1 coordinate 144,166,682, forward strand.
TTCACTTTTTTTATTTTTTTTTAAATAACAAACATGTCATACTTCCCTCCTCTGTACAGTTCGTTTTGCAAAGAATGGCCCCGATCGTCCTCTTCTGGGGTCCCACGGCAGCTCTCGTGGCTTCTCCAGGCAAGAGCTAACCCCCTCTGGGAAGCTCTATCCTGAGGGGGTTAGCTTGCGGGTGTGCTCCCGTGCCATACAATTGGCATCCATAGCCACCGATTGTATGACTCGGCCCTGCCCACGGCGGCCGCTTCATTGGACTTGATTGACAGCAGCGGGAGCCAATGGCTGCACTGCTATAAATCTATCCAATGAAGAGCCGATCAGGTATGGGGAGAACGATGCGGGATCGCACCCTCAGAGATTCGGGGCTCAGGTAAGTAAAGCGGGGGGGGGGGGGGGTGTTGACTGCAAGGTGTTTTTTCACCTTAATGCATAGCATGCATTAAGGTGAAAAAACACAGGTTTACAACAGTTGACAAAACGCTCAGATGTGGACAGGGGCTATTGAAACAAATGGGATTTGTCTTGTTGGGCGTTTTTAGAACTGAGGCTTATAGCAGAAAAATGCCTAGGTGTGAACAGAGCCTTAAAGCGGTTGTATAGTAAAAAAAAAAAAAATGTCTTGTGCCACCTGTAAAGGAAAAAGCATAATGAGCTAGTATGCACCGCATACTAGCTCATTATTAAATACTTACCTTAGAACGAGGCAACGGTACCTCTGCCGGTCCACGCCGAGGGAGATGACATTTCCCCTTGGCATGTCTTCCGGGTATCGCGGCTCCAGCGCTGTGAGTGGCTGGAGCCGCGATGTCGTCACTCCCATGCATGCGCACAGGAGACTTCTTTCCAGCAAGGTCCAGCGTCTTCCGGGCCTTAAGCCGAGAATCCCCTGTGCGTATGCGCCGCTGCATTCAGCGGCTCATTGCAAGGGGAATATCTCCTAAACCGTAAAGGTTTAGGATTTTTTTCTTGCCTAAAGGTAAGCCTTATTATAGGCTTACCTGTAGGTAAAGGTCAAAAAAGAGACTATACAACCACTTTAAGGCTGCATTCACACCTGAGCGTTTTCAGCTTGTAAAACGCCCAACAAGAGTACACAAGCTTCTTTTTGGGCAGATTACAGGCATTTTTCTGCTTTTTACATTGATGACCCTTTGACTTGTACAAAATCGTGGCAAAAAACGCAGTAACAATCGTGGCAAAATTGCTGTAAAAACGTGTGACTTTCTGCCTGAAAATGAAACCCTCAGGTGTGAACGCAGCCTAAATGTCACAAACTTTTTGTTCAGTGCATTGTAACACACTGTGGCGCACTGCCATGTATTGCAAGGTGTTTTAATACATGTGTGTTGCCTTAGTGCCTTGGGGTACTATTCAAAATGAATGGCACCACAATGCGTCAACACATGTAATGTGTGTTACCACGTGTGCTGTAATTTGAAATTATTCCTGAGGCCTCGTACACACGACCGAGGATCTCGACGTGCGAAACACATCGTTTTGCTCGTTGAGTTCCTTGTTAGGCTGTCGAGGAACTCGACAAGCCAATTTTCTCCATTCCCGTCGTGGAAAAAGAGAACATGCTCTCTTTTTGGCTCGTCGAGTTCCTTGACAGTTTCCTCGTCGAAAAATGTACACACAACCGGTTTCCTCGGCAAAAAAAAAACGAAACGTCAAGTTTCTTGCTGGTTTTTGCCGAGAAACTCGTCGTGTGTACGAGGCCTTAGTGTTCCAAAGCAGGCAACTGTTCTGGTGGCATCTATCTAAGGGGGATTTCTAGTTTTCATCTCTGGAACAGGAAGTAATGGGAAATCTACCCCAATGAGACACAGACAGCAATAAACTGACAGGGGTTTTAATCCTTTCCTATCCAAAAAAAAAAAAAAAAAGTTTTGGCAATAGGTACATTAGTATTGTGCCCTACAGTATTGCAGGTGTAGCAATTGTGTACTCAGGCTTCAAGCCGTGTCCTGGATATCTCAGGCTTCAAGCCGTGTCCCGGGTATCTCAGGCTTCAAGCCGTGTCCTGGGTATCTCAGGCTTCAAGCCGTGTCCTGGGTATCTCAGGCTTCAAGCCGTGTCCTGGGTATCTCAGGCTTCAAGCCGTGTCCCGGGTATCTCAGGCTTCAAGCCGTGTCCCGGGTATCTCAGGCTTCAAGCCGTGTCCCGGGTATCTCAGGCTTCAAGCCGTGTCCCGGGTATCTCAGGCTTCAAGCCGTGTCCCGGGTATCTCAGGCTTCAAGCCGTGTCCCGGGTATCTCAGGCTTCAAGCCGTGTCCTGGGTATCTCAGGCTTCAAGCCGTGTCCTGGGTATCTCAGGCTTCAAGCCGTGTCCTGGGTATCTCAGGCTTCAAGCCGTGTCCTGGGTATCTCAGGCTTCAAGCCGTGTCCTGGGTATCTCAGGCTTCAAGCCGTGTCCTGGGTATCTCAGGCTTCAAGCCGTGTCCTGGGTATTTTCTGGGAAACCAAAAGGAATCTACTGCATTTTCCTGCACAGGATCAGATGGTGCCGCAGTACCATGCGATCCGGTTGTAGTACAATTTTAAAAGTAGGGCATGCCCTACTTTTGGTGCAATCCAGGGCGATTTCAGCCCAGCTAAAAATCACATGTCACTGAATTGCACAGAAATGCAGAGCTTGTTCCTGTGTGATTCCAGTGTGAACCACACTAAATGTGTGTAAACTGTTCCTTGTATATACTGGATAAAAGTAACTGGTTGTGCAGATATTTTATTAGGATTTTATGTATTTTACAGATTTCTAACCTAGAAAATGAGTGAAAGATCTGGGAAGTCTAACTCTTTAAAAAACAGTGAGAATCAGGAAGAAATGGAAATAGAAACTCCTAAGGAAGATCCATCCCGGGTTCAGAAGCAATCGGTATGACTTCCCACTCTGATTTCAGTTATAGATGGATACTGATAGTATGAATAATCCCTGAATTTATTCCTGTGGGATTACATTAATGAGATCTTTCTAAATTATATAGTGCTTATAAATAGTGTGCAAGTGAAAACCCATCACAAATAGTGGCAATCATTCATACATACACTATATTACCAAATGTATTAGGACGCCTGCCTTTACACGCACATGAATATTATTGACATCCCAGTCTTAGTCTGTAGGGTTCAATATTGCGTTGGCCCACCCTTTGTAGCTCTAACAGCTTCAACTCTTCTGGGAAGGCTGTCCACAAGGTTTAGGAGTGTGTCTATGGGAATGTTTCTTTTGTGAGGTCAGGCACTGATGTTGACAAGAAGGCCTGGCTCGCAGTCTCCGCTCTAATTATTATTATACAAGATTTATATAGCACCAACAGTTTACGCAGAGCTTCACAACATGTAGACAGTGCAAATACAATACACTTTAATACAGTAGGAATCAGGGGGCCCTGCTCCTTAGAGTTTACAATCTAAGAATCAAATTCATATCAAAGGTGTTCTATCAGGTTGAGGTCAAGACTCAAGTTCCTCCACCCCAAACTCGCTCATCCATGTCTATATGGAACTGGCTTTGTGTACTGGTGCAAATAATGTGGTGGAGGGGGGATTATGGTGTGAGTTAGCCCCTTGGTTCCAGTGAAGGGAACTCTTAAGACGTCGGCATACCAAGACATTTTGGACAATTTCATGTTCCCAAATTTGTGGGAACAGTTTGGGGATGGCCCCTTCCTGTTCCAACATGACGTTTCACCAGTGCACACACAATGCCTTATTACTTACCGGAGCCCTCACTCAATGCATCCATAAGACAAGCAGCTTCCTATGGCGACACATCAATAAGAGAAAGAGCCAGGTGTGCTGGCAGGGGCCCAAGAAGAAGGGGTTTGGGGCCACTGTGTAAGATAATAAATGACATCATGCTCCCTATATTTAGTGGCCACACCACATTAGAACTAAGCTTTGCCTCTGCGGAGACTTGGGAGGTACAATGCTTCATATTGACATTGTTATTGTTTTAACAGCAAATTGAACGACAGTTGAAATGTCTGGCTTTCCAAAATCCTGGACCACAGGTTGCTGATTTTAATCCTGAAACTCGAAAACAAAAGAAAAAAGCTTACATGTCCCAGATGAATGGGTACTACTCAGCCACCAACAAGTAAGGACATTTACTGTCTCTGCCATGACCATCTGTGCCATACTGGATTTCTGTTCATTGGGATCAATTAACTAAACTAACACACCAAGAAAAGGATACTTATTGTCAAGTGACAGTTATTTTCAATTAACTTTAATGTATAACTAAGACCCCTTTCACACTGGGGCATTTTTTAGGCGCTTTAGCGTTAAAAAAAGCACATGTAAAGCGCCTGAAAGAAGCTGCATCTGTAATCCCAATGTGAAAGCCCAAGTGCTTTCACACTAAAGCGCCTGAAAAACGCCCCAGTGTGAAAAGGGGTCTTAGGGTTAAAAAAAAAGCGCAAGTAAAACGCCTGAAAGAAGCCTCATCTGCAATCCCAATGTGCAAGCCTGAGTGCTTTCACACTGAGGCGCTGCGCTGGCAGGGGGTCAAAAAAAGTCCTGCAAGCAGCTTCTTTTCAGTGCTTTAGGAACATTGAATACACCGCTCCTAAAACTCCCCTTCCCATTGAGGCTCTTTTTTTTAATGCCAAAGCGACTGAAAAACGTCCCAGTGTGAAAGGGGTCTTAGCAGCACTTTACCAGCGTTTTTCGGGTGCTGGCAGTGTGAAAGGGCTCTGAAAGCACTCAGGCTTTCACATTGGGATTGCAGATGCTTTATGCCACTTTCAGAATGAGGCGCTCCTAAACTGCCAGTAAAAACACTAAGCGCTTTTGAAGAGCTTTTCAGGCGCTTTTGAAGCGCTTTCCATTAATTTCAATGGAGAGGGGAGTTTTTCACAGCCCTGCCAGCAAACTACCCCAGTGTGAAAGCATTAATTGATTTTAATGGAAATAGGTTTTCGTGGAGCTTCTTAGGCGCTGTTTTTAGCGTGCAAGCGCCTGAAAAGCGCCTCAGTGTGAAAGTGGTCTTACAGGCGCATTTTTTAATGCCAAAGCACCTAAAAAATGCCCCAGTGTGAAAGGGGTCTAAAGGCAAAACTTTTTGTTTTGTTTTGGATAGAGTGGAGAGAACCCCTGACAGTTTTTTTGCTGTCTGTGTCCCTGCTAGGGAGATTCAACCTCTCAATTTGTCCTGTTCACTATTATTGTTGAAAGTGAAAGTAAAAGAATATCCCACATTTTGGGTTGTCCCAGAAAAGTGAGGCTTAAAAGGGTTGTAGAAGTTCCTTTTTTCTTCTAAATAGGTTTCTTTTAACCACTTCCATACAGGGCATTGTCACCCCCTTCCTGCCCAGACCAGTTTTTAGTTTTCAGCGCTGTCGCACTTTGAATGACAATTGCGCGGTCATGCAACACTGTACCCAAATTAAATCTTTTTTTTTCACACAAATAGAGCTTTCTTTTGGTGGTATTTGATCACCTCTGCGGTTTTTATTTTTTGCGCTATAAACAAAAGAAGAGCCTCAATTTTGAAAAAAACACAATATTTTTTACTTTTTGATTTAATAAATATCAAATAAAATAAAAAAATGTCCTCAGTTTAGGCTGCATTCACACCTAAGCGACAAAACGCCCGACGCGGGACGCTTCTGTCGCTAGAGGGGAGAATTCCCATTGCCGTCTATGGAGATGGTTCACATCTCATAGACGCGCAACGCCTGTCGCCTGAAAAAAAGTCCCGGACCCTTTTTTTCACGCGACAGGCGCGTTTTCCCATAGACAGCAATGGGAATACTTTAGAAAAAAAAAAAAAAAAAAAGAAACATTTGTAATCGCGGCAAATCTGCCGCGACACGCGTACGCGGCTGTCGCTTAGGTGTGAATGCAGCCTTAGGCCGATATGTATTATTCTACATATTCTTGGTAAAAAAAAAGCGTATATTGATTGGTTTGCGCAAAAGTTATAGCGTCTACAAAATAGGGGATAGATTTATGGTGGGTTTTTTTGTACTAGTAATGGCGGCAGTTATTGTGACATTGCGATGGACACATTGGACACTTTTGGCAATTTTTTTCACATTTATACAGCGATTAGTGCTATAAAACTGCACTGATTACTGTGTAAATGTGACTGGCAGGGAAGGGGTTAACATTTGAGGGCGATCAAGGGGTAAAATATGTTCCCTAGGGAGTGATTCTAACTGTAGGGGGAGGGGACTCACAAGGAGAGGAGACCGATGTGTGTTTCTCTGTACTGGGAACACAACATCGGTCTCCTCACCGCTGACAGGACATGGTTCTGTGTGTTTGCACACACAGATTCACAGTCCTGCTGTGATCACAGGCAATGGGGGGTGCCCGGCGGACATCGTGGCCAACGGGCACGAGCCCTGGGTCCCAAAAGATACAGGGGTCAAGCGCGCACCCCCTAGACGGCCGGGAAACACAGGATGTCATATGGCGTCCACCCGGAGGGAGAGAAAGTTCCTGCCGTTGTCATTTTAGTATGGCTCGGTAAGGAACTGGTTAAGCTAGTGCATTGTTGGTTCACTTACCTTTTCCTTCAATTTCCCTTCTAAATGTTTTTTCTCTTTGTCTGAATTTCTCACTTCCAGTTTCTCCTCTGTAAGCTTGCCCCCGTCATCCGAGACGTTCTGGCTGGGGGTTAGTCAGTCAGGACAGCTTACTGAGGAGGAACAGGAAGTGAGAAATTCAGACAAAGAAAAAAAAACATTTAGAAGGGAAATGGAAGGAAAAGGTAAGTGAACCAACAATGCACTAGCTTAAAGGAACCTATTTAGAAAATAAAAAATTAACCTTTACAACCCCTTTAATGTACACGGGATGTTTTACAACCTCTCCCAAACTATTTAACTTGACAGATAGTAACCAACGTTTAAAAGCGTCAGTTTTGCCACGTTACATGCCGCGTTTAGCTGCGTTTGCGTTTAGAATCAACCAATCACATTTACTAATTTGCTGGTTACTGGAGTCTAGTGATTCCTGGTTGCTATGGGATACCGCACTTTACATATCCTCTTTGTATTGGTTTAATACTCAGGTGCCAGTGATACGCTGGAGTTGATTTCCAAAAGGCAAATAGGTTTTTACTTTGCGAGGGAATTTGCTTAGTAAATATGGTGAAGCTGTACTGATTTCCATCATCCAATCACATGCAAGCAAAAATACATAATTTTTGTATTTTCCTAGCACATTCTTTGGGTTCTTTGCAGTGTGAAATTTCACCACATTGAATACAAAGTGCAACATCCCTTAAAAAGTGATTGGTCTATTTGCCTTTAGTAAATAAATTCCACTGCATCTTTAGTATTCTTAACCACTTAAGGACCGCCTAACGCCGATATACGTCGGCAGAATGGCACGGCTGGCACGGCACAGGTACGTCGCCTTTTAGAGCCCAGCCGTGGGTCACACACACGCGGCCCGGGTCCGAAGCTCCGTGGCCGCGGGACCCGCGGACCCGATCGCCGCCGGTGTCCCGCGATTGGTCACAGGAGCTGAAGAATGGGGAGAGGTGTGTGTAAACACACCTTCCCCGTTCTTCACAGTGTCATTGATCGTCTGTTCCCTGGGAAAGACGATCAATGACGTCACACGTCCAGCCCCGCCCCCTACAGTTAGAAACACATATGAGGTCACACTTAACCCCTACAGCGCCACCTAGTGCAATTGTAATTTTCACAGTAATCAATGCATTTTTATATATTATTAATAAAAATGCCATAAAACTATCGCCTATTTTGTAAACGCTATACATTTTGCGCAAACCAATCGTTAAACGCTTATTGCGATTTTTTTTTACCAAAAATAGGTAGAAGAATACCTATCGGCCTAAACTAAGGAAAAAAAATGTTTTTTATATCTTTTTTGTGGATATTTATTATAGCAAAAAGTAAAAAATATTGATTTTTTTTCAAAATTGTCGCTCTATTTTTGTTTATAGCGCAAAAAAGAAAAAAAACGCAGAGGTGATCAAATACCACCAAAAGAAAGCACTATTTGTGGGGATAAAAAAGGATGCCAATTTTGTTTGGGAGCCACGTCGCACAACCGCGCAATTGTCAGTTAAAGCGAAGCAATGCCAAATCGCAAAAAGGGGCAAGGTCCTTAACCTGCATATTGGTCCGGGTCTTAAGTGGTTAAACCCCTACATACAAACTGGTTTATGTAAAAGAGTATTGAGTAAATTAAAGTATATGTGAACCCATACCTATCCCGTCCTGCCAGGCTCAGATAAGGGTCTGGTATGGGTTTTGGGGGGACCCCCATCCCACGCCATTTAAATTCTGAAGGGTCTGGTATGGATTGGGGGGAACCCACACGCCATTTTTTTTTCACTTTTTTTCTATGGCTTGCAATGGTTTTTTTTTTTATTCAGCTGTCAGCGGGGAAGCCCTTTGATAGTTGAAGACTCATCCGTTGTTAAGGATTCATCGGCCGGCTTCCCGCCCCGCTCCTTAAGAACCAACTATTCACTGTGTCCTGATTGGGCAAAGCTTTGCCCAATCAGGGCTTAGAATACACTGTGCAGTGCACTGTGGGGCGTTCGCCGGGCAAACATCTCGCCGAGCACCCTGTATATTCAAGTGTTCACCCAATGGGCGAACAGGTGATGTTCAGTCTGAGCTTTTGCTCAGCTTGAAATGTCAAATATTGCCAGTATCTACGGAAGTACCTCTCCTAGTCTATGCTAGCAGGTCACAGGTAAGGGGTGACACTTCAAAAAGTCTGCTTCTGGTATATATATATATATATATATATATATATATATATATATATATAGATATATCTACAGTATATATAGATATATAGATAGATATCATTTTTTAAATAGTATTTTATTTTATTATATTGATATTAGAATAAATAATGAATGTTGAACCAATAAACGATCCCATTAACAAGTGCAATGTCTTTTCAGGGCTTCAGTTAAAAAGTATGATAAGAAAGGAAAACTCCTGTGCAATAATAAAGATCTGTGTGACTGCCTGGAGGAGATCTGCCAAGGATGTTTCTATCCATGCCCAAAATGTGACTCCACAAAGTGTGGTCCGGAGTGCCGCTGCAACAGGAAGTGGGTCTATGACAGAATCCAAACAGAGACTGGGCGTATTATAAGCAAGCTGCCATTTTATGTCCCAGATTAGTGATATTGGATCCTCGGCATGGGAAATGTGTACAGTAGCTTGGTGGCCATTTCACCTGCCATTTAGGAATATTTTAGGTTTAGTATTGGATGTTTGATTGAACATCATGTTCTGTGCATAATGCTCATTATTTCCTTGAAGATGCTAGAAGAATTTGTTTCATAGCCTTATACACAGGACATATATTTCTGGTGGATATACACCTTCAACATATACAGGCAGCCCCTCACTGAACACAAAGTACAGTCATAGGATACAATAGAGAGTGATTAAAGAGACATTGGGATTCATTTACTAAAGAAGACCTGGCTGTCCAGTGTATGTATGTTTAATTAGCTTTGATTCAAAATGAATACAGGCATAACCCACTTTTAAGTACACAATGGGGTTTATTTACTAATGCTGGAAAGTGCAAAATCAGGCTCACTTCTGCATAGAAACCAATGAGCTTCTAGGTGTTATTACCAGGCTTAATTAAACAAGCTGGAGTTAGAAGCTCATTGGTTTCTATGCAGAAGCGAGCCCGATTTTGCACTTTCCAGCTTTAGTAAATAAACCCTATTGTGTACTAAAAAGTGGGGTATGCCTGTACCCAATAATGTGCAAGAGAAAAAAAAAAAAAAAGAAGAACAAGAGGAAGTGTTCTTACACATGATTGAGATGAACACAACTTCACCTAATTTCATAAGCTAACTAAACATTTAATTTACTAAGGCTACTTTCACACTGAGTCCTGCAAGCAGCATCTTTGAGGTGCTTTAGGAACGATGTATACACCACTCCTAACGCGCCCCTGCCCATTGAAATCAATGGGCAGCGCTGGGCGCTTTGCAGGTGCTTTTAACTCTTTTTTGGCAACTAGCGGGAGGTTAAAAGCGCCCCGCTATCGGCCGAAAAGCGATGCTAAAACGATGGTCCCGCCGACACCCCAGCACCTCAGTGTGAAAGTGCTCTTTGTGAACACGCTCTGTTCCTTTTGCAATCAACCCCAATGTCATCACACTTAAAAAGTTGAATGAAACATTGCTTTGGTTCATACTCTTTTTAGAACATTCTCCGTTGGCATCCCTGCTGAATCCAGTCTTTTTGCTCTCCACCACATGGTTAGGCCTCATGAACGGCCAGAACAAATGCCATTGTCCATGCACATTCGATTTTTGTTTTAGAGCAGCATTTAGGGGGAAAAAACGATGCTCCAAGCCGGTAGGGATGCAAGAAAACATGTGCATAAATTCATTTTAGTGGCTAAAATGAAAGAATTCTCTAACCAGGGCCTCAGAATGCCATACGTGCATAAACAAGTCTGTACGTACATGCCAAAACAAATGTATTTTATTGCTGGATTCTTCTGCATGTTTCTGGTCACTACTTTGTCCCTGTCCTTAAGCTCCAAAGGCACAGGCTGGGGACACAGTAGCCAAGAAGGGAGAGCCACTTTGGGGTGTAATAAAGACCGGGTATCCAACACACCTTGAAGTACCTGATGCTTAATATTTTAGCTTCGCCTCTAATTCTGCAAGAGAGCATAGACTGGATTCAGTGAAGGCCCTAATAGTGAATATTTTAAATGTACGGTATTTTCCGGCGTATAAGACGACTTTCTAACCCCTTAAAATCTTCTTAAAAGTCGGGGGTCGTCTTATACGCCGGTAACCTAACATCTTACCTTACCAGAATCGCGGCCGTACGATTTTTCAAAAGCCGCGCCTCCGACGTCTTCTGTTCCGTGATAGGCGGAAACAATCGGCTTCCCAGGAGGCACTGTGTTCAGTGTCCGCCTATCACGGAGGGCCTCTCCTCCTGTGTTTAGTGTCCGCCGATCACGGAGGCCCTTTCGTCCTTGGACGAGAGGGCCTCCGTGATAGGCGAACACTGAACACAGTGCCTCCTGGGAAGCTGAATGTTCCGCCTATCACGGAACAGAAGACGCCGGAGGCGCGGCTTTTGAAAAATCGTACGGCCGCGATTCTGGTAAGGTAAGATGTTAGGTTACACGGCTGTGATTCGCATGGGATAAGGTAAGGGCACAGTCTGGTCATGTAATGGGGCAGGTCTGGTCATGTAATGGGGCACAGTCTGGTCATGTAATGGGGCAGGTCTGGTCATGTAATGGGGCAGGTCTGGCATGTAATGGGGCAGGTCTGGCATGTAATGGGGCAGGTCTGGCATGTAATGGGGCACAGTCTGGTCATGTAATGGGGCAGGTCTGGTCATGTAATGGGGCACAGTCTGGTCATGTAATGGGGCACAGTCTGGCATTTAATGGGGCACAGTCTGGCATGTAATGGGGCACAGTCTGGCATGTAATGGGGCACAGTCTGGCATGTAGTGGCATAGTCTGGCATGTAATGGTGGCACCGTGAGGCGAGGCATGACTAGTAGGAAGGGGGTAGTCTTATACGGTGAGTATATCCCAAAACCAACATTTTGGCTGGAAAATTAGGGGGTCGTCTTATACGCCGAGTAGTCTTATACGCCGGAAAATACGGTATTTTACAAAGCAATTGTTTAATTATGCTTTAAAATTGGAATGACAGTGCCTCTTTAATTACAACAGAACTTACCTTTTCCTTGTGTGTGTATGAAGAGTTGTTTTTTTCCATTTGTTATTTTTGAGAAGAGTTTTTTACTGTGTATTTTTTTACATTTGCGCTAGTTTGAAATTTTCTATGAACAATGTTTATTTTTTTTATACACAGTATAATTTATATTTCTATTTTTGTTCATAAGTAATTTATAGCATGGAGGACAGAATATTTTGAAAACGATAACTTATTTTATCTAAGTGTAAATTTGTAAATAAAAGTTGTTTGTTTGCTTTTTCAACTTTTTGGTGTATCCTTTAAAATCTATTATGTACAAACGTTACCATCATTTTGCTGTAAAATAACGAAAATAATAATAATGCCTAGTATTGGCATTTAAAGTGTATTCTCATTCACACAGCATACCTTAGAATATAAAAAAATATAATAATTCAAACATTTTAGATGTTTCTTTGGAGTAGACCTCTGAGCAGACTGCAGGCTACTTCGAACAATTTTAAAGTGAGTCTGTGTCTAGGCAAAGTGGATAAAGACTGGTGTTGATTTACTAATACTGGAGAATGCTAAATCTGATGCAGCTCTGCATAGAAACCAATCAGCTTCCAGGCTATATTGTCAAAGCTGAACTGAACAAGAAAATGTAAGAAGTTGATTGGCTACAATGCACAGCTGCACCAGATTTTGCACTCTCCAGTTTAAGTAAATCAACCCCAGTGTGTTCACATCTAGTTTACAACTGATAATGGGATCTGTCAGCACAGAACAGACAGGGATAGATGTGGTAAACATTAACCTCCCTGGCGGTATGATTATGTCAGATTTTTGATGCTGAAAGCGGTACAATTGTTTTGCATGGAAATTTGGCATTTTATATTTTAGGCCTGCAATTCTTAGGAATAACTCACTTAAATCTGTCCAAACAAGAGTCTAGTAGACATCCCGGGGATGATAAAGTTTGAAACACAAAATCATAAATTATAATATAATAAATAACTATAAATAATTATAACAAATGTAGCACTACCCCCGCAGGAGCTGCTGGTTATATTTTTGGGTGGCACGTTACCTCTATACTCTGCCACAGACCTTCCTTTGTAGATGAGACACTTTTGGTCCGGAATCCCCTGCCACAGGATTCAGCACCTGGATCTCTTTAGCTTGGCTTCTTTAGAACTTCTAGATCCGACAGGCGACACTATCAAGCCTTTCGGTGTAAGGTGCATCCTTCGATGAAGTTTCCAGGCCTTCTCCCAAGGTACCAGCCTCTTGCATGGCCCTCTCCAGGATAGGTCCTCCCCTGGCTTCCTTCATCAAGTGGCCTCCTCCCGCAGGACGGACAGCACAGGATCACCCCCTCAGCACAGGCCCCAGCCAGACAACTGGGCACACAACAAAGCCAATGTGGTCCCGGAACCAGGATTCAGGACTCGCACCTCAGGCCAAGCGGGCCACGAGCTGCGGGCGCGTGACAGACCCCGAAACAATGGCGTCTTAAGTACCCCTCCCCAGCATATACAGCGGGGCGACCACTCCCACTGATTTGATGCTGAGAAGAACACTCAATACACCTTGACCTTGCTGCTGCCACCTTTGGCCAAGGGTGGTAATGACACCCCCAGGCGAGCAATGGTGGATACTCTCAGCACAGCTATGGCTGGAACAGAGGCTAAATTGCCCTTATTTACTCTAGTCTGAGCCAAATAACAGCTCAGACCCCCACTAAATTTAACCTCCTGAGGCCCGCGCTATAGCCGAATGACGGCTACAGCGCGGACCTGAAAATCCAAGTGGACGCCAATTGACGTCCACCCCTTTGCTCGTTCCCCGCGCTCGCTCCCGAGCGCGCAGCAGGGAAACTCTGTGCTGGCCGTGTCCCTTGGACACAGCCAATCACAGATCGCCGTGAACGGCCAATCGGAGTGGCCGTTCGGTAGGCGATCTGTGCGGCCAATGAGAGATAATCTCATATGTAAACATGAGATCATTTCTCATTGCAGGCTCTCACAGACAGCGGTGCTGTCAGGGAGAGAGGAGACCGATTAGTGTCTCTTGTACATAGGGACACAGATCGGTCACCTCCCCCAGTCACCCCCCTTCCCCCACAGTTAGAACACTAAGCAGTATACACATTTAACCCCTTCCTCACCCCCTAGTGTTAACCCCTTCAATGCCAGTCACATTTATACAGTAATTAGTGCATATTTATAGCACTGATCGCAGTATAAATGTGAATGGTGCCAAAAATGTGTCAAAAGTGTCCGATGTACCGCCATAATGTCGCCGTCCCAATAAAAATCGCAGATCGCCGCCATTACTAGTAAAAAAAATAAATAATAAAAAATAATAATTCTGTCCCCTATTTTGTAGGCGCTATAATTTCTCGCAAGCCAGTCGCTTATTGCGATTTTTTTTTTTTTTTTTTACCAAAAATATGTAGAAGAATACGTATCGCCCTTTACTCTAAAAAAATGTTTTAAATAAGCTGTAATAAGACCGGAACTAGGACAGACTGGAACCGTTCAGCTAGACTGGAACTAGGAACAGACAGGAACTGTTCAGCAGACTGGAGCAGACTGGATGGTCAGACAGACCAGGTCGGTTATCGGGCGGGGGGCGAGGTACAGAGGTGCAGACAGAAGAGTAGTCAGAACAGGCCAAGGATCAGGTGCAGGCGGATGGCTGGAATAGTCACAGGTAAGCCGGAGTCTTTCACAGGTTAAGTCTCAGATCAGGTTTCAGATACACAACGCTGTAGAGCAGACAGCGGGGATGGTGTGTGAGAGGCCAGCTTAAAAAACCCGCCTGGCTCCAACAGAGGTGTGCACACATGCACGCACACGCAAGCGCAGTTGCAGCCGCGATCGGGAACCGCAAAGTCTGAGTCGCCTGTTTCTGGCAGGATCTTCATGAAAATGACCACTCGATCGGAGTAGATGTGCCGACCGTAACTCCAGTGCAGCCGACATCCTTGAAAGTGGTGAGCCATAATAAAAGAATGGTCCGGGACGGTTTAGGCACCTTCAAGTAATCCCAAATGGCTTCCTCATACCACTTTTCACAATTTTCCTCAATCTCTTCCATAATTGCCTTTGGCACGTAAGGAAACTCCAAACCATAATCAATAGCTACCCTTTTCATCAATACCCTTTGCAAGCGGGCGAGTTTGGGTAGTGTGCGGGAGCTCCCCAGTCCCGGCATTACACATGCCTCCGGTGACCTTTTTAGAAGAGATGTAATGGATGGAAGTGCATCTTTTCCCCCAGAAACAGTCTCTGTATCAACGACAACTTCTAAGTGAACACCCAGGGTTTCCGCCCGAGGCGTTGTCTCCCCAGAGTCCATGGAAGAACATTTCTCCGAACTATGGGTGGAGGCAGGTCTCCATCTTTTGTTCCACGTTAACTCAGGGAACTTTGGTTCAAACCAGTGATCGTCACCGGCATCTGACAAAGGGTCAAGAACAGAGTCCCCATACTCTTCTGCAGGTAAATATGTGCGCACATTTTCTGTCAGTTTATCCCCAGCCTGCTTACCAGTTCCTGACATGGACCTCACGAGAGCAACCTCTTTCCCGAAGTCCGGTCCCGGTAGATGCTGGGGTTGGCTTTGACCGCGGCCGCGGGAAGCCGTCACGTATACCACCTTCTTCCCGTTGGGTGTAGTAGGAACAACTGCTGTGCAAACACTTTCAGGAACAAAATCTGTCAGTGGCTCCGGAACATTTGCAAAAGCGACATCTTTGTTGGTGTCACTCACCGTAACAGGCACGGCAGGTGTAGATCTGGACGTAGGCCGGGGAGCAGCCTCTTCCAAAGTGCCAGCGCCTGTGATCCAGTCCACTCGATAGGCGCAGAGCAATCCGGTGAGCTGATCCACTCCGAATAAGTACTCCCCACACTGAAAGCATCGGCCAAAAGGTCGGAGCTGGACTGCCAATCCTTTGCATTTCGGGCACAGCATACCAAGCGCCTCCACATTTCCACTGGTATACAAGACAAAACGCCCATGCGGTTTCATGCGAATGCCTGTGTCTGTCAGCAAGGCTCCCGGCGGTGAGGAACTCACACTATCTCCGGGCGGGAACATGGTAGGCCTCAGCCCTATTGGTGGCAGCGAATACATCGGTACAACTTGCACTGCGATCCTTTCTTTCCAATCTGCCAATCAATGTCCTTTTCGTGCCAGACACACAGACGCGTCTCACGCAGGGGCGGGAGCTCCTCCCCCTTCTTGTTCTTTCTGGCACGTCACTCAATGTGCAGCCGACGTCTCCGCCAAACAGCCTGACCTTAACCCCTTCTTTATTCAAACACAGTTCAACACCCCATCAAGTTCAGACTCTCAATAAAGCGAAATACTTTCCAATTCCGTTGCTAGAGGTAACAGCCTATCCTGGACGAGCCCCCACGTGTAGCACTACCCCCACAGGAGCTGCTGGTTATATTTTTGGGTGGCACATTACCTCTGTACTCTCACTGTCTAGGGTAAAATGAGAGTGTCTGAAGAATTCCAATGTCCACACAATACACTTATTTTTCTTGGATTTATTTGGGAGAATTTCAGAAGAAAAGAAGGATGAGGGGTGGAAGGGTAGGTAGGTTTAGGTACATAATCAAAGTACGGAAACACTTGTGTTTACAGCAAACAGTTCTCGTCGCCACCAGAGTGGTTATTGCTCACCTGGATAGGTCCCTCTCACTGGCCTAGCAGCCGGGATGGCGCACAAAGCAAAGTACAGTCTCTGCCACAGACCTTCCTTTGTAGATGAGACACTTTTGGTCCGGAATCCCCTGCCACAGGATTTAGCACCCGGATCTCTTTAGCTTGGCTTCTTTAGAACTTCTAGATCCGACAGGCGACACTCTCAAGCCTTTTGGCGTAAGGTGCATCCTTCAATGAAGTTTCCAGGCCTTCTTCCAAGGTACCAGCCTCTTGCATGGCCCTCTCCAGGATAGGTCCTCCCCTGACTTCTTTCATCAGGTGGCCTCCTCCCGCAGGACGGACAGCACAGGATCACCCCCTCAGCACAGGCCCCAGCCAGACAACTGGGCACACAACAAAGCCACGGCCCCGGGTCAACGTGGACCCGGTGCGGCCGATTTATGGGGGCGCTAAACTAATTTGCCTAACAGTGTAGTGCAAGCCGGCGGGGACACTGTCTGTGCTGCTCCCCTGCAAAGTGCTGCCCTAGGCCTGGGCCTTGTTGGCCTAGGCCAGGATAAAGCATTGATGGTGGCTAAGCTAGCCCTTAAATATGGATGAGTCATGCTGACAAGGGGGCCGGGTGAAAGAGGGAAGCGCTGAGGAGAATGTTGGTGGCCCTTGAGGAGAACCCCTGCCGGGGGGGAACTCTGCCTCGGGCTGGCTTGGGAGGATTCTGACAGCATCATAGTTTGAGAGGAATCTTATACTAAGAAGCCGCGAGAGCAAGGTGGACAGTGTGAGTACATCAGCACAGTCAGGAACTTGCAATGGGAGAGAATGTCACTTATAGCAAGCCTTTCTGGAAGACAATGTTGGGCTTTAATCTTTCCTTTACTTTGCCCTGGGAGATGTTCAGTAGCATTGAGGTGGACTAATGAAGAAGCAGGCAGGTGGGCTGGTAGTTCCTGCTGTCAGTAGAACTGGGATCAGTGTCTACGGTGGAGTTGGAGTCACTCCTATATGTAGCCTCATGGGAGTAGCATAAGGGGCTGCAGGGGTCAAAATTGCAACCTGTCCCTAGCTCCAGGGGGCCCCAGCAGCTTCCCTGTCATATTATCATATCCTACACAAAGTCCAGCTCTGATCTTCCCTAGGGCTCCACAACCACGCTCCAGTACTGGGCTTCTACTTTGCCTTCCACAGTCCACACGCCTCCATTCTCATTGACTGGGGAGAAACTGTGAGGCATTTCCTGAATGGAGAGGAGCGCTAGGTGAGAACAGCCCAGGGTGGGGAAGTGTCTGTGCTGTGTGCTGGCAACATGGAATGGTAACCAAGCTTAGCGAGGCAAGAGGAGGAGAGTTGCCGTCCTATAGTCTTGATGGGACCAATGTCACTGGTAAGTTAAGAGTGTCTCCTAGTCAATAGCTAGTCACCAGCTAAAACAAATCCCTTAACACCTCCTCAGGGGGCCCCTGAAGGGCTGCAGGCAGGGCTGCTGATAAGCCAGTACAACTGGCCCTGTTGTACAGGGCTTAGCCAGCAGGGGGGCCCAGGCAATCTGACAGAGATTGGAAATCTCCCGCTGGGATCTGAACTGTTCAGCGTCCGTCCACTCACTGTAACAAAGCCCAGCCTCCTAGACTATGATAGAACACTGATCCAATGCTGGGAAATTGAATCAGTGTTCCGTGTATCACGATCTACGAGGCGGAGCTTTGTTACAGTGAGTGGACAGCCGCCGAACAGTTCAGATCCCAGCTCAATGACACAGCGGGAGATACCTGGTACTTGTGAGGCTGCAGATGGGCCCAGTGAGGCTGCATTGATGGCACAGTGAGGCTGCATTGATTTCTTGTATCATGTCTGCAGTCTCTGACCATATCCTGTATCATATCTGCAGTCTCTGACTATCTCTTGTATCATGTCTGCAGTCTCTGACCATCTCCTGTATCATATCTGCAGTCTCTGACTATTTCTTGTATCATGTCTGCAGCCTTTGACCATCTCTTGTATCATCACAGTATTTCTTTTAGATAATCAAACTTATAACTGGCTGGAGAAAGATAAATATCGCTTGAACACAAACCTGCACTTTGTTTCAAGGTGGGGTCTGGGGAGGGGCCAGGGGTGAGGCTGAAGGGGGTGCCATCAGGTAGGTTGTACAGGGCCCTGTGATTTCTATCAGTGGCCCAGGCTGCAGGCTCCAGATTTTATGTCACATGGCTTTGCTGTCCCAGATCTAAGTTGTCCCCCCCCCCCCCAAAGCCCCCTGACAACCCCCTCCACCCTGGATACTATGCCTGACTACTGAACTCCTTTTCCATTACAGCACTCTATACTGTTGCTCCTCCGCAGGGCTGTAATCACATTCCTTTACAACACAGCAAGTTAGCCTTTATCTGCACAGGGTGTATCTGCCTACTGCAACTACACTGCCATTCTGACCAGAGAATTTTACAGGTCAGAAGGGCAACATAAAAGCCAGATACACCCTGTGAAGACTGACAGACTGTGTGTAAAGGAATGTGATTTCAGCCCTGTGTAGTGTGTGGGGGTGCTGTATACAGTGCTGGGATGCGAAAGGAGCTCTGCCAAGTGACCTGCCAGGGGTCCCTGTCCTCTGATTCTCCAGTGGTGATCCCTGTCCTCTGATTCTCCAGGGGTGATCCCTGTCCTCTGATTCTCCAGCGGTGATCCCTGTCCTCTGATTCTCCAGCGGTGATCCCTGTCCTCTGATTCTCCAGCGGTGATCCCTGTCCTCTGATTCTCCAGCGGTGATCCCTGTCCTCTGATTCTCCAGCGGTGATCCCTGTCCTCTGATTCTCCAGCGGTGATTCCTGTCCTCTGATGTAAAGAGGAACTCTGGGAACTCAAAACTCTTAAACCACTTTGAGTATCTTAGCGTGCAGTGGATGTATCTGCACGCACGTAGGAAGTGGTGGGTGGTAATGGGGGGAGGGGGGGGGGGCAGGTCAACTTTTGCATCGGGCCCACAAGCTTCAAGCTATGCCTCTGTGTAGCCTACATTTTTGTGCTACTTTCCAAAGGGACTGAGAGTTCCAAGTCCTTAAAGAGTTTTTGCTTTTCTATCAGAGACTCTCAGCAGTCAAGAGTGAGATCAATCAGAGTTTTACATAGAGAAGAAGAAAAGACAAATCAGAGTTGTACATAGGGAGGACGCTGTCCCTGGATTTTGTGGGAGAGTCTTGTGAATACCCTGGCCAGGGTGTTTGGCCACATGCTCATCTGACCTCTCTTTAATTAGAAGATCCAATAAATTTGGTAAGCCCGCATCTTTACTAAGGTGGTGGTGTCACGATCTGGAGATCTTACTGGTGATTGGATGTTCACTATTTCCATCTGAACACTTATGAAGCTTTTTATCACCATACTAGCTTTCTGTATCTGCACTTGACTTTTGTCACATGCAGGTGTCACACAATTGTACACATAGTCCCGGATTCACAAAGCACTTGCGCTGACGTATTTTGAGATACGCCGCGTAAGTGCAAATATGCGCCGTCGTATCTATGCGCCTAACCAATCTCAAAGACTGTTCCTTGTGTCTGGGGAAAGTGTGGAAAATACTTGTTGGCTGGCTGTGCAGGAGTGGGGAACCCAATCACCAGCGGCTCCTTCGGTGAGTGCTACACCTGATTGGTAAGGCTGCAATCTCACCTGAGCGTATCTTTTGTACAGGTGTTTTGAGGTCCAAAGGTCACCAATGTTAAAAACAGTAAAACGCCTGTAATCTGCCTAAAAAGATGCTCATGTTTATCTTTGAGCTTCCGGCGTTTCGCTTCAGATGACAGAACACTCAGATGTGAACAGGGGCCAATTAAATTAATAGGATTTTGCTTGTTGGGCGTTTTGGAACTTTTGAGATAAGTGTTTTACGAGCTGAAAATGCTTAGGTGTGAATGCAGTCCAAAACAGTCAATCAGTAGCTGCAACCCAATATGTAACCCAATATGGGGCATATAGACATAGTTAAAATGTTTACTTGCATGGTAAAACAGAAATAAATCAGAATAAAAAAGATGCATAGCCAAAACAACGTTAACAGTAGTAAGCTTGTTGGTGTCAGACATGGCAATAGCAGCATCTCAGAAATCCCTTGGGATTGTCATGCACTACAGACTCCAATGGCAAAGTCCCTAATGAGGAATAGAATGTAAACAAACAAAAAAATCCCATGACCTTTAAGTTTTGTGATCCGTTCTGGGCAAAACTTTCTCTCCAGGTTGAATCTTTCTCATTCACAAAAATAGAATGAATCAGTCAAATATTAGGTTAGGTCGACCAGATGGACCTAACAGTCAGGCCTTGTACTCACGACCGGATCTGTCCGCTGAAAACTGTCTGACGGACAGTTTCCGGCGAACAAGGCTGATTTTTGTTTTGTTCCGCTGGCTTGTACCAGCGGACCAAATTCCCGTCGTACCGGAACGCGTGCACGTAAACCACGTACGACGTCACTATAAAGGGGAAGACCAAAGTTAATGGCGCCGCCCTCTGTTCCTCTTTTGCTAGTTACGGGTTTGCTCGTGTTAGTGAAGGTTTGGTTAGAGCTGATTCGCGCTTTTCGGTCTCCACGCTTTGACAGCGTGTATTCACGGGTTCAGTGCGTGTGCTTGCGGGATCGTAGTTGTCATTCGGCTATAGGCTAGCAGGTTGTTTCTGCTTTTGCAGTTGCGTCCTGTGCGCTCGTATCTGTTTGTCACGCGTTCGTCGCAGGTAGTGCTGGATTTGCGAGTGCTTTCTGTTGGAGTGTGTTCTTGACTGACCAGCCGGCCGGTTTGAAGCCATGATGGAGCAGCAGCGTCAATTTTCGCGAGTTGGTGCTGTTTATGGGATGGCTGCTGGATATGTTCATCATTCCAGTACTTTGGCCAGAAACAGGGGGCGGAAGGCGTTTCTGGACCAAGAATTGGTTGCGCCAGCGTGACCAGTTCTCACATATGCCTCTGCTTAGGGAACTCCAGGAGAATAATCCTAATGACTTTAGGAATTTTCTCTGCATGACGGACCCCGTATTCAACCATCTGCTGGATCTTCTGTCCCCCTATATCACGAGGCAGGACACTGTGATGCGCCAAGCCATCACGGCCGAGCAGAGGCTTTTTGCCACGTTGCGGTACCTGGCGACTGGGAGGAGCCTGCAGGACCTCAAGTTCTCGACAGGCATCTCTCCGCAGGCGCTTGGGGTCATCATACCGGACACGTGTGCTGCCATCATCAAAGTTCTGCAGGAGGAGTATATTAAGGTAAGTTTCCTCATTATAACCTCACAATCTGGCTGTAATAATGGGGGCAACTAACCTTTTTTTTTAATTCCCAGATATGCTGTGTGTTTAACTAACGTTACCTTTTCTCCCTATGCATGTTGATATAAGCTTTCCATGTTTTATTCTTGGCCTACCTGCATATTTGTCCCTTACCCAATATTAACCTGTCCAGCATGCTATCCTAGGGACAAACCCACCTTGGTAATTTTTAAAACAGGACTTATTGGTTTTTGTGTCCCCCCCCCCCCCTTAAAACTTTTTTTATTCCCCATCAGAGGGCTGTGGAGTCTCTTAATTAAGTGGCCCTATATATTTCATTACCCAAATTCTCCCTTCACATTTTCGCAATGCAATTTTAAGACTGTGAAGTTGCACAAGGATGCTTGTAGGATTATGTTTTTAATGTTTATGTGCCAAAGTACTAAATCTCTTTATTTGTTTGTCCCCACAGCTACCCTCCACACCACAGGAATGGCAGTCTGTGGCTTCCCAATTTGCCCAGCGGTGGGATTTTCCAAACTGCGGTGGAGCAATAGATGGGAAACACGTCCGCATTGTGCCCCCACCCCACTCGGGGTCCTACTATTATAACTACAAGGGTTATCATAGTATTGTGTTGATGGCGGTGGTGTCGGCACAGTATGAGTTTCTATATGTGGACGTGGGGAAGAACGGCCGGATGTCTGATGGGGGAGTGTTCGCACGGACTGATTTCTATGATCGTCTCCAAGCTGGTGGTCTGGCATTGCCACCAGATAAAGATAATGTGGAAGGACTTCCGTTTGTGTTCCTAGCGGACGAGGCTTTCGGGCTTGGTCCTCACCTCATGCGGCCTTTTCCCCAGAGGACCCTCACCTCAAAGAGGAGTGTGTTTAATTTTCGGTTGGCCAGGGCTCGGAGGGTAGTCGAGAATGCCTTTGGGATACTCACCAACCGGTTCCGCCTGTTCAGGACAGCGATACACTTGGCGGAATATAAATTGAACACCGTTGTATTTGCCTGCTGCCTTTTGCACAACTTTTTACGCAGGCACTCCCAGACGTACCTACCCGACATTGGTTCTGAGGCAAGACTACCCTCAGATCCCCTTCCCAGGCTGGACACTGGTCGCGCTGGCTTGGCCACCCAATCAGCTCGTGAGGTACGCGACAAATATGTTGAGTACTTCATGTGTCATGAATATGCATCATGTCTGTCTGCCTACCTGATCTCCATGTGTTCATTAGAGGCAGATCCTGTTCTGGTTTCCCTTCTTATCACTTCCTCTTCCTGTATGGCTCCACCCTAGTCCATCCCAGGAAGCCTATATTAACCTTTGCTCTACAGGTCTGCAGTGCTGTTCAACAGTGTTCCTATGCTCAGTTCCTGTCTGCAGTGTATTGCTAGTTCCTGGTTGCAGAGTGCTACGATCATCTTCCGTGTACCGTTTTGGCTTGTCCCCGACTTCCCTGTCTGCCTGTGCCCCTGACTATTTGCATGTTCCACGGTTATCCTTGTCTGCCTGTTGCCCTGACCTCGGCCTGTCCATCACCACTGTTTGTCCTGCTGGCTGCTTCCCCCTTCTCCCTGCGGAGTGTGACTTGAGGAATCCCGGGAACGCGACCTGGACCCAGTTGCGGCCAAGACCATCCCTACCACCAAGGGCTCTGGTGAATACAAAACTGGGTCTTAGACTCCGCGCCCTGGGTGATCTTGGGTTACGCTTCCTCCCTGCCAGCAGTAGTCGGCTATAGGGTTCACTTCCCTGTGGTGCATCCCTGACCCCTACAGGGTGCACTTGTCACCTGGCCACAGGTGACCTGACAGTATGAACAGCCATGAACCCGGCCGACGTGCCGCTTCCTGCAGATGACTCATTACAGGGCGTTGTTCACAGACTCGAGACGCATGAAGCTAATCAGGCTCAGGTGATGCGTTTCCTTCAGGATCTGGCTTCCCGCTTTGATCAGCTTCAGACCTCGTTGGGAGCCCCGAATCTACAACCCCAAGTACAACCAGCGGCAGCGGCTGCGCCCGTCGCACCAGTCGCAGAGTCGCATTCGCTGAAGCTACCACCTCCAGTCCGTTTTTCTGGAGACTCCAAGGCCTGCAGGGGGTTTCTTAGCCAGTGCACCATCCATTTTGAACTACAGCCTCAAAACTTCTTGTCTGATCGGGCAAAGGTAGCCTATATTATTTCCCTCCTTTCCGGTGAAGCTTTAGCCTGGGCTGCCCCTATGTGGGAGAGGAATGATCCGGTAGTTTCCAGCCTGTTCAACTTCCTAAAGCTCTTTCGGAACATCTTTGAAGAGCCGGCTCGGGCCTCTTCAGCAGCCAGTGCTCTGCTACGTCTCCGCCAAGAATCTCGTTCAGTGGGTCAATATGCTCTTCAGTTCCGTATACTCTCAGGTGAATTGAGCTGGAACAATGAGGCCCTGGTCGCTACCTTTTTACATGGCCTCTCTGACCGAGTGAAGGACGAATTAGCGGGAAGAACCATCCCCGTCGGTCTGGACGATGTCATCTCCCTGTGCAATCAGATCGATATTCGTTTTCAGGAGAGGTCCATTGAGAAAAGACACCAGCACTCCCTAGGTCGTAGTCAGTCTGTGCTTCCCTCACTTCGTCCCGTAGACCATCCCCTGCCTGCTGAGGAACCTATGCAGCTGGGCCGGACCAGACTAACACCCGAAGAACGTGCTAGACGCAGAACTCTGGGCTTGTGCCTCTATTGTGGAGGCAAGGGCCATCTTCGTGCCTCCTGCCCGCTTCGCCCGGGAAACGCTCAGGTCTAATACATTTAGAAGGTGGAGTATTGGACCCAGAAACATCACCTTCCCGTCTGCTCCTTCCGGTGTCCCTTCATGTAGGCACTTCTCCCCTATCGATCTCTGCATATCTGGATTCCGGGGCTGCCGGCAACTTTATGGACTGGAGAACTGCTTCTTCTATGAAGCTTACCCTTTCACCCCTCACTACGCCGCTGGTAGTCTCTGCAATTGATGGCACTATTCTCCCAGGGGGTCCTATTCGCTTCCAGACACTACCCATTAGGATGTCGATAGGGATTCTCCACCAGGAGTGGATATCCTTTCTCATCCTACCTAAAGCCTCCACTCCCATTGTATTGGGCCTTCCTTGGCTACAGCTCCACTCTCCCCATGTGGACTGGGCTTCTGGGCAGATTCTGGCTTGGGGTCCTTCATGTTTCTCGTCATGTCTTTCCAAGGTGACTCCTAAGGGGGAACTTCCGGTTGCTACCACATCAGTATCTTCGGATCTTCCCACTGCTTACAGCGATTACCGGGATGTGTTCTGTAAGAAATCAGCCGAGGTGCTTCCTCCCCACAGATCTTTTGACTGTGCCATTGACCTTGTTCCTGGAGCAATTCTGCCCAGGGGTCGCACATACCCTTTGTCCATCCCAGAGACCCAGGCCATGTCTGAGTATGTCGCAGAAAACCTTGACAGAGGTTTCATTCGGAAATCGTCATCGCCTGCAGGAGCAGGGTTCTTTTTTGTTGCCAAGAAGGATGGTACCTTGAGACCCTGTATTGATTATCGAGGATTAAACGCTGTTACTATTAAGAATCGTTACCCCTTACCCTTGATATCTGAATTGTTCGATAGGTTGAGGGGTGCCTCCATTTTCACTAAGTTGGATCTCAGGGGGGCGTACAACCTCATTCGAATACGAGAAGGTGATGAGTGGAAGACTGCGTTTAACACTCGAGACGGCCATTATGAGTATCTGGTCATGCCTTTCGGGTTATGTAATGCCCCAGCCGTGTTTCAAAACTTTGTCAACGAAATCTTCAGGGACCTGCTGTACCAGTTTGTTGTCATCTATCTGGATGACATTCTAATCTTTTCGGAAAATCTGCATGTCCACAGGAACCATGTTCGCACTGTACTCCAGCGCCTCAGAGAGAATAATCTCTATGCCAAACTGGAGAAATGCTCCTTTGAATGTTCTGAGGTCCTGTTTCTAGGATGCTTTGTTTCAAGCTTGGGCCTTCGTATGGATCCTGGGAAGGTCTTAGCCATTACCAATTGGCCTCTTCCTGCTAGCCTCAAGGCCACACAGCGCTTTCTTGGTTTCACAAATTATTATAGGCAGTTCATCAGGAATTATTCTTCCATTGCCGCGCCTATTATCGCTTTGACCAAGAAGGGTGCTAATGCCAAAGACTGGCCTCCCGAAGCTGTCTCTGCGTTTCACGATCTGAAACAGGCCTTCGTCTCTGGACCTCTTTTGAGGAGACCAAACCCTGAGGAGGCATTCTTTATTGAAGTGGACGCTTCTTCTGTGGGAGTGGGAGCGGTGCTTCTTCAACTTTTTGAGAAGAGACATCAACCATGCGCGTTCTTTTCCAAAAAAATTTCTCAGGCAGAGAGAAATTATGCCATCGGTGACCGGGAACTTCTCGCAATTAAATTGGCGCTAGAAGAGTGGCGTCATCTTTTGGAGGGTTCTCCTCACTCCATAACGATCTTCACCGATCACAAGAATCTACAGTACTTACAGAATGCTAAACGTCTGAATCCCAGACAGGCCAGGTGGAGTCTCTTCTTTTCCCGTTTCAGTTTCACGATTACATACAAACCTGGTTCCTGCAACGGTCGGGCTGATGCGCTTTCTAGATCCTTTGACACCTTGGACGAAGATCTCACTCTTGAACCTGAGCCGATCATTCCAACTTCATGCATTGTTGCCCATTCTACCACCCTGGACTCAAAAATTCCTCCTGGTAAGACCTTTGTCCCCACTGAGCTAAGAGCCAAGATCCTTCGTTGGGGACATGATTCCAAGGTGGCGGGCCATGCTGGTTTCCTCCGGTCCTTCCTACTTATTAGTCGTCACTATTGGTGGCCAAATCTCCGCTCAGAGGTTAAAGACTATGTCAAGGCTTGTCATGTCTGTGCTCAGTTCAAATCCTCCACACAAGCTCCTGCTGGTCTCCTCATGCCCTTGCCCATTCCCAAGGAGCCCTGGGCTCACATTGCCATGGATTTTATCACCGATCTTCCACTGTCTGACGGTAATACGGTCATTTGGGTGGTAGTCGATCGGTTCTCCAATGGCACATTTTGTTCCCCTTCCTGGTCTGCCTTCTGCTCCTGCTTTGGTCCCCATTTTTGTTCGAGAGATTTTCCGTCTTCATGGGGTTCCTTCTCATATTGTTTCGGACAGGGGTGTTCAATTTACGTCTCGTTTTTGGAGAGCCTTTTGCAAATCCCTCAATATTGCTTTGGATTTTTCCTCTTCTTACCATCCTCAATCCAATGGGCAGACGGAGAGGGTTAATCAGGAGTTAGAGGTTTTTCTTCGTACCTTAGTCTCCGCTCATCATGACGATTGGTCCTCTCTACTTCCATGGGCCGAATTTTCCCATAACAATCATGTGAATACCAGTTCGCAGAGAACACCCTTTTTCTCAGTTTATGGAAGACATCCTCAACTTCCACTTCCCATGACCTGTTCTCTGGATATCCCAGCTTTGGCTTCAGCTCAAGAGTCATTCAATTCCATCTGGAGCGACGTCCATGATTCCCTCAGGGCAGCTGCCGACAAATTCAAAGGCTTTGCTGACCGCCGCAGGCGTAAACCGCCTTCTCTTCAACCAGGGGACAAAGTCTGGCTCTCCACCAGAAACATCAAGCTCCGAGTTCCTTCTCTGAAGTTTGCTCCAAGATTCATTGGTCCATACACCATAATGGCTAAGCTGAATCCAGTTTGTTTCAAGCTTCAGATTCCCAAAAACCTCAAAATCTCTAACTCCTTCCATGTTTCCCTTCTGAAGCCTTTAGTCCTTAATAGGTTCTCTCGTCCTCTCCCCACCACAACCAGTCTCTGAGGAGAATCAGGAATATGAGGTCAGTCAAGTACTGGATTCCCGACTCTGTAGAGGCGCTCTTCAGTACCTTGTTCATTGGAAAGGCTTTGGTCCTGAGGAGAGGTCTTGGGTTCCTGCATCAGAGGTCTTTGCACCTCGTCTATTGAAGAATTTTCATCTGAAGTTTCCCTCTAAACCCGGACCCAGGCAGGGAAGGGGGAGGCCTCGTAAGAGGGAGGGTACTGTCATGAATATGCATCATGTCTGTCTGCCTACCTGATCTCCATGTGTTCATTAGAGGCAGATCATGTTCTGGTTTCCCTTCTTATCACTTCCTCTTCCTGTATGGCTCCACCCTAGTCCATCCCAGGAAGCCTATATTAACCTTTGCTCTACAGGTCTGCAGTGCTGTTCAACAGTGTTCCTATGCTCAGTTCCTGTCTGCAGTGTATTGCTAGTTCCTGGTTGCAGAGTGCTACGATCATCTTCCGTGTACCGTTTTGGCTTGTCCCCGACTTCCCTGTCTGCCTGTGCCCCTGACTATTTGCATGTTCCACGGTTATCCTTGTCTGCCTGTTGCCCTGACCTCGGCCTGTCCATCACCACTGTTTGTCCTGCTGGCTGCTTCCCCCTTCTCCCTGCGGAGTGTGACTTGAGGAATCCCGGGAACGCGACCTGGACCCAGTTGCGGCCAAGACCATCCCTACCACCAAGGGCTCTGGTGAATACAAAACTGGGTCTTAGACTCCGCGCCCTGGGTGATCTTGGGTTACGCTTCCTCCCTGCCAGCAGTAGTCGGCTATAGGGTTCACTTCCCTGTGGTGCATCCCTGACCCCTACAGGGTGCACTTGTCACCTGGCCACAGGTGACCTGACATCATGGGTCGGGGGGCCATTGCTATGCCAGATCATATTTCTTTCTAATTCGGCCCCCAAAAGAAAGAAATATTCACAGAACTAATAAATAATTAGACCATTGGACTTTATACAGTTGTTTGTCATTAATGCTTTTTCTCTTTTTATCTGTCTTCCTGGTTCTCAAACTAACTTCTGCACTTATAGTGCAAAATTTAGTTCTCCACTTTTAGTAAATAACCACATTTGCACATTATTCACTCATCTACAAACAGGGTATTGAGTATAGAAATAAGAAGCCACTCCACATTTTCAAATTTTGAGGTCAAGCTTTTTAATTTCTGCTTGTTCATGACCACAACAAATTATTTTTTTAAAGTACTCCCTGCTTTTGGACTTAGGAGTCAACAATATTTTTAGTCCTTTTTTTAGTATTTTTTTAGGTTATTTAACAAAAAATATTCTCAAGAATATACATTTTTAAACAAGTTCACAGTTTTGTTTCTCAAATATAGTTATATTTATTTTTTACATAGATATATATATATATAATGTCGTCAAACTTTTGCCAATAAACTCCAAAAATAGAGAGATATATATATCGAAGATTTTTGGGGGGGTGTTTACGCCCTTTTTTTTTTTTTGTTTTTTGCATATTTTTTTTTTCAAAAAATAATTATATTTTTTTTTACCTTTTTTTTCCCGAAACACAAAATTCTTTTTGTTAAATATTTATTTTATATTTTTCTTAATTTGTGATTTTTCTATTTTTTATCAAATATATATTTTTTATTTTTTTTTATTTAAATACGATTATATTTGTTTTTGATTTTGGTGTCAAATCTCGACTTCACTAATTTTCTGATTTTTAGAGATATATAATTATATATATATATATATATATATATATATATATATATATATATATATATATATATTTGTTTGGTGTTTATTCTTTGATTGTTTATGGTCTAAACTTTATAGTATTTAAAAATTCACAAAATGGTCAAACAAAAGAACATAAACCTTATTAAAATATAAGAATTCACAACAGCAGTCAGTCATGGTGTGCTTTCACACTGGAACACGCCAAAATTTGAAGATGCACACATTCAGTGAAAACTCGCCAAATGTCATTGGTTCAACAGACAAATGGCCACATGTGCTATCTGACATCATGGGTGATCAATGTCTGTGTTTTGTGGGATCAAACCCTTCCTCTCAACTACTTGAGGATGGAGGAGGGGGTTGGACCCACAAAGCACAGACACTAGATATTCTGTGATGGCAGATAGCACATGTTGGCACACTGTGTGTGCATCTTCAAATTTTGGCGTATTCATTATTAAAACAGTCAAAATCGTTGTGGGGGCGGGGGATGGGCGGGGGGTGTTTCAGTCTTTGACACGGCCCATCATATCAATAATACTTTAAAAATTTGATTCGATGACCATCATTCTTTGCCGCATATTGTCCATTTCCGTGCTGCACTCCAAAAGGACATTTGTTACATTCTGTTCCATGACAACCATCCTTTCACGCATATTGTGCATTTCAGTGCTGCACTCCATTACCTGTTGAATAATTATAGCAGCACTTGCACGCGAAAATATTGCCACACCATCTTCCTCCCCTAAAATAAATAAAAATGGGCATTCAAAACTAAAATATTTGATGAGGCCTATCTACATATGTTTTTCCAAATCAAGCTGGGGTGACACTGACCTGATGGTCTTCTCCTTTCCACCTCCACAACTTCGCCATCTTCGATCACTCCTCCTTCTTCAACCACCTCCCCATCATCTTCCACGACTCCTCCTTCTTCCACCACCTCCCCATCATCTTCCACGACTCCTCCTTCTTCCACCACCTCCCCATCATCATCGACTCCTCCTTTATCCATCAATCCACCTTCTTTCAATTCGCCAAATTCTTCTTCCGCCACTTGCCCTTCATCTGCTATAAATTCTAAGTCCAAAATGACTTCTTCCTCCTCTCTTCCTTCCTCCTTTCTTACTTCCTCCTCTCCTTCCACATCCTCCTCTCCTTCCACATCCTCTTCTCCTTCCACATCCTCCTCTCCTTCCACATCCTCTTCTCCTTCCACATCCTCTTCTCCTTCCACATCCTCTTCTCCTTCCACATCCTCTTCTCCTTCCACATCCTCCTCTCCTTCCACATCCTCTTCTCCTTCCACATCCTCTTCTCCTTCCACATCCTCTTCTCCTTCCACATCCTCCTCCTCCTCCACATGGCGAGATGGAAGATTTTGGCCTTGTCTGGCCCTCTCTGCCTCCTCCAAATGCTGGCGACTTCTTTCCCCTAAATAACACAAAACAAAAGGTATACTCATCATTACACAGATATTGAAGAGCAGAAATCGCATACATTGCTTAGAAGAGGCTTTCATTTATTTAGTTTTTTCTTTCACCAAACCTACATTTTTGACAGACTTGTATGGCAAGCTCTGATCCTGCCCCTTTTTAACAAAGTGACACACATGGATGTCCCCCCTAAACTGTATTTCTGGGAGATCCTACCAAAAACCTAAATTTATTTGGGGAGACACAGGTGCTCTGCATTGCAGATGTGAAAACATCTGCTTTATTAGCACTGTTTTTAGAATGAATCCTGTTTGCCTTTCACATTCTCTTAATTTGATTTTTAGAAACTAGCTTTTACACAATGTTTACAAACAAAGTTTTTGGCCAGTGAGCCATGTCCAGGTGTGTTGTTCCTGGAATAACCGAGCCTTTCTGAGAAACGATGTGATGTTACGCGGTTTACTAAGAACACTATTTGTAAATAGGTAGGTATTTACGTTAGAAAAAATAAATGACAACATGTCTTCAAAAGTACAAGCAGGCCAAGGAGGCAGATGGTGAAATATACATGGCAACACATTCTTGCAGACAATCACACACCCCCCCCCCCCAACCCCAAAAATATTTACTTACTTTTACGCAGTATTTTAAGGATCTTCTTCATCTGATGTGGCTCCCTCAATTTTAAGTCGGACCAGTGTTTCCTCAGCTGTTCCTTGGACCTGGTGATCCCAAACATCCTCTGCATTCTCCTCGCCACCTTGTCAATAATATGTGCCTTTCGGCGGTTAGGGGTCTTGTATGGCCCTAATTCACCATCATAGTCCTTCCTCCGCATGATGGAAACTAACTCCACCATTTCCTCGAACCGCATATTAGTGGCTTTGTATCTTCTTTGCCTGGATCGGGACGTCCCTGCCTCTGTCCCTTCACTTGCGGCCTGAGAGCATCGTGCCCGCTCGTGTGACATCGCCATCTTTCCTTTCCCACAGAGATTATGGGCGTATCCCCTCATTTACATAATCTAGGCCGGCCGAAATGTAAGCGCCACCTAGCGGTAAGCCAAAACATTGCAATCTAAGATAGGACGGCGCAAGCCGTCCTATCTTAGATATGTTTAAGTGTATCTCGGCTTAGATTCAGAGTTTGGTCGGCTTATCTGTAGATAAGCCGGCCTAACTCTTTGTGAATCTACCTATAAGTATGTATATTTCCTATAATTGTCAGCTCCGTCCACTGCCCTTCATATGGTACTTTTCCGATTCATTCTATTCCCATGAAGGAAGAACACCCAACCTGGAGAGAAAATAGCTTGATAACATTTGGTTTTGCTCCCAATCACACAGAACAGTGTACTTGCAGTTTTAAAGGACGAATAGCTCTACAACTTTTTTTTTTTTTTTTTTATAAATATACCCACAGTGAAAACTAAAATGGGGCCAGCTCCTGTACCTGCTGTAAACTTTATTGTTGCAAGAGGAAAATAGGAAGTTGTGAACGGTGAAAGAATTCCCAAAACTGACAACCAATCTAATGCTAAAGAGGACGAGTAATAAGTTGGTTCCTGTCTAAACTGGTCCTAGTATGTGTGTACAAATTTGCTATGCACATGTGTTATCACATTCCGCATGTCCCATGACCTGGTGACCTACCTCATTAAAAATAACATTTTAAGGAAAGCTGTCCCATAGAATCTCTGACAATTGTATACAACTGAATAGATATACACATACATTCATACAGTTCCAGGACAAGGTCATCCAGTGCCCAGGTTGAAGGTGCCAAACAGTGCCCCCCTCCGTCTGATGTGGGCACCAACAATTATCTTCTGCAGCTGGGATGTATAAGTACAGTGGAACCTCGGATTGTGAGTAATGCGGTTAACAAGCGTTTCGCAATACTAGCACTGTATTTTAAAAAACGTGACTCGGTTTGCGAGTGTTGTCTCGCAAAACGAGCACGATTTAGGCCAAAGCGGTGTGCAGTACTGCTTTTGGCCTGAGGTGGGGGGGGCGCCGGAGTCGAGCAGAGCCCATCGGCGCCGTTCGGAAATGCACTGAAAGGCCCGAGGACAACATGGCAGACCTTGGCAAATCTCGGGTAGTAAGTCTTTCCGAGGTTTACCGAGGTCAGCCCAAGTGTCCTCTGGCCTTTTCGGACGTTTCCGAGGCTCTCTGGCGCCCCCTGCCTCTGGCCACATGCGGCATTGCATCCCATTGAAGTCAATGCAGAACAAATTATTTTAATTTCCATTGACTTCAGTGGGGAAACTCGTTTGACATGCGAGTACTTTGTATTGAGAGCATACTCCTGGACCAGATTATGCTCGTAATCCAAGGTTACACTGTACAGTATTTATTTTATCTGTTGTAAAGCGCAAAAACAACAAAACAATTTGGATGGCCGCCTGGCACTAGGGCAGTCTCCAGGCATCAGGGTAGGCCAGTAAAGGAAGGATTGATTGGCTCCCAGCTTGGTTGACTGTACTATATAGGTATGCTAAAATGGGTAAGACCAAACAGAGGAGAGTATGGCCCCAAACATACAGCAGCTGCCTAAAGGGACACATGTAGCTTTTGAAAATAATGTAAACTTTATTGGTATCAAAAAATGTTAATTACAAAAAACACCATATCCCTCCACCTGTACAATAAAAACATGACAAAGTTGTCAAGAAATGACACTACCCTGAACACATCCTCTAGGGGGTGACTGATGTTGGGTCACCAGGACGCTTATAGAAATTACCCGACTAGTGAATCAGTTCAGGCCCCTCTTACATTGGATTAAACACTCTCCTAGGTAGGTCACAGTTGGCCTAAACTTAAAGTGAAGTTCCACCCATTTTTAAGAGGTGGTCTTAAACTAAAGACCACCTCTCAACATCTCATTTTTGGATATTAATATTTTTTTCTTTCTTACCTTTTTGGAAGTACCGCGTTTACTTCCGATACTTCTGATACTTCCGATACAGCCGGGCTGCACCCCATATCGTCACATCCCCTTCTGCGGCTAGCTCCCCCGTTGTCTTCTGGGACCTGTGTGTGTCCCAGAAGACAAGATGGCCATTCACAAAGCGACGCGCGACTCGCGCATGTGCAGTAGGAAACTGGCAGTGAAGCCGCAAGACTCCACTGCTGGTTTCCCTTAGTTGGAATGGGGGCGCAGGCACCCGATCCAATGGATGGTTAGGCCTCGGGGGGCTGACATCGCGGGCTTCCTGGACAGGTAAGTGTCCTTATTAAAAGTCAGCAGCTACATAAAATCGTCTGAAACACCGGTTTAAAAAAAATAAATAAATTAGATTTTAGGCATTAAATTACCAAAGAGTAGAGGCTGAAAGTTTACAGAGCTGTTAAGGATAACAAATGATCAACTAGCACCAAAAATGTATTGAACTGGTTCAGTGCCGATCCTGACCTCCCTGGGGCCCTAAGCAAACTTCTGCTAAGGGGCCCTCTACGGTGGTGAAAAATGGACGTGTTTGCGAGAAATAGTGGGCTTGGCTTACATGGGCGTGGCCCAGGTGTGTGGTCGGAGTCGGAGATGAATGAGAGATGGAGGTAGAGAAAGAAAGAAAGAGAGAGAATAAGAAAGGTTTTTTACCACATAACATTCAGGTTTTTTTTTTTACCACATAACATTCAGGGTTTTTTTTTTTTTTACCACATAACATTCAGGGTTTTTTTTTTTTTACCACATAACATTCAGGGTTTTTTTTGTTTCCACACAACATTCAGGTTTTTTTTGTTTCCACACAACATTCAGGGTTTTTTTTTTTTAACCACATAACATTCAGGGTTTTTTTTTTTACCACATAACATTCAGAAAAAATGAGAAGGGGGGGAAAAAAAGGGGGTAACCAAAAGGACCCCGGGGCTTTTGAACGGTGCAAATAGATAATCAGACAAAATTTGATTATAAAATTAGAAAATATAATTTATTACACAAATAATTAATATGCCATAAATACGATAAATTTGAAATACATCTCGATTAAATACGTGATATCAAGACGAAGCATTGTTTAAGTCAGCTCTACATGTTTCACTCCGACGAGTTTCTTCAGGAGCTTTCAGACATACAATGCTAAATATCAAAAGAAAAAACAACAAGACATATAATTAAATGACTGTTGAAAAACAATCATTTATATATCAATACATTTTGGTAAATAATGTCAAAAAAGGGGAAAAGAAAAATATTGATCATGAATACATCAGTTATTGTAGATAATGCATGCTCAAGGATCTCAACTACATATAAACAGGGGCCAAAAGTAAAAACAATAATATTTACTTACCAAAAAGGTAAGTTTTACCTTTTTGGTAATTAAATATTATTGTTTTTACTTTTGGCCCCTGTTTATATGTAGTTGAGATCCTTGAGCATGCATTATCTACAATAACTGATGTATTCATGATCAATATTTTTCTTTTCCCCTTTTTTGACATTATTTACCAAAATGTATTGATATATAAATGATTGTTTTTCAACAGTCATTTAATTATATGTCTTGTTGTTTTTTCTTTTGATATTTAGCATTGTATGTCTGAAAGCTCCTGAAGAAACTCGTCGGAGTGAAACATGTAGAGCTGACTTAAACAATGCTTCGTCTTGATATCACGTATTTAATCGAGATGTATTTCAAATTTATCGTATTTATGGCATATTAATTATTTGTGTAATAAATTATATTTTCTAATTTTATAATCAAATTTTGTCTGATTATCTATTTGCACCGTTCAAAAGCCCCGGGGTCCTTTTGGTTACCCCCTTTTTTTTCCCCCCCTTCTCATTTTTTCTTATCATTGGGGTGAGGTGCCTGTGACTACTGATACTTGTCCACAAAACGTATTCCACATAACATTCAGGTTTTTTTTTCTACCACATAACATTCAGGGGTCTTTTTTTTTTACCACATAACATTCAGGTTTTTTTTTTTTTTTTTTACCACATAACATTCAGGTTTTTTTTCCCCCCACATAACATTCAGTTTTTTTTTTACCACATAACATGCAGGGGTCTTTTTTTAACCACATAACATTCAGGTTTTTTTTTATACCACATAACATTCAGGGTTTTTTTTTCCCCACACAACATTCAGGGTTTTTTTTTTTCCACACAACATTCAGAGTTTTTTTTTCCCCACACAACATTCAGGTTTTTTTTTCCACACAACATTCAGGGTTTTTTTCCCCCACATAACATTCAGGGGTTTTTTTATACCACATAACATTCAGTTTTTTTTTTACCCACATAACACTTTCAGGGTTTTTTATACCCACATAACATTAAGGTTTTTTTTTTTACCACAAAACATTAAGGTTTTTTTTTTTTTTTACCACATAACATTCAGTTTTTTTTTTTATCCACATAACATTCAGTTTTTTTTTTACCCACATAACACTTTCGTTTTTTTTGTATACCCACATAACATTCAGTTTCTTTTTTACCCATAACATTCACCTCCTAGTCCTACCATTTCCAAAAGGCACTGGCAAAATACGATCTCACCGTCACCACTGCTGTGCCGCTCGCCTCTCCTCAGAGTAACTGACGACAACACCCCCCCCCCCCCCCCGGAGCAGGGAGCTTCAGCAAGTAGGACTACAGCTCCCATAAGCATTAGCGGCGGCCGTCTCACTGACGTCACCTGACGTCTGACTCACTACTGCTGCTTTGCCATGATTCAGTGCCGCGGGCGGATACTAGGACAGCCGCGGCGGTGGCCATTGTTTCGGTTAGGAATCGCTGACGCCGATACAAACAGCTTCCCAGCGGGGCCCCTACGCAGCTTGCGTAGTCTGCGTATAGGGCGGATCGGCCTTGAACTGGTTGCTGTATTCAGATGAAATAAGCGTTCTCAAGGAACTGACCATAAGCCAAGTGAATTTGCAGCTGGTTACAGGTTATGTGATCACCCTTCATATGTTGGATAGATCTCCTAGAGTAGTAAGGCGCACTAAGGTGCAGTGCCCCAAAATGAAAGAGGATGGTGATCCAAGTTCAACAATGCGAGTAATGGTGGTTAGCTGTGAATGAAAATCTGGTATTTATGCAGGTTATTCAGAGATGGAAGGTAAGTAGCTAACAGAAAAACTGTAGATCCTCTTTGTTTGACTCTATGGCCTTGGAGGACTGGAGCAATGTCATGACATCACTTCCGGTCCAGGCTGGAAGTAAATAATTTTTTTTAAAGCAAAACATCAAAACATTTCTTTTGTTTTTAGAGGGAAAGGAGAGATTTGGGGTATTTTTTGACCCCAGATCTCTCCATAAAAAGCAACTGTCATCCTTATTTCTATTACTAGGGATGTTTACATTACTTGTAATAGCAATAGAAGTGTAAAAAAAAAAGTTAAATAAATACGATTTTTTTTTTTATAAAGTGCCCCCATCCCTCTGTGCTTGTTGCGCAGAATCAAACACACATGTAAACGGTATGCGCACCACACATGTAAGGTATTGCTGCCAACGTAGAGCGAGAGCAATAATTCCAGTGATAGACCTCCTCTGTAACACTAAACTGGTAACCTATGGAGATTTTTAAAGTAACGTCGTTTGTCGTCATTCCACGAGCGTGCGCAATTTTAAAGCGCGAAATGTCACTTTACTCAGTGTAACTTCACTATTCAAATAAAAAATAAATAAAAAATGGGGTATATATTGTGTTTTATTTTATTTTTATTCATTAGAAGTGTATTTTATCCAATACAAATTGCGTCTGCAAAACTGCTGCGCAAATACCTTGTGACTGTGTGTGGTGACCCCTGCATTGTAATCATACACACAGTGTGGAGTATGAGGATTACTGCTGTTTTATGAGACAGGACTTCTAGTGAACGCTGCCACCTAGTGTACACACAAAATACTACACTCTACTAGTCTCTGAGTATAGAGCACGACCATAGCAGCTGTACATTGTCCCCTCCGTCCGCCCCGCCTCTTACTACTACAGCACGTAATAGCCGAGCACAGGTCTGTGCAGGTGAAATGGCTGGAGTATGTTTAATATACACAATAGCAGAACACAACCGTCCAGCACACTTCGCGTTTTGAATCGTGCAGGATACCGTAGCAATATAGGAAGAAGCCGGTCAGCTGACGAGCTGTGAGGGAGTCACGTGATTCGTACTGTGAGTTGAACCTTCAGCGGCGCGGACCGGGTGTAGAAGGCGTCTTGGCGTGTACTGGTCACCATGGCAACGGCGATAGTGAAGGAGAGCGCCAGGTAGTGTGTGAGTGACAGCTGTCACCACAGGGGTGGGGCTGTCATAGAGATGATCATATGTGCTACAGGGACCCTGTCATTGCAGCTCTGTCCTCATAATGGGCTTCAATCATGGAGGTTACCCCCTAACATGTCTGGTGAATGACCAGCTAAAGCACAACTAAAGGCACTTTACTTGCCTACTTTTTAACAATCCAGGTCCCTGTCAGCACCGGCATCTTCTTCCTGGGTGTCAGTCTTCGGTCATTGGCCAGGCGCAGGATAATGTAACTCCAAGGACAGTGGCGGCAGTGTAAGCTGAGACTGGGAGCAGGCAGGCTTTAAAGTGTTTCCAGGGCTTTTCCCCCCAGAGAATAGGTGTAGGAACTGCCCTTCAGAGTCACCTCTTGTCTGTACCCTACCCACCTCTGAGGACCATCCCTTGGTTCCACCCCCTACCCACCTCTAAGCACCATCCCTTGGTTCCACTCCCTACCCACTTCCGAGCACCATCCCTTGGTTCCACCCGCTACACACCTCTGAGCACTGTCCCTTGGTTCTTCCCCCTACCAACCTCCAAGAACTGTCCCTTGGTTCCACCCCCTACACACCTCTGAGCACCGTCTCTTGGTTCCACCCCCTACCCATCTTCGAGCACCATCCCTTGGTTCCACCCCTTACCCACCTTCGAACACCATCCCTTGGTTCCACCCCCTACCCACCTCCGAGCACCATCTTTTTGTTCCACCCACCTCCGAGCACTGTCCCTCGGTTCCATCCCCTACCCACTTCCAAACACAGTCCCTTGGTTCCACCCCCTACCCACCTCCGGGCACCGTCTTTTTGTTCCACCCACCTCTGAGCACCGTCCCTTGGTTCCATCCCCTACCCACTTCCAAGCACCGTCCCGTGGTTCCACCCCCTACCAACCTCCAAGCATCGGCCCTTGGTTCCGCCCCCTACCCACCTCCGAGCACCGTCCCTTGGTTCCACCCACCTCTGAGCACCGTCCCTTGCTTCCACCCACTACCCACCTCCGAGAACCATCCCTTGGTTCCACCCCCTACCCACTTCCAAACACCGTCCACAAATTTCCCAACAGCCAGCCCAGCATCAATAGACTCAGCAGCCAGCAACAGTAGATCCCTTCCAGCAACAACTGACTTCCCCCAGCAACAGAAGCCCAACCAGCAACAATAGACTGCTGTGCAAAAATAGATACGTTCCAGCAACAATAGACCCCCCCCTTAACAGTAGATCTCTTCCAGGAACAATTGACCCCCTGGCAACATAATCTCTCCCCCCCAGGAACAATAGATCCCACACTAACAACAATAATAGACTACATGCAATAGATATTCTTCAGGAACAATAGACCCCCTAGCAGCTGGGCTGTGATTGGATCCAATCACAGCACGAGTTTGCCAGCTGATTGGCTGTAGCCAATCACACACACAGAGTTCTGTGTTTACAAAAACACAGAAGTCTGTGAACACCGATCTAGCTGAAAAACAGAAAGATAGTGAAATAAAAGCAGCACACAATACACATTGTTAGGCACGCAGTTAACCCTTTTATCGCCCCTTGATGTTAACCCCTTCCCAGCCAGTGTCATTAGCGCAGTGACAGCGTACAGTATTAGCAAGGGGATAAAACCTTTTGGCGCTCAGGAAGAGAAACTTCAGGTTGAAAAACTGCAGCTTCTGGCTAAAAAATCAGGTAGTACCAGTACCTGGGGCCCAGATCTGTCTTCCTGCAGACAGTTCTTACCATTATGGGTCCCTGGTGCCACTGTCTTAGATATGGGAGCAAGCTGTGGCTTCCTGAGGAATCCCACTACATATGCATGAGCTCATGTGGTGTCTTGTGAAAGGTCCTGCAGCCTCCTGTGACGTGTTCCAGAAGGCTGCAAAAGAAGTGGGGAAAGAGATGTCCTCCTCACCTAGGCAAGGATTGTGGGAGCGGGTACCAATATAAATCAGTACTCCTGCCCTTGAAAAAAAAAAAACGTAACTCAGTTACAGGCTGGAGGGATGGAGTGAACCTGCAGGACTAGGAGCAGAAGATAGCTGGTGTGGTTGGAGGCTACTTATGTGTCAACATCCTAGAAATAGTCTATCCCAGTGGTAATCAACCCTGTCCTCATGGCTTACTAGCATGCCAGGTTTGCAGGATAACTGAAATACATCACAGGTAATATCATTTTCTGCTCAGTGATTTCAGTATTCTTGTCTGCATCTCCCCAGGGTAATAAATAAAATCTGGCCTGTTAGTGGGCTCTGAGGACAGGGTTGATGACCACTGGTCTATACAATACATTGTATCATTGGTGTATGGCAGGGCTCAACAATATCCGTGCGCCAGATCGCAATTGCGACAAGAAATTGTGACCTGGCGCCCGCCGGTAATTTGAGTATTTGAGGCCGCGGCCTTGTGAAGTCCCAAGCTTCCTTCTGTGACCTGTTCTAATATGTAAATGTTCACTGCCATCTCCTTCCCTCTAATTAGAACCCCCAAACATTGTATATATTTTTTATTCCAACACCCTAGAGAATAAAATTGCGATCGTTGCAATACTTTCTGTCACGCCGTATTTGCGCAGCGGTCTTACAAGCGCACTTTTTTGGGGGAAAAAAAATCACTTTTTTTAATTAAAAAATAAGACAACAGTAAAGTTAGCCCAATTTATTTTTATATTGTGAAAGATAATGTTACGCCGAGTAAATTGATACCCAACATGTCACGCTTCAAAATTGTGTCCGCTCCTGGAATGCCGACAAACATTTACCCTTTAAAATCTCCATAGGCGACGTTTAAAAAATTCTACAGGTTGCATGTTTTGAGTCAGAGGAGGTCTAGAGCTAGAATTATTGCTCTCACTCTAAGGCCTTGTACACACGACCGAACATGTCCGCTGAAACAGGTCCGCGGACCAGTTTCCGCGGACATGTCCGACCGTGTGTAGGGCCTAGCGGACAGTTTTCCGGCCTAGCGGACAGGTTTCCAGCGGACAAAAGTTTTTTAGCATGCTAAGAAACTTGTCCGCTGGAAACATGTCCGTAGGACATGTCCGCTGGTTATGACGTCTAACCAGCGGCCCGAAATCCCGCGCATGCGTCGAATAGATTTGACGCATGCGAGTTCAATGCTTCCACGCGTGTTAGAGAATGTCGGTATCTTATACGTCACTGCGTTCTCTGTCCGCGGGGATTTTGGTCTGATGGTGTGTACACACATCAGACCAAAAGCTCCCAGCAGACATGTCCGATGAAAACGGTCCGTGGACCGTTTTCATCGGACATGTCTGCTTGTGTGTACAAGGCCTAACGACCGCGGCGATACCTCACATGTGTGGTTTGAATACCATTTACATATGCGGGCGCTACTCACGTATGTGTTCGCTTCTGCGTGCAAGCTCGTCGGGACGGGCGCGTTTTCTGGCTCCTAACTTTTTTAGCTGGCTCCTAGATTCCAAGAAAATTCGTCAAACCCTGGTGTATGGGGCTTTCATTGGCACCAAATATAATTCAAAAACAGAAAATAAACCAGGTAAAAAAAGTATTGAACACATCACCATTTTACTAGATAAATATATTTCTGATGGTGCTATTGACACAGGAAAAAAGTATTGAACACATAGTAGAAAGGGAGGTGCAAAAGGGCATGGAAAGCCAAGACAACAGCTGAAATCTATCAGTAATTAGCAGGGCTGTGGAGTCGGTAGATAAATGTTCCGACTCCGACTCCTCAGTTTTATGTACTTCCGACTCCGACTCCTCGACTCCGACTCCTCTGTATTAATATGCGAATGTATATTATACATTCCTTGAGGGAAAGAAACGCAACCTACCACCAGTGTCATCTTAAGAGCATTATAGGCCCCCGGGCAATACAGTGCACTGGGGCCCTGTCTACACAATCACACACTAGAATTTACTGACAAGAACCACATTTTTTACTGCCACTGCAAAAAAAGTACCTAAAATTACAGTTTTCAGTGCCCAACAATGCAAATGTCAGTATATAAACATATAGCTAGTGCTATTAGAAATGTGTTTAAGTTAAACAAAAGTAAAAAAAAAAAAAATGTCTTCATTGACATGAAGGTCAGGTTACTATAACCCAGCCAGCACAGAGTTTCCTCTTACATCAGAGTCTGCAGGATTCCCCCTTACAGTGCAAGGGAACTCTTATGTAAAGGGGAACGCTGCAGATCATGATCTAAGGGGGGAACTCCGATGTGGAGGGGGGCTATGGTGACCAGAGACAACCTTATATCAGAGTCCACTGCTTTCTCTTTCCCACTTACATCAGGGTCCGCAAACTGAGTTCCCCCTTGCATTGTAAGGGGGAATCCTGCAGACTCTGATGTGGGGGGGTACTCTGGTGACCAGAGACCACCTTCCTTAGATTAAATACACTAAGGTAAGGGGGGTCACTAATATAGGAGGGGGAACCTTTATATCAGTGCCCCCTTACATTTTTGCATTCACTCCCCCCTTACATCAGCAACCCCCCCGCACTCGTGGAGGACCGGATCTTCTCTGTGATTTCCGCGAACTGGTCATGGGCAGTTCTAACCCGTCACTCTCCATAATTTTTTACTGGGGTTGCTGGGCAGCCGGTGGGGCTCCCCAGGCAAGCGGGGCCCCCGGGCAACTGCCCAGCGTGCCCAATGGAAAAGATGGCCCTGCCTACCACAGGACTACTGGCTGGGAAGCCAACAGTCTACTGTATTGCACAGTTTAAGCAAAAGACAAACACAATGAAAACAAAGTTTTATAAAAAAAAATATATTAATCAATCAAGTGGCTGGATAGTAGCAGCAGGCATAAACATCAGGAACAGGATCTTTACCAGTTCAAAAATACAAACCACATTATTTGGTTGTTTTTGAACAAAAACA
This sequence comes from Rana temporaria, assembly GCF_905171775.1. Classification (NCBI taxonomy): domain Eukaryota; kingdom Metazoa; phylum Chordata; class Amphibia; order Anura; family Ranidae; genus Rana; species Rana temporaria. Next base: position 144,209,420 of record NC_053489.1, read on the forward strand.
AAGCTTATCTATAATGAACCAAAAACAAAATCTGTAAAACCTAGAAATGGTTTATATTAATCTTGAAATGTAGTTATAGGCTTAGCAAATGCAAATCAATTCAATGTAGAGTTCTAAGGAAGAGAATTGCCTCTGCCAGATCCTCTTTCATAGAGGCTCTTAAGTCAGACTTTATTATTTTTAGGGCTGAAAATAATCTTTCGACACCGACTTGGGTGGGTGGCATTGCAGTAACTATTCTGGCCACATCACTAACGATCTCTGGATAAACAAGGATGGCTTCTTCAACAGTAAGTTTTGATGAGCGATCATACTTTTCAACTTCTTTTAGTGCTTTATAAAACTCCTGTTGGAATTTTTTTTTTAATTCCAATCTAAATTTAGTCGGAGTCGGTGCATTGTTTGCCGACTCCAGGTACCCAAAATTTCCCTCGACTCCGACTCCACAGCCCTGGTAATTAGAACGCACTCCTGCCCCTTGTCAGTGCAAATTAATAGCAGCTGGTTCAGTCTCAACTGATGGCCTATAAAAAGGTGTCTCATTACCAAGGTGTCACACAAGAAAGATATCATGATGGGCAAGACCTTTGCAACCTTATTGTTGAAAAACATACTAATGCCATTGGCTACAGAAGGATTTCTAAACTTCCGAATGTTCCAGTGAGCACTGTTGGAGCCATAATCCAAAAGTGGAAATAACTTACTTTCACCATAAACCAAAAGCCACAACCAGGTGCTCCTTGCAATATTTCTGACAGAGAAGTGAAAGAGCCACTTTTGGAGATCTTCAGAAAGACCTGGAATTAGCAGGTACAATTGTTTCAAAGAAAACATTAAGTAATGCACTCAACCGCCATGGCCTGTATGCACACTCACCACGCAAGACTCCATTGCTGAAGAAAAAGCATGTTAAAGCTCATTTAAAGTTTGCTGCACAACATTTAGACAAGCCAGTGAAATACTGGAAGAATATATAGTCTGGTCAGATGAGTGTGGGGATGTTTTTCAGCATACGGTACTGGAAAACTTCAGTTCTTTGATGGAAGGATGAATGGAAAAATGTACCAAGACATTCTTTATAAAAATGTGCTGCCATCTACCAGGATGATGAAGATGAGACGAGGGTGGACATTTCAGCAAGACAATGATCCCAAACACAAAGCCAAGGAAACTCTCAGTTGGTTTGAAAGAAAGAAAATAAATCTGCTTAAATTGAACAGCCAATCCCCTTACTTGAATCCAATAGAAAATCTATGGAAATAACCAAAGATCAGAGTTCATAGAAGAGGCCCACGGAACCTTCAAGATTTGAAGACTGTGTGAAGGAATGAGCAATGCATGCGACTAGATTCTCCATAAGGGAGGCTTCTTGAAGCTGTCATTACCAACAAAGGATTTTGTACCAAGTATTAAATACATTTCAGTTAGTGTGTTCAATACTTTTTCCCTGTGTAATTCCATTTTATTTCACATAACTTAAAGTGGTTGTAAAGCTTCGTGTTTTTTCACCTTAATGCATCTTATGCATTAAAGTTAAAAAACACCCTGCACTCTTGGCGCCCCCCCGAGCCCCCGTTTTACTTACCTGAGCCTCGAATCTCTGTCTGCTCGATCCCGCTTTGCTTTCCCCCAGGTTTTGTCTGCTCTTCATTGGATAGATTGATAGCAGCACAGCCATTGGCTCCCGCTGCTATCAATCAAATCCAATGAAGTGGCCGCCGGGGGGAAGGGGCGGAGTGATACAATTGGCGGGTATGGACGCCGATTGTATGGCATGGGAGTGAGCCCGCAAGCTAACCCCCTTGGGAGAGAGCTTCCCAGAGGGGGTCAGCTCTTGCGGGGAGGAGCCGCGAGAGATGCTGTGGGACCCCAAAACAGGAGGATCGGGGCAAAACGAACTGCACAGCGGTGGTAAGTATAACATACTTGTTATTTAAAAAAAAAAATTGCTGAACCTTTACAACCCATTTAATTTCAGAAGTTATTTGTTTTGGCTTCTTTGTATGTATGGGTTGTTATCGACATGTGGTGAAAATTTTATGTCAATAGCACCTCTAGAAATCTATTTACCTCGAAAAATGGTGATGTGTTCAACACTTATTTTACCCACTGTATATAAAAAAGTGTATTACACATATATTGCATATAACTAGTTCTCAAAACATAGTAGGCTTACAATCAGACCATAGGGGAACAAAACCCCATATACAAATCTCATAGGTTCAAGCGTAACAGTCTTGCTGAAGAAGAGTATCATTCTTCATCGGAGCATAAATACACATGGCTTTACAAGAATGAATAATTTTGTACATAGCAAAACTGAACAATAGAAACATATTGCAAAATGCAATAACATGGTGCTCTAAATACACACAAACTCTTATGCCGCGTACAGACGGTCGTTTTATGCGATGTAAAAAAACGACGGTTTTAAAAACGTCACTTTAATTGACCGTGTGTGGGGGAAAACGTCACTTTATGTCTTGTAAAAAACGACAAAAAAAAATTGAAGCATGCTTCAATTTTATGTGTCGTTTTTCAAAACGTCGTTTTTTGTGTCACAGAAATTGACCGTGTGTAGCAAAAAACTACGTTTTTGAACCCGCGCATGCCCAGAAGCTAGTTATGAAGCGAGCTTCAATGGAATAAACGTGGTGAACGTAACCTCGCTTTGCTAGAGCATTGTGAAAAAACGATGGTGTGTAGGCAACGTCGTTTTTGAAAATTTAAGTTTCAAAAACGTCGTTTTTTACTTCACAGAAAACGTCCGTTTTTTTTACATCGCATAAAACGACCGTCTGTACGCGGCATTAGAGAGATTAGTGGTGGCAAGCCTACAGATAAGAGGTAAAAACAATAAGCCTGCTGATGTGGTCTTAGGTAAATAGGTGGAAAAGCTACAACAAATGAGAATATAAAAAAAAAATATATATATATATACACACACACACACACACACACACACACACACACACACACACACACACACACAATGGGTATAGGAAAGAATTACCCCCCCTTAAAAAGAATCACATTTTGTTGGCTTGCAGCCTAAAATGAAGACAGACACAGTTTTTGTTTTATCCAGCTGTATTTACTCAGTGAAACTTCTACCATCCAAGTGAGATATATGACCCCAATATGTCAAAAAAGAAAAGTTGGAAAAGGGATCACCCACCCATCCTAAAAATGACTTGTAAACTCAAGTTTTAACTAATCACCTTCACAAAGCCATTTGACTATCAACTGTGATCAGCTGTGGTCAGTTTGATGAGTTTTAGGGCTCTTTCACACTGAACGCCCGTACAGGTCCGTCTGTCAGTTTTTTTTGCGGACCTGTACGGGCGCTCCGTGCTCCTCTATAGAGCTGCGGATGTCAGCGTTGACATGCCCGCTGACATCCGATCCGCCAAAGTGTGACGGAGGAAAAACCTTCTGGCGGATCGGATCGGGTGAATACGGACATACGGTCTGTGTTCATCCGATCCCCCATAGGGGGGAGCGGAGAAAAGACAGGGCGGTCCCTGCACAGTGTGCGGGGACCGCCCTGTCATCCGCCGGCTCAGCGGGGATCAACGGAGCGATCCCCGCTGAGCAAGCGGAGGTGCACGGGGCGGATCATTACTGATCCGCCCAGTGTGAAAGAGCCCTTACTGGAGCATTTCAGTCCCTGGTAGTGCAACTGAAGCAAACAACTACTGGGTGGCAATACGCTGTTATAATCTGGGATAAAGTTGTGAAAAGACACAAGTCAGGGGATGGATACAAAACATTTTCAAAGGCTTTATCAATGTCTGGAAGCACAGTGAAGTCTATTATTAAGTGGGAAGGTATTTGGTACAACACAGACCCTCCCCAAACTGGATTAAAGAGCCAGGAGGAAACTGGTCAGAGAGGCCACCAAGAGGCCTACAGCAACTGAAGCAGTTGCAGGAATCAATGACAGAGTGGTCATTATGTGAATGTGACAACAATATCACAAATTCTCCACAAATGTGGCTTGTATGGGAGGGTTGCAAGAAAAAAGCCGCTCCTCAAGAAAGGCCACATGCAGTCATGACTGAGCTTTGATGAGCCAGATGGGACTAAAACTGAATTTGGCCTCAACGCCAAATGATATGTCGGGTGGAAATCTAATACAGTTCACCATCCAAATAACACCATTCCTACAGTAAAGCATGGAGGTGGTAATATCCTGTGGAATGACTTGAAGACTGCAGTCCATCAAATTTAACTGAACTCGAGCAATTCTGCAAAGAAGAGTGGGCAAATAGAAGTGCAAAGTTAGTAGGGACATATGCCAACAGACTAAAGGCTGTAATAAAAGCAAAAGGTGGTTCAACAAAATACTAACACAGGGGGGTGATCCTTTTTTCAACTCAGTGATTCTGTTTTTGAAAATTCAATTTTTAATTTTTTATGACACGTTGGTGTTATATCTTTCACTTGGATTTTATAAGTTGCACTGAGTAAATACAGCTGGATAAAACAAAAACTGTGTCTGTCTTCATTTCAGACTGCAAAGCAACAAAATGTGATTATTTTAGAGCCCTTGCCCGGGGCCGCCCGTTCGCTAGCGGTAAAGTGCTGCTTGTTTTAGCTGTTCGAGTGGCGCTTTTTCGGCCACTAGCGGGGAGATTTTAACCCCCCGCTAGCGGCCGAAGAAGGGGTTAAAAATGCCCGTGTTGCGGTGCTTTTCAGGTGCCTATTCACTGCTATGGGCAGGGGTGTTTTGGGAGCGCTGTATACAGTGCTCCCAAACCTCCCTAAATATGCTGCTTGCAGGACTTTTTCTAATGTCCTGCAAGTGCACCGCCCTAGTGTGAAAGCACTCAGGCTTTCACATTCGGGTAGCATGGGAGGCAGTTCTCAGGCGCTATTTCTAGCACGAAAACACCTGAAAACTGTCTCAGTGTGAAAGGGGTCTTAAGGGGGTGGGGAGGGGGATTCTTTTCTATACCCACTGTATATGGTAAGTTCACCTTTTCTGAAAAAAGGAAAAGATGAAATAACACTCTACACCTTCCCCACCCTTCTGGTCCCGGCTGTACTTGCCTCTATGGGTGAAGTGCTGTCAGTGCCTACACAGCCTGTGTAGCAGTCTGTGGGTCCCCTTCTTTCTCTTGGTCCTCTGGGGATGGATCAGAGTGATTTGGATTGGTCAAAGCAGTCACGTGTTGGTGCTGACCAGTGTGACAATGAAACAGGTGCACCTGGCATTAAATATTTATTGTACATCAAAGAATGTATATAATATAACACCTATTAAAAATGTTTTCCCAAAACCATTATAATTTCAGTTTAAGATTTTATCTTTCTATCTTTCCTAGCATTAAGCAAGCAGTCTCCATTATGAATGAAATGGATGAAGCCAAATTCCCCAGACTGCTTTCTCGCATTCTTCAAAAACTACACCTCAAAGTAAGTGAGACTGGATGCGCTTTCACAATATGTGGAAAACCTAACCCTAACCTCCTATTTATATTATCTGTTAAGCAGGGGTGTATTTAGGTTTTGTGCTGCCCTAGGCCTGGTGAAACTCACGCACCCCCTACTTTATATATGACGCACCCCTTCCTTTTTAAGACCCGCCCTGTCATTTTCATGGGATGAGGACAGAGGGACAGGGTGGGATGAGGACAGGGTGGGATGAGGACAGGGGGAGAGGGTGGGATGAGGACAGGGGGAGAGGGTGGGATGAGCACAGGGGGACAGGGTGGGATGAGCACAGGGGGACAGGGTGGGATGAGCACAGGGTGGGATGAGGACAGAGGGACAGGGTGGGATGAGCACAGGGAGACAGGTTGGGATGAGCACAGGGGGACAGGGTGGGATTGCTTTTTCGCCGCCCCCCGCAAAGTGCCACCCTAGGCCTGGGCCTTGTCGGCCTAAGCCATAATACATCTCTGCTGTTTAGTAGTTTAGGACACTGGGTGTGCTACACATAGACCAAAAACAATGTTCTCAAAGAACATACCTGTAGAAGCACGTGTGTCATATGTCCAGTACTTCTGCCTTGATGACAGCTCTTAAACTAAATCTGGGAGCTGTTGTGTACATACAGCAGCTCTAACCGCTTCTGCTGTCAAAAAGACTGTTTGATTTATCAATAGCATTCCGAGAAACACAAGACAACATTGTTACTTTTGTATCTACTCTGTTTCATTTATCTGCAAATCACAGGGATGAGCTTACATCTGTGAATTATGTCAGCTGAAAGAGAAGTATGGGATTTAATAAAAACCAAAACAAGCAATCATACTCGCTTAGATGGATGCAGCATCAGTGCGATGCGGCATCTCTCGCCCCTAAGGCTGAGAACTGAGCGACCAATTACCACTGATCACTCAGTTTCTGGTCTTCAGTGAGCATAGAGCTGGTGACTGTCAGTCGCCATCTCTCTGCTCTGCCCCTCCTGTGCTCACTAGAGCTAGTACTAGGCTGTGCAGAGGGCAGGAGCGGCTGGCTCAGGAGTGGTTTAGTCAGCTGCTGGTCAGGCTTTTGGGTGGATCCCTCCAGCGTCTGGACCGGCTGACATCTCTTGGTAAGATCAGAACACATTACACTGATCACTGTATTAGTGTCACTTTCACTTAGGTACAGTGATGCATGACTGCGCAACTGCCAGTTAAAGTAGCACAGTGCCCAATAGTAAAAAAAATGCCCTGGTCATAAGGGGGATTCCAGAGCTTAAGTTGTTAAAATGTAACTTTGGCTCAAATAAAAAATGGCATAAATGATACAGTCTGTATGACAGACAGCAGTCTTTGTTTATCTACATTACCATACTAGCGCATTATGCCTTTACTTTGCAGGTCAGCAAAAAAAAAAGAGAGGCAGCGTTTACTTCCTCTTTAATGCATTAAGATAAAAAGCCTGTGCAGAAGCCTCCCCTAATACTTACCTGAGCCCCATCTCAATCCAGCGATGTTCACAAATGCCTCGACCGTCCGGGACTCTCCTCTTTATTGGCTGAGACACAGCAGCGCCATTGACTCCTGCTGCTGTCAATCAAAGTCAGTTAGCCAATGATGAGGGGGGCCAAACTGAAACTCTGTGTCTGAATTGACACACAGAGCTGCTTGCTGTGGGGGCACTCAAAGGGAGGATGGGGCCGGGAGAGCTGAAGAGGGACCCGAGAAGAGGAGGATCTGGGCTGCTCTGTGCAAATCCACTTCACAGAGCAGGTAATTATAACATGTTTTTTATTTTTATTGAAAAAAAGGAGACTTTACATTTACAATTGCTTTAAGTCTGTGCTGGCTACTTTTATAAACCAATGGAGAACTTATGTGAGCCCTTACATTACAGTAAGTGACTAATTAGACCTACTTTACTCATGGTAACCTCAACCAGATGCTTTTGATAGCCTGTGATTAGATAAGCACTGTTCTTAGAAATGGACTTTACCTTATACAAAATAGTTTTAATTTGTGTATGTTATTGGAGCAGCTTTCTTTAGACAGTCTGTTGCAGATCAAAAGCCTCATACACACGCTCGTTTTTCACAGCAAGAAAAATGCTGGCAGAGCTTTTTGCCGAGAAAACCGCTCGTGTGTATGGTTTCTCATCGAGAAAACTGTTGTGAATCTTGATGAGAAAAAAAGAGAACCTGCTCTCTATTTTCTCATCGGGAGTCTCAATTTTCTCATTGTGATTCTTGTCGGGCTGGTTTACGTAGAGAAAAATGTTCGTGTGTATGCTTTTCCGAGTCTTAAAAACCCACGCATGGTCAGAATCAAGTATGAGATGGGAGCGCACCTTCGGTAAAACTAGCGCTCGTAATGGAGATAGCACATTTGTCACGCTGCAACAGACTGAAAAGCGCGATTCACCTCTCTCAAAACTTTTACTAACACGCGGTAACATGAGATTAGCAAAAGCAGCCCTAAGGGTGGCGCCAGTTGAATTGAACTTCCCCTTTATAGTGCAGTCGCACGTGTTGTACGTCACCACGTTTGAGAACGATGAGATTTTTACTTGACAGTGTGTATGCAAGGAAAGCTTGACAAGAATCCCGTCAAGCTTGACAAGAATCCCGTCAAGCTTGACAAGAATCCCGTCAAGCTTGACAAGAATCCCGTCAAGCTTGACAAGAATCCCGTCAAGCTTGACAAGAATCCCGTCAAGCTTGACAAGAATCCCGTCAAGCTTGACAAGAATCCCGTCGAGAAAAACAACATTTTTTTTATGGCGGGATTCTCGGCCGTGTGTACGAGGCTAAAGACTTAGGGCCAGATCCATATAGCGAGTACGCCAGCGTATCTACTGATACGCCGGCTTACTTTCAAATTACCCACGTCGTATCTTTAGTTTGAATCCTCAAACCAAGATACGACGGCTTCTGGGTTCGATCCGACAGGCGAACGGCTTTGTACGCCTTCGGATCGTAGGTGCAATACTTTGGCGCCCGCTGGGTGGAGTTTGCGTCGTTTTCCACGTCGGGTATGCAAATTAGCTGTTTCCGACGATCCACGAACGTACGCGCGGCCGTCGCATTCTCTTACATCGTCGGCTTTTTCCGGCGTATAGTTAAAGCTGCTATTTTGCGGCGTATAGATAGACTTGCCATGTTAAAGTATGGCCGTCGTTCCCGATATTTGATTTTTTTTTTTTTTTTTGCGGAAGTCGTCCGTGAATAGGGATGGACGTAAGTCACGTCTAAGTTGCGACGTCATTTCGCTCAAAGCACGGCGGGAAATTTCGAAACGGAGCATGCGCAGTTCAATCATTTAAATGAATCACGCCCCCTGAATTCCCCTGCCAGAAATACACTACGCCGCCGTAACTTATGCCGCGAAATCTTCCTGGATTTGACTTAAAGCCAGGTAAGATACGGCGGCGTAGCGTATCTCTGATGCGCTGCGCCTATCCAATTATATGTGGATCTGGCCCTTAATTTCAGTAGGACTGAATTCAAGACCCTGGTTTGTTCTTTCCAAATCAAGTATTTTTATTTTTTTAATTTTTTTTAGCTACTCCTGTTGATGTACTTCTATAGTCAATGTCATGTTTCAGGACACTGTTACAGTGCCTTGAATAAGTATTCATACCCCTTGAAATTTGTTGCAACCAAAAACATAAATGTATTTTATTGGGATTGGAAAGAAATCCTGGACTGCCGCACTCTGTTAAACAACGTCTTTATTGGATAAAATCAAATCAAAACATAATTCAAAAACAGTGCAGTCAAAAATAGAAAGTGAACACTATGACAAAAAAATGGGTAACATGTTTCACATCGTGCGATGCTTACTCATAGCTCATGTTATGTAAATGTATTTTATTGTTTTTTTTTGTGATAGATCAACACAAAGTGGCACATCATTTTGAAGTGGAATGAAAATTATAAATGGTTGTCAATTTTTTTAATAAATAAATATTTGAAAAGTATGGCGTGCATTTGTATTCAGCCCCCTTTCCTCTGATACCCCTAACTAAAATCTATTGGAATCAAACATCTTCAGAAGTCACATAATTAGTAAATAGAGTCCACCTGTGTGTAATTTAATCTCAGTATAAATACAGCTGTTCTGTGAAGCACTCAGAGGTTTGTTAGAGAACCTTAGTGAACAAACAGCACCACGAAGGCCAAGGAACACAACAGACAGGTCAGGGATAATGTTGTGGAGAAGTTTAAAGCAGGGTTAGATTATATATACATTTCCCAAGCTTTGAACATCTCATGGAGCACTGTTTAATCCATCATCTGAAAATGGAAAGAGTGTGACACAACTGCAAACCTACCAAGACATGGCCGTCCACCTAAACTGACTGCAGAGATCCACAGCTCAGGTGGGAGAATCTGTCCACAGATCGTGTACTCCACACTGCAAAGCCATGCAACTCATTCCTTTGTGCCCCTTGGGCTGGTGCTCCATACATTGACACAGACAGCAGGACTCAGCCCTGCCCTCGATCCCACGTTAGTAGAGCCAATAGCTCCTACTTCTATCAGTATGCCCAGTGAGGAGGGAGACAGTGGCGAGAGGTACTGCTGCTCTTGTGCACGTCGCTGGATCAGATAAGAATAAGGGATGGCTTGGGGGGGATCCTGCAGCGTAGAAGTTTTTTCTACCTTAATGCATAGAATGCATTAAGGTAAAAAACCTTGAGGCTTTAGAACCACTTTAACCATTAACCAGAGTCTCATGCAATATCGTTGCACAGTAACGTTGCAGGTAAGTATGAAAAAAATTTCCACCAAAAAAAAAATCTTTACTATCTTTAACTGCAGGGCTCATATGGTTATTAGTGATATCTAACCAGCTTTGAGCATAAAATTTCCTTGTAATGACCACAAAAAATGGTTGGACTTGGGAAATCACTTATAGAGACCTTACTGCTGGATACCTTAAAAAAGATAAAGCCACTTTTGGATAGAATGACCCTTTTGGGTACTCCTATACAACAGATAACTGTCATCTGTAACCTGCAAATTTTGCCATACCGGACCGCTTTGAGAGGGTGGCTGGGCTTAGTAGTACCACTGGCTGTATCACTGCGGCTTGCGTTGTCCTCACTGAGCCATCTGAAATCCTGGAATCCCATTGAGAAGTGTGCAAACATTATGAGGACTGCTGGGCTCTGTGGCCGGAAATGATGTCACCACCTGTCGTCACCTGACTGGTTTCGTCCTGCCCACGGGTCGTTTTTAAATTAAGGATTGTTTGATTGCTCTTGAGATAGAGAGATCTATTATAAAAAAGATAGGGAGGGAAATCCAACTTGGCTGGGAAAGTCTAAGGCTGCTCAGACTTGCCAAAAAACCTAGGTTTAGTTTAAAAAAAATAAGAACAAGGGACATTATTTACAATTAGTGTGATGTGTCCCTTGTGCTGATGTTTCCTGATTTAGGTGAAATCTTCCACATCCAATGCCCCCCTCCCACTGCGAAATCTTCTTCTGGGACATTTGGGTTAATAGAATTTTGGGAGCTGTCACTCATCAAGAGTCCCAGCTCCCCCATTCATAGAAGCATCATTACAGCTTCTATGCATGAAGCATCGTCTGTGAATGGAGGGGGGGGGGGCGACTTTCAATCACTTGCCCATCCTCATTCATAGAAGATGAATTATGACTTCTGTGAATGGAGGAGCTGGGTAGAAAGGAGATTATGGCGGTGAGGATGGGGGCATCGGAGGAGGAACATTTCACCTAAACCAGGCAACATCAGCACTAGGGACATGTTGGTAAGTAATGTACCTCAGGGTTTGACAAATTTGCTTGGAATCTAGGAGCCAGCTAAAAAAGTTAAGAGTCAGAAAACGCGCCCCATCCTGACGAGCTTGCGCGCAGAAGCGAACACATACGTGAGCAGCGCCCGCATATGTAAACGGTGTTCAAACCACACATGTGAGGTATCGCCGCGATTGGTAGAGCGAGAGCAATAATTTTAGCCCTAGACCTCTTCTGTAACTCAAAACATGCAACCTGTAGATTTTTTTAAACGTCGCCTATGAAGATTTTAAAGGGGAAAGTTTGTAGGCATTCCACGAGCGGACGCAATTTTGAAGCGTGACATGTTGGGTATGAAGTTACGCGGTGTAACATTATCTTTCATAATATAAAAAAAAAAATGGGGATAACTTTACTGTTGTCTTATTTTTGTATTAATTTTTTCCCAAAAAAGTGCGCTTGTAAGACCGCTGCACAAATACGGCGTGACAGAAAGTATTGCAAGGATCGCCATTTTATTCTCTAGGGTGTTAGGATAAAAAATATATATAATATTTGGGGGTTTTAATATTAGAGGGAAGAAGATGGCAGTGAAAAATGACATTAGAATTGCTGTTTAACTTGTAATGCTTAACTTGCAATACCAACGGCCACCACCATATGGTGCTAGCTCACATCTAGTGCCAATAACTTGTAATACCAACGACTCACCACCAGATGGCGCCAGCTCATCTGTTTTTTTTTTTTTTTGCCCACCTTCCAAGCCAAGTCGCCAGGACACTATTTCTAGTCGCCATGGCGACCTGGCGACCGGGATTTGTCGAGCCCTGATGTACCTTGTGCTTATTTTTACTTTAGCTAAACTTAGGCTTTGAAAATACATAGACGTTAAAGTACCTTACTTTATGACATAAAACAATTTATTTGAGGAGATTAAGAAGCAAATTGAACATCCAGCTTTGTCTTTATTATCTGGATCCCTATTGACTACACTGCTTTCCTATTTAAGTGCGTAATGATAAATCAGTTTTGACATCATTTGTCCTTTACTGCACATTTTTACAAGTTTTATCAGTATAAATGCAAATGCTTCTCTTATATTAAACTGATACAGTTGAAGTAATGATTAAATAAATAAATACACACGCTGTCACTTTCAATGAGGATGAGCAAATTCAGATACTTCTTAGCATAAGTGTTTCCAGGAGAGATCAAACACAATTTCCCAGCTTATTTACCAGGTAGCCTGCAAAGAAAAAAATTGTCCCATCTAACAGTTTGTGTTAAAACATAGGGTTTAGTTGCATGCATTTGCAAAACATGTGTAAGCTGCAGTGACCACGTCAAGGCACCCCAACTCTATAATTTTGAGAGTTTCCAAAATTGGAGCACATATAGCAATAGATAGATTAAGGGCAGGATACCTGGAGGGAGCCAACCCCTCCTTAAAGGTACAGGGATACACAGGACACCCATAGAGAGCACAGTGGCAGCTGAAGGTATCCAGTGTGTCCCCTCACCAATTTACCAACTGTACAAATGGCAACCGCCCCAACCTATAACCAGCCTTTGCAGCAAGGAGCACATGGAAGGGCAATGCACATCAAAAACAAACCAAAATTTCCTGCTCACTCACAAGCTAGCCTACAAAACACATTTATCCCATCTAACAGTTCACATTACAAAACAAGGCTTTTAGTTGCACACGTTTGCAAACATATGTAAAAAAGCTGCAGTGGCCACGTCAAGGCACCCCAGTGTACTGGTTCCTAACTGTCATTTTGAGAATCTCCCAAATTGGAGCACATATAGCAGGCATGTCCAAAGTCTGCGGCCCGCGTTCCGGTTTTGAACGGTCCTCATGGTTGTTTTGGACATATATATCTTTTGTGGCCGCCGGGGCCACACAGATGTATATGCCTTGGAGGACAGGGAGGAGGCGGGACGAGCGCTGTACATACACAGGAGAATTTCCTGTTTACGGACGGCCTCTGTAATAGGAAGTCCCGTCTCCGACGCTGCAATTGGGCGACTGTTCTGTCCATCAAAGGAGGTGGGACTTTCTATTAAAGAGGCCGCCGTGTAAACAGGAGATTCTCCTGTAGGTAAACTTTGGGGCTCGTGGGTGCATTCCTGGCAATGGTGCTGCATTCCTGGCAATGGTGCTGCATTCCTGGCAACGGTGCTGCATTCCTGGCAACGGTGCTGCATTCCTGGCAACGGTGAGTGCATTCCTGGCAACGGTGAGTGCATTCCTGGCAACGGTGAGTGCATTCCTGGCAGTGGTGAGTGCATTCCTGGCAGTGGTGAGTGCATTCCTGGCAGTGGTGAGTGCATTCCTGGCAGTGGTGAGTGCATTCCTGGCAATGGTGCAGCATTCCTGGCAATGGTGGGTGCTGCATTAATGGCAATGGTGGGTCTGCAGATGGGCACCTGTGAGGCTGCAGATGGGCACTGACCCTTATTTTGCTTCACAGTTCTTTATCTAAAATAATAAAAAAAAAAAGTCCTGAAACTTCGCTCTCTAAAAGTGAAGGTGCGTGTTATACGCCAATAAATACGGTATATCCAAATAATACGCCCGAGCTCATTTCTTTACTCTCACACAGCCACAAAGGCAAGAGAATTCTTGTTGGGCAATGTATTTATGCTCGGACAAACACACTTAGACCGAATTTTTATGGTTCAAAGAATGTCAGGCAAAATGGTCAGCCCTCATGCATGTTTACTTCATCAAGTCAGGTTTGTCAGAAGGGAGCCCATCCCTTCCTCAAGGTACAGGGACGCACAGAACCCCCAGCAAGGGCACAATGGCAGCTGAAGGTATCTAGTGTGCCCCCACACCCATTCACCCACTGTACAGAAAAAAAAATATATATACAGTATATATATATACACAGTGTTGTGAAAAAGTATTTACCCACTTCCGGATTTTTGTCACACTTAAATGATTCTGATCATCAAAAATGTTTTAATTTTACACAAAGATAACCTGAGTAAATACAAAATGCAGTTTTTAAATGATGATTTCATTTAAAAGAAAAAAAGCTGTCCAAACCTGCCTGGCCCTATGTGAAAAAGTAATTGCCACAAAACCTAATAACTGGTTGTGCCAAGCATTATTAATTCTGGACTTTGAACGGGTGTAGAGACAGGGTGAATAAAAATCGATGATTTAAAACCAAATTTATTTTTAATCAAATTTATTTTAATAAAATGCTTTTGGAGTAGAAATCTATCTATTTAACCACTTGCCGACCAGCTCACGTAGATATACAATGCGGATCCCCGTTCTGACAGGGGGACATATCAGGCATCTTCTGTTCCCAGTGATCAGGAACAGTGATCTGTCATGTCCCAGTGATCCCATCCCCCTACAGTTAGAACACACCTAGGGAACACACTTACCCCCCTTGATTGCCCCGTAGTGTTAACCCCTTCCTGGCCCATGTCATTTTTATATTGATCAGTGCATTTTTATAGCATATCACTTGCTTTGGCTGTGAGGACATGGGTCATAAGAAAAAATGGAGATTTGGACAACCCCTCTGGCTTCCGATTGTGAAGGGCTTCCAGTGTGCTCATTCGTAGTGCTCTCTGGCAAAGGGTATGCATTATTATTTTTTTTTTTAAAGTGTATTTTGTGCGTGTACTCGAGAGAGGAGCCGGACTGCAGGAGTTGGGAGTAGGCAGGCCTCCCCCAGAGGCAATCTGCCACCTTTCTCCATGCCCCGGGTGGCAATGGTGGGTGTGTTAGGGGGTCCTCCTACACAGCCCGCCCTACCTGCTCCGCTTTGAAGCCCAACGGGGCAGAGGGACTCCCTATAAGGGAGTGAGAGGATCTAGCCCGCTCAACCAGCCCCGTTAGTCCTTCGCTTCTCTTTTTAGAGACCGCGTGGTCAAAATGCGTGCATGTTAACCCAATTTCGAGTGCGTGTAAGTGTGGTGGTTTTTGTGGGAGGGGGGTTGGCCTACTAAGCGCAGGCTTACCTTGCATGGCACACCCACCGGGAGCCGGGCTGAGACCACCAAACTCAATTCACATGTAGCTGAGACCGGGATCCAAACCCCTAGCTACAGAGGTGAATGACTTGTCAGCGCAGTGCCAATCGCGTTGTGCCACCGCAGCTCCCCTAAAGGGTATGCATTATGCTATACACTTGTTGCCAACGCTACTGCACCACCATGTAAATCCACCAAGTATGAATTAAAGAGCCAACCTCTGATCAACCACAAAAGCAATTAATTGAAGGATTAGGGTTGACTAGTGTACTAGTCTAGTAGTGACCATGTAACGCCAGTAGAGCAGTACTTTTTTATTTAGTTTTGATCACAGTCGCATTTCAAGAGCAGGACTTTATGGTGGCCCAGATTTAGTTCCAGTGCTCATGGTCAATAGAGAATTGTAGATCTTGTTCCCACTTACAGACATAATTTAAGGGTACAAGCCATTATTTGGATGTTAAAGTGATACTAAAGTCTCAGTTAAAAAAAAAAAACATGTCATACTTACCTGCTCTGTGCAGTGGTTCTGCAGTGGAACCCTCTTCGGTACTCCTGGCCCCTCTCTTCTTTTGAGTGCCCTCACAGCAAGCAGCTTGCTATGGGAGCACCCGAGCAAAGCCACAGCTTTCTGTGTCCATTTGAACATAAAGCTGCGGCTTGGCCTGGCCCGCCCCCTCTATTCTGCTGACTGACTTTGACTGACAGCATCGGGAGCCAATGGCGCTTCGCTGTTGTCTTAGAAAATCAGGAGGGGGAGTCCCAGGCAGCTGGTCAACAAACTATTTGAAAGTGAATCAACTTTGAAGCAATTCAATGTTTGCTTACCCCAGTGGATTCAAAGGCCTGGTTGAAGGAGGGTTTACGAATAATAGGCAATAGCATTAGGTGGGGGGTGAGTAGACCTCCTGGGTACTTGAGGCTGTCCCAGAGCTGCAATGAATGCTATGTGATGGGGTTCTAAGGTGTTTTCTGGTCTTGGGAATGTAGCTACACTAATTTATGAATGGTGAGAGGAGTGCAATCAGCAGCTTCCGGCTAAACACACAATGGAGTTTCAGAGCTGCCGTGATATTTGGTCAATTGAGCAATTTGGTAATATTCCATGAAGTTTGGAGTCCCCCTTTTAGTCTGGTTTGAAAAAGAACATGTTTAGAGAGTCTTGGTTTATGGCCTCGCAAAAATAAGTAAATTAAAATCGGGGTATGTACTTTTTATTGCTGCTATGAGCTGCAGTCAGTACAGGTTGTAATTAGCCCATTTGGCTTCCAAGTGGGTCAAATAATTATTCCTCAAGTTATCAACCAAATACTGAAGTTTGTGATGCTCCCATTGATATTGGAAGGTTTCTTGAAGGACGGGGGGGCTTGGAGGAGGGAGAGAGATGCTCAGGGTCTTTGATTTTGCTGAGTTAAGCTGCAAGTCTGATGCCTCGTACACACAACCAGTTTTCCCGTAGGAAAAATTCCATGACAGCTTTGGCTGGGAAAACTGGCCGTGTGTATGCTCCATGGCAGTTTTCCCGACAGGAAAACCGCCGGGAATCGTGGCAGGAAAAATGAGAACATGTTCTCTTTTTTCCAGCCGCGACTCCCGGCGGTCTTTTTCCCGGCAGCTTCCCTATGGGAAACACTGCGGTGGAGCATATACACGGCCGAGATTCCCGGCCAAAGCTCTCACCGCAGTTTTCCTGATGAGTACAAGGGGAAAGTGACCAAGCAGGTTCTCGGCTTCCCCCCTGGGATTCCCGGCGGACTTTTTACTGCTGGGAATCTCGATCAGGCTGAACTGCGCTAGGATGTTATGTAAATTGGGCGGGGAGATTACTGGGTTAGTTATCGTCAGAATGACATCATCTGAAAAAACGCTCAGGTTATAATGGATAATGACTATTGACAGAGTTGGGGAGTTCCGTATCAAATGTGCAAAGTGCTCAATAGCTAAAGTGAACAGGAACAGGGATAATGGACAGCTCTGCCTGATTCCATGCATGATGGGAAAGTAGAGGGATTTAATGTCTGCATATTTACATATGCTAAGGGGGAGTTGTATAGATTCTCTATCCACAGTAGGAACTTGGGGCCAAAGCCTAATTTCTCTAACATGTAAAATAGGTTAGACCTGGACGCAGGCCTTTTGTATATCAAGTGAAAGGAGCATGAGTGGAATCTTCCATCTCCTACAGGCCTCAAACAGGAGAGCAGATTTTCTGTATGTTGTCACAAGCCCGCCGAAAGGACATAAAGCTGACTTGGTCATGAACTTTGAAATACAACTGAGTGATAAGGGTGGTGGGAGGGTATGTATTATACACAGTATATATAAAAAGTCTACACACCCCTGTTAGAATGTCAGGTTTCTGTGATGCAAAAAAAATGAGAGAAAGATAAATCATTTCAGAACTTTTTCCACCAGGTATTTGGAACTGTTCATAATTGCCTCTACCTTGACTAAGGCCCCTGTTCCAGCTGAAGAAAAACAGCCCCAAAGCATGATGCTGCCACCACCATGCTTCACTGTGGGTACAGTGTTCTTTTGGTGTAGTGTTGTTTTTGCACTAAACATATCTTTTGGAATTATGGTCAAAAAGTTCAACCTTAGTTTCATCAGGCCATAGTAATGTATTAACTGTTTAGTGTTTTGTGTAGGATGGTGTACTAATGGGGGATTTTTTTTGCTGATCTCGGTTCTGCTTTAAACTTCTGGTCACTAGGATGAACAATGACTTCTTTCATTAGACCACACTGTATGCAGTTCAAGCAGGGGAAACATCAGTTTCTTCTTCTGCCTAAAAAGGTTATTTTTGCCTCACCTTTATATCCCTTGTGTTAAGCATGTATCACGTAAAGTAGGATTTGTGCGATAAGCTTTAACGGGTACCGTTTGTAAAAGTTCAATCTCAGGGTAAGAATGTTGTAATAACAACCAATTTTTTTATTATCTTAACCCCTTCGTTACCGACGTTACACAAATATGTGGCCTTTGGGTTGAAGGGGTTGTACTGTTTTTTAGAGCCGACGGTCGACTTTCTTGTAATAACAACCGATGCGGCTAAGCAGCCACTCAGCTGTTATTGCAAGCAGCGAGAGGGGACGCCCGCCGCCTTCCATGGTACACCCTGGCTCTCCCATCACATCGGGAGGCCCGAGCGACCAGCAGGGATGTCGGCCAGCTAGCCGGAGACCCGAAAGAAGTGACGCCCTGACATCACTTTTTGTTTACTGGAGCCTTAAAGGCGCCAAATTAAAAAAAGGACAGTATTCAAAACAGCCAAACATGGCATTTTTGAGTGCTTTTACTTACAAAGGAGGGATCCCTCCATAAAGAGTCCCTGTTGTTGCCTATTAATGTCAAAAGGGATTGTTAACAAGTCATAAAAAAAAAAGGGACAGTGTAAAAAAAATAAGAAAGAGGCTCTTTACCACGTGATCAGCCGTGTCTGATTACGATGTAAACAGGAAGAGCCTTTGATTTGCTTTTCCTTACTCGTGTCTGACAGACGCAAGTAGAGGAGAGCCGATTGGCTGCTCTCCTTACAGGGGGGTCTGTGCTGATTGTTTTTCAGCACAGCCCCCCCCCCTTGGATGCCCGCCCAGGACCACCAGGATGCCGCCAGGACCACCAGGGATGGCCATCACACTGGACCACCAGGTATGCCACCCTAGACCACCAGGGAAATGCCAAACCCCCCTGTCACAGGAGCAGCTGTTCGGCTCTCCTCTACTCGTGTCGGACAGGCTTTTCCTGTTTACATTGTGATCACCCGTGATTGGACACGGTTGATCACGTGGTAAAGAGTCTCCGTGAGAGACACTTTACCTAGATCGGTGTTGCGGGGTGTCAGACTGACATATGGCGTCCACTCAGGATATTGAAACCACTTTGCCGACGTCAATTTGTCATTGGCGGGCGGCAATTGGTTAAAGTAGATCTCACCCAATCACTGAAACCTATCAGTGTAAATTGAATAGTTATTTTTAGTGTTTTTTTAAAGTTGAAGTTTTCTTTTACCCTTATGCATTCTTCAGTGTTCAGTGTGCAGCTCTCTCTTTAGCCCCCCCACCCTTTTACTCACCTGAGCTGGATCCGCCAAAGTGCATGAGAGCGGCGGCTCTCCCAGGTTTCTCCCTCCTCATTGACTGAGATGTTGCAGCAGGAGCCATTGGCTCCCACTGCTGTCAACCACAGCTATGGACACAGAGAACTGGCTTGGGAGCGAGCACGCACGTGTGCCCCTATAACAAGTGGCTTGCTATGGGGACACAAGGCAAGGGGGAAGGGCGTAGAGCGCTGGCAGGGGACACGAGAGAAGGAGGTTTGGGGCTGCTCTGTGCAAAACATTTGCACAGAGCAGAGAAGTGTGACATGTTTGTTATTAATATTTTTCTTCCCCCTTTTTTAACACTTTCTCCTCGTAATATAATCTGGTGGTCTCACCATGGTGGTCCTTGTTATGGTATGAAAATGTTTTGTCCTTGTCTCCTAGTTTTTCTCCTGCATTGTCAACTTTAATATGTGATTCCAGGGATGACTATGCTGTATGTGGCTATGCTGAAACTCTTTGCAGAGGTATTTTCCACCATTGTCACCACCAGGGAAGCCCTCTCAGGGGAATGATTTGTTGCTGTTGTTGGAATGTATGTTTGTTGATAAGTATTTGCTGAAGAAGATCAGCAGCATTGAAAAACAAATGTGATGAAAAAAATTATAACCGTATTTTTAAGAGAAGATTGCAGTTACTTAAAACCCAGTGCTTTGCAAGTTAATATCATCCCATAAGAAGGGTTTAGGATTAGTCATGGCCAAAAATATTGTCACTCCTGAATTTCTGCCAGATACTCCACCACTTCACCCAGAAATTTGTTGAATTTACAATTGTTTAGGCATTCTCATGTTGTATTTATTTTGTTTGTATTTGGTATGACACAAAAAAGTCGAGAAACGGAAGGCCAAATCTGATACATTCCATGAAAAACGTCAAAAATTAACTGGACAAAGTTATTGGCGCCCTCAATTTAATATTTGGTAACACACCCACACACAAATAACTGCAATCAATGGCTTCTTGTAACCATCGATGAGTTTCTTACACCTCTCCACTGGAATTTTGGAGCACTTTTCTTTTGCTCCAGGTCTCTCAGATTGGAAGGGTTCTTTTTCTTAACTGCAGTTTTGAGATCTCTCCACAGGTGCTCTATGGGATTTAGATCTGGACTCATTGCTGGCCAGTTCAGTACTCTCCAACGCTTTGTCTTAAACCATTTCTGGGTGTTTTTTGATGTGTGCTTTGGGTCATTGTCCTGCTCTAAGACCCATGACCTCTAACGGAGACCCAACTTTCTGACACTGTGCCCAATGTTGCACCCCGGAATTCTTTGATAGTCTTCACTCTTCAGATTTTATAATGCCAAGCACATGGTCAAAACATCCAATGCCTGAAGCTGCAAAGCTACCCCAAAACATCAGCACACCTCTGTTTTACTTGGTGTCTAATAAAGGTTCTTGCGGTAAAAGCCAAGAGAGCTTAGACTTCTGTAGTGTATCAATGCTTTTACTAAACAGAAAAATCACACATACAACTGAACAAAACACAATTAGTACAGAATATACCTACAGCATGCATAAGCTAATTATCCTTTCTAGTAAAATAAGCATGTACAATATGTATGCAATATGTACACTAAACATTTACTCCGCCTCCATCGAGGAAAACGTCAAATCTTCTCCAAAGACCTCCATTTGCCAGCACACATCTGCGTCCTTTTTTGTTCCAAACCAACTCTCCTCTTTGTCTCTCCACATGCTTGTTTCAAAGAGTCCAAAACTCCCCCAATTTCCTGTATATCATATCATGTTCTCTGCTTAGTGTCCTAAAGCAATTCGACTGGTTTATTTACATATCGACGGGGAGAGCGTAGCTTCTTATCGCATGATCCTAAAAATCGAACTATGCAATCTGACTAACCAATAAATATGCTATAAAATCACCTAACTATTCATAGCAACACAACCTCAACCATGTTTGATTGTAGGGACTGTGGGCCAGATTCACGTAGAATCGCGGCAGCGTAATGTATCGTAGATACGTTACACCGCCGCAAGTTTTCATCGCAAGTGCCTGATTCACAAAGCACTTGCTAGAAAACTTTCGCCGGCAGCCTCCGGCGTAAGCCCGCGTAATTCAAAGGGGCGTGTGCCATTTAAATTAGGCACGCTCCCGCGCCGGACCTACTGCGCATGCTCCCTTTTTAATTTCCCGCCGTGCTTTGCACGAAATGACCAAATTTTTTAGAACGGCAACGTGCGTAGCGTACTTCCGTATTCCCGGACGTCTTGCGCAAGAAGGAAAATTTTTCAAATTTCGACGCGGGAACGACGGCCATACTTTATACAGCACATATGTGTGCTGTGTAAAGTTAGGGCACCAAAAACGACGACTAACTTTGTGACAGGAAACTAGACTAGCAGCGACGTAGCGAACGCGAAAAACCATTGTGGATCGCCGTAACTACTAATTTGCATACCCGACGCTGGTTTACGCCGCGAACTCCCCCCAGCGGCGGCCGCGGTATTGCATCCTAAGATCCTACAGTGTAAAACAATTACACCTGTCGGATCTT
Organism: Rana temporaria; assembly: GCF_905171775.1. Taxonomy (NCBI): domain Eukaryota; kingdom Metazoa; phylum Chordata; class Amphibia; order Anura; family Ranidae; genus Rana; species Rana temporaria. The sequence goes on from NC_053489.1 coordinate 144,231,220, forward strand.
AGGGATATCTATGCGCATAGATACTCTGAGAGATACGACGGAGTACGACGGAGTATCTGAGATACGATGGAGTATCTCTTTTGTGAATCTGGGCCTGTATTATTTTCTTTAAAGGCCTCATTTATTTTACTGAAAACAGTGGAATGATGGGCTTTACCAGAAAGATGTAATTTTGTTTCGGCTGTCCACAGCACATTCTCCCAAAAGTATTTTGGCTTTCTTAGGTAAGCAAACTCTTTGATCAAATTTTCCTCTTTCATCCTGTAAACTTCTGGACAATGTTTTGCAAAGTGGACTCTTTAGGATCTCTGGAGAAGGACTTTGTAACCTTGAGATTGTCCATGCTTTTCCACAATTTTTGTTCTCAAATCCTCAGATAGGGGGGCAAACCTGTCTCTGTGCATGAATGGACACAGAGCAGCGGCTCAACTCAGGTGCCCTCATAGCAAGCTGCTTGCTTTGGGGGCACCCGACAGGAGGGAGGATCCAGAAGCGCCGGCGTGGGACCCAAGGAGAGGAGGATCCGGTGCACTCTGTGCAAAACCACTGCACAGAGCAGGTAAGTAGAACATGTTTATTATTTTAAAGCTTTTTTTTTAAAGCTTTACAATCACTTTAAACTGTGTTTTTGGCCATTCCCTTGGAAGGGTAAAATCATTATGGTAAGAGGCAGTGTGATCTGGTGAAGGTGATGGTTCTTCCTCTTCTGCACATCATCCCCTGAGCATATTTAAGCTTTTAATATTTTGCAAGGACTCATTTGGTGGACTTTTCCCTCCTTTCTGTATTTTATACAATTATTTACCTGAATAGTATTTTTTTTATGAATGCTTTTGCATTTGTGATAATGATGAGGTGGTCAGTTTAGTACCGCACTGTGTATGTTATATATATATGGAATGTATTATACACAAACCTTATGCTTCCCGAATTACATTCCCCAGCATTTAGATGAACTTGCCTTTATATGAATTGTCTTACATTTACGTGTGTTTGGATGTACTTTGTTTCCTCCAAATGCAGCCTAATTAAAGGTAGCTATATACAGGTAATCGCTCAGTGTGAATTACACCATTTAAAATAATGTCATGCATTTAGCAATGTCTTTATAAAGGCAGGTTTGTCCATACCATTGTGAATGAAACCTAAGCCTAAAGAGTGAAGTTTAGAAAAAAAGAGGAATATAATCAAAGCTGATTAGTGAGATTGCGTGAAAATATAAAGTACGTAATCATATAATGTTTGTGAACTTCACTGAAAGTTAGCTCTTGTATTTTGCTTTTTTTGAAAAAAACAGGCTTTGTGTACTGAGCTCTGGTCTGATCAATAAATGCTTTTTTAAATGCTTCTTTAAATGACTTTAGATCCTCAGTTGATGCATCTAAATTCCACTCAGTGTATCAGTGAATAGAACAAGATAAGATTCTAGCAGGCAGCGAAAGACTGATGAATTCAGCCCCATCAGAATCTCAATTATCCCTCAGAGACCATTTATTTTCCAGATTTGTTATGTGATCTGAGCCTTGGGATTATCACTAGAGGATTTTCATGACCAGCCTAAAAGATACAAATAACTGACATTAGGTTTGAATGGGTTGGAAATTGCTTGGTCTTTGCATTTATGCCTTTTTCTAAATACAAATATAAAATGATAGATTTGATCATGTAAGGCGGGCAAGCTTTGTGAAACTCAATCTACTCCTCTGATTTTACTTTAGAAATGTTGAGATAAAGCTCATGGTTGATGCTTTGCTAAAATGAGTACAAATGATATTGTTCCATGAAAGAGTATCCTGTACACTATGGAGACATAGTAATTGCAGCTCCTCCTATTACAGATCTAAACCCAATCACTAAAATGGCATGCCATTTTAAGAGTTTTTTTTCATCTTGTCCTTTTTTTTTTTTTTTCAATCTTAAGCTTTTACCAACAAAAATTACCTGATGATCTTGTCAAAGGGGTCATTGTTTAGGCACTTGCTGTTTTAGGGTGAGAACTGTTATCCGTTTGTGCGGCTGCATTGTCACCTAATCACAAGCCCCCCATGGTGGAGGTTACAACAAAGCGTGTGCTGACACATGCTTTGGGCAAGTACAAAAGTTGGTATCAAATTGCAGGACTCTACCATATAGTGGTTATAAAACCAAAGCGTATATATATACCAAAAGTGTGAAAAATGTGAATCGTACTAATAAAATTTTTTAGCACACGCCCTATACATGAGGGGGTTGTTGTCTAAAAATACCTATTAACAGACCTAAAATAAAAAACAAGAAGACACTACACACCAATCTGAGTAAACTACAAATTTATTGAGCAGTAGGCTCAAAAAGTATTCAAGTATGTGTGTGTGTATATATATATATATATATATATATATATATATATATATATATATATATATATATATATATATAACCTAAATATCTCCATGTACTCCTAAAAACCTCCTAATTCCCCCTGTAACCCCACCCAGACTGAAACCATGACTACCCTCATATGTTGAGAGGGATGATGATTCAGTCTCAAATGGAGCTGAGCCCACTCTCTCCTAAGCAAACCCCCCCCCCCCCCCCACACACCAAAAAAGGGGAGCCTTACCCACTCCACCAAAGACCAGGAGTTACACTCGTGTCCACTGGGTGCTTGTTCCACTTTAAAGCCACAATGGGTGAATGAAACGCCTACACTAAATGGGACAGAGATACAAGCCTAACCACAAGTGGCAGCTAGCCATGTACACACTTAACCCACAGTAGCAGTCAGTCACAGAGGGAGTCCATCATTGGCAAGGCATGGGATCCAATAGGCTGCAGAAAGATCAAAAACCAATATCCAGCTACTGCGCTAGTAGCGAAGGACAGTCTGATGACTTGATGCTGATTGAATAATCTATGGAGGAATGAGTGGGGAGACCAGAGATGTAACAGTTTATAACAGCATGATATACATTGCAATAGAGCGCACTGGTGTCAGGCGATTGGAAACTGGGAGAGGCAAGCAGTAAAGACAGTGAGCTGGGACAAGGAGATTTCCAACCTGAACCAGGTAACCTCAACTTGTCAGTGGTAACACCTTATGACTCTGGTGTGGTTGTCAGGAATACTCACAGACCTTCGTTCGTGCTCCCCTCCAAGTAGGTAGATGGAAATAAAGTCCACTTTGCTGTGCCCAGCTAGTGCAACTCTTCTGTGTATGACTGCGTGCTCTGTGCGCAGTATGCTGATCAGCTGTTCCAATCATGTGTGGCTGGTCTCTCCAAACTCCTGTGTATGATAAAAGTCCTGCCAAATTTCAATTACTCCACTTCTGTGCGCTGTTCAGCTGGTTCAATCATGCATGGCTGGTTTCTCCATATGAGGTAACCCCATAGACATTCAGTTGGATAAGCCATGATGGAAGACCCAAACTCCCTGTAGAGATGGGGTGGTCAGGCGGCCAGATGAAAAAAGGGGGGGGGGATCCCTGCTTTTACATGTTTTGTTTCAGAGTGTCTGTACTTCATCAGGACACATGGGACAGTCAGCTGTCACTCTCTAGATATAGGGCTAAGCTCCACCCCTTAATCTAATAACGTGAAGTGAAAGCAATTCAAAAAAGTGCACAGCCCACTAAAAGACACTTATAAACTTTTCCTACTGCCCAGACCCACACTCTGTAATAAAGGGGGTGCCCCCCCTCCTAACTCATTGGGTCTGGTAAAGCATACTGTATGTAAAGGTTTGGAAACTAATCACATGCACGGCTATATATACCCAATAAAAACACATTTGCAGGCAAAAAAAACTTGTAACCTAATTATCTTGTATGGATCACACATAGTTATAATAGAATCAATATGCATATTTAAAACTCAAACTTAATGGTAGACATGCATGCTCTATAGGCAAACATTCTATAAGGAGTGAGCCCAGAAAGTCCAGAGTTTGAGCATAATTGAGGATACAAATAGGTCACATGGTAGCTTATTGTCATCAACTATTGTCCATATTGATATATACACCTATGGCACGTCTACAAAAAGCACTGCAGGGGCAGGTCACTATATAACACCTTAGGCCTGGTACACACGACCGAACATGTCTGCTAAAACTGGTCCGTCGGACCAGTTTCCGCCGAAATGTTCGGTCGTCTGTACGGCCGACCGGACAATTTTCCGGCGGATCGGACAGGTTTCCAGCGGACAAATGTTTCTTAGCATGCTAAGAAACATGTCCGCTGGAAGCCTGTCCGTCAGACATGTTCAGTCGTCTGTACGACTCACCGGACATGTCTGCTCGGCCAAAAGCCCTCGCATGCGTCGGAGTGATTTGACGCATGCGTGGAAGCATTGACCTTCCAGGGTCGCGCACGTTGCCGCGTCATCGTCGCGGCGACGGCGCGGCCACGTCACCGGGTTCGCTGTCCGCGGGAAATTTGGTCTGATGGTGTGTACAGCCATCAGACCAAAATCCGCCAGCGGACATGTCCGCGGACCGTTTTCATCGGGCATGTCCCGTCGTGTGTACGAGGCCTCAGGGATAAGGCAATTCAAAAGGAAGATCCATTTTGCCTCCTCTTGTAATAAAATTTTGTCCCAATCATCCCTCCTATTGGATCATTTTAATTTATAAATGATCATACATTGTAACACTGAAATAGTTGCTTTATGTATATCCCTAAAATGTATGGTCACTGGGAACATCCTTCGTAGAAATACTCGTAAGATGCTCTCCCATTCTCTTCTGAAATTCCCTAATGGTTTTCCCTACATACATTTTTCCACATGGGCAGATGATTTGATATATGACAAATTTAGTGGAACAGTTCACAAATGGTTTAATTAATTTGGGACTGTATCTTTATCCCTCTCAAAACATATGAGGGTGGTCATGGTTCCAGTCTGGGAGGGGTTACAGGGGGAAGTAGACGGTTTTTAGGCTTACATGGAGATATTTAGGTTTCATATACTTTTGAATACTTTTTGAGCCTACTGCTCAATACATTTGTAGTTAACTCAGATTGGTGTGTAGTGTCGTCTTGTTTATTTTTTTATGTCTGTTAGTAGGTATTTTTATACAACACCCCCCTCATGTATAGGGCGAGTACTACATTATTTTATTGGTATGATTCCCATTTTTCACACTTTTGGTATATGTCTTTGAATTTGCCAACAGATATTTATCCTGTCCCTCATGTATTCTGTTCTTTGCAGTCAGGTATCATGGTTTAGGTGTGTTGTTTTAATTATAAGTCTAACAATTATTTCATTTTGACTTTTTCCTGCTTCCCATTGGACTTGTACTTAGTTTGCTGACGTGCTCTTTTCCATTCTATTAGGCAAACCATTAATATGTTCTTTCAACTAAGAAAGAGCGAGTACAAAGGGACTTTAAGGTACCAATATAGGTAATTAGTCTGTCCCGCCTCCCAACAAATAAACCTGCTTAAAAGGCCACAGGGAGGTGGCAGGAGGAGATTAAAAAACATGTTTTCATATCAGCACAAAAAGATGCATGCAGCAGGGAATTTTGTGTTTTGGGGAGAGAGGTCTACTTGAGGCTGTTGTGCTGTGAGGCACCTATCTCATAAGCTCTTTACTCTCACAAACCTTTCTCCTGATTATGTTTTTCGTTTTCTTTCTCCATTTTCCAGGTATCCTTCTATAATGAAGGAAGTCTGGAGTCTCTGACACCTTGGCTATTTTTCAGATTATGGAGACCTAAACTTTTTTTATTTCATTTTACAGTTTGTCTGCCTTTTCTTTCATTAGCCAAATCATTGTTATTTAAAATGTTCTAAATTTTTGATGCATACATCGGTCAAGATATGTTCGTACAATAACCAAAAATGTACAGTGTATAGAAATATAAAGTATCCGAAGGCCCCTTTCACACAGGGCGGATCAGTAATGATCCCCCCCGTGCACCTCCGCTTGCTCAGCAGGGATCGCTCCGTTAATCCCCGCTGAGCCGGCAGATGACAGGGCGGTCCTCGCACACTGTGCAGGGCCCGCCCTGTCTTTTCTCTGCTCTCCCCTATGGGGGGATTGGATGAACACGGACCGTCTGTCTGTGTTCACCCGATCCGATCCGCCAGACGGATGGAAAAGTAGGTTTTTCCCCTGTCACACTTTGGCGGATCGGAGTGGGTCGAATGTCAGCGGGCATGTCACCGCTAACATCCGCGGCTCCATAGAGGAGCACGGAGCACCCGTTTAGGTCCGCCTAAAAAAACTGGCAGGCGGACCTGAACGGGTCTCCCGTATGAAAGAGCCCTTAGTCTATCTTTTTGTAACAAATGTACAATGTTTATACATGCTGCCATTTTAATTTTTGGAACTCTATTGATTTATTCCATGCTTTATAAATGTAAAAATTATTTCCATTTTTTCTTTTTCAGGCAGAACAGAGTTTTAGTGAAGAGGAAGAAGAAAAACTTCAATTTGCCTTCTCACTTGATAAACAAAATCTGAAATTAGTCTTGGAGACAATCTCGTTCATTTTAGAACAGGTACAGTTATTCCTCCTTGCCATAAAAGATTTGTTCAAAGTGTATATTATGGGAGACATCAATAGAAAGTCACGCTTCTGCTTTTTTTTTGTTATATTTAAGTATTTTGCAGTTTTTTTATAAAACCTGTCCATTGCTTTCTGTAAGAACATCGCAGCTGAAAATAATGAAGTGTTCCTTTATTGAAAATCATTTAACAAATGTTCTAAATCTAGTGTAGTTTACTATAGATGATGCAAAGCCATGACCACTTTTTAGACATCTGCTAAGAAAAAGAAACTCTGGTGACTTTTTTTGGGGGTTTGTACGGATAGAAGTCACATGGCGAATATATCAATACAGAAATGTACAGTTGTCATTATTGACTGTCAATCAGACCACAAGCAAATATATAGTCAGAAGAATGGATTGGGTACAATTTAGTGGTGCACCGAAATTTTGGCCACCAAAAATTATCCCCCGAAAACTGTGTTTTCAGCATTGGCCGATAGAAGAAAAGGTGCTGATAATGGAGTCATGGGTGCCGCCCATTGGGGGGGGGGGGTCATCCTGGCAGGCCCCAGTCCTCCCCTCCCTCCCTCCTCCATACGCAGAGCAGCGATCTCCCTGCATCACGGAGCTAAATTGTCTGGGTGGCCGCCTCATGTGATAGACGGCACACTGATCAAATGCCGGGAAATTGAATCAGTTTGACATATCACAGGAGGCGGGACATTGTTACTGCAGCCAGAAAATTCAAATCCAGCTCTGTGACACAGCGGGAGATCGCCGCTCTGATCCGGTCACTGACAAGGCTGCATCTGACAGGCACTGGCAGGCTTCATCTGACGGGGACTGGCAGATTGCATCTGACAGGCACTGGTGAGGATGCATCTGACAGGCCCTGGTGAGGTTGCATCTGACGGACACTAGTGAGGCTGCATTTGACGGACACTGGTGAGGCTGAATTGATCTATTGCATCATGTCTGCAGTCTCTGACCATCTCCTGTATCATGTCTGCTAGAGGTTTAACGAAATTACATTTTGCTAATACTATTAGCAGTGTGTTTAAGTAAGAGACTGCAGACATGATAGAAGGGATGGTCAAAGACTGAGGACATGATACAAGAAATGGTTAGAGACTGAGGACATGATACAAGAGATGGTTAGAGACTGCAGACTGCATTTTGTTTTTAGCTTTTCTTGCAATAGTAGTGCCAATAATGGCCAAAAATTTATATTCATAATAATGTAAATTGGTAATATTAATTAAAAAGTAGAATATAATATTCTCTTGTTAAAAAAAAGAGTAGAATATAATACAATTGTATACACATATATATATATATATATATATATATATATATATATATATATATATATATATATAAAAAATATTTTTTTAAAGCTATCCTTTTCAGTTTTTGTTTTCGGCCCCAAAATTTCCATTTGGTGCACTCCAATACAATTATCCAACTAAAAAAAATATTAGCCAGCCAGTATTGCATTGTATATCCCTGTATGTTGTGGTCGTTCAGGTGCCTATCTAATAGTTTTTTTTACATTTCCAATGCTCCCCACTGAAACCACTGCTTGTGGAAGGGAATTCCACATCCTAACTGCTCTTACAGTAAAGAACCCTCTACTCAGTTTAAGGTTAAACTGCTTTTCTTATAATTTTAGTGAATGGCCACGTGTTTTATTAAATTCCCTTAAGCAGAAAAGTTTTATCCCTATTTTGGGGTCACCAGTACTGTATTTGTACATTGAAATCATATCCACTCTCAAGCGTCTCTTCTGCAGAGAAAACAAGTTCATTGCTCGTAACCTTTCCTCATAACTAATGTCCTCCAGACCTTTTATTCGTTTTGTTGCCCTTCTCTGGACCCTCTCCAGTTCCAGCACATCCTTCCTGAGAACTGGTGCCCAGAACTGGTCAGCATAATCCAGGTGCCGCCGGACCAGAGTCTTGTAGAGTGGGAGAATTATCATTTTATTTCTGGAGTTAATCCCCTTTTTAATGCAAGCCAATATTCTGTTTACTGTGCTTTCAGCACCTTGGCATTGCATGCTATTGCTGAGCATGTCATCTACTAGGACCCCCAGGTCCTTTTCCATCCTAGATTCCCCCAGAGGTTCTCCCCTAGTAAGTAGATTGCATTCATATTTTTGCCACCCAAATGCATTATTTTACATTTTCCACATTAAACCTCATTTGCCATGTAGTTGCCCACCCCATTAATTTGTTCAGATCTCCTTGCAAGGTTTCCACATCCTGTGGAGAAGTTATTGCCCTGCTTAGCTTAGTATCGTCTGCAAATACAGAGATCGAACTGTTTATCCCATCCTCCAGGTCGTTTATGAATACATCAAATAGGATTGGTCCCAGGATAGAAACTGGGGGACTTCACTTTCCACCCCTGCCCATTCTGAGTACTCTCCATTTATCACTACCATCTGAACTCGCTCCTGTAGCAAATTTTCAATCCATGTACTCACCCTATGGTCCATTCAGGGCCAGTACAAGGGGTGAGCAGAAGGGACGGATGACCTGGGCTGGACCATTTACTGGAGGAAGGGGGGGGGGTGCAGTCAGGGCCGTCTTTAACGCAGAGCAAAAGGAGCAGTTTATATGTGGAAAAATACTGCGCTGGTCTGTGAGGATTAGGAATGTGTAGTCCTTAAATGATGGACCAATTCCCAAAGATAATTAAATCAGCAAACAACGGTGTGCTGCTGCAGCAAATAAATGTCAGATAAACACAAACAGAATATAATAAAAAGTAAGCTGCGCTGCATGAACAATGAATCAGATGTGATGATCACAATAATAGCATGAGAGATGAAACATACATAGCTAATAAATGTATAACATCAATATGAGTGAAGCTGTTCAAAAGTCCATGTGAAAAAAAATGAAGAATAAAAAAATGGTGACATGTGCATGCATTAAGCCCTGTGCAAAACACATATGTTAGATCCAAATGAGTTCATAGGGAATTCAATCTCCGTGCACATTCAAATCAACAGGAAATAGTGCTGACAGTGTCCCAGAAAACCGTGTCTGTTTAGAAGAACAGAAGAAAGCCTCCACCTCCTATTCCTAATCTGCTTACCGACTTATGTGGATCCCTAATGAAAGAGATCACATAGGCATTTGGCTCATCAGCCACTGGTATTTCTCAGGCTATCCAGCAAATCCACCTCAGTACAGCAATGAGACTCTCCAACAGGTCACCCCACGGATGATAATCAAAGAAGGAAAGAAAAGCCGACATAGAGCAGTATTGCAATGTAAAAAGGATATTTATTTAGGACATCAGTTGCACTCACATTTTAGTAGATAAAATCGGGCGTTTTGTTATTCAAATTAGCCGGCCGGCTCTCTAGTACCGCTCGTCCTTCCGGATGGCAGTGAAGGTACACAAATGGTGACACCAGCACGCCGCTCCTCCCTACGCCGTTTCGTCCAATAGCAGACTTCCTCCAGGACCACGACACCATCTGCCTGGAGTTTGCATGTTCTCCCTGTGCATGCGTGGGTTTCCTCCGGGTGCTCCGGTTTCCTCCCACACTCCAAAGACATGCTGGTAGGTAAATTGGATCTTGTCCAAATTGGCCCAGTATATATATGTATATCTGTGTGTATGACTGTCTGTCCCAAGTCTGTCACGATCCTAAGGGGTAAAATGACCGCACCAGCCAAGCTGACTCTGGCTGGAAAAAAAGCGCCCAGAGGCGATTCAGTTCGCATGAGTTGCGCTATACAAGTCATTCATTCATTCATTCAGGAGCAGCTGCCCTGGGCCCTGTCATCGCCGTGGGGCCCAAAGCAGCTGCTACTTAAGCCCTGCGTTGCCCGCAGTTTTCCCGGGGTAGCCGACCCCCCCCCCCCCCCTGCGCTCCCAAGCAGTGGCCACATTATAACAGGAGAGTGGGACAGCTGCAGGCTTCATGTGCTTGAGCCCGCTCGTCCCGCTTCTCCCTCTGTCATTAACTGCGGACTGGAGACAGGGAATGAAGCAGAGCAGTGCTCTGTGTTCTTCCCTCCCCACCCTCGCCTGACAGACCCGTGTAGCACAGAGCCGAGTAAGGTGTTGTGGCTGTGTGCTGGGTCTGAAAGCCAGAGCCTGCACTGTGATGCACCGCCGAGTCCACTGTGATGAATGGTGGGGGTACAGAGGTGAACGTGGATGGGGTACAAAGGTGGATGGGGGGGTACAGAGGTAAATGTGGATGGGGGTACAGAGGTGAAGGTGGATGGGGGTACAGAGGTGGGCAGGGGGTACAGAGGTGGATAGGAGGTACAGAGGTGGACATGGGTACAAAGGTGGATGTGGGGGTACAGAGGTGGACGGGAGGGGGGTACAGAGGTGAATGAGGGGGTACCGAGGTGTACAGGAGGGGCGTACAGAGGTTTAAGGGAGGGGGATAAAGAGGTGAATGTGGATGGGGGGTACAGAGGTGGACGGAAAGGATACAGAGGTGAGCCGTGGATCGGGGTACTGAGGTGGACAGGGGATACCGAGGTGAGCTGTGGATTGGGGGGTACAGAGGTGGACGGGGGATACAGAGGTGAGCCATTTGCTTAATTAGCAATGGTATTGGTAATATGCAGCAGGAAGGGGGTTAATGCACTGTCATTGATGCATTAGTATAGATCCCATCATCTGTGGGCACCAGATGACCTTGTCCCGGCACTGGGTCCATGCCAACTGACCTTGCTTTGTACAGTAAACGTTTATGGGGAACTGTATCGAATGCATTTGCAAAATCCTGATACACCACATATACTGTACAGGCCTTCCTTTATCTAGATGGCAGCTCACCTCCTCATAGAAGGTTTCTTCATGAATTCATGCTGATTACTGCTAATGATACCGTTCTCATTACTAAAATATTGTATATAGTCCCTTATCATCCCCTCGAAGAGCTTGCATACTTATTAATATTACATTTTTCAAGTCTATTTCTAATTCTGTCCTGTCCTCTGTTAGCCATGAGGGTGCTTCCTGTGACCTGTCATGAGGATAAACATTGCAGTTTTGGTTACTGAAGCCCCCCGATTCCCTTGTGAAGACTGAGGAGAAGAATACATTCAATACCATCTCTCCATCCTTAGTAACCAGATTCCCTTCATCATTCTTTATGGGACCAATATGATCTGACCTCCTTTTCTTACTATTTATGTTCTATGTTAGCTGCCCCGATTGCACCCTTACATTTCTTCTTGCATTCTTTGTAAAGTTGGAATGCTGATGATGATCCCTCAGCTTTGTATTTTTTGAAGGCCTTCTCGTTCCACCCAGTCAATGTTTGAATAATTAAAATCCCCCATTATGATGACACTTCCCATCCTTGCCGCTAATCCAAATTGTGATAGGAGGTCCGCATCCTTCCTCTGGTTAGGGGGCCTATAGCATACTCCCAGTATTACTTTTCCCTTAGTTTCATCCCTTTGCAGCTCTGCCCATAAGGATTCCACTGACTCCCCTGTTCCATTAGTGATGTCATCTCTCACATTCACTTGTACATCATTTTTGATATACAGGCATACCCCTCCCCCTTTCTATCCCTGTGATATAGGTAATACCCTTGAATGGTTGCCAGCCAATCATGAGAGCTGTTGAACCAAATTAAACTGAAATTCCTACAAAATCAAAATCCTCCCTGAATAACAGTAGCTCTAGTTCTCCCATCTTGTCCGCCAGAAACCTGCCATTGGTGAACATGCCATGTAGTTTAGACCGGTCGCATACTGTCTCCTTTTTGGGTGTTCTGAGGTTCCAGATAGGACATGTTACTATACTTACTTCAGGTTTAGGTGCTTTAGTTAACCTACCACTAATGCCCCCAATACTCCCCTCTGGAATACGTTCCGTGCCGACTATCTCTACCTCTGGACCCTCCCTCCCGTTGCCTAGTTTAAAAGCCCCTCTAACTTTATAGCTTCAAAGAACTCGCCATGCCTCTTACCATATACCTTGGACTGTCTACTTTCCAAAAAGGGGTCATTTGGGGGTATTTGTACTGTCCAGGTATTTTCTGGCCTCAAGAAATGAGATCGGGTGTCAGTACATCAGGATTAATCAATTTTCAGATATACAGTATATACACCAAAGTTTGTGGACTCTCCTACAGACTAAATAATATACACTGATTTGGGTTATTTTACCAAAGAAATGCAGCAGAATACATTTTGACCTAAATTTTTTGAAGGAAGGTTATTTATTTGCAAAAGTTTATAACAGAAATAAAGAAAAACCCTTTTTTTGCCATTTTTAATTTATTTAGCAAAAAAAAAAAAAACAGTGGTCCCTGAAAGAGCAAATGCCAATTTGCATAATCTCTGGCCTGTCCCTGTTCTATAAATGCCCACCTTTTTATATCAAGCAAAGAAGACATTAAGTAGTTACAGCGTAAAGGGAGATGGCAACTGCCTCACAAGTAAATATTTTACAGTTCCATTAAATAATAAATTCATGTGAGTAGTAATCTGAAAAATGCTGGATGCATTATTCATTCCTGTAAATATGTCATAGTCTGACACTTCCAACTGTGCTCACATGGGCTGTGGTATTCAATTTCGAGGCAAGGGAATGTGGGTGTGCTATGCTGAGTTACTGATGGGTGCTAGCTTTCATTTTTTAGTTTGCAATGGGAAAACAATAGCTATAACAGGATTGTTTCTGTTTTCTTTAAAAACAAATATATATATGCTTAAAGAATAAGTTCACCTTTTGTACCATGTTACATGTTACACCCATATTCAGGGTGTAACATGTAACCTGTAACAAATGCACTGGTCACTGCACCCCCTGCACGGTTTCGTCATTCATTCACAGTGTTCTGTGAATGGGAAAACTACAGGTACCGACAGCCTTTGTGACTGTCAGCTTGTAGTTCTCTATGAACTACTAGAGCACTGTTGATCACTCTAGGTAGTTCATTGAGCTTCTTGTAACTGCCTGCCCGTATCCAAGGTATGGGCAGACAGCTACACAGACAGTCTGCAGGACCGTGGCATAACACCCACAATCAGCAGATGCTTTACAGGTCCCTAACAAAAAAAAAAATGTTCATGTGTGCCTCGGCCGTCTGGGACTCTCCCTCCTGATTGACTGAGACACAGCAGTGGCACCATTGGCTCCTGCTGCTGTCAATCAAAGTCATCTAGCCTATCGGAGAGAGAGGGGGTGGGGCAGGTCTGAACAGTGGCGCTGTGTCTAAATGGATACACGGAGCTTCGGCTCGGGTGCCCTCATAGCAAGCTGCTTGCTGTGGGAGCGCACGGCAGGAGGGAGGGGCCAGGTGTGCCGAAGAGGGACCCGAGAAGAGGAGGATCCAGGCTTCTCTGTGCAAAACGATTTTACAGAGCGGGTAAGAATAACATGTTTCGTTTTTTTTTCTTTAAAAATAACAGACTTTACAATCACTTTAGGGCTGGGTTTACAGTGTTAAACTGCAACCTTGGTGCTCCATTGTACCATTAATTTTTTTTATAGCACCGCAATACATCTTACCAACACACCTGCATTGCAGCACACAGCAAAACATGGTAACATGCTACTGTGTGCTGCTAACATGTGTTGTGGTGTGCTGCATTACAAAAAATGTTGGTACATTAGGCCACCCATTCAAATAAAAAAGTATGTGCTGTATAATGTGCATTAGCTCGTTGCAGTATTTCCTTTCAAGTTGTATTTGAAGTTGTCAGCATACCTTTTGCAACTTGCGTTTTATTGGCAATCCACTGTACATATGCTGGCAAAATGAACAAACCTGCCTCAAAGCATACTGAATTTTTTTTTCAGTATGCATATGTGGTCTTGTGGTTTTGTTTTTTGGCCTGTACATATGATGAATGGGCACACTCGGCACAACATGTGTTGACCCGCCATAGATGTAAAGGGTCCCTACATCAGGTGAGATTTGTCTGTATTAGTAAAGATTTGTTGAAAAATCTCAGCACAGTTAAAAATAAGATCGACACCAGAAGTACACATCCGTTATCTGTTTACCAAGTCAGAAAGGAAATTGTAAGTACCCGTAACCACGGTGTGAAACGCGTTACCAATCTTTTTTTATTCTTTGCTGTATGGACTGACACCATTAACCGCTTAAGGACCAGCGCACACACATTTACGTCGACAGAATGGCACGGACAGGGATATGGGCGTACAGGTGCGTCCCCTTTAAATGACCGCCGTGTGGTCCTGCACCGCCTTTGGCGCGCTCGCGAGCTCCGTGACCGCGCATGCAACCCTGTCGCGAGCTCCGTGACTGCGCCCATGGGAACCGTGGACCCGATTGCTGCCGGTGTCCCTCGATCGGGTCACAAAGCAAGAGCAATAATTCTAGTACTAGACCTCCTCTGTAACTCTAACCTGGTAACCTTAGTTTGTCGCCATTCCATGAATGTGCGCAATTTTAAAGCATGACATGTTTGGTATCTATTTACTCAGCGTAAGATCATCTTTCACACTATAAACAAAATTGGGCGAATTTTACTGTTTAGTTTTTTTTAATTAATGAAAGTGTATCTTTTCCTCAAAAAGTTGCATTTAAAAGACTGCTGCACAAATACCGTGTGACATATGTCACAATCGCCATTTTATTCTCTAGATTCTCCGCTAAACACTTATATATATATATATATATATATATATATATATATATATATTAGGGGTGCAACGGATCAAACAAAAATCCATTTTTTGGATCGGCAAATTCTCCCCCACTGTAATATCCACATCTCTCCCCCACTGTAATATTCACATCCCCCCACTGTAATATCCACATCTCCCCCCCCCCCACTGTAATATCCACATCTCCCCCCCCCACTGTAATATCCACATCTCCCCCCCACTGTAATACCCACATCTCCCCCCCACTGTAATATCCTCATCTCCCTACTAATATCCACATCTCCCCCACTGTAATATCCACATCTCCCCACTAATATGCACATCTTCCCCACTGCAGTGGCGTCACTATGGTTGGTGTCACTCGGTGTCCCCCCCCCCCCCCCACCAGCTATATTTCCCCCCCCCTCAGTAAAGACCCCCCTTCCTAGGTGCAGACACCCGCATCAGTGCAGACACCCCCACCTCAGTGCAGACCCTCCTCAGCAGTACACCCCCCCTCTCAGTACAGACGCCCCCCCTCTCAGTACAGACGCCCCCCCCTCTCAGTACAGACGCCCCCCCTCTCAGTACAGACGCCCCCCCTCTCAGTACAGACGCCCCCCCTCTCAGTACAGACGCCCCCCCCTCTCAGTACAGACGCCCCCCCTACAGACGCCCCCCCTCTCAGTACAGACACCCCCCCTCTCTCAGTACAGACACCCCCCCTCTCTCAGTACAGACACCCCCCCTCTCTCAGTACAGACACCCCCCCTCTCTCAGTACAGACACCCCCCCTCTCTCAGTACAGACACCCCCCCTCTCTCAGTACAGACACCCCCCCTCTCTGTACAGACACCCCCCCCCTCTCTGTACAGACACCCCCCCCCTCTCTGTACAGACACCCCCCCCCCCTCTCTGTACAGACACCCCCCCCCTCTCTGTACAGACACCCCCCCCTCTCTGTACAGACACCCCCCCCTCTCTGTACAGACACCCCCCCCTCTCTGTACAGACACCCCCCCTCTCTGTACAGACACCCCCCCTCTCTGTACAGACACCCCCCCTCTCTGTACAGACACCCCCCCTCTCTGTACAGACACCCCCCCTCTCTGTACAGACACCCCCCCTCTCTGTACAGACACCCCCCCTCTCTGTACAGACACCCCCCCTCTCTGTACAGACACCCCCCCTCTCTGTACAGACACCCCCCCTCTCTGTACAGACACCCCCCCTCTCTGAGTAGTACAGACAACCCCCCCTCTCTGAGTAGTACAGACAACCCCCCCTCTCTGAGTAGTACAGACAACCCCCCTCTCAGTAGTACAGACAACCCCCCCTCTCAGTAGTACAGACACCCCCCCTGTAGTACAGACACGCAGCGGTGTGTGTGTTCGATCCGAAGGGGGTGACCCGTTCGAATCACGGATCAACGGTGATCCGTTGCACCACATATATATATATATATATATATATATATATATATATATATATATATATATATATATATATATATATAATGTTTGGGGCTTCTAAGTAATTTTCTAGCAAAAAATAGGGATTTTAAATGTCAGAAATGGGCTTAGTCACGAAAGGGTTAATTAGGCTTTGACAATAAAACTTGGAAGATGATTGGTTTCTATACAGACCTGCACCAGATTTTTCACTCTCCAGCTTTAGTAAATTAACCCCAGTGTCCTTAGTGTTTAAAGTAGAACTATGAGCAAAACTTTTTTTAATTTTGGATTGAGCAAGCAAGGGTTATAACCCCTGTTATATATTTTTTTCCTCCATCTGTGTCCCACTAAGGAGATTCCCCTTCAATTTCTGTCCCATAGCCAAACAGAAAGTGAGAGGAAATCCCTGCAAATGAAGGGAATTTCTTGGGGACCCCATAGGAACATTTCCCATCTATTACTTTTCTGGGGACAACCCAACATATAGGATTTTCTTTTACTTTCACTTTCAATGATAATGGTAAACTGGACAAATAAAGAGGGTGAATCTACTTAAAAAGGAGGTCTGCCTACCTCTGCAAAAATTAAAAGCCAGCAGTTACACATACTGCAGCTGCTGACTTTTAATAATAGGACACTTACCTGTCCTGGAGTCCAGCAATGTCGGCACCGCAGCTGTTTCCATCAGCTGTCGGGTGCATGCCTCCTCCATTGTGAGTAAGGGAACCCGGCAGTGTAGCCTTAAAGCTTCACGCCAGGAACCCTACTGCACATGCGCAAGGCTACTGGCCCGGCGGCCGGGGAAGGAGGAGGAGGGAGCCCGGGCGGTGACGTCAATACCGTGGCTTAGGCTCCTGGAAGTGGAAACAGGATACCTGTGAAAGGTGCCATATGTGGCATCGGAGGGGGGGAGGAGCACAAGGAGCCGGTGGAACTCTGCTTTAACAGGGACACAGGAAGCAATGAAATCTGACGGGGGTTCCAATCCATCTCCACCCTGTCCAAAACAAAAAGTTTTACCTTTAGAACTTTAGTACCTTTAACCACTTGCCGACCAGCCACCGTCATTATACTGCGGCAGGTCGGCAAGATTCCGTGAACCGCCGTAGCTGTACGTTGGTGCCTTTAAGTGAGATAGCATGCGGGTGTGCGATGCTCGTGACCGGTGGTTGTGATGACCGCTGGCCACGAGCGATCGCGAGCACAAGAGGCAGAACAGGCACGTGTGTGTGTGTGTGTGTGTGTGTAAACACACAAATCCCTGTTCCGTTCTGTGAGGAGAGACAGATCGTTAGTTCCTAATAGCTAGGAATCACGATCCTTCATTTACTCTAGGTCAGTCCCCTCCCCCTACAGTTAGAAACACACCTAGGGAACACAGTTAACCCCTTGATCGCCCCCTAGTGTTAACCCATTCCCTGCCAGTGACATTTTTACAGTAATCAGTGCATTTTTATAGCACTGATCGCTGTATAAATGCCAATGGTCCCAAGAATGTGTCAAAGGTGTTCGATGTGTCCGCCATTACAAAATCGCAGATCGCCACCATTACTAGTAAAAAAAAAAAATAATAATAAAAATGCTATAAATCTATCCCCTATTTTGCAGACGCTATAACTTTTGTGCAATCCAATCAAGATACGCTTATTACCAAAAATATGTAGAAGAATACATTTCGGCCTAAACTGAGAAAAAAAATCGCTTTAAAAAAATAAATTATATTTATTATAGCAAAAAGTACAAAATATATAATTTTTTTGTTTATTGCGCAGAAAATAAAAATGTTTTTTTCTCAACAAAAGTGGAGTTACACTTTAAAGTAGAACGAAACCCAACTCACCATCTACAGTGGGGATCGAAAGTTTGGGCACCCCAGGTAAAAATGTGTATCAATGTGCATAACGAAGCCAAGGAAAGATGGAAAAATCTCAAAGGCATCAAATTACAGATTAGACATTCTTATAATATGTCAAAAAAAGTTAGAGTTTATTTCCATCATTTACACTTTCAAAATTACAGAAAACAAAAAAACAAAAAAATGGTGTCTGCAAAAGTTTGGGCACCCTGAATATTACATCTTGTACTGCCCCCTTTGGCAAGTATCACAGCTTGTAAACGCTTTTTGTAGCCAGCCAAGAGTCTTTCAATTCTTGTTTGAGGTATCTTTGCCCATTCTTCCTTACAAAAGTCTTCAAGTTCTTTGAGATTTCTGGGCTATCTGTCACGCACTGCTCTTTTAAGGTCTATCCATTGATTTTCAATTATGTTGAGGTCAGGAGATTGTGAAGGCCATTGCAAAACCTTCAGTTTACGCCTCTTGATGTAATCCCCCGTGGATTTTGAGGTGTGTTTAGGATCATTATCCATTTGTAGAAGCCATCCTCTCTTTAACTTCAGCTTTTTAACAGATGGCATCACATTACCATCCAAAATTTGCTGAAATTTTATTGAATCTATTTTTCCTTCTACTCATGAAATGTTCCCTGTGCCACTGGCTGCAATACAACCCCAAAGCATGATTGATCCACCCCCATGCTTAACAGTTGGACAGAGGTTCTTTTCATTAAATTCTGTGCCCTTTCTTCTTCAAACGTCTTTGCTCATTCCGGCCAAAAAGTTATATTTTAACCTCATCGGTCCACAGAACTTGTTTCCAAAATGCATCAGGCTTGTCTATATGTTCATTTGCAAAGTTCAAATGCTGATTTTTGAGGTGAGGACGTAGAAGAGGTTTTCTTCTGATGACTCTTCCATGAAGACCATATTTGTACAAGTATCTCTTTATAGTGGAATAGTGTACCACAACTCCAGTGTCTGCCAGATCTTTCTGGAGGGATCGTGCAGTCAAATGTGGGTTTTGAATTGCTTTTCTCACAATCCTGCGAGCTGTTCTGTCTGATATTTTTCTTGGTCTTCCAGATCTTGCTTTAAAGCGGATGTGCCATGGGAACAAAATATTAAAAGCCAGCAGCTACAAATACTGCAGCTGCTGACTTTTAATATTAGGACACTTACCTGTCCTGGAGTCCAGCGCCGATCGCAGCAGAGCACGAGCGATCGCTCGTCACTCTGCTGCTCCCCCCGCCATCCACGCTGAGGGAACCAGGAAGTGAAGCGCTGCGGCTTCACTGCCCGGTTCCCTACGGCGCATGCGCGAGTCGCGCTGCGCCCGCCGATTGGCTCACACGCTGTGTGCTGGGAGCCGAGTGTTCCCAGCACACAACGGGCGACAGACGGGATGTGACGGAATGCCCGTCTTTCGCCCGTAGCGTGTGGCCGGAAGTGGGTGCAAATACCTGTCTTTAGACAGGTGTCTGCACCCCCCTCCCCCCTGAAAGGTGTCAAATGTGACACCGGAGGGGGGAGGGTTCCGATCAGCGGGACTCCACTTTAGGGTGGAGGACCGCTTTAACTTCCACTGTTCCTTGTTACGGAACCATGAACCAGACGTACAACAAGAGATAAGTGAAAATAAGAAGGCTTTATTGAAAATCAAGCTGTAAAGCAAAAGTCCAAACGGATGGTGAAACCAGAGGTCAGGAACCAGAAGGGTAGTCAGACGAAGCCAGGATCAGGAACCAGAAGGGTAGTCAGACGAAGCCAGGATCAGGAACCAGCAGGGAAGTCAGACGAAGCCAGGATCAGGAACCAGCAGGGAAGTCAGACGAAGCCAGGATCAGAACCAGAAGCAGCAGCAGCAGTCTTAGAAGCATGTGAACACAGGAGGACCAAGCAAGGAACTGAAGCCACAGACCTCCTATATATATGAGCCAGGCATCCAGCTCCTCCCAGTGGGAAGGAGGAGCCGCAGGGTGGGAGGCTACAAGAGACCTAGAAACCAAGATGGCCGCCAGCACATGTCAAAACGAAGGAGACAGGAGAGAGGTAAGACCATGACAGTACCTCCCCCTCAAGGGCCCCTCCTCCGCGGTGCAAAAAAACGGTTTCTGAGGGAAGCGTGCGTGGAAGGCTCGGAGCAAGGCAGGAGCATGGACATCTGCGGAGGGAACCCAGGAACGCTCCTCTAGACCATAACCACGCCAGTGGACCAAAAACTGCACCCGACCGCGGACCAGGCGTGAGTCCAGGATATTGCTCACCTCATACTCCTCATGATTGCCCACTTGGACCGGACGAGGCAGAGGAACCGAGGAAGTGAAGCGATTGCACACCAGTGGCTTCAACAGGGAGACATGAAACACGTTGGAGATCCGCATGCCAGGAGGGAAGCGCAAGGGCATAGGCTACCGGGTTTACCCTGCGAAGCACTCGGAAGGGACCAACAAAGCGAGGGGCCAGCTTGGGAGTGGGCACTCGAAGGTTGAGGTTGCGAGTGGACAACCATACACGGTCTCCGACCTGGTAGGAAGGAGCAGGCGCTCGTCTGCGATCAGCCTGGAGTTTCTGGCGCTGCGCAGAGACCTCAAGGGACTTCTGGATCTGTACCCAAGAGGCGCGTAGGACGGAAAGGTGATCCTCCACAGCCGGAATATCCTGGGGAGAGAATGCCTCCGGTAACACGGCAGGTTGGAACCCAAAATTGGCCATGAAGGGAGACGTCCCAGAGGAAGAGTTCACAGCCGTGTTCCTGGCAAACTCAGCCCAAGGCAGGAGGTCAACCCAATTGTCCTGGTGATCGGAGACATAGCAACGAAGGAATTGCTCCAAGGCCTGATTGGATCGTTCTGCGGCCCCATTGGACTGAGGGTGGTAGGCCGAGGAGAAGGAGAGATGAATCCCCAACTGGGAGCAAAAGGCGCGCCAGAACCTGGACACAAACTGACTCCCCCGATCCGACACTATCTCCTTGGGCAAACCGTGCAACCGGAAGACCTCCCGGGCAAAAATCGTGGCCAACTCTTGTGCAGAGGGTAACTTCTTGAGAGGAACACAGTGGCACATTTTGGAAAACCGATCCACAATCATGAGAATGACCGTATGGCCTCGGGATGCAGGGAGGTCCACAATGAAATCCATCCCCAGGTGTGACCATGGGCGCTCCCCGGTGGCTATGGGTTGCAGCAGGCCCAACGGAAGGTGCCGAGGGGACTTACTTTGGGCACAAACGGAGCATGCCGCTACATATGCGGCGATGTCGGAACGTAGGGAAGGCCACCAGAACAGACGTGAAACAGCCCAGGACAGCTGATTCTTACCAGGATGCCCCGCGGTCTTGGAGTTATGGTAGGTTCGCAACAACCGAGCGCGCAACTCCTCAGGCACAAAACATCTGCCGTTGGGTCTCCCAGAGGGAGCACCAGACTGAGCCGCCAAAATCTGCTCACCAAGGGGAGAGGTCAGGCTGGTGCGAATGGCGGCCAGGATCTGATTTGGAAGTATGACCGAAGTCGGTATAGATTCCTCCCTGGACAGCTCGGAGTACTGCCGTGATAAGGCATCCGCCCTGATGTTCTTGGAACCAGGTAGGTAGGAGACCACGTAATTAAAACGTGACAAGAACAGAGCCCATCTGGCCTGACGTGGTGTCAATCTCTTGGCCTCAGAAAGGTAGGTCAGATTCTTGTGGTCCGTCAGGATGAGAACCGGAACCACCGAGCCCTCGAGCAAGTGCCTCCACTCCTTGAGAGCCTGCACTATGGCCAATAACTCCCTGTCACCAATCTGATAGTTGCACTCCGCGGGTGACAGTTTCCGGGAGTAAAACCCACAAGGAAGCAGCGGACCCTCTGGTGTTCTACGCTGAGACAGAAGGGCGCCTACTCCCGTCTCAGACGCGTCCACCTCGAGGACAAAGGGCAACCCAGGGTTGGGATGAGACAGAATCGGAGCCGACACAAAGGCGGATTTTAGGGCCTCAAAAGCCCGGATGGCCTCGAGCGGCCAGACCTGGGAATTACTGCCCTTCCTGGTCAGATCCGTGAGAGGCTTGGCCAGCATGGAGAAGTCCCTGATGAACTTCCGATAATAATTGGCGAAGCCCAAAAAGCGCTGCAAGGAACGAAGACCACTGGGCTGAGGCCACTGTAAGACAGCCGAAACCTTCTCAGGGTCCATGGAGAACCCCTCAGCGGAAATGATGTAACCTAAGAAGGTTACCTGGGATCGGTGAAATTCGCATTTCTCAAGCTTACCGAACAGCTTGTTCTCTCGTAACCGTTGCAACACTCGCTTGACATCCAGAATGTGGGCCTCCATGGATTCAGAGTATACCAAGATGTCATCCAAATAGACCACCACACACTGCTGCAGCAGGTCACGGAAAACATCGTTGATGAATTCCTGAAAGACTGCGGGCGCATTGCACAACCCAAAGGGCATAACCAAGGATTCATAATGCCCAGTCCTGGTGTTAAACGCGGTCTTTCACTCATCGCCCGCCTTGATCCTTACCAGGTTATATGCCGCCCTCAGGTCGAGTTTGGTAAAGACCGTGGCCCCCTTGAGGCGATCGAACAGCTCGGAAATCAAGGGTATCGGGTAAGCGTTCTTGATCGTGATGCGATTAAGGCCCCTGTAATCGATGCAAGGCCTCAACTCACCGCCCTTCTTTTTCACAAAGAAAAATCCAGCCCCTGCCGGGGACGAGGATTTGCGAATGTGACCACGGGACAGCGCCTCCATCACGTACTCCTCCATGACCTCATTCTCCGCAACCGACAGTGGATAGACCCTGCCGCGAGGAGGAACGGCACCAGGTTGTAACTCTATGGCACAATCGTATGGGCGGTGCGGAGGTAGGGCAACAGCGCGCACCTTATCGAATACATCCCGGTACTCCTCGTATTCAGGAGGCAACAGAGAGTCCGAGGAAGTACACAGCAACTTGACAGGCCCATGGATGCAACTAGCCCCACACTGTGGTGACCATGAGAGGATCTCGGCCGATCTCCAGTCGAAAGTCGGATTATGCTTCTGGAGCCAGGGGTACCCCAAGACCACCGAGTAGTGTGGAGACGAAATAACCTGGAAGCAGACCGACTCTCTGTGAACGGCACCAATGGCTATCCCCACTGGAAGGGTCTCATGAGTCACGTGTGACGGCTGGAGGGGTCTGCCGTCTATCGCCTCTAGAGCCAGCGGGGAACCTCGAGCCTGCAGAGGAATGGAATTGGCGGCAGCGAACGCACTATCAATGAAAAAACCACCAGCACCAGAGTCCACCAACGCCTGGGTCGTCACCGAGCCCCCGACCCAGGAGAGGACAACAGTGATCAGTGGTTTATCAACACGGAAAACCGGGGACGAGGAGACTCCACCCAAGATCTGCCCCCGACAGGATCTCAGGTGCGAGCGTTTCCCGGACGGTTCGGACATGCCAACCGAAAATGCCCACCGAGACCACAGTACATGCATCGGCCCTCGCGTCTCCGGAGTACCCTCTCACCCTCGGACAGGCGAGCAAACCCCAGCTGCATGGGTTCACCCCCAGACAAGTCAACCCCAGGAGGCGTGGGAGGAGAGGGAGGCACGGGTAGGACAGCAAACGTAGGCGCCAAACTGTTAGGAGGCCTCCGCAGGCTCTCCTTAAAGGAAGGTCTCTCCCTGAGTCTGGTGTCAATCAAAATCAGGAAAGAAATAAGAGCCTCGAGCTCCACTGGTAGGTCCTTAGCTGCAACCTCATCCTTCAAGGCATCCGAGAGACCATGAGAGAAAGCAGCGACCAGAGCCTCATTATTCCAGCCCACCTCTGCTGCCAGGGTAGGAAACTCAATGGCGTATTCAGCTACAGATCGTGAACCCTGTCTGACGGACATAAGGAGCTTCGCAGCAGAAGCGGCGCGAACCGGCACATCGAATACCTTCCGAAGAGAAGCAACAAAACCAGAAAACTCGGCAACCACCGGATTGTTGTTCTCCCATAAAGGGCTGGCCCAGGCCAAGGCCTTGTCCGAGAGCAGCGAGATCAAGAAGCCCACCTTTGATCTCTCAGTGGGAAAAGCATGTGGCAGCAACTCGAAATAAATGCCCACTTGGTTAAGGAAACCTCGGCACTGAGTTGGCTCTCCCCCAAATCGCTGTGGAAGGGGGGCAGAACCGGTCATACCCCGAAACACCGCAGGCGCAACAACAGGTGTCGGGGTAGACTCTGGCGCAACAACCGGAGCGGCAGTAGGAGCGTGCCCAGGAGCGACAACCGACCCATCGGCAACGGGAGCGAAATGAACCGTGCGTTCAAGCAGGGTTTGCAACGCCACGGCGAACTGACCCAACAGGTACTCCTGCTGATCAAGTCTGGCAACCAGCGTGGGTAGCGAGGATGGCCCTGTACCGTCAAAATTCATGGCTTGGTCCTAATGTTACGGAACCATGAACCAGACGTACAACAAGAGATAAGTGAAAATAAGAAGGCTTTAATGAAAATCAAGCTGTAAAGCAAAAGTCCAAACGGATGGTGAAACCAGAGGTCAGGAACCAGAAGGGTAGTCAGACGAAGCCAGGATCAGGAACCAGCAGGGAAGTCAGACGAAGCCAGGATCAGGAACCAGCAGGGAAGTCAGACGAAGCCAGCATCAGAACCAGAAGCAGCAGCAGCAGTCTTAGAAGCATGTGAACACAGGAGGACCAAGCAAGGAACTGAAGCCACAGACCTCCTATATATATGAGCCAGGCATCCAGCTCCTCCCAGTGGGAAGGAGGAGCCGCAGGGTGGGAGGCTACAAGAGACCTAGAAACCAAGATGGCCGCCAGCACATGTCAAACGAAGGAGACAGGAGAGAGGTAAGACCATGACATTCCTGATGACTGCCATTTCTTAATTACATTCCAAACAGAGGATATTGACATCTGAAAACGCTTTGCTATCTTCTTATAGCCTTCTCCAGCTTTGTGAGCGTCAACTATTTTCAGTTTTCTAGACAACTGCTTAGAAGAACCCATGGTGCTGATTGTTGGGTCAGATGAGTCTGGGCATTTAAAACCTTTGAGATTGACATCACCTGGTCTTCCCAGACGATGATTGAGAACAATCCATGACACTGGCAGGTCTCAGCTTTGCAAAGGGGGCAGTGCATGCTATAAATTCTGCAGGGTGCCCAAACTTTTGCAGACGCCTTTTTTTTGTTTTCTGTAATTTCGAAAGTGTAAATGATGGAAATAAAATCTAACTTTTTTTGACATATTAAAGAATGTCTAATCCTGTAATTTGATGCCTTTTGGAGATTTTTCCATCTTTTCTTGGCTTTGTTATGCACATTAATACAAATTTTTACCTGGGGTGCCCAAACTTTCAATCCCCACTGTACAGGAGGGGTACCGTATTGCTTATGTGTGGCATTGGTTTGGAATCTCTGACAGCACATGTTGTCTTTACCAGGTGCTGCATTCGGGTTCCTGGCATTCAGGAGTTTTTCCAGCGGATCGATGGCTGACAATGTTCAAATAGTGTCGTGGAATGTAAGGGGACTGAATAATACGTTTAAACGGGCATCAGTGTTTCAGTTTCTTAAGCAATCTAAACCGTATATCGCCTTTCTCCAGGAGACACACCTGGATGGTAGCAGGGTTCTGGCGAGGCCCTGGGTTCAAAAAGCCTTCCATGCTACTTTTTCCACATTTGCAAGGGGAGTATCCATCCTGATTAGCAAGGCTCTGCCATGCACTATACACCAGGTGTTCTCAGATCAGGGAGGGCAGTATGTGGCGGTTCTGCTTGACATTTTTCAATATAAGATGTTGTTGGTGAATGTGTACTTACCTCCTCCTGTTAATATACAAATATTGTATGACTTGTTTGCTCGGTTGGCCCCCTTTGCTCATCTCCCTCTTGTATTGATGGGTGATTTCAACACTATTCTGGACGCGTTGGATTCGTCCAATCTGGGGAGGCAGGGGTCGGCTGATCTTCTCTCCTGGATCTCGGTGACAGGGATGAGTTGTGGCAAGATAGAAACCCCTCTTGTAGGGCCTACTCTCGTGTCTCTGCGGTCCATCGCTCATCGGCCAGGATAGATGTAGTGTTTGGGAATCAGGCCCTGTTGCCACTGAGGAGGGATGCTACCTACTTGGCTGGGGGCTTATCTGATCATTGCCCCTTATCCCTCACTCTCTTCCTTTTTGCTGGGAGGAGGAGGGGGGGCTGGAGGCCGTCTCCGGGTTGGCTGCAAAATGAACAGGTGGAAGCCCACCTGAGAGAGGCAATTGCCTCTTACTGGCCAACGAATGAGGATACTGCTGATCCGCCTGTGGTGTGGGATTCCTTTAAAGGGGTGGTGAGGTGTGAGTGCATTTCTGCTATCAAGGCTGAGAGAGTGGCACATAATGCTGAAATTCTTAGGCTGAAGGAAGCGGAATGGGACTGTGCGGAGAGACATGCCAATTGTCCTTCTGATGCCTCTTATGCGTCTTTGATGGAGGCTAGGCGTTTTCTTGGACTTGGCCCATACAGAAGCAAAACATAGAGCGAACTCTATCTTTTAGGAGGCTGATAAGAATGGGGAGTTGTTAGCAAGACTGGTGGCAGTGGATAATCAGATAACGAATGTCCCGGTTATTAGGGGTAAGGATGGGAATCTGGTTAGTGACCCCTCTGAGGTACTGTCAGTGTTTCAAGACTACTTTGCTGAACTTTATGCCCCCATACCGAGTTTTGACATTGATGCATTAGATACCCTCCGGGGGGGCCTAGCCCTCCCGAGGTTGTCTGATGGTGACCCGCTGGCCTTGGATGCTAAAATCTCCAATAAAGAGATAGTGGTGGCTATTTTTGATTTCCCACCTCATAAAGCTCCGGGACCAGATGGTTTACCGGCAGATTTTTATAAAAGCTATGCCGAGGAGATAGCCCCTAGACTGAACGCACTTCTAACTCAGTGTTTAGAATTAAATAGACTCCCTGCATCTATGGTGGATGCGTATATGGTTCTGTTGCTTAAACCGGGTAAGGACCCTCTGGAGTGTTCTGCCTATAGGCCTATTGCACTCTTGAATGTGGACCTTAAAATTTGAATGAAGGTCTTGGCTAATAGGCTTGTCGGGGTGATATCCTCACTGGTTGATATTGTTCATGCCCGGGAAGTCTACGGATACTAATCTGAGGAGGCTGTTTACGCATCTCCAGCTCCCCGGGCAGGATGCTGGTACCAGGATCATTGTGTCAATTGACAATGAGAAGGCCTTTGACTCGATTAATTGGAGGTATATGCTCCGGGTGCTGGAGAGGATGGGGTTTGGTCAGGTTTTCAGGCAGTGGATTACTTTGCTGTATAGCACTTCCAGGGTGGCGATTAGGCTGGGCCAGTCTATCTCTCCCTTCTTTCCCGTGGGTCGGGGTACTAGACAGGGGTGCCCTCTGTCCCCCTTTCTTTTCGCACTTCTGATGGAACCCCTGGCTGTGGCGCTTAGAGAGTCTGGCGATGTCAAGGCTATTAAAGTGGGCACTATTCGAGAATAGTGAAGAAACATGTAGCGCTAGTGAAAAAACACTTAAGGAAGTGCATAAAGAACCATGGATAAATGCAATTAAACCACAGTAATCTGTAAATGAGTGTCCATTAAATAATAGAAACACAGAAAAAAAGTCCATCAGTAGAAAACATATGACCACATCATCGTCATGGAGGGGACATTCTGCACGATAAAACAGGAGTAGATGGAATACTCTTACCGGATAGCGTGGATCTGCTTGTCAGCGACAACAGATCATAAACGCATGGAAGGACTCCACTCGAATCTGCTCAGCTGGACGAGGGCCCAATGGTAGACTTCCACACAGGATATCCAGATGAATGGCTGTAGTCCTGGACTGGAACCTCACCGTGGGTAAATTCGCTCAGACTTAGATTCTCGGCAGAAAAAGAAGATCGGCTTGTTCCAAAGCGACAATCGGTGGTGCAAAAAGTGGTATCCACTTAAAGGAGGGTAGGCACAATCAGATGCCCCAGTTGAAGTCCACTTGGACGAAACGCGTCGGGCTTGCTATACCTGCTCCCATATTGCTTTTACTACTTTTTTATGCTACAGTGATCACTTTTATGTTATTTGGTTTTACTACAATAAAACCGTATCCTCTTTTATCTGCACCATCCGGAGCATTGTTTTTTTCTTTCTCCTGCGTGACCTGTTTGGATACAAAGTTTTTTCATACTCCATGATTGTGCCTACCCTCCTTTAAGTGGATACCACTTTTTGCACCACCGATTGTCGCTTTGGAACAAGCCGATCTTCTTTTTCTGCCGAGAATCTGAGTCTGAGCGAATTTACCCACGGTGAGGTTCCAGTCCAGGACTACAGCCATTCATCTGGATATCCTGTGTGGAAGTCTACCATTGGGCCCTCGTCCAGCTGAGCAGATTCGAGTGGAGTCCTTCCATGCGTTTATGATCTGTTGTCGCTGACAAGCAGATCCACGCTATCCGGTAAGAGTATTCCATCTACTCCTGTTTTATCGTGCAGAATGTCCCCTCCATGACGATGATGTGGTCATATGTTTTCTACTGATGGACTTTTTTTCTGTGTTTCTATTATTTAATGGACACTCATTTACAGATTACTGTGGTTTAATTGCATTTATCCATGGTTCTTTATGCACTTCCTTAAGTGTTTTTTCACTAGCGCTACATGTTTCTTCACTATTTCTATCCAATTTTTGTCACATTGCTTGTGTAGCTGCTTATTTTATATCTCTAGATTAGCGCAGTTTTTTTCCTTTTTTTGCATTTTCACTAATCGAGAATGTCTGGCATTATATCCTGATGACATGCTATTGTTTCTTGAGGACCCTGGACACTCGCTTCGGGCGGCCCTGAGGATTCTGAATGATTTTACTACCTTTTCTGGCCTGAGGGTGAATTGGGGCAAGTCCTCCGTTTTACCCTTGGATGCCGGGGCCAGGGGAGGGGCGCATCCAACTATGCCCCTGCAGTGGGTCTCCTCCATCACCTATTTGGGAGTCAAGGTCACGGCCGACAGCACTGATTATATGGTGCTTAACTTGGTGCCCCTGTTGGCTTTCTTTAAGCAAAAGGCACAGGCCTGGCAGAAGCTACCGCTGTCCCTCATAGGAAGAATACATTTACTGAAGATTACAATTCTGACAGTCATTTTGTATTTCTTGCGGCATGCTCCAGTGAGGATACCTAAATCCTTTTTCAAGCAGCTAGATGGCATAACCAGTTCCTTTCTGTTGGCCCCTAAATTACCGCGCATAGGACTTAAAGTGCTGCAGGAGCCCTGGGGACATGGGGGGTTGGCTTTGCCTGACTGGAGGAAGTATTACCTTGCAGGGCAGCTGGTTTTTGTACACAGGTGGCTGACCTCCGATGCTGGGGATTCTGCCACAGTGGTGATGGCGGCCCATTTGGGGTCGTATGAGACCCTTTGTTTGGCCATTCACAGGGGAACGGGGTCTGGCCTGCCGCTGACGTTGTCCATGCGGGCGACTTTTAGGGCATGGGGGGAGGCAGTGGGGCTAGCCTGCCCCACTTACTTGGGTTTCTCGCCACAGACTCCCCTGTGGGGGAACCCCAAGTTGCCACACTTTCATTCCTTCCCGGACCCGATGGTGTGGGTGGTTAGGGGCATAAAACTTCTTAAGGACATAACCAGAGATGGGGTACTACTCACTTTTGACCAGCTCAAGGCCAGACATGAGCTTCCTAATTCGTATTTTTTCAGGTTTATACAGCTCTGTCACGCCTTCCAGGCTCAATTCTGGGAGATGGCGGTTGAGTCCATACCGTCAGCTTTGGAAGATTTGCTCATGGTGGACGACCTCCCTAAAACCCTGTCTGTCACATATAAGGAATTATTTAAAAAGAGCCCAGTGGCACTAACTAAATGTAGGGAGCGGTGGGAGAGGGAGGTCCCTGGTATAGATGGCAAGGATTGGGATAATATGTGGGATCACCCTTTTCAGCATTTGGTATCTGCTAGAGATAGACTGATACACTTAAAATGTTTGCACAGATTCTATTTCACTCCTGCAAGGCTTTCAGTTCTGTACCCGTCTGTCACCTCGGAATGTTGGAGATGCTCCTTTTCACCGGCTGATGCAAAACATATCTTTTGGGAATGCCAGCAGATAAAGGTATTCTGGGGGGAAGTGGCCTCCTGTATTGAAAACATCGTACAGGTGCCCATTCTTTTGTCAGTCCAGGTGTGTCTTTTGGGCCTGGTGGAGGGGGTGGTCCCCTCCAGGGCCCTTAGAACACTGTTAAATATTTTGTTCTTTTATGGGAGGAAGGCCATTCTATTTAAATGGAAATCACCTGCTTCCCCAAGCATAGCCTTTTGGAAGGGGCTTGTGAATTCCATGATGCCATACTACAAGGCGACATACCATTCCAGGGGGTGTGAGAAAAAGTTTGACAGGTATGGCAGGCATGGTATAATTCTGATACTACTGTGGGTTAGGATGGCCGGCTGTGTTGCCTGCGATACTTTGTGACCCTCTGGACCTGACTTGAGGGGCCCACGGGTATATCCCCTGAATGAACTGCTTGGTCCGCTGGGGTTAAATGTAAATGTACTTTATTATCTTATTGTTTTATGGCCACAAATGCCTATTATGGATAGCGGACTTGTGTACCAATTTATTTTCTTGAAGCCTGTTATCCGAGGGTGGTGGTGAACTGAGTTTTGGGTTGTTGGGGGGAGGGGGGTTCAGGATTGGGTTGCTGATTTCAGTGGAGCAGTCAGATACGTATGTTAGGTAGATTGCCTAGGTTGTTGACCATGTTGGTCGTGGAGGGGCCTGGTGTTTTGCTATGGCACACTCTTTTTCAATGTTTGTATGTCTTGTTTGGAAAATTTCAATAAAAATAATTTTTCAAAATAAAAAGTAGAACGAAACCCATCAGTTTAGCTTTCCCAAAAAAGCTACATTCAAGGCATGTTGTGAATGGTAACTCTCTCACAGTTGCTTGTGCTCCGATCAAATGGCTGGTGTTATAGCTGATCACATGTGCAGCACCATTGCAACTGCAAATCATCTTCCTGGAATCCAATTTTAAACAACCAAGGCTAAGATGGCAGCTTCCTTAATTGTAAAGAATAGGAGGGTTTAGTTCCACTTACAAGTTTTTGTATAGTCAGGGTAATTTTGCACAAAAAGGATTAAAATCTTCAGGTAATTTGTTGCCATAAATGCCCCATTTTACAGATTTCCCTTCACTTTCTTGCCCAGAGAGGCAGCAGGAGGTGGGAGGAAATCTCCTTCCTTCCCCGCTCTTATCTCTCTTCTCTGTGCAACACTCCCAGGATGGACCAGAGCGATTCAATGTTCAGGCGCCAACTAATCAGAATTGGTCAGTGCCTTCACAGTGAATAACTCTGAGACCCCCTATTTTAGATAAGTTGATCACTGCATTAGAGAAACTCATGTTTAATAATAGTGTGCATCGTGCCCTCTTGTGGATTCTTATGCCTCGTACGTACACACAATCGGAATTTCCGATGGAAAAAGTCAGATGGAATTTTTTCATTGGTTATTCGGGCCGTGTGTATGCCCCATCGGACTTTTTCGGTCAGAAATTCCGACGGAGTTAGAAAGAGAACGTGCTCGGAAACAATTCGACGCATGCACTGAAGCATTAAACTTCATTTTTCTAGGCTCCTTGTAGTGTTGTACGTCACCGCGTTTTTGACGGTCGGAATTTGGTGTGTCCGTGTGTATGGAATGGAATTCCGACGGAAACTCAGATTGTGTGTACAGGGCATTAGGAGTGTATAAAGCACAGGTGTCAAACATAAGGCCCACAGGCCGAATCCGGCCCTCCAGGCCATTTCATGTGGCCCTCGCACCTCTCCTGCAGCTGCAGAAGAGCTCCAGCCCTCCTCTGGTTCTTCTCAAGACCCTGTACTTTCTGCTTTCAAGCAATGCATCCAGCTTCTTCCCAGCAGCAGCATAAGGAAAGGGGGGTACGCTGTGATGTAAGGAAGTGGGGGACTCAACTTCTGATGTTGGGGTGGCTCTTGACATCCAATGTAAGGGGAGGGGATGTGCTGGACATCTAATCTTACACATACAACCGGCCCTTTTGTGGGCAATCATAATGCTGATTCGGCCCACAATGAAACTGAGTTTGACACCCCTGGTATAGAGAATGTTATAGAAAGTATATGAATGTTCCAAAAGATACTACTGTAAACTCTTTCATATACCCAGTGCAATAACTGGCCTCAGGTAAAATAGAGATGAATTTAGTGCACACAAAGTTGTTTTATATAGTGTGTTGATATTAAGGAATATATTTAAATACAAATATTTGTGTCTAGGGGTTGTAAAAGAGAAAGTGAATCCTCACTTCCTGTTCTGTCTGGAACTCCACACGGTAATGCAAGGCTTTCTCCCTGGTGTGGAGTGTCGTGCTCTCCCCCCTCCCTTGGACTACTGGAGAGTCAGGACGCCCACTAACACACAGCTCCTTTCTCTATCTGCAACGTAGAGAGCGACTCTCCTGTAGTCCAAGGGAGGGGGCGAGCACGACACGAGAAAGCCTTGCATTACTGTGTGGAGTTACAGACAGAAGAACAGGAAGTGAGGATTTCTCAGAAGAAATAAGGACATTTAAAAGCAAAATGGAAGGATGAGGTAAGTGAAGGAGGACTGCACTAAGGTAAAGGAAGCTATTTAGGAAACAAAAAATTACCTTTACAACCCCTTTAAACTTTAAAAATTTTCTGTATTTGTCTGAGCATACCAAACAAAAAATATACATGAACAATCATTGTACGTTGTTTTTCAGGCTGTTTATCATAATTTAAAGGCATTGGTCTTACGTCAGCAGCTGGAGAATATCCATCTTGATTCTAATAAAATTCAATCTTTTGTCATTGCCTGGGAAAGTGCGGGGCAAGAGACCATTGAGAAGTTCAGACAACGGATTTTAACCCCAAAAAAGGTAACCATTTATAACATGTAGTACATTTATTTTAGTTTTTTCTTTTGTTTTAGTTACAGTGTGCTTTTTGTACTAAAAAGTTAGTAGTGTGTTTTGCCTTTACCTCCATCCTGCATATGACCATCAGGACCCCTGCTTGCTCTGGGGATTGGAGTTGTAGTATCCTTCGCTGAGCTTGGCTAAAAGCTGCAGGTAGGTTGGTGTGATTCCAGGAGCCATTGTGGTTTGTACTCATGAGAACTTCTGTATGTTCAGGTTATTCATAGCAGCCAGGAGAATTAGCAAAATTGAGTGGACCCAAAGCAAGGGTTAAGAAAAGTGGGGAAAAAAGTGTTCTTATAACTGACTTCCAGGAAAACAACTAAATATGTATGAAGGACCTTGTTTACTATTTGTTTTTCTTTTTTGTCTATTCAGTCCTGGGTTTTACACAGCCCTGTCAGCATAGGTAGAAGGATGACACCATTTGCTCTAAAAAAGTTAAGAGATACGGTGGTGTCACCTCTCCTCCCGGAGCCTGCTGATTGGAAAGTAAGGGAGCAACATAGACTGATTAGGTCATCTCTCTAATAGAAGTGATCCCTAGCATGTTACTTTTCTCTAATCATCATCTGTAGCCTGTCTGCAGACTTGTAGGATGCTCATAGTCTCCAATAAAACGAATGTTACTGTAGAAATATAAACTTGGCCTACCTTAGGATTTAACTTCAGTGAGAAACTCGGTATTCACTTAACATTCAACATTTTTTTCATCCCTGGCGAGTAATTGGTCACCCTCACAAGGCTGATGCTGAAGTCCACTATAAGGCAGAACATTTGGTACTGCAGGCTGATTTGGTCGACTAGTTTTAAGGCCTGGCAATCTGCTCTGATTTCTGGCTAGTGTAAGTAGTATGTAGGGCAGTGTCAGGGGTTAATATTAAGTAGGGTTGTGTCCAGGGGTCAGTAGTAGGAGGGCACGGCATGACGCAGGGGGGTCAGGAGGTCACGGCACTGGCGGGTCAGAAGGTCACGGCACTGGTGGGTCAGGAGGGCTGGGGTGTCAGTAAGGCATGGTATGGGGGGGGGGGTCAGAAGAGTATGGTTTTGGGGCGTTAGGAGGTCACGGCACTGGGAGGTCAGGAAGGTAGGGTACTGGGGTGTCAGGAGGGCTGGGGTGTCAGGAGGTCATGGTATTAGGGGCTCAGAAGAGTATGGTATTGGGGACCAGGGAGAATAGTACTGTGGGGTCAGGAGGGTGCAGAGTAGTGCAGCGAAGCAGCATGTTCTGGAGCAGGGGTGTCAAACTGGTGGCCCTCCAGCTGTTCCGAAACTACAAGTCCCATCATGCCTCTGCCTGTGAGAGTCATGCTTGTAACTGTTAGCCTTGCAATGCCTCATGGGACTTGTAGTTTTGCAACAGCTGGAGGGCCGCCAGTTTGACACCCCTGTTCTGGAGGGATTGGAGAGGAGGTGGGGGGGGGGTGGGAAGGAGCTCACTATATACAGGGCTCAAGGAAAGAGCTTGGGCGCATTCATACAAGAGTCAAACCCACCTGATCTATTCCGGAGGCTTTCATATGATTGGCTGGGGGGGAGGGGGTGCCTCGCAGTCAAGGATTGGCCGATTGCGCGCCTGCTCCACTCTGTAGAAAGTGCTGGGTCCGCGAGCCAGGGATGTCTTTGCAAGCTACCTATCACCTCTCAGCCTTTGACAGGTAACTTGCAATCGATCAAGGTTGCCGACCCCCACTCTAGTGGATTCCTAGGAGTGTATAGAAAATGTTAGAGAATGTATTTGAATGATACAAAAGCAGTTTGGCATTTATCTGAGCTCTTTGCCAGTCTATGTTGCTGTACCAGGGAGCAGTTAAAGACCTGGCAGGTGGACAAACCCTGCTCCAGTCCATCCAAAAGAAGAAGAAATGGAGTTTTCTTTAATGTCTACTCTTGTTCTCTGGTTAATTTCTTTTTCTCCCAATGCTGGTACATTTCACTATTAGCTTTTATATAAGGTGGTTTCTATCGTAACTTTTAGATTTCTTTAAAATATATTCCCATCCCATAGCTTATAGAATGTATTGGTATTTGAAAAGGGAAGGGATACTTTTTTTTTCACATTTCTGGACTTCTAGGTAGTGACACTGACGATTTGTGTGTCTTTCTTTGGACACATTCAGTATGAATGCTTCCTGCCTAGGACTTGACAGCGTAATCTCCATTAGCACTGCTGACAAAGATCATGGTCCTGTTAGGCAGCTGAATCACACAAGTCATGCATCAAAATTAGCAGGGCATACAGCATGTCATTGGGATCATCCTGAATCATGTCTTTGTCACTATTAGATCTGAGTTATAATTTCTCAAGAAAGCTAAGGAAGACCATGCATGGCAGGTGGACAAGAAGATATGTCACCTTAGTTAATGGAAAGTGAGCTATCTGCCTATATGCCAACCCACTGTGACCTGCCACAATGCCCACTGCTACTGCTGTCCATACCACACATGTGGTTATCACTTCCTAGATCAGTGCCTATTTAATCTAGGTTGTCTGTTGCATAACATCTGTATCTCATAATACCTACGTCTTGCTGAAGGGAATGCTTACTGACTTTAAATATACATGGAAAAGAGCCCAGATTTATGCAAATAAGCTTATTAGTATATGTACATTTAAAAAAAAATCTTGTTCCTGGTGTGATATTCAGGGAATTTGCTGGGACACTGGACGCCCCACTTGTTTGTCACAAAACACAATCTTTATTGTGACCTTGCGGCAAACTTTTCCTAAATCCACAGCTTACTAAATGGGGTAAGGCTTCACCTTTTCGACGAATACCCAATAATGTGCAAGGAAAATAAAAAAAACAGCATTTTTGCTGTTATTTTTGCTTGCACATGATTGGATCATGGAAGTCAGCAGAGCTTCTGCTTATTTACTAAGCTCTGGAGCAACTTGCAGAGTGCATCCTCACTTTTCAAAGTGCACAGTCTATTGCCTTTAGTAAATCAACCCCATTGGCTTACTTCAGCTACATAATGTCCATATCACAAACAGACGTACAAGTACATAGAGTTAGCAGCAGCCATTATACCTGGCTATGTAGGGAATGGACCACCTCCTGACACCATGCTGAATCCAGGGTATCCTACAGTGGGTGACTGCGATATTGTGTCAATCTCGCTCCCTTTCTTGGCGAGATTGACCACCTACGAGCCCCATTGCGGGAGCCACCGCCGAGCCGGCTCCCCGCGATGGGGAAAAAAGCCGTCATAGAAGCAACGGGGATCCGACTTGGATTCCTGCCAATTCTAGCCGCAGCGTTTGGTATGAATCATGAGGGGGAAATCCACGCCAAATTTAAAAAAAAAAAACGGCATGGGTTCCCCCCCAGGGGCATACCAGGCCCTTAGGTCTGGTATGGGTTGTAAGGAGAACCCCCCCCCTACGCCAAAAAAACGGCGTGGGGGTCCCCCTACAATCCATATCAGACCCGTATTCACACCGGCCGGTCAGGAAAGGAGTGGGGACGAGCAAGCGCCCCCCCCCCTCCTGAGCCGTACCAGGCTGCA
The DNA here is from genome assembly GCF_905171775.1 of Rana temporaria. Taxonomy (NCBI): domain Eukaryota; kingdom Metazoa; phylum Chordata; class Amphibia; order Anura; family Ranidae; genus Rana; species Rana temporaria. The sequence continues at coordinate 144,268,125 of NC_053489.1, forward strand.
TGCCCTCAACATGGGGGGGTTGGGTGCTCTGGGGCAGGGGGGGCTCACTGTCCTAGAGCACCCTGTCCCCATGTTGATAAGGACAGGCGGGGGGCTTATCGAAATCTGGGAGCCCCCTTTAATAAGGGGGCCCCCAGATACCGGCCCCCCACCTTAGGTGAATGAATAAGGGGTACATCGTACCCCTACCCATTCACCTGGAGGCAAAGTGTCAATAAAAATAAACACATGACACAGGGTTTTAAATTTTTTTAGTCAGCTTCGGGGGTCTTCTCCGCTCTCCGGGGGTCTTCTCCGCTCTCCGGGGGTCTTCCCCACTCTCCGGGGTCTTCTCCACTCTCCGGGGGGTCTTCTTCCATCTTCTCCACTCTCTGCTGTCGTCTCGGCACTCCCCGGTTCTTCCCCCCGCTCGCTCTCCGGTGCCTTCTCCTTCAGGGCTGGCCGCTGCTATCTTTGTGTTAGCTCAATTACTAGCGGTGACGCAGCCCGCTCTTCCCGCTGTAATGCCGGGTGCGTGGCTCGCACCGATTTATATAGGCCTCTTATGATGTCACAGTCCCATCATGCTCCGGGAACCTACCAACGTGGAAGGCAGTGCTGGAAAATAATGGTGGCCACACAAAATATTGACACTTTGGGCTCAATTTGGACATTTTCACTTAGGGATGTACTCACTTTTTTTGATAGCGGTTTAGACATTATTCGCTGTGTGTCAAGTTATTTTGAGGAGACCTCAAATTTATACAAGCTGTACACTCACTACTTTACATTGTAGCAAAGTGTAATTTCTTCAGTGTTGTCACATGAAAAGATATAATAAAATATTTACAAAAATGTGAGGGGTGTACTCACTTTTGTGAGATACTGTATATTCCGTTTGAGCACCATGTTTTAGAATCTTATGTAACAGTTGGTTTATTATAGTTTTATGAAATTTAATTTACAGTATTTTACTAATTAGCATACTTGCAAAGTAATATTTTATTTCTTACTTTTGTTTGAGCTTTAATTTCAATGCCTACTTTGTATTTCTCTGTAATATATGTTCATAAAAATGTAAATTCATTAACTCTTTTAACCACTTCCCGACGGCCGTACGAATATGTGCGGCCGCAGGGTGGTTCTAAATCTCTAACAGGACGCATATATGCGTCCTCCGCTCTTCCAGACCACTAAAGGGAGCGCGCGCGTGCCCGCCGCATTCCTGAGATATCGATGCGTGTGCCTGGCGGCCGCGATGTCCGCCAGGCACTCGCGATCGGCGGCTACAGGGACAAGACGTGGAGCTCTGTGTGTAAACACAGAGCTCCACGTCCTGTCAGGGAGAGAGGAGACCGATCTGTGTCTCTTGTACATAGGGACACAGCATCGGTCACCTCCCCCAGTCACCCCCCTCCCCCCACAGTTAGAACACACCCAGGGAATACATTTAACCCCTTCCATGCCCCCCTAGTGTTAACCCCTTCACTGCCAGTCACATTTATACAGTAATCGGTGCATTTTTATAGCACTGATCGCAGTATAAATGTGAATGGCGCCAAAAATGTGTCAAAAGTGTCCGATGTGTCCGCCATAACGTCGCAGTCCCAATAAAAATCGCAGATCGCCGCCATTACTAGTAATAAAAAATTATAATAAAAATGAATAATAATTCTGTCCCCTATTTTGTAAGCGATATAACTTTTGCGCAAACCAGTCGCTTATTGCGATTTTTTTTTTTTACCAAAAATATGTAGAAGAATTCGTATTGGCCTAAACTGAGAGAAAAAATTATATTTTTTTTAAAAAAAAATTGGATATTTATTATAGTAACAAGTAAAAAATATTGACTTTTTTTCAAAATTGTCGCTCTTTTTTTGTTTATGGCGCAAAAAATAAAAAACGCAGAGGTGATCAAATACCACCAAAAGAAAGCTCTATTTGTGGGGAAAAAAGGACGCCAATTTTGTTTGGGAGCCACATCGCACGACCGCGCAATTGTCAGTTAAAGCGACGCAGTGCCAGAAGCTGAAATTTCACCTGGTCAGGAAGGGGTATACGTGCCCAGTAAGGAAGTGGTTAAATTCATTATTTCTTATTGCAGTACTCTACAGTTTGCTGCCTTTCAAAGCTGCACATGGTTTTCTTTTTACTGATTTTAGGGCCTGTAGTTTTTGACAAATGAAACCTTCTCATAAAACATACGTAAACTGTAACATTGAACTTTCCTTTTTAAATATATAGTTGAAAGCATTTTGTTCTATCTATTTGATACATAAAGAAGGCACAGAGCCGCAAACACAATACACATTTTACTGCAGATGGAGCTCCTTGCTTCTTTCAACATATTTTGAATTGCCACCTTTCAGGGGGGGAGGAGTGGGGACAGGTATCCTTTCCCACTTCCGGGATTCCGGGCCATGGCCTGTGACGCCCGCGCGGGGCTCCCTTCTCCTCCCCAGCTGCTGGGCCAGTAGGAGAGAGGAGCATGTGCAGTAAGGTTCTCGGCGTGAAGATGAAAGGCTACACTGCCGGGTACCCTTACCCGGGTGCCGACATCGCTGGACTCCAGGACAGGTAAGTGTACATTTCTTAAAATCCAGCAGCTGCAGTATGTGTAGCTGCTGGTTTTTAATTTAGTTCTTTGGGGCGGAACACTGCTTTAATTGAGTAAATGACCACCAATAATGAAGAGAAGTGACAGCTTGTAGCTTTCAAACTCCAGAGGGAGTGCAAGTCATCACCAACATTAGGAATCCTATGGGACATTCAGCGTGTGCAGTGCGGCCATCAACTTGTGCAACCAGCACTGTGTGAATTGCAGCCCGAAGTTGAGGAGTCCTTTAAATTGTTTAGTTACAGTTTATTGGGGTATCCCATGCTCCATATCCCCATCCAAGTTCATGTACCGATAAAAAACCTTAAAATAAGCCCTACACTGTTTCCTGAGTCAGTGGAAGAATTAAGAAAACGCTGTGTGCCTTGCTGTGTGTGCCCTAGTGAGAGAAAAAGAGCCAAATTCATCTCATTTGGGGGTGTGCTTCATGATGGCAACGTTCCAGTGTCCCCAAAGTCAGAATGTTTTTCTTACTTTAAAGCCAAAATCAGGAGTTTTTTTATGCTTTATTTTAGGGTTTAATGTGATGCTGTCATAGGGTGGAAGCTCTTTGATTATCTTTCATATAGCATCTAAGGCTGGGCTATATGTAGTTACTAGCGGTATGTGGCTTTTGTCTCTCTATATTGTAGCATACTTTAACTTTGGAGTTTCACTGTTGTGTTTATATATACCAAAAAGTGCAGTGCTAAAAACACAGTAAATAACAAAGAGGTGTAAACTTATAAAACTATAAATCATTAGTGATAAATGGGGGAAAAAAAACGTAATACCAAAATGTTTTTTTTTTTTTTTTTCAAAAAGTCCACCATACTAGTCCATCATAAACAGAAAAGTGATTCTCTGTCATGCTCTGTGATGTAAAACACCTGGTGAAAGGTCCGTCGTGGCTAACTGAAAAGATGATGTGCAATGTTCCCCGACCAAAAAGTGTGTTGCAGCTTCTTACCAGAAGGTATTGACCACTGTGCTACAGATGGTCAAAAAAGGGATTAAGGTCTCCTTTCCGACCGTTCAGTCTCCACAGTCTGTGCCAATGACAAGTGTCTCCAAAAATGCGCAGGTGTAAGGCATTTCTCCAGGCTCACCCCGGACACAATCCCGACCATTCAATAGGATCAAACGTGCAGGGTGACGTCACTGTCATAGCCCCCACCCTACGCGTTTTGTCATAGATGACATCATATGGTGGGCGGGCTAGAAAACTGTAGTGTTTATACTAGGTTTAATGATTCTTATCACTGTAGATCCTAATCTCCAGAAAGAATGAACTACATTGGAAATACTACAGGCATACTCTGTACCATACACAATTTACATAGATTAGCATAGGTATCTGGACCAAAATCTTTTCTGCCAGAAAAATTGTACATTTCTTCCAGACACCCTGTCATTTTCTAAATACTTTTTCACACTTTTGTCAAAACATTACACCTTCTTTAAGACAGAAGGAACAGGAACTTGCAGTACAACCCCAATTCCCAAAAAGTTGTGAGGCCATGTATAATCTACATACAAGGAAAAATTCTCATAAACTCATAAAATGTACAATTTTAGGAAAAAAAAGGGACATTTTGAAATTGATGGCAGCAACACATCTCAAAAAAAGTTGGCACAGAACAACAAAAAGCTGGCAAAGTAAGTGGTACTAACAAGGAAGAGCTGGAAGAACATTTTGCAACCAATTAGGTCAGTTGCAAATTTTTAGAAGTAGTTTTTCACAGATTGGTGAACCTCTGCCCATCTTTACTTTTGACACACTCTGACTCACTAACATGCTTAGTGACCTGTTGCCAATTACAGGCAGTGCCCTACTTACAAACATCTGACTTACAAATGTCTCCTACTTACAAACAGAGGGAGAGAACAGGAGGTGAGAAGAAATCTACCCCTAGGAAGGGAAATTCTCTCCTGTAAGAGTTAATATGGAAAAAAGTTGTCTCCTCTCCACGGATTCTTTATCACCAGTCCATCTTTCCCCAACAACCCAACATTTTCAAAATCCAATTGTCTTTGGGATAGAAAGTGAGGTGAAATCTTCTGAAAGAGGGCACAGACGGCAAAACAAACGTTACAGAGGTGATAACCCTTCCCTGTGCTATCCAAAAAGCTTAAAAATAGATTTTTGGGCTGGAGCTACACAAACAATGTACCTGTTCCAAATTACAAACAGATTCATCTTAAGAAAAAGCTTACAGTCCCTATCTTGTTTGTTAGCCGAGGACTGCCTGTAAACAAATTAGCTGCAAAATATTCTTCCAGCTCTTCCTTGTTAGTATCACTTACTTAGCCAGCTTTTTGTTTCTCTGTCCCAGCTTTTTTGAGACATGTTTCTGCCATCAATTTCAAACCTACCTTATTTTTTCCTAAAATGGTACATTTTATCAGTTTAAACATGTGATATATTTTCTGTTGTGGATAAAATATGTGCTTTTGAGACTTGAAAATCCATTGTATTTAGTTTTTATGTAGATTTTACATGGTGTTCCAACTTTTTAGGAATTTGGGTTGTACTAATGAGATATTCTTTGCACTTTTCCTCCAATCAACATGCTCCATGCATTAGATTCACAACTCTATACAGTACAGCAGGGGTCTCCAAACTTTTCAAACAAAGGGCCACTTTAATGTCCTCCAGAACTTAGGAGGGCCGGATTGTGGCCAACGGGGGCAGAAAATGTCCCGGGCCCAGCACCGGTAAGAATAAATGTGGCCTCAGGGTTGGTGGTCAGTAGGAGGAGGAGTAGGGCCCCTATTAGTAGGAGGAATAGTATCCCATCATTGATATCAGTAGAAGAAATAGCGCCCCCTTGTTGGTGTCAGTGGAAGAAATAGTGCCTCGTATCAGTGGGAGGAATAGTGCCCCAAGGGCCGCATAAAGGCTAGCAAAGGGCCACATCTGGCCCTCTGGCTGCAGTTTGGAGACCCCTGCAGTACAGGAAAGGAAAATTGAGTTCTAGTGCTGCTTTTTACTCCTCCCTTCTCTTCTGTAGCTTTGAGGTTCTAAAGACGCAAGATATTGTAATTTTTTTTATTTTCTTCTTTTTAATAAAGTTCATGGACATGTTTTCTTTTTCAACCATACTCTGTATGTAACTATAGTTTCTTTACTCTCTCTTGTTGTAACCATTACAGTGACATTTTCAGAGTCTAGCATTTTCATGTTGTATGCATTGAAGATACAATACATTAGATATTATTATTATATTTCTATACCCGATTTATATAGCGCCAACATTTTATGCATCGCTTTACAATGTAGAGGGGGGGAAGCACAATTACAGTACAGTCCAATACAGAAGATACCAGAGGGCCCTGCTTGTAGAGCTTACATTATAAAGGGAGGGGGTGGTGGTACAAAAGAATAGCATTGTGGTTTTATATATTAATAGTTCAAAGATCAATACTCTTCAATAACTCACAGCTAAACAATGGATATTGGTTTTCAGCACATTATTGTAGGAAGACAAATAGATTTTGATTTCTGATTGGTTGCTATGGTTTCTGCACATAGCACATCCCTTTTTGCCCTTGGTATGTAAGTGAAACATGTGAATATATATTTAGTTGAGAGCATTGTTTAAGTCATTGCACTATATTATCCTTTGTATCTGCTATGTTGTTTGATGAATCTCTCACATTAATTTGGAGCAGAGCAGTAGTGCCCAGGTCTCCTTCATATGACATTCCCACATAATCATTAAGCCGCTAATAGAAATGTAGTGACTATTCCAGCTTTGTCAGGTTCATCTTATTTATGGACTTGTAGCAGATTTTAGCTTTGTGCTATTAGAAGCGTATCGGTAGGGCTTTAAAGGCAATCTTTTAGCATTGAAATGTTGGAGTGGCCAATGCTGAATTGCTTTTGAAGGTGTATACTCTAGTCCTGTTAAATATGTGCATAGCAGATGTCTTGACACCTCATATGGACTCGCTTGTTCCAGGTCAGAGACTCACAATGTGAGGAACAAAGGTCACAAATGGTAACCCCAAACCATGCTTTTGGACACATGAAGGGACAGGGTCTGGATTTAGAAAAAATAATTGCCCAGCACCAATCGCCCCCAGCTATTTAATATAACCTAAGCTTCAACCTCCCCTCAGATGCCTACTACTTCTATCTGTGTGTGTGTGTGTTTGTGTGTGTGTGTGTGTGTGTGTGTGTGTGTATATGTATGTATGTGAGTGTGTGTGTATAAATAAATATATTTATAAATCTTGAACTTGTCCTTTAAAAAAATGTTGCTATATTTGAAATTAGGAATTCTATAGTTTGGACACTATTGAGCCTCTTTAAAATTGTTTTAGTTGCATTACATTGCTTTAAAAACTCATACATTAGAGCAGGGGTGCCCAACCTTTTGAAGAGTGAGGGCCATTTAAGCGACGTGGTAACTGGTCGCGGGCCACATTGAGTGGAGCGGACACGGATGACATGCATACTGCAGAGCGGACACGGACGCAGCCCACTCTACTCTATGGGCCCTCCGATCTGATCTGCCCAGACGGAAGGGGACAGATCTCTTTCTATTTTTTTTAGCGGATCGAATTGGAGGTAGGTGGGTGTAAATGGACACAAGTTTGTTTTCATCTGGCGCTCCACAGAGGTGAATGGAGGGTCCAATTGGGTCGGCCTGATCCTGTGAAAGGGGCCTAAGGGTGCTTTCACACTGCTGCGATGCAGTTTACCCACACCGAGGGTGCAGTGCAGTGCACCTGTGGCTTTCCTGTGGGTTAGCTGCACTTTTCTATAGATTTCTATTATATCCTGCAAGTGTGGTGCACTTTCAGAAGGTGAACCAAACCTGCAGGTACCGTATTTATCGGCGTATAACACGCACAGCCGTATAACACGCACCCTAACTTTAAGGCCCCATACTCACGAGCAAACATGTCTGCTGAAACTGGCCCGCAGGCCAGTTTCAGCAGACATGTTTGGTCGTGTGTGGGCGCGAGCGGGCCGAATTCCAGCAAACATTTGCCCGCCGGGCCTTTTCCCAGCGGACAAATATTCCTGGACTTGTTTTAAAACAGTCCGCTGGAATCCTGCCCGCTCGGACATGTACGGTCGTCAGTACAGACCTACCGTACATGTCCAGGCGCCCGCCGTCCCTCGCATGCGTCGAATGACTTCGACGCATGCGTGGAAGCATTTTAAAGGCGGGCCGCCCACGTCGCCGCGTCATTGTCGCGGCGACACCGCGTCATCGACGCGGCGACACCGCGGACACGCCCCGCGTATTGTTTACGCGCGGACTTCTGTACGATGGTGTGTACAACCATCGTACAGAAGCCCTCTGGCAGACATGTATGGTGAAAACGGTCCGACGGACCGCTTTCACCATACATGTTTGGTCGTGAGTACCCGGCCTAAGAGGGAAGTTTCGGGAAAAAAACTTTCCACAGCCCACGGTGTATAACACGCAGGTACAGTTTACCCTTTATTTTCAGAGTAAAAAAGTGAGTGTTATATGCCAATAAATACAGTAATTACAGAAATCTACGGCTCAGTGCAAGTAACCCGCAGGCACACTGTGCTACACCTGCAGATCAGTTTAAAAGCAGCCTAGTAACCAATGCAGAAGATATGCCCATATATACACTGTAATTTTAGTAATGAACTGAAATATAATAACCGAAAATAAGTCAGGCAGAGCACATTTGGTATCACTCCGACAGGAGCCGGTACTATACAGGAAGCATTGGCTTATGTGTGTCTGCTCCACAGCCCCTTGCTTCCTCTACTTCTCGTTTCATTCACAACACCAATGCTCTGAGATAAAGGGTTGGGAACCCAAGATCTTGGCTTGCCAACCCACCATCACAGAGCAGGAGGGCTCCCCGGGCCATATGTGGCCCCCGGGCCACTGGTTGGGCACACTTGCATTAGAGCATCAATTGGCCCACCTCTCTATGGCTAAAATAATTTGGCTGATTACTAAAAGAATTCGAAAATGTTAACACGGTAAATTGTGTGAAGATTTACTTCAATTACCCAATCATGTGAAAAGTCGATCCATATTTACTTATTTTATCTGCACAAGTCATTGTGAAAAAAAATATGAACATTCTCCACTTCTTTAGTATATGGGGCTCATATTGTTAAAGGACCATCATCCTGAAAAAACTTGTATTCTGATAGCTGTATGGGGTAGATACATGTAATGATCATATTTATTCCTTCGTGATTAGGGCTGGAGCAAAATATAATGTTGCCAGTGAGGCTTTAGCAAATGCAGCATTATTTTTAATTTAAAGAGGAGCTCCAGTCATTTCTGTAGTTATTAAACGTCAGGAGCTACAAAAAGTGCAACTGCTGACTTTTGGGCTACGTTCACACTGATGCGAATTGCATGCTGGTTTCCCAGTATGCAATTTGCATGACAGGCGAGTGTGACCGGCTCTCAATGGAGCCGGTTCACACATCTCCGGGGCGGCCATTGAGCGGATTGCACAAGGGTCCTGTGCATCTTCTGGTCTGTTTCAGGTCCAAATTCAGGCAAAAATTTGGGCCTGATTCATCCCTGAAACGGAGAACAGGGACGCATCGGACCCCTGCTGTGAGCCGCATCTGAAAATAGCATGAACCCAGACTTAATAAACACATGCTCACCTGTCCCGCAATCCAGCGATATGCTCACCTGAGCCATCGCTTCTCTCCCAACATCTCTCCCTGGTGCTGGCATTTCAACTATGGCTACCCAGCTGTGACAGCTTGCGGGTTCACAGCTGGGTTTGCACTGCACATGCGTGAGTCGTGCTGTGGTCCCGCAGTCATTTGGGACATGTGACGATCGAGTCGAAACTGGGTTCCCGCTCTCCCATGAAAACCAGTGCCTTGCCAATGCAGAGTAAAGCAGCAGGTTCACTTTAATGTCTCCCTTCCCAGTAGCAAATATTATGCTTTACTCCATTCTTTTCAGCCGTCGGCAGTGAAGAGAATATCTGGTACTTCCAGGTATGGAGTAACATGTGACCCACTGCCCTTTCTCTCATCTGACAGCACACCCTGCTTGGCCCAGTGCTATCAAATTAGGTTGGGGAAAGAGTCCCCAGGTTTCCTTTTTCTGGCAACTTAACAGAACAGCAGGAAAGCGAAGCAAAGGGGAGTATGCCAAGTATTGAAAATAACCCGGTACCCCGCATAGACAAAGTGCAGGTTTATTGACAAAAAAAGACTTGCCACAACTACTAAAATACTACCACAACTACTAAAAAGTGCTCTAGTTTCTTTTACCCACTTGGTGATCACGTAAATGTGAAATAATATACTGTTATAAACAGCCATGGTCACAACCCCTGTCACTGTCACATACACTGAATAGCTTGGTTGGCATGGAAATATGAAAGATAATATAAATATTTGTATGTAAAATATAAAAGAAGGAACTTCTTTACATGTAAAAATGATTTATTATTATCAAAACATGAGATTTCTTTTTGCCCATCATTCTATTGACAGTCAACCCTAGCCTACTATAAATCATTAGAATAAAACAAAGACCTACCATATAATACACCATATCAAATCATCATACAACATAACACTCCATAAAATGGAATGATTAATATTAATATCAGGAAATAGGATCATATTTTAAAAATTAAACCATGCTATCATTTATTATGTATCACTAGCTTCTAGCCACTATTACTTTTGATCTATTTTATAAAATATAATACCCTCTACTTCATTTAACCTCTGAGAAACTCCCATTAAAATAAGTTCTATAAACATGTCACAGCCATTTAGTGACCTGCAAAGATTAGCCGCGGTGTAATAATTACATAATTACCCTCAATAGTGCATGACTTTGATGAATGAGGCACTTCAGTTCCTCATACAGACCAATAGGTTAATTAGGTTACTGTTTTGTGATTATTGTTTTGGGCAAGTTAAGGGATGAAGTATAATGAATATGCTTCCCAGAGCCACTCTGTACAATTTACATTCATGTGAAATGTAAGTGCGTCCCATGGAAATGTTTGACTTTTCTCAACATATTTGAATGGGCAAACATCCATTCAATTAGTGCTTACATATAAAGGTGATATACCGGATATACTCAAGTATAATTTTCAGCACATGTTTTTGTGCTGAAAATGCCCCCCTCAGCTTCTACTTGAGTCACCTTTTTGTTGCTGATTTCCTGGATTTGGGGACCCGGTACCGGCCAGCCGTAGGTCCCCTGGACCCCAAACTCGGAACACATGTAGCCCCACTCTTCCGCTGCAAGTGTGCAGGAAACCTACGGCCGGGGAGCATCGATTTTTCGAAGCCGGCCACCCCTTCCATAGACTCCCATGTTAAGCGGTCATTTCTCCTGTGACTTTGGGGACCCGGTACTAGCCGGGTCCATGACTAGACGTCAGTCTAGTCATGGGCACAGTGAGGCATGGACACAATGGGGCATGCACATGGACACAGTGAGGCATGAAGATGGAAATCCTAGGCTTATACTCGAGTCAATACGTTTTCCCAGTTTTTTGTGGTAAAATTAGGTGCCTCGGCTTATATTTGGGTCGGCTTATACTCGAGTATATACGTTACTTGAAAAAACCCCAAGACAAAAATGCCTTCTTAATTATTTTTTCAACAGAATATGAATAGTAATGATTTACTGGACCCTTGGCCTCGAAAGCTGGCATTGTCCTCTTTAGCAGAAATTGCTTCTTGTAGGCATTTTGCATAACTGCCCACCAGTTTCTGTCATCAACTCACTCAATGTAATTTTATGACCTTCCAGCCAGCTCTGTAGAAATTATCTGTCATTTTAAAACTACGATACTTGCTGATTATTTTTCTAACAGTGGAAAAATAAGTCTTTAAATCCCTTGCTTAACTCACATATGCATCCACAACCTTTGTGAGGGCTTTAGGGTGCATTCACACATACGATAGCACCCTGCTGGTGTTTACATGCGAGAACCTCAGTGAGAGTTTCTGCGATTAGCTGCAAGTAGACAGCCCCATTGAAAGCAATTGGAGGCTGCCAGCTCTCGCAGCTAATCGCACCCACGTGCATGTAATCTCTTATGCTGTGATCACGTGCACTACAGTACAATACATTATCCAAAGGCAAAACTTTAAAAGCCTTTACAGGTTACTATTTTAGAGTTAAACAGGAGGTCTGGTGCTAGAATTATTGCTCTCACTCAAACTGAGGTTTGTGCCGATAACACGTGGTGCGATCATCTTTTACATATGCGTGCTGGACCTACGTGTATGTGAGTGGGTAACAGGGGTGCTTTAAACTTTTTTAATTTTATTATTTATTTTATTTGCAGTTTTTTTTTGACAGGCCCCAATCTCTCTGTTCTCCAAATCAAACTGAGATCAGTTTGAATGTCTGCATACAATCCATTTAAAGTAGAAGTACAGCTAATGCTTGTTTGGCTGTACTTCTCCTGTGGAAAACAGGAGTGCAGATCGTTCTGCATTCCTGTGACCCGTTTTTAGCAGACAGCGGGCTAAAGCCCTTTGTTGGCTGATGTCAAAGAGCTGGTTCAGGCTTGGGGAAAGATTGCGACCATATGTTTGGGATCCGTCCACATGCCTGGACTGGCACCCAGCTCAGCCTCTCGGCGAGTGGTATGAACCACCTTCCACTGACTGTAAAAGTGATTTGGTGGCTGTAGAGCTTCTTGCATTAGGCTTTCTGGTAAACTGCTTCCATCCAAGGCCGTATATATATACTGCCTAAGGACGTGAAGTGGTTAAACTCACTTCTGTCAGCAACTGGAAGAAAGTCAATTTTAATAGAGTGAATTATTCTTTGCTATGTTGCAGTGTCCTTAATTATTTTAAAATTGTTAAAGAGAAACTTCAGTGAAAGACCAAACATTTTAAAACCTCCTAAACCAGCCACAGATGTTGGTGATGACATTTAGGAAATTTACACACTGCTCACTTGTGCTGTGTAGGCAGCCATTTTAGGTAAGTGCAGGTGAAGCCAGTTGCCAGGATATGCATACTAGACACACTATCACACTTACACATGCACACCGCCTGCAGTTCTGGTCATACTTGATAGAAGTAGCGATCTCCTATGCTGCCGTTGAACTGACCCGATTTCTGGAGCGCTCTCTGCAAGCAGAAATGTGTTCCTGGCCGGTGCGTTCCCCACTGCGCCCTCCAGCGATCATTCTTGCTCCATGTATCGCTCGCATTGCCAGTGTTGTTGGGCGATCGGAGGATCATTCATCCAGCCTCTAAAGGACTGGACACGCCTCTCTGCCTTGCTCCGCCCTCTTATAGATTGAGCTATATAGCCTGTGGACAAGCCTCTCTGTCCTCCTTCCCATGCCCTCTCAAAGACTCAGCTATAGCCTGTGAACACACCTTTCTGCTGTCCTTCCTCCACCCTCTCAAGCACGGAGATCTCAGGAGAAGAAAAAAAAAGCTACCTAAAGACTGGGATTTATGGTGTAGATATCCCAGGAGTCAAGAGGAGAACACACTACGTAATTTGCTTTAAGTGGTTGTATACCCAAATTTGACCCTTTTACCTACAGGTAAGCCTATAATAAGGCTTACCTGTAGGTAAAATTAATATCTCCTAAACCTGTCTCGCATGCGCGAGAGTGATGTCGTCACGGCTCCGGCCACTCACAGTGCCGAAGGCAGAAGACACGCTGAGGGCAAGATGTCAGCTCCCTCGGCGTGGACCGGGCTCTGATACGGGGGCTTCGTTCTGAGGTAAGTATTTCATAATGAGGTTGTATGCATTATGCCTTTGCCTTGCAGGTTTTTTTTTTTTTAATGTGCGGGTTTAAAACTGCTTTAAGTGATAATAGCAGGAAGTAGAGAGGGAAAATAAAAAAAGGTATGTAGAGATCTAAAAAAAAACTTTTTTAATACCCATTAGTGGTATTGGAGGGGGAAAGGATTCCAACAAGATCAACTTTAAAAAAAAGACTGAAGTTTTACTTTAAATCCCACATGAAACCATGCATTTTATTATTGTTATGCAGGCTGCATACAATGTAAAGAGTATGTGTGTTTTTATGCTTAATGTGTTAAAAGTGGTTTACCACTACATTAAGCTGCCAAATGCCTGGGACCAATAAACTGCCAAGTACAATGGTTCTGGACTATTGCCCACACAAAGTGCACATACTGACGTTTCAGCGGTCTAACACCCATTGTACAGTATTCCGATAATCAACACTCATGCTCCCTGAACATCACTTCTAACATATTAAAAAGTGTCTCTTTCTTTCCCTCTCTCCCTCTGTCCCTTCTCGTTCCCTCTCTCTCTCTGTCTCTGTGTTATGCAGCCTGACAATAACTCTTTGATGCATTTTTTTGTGAGCCTGCCACCCCTGCCACATTAACACAGCTGGGTCAAAACAACTCCACTGCCTGCTAATGGAATAATGTTGGAGCAGCACACAACTCGCTCTGCTGTCTCCTCTTATCAGTATATTTGCTATCAACGTACAATATTTATATTCATCAGAGCCTGATTGGCTCCTAGAGCTTTTCCCATCACAATCTACCTGCTTTTAGAAGCCTGATATCAGGATAATGCAGGTAATTTGGCATTGTAAAAATATCTTTATTTTTATTGTAAACCTAACTGCATTGAGTGCTGTTCTGTTACGTTTGCCTCTTCTGTTACATTCAGCTTTAAAGTGTGTCTAAACCCAAAAACAAGAATGAAATGATATAACACAGCTTAGTAGTCCTTAGATGTGGTGGCGGGTGGTTTATTTTTTCTGTCTTTTTTTGTTTTATTTTCACCTGGTAATCCTATGAATTACAGACTTAATGCCTCTGGGTGGCTACACTCACTCCTGCACTGTATCTATGGACAAACAAATTGCAGCAGGGCCTTTTGACAAAAGAGGAATTACGTCTTGCGACCTTAGAGTTTAACAATATAAGGTGTCAAGTAATCTTCATGAATGTGGAGATTTGAGTTGATGAATGAAGTGTGTGTCTGAGTGTCCCTGCGGCTTTCGATCTTGATCCTATATATCATTTTGGACAATAGGCTCATAAAAATTATAATAAGCCTAGCTCAGAAGGTGTAACTACTTTTTCCATTGGTTTGAAGATCTATTAATTACCTTATTGTAGATGTAGGTTATACCTATTTCAACCACCAGGTTTGTCAAAGGGCAGAAATACTTGTTCTGAACTATCTAAGTAATATGTTTAATCTTCATAATGTAAATTGGCTTTTATAGTGTTTCTGGAATGTGTGTGTGTGTGTATATGTATGTATATATATAATATATATTATGCATTCTGGTTACCAGTACAATGTGAGGGTACAGACAGTCGTGTATTTAGGTTTTGTGCTGCCCTAGGCCTGACTAAACTTGTGCACCCCCTAATTTAAATATGACCCACCCCTTCCTGTCAAGGCCACACCCCTTTCTGTTTAAGACCTTTTCGAGTGGGGACACTAGTTTTGAGGGCCTTTGGGGGGGAATAGATTCCCTTAATTTGCATAGATTTCCTCTCACTTCCTGTTTGGCTATGGGGCAGGAAGTGAAGGGAAATCTCTGCAATGGGACAGGGATGGTAACAAAAAAACTGACGGGGGCTATAACCCTTTCTTACTCTGATAATTTTATGGAGAGGACTAAGAAGATATAACCATGCCAGTGGTGCAGCAGAAAACATATAGCACATTTAAGAAGGATTGTGGTCCAGGATAATAGGACAGTTAAAATTAGAAGCAGCCCCCCCCCCACACACACAGTTGCGGAATGCCAGCCGCCCGCATACTGGAAGCAGTGTGGCCGCTTTATGGGGGCGCTAGACTAATTTGCCTCTCAGCCCAGTCCACCCCATACGTGGACTTTTTTTGTGCTACACAGTCCACCCCATAAGTGGACTTTTTTCGTGCTGCCCCCCTGCAAAGTGCTGCCCTAGGCCTGGGCATTGTTGGCATAGGCCAGGATACAGCATTGGGTACAGAGTACAATTTTACTCATCAATATCACATAAAATTTACATTTTCTGGTTTATTAGATAAAAGGACCTGATACCACTAAGATAAGTTGACAATACAACCACCTGACTGATTGCTCTCCAGATGAAATACATGTTTGTAGACAGAGACTATTGTGAAAACTCCAAGGCCCCGTACTCACGACCAAACATGTCTGCTGAAACTGGTCCGCAGGCCAGTTTCAGCAGACATGTTTGGTCGTGTGTGGGCGCGAGTGGGCCGAATTCCAGCAAACATTTGCCCGCCGGGCCTTTTTTTCCTGCCCGCTCGGACATGTACGGTCGTCAGTACAGACCTACTGTACATGTCCGAGCGCCCGCCGTCCCTCGCATGCTTAGAATGACTTCGACGCATGCGTGGAAGCATTTTAAAGGCGGGCCGCCCACGTCGCTGCGTCATTGTCGCGGCGACACCGCGTCATCGACGCGGCGACACCGCGGACACGCCCCGCGTATTGTTTACGCGCGGACTTCTGTACGATGGTGTGTACAACCATCGTACAGAAGCCCTCTGGCAGACATGTATGGTGAAAACGGTCCGACGGACCGCTTTCACCATACATGTTTGGTCGTGAGTACCCGGCCCAAGAGTCATTTGTCCAGCTGAATACTATCTAAATAGACTGGCCAAAGTCAATTTTAAGCAACTCAAATGAATATTTGATTTTCACTTAGAAATATTTTAAAAAGTATACCAATCATTGTTGTGATATATCGTGACTATGTCTACATAAATATATGACCATATAGCATGTGTTTGTACCTAGATGAATAAGTAGTCATAGTATCTACAAGAGCAACACATTTATCCATAATTAGTAATTCCTTTTTGTTTTTTTGGTTTCCAGCTTTGCAAACAGTTTGTTTATAGTGTTTAAGGATAGGATTCATTAAAAGTTTAGAAACAGCTGAAGTCATTGTGACCCTTTTTTCACTTTTCTCTCATGGGGCTCATTGTATATAAAAATTAAAAGATATTATTTCTTCTCAAAAGGTCTAACAATACTCACCAACCACTTTATTAGGTATACCTGTTCAGTTGTACGGTAACACAAATTGTTAATCAGTCAATCACATGGCAGCTACTTAATGCATTTAGGCATCTGGATGTGGTGAAGATGACTTGCTGAAGTTCAAACCGAGCATCAGAATGGGGAAGAAAGGGGATTTAAGTGACTTTGAACATGGCATGGTTGTTGGTGCCAGATGGGCTGGTCTGAGTATTTCAAAAACTGCTGATCTGGTGGGATCTGCTCACACAACCATCTGTAGGGTTTAAAGAGAATGGTCCAAAAAAGAGAAAATATCCAGTGAGCGGTAGTTGTGTCGCCGAAAATGAATTGTTGATATCAGAGGTCAGAGAGGAATGGGCAGACTGGTTCGAGGTGATAGAAAGGAAGCAATAACTCAAATAACCACCCGTTACAACCAAGGTATGCAGAATACTATCTCTGAAAGCACAACATAGCGACCCTTAAAGCAGATGGGCCACAGCAGCAGAAGACCACACCAGGTGCCACTACTGTCAGCTAAGAACAGGAAACTGAGGCTACAATTCGCACAGGTTCACCAAAATTGTACAATAGAAGATTGGAAAAACGTTGCCTGGTCTGATGAATCTCAATTTCAGCTGTATCATTTAGATAGTAGGGTCAGAATTTGGCGTAAACATGACAGCATGGATCCATCCTGCCTTGTATCAACAGTTCAGGTTGGTGGTGTATTGGTAGGGGGGATATTTTCTTGGCACACTTTGGGGCCCTTAGTACCAACTGAGCATGGTTTAAATGCAATGGCCTACCTGAGTATTCTTGCTGACCATGTCCATCCCTTTATGACTACAGTATATTCATCTTCTGATGGCTCCTTCCAGCAGGATAATGCACCATGTCACAAAGCTCAAATCATCTCACCACTGGTTTCTGAAGATTGCAATGAGTTCACTGTACTCCAATGGCCTCCAAAGTCATCAGATCTCAATCCAATAGAGCACCTTTGGGATGTGGTGGAATGGGATATTCGCATTATGGATGTGCAGCCGACAAATTTGCAGCAGAATCTGAGGAATGTTTTCAACAGCTTGTTGAATCTATGCCAGGAAGAATTAAGGTAGTTCTGAAAGCAAAAGGGGGTCAAACCCGGTACTAGCAAGGTGTACCTAATAAAGTGGCCGGTGAGTGTGTGTGTGTTGAGGGTAGGACGTACAGGTATCTATTGTAATGTTATTTTTCAAACTGCTATATGCTCCTTCACTGGTTTCATTTAAAAGATAACAAAGAGGCATTGAGAGGCCAGAAGTGGTGACTTGACTTTAAGCTGAACTGTTGATTAATGACCATTCATTGACCTTGTGAAACTAATTAAATTATGATGATTGTGATCAGATTATGCTGTTATCTGGTAACAAATGATTGTAATGTATTTTGTTTGATAATGAATCTGTTTTATTGCTTTATTTTCCCTCTTGCTAACTTAATCCACATGTATTTGTTTAGTTTCTGTTGTAAATGTTTGCCAAATAAATTCATTATGTGTGAATGAACATTTAAATAAGGAAGGACTCATTTTGTCGTAATACCAATTGTTTATTTTTCAGCATTACAAAAACCTATAGTTTTTTATTTTTTTGTATTAAAAGAGAAGTGCGAGTTTACAAAAAAATGAATATTCATACTTGCCTAGATAGCTGCAGCATCAGTCTGATGCTGCAGCTGTTCCCCCGCTGGCTCTGCACTGAGAACTGAGCGTTCCCATGACTAAGCTCTGGGGGACGAGCGAAATGCGTTGGGAATGTAGCCTGTCAGCAGCCCAGGCTGAGGTTGTCGCTTTTATCACACCACTCCGTGGATGTGCGGCACTAGGGATTCTCTCCTCCTTTCCTTTAGTGACAACAGGAGCTCGGAAGAGCTTCATTCCCTTGCTGACTCTCTCGCAGCAGTGAATGCAGAACCATCCACATCACCCCCCACATTGACATACAAGCCTGAGCGGCACAGCAACCAACCATGCGAGAACAGCAAATGGTAAATGCGCTTTGCGCCATAAACAGCGCTTGCTCACAACCTTTTGTATTAGGATCTCATTGTCTTTTATAAGTATGAGACGAGACTAGTTGCACAATTAGTAGAACCCCTTCTACACTCACCAGAGAACACAGTGGGGGGGGGGGATACTGCCAGTCCAACTTCATCCCTTTGAGTCATACACCATGCAGTTGTTGACTTCCAATCGATATTATTTATCCTGCAGCTTGCCTCCCACACATCCATACCTTTCATATCTGTGCCAAAATAAATAAACATATATGTATATATTTAAATAACAATGTTTAGCTAAGCGAAGAGATGTGGAGGAGGAGAACTACAAGAAACAGCAGAACCGCTGCTTTGACAACCCACGGCCCGTCTCTATGTTTTTTTGAGGACATGCTAAACTTTTACTTGTTATAGAGCTTTAATAAAAATGCTGGTTTTTATTGTAGGTTGACAATTGTCAAAAAATGGAAACATGTATATTTTGTAATATTTAATTTGTTATTTTTAATGCTGTAATTGTATAGAACAGTTACAGTACTAAACAGAGGCGCATCGCTATTGTCAAACTGATCTGATCTAGACTATTGTAAAACAAGATATAGACTTGAAAGTAATTCTTGTAATCAGCCCATATTAAGAAAAGTAACACTTTTTCTTATTGCAGGCCAATAGTTACCTTCCTGACAGTCCTCAGCCACCTGCTACCTCTGGAAATCGGAGAACATATGATAATGCCCCTTACCTCCCTCAATACATTTCTCTGTTCAGCTAATTTTCAGAGTTCAGTGTTGTCAGGTTAGGGTGACGTGGTGTTCACATGCAAAGTACTTTGTATATTTGGATTTTATTACAAAAAAATAAATATGCACAGGAGTGTCTGGGGACTGTGCAGTTGATGAGGTTGCTGCAGAAACATGGATGATGCTTAGTTAACCTTTAAAGTACAGCTTATGTTAAGGGCACTCTTTGTCAGTGATAGATGATTGCTGGTGTATGTTGGTTAGAAACCAGCACCTGTTGAACAAATGTTGAGATACATCTTCCCTAGGCCAGCAGATTCACAATAGCCTCTCTTGTTGAGGGGTCACCGTTTAACACAGAGTTAAATTGTCTAGTGACAATTAAATTGTGCTTTGCAGAAGACATAATTACAGAAACCTCAGGCATATCACAAATGACTTCAAGGCCATCTGCAATCACTTACTAATGCTATGCCATTGGATATCATTCCAAGCTGTTTGTCATTGCCTGCACAAGATCACCAATTAAAAACTCCTCAACAATTAGAAGAATCATTATATCATATATCAAAGGCACACAAGACAAAGTCAATGAGCTTTTGAAACAATTCTGTTGAAGCAATATGTTAGGTCTGTAATGGATATCTGCTTAGTACTGCTTAACACGTGAAGACCGGCTGATCCCTACCCAAGGACTGGAGTTAAGAAACATAGTTATTTGGTTCTCGTCCAAGTTTTTGTATTGCCTGTCAGTTTGTATTTTGGGAATCATGAAGACGTACGTGCATAATTGTGGTGCTGAAATCTCTAAAAATATCTTCTTAGAATAGATGCCGTCATTTCCTATGGGTATTAATGAGTGAAAAACGAGGGCTTATTCTGTCGCTTTTCTGTCTACTTGTCAATCAATGGCATACCAACATGCCACTTTTTATTTTTCACTGTCCATCTTGTCATCTCCCACATTCTCCAAGATTGAAAAAATATAGAGAAACTTAGTCACAAATGTGCCTGTTCTAAAGATTTACTGTTGTCACTACCGCAGATCTATTTCTAAACAGCGTAGCGAAGCTCTCTCTATTTATATTAGTTTTACCGGTGTGGAACAATACCGCACAGTTTTTACTCTTTTCAAGCAATTAAAATGGCTATTGCCTACACATAATATACACACATGCAGATATATTTTATTTTCTTCTTCAATATTTTTGTTTAATTAACAATTTTCAAAGTATCTAGCAGAGAAAGAGAAGACTGAAACGTAACATTTTACAGGTAATATAATTGATGAAGACAAAACAATAGAGTATGAATATGCATAAAGAGTTACAAATGTTATGCCGCGTACACATGAACGGATTTTCCTCTGGAAAAAAATCGGATGGTTTTTCGGACGAAATAACGCTCACGCTTGGCTTGCATACACACGGTCACACCAAATTCCGACCCTCAAGAACATGGTGACATGCAACATTACGACGAGCCGAGAAAAATGAAGTTCAATGCTTCCGAGCATGTGCCGAATTGTTTCTGAGCATGCATGTTTTTTCCCGTCGGAATTCCATACATAGGAACAGATTTTCCGATAGGAATTTTTTCCGTCGGAAAAATAGAGAACATGTTCTCTATCTAAGTCCGTCAGAATTTCCAACGGAAAAAGTCAGATGGGGTATACACACGGTCGGAATATCTGATGAAAAGCTCCCATTGGACTTTTTCCATCGGAAATTACGACCGTGTGTACAGGGCATAACACTATGAGACTTTAGTGACAATAAAAAATGAAGATTTAAAGGGTTGGAGTTATTGTTAGAAATTACATGTTTGAAGGGTTAGAACTGGGACAGAAGGGGGGTATCCTGGGGCCACAGGTGGGATCCAAGTCCTGATATTATGACATATACACTGCATAAAGAGATCAAGTGGGTGCCAGTCAAAATTGCTTGATAGATAGTGATTTGTGGATCTCAAGTTTTCATGAACTTGGGCATGGTGTCCAATAGTTTTGCCATAGTTCTTTTTTATTGGAGAATGTCCAGTGAATTCAGGATTTGACTTCAACTAGTGGAAGTTTATTGGAAATCAATGACTTTTGTCTGTGTTTCTGATAATAATATTTATTCGTTTTACCTGTTTTTTTCATTATGTTGTTATTTATAAAGGAAGGTGTGTAAAGTAGGGTATCCAACACAACTGCATCCAATTTTAACCATATTATAAATCAATGCAGGCATTTACAAACCTAGGTCAGATATTGATTGCCGTCAGTGATTCCCATTGGTGAGATTCCCTTACTTTCTATTGGAACACAAAAACAGGCCGTAAAATAAAATCTCCCAAGCAGGGTGAACCCCCATTGGTTCAATGCCCTTATTTTTTTATTGTAACACATGAACAGGCCATTATATCAAATCCCCTAAGGAGGGTGCAAAAATAGCTTGGATATTTATTTCGGTCAGTGATCCCCATTGGTATGATGACCTTTTTTTTTTGGACACAAGAACAGCAAGTGATATAACATCTCCCTAGAATGGTGCACAAATAGGTTAGATATTCATTGCTGTCAGTGATCCCTGTTGGTGAGATGCTCTTACTTTCTATTTGAACACTAAAACAGGACATGAGATAAAATCTCCCCAGCAGGGTGCAAACCTGGGTCACATATTTATTGTTGTCATTGATCCCCATTGTGAAATGCCCTTCCTTTCCATTTGGACACAAGAGCAGGAAGTGAGATTCCCAACATTTCCCCAGCAGGGATATCGCCGGCAATTTTTTGTGGAGTAAAGTGGAGTCCCACCCAAAAATTGAACTTCTGCTTTTTGGAATTCCTCCCCCCCCTCCAGTGTCACATTTGGCACCTTTCAGGGGGGAGGAATGAGCAGATACCTGTGTAATCCAGGTATTTGCTGTCGCTTTCCGGGCATAGATCACTGCGGTGACCTGCGCCACGTCCGGTGCCTACTTCTCCCCCCCCCTCCGCTGTCTTCTGGGAGACACACAGGTCACAGAATACAGCCGAGACCAGTGGTATAGCGCAGCGTGACTCACGCATTCGCAGTAGGGAACCAGGAAGTAAAGCCGCAAGGCTTCACTTCCTGATTCCCTTACTGAAAACGGCGGCACCTCCACCCGAGAGCCAAGGGAAAGATTAATAAGTGTCCATATTTTGAAAGTCAGCAGCTGCAGTATTTGTAGCTGCTGACTTTTAATAATTTGTTTGGGCGGAACTCCGCTTTAAATTATTTATTCAGTTAGGTTCTTGTGAAATGTTTTTTCTTTGTAAACTCGTAGTCTATATTAAGACTTAGCTGTTTTGTTTATGAAAGATCAAGGCAATACTCTGGATCATTTACATAGATTGCAAGGATTTCTTTCAAACTATATTAGAAGGTTTTGACTGTTTATGCCTCATGCATACTGAGTGCACTTGCTGAACTCTTTTACAATAAAGCGGAAGCCTGCACGTATGATTTATGTTTCTTTAAAATGAATGCGAACGTTCTCAGACATTTATGTATAATGACCATTTTGACAGTATTTGCCATAATTTTCTAAGTGAATAATCAGACTCTACGCAGGCAGCACACAGCGACCAGCAGGATGCTGACCAGCTGAGATGCACTCATGGGTAACTAATCTAAAAGCACGGTGAGCCCATATACGAAAGCATAAAGCCGTTGTTTGTGTAGATGCACACATTTAGGTTTTATTCAGCTGCTTTCCTATGTTATGTATTTTATTCTGTGCCATTACGCTGTCCTCTTCATAAAGCCAGCTTACCTCATTTAGGTAATATGATGAAAGTGATTGCCAAGAATACTGACACAGATGGCAGGGAAAGGAGATGCTTTATAATGATATCCTCAATTCACCAAAACTGCTGTTTGACTTTATCTGTGCAAGCTCAGAAGCACATCGAATAAGAAACTATTGCCTTTTTGTGTTTTGTTGTGTAGCTGGAGACAACTGCCTGGCAGCTCAACCTCCAGATGGCTCAATCCACCCAAGCAAAAATGAAGTCTCCCCAGGCTGTGCTAGAACTTGGAGTTAGCACCGAAGACACAAAGGTAGGCAGACACATCTGCTACTGAGCACTTCCATTCTCTTCTCCAGAAAACTTGTGAAATCAGGTCTTTATCCGAATGGTGACGTTTTAACCCCCTCCGCTCCCTGTCTAGAGAAGGGGGTTAAATAGGCGACTTGTTTTTTTTATTAACCATGTTGGGATAACGTATAAAAGCAATTCAGTTCTAAAATGGCCTCTTGAGTTCTTCTGTGCTCAAAGTTTGCAGTCAAGTCATTTATAGCTGGCTGTTGTCTTGAAACAAGGGATATAAGTGGATGAAGTGAATTGAAATACCCTCTGGTCTTATTGTTACCCTGCGTGCGTCAATGGATTTAGATTGTCTTGCTCTGTAAATTACACACATGCCAAGCTGGATTTCATGCTTTTGTTTCAGTGAAAGACATTTATCTGCCCTCGTTTAATGACTCCTTACAGAAACACGTGGTTTAAAGGAATATATACCAAGAGGCGCTTTATTGTTGATGGCACATTTTCTACAGTACTCAGCTAGCTGGAGTTTAAAAAAAACAAGAGCAGTTATAGCAGTTTTGTGTCTTGACACAGGTAAATTAAAAGTTACATTATAATAGAAAGTATAGTGAAATACCTGGTATAGATTAAATACTTGTTAAGAACCAGCCAGACTGTCTTGTCTTCAATCTGTGTCTCTGATCTCCTCATACCTGCCCGTATCCAGCCTGCCGGTGGAAGCCAGAGTCTGTGATTATTTGTAAAACCAAAATATTTGTAAAATATTATTAACATGGTAATGTAATTTCAGAAATATATATTTTTTCTTTCTAAACTTGCAGCTTTTACTATAATACCTGCCATGAAGGTCCTTGTGCAGGCATTTCCTGTTATAGAGTAACAACACTCAAAATCACCAATGTAAACAGCCTCCATTGAAACTCTCCCCGACTGGACCTCAAAGCAGAACCGTGTGTGGCGGCAAGCGTGGAGCCTCAAATCTATCTGAAAATGCTGTTTGTGAAACTAGTTGAGGTTCCATGCTTCCCGTCACTTCTATTTGCACTTTTTACGTCATATCCGGGCTGAATTTCCGAGGTTTGAAGCACACACTGATCTCCAGTTGGAGGAGGGGTAGTGAGAGTTTCTATAGAGGCTCGTTACATTGGTGCCGAGTCTGGGCACCTGTACAAGTGAGTGCAAATTTTTATAATTAGGTTTTATCTAAATAAAATACTACACTATAGTATATTTTTGATTGTTTGATGGTGTGGTTGATTCTGGTGCGATGATAGATCCCAGAAGAACCATTGAAGAGTGGAGTGATCGATTTGGATGATACCTTACTCAGGGGTGTCAAACTCAATTTCATCGTAGGTCGCATCAGCATTATGATTGTCCTCAAAAGGGCCGGTTGTATCTGTAAGAATAGATGTCCAGCGCATTCCCTCCCCTTTACATTAGATGTCAAGAGCCACCCCACCATCAGAAGTTGAGTCCCCCACTCTCCCTTACGCTGCACCCCTCTTTCCTTATGCTGCTGCTTGGAAGAAGCTAGATACATTGCTTGAAAGCAGAAAGTAAGGGTCTGGAGGAGGACCAGAGGAGGGTACGGAGCTGCAGGAGAGGTACGAGGGCCACAAGAATTGGCCTGGAGGGCCGGATTCGGCCCGTGGGCCTTGTGTTTGACACCTGTGCCTTAGCTTATTATACAGCACATGTTGACCTTTATTTATTTAAAGATTGGCGGTGAGTGCACACTTCGTATTGCGGTGGTGGTGATTGGGGCTGCACTATTTGAAGGTTCACAGTCAGAACATTTCTTCCACATGGTGTGGGGACCATTATGCATGTTTAGACATTGGACATTATTTATAATTTTTGTTGTCTATTTGGTGGTTTTAGCACATTTACTCTTTTTCTTATCATCATAAAAACACTCTTCCAGTTGTGCTTTTGGACTTCTGATGAAGTCTACAATTAGCTGTACCAATATCTGTTAAACTGGTATGATACTCTGTTGTCACTATTAGGAAATCTGTCCTAGGTAATGTCATGCTACCATTGATGGAGTGCATGCATGTAGACAGGAAGTAGATGCAGGAGATCAGCAGCCCTGAGATACAACATTAAAAAAAAGGTGAAAACAGTACAGTACAGTACTTAAATAAATAACAATGAAATACTAATCCGTGCTATAGCAAACTAAATGTCATTCAGATAGATTTTACATCTACTTTAAATAGATTAAGGCTCCATTCACACCTTGGCGACAAAACGCCCGACGCCGGACGCTCGTGCCGCTGGAGGGGAGAATTCCCATTGCTGTCTATGGAGATGGTTCACATCTCATAGACGCCGTACGCCTGCCGCCTGAAAACAAGTCCCGGACCCTTTTTTTCAGGCGGCATTGGCGTTCGGCCATAGAAAGCAATGGGAAAGATTTGTTAAAAAAAAAAAAAAAAGTTACACGAATCGCGGCAAAATACGCCGCGTACGCGGCGTTACTTGTCGCGGAGGTGTGAATGCAGACTAACCCTACAGTTTGCAAAACACTGCATACCAGAAGCAATAGCTTGTTTTTAATACAATACTTTATTTCAATTTTTTCTTTATCTTTTGTTGCATCTCAGTGCAGTGTATATCCTGCAACCTCTTTGCAGGCATTTCCTGTCTCCATGCATGTACTCCAGCCATGGTGGCAACATTTTCTAAAGATGTGAACAGAGTACTATGCCTGCAAAGCATGTGTTTGTGGTTCCACTAAGAAGCCTGTGTGACAGTGTATTATTTTAATAAAGGCTGCAGAACTGTAAATACGGAACATTACTTTTCAAATTATATTTACCTTTTAAAGCTTATCAGAAACTTTAATGATTGGGTTCATGTATGCTTCCATATTTCTCACCATACTGTAAGTCATTATGCAGTGAGGCTGCTTCTTCCTAGCCCCGGTGTACGCTAGTGGGAGGAGAATGTAGCCACTGCCTGTTTCCTAAAGGCTCCAATGCGGTGGGTCAGATGTTCTAAACTGCCATTTTTGCTCTACTGGCATTTGCCTGTGCTTTGTGATGCTTACTAAATAGCTGTATTGCTCTGAAGGAAATAAGCAGGATTGATGCATACACAAGCATTGAATGTACATGCATGGTAGCCTCCATCATCCTTGTGCATTTAGTATACTCTATACAGTTCTGTGCTTTTTTTTTTGTCTGACATTGCAGTATTGTTTAATGCAGCTTGTATGTGCCAATCTCTGTGAATTAAAGGCCATTCTGTATGTGTATGCCACAGATAAGACATTTACCAAACCTCCTGTGGCTAAACTTGGTAGGATAAAGTCTACGCAAAACTATGTTTTCCATTTCAGATGAAGAGAACAACATCCCCTAATTTAAACTTTTACCTCCCATGATGTTTCACATATGCTCACATAGAATCCACTAGTATTTACTAGGATAGGCAAAAAAATAACCCATTAGTACACCCCCTACACAAAACACTAAACAGTTCATAAAATGTAAAAAAAAAAATCTTACCATTGAGGAGAAACGTTGAATTAAATTTTCATGACCTCATCTCTGTAATTCAAAAGATAACATCTGCAATGCCAAGAAGGAGGCGTAACAGAAGAGAATATATCATATCCTCTCCTCTCTCTCTGCAGTATAAAGAAACTACAGTTCCCATCAACCATAGGGAATTGTAAGGAATGTAGGTGGGTACACTAGGCCTGTACATGTTGAATGAGTCTGAGAGTCGCTGACCACCCACAACTACAAGTGGGGCTGAATTACATCATTGCTTCCTGAAAAAAGAACAACAGAAGGGATGTGCCCAGACCAGTGGCTGGGAGTATAGGAGGCATAGCAGCCACCAGTCTTACAAACAGGAAACCAAAGAGAATTAAAGTGTTTGTTACCCAAACGTTTCAAATTCCTGATATGAGCCTGCTGTACCATGTACTTGTATTAGAAAGTATCCTGTATTGCTTCCTTTGTGTGAAATCCCTGGTGTTCCTGCCAAACCCTCTGCTTTCCTATTAAAAAAACTGACCACACTTGGCAGGAGAGCACAGCATGGTCTGTTATCTAGTTGTGCTGGGAACTCGGTGTACTCTCCTGCAATGACCAGACATGGACACGCCACCCCTGCACAGCCATTTACTGGCAAGCTCAGTGTGCTGCTGCTTCTCCTCCTCCGCCAGCTCTTATGCAGCTGAGAACAGTGGGAATGTGATGTATTTATATCGTTTTTTTATTTTTTTTAACTATACAACATTTTTTGCCTTTCATTTCTATTTTAAACTGGATGGGTTGTTACCCAAGGTGATGGTTTACAATAACTTTAAGTGCCGGTTCACACCAGTGTGCTCTGCGAGATCGCATATGATTTGCACCTCACTGCAGTGCAAATCACATGCGATGTTCGTGCAATGCGATTTCAGCCATACGGATAATATGGCTGATATAGCATCGCATTTGCACCAAACTCGCACAGGACCCTTTTTTGGTCTGCACTAGAAACGGGTGGCATGGGAATTCACACCCATGTTATCCGATTTATGTGAACTGTCAGTGGGGGTGTCATTAACATTGTATTGACACTCCCAGCAGTTCGCATATGACAGTGTGAACTACCGTGCGAGTCGGGTGCAATGCGGTAAACAGCAGTGGATTCCCAGAGTTCCTGCATCACACAAGTGTGAACGTGAACTAAGCCTAAAGTGGTTGTACAGTAAACCTCAGTCATGGAATCTGACTGAATAGAGCTCTAACTGCAGCTTCCCATTCCCTCCTCTGTGCTCCTGACTGATGAAGAAGGATTTTATCTAAATTCAGCACTTTTGAATGATGTAGAGAAAATTTAAGACCGCAGATAAACAAGTAAAACCTATGTAGAAGGATTTGTTTAATCTCTGTGTATCATCTGAGGCTATTCACTTTGCTGGGTATATGATAGAATTTACAACCATTTTAACGGTTTCATTTGAAAATGAATAGGCTATTTCAGAGCAACTACTGAGTGAACCCGAAGATGGACGATCTATTCAGTGAGAGTAGGAGATCGGCAACAAGGACATGTAAATACGTTTTTGCCTGGAGTTCTGCTTTAACTCGGCTTGGGGCTAGTACTTACTGCAGCAGTTTGAGCGATGTCCATAACAAATACAATATTTCATTTTGTGGTTAATTTTTACTTTACTTTTGCTTTGTCTGCCCACCTTTGGATACTTTAGTGAAAATCCTGTAACAGAACTGAAGGGGATGGAGTAAGTAGCAAGGCTGCTGAGAAGAGTCACAAGATCCTGTATGCTGTTTCTAATGGAAGACCCTATATAAATTGGCAGCCTTATTCACGTGTGCCCTGGGGAGCATGAACTATATACAGCCCTTTCTGATGGGTTGGATGGCTGTAGAGTCTGAATTTCCCTGTGCAGTCTTCTGTGACTCTTCTTTCTGCTGTCAGTAAGATTTTGACTGGAAAACTTGAGCACATAAAATATGCATCAAGTACAAAATGCAGATTTCTAATGTAGCTTTCTCCCCAGCCAAGCCGAGAAGAATGACCCAAATTCTCTAGTGTTCGGTCCCTGTGCTGTCTGTGGATTATAGACAGAAAAGAAATCACAAACACACTCCAATGAAGTTTAGGAATACATCTTCCAGTTTTACAAGCCAACTGATTTTCCCATCAATGCGGAATGCTTACTTGTGCAAGTGTAAGTATAAGTATAAGTGTAGATGTATTCTAGGAAGAAATTGGTTCTTGCTGCATTATTTTGGAGTCATCTGGTTTTCCGAACTTATATGTGCATGAATAGCAAGGGCATATTTTTTACATAGAATTCAGAGGCCAGTCACTCCTTCATAGGAAAATGGAACCTCTTTCTTTGGCAGCAGAAATTACTGATAGACATAAGGGGATAGTGATCATATTTGGATGTACTGTCGTGGCCAAACGTTTTGAGAATGACACAAATACTAATTTTTACAAAGTCTTCTGCCTCAGTTTTTACGATGGTAATTTGCATATACTCCAGAATGCTATGAATGAAGAGTGATCAGATTAATTGCAATTAATTGCAAAGTCTCTCTTTTGCCATGAAAAATAAATTATACCCATAAAAAACATTTCCGCTGCATTTGTGAAGAAAGCTTCAGGGCGCCAAATAAAGTCCAGCAAGCACCAGGACCCTCTCCTACAGTTGATTCAGCTACGGGATCAGGGCACCACCAGTGCAGAGCTTGCTCAGGAATGGCACCAGGCATATGTGAGTGCATCTGCACGCACAGTGAAGTGAAGACTTTTGGAGGATGGCCTGGTGTCAAGAAGGCAGCAAAGAAGCCACTTCTCCCCAGGAAAAACATCAGGGACAGACTGCTGAGGACTGTGGTAAAGTAATTTTCTCTGATGAATCCCCTTTCCGATTGTTTGGGGCAATCCGGAAAATATCTTGTCCGGAGAAGAAAAGTTGAGTGCTATCATTAGTCCTGTGTCATGCCAACAGCAAAGCATCTTGAGAACATTCATGTGTGGTGATGCTTCTAAGCCAAGGAATTGGGCTCACTCACAATTTTGCCTAAGAACACAGCCGTGTATAAAGAATGGTACAAAAACATCCTTCAAGAGCAGTTTCTCTCAACCACCCAAGAAGAGTTTGGTGATGAACAATGCCTTTTCCAGCATCGTGGAGCACCTTCCTATAAGGCAAAAATGATAACTAAACGGCTTGGGGAACAAAACATCGAAATTATCAGTCCATGGCCTGGAAAACTCCCCAGACCTTAATCCCATTGAGAACCTGTGGTCAATCCTGAAGAGGTGAACAAAAAATATCTCACTAATTCTGACAAACTTCAAGACTTGAGTATGCAAGAATAGGCTGCCATCAGTCAAGATGTGGCCCAGAAGTTGATTGACAGCATGCCAGGACGAATTGCAGAGTTCCTAATAAAGAAGGGTCAACACCTCAAATATTGACTCTTTGCATAAACTTAAAGCGGAGGTTCACCCAAATAACATCTATATCAGACTAAATTCTTTATACTTCTCACATGTACAATTGGCATATTTTTTTTTTTTAGGCTGCACATACCTTATCTATATTTGCAATCCGGCTTCCGGGTACTTCTCCTGCGGAAGTAGGTGTTTCCAAACTGAGCCGCAATGTAATCTGATTGATGTCTATCAGAAAATGTTTCCCCCGGCGGTTAAGGCCCCGCCCCCCGTATTGCGTAGTTGCGTCACGAATGTCACAGAGTTTCCGAAAGAACCCGAACATGCAGAGCTGCGAGTCGGCTCTACATGGCGCCTGCGCACCGACTAGGAGCCGTGTAGAGCTGACTGCGCAGGCGCCGTATAGAGCTGACGCGCAGCTCTGCATGTTCGAGTTCTTTCGGAAACTCTGTGACACTCGTGACGCAACTACGCAATACAGGGGGCGGGGCCTTATCCATCGGGGGGAACATTTTCTGATAGACATCAATCATATGGGCGAACTCCCAGATTACATTGCGGCTCAGCTTGGAAACGTCTACTCCCGCGGGAGAAGTACCCGGAAGCCGGATTGCAAATATAGATTATAAGGTATGTACAGCCTAAAAAAAAAATGACAATTGTACATGTTAGAAGTATAAAGAATTTAGTCTGATATAGATGTTATTTGGGTGAACCTCCGCTTTAATGTTATAGTCAATAAAAGCCTTTGACACTTATGAAATGCTTGTAATGATACTTCAGTATACCACAGTAACATCTGACAAAAAGATCTAAAAACACGGAAGCAGCAGACTTTGTGAAAATGAATATTTGTGTAATTCTCAGAACTGGCCACTGCTGTATTGGCTGGCTCTTGCCAATGACCGGACTATTGAATGTTTAATTACTCCATGTTTGGCAATTCTTTTTTTTTTTTTTTTTTTTTAACATGTCACCTTAGGCCCTATGTACACTGCTGCTGCTAAGACACAAAACCTCCTCCGCTCTGATGTTTCGCCAAACCGGGTACAGCAGTATAGTCTAAAGGCAAAATCAGAAGTCTTGCAGCCCTCCACAGAACAAAGGGTGTTCATATGGCTAGAATGAAAAGAAAGGAGGGCGCACCGACCTTGTGCATTACCACTTAAAATGTTATTATTAAAACAGAATAAAAAGCAATGGTCCTACTCACAAGACAATCATAAGTAAGCGCTTTTCAGACAGCTGGACTGGACCTCACGGCACCTGCCAGTAGAACTTCGGACATCTGAAAGGCTGAAGCGTTTCTGGGGCGTACTCCCTTCTTCAAAACCTAGATGGTCCGTGATACCTCTCACCTGATGTGTGTCCTCCTTTTATTAAGGTGTATATGTGTATGTATGCATTGGTGTAGGGGTGTTCCCCAACGCTACTGGCCACTGGCTGACAAGCCCCACCCCTATCTCGGCACACCACCTATCCCGGCTACCACCCCAGACCAGCAACCACAAATAAGGGAAGACAGATTGTGCCAGGGCGATCTATGCATCTCTGCAAATTTGCCAATCGCGCTTACTGCCGTTTTTTGGCAGTTGCGTTTACGTATTATAGGCCTTTTTTTTAAGGCAAAAAAATGTGTTCAAACGCTGAAGTTTCCAACGTTTCAGATTCCAAACGTGTCTAAACACGGTAACTCGTGTTTAGCAGCATTTAGTTTTCGTTTTTGGCCATTAAAACGATTATAATTTTGAAACGGTTCTAAATGCAAACGCGCCTAAATGTGGCAAAACGTATGTTCTAAACCTAGGTTACTATCTGTCAAGTTAAATCGTTCAGGAGAGGTTGTAAAAATGTCCCATGTACATAAAACCTTAAACGGATGTTGTATTAGGTTAGTGGTCCTCACAATACTCAACAATTCCTCTAGTGCTTTTGTTTTACTGCCGCTTATCTGGACAAAATAATAAGATATCGCTAAGAAATTGGCTGTACTTCCTAACCATAATCTACTTGGTTGCCAAAAGAAGTGATTTCACTTTTCCTTCTGTCATGTTTTTATAATTCAGCCCCGAGCGTCTTTTGAGCACATCTGAGAATCTTCGAGTATTTTTCTTTTTTTTTTCTCTAGTAAGCGTTTCTGGCGCTAGTACAGGTATAGTAATTCATATTAGTCATAAGAAGGAGCTTCATTATCCATACACATACAGTGCTGTGCAAATTGTAACAATATGGAATCTCTTGGCAGAAGGCGTGCTGAGCAGACTGCATTGAACCATCATTCTTTCTTTGCTTAACATATTTTAACATTTGTTTCTAACACATCCTTTAATTATTATCTGACTTAAACGGGGTCACAGTTTTGTTTGGAGGAAAAGTTGCTAGTATTAATCTCTGAGATTCTTTCCAGCTGCACACTCTTTTTGTTTCTCAGTGTTAAGGCAACAGGGTTGGGAGAAGATTAGTTGGGAAAGATAAAAAGTGGACACAATCTTGGGAATAGAACAGGATCCTTGGCTTATTGTATGATGTAATATTGTAAATTATAATGTCCTTGTCCGTTGTAACTGGATGAAATGGGAAACTGATGGAGGATGAATTGACCACTAAAAGTGACTGTAAAATAATGGAGCTTTATAAAAGGTAGCATTATGGGTAAGAGTGTAACCATTTTTAATGGTCTTGAAAAAAAAAGTTTTTTTCAACCCGATTATTGTTAAGCCGGCCTTGCCTACACACGATTGTGAAAAAAAAAATGCTCTAGTAAAGTGCAGTGACGTACAACACGTACGACGGCACTATAAAGGGGAAGTACCATTTGAATAGCGCCACCCTTGGGGCTGCTTTTGCTGATTTCATGTTAGTAAAATGTTGGTGAGAGACGTTGGTGAGAGACTATTCGCACTTTTCAGTCTGTTACAGCGTGATGAATGTGCTATCTCCATTACGAACGCTAGTTTTACCAGAACGAGCGCTCCCATCTCATAACTTGTTTCTGAGCATGTGCGTTATTTTCACATCGTTAAAGCCCACACTAGACAATTTTTTACGACGTTAAAAACGACAACGTTAAAAACTCTGCGAAAATTTAGAGCATGTTCTAAATTTTTAATGCCCATTTTTAACTTCGCGAAAAATGCTCTGGAGCCCACACACAATCGTTTTTAATGACATTAAAAAAATAAAATAAATCACATCGCGAAAAACGGCCGTGTGTATGTGGCATTAGAAGGACATGGGCTCATAGGAGGGACAGTTAGGAGGGTTTTCCTTAGTAATATGGCTTCTTCTTTAGTAGTCCAGTTCTGCTTGCAGCAATTCTTGTAGTGACTTGTTCACACCAGATGTAGGAATTCAGTCTCTACTAAATTAGTTATGCAAGTATAAGCGTCCTACAAACCAATTCTAACCGGGAAGTATATAGTACAGAAAATCACAAAAGCACACGCTGCTGTGCACAACGAAGACATTAGAAGGGCCTCAGTCCAACTATTGCCCAACTATTGCTAATGGGCATCCCCTACAGTTTTCCAAATTACCCCACAGCAAATAACACAGTTTCTTACATTTGTGGGTAAAATTTGCTACTTAAGAAAATGCAAATATTTTGCTTTTCAGTATGGCACCCTAGCCAAATCATATAGTGCATAGAGACTGTGGGGATTAGAAGTGATACTCTCTTGTTGTATTTTATTATGTTTATTGTAGAGTGGTCATCCTCACCTGTTGGCTTGTAAATTGCATTGTGCTCTCAGCTGTCATTGGTGTTACTTATGCCTAGGTTCACACTACTGCGATGCGATGTACTGCAAATTTGATCCGTTTTGTTTTTGTCCTGTGTAAGGTGCGAATTGGCCTTGCGTTTTGAGGTAGACAGGTGCGAATTTACCATGATTTTACTGCAAATTTCAGGACCCAGACCGTAAACAATTTGCAGAGATGTGAATTGTGTGCTGCGAGTTTACTGCAAGTTCATTTTAAGCCTATGAAGATAATATTTGCTCTGCACCATTTTTTTTCTGCTTGTTCTGTGCGAAGTCCTTCCATGTGCACCTTACTATAAAGCAGGGTTCGACAAAGTCCGAGCGCCTGTTCGCAATTGCGACTAGAATTAGAGAACTGGCGCCCGGGGAAGCTTAGGCCTGCAGAAGGCCGCAAAGCCGTGGCCTCAATTACCGGCCGGCGAGACCTGACACGATCACGGGGCGGGGGCGCACGGAGACACAGGATACCCCATCCTGTGTCTCCGTGCGCCCCCACCTCCCCTGCCGCACGATCACGCCGCGCCTGCTGGTAATTGAGGCCGCGGCTTTGCGGCCTTCTGTAGGCCTAAGCTTCCTTCTGTGATCTGGCGCCATCTTGTGGTGGCCGTTGGCATGACAAGTAAACCAGCAATTCTAATGGAGCTTCCACAGTGTTTTCACTGCCATCTCCTTCCCTCTAATTGGAGCCACCAAACATTATATTTATTTTTTATTCTAACACCCTAGAGAATAAAATGGCGGTCGTTGCAATACTTTCTGTCACACCGTATTTGCACGGGGGTCTTACAAGCGCACTTTTGTGGGGGAAAAATACACTTTTTTTAATTAAAAAATAAGACAACAGTAAAGTTAGCCCAATTTTTTTTTATATTGTGAAAGATAACGTTACGCTGAGTAAATTGCTACCCAACATGTCACGCTTGAAAGTTGCGTCCGCTCGTGGAATGGCGACAAACTTTTACCCTTTAAAATCTCCATAGGCAATGTTTAAAACATTCTACACAGGTTGCATATTTGTGTACCAATCGCGGCGATACCTCACATGTATGGTTTGAATACCGTTTACATATGCGGGCACTACTCGCGTATGCGTTCGCTTCTGCGCGCAAGCTCGGCGGGACGGAGCACGTTTTTCTGGCTCCTAACTTTTTTAGCTGGTTCCTAGATTCCACGCAAATTTGTCAAACCCTGCTATAAAGGCTAGTGAAAAAGTGGGGTGGTAGCCATTTTTGTTAAGCTGGGTGGTGGCCCTGTTGGCTGAATCAGACAAATTCGAACTGTTGGTGGCCCAGCTAACACCATTTGGCTCGGCACGCAAGTTCAAAAGTCCGAGCCCTGTGAGGCTAGCATAAGGTTGGAGACTTCTGAAAAAAAATATAATCAAACACATTTTCATGTCTAGTAATAATTTGCATTTAAATACACGTTTGTTCAGGAAAAAACAACAAAAAAATTACTCGCACTAAAAATAGCAGTGTGAATAATGGAGGTTTGCAAAACCCAAGAATGAAAGCAGGTTTGGAGCATCCTGTTATTCTGCACGGCTTTGCACCGAGCTGTGGAAACATTTTCATCCCCGTGTTTTTCACACATATAGTCCGGGCAGTCACATGTGATTAATTTTAGCAATAAAACAGATTTTGTTTTGCTTGTTTTTTCCTGCCGTGCTGTTTTCTGTTTCGTGTAGTCAGTAACAAAAAAACACAAATGATATTCTTCAATTATAAACACAAAAGCAATCCAAATGCAAGTTGATGGTATGTCAGAGAAAATGCTATTCCTGTGATTGACATCAAGATAAATCCCATTTAAAACGCTTTGGCTTATATGCACAAGCAGATGTGCTGTGTTGAGTTCAGCTTATCTATAAATCTGTCATGAAGTAACCAGCACTATTTATTGTTTTGGAGAATATTCAAGCCATTGTACTGCTTGATAGTTTAATTGCAGTTTAAGGACTTTGGAAAGGTTATGTCATAGTCTTCTTTTTTTCTACACTCGCCTAGTGAGTACATGATGACCTTGTGCAGAAGGGAAAAAATAAAGGCTGTGTCATGCATCATTGGGTAGAGGTGTCCCTAGGCGCAGGACATTGGAAGTTATTTATCATTCCAAGGGCTCTTTGATCATCAGCACTGTGCATGGCAATCTAGCTGTTGACTGCTGCCTCTAGTGTTTACTATAACCTTACCATTCAGTTTTATTGTAATTTAAAGAGAATACATTTTACGTATACATTTGTAATATGTTCAGGGCTTAAAATTGTATTTTAATTTCTCTTAATTGGGTAAATGTTAATATTTATGTATTTCCAGCCAGTAAGTGGCTTTTTTGGAACTTTTTCATATGTATACCGGATAAAGTCCAACTCTGGGCTCAGCGCCCCCAGCAGTAGATCACCCTCCTCGTCCCAGAAGGCCCTCCAGTTAATTGTTGTGCTGTTTTTTTTTTTTTTTATCTTTTTGTGAAAGAAATTTATAGCATTTACAACATAGGGGATATTTTTATTGCATTTTTATTAAAAAAAATTTTTACTACTAATGGCGATCAGCGATATTTTTCACGACTGCGACATTATGGCGGACACTTCGGACAATTTTGACACATTTTTGGGACCATTGTCATTTTCAAAGCAAAAAATGCATTTGAATTGCATTGTTTATTGTGAAAATGACAGTTGCAGTTTGGGAGTTAACCACAGGGTGCGCTGAAGGACCCCCGACCCGCGGAAAGGCAGGGACGTACATGTACGCCCATATGCCTGTACGTGCCATTCTGTGGACGTACATATACATGCGGCGGGCATTAACCGGTTAAGCTTGACCACATGACATGCAGGATTCCTGCCCTACCCTTCTCCAGATGATGCAGAGAGTGGCGCTCACTTGATGACATCAGCGGTATTCTCTACAATAATTCCCATGACACATCGGACACAGTAACTAGTAAATCCCTCAGGTTGAATGGCAAGAACATCTTGTGGTGGTAAAGAGGTACGTGTGTGTGTGTGTGGGGGGAGGGGGGGGGTGGAGGGGGTAGCTCTTGTATCAAGGCACATATTGGAGTGTGTGCTTCTTTCTTCTTTACCATGTGACCAAAATAAGTAAATTTACCCAGAGTTTGACCTTAATCCTTAATTGCATTTCTAAAAAATCATATTGTTTACAGGGCTCAATAGCATAAGATCAAATTACATAGAGAACTAAATGAGTTGGAGGAGAGCCACATTCTCTATCTCTACTCCCCCCCCCCACACACACTCATATATATATATATATATATATATATATATATATATATATAATATAAACATTTTTTATTTATTTTCTATTAAGCTTAAACACTAAAACCATTATAGTTTGCTGTTAAATAATTAGGTGACTGTTTGCGTGTAAATTGCCTATTTTTTGTGAGAGTTACTTTTATTGGATATTTTTGTGGCTAAAGAGCGCTTTTGAAAGAATAAAAATAATGTACTCCTGTGTAGAGTCATTTCTTCTAAGTATACCATAACTGAACAGTTGTGAACCAGGAAAAAGCTGTTCCCATGATGCAGTTATAACTTATTTCTATCCATGTAAGTTGTTAAAAGTTATTGGCTGCACATGTTTTGGAGATTTCAGGTACTGGATTGCATATCGGTTTCCCTCCCAGTACTAGAAAAGAAGGTAGGAGTGGTTTTAATTGCTTCCTGGCTCTTTGTTGATGACGGTGGTCAACAAGACAGTATATGACCGCAAATCTCTCTCTCCAGTGGGGGCACATACAGGAATAAAAGACAGTTTTCTAATAGTGAAGTGGGAAGGGTTGAAACATTTGTGAGATTTTTTTGCTGCTTTTATCTTTGTTATAGTGAAATTCTTTTCACCTCCAGCCCTGTGACAGTTACACTATAAAGCAGTATACTGTAGTGTAAAATTCAGATAGTGCCCATCTGATGTCCAGGATTTCCTGGCGTTGATTGCTTCTAGTTTCTATGGCTTGGCACTTATTTTGCAAGTTCCTTCTGTCTCTAAACAGAAAAAAAAAAAAAACAGATCATGTGTGATTTTGTACATTTTCTTTCCACCATATTTTGACATTGCTAGCAAATGCAAGTAGCAGACATCCATGAATTGTAGAAATGCCAAACCCCTCACTTGTATTGTTGAGGAACTTCTGATATGTGGCAGCTGCGTAGCTTCTAAATCTTCTACATGTATGTACACTTAAAGACGCACTCCAGTCTCTCCAGCCTTTTGGCATGCATGCCGAAGACTGGATGGAGGGACAGTCTCCTAGCATGCCTTTATCTCACAAACTGAACTCTGAAAATCTTGAGTCAGGCTTTTACTGCTGTCTAAGCCTTCGTTCAGAAGATTTGCTTGCAAATTTTATTCTGACGACCTCTGTCATTAGAACAGGGAGTGAAGGGCAATTTAACATTTTACTGTTGTTAACGGAACTGAAGGTGAAGTTGAGGGATAACATACTAATGGAGATGCTAACGGTTATCAAAACAGGGTTTTCATTACTTTGGGTAGATTTCCTCTCTCTTCCTGCTGTGTCTTCGGGATGTAAAGGTTGGGGGACAGTGACGGCACAAACAAAAATTTGACAGAGGTTCTAACTCTTCTAAGCAAAACAAAAAAAGTGGCTGTAGTTTAACTCTAAAACAAGAGTGGCCAAAATGTAGTACTGCATTCATGAGAGTTGACCTTTTGGCGATATCTTGACATCCATATTGCTGTGTTTTTCGGGATAGATCAATATAAACTTGCTACAAATCATTCTTCTTTTTCCTTCAACATGTTTGAACCTGTGTGTACTCTGTATGAAACCATTGTACTGGGTTAGTGTATGACCCATAGGGCATACAAATGTAACAAGCTTTTCTAAACATTAATTGCTGAACTAACATTTTTGAAGGCTGTATATTTTCGTTTTCTTTGCCTTCAGCAGACAGTGACTTATGGAAAATAGAAAAAAAAAGGTGTCTGCGGTCACTGGATCTATTGGGAATACCCATATACATGTCATGTGTAGCCCTTACCTACAAAGGATGTATTGTTTTGACAGCTATTACCCTGGGATTTCCATCAGCAGAGCGTGCAAGGTTTGGACATGTTAAATCCACGTCAAGTGTTGGATTGCTGTCTTCCATACAGAATTTAGTAGAGTCTGACTCATTCTGTAGTCTAGAGATAGTATACGTGCTACTATAGTATTTTATTTAGATTTACTCCTATGCTTATTGAAGAGCTGCTTATCTGAAATGGTTTATGAGTCAAAATATGTGATCCTTTTTATTGTGGATACCTGCAGTTGGACCTGTAAACATTTTAGCCTCAGGAACGTAGTTGCTAAAATGTCATACTTTATAAAACTGTCAATATATGCTCTTGGGAAAGCTATCACAAACGGAAAACTATTGCACTGCTGGTGTTTGTGTTTCCGGATGTTCAATAAAGTATGAAGGTTTGTTTGCCATCTGCGAAGATCCTCAAAGCTGAATTTGGGTAGAACTGTTTTGGCACTTTTGTAATAGCAAATACTTAATTGCAAGCAATAGCTTTATGTTTTGGAATGCAGTTATCCAGCCAATGTAAAATCTCACCTTGAATCCTGCCAAATAAGAGCTTAGTGTCCCTTATTTCCATTTTTTTATATAGCTGGTGGCCACCATGCCCCCTCTTGTTTCCATCAGTCATGTAAATGCCCTGCTTTAGCTCCCTTCTATGTGTGGTGATGTAATTATTTCCTGCTCCCGGTCTGTTCTGCTCATCAGTTACTATTTGAGCTGAATAACAGCCCGTAAACTCCTAGTCTGTCCCACTCATCAATGATTGTAGGAGCTGCATGGCAGCCAGGGGACTCCTAGTCTGTCCTTCCCTCAGTGATTGTAGGAGCTGCATTACAGCCCGGAGACTTCTAGTCTGTCCAGCCCATCAGTAAATGTAGGAGCTGCATTACAGCCTGGAGACTTCTAGTCTGTCCAGCCCATCAGTAAATGTAGGAGCTGCATTACAGCCCGGAGACTTCTAGTCTGTCCAGCCCATCAGTAAATGTAGGAGCTGCATTACAGCCTAGAGACTTCTAGTATGTCCCACCCATCAGTGATTGTTGGAGCTGCATTACAGCCTGGAGACTTCTAGTCTGTCCAGCCCATCAGTAAATGTAGGAGCTGCATTACAGCCTAGAGACTTCTAGTATGTCCCACCCATCAGTGATTGTTGGAGCTGCATTACAGCCTGGAGACTTCTAGTCTGTCCAGCCCATCAGTAAATGTAGGAGCTGCATTACAGCCTAGAGACTTCTAGTATGTCCCACTCATCAGTGATTGTTGGAGCTGTATGACAACAAGGAGACTCCTAACCTGTCCCACCCATCAGTGATTGTTGGAGCTGTATGACATCAAGTAGACTCCTAGTCTGTCCCACCCATCGGTGATTGTAGGAGCTGCATTATAGCCTGGAGACTTCTAGTCTATCCAGCCCATCAGTAAATGTAGGAGCTGCATTACAGCCCGGAGACTTCTAGTCTGTCCCACCCATTGGTGAATGTAGGAGCTGCATTATAGCCTGGAGGCTTCTAGTCTATCCAGCCCATCAGTAAATGTAGGAGCTGCATTACAGCCTGGAGACTTCTAGTATGTCCCACCCATCAATGATTGTTGGAGCTGCATTACAGCCAGAAGACTTCTAGTCTGTCCAGCCCATCGGTGATTGTTGGAGCTGTATGACAACAAGGAGACTCCTAACCTGTCCCACCCATCAGTGATTGTTGGAGCTGTATGACATCAAGGAGACTCCTAGTCTGTCCCACCCATCGGTGATTGTTGAAGCTGTATGACATCAAGTAGACTCCTAGTCTGTCCCACCCATCGGTGAATGTAGGAGCTGCATTACAGCCCAGAGACTTATAGTCTGTCCAGCCCATCTGTTAGAATTTAGGAGCTGCATTACAGCCCGGAGACTTCTTGTCTGTCCAGCCCATCAGTGAATGTAGGAGCTGCATTACAGCCCGAAGACTTTGTCTGTCCCACCCATTGGTGAATGTAGGCGCTGCATTACAGCCTGGAGACTGTCCAGTACATCAGTGATTGTGGGAGCCGTATGACATCAAGGAGACTCCTAGTCTGTCCCACCCATCAGCGATGGTATCAGCTGACTTAGAGTCAGGAGACTTCTAGCCTGTCAACCCAGTGATGGTATCAACTGACAGCCAGGACACTCCTAGTCTATCCCCCCCCCCCCCATCAGTGACTGAAGGAACGAGACTACAGCAAAGAGAATTCTAGTCTGTCCTGCTCATCAATGACTCTTGAAGCAGAATGACAGCTAGGAGACTCCTGGTCTGTCAGCCTTCTTGGGCAGGTTATGCAATTGCCAAGGTTGTTGTGACGATGCATCTGCATAATCTCTCCTTTCAGTGGTGGGACATCTCTGCATTTTTCAACTTAAAGTGATGATGTCACATACATTGCAGTAGATGGAAGGTAAGTGATTAAAACAAAATTTCATTTTTACTAAGGTAGCGGAAAGAAAACGTTGGGGAAACTCTAATGGTATCCTGGAGTCAGCTGTAAGATATCCGAAGCTAAAAAAAAATACTTCCTCTGTGCACTTTGTGATAAAAATAAATATATCTATATGTTTAGTTACTTTCTGATTTAGAGTATCTTTGTATTCATGGGCAACATGGTGACTCTCCTTGGTCCCTTAAGGCCTTGTCACTCTTACTGACACAAACAGTGAGCTAAGCAAGTCCTATGGAACATGTACTTCCTCTTTGTTGCCACCAGGAGGCATTGTTGCTCTATAGTTAGCCTGCTCCTATACTGACACCCTGAATTTATTGTCTTGAAAGCAGCATTCAGAATCAATTGTGAAGCCGGTAGCTGTGGGAAATGCGAAGTGTTTACATTTCTAATCTGTGCCTAACAATGGTCTTCTGTTGCACTTCTAGCAAATGAATTCCTATTCATCAAACCAGGGCAGAGCACAACAGCAAGCAATTTAACCTGTGCAGCTCTAGAGGGATCATTCAAGCATCACAGCTTAATTCTCTGCAGAGCTCTTTAGCACAAACTTATTTTGTTCCTCTTCCCTTGCACGGTGGAATTCGGTGGAGCACACTAACCATAGATCAGAAGCGCTTCCTCCACAATTCGAAGATCAGAAACTCTTTTCTCTGTTTATCTTGTATTAGCTGTTTTCTAGATTCTATAGACAGATGCTAAACAGCTATCATCTTGGCACAGTTTGCTTAGGTGAAGGGTTAATTTGGCTCTTTCAGTTTTCCGCCTGAGAACAATATTTGCGTTGCACATTAATCACTTTTACAGCTACATTTAGTCTTGTTGTTTGGGTTTGCAGCTCTGATATCAATGAGAATAGGCAGCTTTATTCAGTCACTTCCTGTGATGGCTTAAAAAACATTGTCCTCTTCAGTTCTCAATGTACAGCAAAGTGCCCTCCAGTGGGGATTGTAAAAGTGGAATTAAACGGAAAAAATAAAAAAATGCTTACAGTTAGTATTTTTATATCAAAAGATACCATATTGGTGCCTTGTCATAAACCCTTTTCTCTGCCGGTCAGCATTTATGTACATGAGCCATGCATGCGCAACTCAGCATACATTTATGGCACTGCTCTGTGCTGTGACAATACTACTTCTGTATTAATGCGCAGGAGTGACGTCGATGTGACCCATCCAATCAAGACACTAAAGAGTCTCAACCGAAAGGATGGAGGTGCCAGTGACAGCAGAGAGTGCTGATATTGCAGCGCTAGGGGGTATCACTTGATAGCCAAGTCTGCATAATGTGCTAAAATGCCATGTGTGCTATTACCCTGTAGCTTGCGTTTTAAAATAAATTTTATGTGGATTTCTGATTCCGCTTTAACAAACACTTTTTCATTGGATATCAGAAACATAGTTGTGTGTTTGGTCATCGCTGTCGTTCACATGTGAGAGCTGCGTCCAGGGCCGGTGCTAGACTATTTTGCGCCCTAGGCGAGACCAGCTACTTGCGCCCCCCCCCCCCAAAAAAAAAAAAAATTAAAATGAATTAAATTTTAGCACCAGAACTGGTCCAAGTGGAGAAGGGGTTCAGCCAGGTGAAGGGATAGAGCCAGGTGGACAGGAGGGGGGGGGGTGCAGGTAGGTGGAGGGATAGAGCCAGGTGGAGAGGAGAGGTGCAGCCAGGTGGAGAGGAGAGGTGCAGCCAGGTGGAGAGGAGAGGAGAGGTGCAGCCAGGTGGGGTGGAGTGGAGAGGAGAGGTGCAGCCAGGTGGAGTGGAGAGGAGAGGTGCAGCCAGGTTGGGTGGAGTGGAGTGGAGAGGTGCAGCCAGGTGGAGTGGAGAGGTGCAGCCAGGTGGAGAGGCGAGGTGCAGCCAGGTGGAGTGGAGAGGAGAGGAGAGGTGCAGCCAGGTGGAGTGGAGTAGAGAGGAGAGGTGCAGCCAGGTGGGGTGGAGTGGAGAGGAGAGGTGCAGCCAGGTGGGGTGGAGAGGTGCAGCCAGGTGGAGAGGAGAGGTGCAGCCAGGTG
The DNA here is from genome assembly GCF_905171775.1 of Rana temporaria. Taxonomy (NCBI): domain Eukaryota; kingdom Metazoa; phylum Chordata; class Amphibia; order Anura; family Ranidae; genus Rana; species Rana temporaria. Next base: position 144,311,751 of record NC_053489.1, read on the forward strand.
GAGAGGAGAGGTGCAGCCAGGTGGAGAGGAGAGGTGCAGCCAGGTGGAGAGGAGAGGTGCAGCCAGGTGGAGAGGAGGAGGGGGGTTCAGTCAGGTGGACAGCAGAGGGAAAGTGCAGCCAGGTGGACAGCAGAGGGAAAGTGCAGCTAGGTGGACAGCAGAGGGGATGTGCAGCCAGGTGGACAGCAGAGGAGGGGGTGCAGCCAGGTGGAGAGGAGGAGGGGGGTTCAGTCAGGTGGACAGCAGAGGGAAAGTGCAGCCAGGTGGACAGCAGAGGGAAAGTGCAGCTAGGTGGACAGCAGAGGGGATGTGCAGCCAGGTGGACAGCAGAGGAGGGGGTGCAGCCAGGTGGACAGCAGAGGAGGGGTGCAGCCAGGTGGACAGAAGAGGGAAAGTGCAGCCAGGTGGAGAGCAGAGGGGAAGTGCAGCCAGGTGGAGAGCAGAGGGGAAGTGCAGCCAGGTGGAGAGCAGAGGGGAAGTGCAGCCAGGTGGAGAGCAGAGGGGAAGTGCAGCCAGGTGGAGAGCAGAGGGGAAGTGCAGCCAGGTGGAGAGCAGAGGGGAAGTGCAGCCAGGTGGAGAGCAGAGGGGAAGTGCAGCCAGGTGGAGAGCAGAGGGGAAGTGCAGCCAGGTGGAGAGCAGAGGGGAAGTGCAGCCAGGTGGAGAGCAGAGGGGAAGTGCAGCCAGGTGGACAGCAGAGGAGGGGGTGCAGCCAGGTGGACAGCAGAGGAGGGGGTGCAGCCAGGTGGACAGCAGAGGAGGGGGTGCAGCCAGGTGGACAGCAGAGGAGGGGGTGCAGCCAGGTGGACAGCAGAGGAGGGGGTGCAGCCAGGTGGACAGCAGAGGAGGGGGTGCAGCCAGGTGGACAGCAGAGGAGGGGGTGCAGCCAGGTGGACAGCAGAGGAGGGGGTGCAGCCAGGTGGACAGAAGAGGGAAAGTGCAGCCAGGTGGAGAGCAGAGGGAGGGGGGGTGGAGAGCAGAGGGAGGGGGGTGCAGCCAGGTGGACAGCAGAGGAGGGGGTGCAGCCAGGTGGACAGCAGAGGAGGGGGTGCAGCCAGGTGGACAGCAGAGGGGAAGGGCAGCCAGGTGGACAGCAGAGGGGAAGGGCAGCCAGGTGGACAGCAGAGGAGGGGGTGCAGCCAGGTGGACAGCAGAGGAGGGGGTGCAGCCAGGTGGACAGCAGAGGGGAAGGGCAGCCAGCAGAGGGGAAGTGCAGCCAGGTGGACAGAAGAGGGAAAGTGCAGCCAGGTGGAGAGCAGAGGGAGGGGGGGTGGAGAGCAGAGGGAGGGGGGTGCAGCCAGGTGGACAGCAGAGGAGGGGGTGCAGCCAGGTGGACAGCAGAGGAGGGGGTGCAGCCAGGTGGACAGCAGAGGAGGGGTTGCAGCCAGGTGGACAGCAGAGGAGGGGTTGCAGCCAGGTGGACAGCAGAGGAGGGGTTGCAGCCAGGTGGACAGCAGAGGGGAAGGGCAGCCAGGTGGACAGCAGAAGGGAAGTGCAGCCAGGTGGACAGCAGAGGAGGGGGTGCAGCCAGGTGGACAGCAGAGGGGAAGTGCAGCCAGGTGGACAGCAGAGGGGAAGTGCAGCCAGGTGGACAGCAGAGGGGAAGTGCAGCCAGGTGGAGAGCAGAGGGAGGGGGGGGGTGGAGAGCAGAGGGAGGGGGGGGGGTGCAGCGTGGTGGAGGGAGAATATAGCAAAGTGGACAGCTAGGTGGATGGATGCAGCCAAGTGGAGGGGGTCACACACCAGTGATAAGATCATCCCCAGCGCTTCCCCCACCACCTGACAAGTTCCTACCTTGGAGCACTTCTTTCCATCTCCCTCCACATGTCACAGGCTGGGTAAGCTGCAGGATCAGCTTTGCTTTGGGCTCCACACTCCTCCAGGACAAGTGGCTTCGGCCCAGCGTGTGGCCAGTCTAGGCCTGGGTGGATCCATTCTGGGTGTCTATGCCCTGCTCCTCCAATGGTTGCACATCACCCAGAGAGGGAGGCGGGGCGGGCAGAGAGCTGACACCCACGGCTGCTGCTGCTGCCTGCTGGACATCAGCATGGTCACCTCTGGCTTAGTGCAGGGAAGGGGACGATCTGTCTGCTTCTTCTCCCTGCCTAGTCACTCTGCAGCCAGCCATATAGAGCCCTTCCGCTACACTCCGCATCAGTCACCATCGGCTGAGGAGGAACCGATCTTCTGTAGAAGACCCAGCAGCTGTGGCAGCGCTCCCTGTCGGCATTGCGCTCTAGGCGGCTGCTTAGTTCGCCTAGTGGGAGCGCCGGCCCTGGCTGCGTCCTGACTGCTGTCAGTGTGTTAAAGTGTATCTAAAAGCCAACATTTTGGATAGAGTGGGGAAGAGGTTGTAATGCAGTCAAAGGCTCCTCTAGAGAGATTCCTTCACTTCCTGTTAAGTAAAAAGGTTGTCCCTAGGTCAGACGTTAATTCCACGTTTGTTGAGAAAAAAAAACTTCCCATCTGGGTGATTTTTGTACATTGGAGGGATTTTAACAAACTTTATTGCAGAGTCCTACCATTTGTTGTTCTGAAGAAATAGCTGTTTGCCTATATCCATGTGAAAAATTTAAGTGGTTGTAAACCCTCTGATACTACTTGCACCTACAGGTAAGCCTATGTTAAGGCTTACCTGTAGGTGCTTGCAATATCTCCTTAACCTACACGGTTAAGGAGATATTTGCAGAAAATCGGGCACCGATGTCTATGGCGCATGCGCGCCGTAGACAACGGTGCAGGCGCACTGAGCGTGCCGGTTTTATCAATGGGATGCGTGGGAGTGACGTCATCGAAAGTGAAGTTACCCTTTAAGGGAAATCTTAAAACATCGGACACTGTTTTAATCAGCAGGGGATTTGTTTGCTGATTCCCTGCTGATCAGAATAGAGTGAGCAGATGACAGGTCCGTGTCCGCTCAGTTTATGCAGCCCTGACACAGACACGGCCCGCTCTGCTCTATGGTCATTCAAAGGTAAACAGACCGTCTATCCGTTTACACCGACTGCCCTCTGATCTGATCCGGCCAGACGGAGGGGAACAGATCCTTTCGATTTGTGTTTTCTTTATCAGATCAGATTGGAGGCAGTTGTCCATTTATATCCGCTGCTCCATAGAGGAGAACGGAGAGTCTGATCGGGTACGTCTGAAAAACAGACAGGTGGACCCAATCGGACCTCTCGTGTGAAAGGGGCCTAACAGCAACATATGCAAAAATTAAAACACTTATTAAAATTGGGGAATAATCTTGAGCGTAGCCAAGAGATGTAGAGGGTTTTTACTATATATTTGCACGTGCGACTTGTAGTGCAGGAGAAGAATCATGCGTTTTTGGCTTATAGACTTTTAAATGGGGTGTCTGATAAAAGCATGGTAAAAACACATGCTTTTTAGGCACTCCTTAAAAAGTCTATGGGACCAAAAATGCTTAATTCTGCCACCAAAAAAGTCATGTACTTTTATAAGCTTCACCTGTCGGGTGCTCAGGTGTTAATAAGCCTATTGAGAATAATGGGATTTACACTCAGTGCTATCTGGGACTCTGTTAGTCCCCATTCACACCTAAAGCCTGGTACACACTATTCGTTTTTTATTTTCCTTCAACCCCGTGGGCTGAATGAAAAAAAAAATGTAAAGCTCGGGGGGAGTCTTTGTACTAACTATGATATGATAGTACAGCGATCTCCATTGCTGACCTATTGTATGCTGACAGGGGGACGGCCCCCCAGCCAGAACACACTGGTTAACGCTCTTAGCAAATGGCAAAGAGCACTGATGGGATGCCGATCGGCAGACCTTTTTCGGTCATGCCCCTTCAATAGAACCAGGCCGAATGTCCGGCTTCTGTCGCCGCTTGAATGTCGGGCAGTTTCTATTGAACCGGCTAATGGCACCCAATATTCGGCCCGTAACTTTTCCCTACTTTATTTAAAACTAAGAAAAAATGTTTTGTATACATATACTTTAAAGTGGAGAGCCATATTGGTAATTATGTATGAAAGATGTTTGAAAGAGTTTGTTTGAAGCAGTTGTGATGACTGCGCTGAGTGAAAATCGCACCAAACGTGGAAGTATTTTCTGTTTATACAACTGAAGTGGTGACATACTGCTGAAATTGCTGCCAGATTAAGGCTTTATTCACACGGCCGTAACAGCCATAAAAAATGACTGATTATTACGGCAAGAAACAAAAGTTCCTGAAAAACGATCAGCAAGTTTTTTTAATGCGTAAAAATGATCCTGTTCCTTTTTCAATTATGTATGTGTATACGCATGTCCTCCGATGCAGATTTTTGGATTTTGTGACTATCCAATCGCTTTTTCATTAGACAACAGTTATATAGTGCACAGGCCTTCCTGCCTGATTGGATACAAACTAAAGAGATTGTTCTGCTAGGCCAATGCCTTCTATAATTTTGGTAAATATAAAGTAGTGTGGACAACTATATTGTAACATGGTTGGCCATCTTTTCTGTCAGTCTCTTCTATTACGCCATGAAATGTGGAGCTGTGAGATTCCTTGCTTTGCTTTGTAATGATAGGAAAAATGTGTGACTTTGAGTGAAACATGCGGGAACATGTCTCCATTCTTATATGAGCTTGACAGCACCTATGGGTATAAGTATGTACCTATAATAACAAGTATCAGCTGCAAAAATAAACTTGCTAAGTATCACCAAAGCAATAACATATGAAGTTGCGCTAGAATTAGTCTGATATAGGTACTGGACAAACCATTAGACAAACACATATATTATTAAAAATGCATCATTAGAATAATGACATCAAATAGTCCCATATGGTGCTCAGTGCTCAATAGATGTCTCCTATGGGTTGGTGCTCAGACTGGGTGCCCCACATAGATGTACACTAACCACTGGATATGGACCCCGAATCGTTAGACTCACGTCTTTGAAGTTAAGATGTGCCTCAAAGGATGAATGGGGATGATACGAGCAAGAAGAGAGCCTCATTGCACAATGCCGTTTTAAAAATGTATTAGCTCCACAAAAAAATAAAAAGGTTACACTTACATTGCTGAGTGCCTGATAGTCCTGGCACCCGGCGTATGTAGCAGTCGATTAAATAAAGGGTAATCGGCCCTGAACAGATAAGCCCCTGTATTGGCGTCCTGGTGCACGATTCCCGGGTATGTTTGGTTAGGCGGAAGTAACGCAATGGCGCGGTATTACCTGAGGTAGGAAAGAATGTTTTTTTTTTTTGTCAAAAAGCATTACAGCATAACATAAATGCAATGAGTAAATATGAAATCACATGTTAAAAACCATGTATGGTGAAAACAGTAATGCAGCATGGCAGGCCCATAGTATGGTAAACGGTAAGATCTTCCATGTGGAAACAAAGTATGATCACAGAATAGTACATACAGTATATTGGAATCAATCAGTCATCTACAGAATAGGTGCATCCAGTAAGCCTGACGTATTTTGTGTATATGAAATTACACTCTTCAGGGGCAGGTTCACTTGGGTAAGCCTGTAGAGTCTGTGCATCCAGACAGGTGGGGCTGCCAAAGGTATCCTTCCCAGGAACGGAGGTCGGAACCCGGCATTGAAAAGACTGGGCGCATACCATGATCCCAACAAAGATGAGAAACACATAACCAAATTGTGGGTTCAAATTCTGATTTAGTGGTAAAAAATATATTTGTATGTGGTCCATTGAAGTGCAGTGAGAGACAGGACATGCTGCATGGTGATTTCAATATACTGTATGTACTAGATTTCTGTGATCTTATTTTGTTTCCACATGGAAGATCTTACCATTTACCATACCATTTACCATACTACTATGGGCCTGCCATGCTGCATTATTGTTTTCACCATACATGATTTTTAACAAGCGATTGCATATTTACTCATTGCATTTATGTTATGCTGTGATACTTTTTGACAATAAAGGTATCCTTTTCAAAACCGACTTATAATTTAGCGACTCTAACCCACCTCATTCAAAGTCCCGAAATCCCCCTCTTTGCTGCTTTGTAATGACTGTAGGAGAGGGAACAGTTGGAGTGTTTGGCATAATTATTTGCAACTAGAGCAGAACTGGATCAAAGCGGTAGAAAAAAATCCCCTGCAAGGCAATGTCTAGTATCCATCGCATACTAGCACATTATGAGAGACTTACCTTAGAACGAAGCCCTCCAGTGCCTGCACTATCACCATTCAGAGGGCTGACATCTTCCCTCTGTCTTTTTTTCGTTTTTGCGTCCTCCGGCTACATGAATGGGCGGGGGTGCAATGATGTCACCCTGTGCATGTGCGTGGGAGCTGCCATTTACAGCACCAGCTCTGAAGGTCCAGCAGTGTATGCCAGGCCTTCAGAACGCATGCTTCGATAACCTGTGCAAGTCTATGAGATATTCACAATGAATGAATGAAAAACTTATATAGCGCCGCACATGCGAACCAAATCGCCTCTGGGCGCTTGTTGTTCCTGTCTCCTTTGATATCAAAAGAGATGAGTTTTGATCTTTCTCCTGAATGCTAAGTGATTTTCCTCCAACCGAATGCTGGTTGGTAAAGCGTTCCATAGTCTGGGACCCTGGACCGCGAATCTTCTTTCTCCTTTGGACTTGTAATTGGAATTTGGAGCAGATTTTGGTTGGTGGATCGCAGAACGCGATTGGAGTTGTGAGCTTTTATTTTTTCGCATAGATAATGGGGAGCATTCCCATGGATACATCTATGCGTTAGACAAGGTGCTTTAAAAACAATTCTGTCTTTTACTGGCAACCAATGAAGGGTTCTCGGTGAAGGTGAGATTGATTCCCAGGGTTTTTTCCCAGTCACTAGTCTGGCGGCCGTATTTTGAACGACTTGCAGACAAGCGATTTGGTACTTTGGGAGTCCGAGGTAAAGGGCATTCGCATAGTCCAGTTAAGCCGTACAAGTGGTAGAACAGAGTTTTAATACCACTTTAATACTAAAATAGGCCCCAACAGATGAGTAATTTTGCTCTCCATTGTTCTTCACACTGATTTAGTTCACAGGGTTCAGGATCAAACCAAAGCAGTTTCTATGTGTACAATATCACAGCATACCTCCTTCTGGAAAGAAGTATCATTGATCACTTAAAAATACACAACTTGCTGGACCCAAAGCATCATGGCTTTACTGAGGACAGATTATGTCAGACTAATCTGATAGAATTTTTTGACTATATTACCAATGTTTTGGACCAGGGTGGTGTTGTGTACATAGCATGTCTTCATTTCAGCAAGGCATTTGATACATTTCCACATAATGATCTAATACAAAAGTTGTACAAGCTAGGACTTGACCCTTGGGTGGTTCAGTGGATATGCAGTTGGCTAAAGGATAGATACCAGAGTGTGGTTGTAAATGATGTTCACTCGGAACAGAGACCAGTCATTAGTGGGGTACCACAAGGCTCTGTGCTGGGTCCTGTTCTATTTAATCTCTATGTGAGTGGTATAGCTAAAAGTTTGGCAAGGTATGTCTTTTTGCTGACGACACAAAGGTGTGTAATGGGGTTGATATCCCTGGAGGTGTCTGTAATATGGAACATGACTTGGTATTGCTGGGAGATTGATCAAAGCAGTGGAAACTGCAACTCAATGTTTCTAAATGTAAAATAATGCATCTAGGGAAAGAATCCCTTGGCGGGCACTACAGAGAGGAAAGATTTGGGGGTGCTTATTTCAGTTGAATGCAAAACAAGCAAATCGTGTGACCAGGCAGTAGGAAAAGCTAATAAAATTCTAGAATGCATCACTAGAGGGATCACCAGCAGGAGGAAGGAGGTTCTGATCCCCCTATATAGATCTTTAGTGAGACCTCATTTAGAATACTGTGTCTAGTTCTGGAGAACTCACTTACAGAAAGATATTGATAAGATGGAACAAGTTATGAGATGGGTAACAAAAATGGTGAAAGATGGGAGATAAAACATATCAAAAGCGACTTCAGGAACTTAATATGTACCTTCTGGGGGAAAGAAGAGAAAGGGGAGACATGATTGAAACCTTTAACCACCTCAATACAGGAGACTTTCACCCCTTTCCTGCCCAGGCCAATTTTCAGCTTTCAGTGCTCCATTGCACGGTCATGCAAAACTGTACCCAAATACATTTTTTTTAATTTTCTTTACACAAACAGGGCTTTCTATTGGTTGCATTTAACTACCCCTGTGTTTTTTATTTTTTGCAAAAAAACAAACAAAAAAAAAAAGACCAAAAAAATTGAAAACCCCCCAGTTTTTCTTAGTTTCTGTCAGAAAATGTTGTAAATAAGTAATTTTTTCTTCTTCACTGATGTGCGCTGATGAGGCTCCACTGATGGGCACTGATGAAACAGCACTGAAGGGCACTGATGGGGTGGAACTGATGAGGAGGCACTAATATGTAGTCCTGATGGGCACTGGTAGGTGGCACTGATTGGCCTCACTCATGGGTAAAGACAGGTGTTACTAATGGGAACAGACTGGTGTCACTGATGGGTACAGAGTGGCATCAATGATGGGCACTGTTAAGGCTGCATTGTAATCAGGGCACTGATGATTACTGCCCCGATTACCTTTACATGTCTTCCCTGTGAGGAGATGCCGCTGATTGGCTCTCCTCACCTCACACTCTATCAGTGTGAGGCGAGGAGAGCCCATAAATGGCATCTCCTTGTTTACATGTGACCGGCTGTGATTGAACCAGGGCCGTGGAGTCAGAGTCGAGGAGTCGGGGGAAATTTTGGGTACCTGGAGTCGGAGTCGGAAAACAATACTCCGACTCCTACTAAATTTAGATTGGAATAAAAAAAAAAAGCAAGTTTAAATGTCCCAATTCACAAAAAGTTATAATTAATGACTTCTCTACTGTAAGAATAAAGACCAATGCATGCAGTGCCTCACGTAACCGCAAAACGAACACGTTAAGTCACCGTGAAGAAGCATGCTTTTCATGTGCTTTACTATATGGCACGCAACGCACAATTAGGAGCTGCAATACTTATACTTTCCATAGTGTTGTGTTCTGCTTTTACAGGGAACGCAGCGTCCATGTGTAACCTAGCCTCTCACTGATAAAGGATTAAATAAATATGTTTTTTGCAGGACTAGAGAGTGAGACACTTGTATAAGTGAAGGGAATGGAGGGCCAATAGTTCAAGACTGAAGCTGTAAACCATTGGAAAAACTGCTGTCATTTAGCTAAGGCTATAAAAACTTGTAAACTCCGATTGTTAGCTTAAACTTTAAACATGACTATGGGATTCTCCTAGGAAAATCATGTTTTAGAATAAATGCCCCTTCCTGGATGCGCTTCTTTCCCTCAAGGAATGTATAAAATACATTTGCATATTAATACAGAGGAGTCGGAGTCGGAAGTACATAAAACTGAGGAGTCGGAACATTTATCTACCGACTCCACAGCCCTGGATTGAACACAGTCGATCACATGGATAAAGAGCCACGGTACCGGCTCTTTGCCGAGATCAGATCGTGCCGCGTTCCAGGGACACGGAAACACCCGCAATTGCCGCACTGCGTGCCCCAGCTATCGTGGCAAAACTGGGCGCCATCATACAGGGAGTGCAGAATTATTAGGCAAGTTGTATTTTTGAGGATTCATTTTATTATTGAACAACAACCATGTTCTCAATGAACCCAAAAAACTCATTAATATCAAAGCTGGATATTTTTGGAAGTCGTTTTTAGTTTGTTTTTAGTTTTAGCTATTTTAGGGTGATATCTGTGTGTGCAGGTGACTATTACTGCGCATAATTATTAGGCAACTTAACAAAAAAAAAATATATACCCATTTCAATTATTTATTTTTACCAGTGAAACCAATATAACATCTCAACATTCACAAATATACATTTCTGACATTCAAAAACAAAACAAAAACAAATCAGTGACCAATATAGCCACCTTTCTTTGCAAGGACACTCAAAAGCCTGCCATCCATGGATTCTGTCAGTGTTTTGATCTGTTCACCATCAACATTTCGTGCAGCAGCAACCGCAGCCTCCCAGACACTGTTCAGAGAGGTGTACTGTTTTCCCTCCTTGTAAATCTCACATTTGATGATGGACCACAGGTTCTCAATGGGGTTCAGATCAGGTGAACAAGGAGGCCATGTCATTAGTTTTTCTTCTTTTATACCCTTTCTTGCCAGCCACGCTGTGGAGTACTTGGACGCGTGTGATGGAGCATTGTCCTGCATGAAAATCATGTTTTTCTTGAAGGATGCAGACTTCTTCCTGTACCACTGCTTGATGAAGGTGTCTTCCAGAAACTGGCAGTAGGACTGGGAGTTGAGCTTGACTCCATCCTCAACCCGAAAAGGCCCCACAAGCTCATCTTTGATGATACCAGCCCAAACAAGTACTCCACCTCCACCTTGCTGGCGTCTGAGTCGGACTGGAGTTCTCTGCCCTTTACCAATCCAGCCACGGGCCCATCCATCTGGCCCATCAAGACTCACTCTCATTTCATCAGTCCATAAAACCTTAGAAAAATCATTCTTGAGATATTTCTTGGCCCAGTCTTGACGTTTCAGCTTGTGTGTCTTGTTCAGTGGTGGTCGTCTTTCAGCCTTTCTTACCTTGGCCATGTCTCTGAGTATTGCACACCTTGTGCTTTTGGGCACTCCAGTGATGTTGCAGCTCTGAAATATGGCCAAACTGGTGGCAAGTGGCATCTTGGCAGCTGCACGCTTGACTTTTCTCAGTTCATGGGCATTTATTTTGCGCCTTGGTTTTTCCACACGCTTCTTGCGACCCTGTTGACTATTTTGAATGAAACGCTTGATTGTTCGATGATCACGCTTCAGAAGCTTTGCAATTTTAAGAGTGCTGCATCCCTCTGCAAGATATCTCACTATTTTTGACTTTTCTGAGCCTGTCAAGTCCTTCTTTTGATCCATTTTGCCAAAGGAAAGGAAGTTGCCTAATAATTATGCACACCTGATATAGGGTGTTGATGTCATTAGACCACACACCTTCTCATGACAGATATGCACATCACCTAATATGCTTAATTGGTAGTAGGCTTTCGAGCCTATACAGCTTGGAGTAAGACAACATGCATAAAGAGGATGATGTGGTCAAAATACTAATTTGCCTAATAATTCTGCACTCCCTGTATGTTGTCGTCCCAGAACAAGAGCCGCCCCACTCTGCTGTCATTTGTCTATACGGGGCGGCAGTTAAATACATTGGGGGTTTGGTGGGCAGTTTTTTCAATATAAAACTAAAATCCAGAACACAGGGAAGTGACCTCAAACTAACAGGTGGAAAGTTCAAAACTAATCTTAGAGAGGATTATTTTACTGAAAGGGTAGTTGATGCTTGGAACAAACTTCCAGCAGAGGTAGTGGGGCAGTCAACAGTAAATGGCTTCAAACATGCTTGTGACAAACATTGATCTTTAGTAAAAAAACACATTTAATGGACTACGCTGTCTTTTTTCTGCCATCACTTTCCTGTGTTTCTCTACCTACATTCCCAGGATCTCTGCTACTTTTCTGCTTCTCATTCTTTAATGTAGGATAGAGGCGGAGAGGGAGAATTTAATTCTAATGGCTAAAGTAAACCACTTTGGAGAGATAATGATGTGCGTAGCTTCTGGGTCCTGATAGTGCTGAGGGGGTGTAAGCTATTTGTATTATGACAGTGTTGTTGTGCTAGAAGTACAAATAGGTCCATAAACATGTAAACGGCAGGATCACTGGGTAATTAATTGATACTGCTTACGGCTAATTTAAGAGTGTACTTTGTATGTGCGCTATTTAGGGTAACTTTGCAAAACTGAGCTTTTCGTTGCTTTGAGAATCACCTGTTATAAGGGAAGCATTGAGGCTGCCACTTCTAACTACTCCTTCTGAAATCTATAGTAGACTGGCTGTTGTACTGACACTCTTCAATATGTTTTAAAATTAGATAATTTTTTTAAAATCAAGTCATTTTATTAACATAAAGTGCAAACTACAAGTGCAAAGTGCACTTGAAATTGCACTAAAAGTGCACTTGGAAGTGCAGTCGCTGTAAATCTCAGGGGTAGATCTGAAAGAAGGGGAAGCTCTGCTGATTTTATCATCCAGCCCCTGGGCGGGGCTGTTCAACTCTGTTAATGTAACATGTATTTTATTATCCAACATGTTTCTGCCTAGTCCTCGCCTGTAAACATGGAACATAACCCACTTGTCAAGATTTAAGGAGCTGTGTCCGTCCATGGACGATAAGTATTTTCTAAAGGAATTTCTACATAACCCCCCTCACTGCAGCCTGCAGCCTCAGTTTCGTTCTGCCTAGCAAAGGTGAAGGATGTATGGGCCCAGCGCCCTGAGGAGAAATTCCTTCCTGAGGGGACCGTGTTATCTGGCCTGTGTTTTTTCACTGTTAAAAAGGCCTGTGATGAGCACAGATGTTTATGATTACCCTGTATTATACTTCAGCGAGTAGTTAGACGCTGACTGATTGGTGATCCTTACCCACCTGTAACGGTTTTGTATGGTCATTATACCTCATATGCTCATGTACAGTGAGTAAAATAAGTATTTGAACACCCTGCTATTTTACAAGTTCTCCCACTTGGAAATCATGGAGGGGTCTGAAATTGTCATCGTAGGTGCATGTCCACTGTGAGAGACATAATCAAAAAAAAATTCCAGAAATCACAATTTATGATTTTTTAACTATTTATTTGTATGATACAGCTGCAAATAAGTATTTGAACACCTGTCTATCAGCTAGAATTCTGACCCTCAAAGACCTGTTAGTCTCCCTTTAAAATGTCCACCTCCACTCCATTTATTATCCTAAATTAGATGCACCTGTTTGAGGTCATTAGCTGCATAAAGACACCTGTCCACCCCATACAATCAGTAAGAATCCAACTACTAACATGGCCAAGACCAAAGAGCTGTCCAAAGACACTAGAGACAAAATTGTACACCTCCACAAGGCTGGAAAGGGCTACGGGGAAATTGCCAAGCAGCTTGGTGAAAAAAGGTCCACTGTTGGAGCAATCATTAGAAAATGGAAGAAGCTAAACATGACTGTCAATCTCCCTCGGACTGGGGCTCCATGCAAAATCTCACCTCGTGGGGTCTCAATGATCCTAAGAAAGGTGAGAAATCAGCCCAGGACTACACGGGAGGAGCTGGTCAATGACCTGAAAAGAGCTGGGACCACCGTTTCCAAGGTTACTGTTGGTAATACACTAAGACGTCATGGTTTGAAATCATGCATGGCATGGAAGGTTCCCCTGCTTAAACCAGCACATGTCAAGGCCCGTCTTAAGTTTGCCAATGACCATTTGGATGATCCAGAGGAGTCATGGGAGAAAGTGATGTGGTCAGATGAGACCAAAATAGAACTTTTTGGTCATAATTCCACTAACCGTGTTTGGAGGAAGAAGAATGATGAGTACCATCCCAAGAACACCATCCCTACTGTGAAGCATGGGGGTGGTAGCATCATGCTTTGGGGGTGTTTTTCTGCACATGGGACAGGGTGACTGCACTGTATTAAGGAGAGGATGACCGGGGCCATGTATTGCGAGATTTTGGGCAACAACCTCCTTCCCTCAGTTAGAGCTTTGAAGATGGGTCGAGGCTGGGTCTTCCAACATGACAATGACCCGAAGCACACAGCCAGGATAACCAAGGAGTGGCTCTGTAAGAAGCATATGGAGGTTCTGGCGTGGCCTAGCCAGTCTCCAGACCTAAACCCAATAGAGAATCTTTGGAGGGAGCTCAAACTCCGTGTTTCTCAGCGACAGCCCAGAAACCTGACTGATCTAGAGAAGATCTGTGTGGAGGAGTGGGCCAAAATCCCTCCTCCAGTGTGTGCAAACCTGGTGAAAAACTACAAGAAACGTTTGACCTCTGTAATTGCAAACAAAGGCTACTGTACCAAATATTAACATTGATTTTCTCAGGTGTTCAAATACTTATTTGCAGCTGTATCATACAAATAAATAGTTTAAAAAATCATACATTGTGATTTCTGGATTTTTTTTTTTGATTATGTCTCTCACAGTGGACATGCACCTACGATAACAATTTCAGACCCCTCCATGATTTCCAAGTGGGAGAACTTGCAAAATAGCAGGGTGTTCAAATACTTATTTTCCTCACTGTATCTATGTCTTATCCTTAAAAAAAAAAGCCCTAGGAGGCTTTTCCTGTTTAAACGCTGCATTTTGCCGCCATTTGGCACACAGGTCCCTGCAGATGCCTCACAGTTACCTCACGGTTCTTTTCCTCTCACACGATGTGTGCTGAGAGTGGATGGCAGCGCTGGGCAGTCTCCTCCTGAGGTCAGTCCCCTGGTTACCCCTGGTCAGCGCAGCAAGTGGGTGAGAGGCCCTGAATAGGGCTCTAGGAGCTTTTGTTTATTTGTAAGGACAGGTGTGCATATTATAATACACACTATGTAAATATTATTAATATCTGGAGTCAGTATCTGGGTCCTTCCCCATATGCTGGTGGTGGCAGCAGGTGTTGGCACCTGGGATTCCCACAATAGGTTTTATTGTTAGTCCTGGACACGTTTGTACCAGGGTTGGGGTGGACTGTGGACGGGCTGTAAAAGAGTGCTCCCTTCCCCCGTTATCCCCTGGGGAATGCTCTGTTATGGAGCCATGGACCAGGTACCTGGGTAGTAAAAAAAAAAAAAAAAAAAGCAGGATAAGGCATTTATGGGTGCGCTTTTTACTGCTGCAATGGACTCTCTTAAGCTGCATAGGGCAGCTGGGTTTCCGCCAAGGGCTCGGTCTTTTTTGGGTCACACAAATCGGACCGCTCTGTGTAGGTTTTTTTTCCTTCTGTGCCCTTCTTTGATAATTTCTGAGATGCGGAATGAGAAAAGCCGCTGAGGGCTTTTGTAGTCCCTCACCGCCGGGCGGGAACCCCCGCTTCTATGGATCTGACTGATAGAAGACCTGAAGTACTGACCCGTTCCAGGTTTACCATGCTGGGGTCTGACTTGCGGCCTATTGTGGCCACTACTCTGGGGTCTCAGTCGGCGCTGGCACCATTTTTTGGGAGGTTTTTCAATTACATTGAAAACTCCCATTGCCGGCCATTTTGTCGTAGCTGCGCTATGGCGCAGCTTACATTGCGGTCGGCCATTTTCCTGTGGCCGCGTTCTGAACGCTCAGCGACCATCCTGGAGTAGTCTTGACCCCTAGTGCTGTATACAACTCACGGAGTGAGCATTTTGCACCAGACAGTGGAGGAGCACCGACTTATTATTATTATTATTAGGCTAGCGGACCAGCTGGTTCAGGGCCTCATATAGGTCTGTGATGCTTCATTGAATGCTGCGCCCTTGTTATCCAGGGCTTCTGTTTCAGAATGGTTTTATGCACACGGTGGTGTAGTGGTTAACTACATTACTTGGCAGCAAGAGTCATTGGTTTGAATCCGGACACTGACGCCAATCTGCCTGGAGCTTGCATTGTCGCTCCCTGTGTCTGCGTGGGTTTCCTCCGGGTACTCCGGTTTCCTCCAAAGGCATGTGTGCATACACCTACATAATATACAGTTGTGTTCAAAATTATTCAACCCCCCCAATGCTGTAAAGGGTTTTAGGGAATTTAGTGTACATTTGTAATTGTATTCAGAATGAAATCCTACAAGGACTTCTTAAAGAACCATATGCAACTAAAATGACATCAATTGGTTTTGTAATACAGTAGTAAATGTTTATTTTGTGAATTCTTCATTTACACAATTATTCAACCCCTTAAAGACTACCACTCTGAAGAACAGAGGTTCATTGAAGTGTTTTCAATCAGGTATTGAAAACACCTGTGGATGTCAGGGAGCAGCAATAAAGCCTAATAAGCACCAATCAGGCAGCTTTAAAATGACTGTGATACTCTGCTCCTTCTAGACATTTACTGGTGTGGTTACAAACATGGTGAAGTCAAGAGAATGGTCCAGGAAGACAAGAGAAGAGGTGATTACTCTTCACAGGAAGGGCAATGGCTATAAGAAGATTGCAAAGATGTTGAACATACCAAGAGACACCATAGGAAGCATCATTCGCAAATTCAAGCCAAAGGGCACTGTTGAAACGCTACCTGGTCGTGGCAGAAAGAAGATGCTGACTTCGACTGCTGAGTGCTACCTGAAGCGTAGAGTGGAGAAAAGTCCCCTTGTGACTGCTGAGGAACTGACAAAAGATTTGTCAGATGTGGGTACTGAAGTTTCTGCTCAGACAATACGGCGCACACTGCGTAATGAAGGCCTCCATGCCAGAACTCCCAGGCGCACCCCCTTGCTGTCTCCAAAGAATAAGAAGAGTCGACTGCAGTATGCAAAAATCATGTGGACAAACCACAGAAGTTTTGGGATTGTGTTCTGTGGACTGATGAAACAAAATTAGAAGTGTTTGGGCCCATGGATCAACGCTATGTTTGGAGGAGGAAGAACAAGGCCTATGATGAAAAGAACACCTTGCCTACTGTGAAGCATGGCGGGGGGTCAATCATGCTTTGGGGCTGTTTTGCTTCTGCAGGTACAGGTAAAGCTTCAGCGTCTGCAAGGTACCATGAATTCTCTTCAGTAACAGGAGATAGTGGATAACAATGTGATGCAGTCCGTCACAAACCTGAGGCTTGGGAGACGTTGGACCTTTCAACAGGACAATGATCCCAAGCATACCTCCAAGTCCACTAGAACATGGTTTCAGATTAAAGGCTGGAACATTTTGGAGTGGCCATCGCAGTCACCAGACTTAAATTCGATTGAGAACCTTTGGTGGGACTTAAAGAAAGCAGTTGCAGTGCACAATCCTAAGAATGTGACTGAACTGGAGGCTTTTGCCCATGACGAATGGGCGAAGATACCCGTAGATCGCTGCAAGACACTTGTGTCAAGCTATGCTTCAAGTTTAAAAGCTGTTATAACTGTAAAAGGATGTTGTACTAAGAACTAAGATTGAATGTCAATTGGGGGTTGAATAAAAATGATAATGATGTGAGCACAGAAAAGACATTTGTGGTTATTTCATTATAAATGTTATGTTATATTTGTCTGACCTACACGTGCCTCTTTGATTTAATTGTAAGCAGGATGACAGGATGATCAAAATCAATGTCAAACTGGGCAAAACAATCAATTTCAGTGGGGGTTGAATAATTTTGAATACAACTGTACATACACACTATGTGTGTGTATTATTTAGGGGCAACCCTCCCAGGCCGTCAAAGGTCCAGCTGGGGGACTAATCCGTCCCTGGGTACGTAAGCCGATCACGCCGCCACCCAAATCCTGCCAATGTATGTAGCCTTCCCTCCCTGTCTCTAGGTGGGAGGGGCGGCTTGCAGGTTCACAATTCGGTGAAACTTCCCTGCTCCCCGACCAGTGGGTCTGCGAGGTGGTCATCTTCGGAGTACTAGATAGGGTTTCCTTCTATCCACAGAACAAAGTTCTTTCCTCGTGTCTTCCTCTCCCGGCCCGTCGGTCTGCCTTGGGCAGTGTGGGATTTGCTAAGCTGCGGGGTAATTTTACCTTTCCTGCAGGATGAGAGGTTTGGGTTTTTCTATGGGCCCTAAATACCTTTGTGAACTTCGGGTAGTTCCGCATGGAATCCATTTGTTCGGTGGTAGCTGCGCTCCATCCGGGGGACGTCCATGTCCCGTTTTGCGCATGTCAGTGTTTTTTTCTGTGCTTCCTGATGAGAGAGGGTCTCTGTCAGCCTGTGGCCCTCCCTTTTGATCTGGCGTCAGCACCATGGGTTTTCAGCTAGGAGCTCGCACTTATCCTAACTTTGTTGGGACAGCAAGGCTTTGCCTCATTGGCTACTTGGACGACTTTCTTCTGAGAGCAGCTTCTGTCTCCGACCTAGTGGATGTGTTATTCCCATTCAGACCCTCCGAAGATTCGGGTGGGTGTTAAACGTTTAGGCCAGAAGGTGTAGCTCAGTGGCAGCAAGCCTGCCCTCCATGTGTGCGACCCAGGGTTCAAATCCTGGGCATGCTAGGTTCCGACTCAGCGTTGGAGTATCTAGTGTTGATCCAGACTCCTCAGTGACAAAGGTCCTTCTTCCCCTGGATAAATTGCAGACTCTTCAGTCTGCGGTGAAGGTATTGGCATCACGCAATCGGTCTTCTCTCCGGGCACCTGCTGGTTCGGGGCCTGTGGATGTGGATACAAAACAAAGATACGCCGGAGCAAACTAGAAGTTACACGGAATAAACGCTTCGTGGATCTGGCCCAAAGTGGGTAAACTGCTCAGGATACATCAGTGTTTGGCGTGATCCTACCCTATGCTGGTGGCTAAATCACCAAAGACTCATGTTAGTTGGCAAAAGGAGAGGAAACACATATCAGATACTGCATCCATCGTGTCTTCCTGCTAACAGTGAATGAAAGCTGATCATGTTAGACGAATGCCTGTAAAGCTGGCAGTGGTTCTAGCCTGAAACTCAGTAAAATGTTTGTATGGAAGTGCCACTCCTTTCCTGATCAGTACAAGTGCTGGGCACAGATCTCTGTTTCTCCTTGAGTCCTGTGGTCACGAGCTTAAGAGTTTAATTTCCCTTTTCCCGGTGAAAGATAAAATCACCTTGGCAACAGAAATAAATCTCATTTATGTTATAGGAAGTTGGACTGGGCTCAGGTTACAGATGGTGCTTCGTTTATTGAAGGCGAGTTGTGACATTGAGTCAAATTAAAGCCTGCTAATGTAAATTTTCAGGGGACAGAAAATTCTCCCTGACATTAACCAGTTTGTTGCTGAAGATGGGACACTTTTTGCCAACGCAAGATGCCAAGAGCAGATCAAGATGGAAAATGCCCCAGAGAAAGCCTTATGGGATAAATCTGTTTCGTTATTGTTTCTTCCACCATCTGTTTCCATCCCACTGCTATGAGTCTCATTTTATTACCTTTTCTGGTGGTTCATTATATAGCTTTTAACATTTATTTCAAGAAATTGTCAAAACTGAGAGATAAGCCACTTGAGCTTTGTGCAGATTTTGTGACTGGGATTTAATGTCTAAAAATGTTAAACATATTTAAAAAAAATTAGTCTGTTTTCTTTTTCAGTTTTCCTCCTAAGCTGTTATTTGGACTTTGGCCCAAGCTGTTGTGAGGACCACCTTGTGATTGCGGTTACATTTGGTGTTTGAGCAGCAGCTGTTCATTTCAGTAAGGCCCAGTAAATATGCACAAAAAAATACTGTGGTGCTCAGGTAAGAAGATAGAGATGGGGAAAAAACAATTGTTTTTTTTAACAAGAACATTATTTCAGTTTCAAAAGTAACAAAAATATATATATATATTTTTTAGTTGTATGGTCTTTCAACTGAGGGTCTTACACCCCTGCAGAAAGTACAGTATCAGGAAATTAACATTATACATACTAGAGTAATGTAACCATACAAGGGGAGGCCAATAAGTTCTCACCATGATCTAGATGTGCTAGGGATCTGGAATTTTGCAGGTTTATAGGTGAATAGCTAAGTAATATGCATGCCTTTTTTTTAATTATAGTTGGAGCCAAGAGAAATGGAGTAGGTGTGATGCCAGACAAAGTTGAATATTGAGTCTTGATTAATACGAGACGAATGTTGCATCTTAGCCTTTTTTGGGGGTGGGTGATGAAGCATGTTTTATTCATTTCTTTAGTCTCTGGATCATATAGATATACCCAGCTTTCATCCATGGTCACTAATCTATTTAAAAAGCCCTCCTCATATTTGTGGTACAGGTCCGAAATGCTTTGTGCACATTCCACTCGTTGCTGTTTTTGGAATCACGGCTCGTTATTCAACTTTGTCTGGTATGACACCTACTCAATTTCTCTTGGCTCTAACTAGAATTCACCACGACCTACAAAAACAAAAATTGGCATGCATATTATCCACCTATAAACCTTCAGATCCCAAGCACATCTAGATCATGGTAAGGGTAAGAACTTATTGGCCTCCCCTCGTACAATGCATTGGTCTGTCTTACCCCTCAATAAATTAGGTGCTATAATTATACAGGATTGTGTGTAATAGGGGAAAACAGCCTCGAAAGTATATTAGCAGTGTGAACAATGGACGCCGAAATGGCATAAACTTCTAACTTAGGAATCTGACCTTTAGGATAGAGAAAGAAAAAGGGGACGATAGAAGTGCTTAATAAGCCTTAATCTATTTTGGGTGTCTGTCATTGGTAGAACCAAAAATTGAGTTTACAGTAGAACAAGAATATGATTGTGCGAAGTTCCACGTGCGTATTGGTCTGTATATGTCATACTTTACAACCCCCCCCCCCCCCCTCCACCTATGGGTTGTGCAATTCAAGTGAGCGTTGGCATGCAATTAACTGTGTATATTCTGCCAATTCCACATAGTGATTTCAACAGGCCCACTGGCCACATACTGTATTTTGAGGGGGAAAAAAACACTAATCTCAATCATAAATAATGCTTATATACAACAAGAATAAAATAATGAAGAAAAATGGCAGATGTAGTCTGAGATATTATTTTAAAATGATCTAATGGGGGTGGGGCAGCCAGCTCTTACAAGACCGGAGGGAAAGCTCCCGGCCAACTCTGTTGAGACCAGACAGCTGGAGTGGCACAAATTTCCTCCATAGTGTAGTATTTTAAAGAGGAACTTCAGTCCCCTTTAGCTTCAGCCCTGCCCCCTCCAGTGGCATCTTTTTTTAGCCTGGTTTGTGTGCAGATGTGTCAAAGGGCTCTGCCTGGTATTCAGGTCTCAACAGAGTCCTGTGACACAACCGTGCAGGCACAGGGGTTTGGAGTTTCAATACTGGCTCCATCTTTGCCCACATGTGGGAAACCTAGGGATGTGCAGATGTATCACACGGCTAAGCTGGGAAGCCCTGCGGCACATCCGCTCACACATAAAATTGGAGGTCAAACGTCATTCTTATCTAGGCAAGGAAGATGGAGGTGCTGCACAGCATAAAAACAGTATAAAGTACAAATAAAAAGTGGAGAGGCAGGTGAGAAAATGTTTTTATTGGGATGAAGGTCATATACAGTGAAGGAATGCTTTGATGTCAAATTGTAAATGTAAAAAAAGAACGGTTTGGTGTCTTACCTCTAAGGACAGAGCCTAGTGCACTGCCACCACTTTCCTGCTGTGGACACTAGCAGGTTCTGTTTCCATCCTGTGCCTGATGAGCAGTTTTCTTGCCTATGGCTAGGGCAGTATCACCCAGCTAAAGGATTCCTTTCGGATGTTTGCTGCTTATGACTTTGCCCAGTAAATATGCCATGAGACATTCTGTACCTGGAGGACTAATGTTTTTCAAACTCTATCAGTTGAAGTTCCTTTGTACAAGAAGACATCTTTTTCACATACTTGTTTAATAATTGCTAGATGGATAGTTAATAAAATACTAATTATAGACAGTAAATCCGCATTTCTAAGTATGTTCATGCAAAGATATATACCTCCAGGGGAACTGGTCTGTGCTCTGTCACCTACCGGTATTGAAAGCCGATAGAAAGATGCCTGCTTGTGAGAACAGGCTTAACGCTGTCATCTTCCACAAATAATAAAATGTGTATGACAGTTCTCTGGCTTAACAAGAGACATCAAGATTTGTTAGAAAGCTCTTGGGCCTCACTTTGGACCGGCACTTGGCTGATACAATGGGACTTGATGTCAGTGCTGGTTATAGTACAGAAACATTAATGGTGTAAGCATAGTATTTTTGCCAGAAAGGTGGCAACGATAGCCAGGCTTGTGCAGCTTGCCCACAAATCCAGGTGTGCAGAGGACTGTTTGTACAAACCAACAATGAATGTTCTCTAAATAGCTTCATACACACAAACAAAGGTTTATTCATAGTAAGTTACAATTTTTGCAGTTTCAGAACCGAAAATTGTCATTTGTCTTGGCGTATATCTAAAGCCAAATCTTTAATTTTGGTTAAGGTAAGGAATGGTTACAGACCGTAAAGCGGAGCTTCACCCTATTTTGAAAACTTTTGCCTAATCTTATTGCAGCAGCAACGAAGTTAGAAACTGAACGTTTTTGTTTATGGTACCTGTGTTATCTTCATCTGTGTCTTTGCTTCCCGTCTGTGTAATTTGTGGGTAGTGTGCGGGTAATACCGTACGTCATTTCTTTTGTCCGCACTGTCTCCTGGGAGCTTTTGTCATTGCTCCCAGGAGTCATTGCGGCCACTTGCTGCAAGTTACAAGCGGTGAATGCTGGGAGATGAGCATTCACCGCAACAAGGAAATGAGTGCTTGTGGGCTTCAAATGCCCACAAGCAAAATGGAAACCTTGTTACACTAATTATATAACTTAGAATTTCAGATATAATCGGACAGCAGATGATTTGAAACACCATAACAGTGAGTACTCTTTTAAAATGGAATAAATAAACTAATGACAAAGCGGGACATCCGCTTTAACAGTTTTTTTTTTATTGACACCTGTGTCCAATAAAGGTAAATGTTCCTTTACGTCTTGTCCTTTAACCACTTAAGACCCGGACCAAAATGCAGCTAAAGGACCCGGCCAGGTTTTGCGATTCGGCACTGCATCGCTTTAACAGACAATTGCGCGATCGTGCGACGTGGCTCCCAAACAAAATTGGCGTCCTTTTTTCCCCACAAATAGAGCTTTCTTTTGGTGTTATTTGATCACCTCTGCAGGTTTTATTTTTTGCGCTATAAACAAAAAAAAATTCAATATTTTTTACTTGTTGCTATAATAAATATCGCCCAAAAATATATAAAAAAAACATTTTTTTTCCTCAGTTTAGGCCGATACGTATTCTTCTACCTATTTTTGGTATAAAAAATTGCAATAAGCGTTTATCGGTTGATTTGCGCAAAATTTATAGCGTTTACAAAATGGGAGATAGTTTTATTACATTTTTATTTATTTTTTTACTACTAATGGCGGCGATCAGTGATTTTTTTCGTGACTGCGACATTATGGCGGACAATTTTGACATATTTTTGGGACCATTATCATTTTAACACACGGCTCTCCCCGTTCTTCAGCTCCGGGGACCGACCACGGGACTCCAGCGGCGATCAGGTCCGCGGCGCCCGTGGTCCCGGAGCTTCGGACCGGGTCGCGGGCGTGCGCCTGCGACCCACGGCTGGGCACTAGCACAGGACGCACCTGTACGTGCATGTGCCCAGCCGTGCCATTCTGCCGACGTAAATGTGCAGGAGGCGGTCCTTAAGTGGTTAAGCTTGTACACACAATCAGATTGTTGCCAGGGAATTGTCTGTTGACAGACTGTTGGCTTAAAATCTGACTGTTAGTACGCTCCTTCAGACAATTGTTGTCTAACTTTCTGCCAACAAATGTTGGATGACATGCTAATAAATTTTCTGCGGACAGAGGTCTGTTGTCAGATTTTCTGATGGTCAGTACACAAATCCATCACACAAAAGTTGGAAGTACAAACGCATGCTCAAAATCAATGCTCACCGGAGGCGCATGCGCGGAGGCTCCCGTGATGGCGGCTTAAGCTCGGAGCTCCGCACTGCCCCGGCCATTCCGCCGTCCTAGCCTCGGACGAGGGCAGCCGGCAGCCGAAATTTTTGGTTGAACACCTCGGGGAAGCTCAGGGCTAAGAGCCCATGGACAACAGCTTGGTCCGGCGGGACCGGAGGACAAGCTCTACGCTGACGGAGGTCGCGGTCGAATCCAAAATGGCGACCGCACCTCAGGTAACAGAAGCTAACGCTGAGGGAAGGAAGGAGGGCAGACAGGCTGCATCCCAGAACCCGGTCTCCTATGCTGAAATGGCTGCACATGGAGCTCCTCTCCTCTTGTCCCTCTCACCTGCTGCCTCAGAGCCTCATAAAGGGAACCCATCACAGCAGCACTCTGTCCCTCATAACACTCATATGGGAGCCGCTCTCTCCCCCTCAGGCGCCATTTTCTCCTCAGGCAGCCAGGAACCCATCATGCCTCAAAACGCAGGGGAACTCTTCTTAAAACTATCTGAATTGCTGGAAAGGGGCCTAGCCACTACTGCTAATAAGATAACTAATGATATTAGATCCGATTTCCAGAACCTTGGTTCCAGAATGGAGGTGATAGAGCAAAAATTGGATATCACAGTCTCCAGGGCTAACCAGAATACTGACCATATACAATCTTTACAAGAACAACTTGACACTGCTTTGAACAGAATTGACGACCTCGAAAATCGTTCGAGAAGAGAGAATTTTAGGGTCAGGGGGCTCCCTGAATCCATTTTGGATGTTCCCACAGCAGTTCAAGACCTCTTAAAACACCTTTTGCCATCAATTAATGGTCATAAATTAGAACTGGACAGGGCTCACAGATCCTTAGGCCCTCTCAGGAAGGACGGCTCACCCAGAGACATTGTAGTAAAACCACATTACTATTCAGTAAAAGAGGAAGTAATGAAAGCCTCACGTCAACATCCTTCCATTTTGTTTCAAGGAAGCAACATCCAAATTTTCGCAGATATATCCCCCCTAACCATCCAGAGGCGCAGGTCCCTAAAGCCCCTGCTATTGGTTTTGTCTCAAAAGGAAATTCGGTATTGGTGGGCCTTTCCATTTGCCCTGAAATTTTCAATTAATGGAAAAAATCACTCCTTCTCATCCCTAGCTGAGGGAGAAAAGATCCTATTGTCCCTGAAGCTCATTTCGTTGGATCCAGCAATGGACACTTCTACCCCTCAGACAGGATCCTCCAAAAGGCCTACTCCCACTAGCCCTATTTCGCCGCCTTGGAAATCTAACAAAAGCAGACGCATAAAAGAATCAGCCGCAACTTGACTTTTTCATGTCAACACTCCTGCTTTCCTCTTAAAGGTTTCCTGAGATGTCCCTAATGGGGGCTTCTCTGTCGGGACTTCCCAACATCATTGGGAAATCTCTGGTCTACTTGGACCTAAACATGTTCAACCAATTTCGTTCACTTTTGCTCCTCCTCAGGATCGACTTTTGCAAGTCTTCTCATTACCGGTGTTTTTTTTTTTTTTTTTTTATACTTTTCAGTGCTACTACGCTACATATTTAAGTTCATGTTTGTTCCAGTTAGGTGAGAAAATCTGAGATAAATACTCCTTTGGTATTTTTCGGTATTTTTTGATAACATCTACACTTATTTTTGGCCCTCTCAGAACCTTACGTTAGTTATCATTGACTCAGGGTCACTGAACATAGATGCAAAATTTTGCAATATGATACTGTTCTAGAATTACATGTTGCCGGATTTGATTTAATTCTAGTCCTGATCCAAGGGCTTCGGCTGCCCTCGTTCAACAAGTTCTACTATGTCACAGTTTTTTCTTTTTTAGATTTACATAACTTTGATAATTTTATGAGCCTTATTCCTCTCAGGGATGGCTTTGGCCGGGGCAGATGCCTTGTGCCCTCGTCCAACCTTCGACTGTGGATACTTCGCAGTCGGGAGTTGGACTGGTAGCCCTTAATTTGGGCTATGTGAATGTTTTGTTTGGCGGGAGGGGGTTGGGGTTTTTCTCCCACCACTCTCGTCGGTATCATTTAATATGCTTTATTATATGCATTTTTCTTCTTCTTTCCTGTTATTCTAGTCTATCTTCTATTGTCGCCAGTCTACGGACACAGCACCTTCCAGGCCCTCTTCGGGGGTTTGGTCCCACTGGTACTATCTGCTCTAGGATCCCACGACTCCCACTGTCAGGGGTAAGTTTTCATAGCTATGATATGATATTGTATTTCAATGGTTATGCCACGTAGTACCATTCCGTCTCCACTCCTTAGAGTGGTGTCCCACAACGTCCAGGGCCTGAATTCCCCGGTCAAACGCAAGAAGGTGTTCCAATCCTATAGTTCTCAAAAATTGGGAGTACTTCTTCTACAAGAAACCCATTTTCCTGCAAGCTACTCCCCCTCGTTCATCCACAATCATTACCCACAGTTCTTCCTGGCAAATGCTGAGGATAAGACCAGAGGGGTCGCAGTTCTTTTTGCTAAATCCTGCCAATTTAAATCGCAGTTAATACACAGGGACCCGGAAGGCAGATTTATTCTAGTGAAGGGGTGGTTAGATGAGCAACTCTTCTCTTTTGTATCTTACTACACTCCTAATAGAGGCCAACTTAAATTTTTTCAAGATATGTTTAACACTGTAGATCCACTACTGGAGGGGATAATCATATTTGGAGGAGACTCCAATGTGGCTTTCGATCAAAGTCTTGATAAGTCCAGACCTTTATCATCTCAATTAACCCGTCCTACTAGGATTAGTTCACAAATAGCAAAGCTGGTCTTCCAAAGAGGCCTTGTTGATGTCTGGAGGGAATTTAATCCCTCTAAAAGGGATTATACTCATTTCTCCAACCCCCATCGCTCCTACTCAAGGATAGACCACATCCTTGTCACCTCGAGGCATATCCCCCTGATCACTAAAGCACTTATAAAGGATACGTCTCTCTCAGACCACTCAATGGTGATCTGTTCCCTGCGAGGTCGAACAAGTGACTATCGGCAATTTCATTGGCGCCTTAACGAAACCCTCCTTAAGAACCCAAATGTCATTATGGACATTGAGAAAGCATTACTGGAATACTTTAGCTTAAATGATGTGGAAGGCATCTCAGCTGAGACTTTGTGGGCCGCGCATAAAGCCTCGATCCGTGGTAAGATGATACAAATTGCCGCTAAATTGAAAAAGGCCAAAGCTTTGGAAATAGAAAAATTAGACAGAGAATTTTCAGAGCTATGCAAACAGCACAAAAAAAAACAAACAACCATTACGACTTCTCAGTTGGAAACCGCTAGACTTAATCTTAATCTAGCGCTTACCGTAAGGGCAGAAGGGTCCCTGGGTTGGAGCGGAGCAAAATTTTACCAACATAAGGACCGAATGGGCACTATGCTGGCCACCAAACTATCACCGACTTATCGCACATTCTCTCTCCCAAAAATTAAAACTCGAGATGGGACTACAACCCTCAACCCTGAAAGCATACTTAAATCCTTCCAAGGTTTCTACTCTACACTTTACCAGTCTGATGTCTCAGCTGGGATTCCTGA
Organism: Rana temporaria; assembly: GCF_905171775.1. Classification (NCBI taxonomy): domain Eukaryota; kingdom Metazoa; phylum Chordata; class Amphibia; order Anura; family Ranidae; genus Rana; species Rana temporaria. Next base: position 144,338,747 of record NC_053489.1, read on the forward strand.
GATTCAGTCCTATATTGCCAAGCTACCTATTCCTAGCCTTCACAGGGAACATGTGGAACTCATGGAGGCTCCCATCTCCGTGAGGGAAACATTGGAGGTGATTAAGAACTTGAAGGGCGGTTCGGCCCCTGGGCCGGACGGCTTCTCAAACCATTATTATAAAAGCTTTGCCGATACCCTCGCCCCTCACCTTACAAGGTTTTTCAACTCCAAGAGAACGGGGGAGGAACTGCACCCTCATCTGAACGAGGCGTTCATATCGGTTATCCCCAAGCCTGATAAGGACCCGGAATTAGTAGAAAATTATAGACCCATCTCGTTGATTAATAACGATATGAAAATTCTTACAAAAATTTTGGCTAATAGAATAAATTCGTTTATCTCCCATTATATACACAGAGATCAAGTCGGTTTCATACCGGGAAGACAGGGCCCGGACCAGATCAGGCGGGCAATCAATGTGGTCTCATTATTACAGTCGGGGTGGGATGGAGGTCATCCTCAGGAGGGTATGCTCCTTTCACTGGACCTTCAGAAGGCCTTCGATTCTATATCATGGCCATACTTATTTGAGGTTTTAAGGCGGTGGGGATTTGGAGAGAGTTTTCTGGGTATACTGCGTTCCTTATATTCAACACCACAGGCGAAGGTCAAACTACAGGGGTACTTCTCAGACCCAATACAGATCAGAAGAGGGACCAGACAGGGTTGTCCCCTGTCACCGGTGATTTTTGCATTGGCAATAGAAACCTTGGCCATTGCCATTAGATCTAATCAAGACATTACTGGTGTTGGTTGCGGACAACACACTCATAAGTGTGCTTTGTTTGCTGACGATTGTCTCCTTTTTGTTACCTCCCCAAACACATCCTTGACGGCCATTTGCAAAGAACTTGAATCTTTCGGACATGTTTCAGGACTGCGAGTGAATATGAACAAATCACATGCTTTAAATATAAATTTGCAATCCACAATGGTAGAGAATCTGAGGGCCTCCTTCAAATTCCAGTGGGCGGACTCTTCCATTCGCTACCTTGGGATAAATCTAACTAATAGATTTGAAAATCTTTATCAGGCTAATTTTCCTCCTATGTACCGCAAACTCGAAATGGACCTAAAAACATGGGCCACTCACAAAATATCTTGGCTAGGGAGAATTAATTCCGTCAAAATGACGCTCCTACCCAGACTGCTATATTTATTCAGATCTCTCCCCATTGCAATAAAAAAAGATCAACTTAAAAAATTCCAGGGAAAGGTGCTTAAGTTTGTGTGGGGAGGGAGAGGATACAGGTTGCCCCAAAATGTTCTATATGGGCCCATAACTAAAGGGGGTCTAGGATTACCACATCTCTTTCGCTACTATCAAGCAGCCCGGCTGGCTCAGTTGTCTTCTATCTACTCCGGTCGTGAGAAACCGGATTGGATAGAAATGGAGGGACAGGCAGTTCCTCACAATTCTCTGGATGACCTGCTTTGGTGTCCCCAAAGATTGAGACCGGCCATTATGGCCCCTACACTCTCCCAAGCCTTCAGGCTTTGGGATGACTTGCGGAAGTCTCCAGCTATAACCTCTGCCATACAACCTTTGGCTAATCTATTTCAAAATCCCTATTTTAACCCGAAGGGGGACTCTACAATTTTTCGATGGTGGTCGGACAAGGGACTTTATAGGATTGGACACTTTCTTGCCCCATCGGGACTGATCTCGTTAGCACATTGTGTGGGGACCTTAGGAATGCCGGATACAGAAAAAATTAGATACTCCCGAATATCTCAATTTATTAACTCAATCTGGAAAAATAAGCCAAATCCCCCTGACTTCACTCCTTATGAGAAATGGTGCATCAAATCTACAGAACAAAGAGGTGGCATTTCCATTGTATACAATTCATTATCAGAACCTACATCCAAATCTTCCTACATGGAAGCATGGGAGAGGGATCTACAGATGTCATGGACCATGGAGAAGTGGCATGAGGTGGGGTCGAGGGCTTCCAAGGGTCTCATCAACATCTCTCTAATAGAAGCTAACCTCAAAGTATTTATGCGGTGGTATTTGGTCCCCTGCAAGCTAGCTGCAATGTTCCCAACCACATCCCCATTGTGTTTCCGAAATTGCCTAGCCCAGGGTTCTATGTTGCATACCTGGTGGGAATGCCCTAAAATCAGGGGATTTTGGAACAAGGTGTTCTCCCTCATAAGGAAGGTGACCGGGATACCGGTGGATAAATCTCCACAAATAGCGTTATTGGGGGCTGACGTCCCCCAGGCCAACAAATACACTCAAAAATTGATAGCTTTCTTGCTCACCGGGGCTAGGATCACACTGGCTGGGGCGTGGAAACAACAGTCTGTATCTTTCCAGAAGACCAAAAGTAAAATCTCATGGATCATGCACCAGGAGAAAATGGTCAGTACAATACTCAATTCTTCTAAATCTTTCGAGGCTGTATGGGAACCCTGGGCTAGATATATAGGCATCTCTCTGTTATAGGGATAAGGGAGGGTGGAGGATATCCATCCTTTTTGGAATGCTGTTATTTGTTGATGTTGGGACGTATAGAGTGAATCATATAGTCCGTAGCTGGCGACAATAATCTATGTTCTCTTTCTCATTCTTTCTTGTCTCCCTCTGTCTCTCTGTTTCTTTTCTTTCCCCCTTTTTTTTTTTTTTTTTTTTTTTTCTCTTCTTTTTCCTTCACATATCTCCATAAAAACATTAAGGTATGTTAGGCAGTGGCACCTTGAAAAGATTACAGTAGAGAACTTTATCTTCTCTCTTCTTTGTTTATGCTTATGTGTTATATTGAGCACTGGAGATTACTGCTTGTTAAGTAAGCTCTCGTCAGGAGTCTCATGCTTCCACTAAGATATGGAATTAGGCTAGGTTAATCCCTACGTTGGGATGGATCCATGATCCCGGAAATATCAGTTATTCCGGGACAGGGGGTCCACTTTCACCCTAGTTAGGCACACATTGCGAGCTGAAAGTATTCACTGGTTCCTAGGCACAGTATGAACCCACTGGGGGTGCCGGGAATGCAGTCAGTACCAGTTGCCATTTTATTATTTTTTAATCGCATTCTTATTCTCGTTTTCTCCATTTTGAAGACTTTAGTCCCAAAGTGGTGAAAATATCCTATTACATGTATAAGTGATGTCCTTGATCTAAACTCCTTTTGACAATATTGTTACTTTAGTCTCTGAACTGTATGTATACCTTTTAGCCCCAGGTTGTGCTGGAGGCTCATACTATGTACTGTACTGCCTTTCAATAAACTATTTTGAAAATGAAAAAAAAAAAAAAAAAAAAAATCAATGCTCACCAAACACGAAATTAGCAGAAAGGGCGCAAAGGTTGGCACTCAAGAGCTAAAATTCCTTGTAGTGCGTCACTATGTTTGTGTTTGTTGGCCGACAATTGTGTACTATTAGTATGTAAGACAAGATCCAGGCAGACGCTCGATTGGCCAACAATCTGATCGTGTGTACCAGGCTTTAGGCACAGCAGGAAGTGAGAGAAAAATCTAAATTAGGAAAATGTTCTCTTAAACAAAGATTTACTATCTATTGCTGTTGTAGTGACAGCACAAAATGTTGTATCAGGACAGGTAAAGAGAATACGAACTGCAATAAAAACCTGATAGGATGAAAGGGGCTATGGATTCAGCGCCCCTGTATCTAAGGGCCCGTACACACGACCGAACATGTCTGCTGAAACTGGTCCGCGGATGGCCGACCGGACAGGTTTCCAGCGGACATTTGTCCAGCCGACCGTTTTGCAGCGGACAAATGTTTCTTAGCATGCTAAGAAACATGTCCGCTGGAAGCCTGTCCGTCGGACATGTTCGGTCGTCTGTACAGACTCACCGTACATGTCTGATCGGCCACCATCCCTCGCATGCGTCGAATCACTTTGACGCATGCATGGAAGCATTGAACTTCCAGGGCCACGCACGTCGCCGCGTCATTGTCGCGGCGACGGCGCGGCCTCGTCACGCGTATCGTGTACGTGCAGATTTCTGTCTGATGGTGTGTACAACCATCAGACAGAAATCTCCGGGTGGACATGTCCGCTGAAAATGGTCCGGCGGACCGTTTTCAGCGAACAGTCCGTCCGTCTGTACGAGGCCTAAGACAACAACAAACAAATTAAAAAAAAATACACTTTAAAAACAAATAGAGGCACATTGTTTCATCAGATGAAGAAAAAAAATCTACCAAATTATCTATTGGATCTCTTGCACATAGGACGCCAGTTTTTAATGCGTTGTATTTTTTATTTTTTTTTGCATAACGTTTTAAAAAAAAATATGTTTTAATTGTATAGAGTAACAAAGAATGGTAGCAGTATGTAGTTTACAGTCACAGTATGTAAAGATTTTGGATATACATTTATTTACTTCAAATTATCTTGCAGCCAATTCAATTAATGAATGAACTTGTTTATGTGATAGAACATTGTATAGGCAAACGCATAGACTCATACTGAAGCACCTGAATTATTTGGGCGTATCAGGTCAAATGCCTCATACACACGATCGGTCTTCCTGTCGGGAAAACTGACATGTTTTCTTGTGGCCCGGAAACCCGGCCGTGTGTATGCTTTATAGCAGTTTTCCCGACATGAAAACTGCGGTGAAAAAGATTAGAACTTGTTCTATTTTTTACCGTCGCAAATTGTGGCATTTTTTTTCTCACAGTTTTCCTATGGGGGGGAAAACCGGCCATGTTTACAGGGGAAAGGTGACAGAGCCGGTTCTGGGTTTTCCCCTCGGTTTGACCGCCGGGAAAACCGATGGTGTGTACGAGGCAAATAACTGCTTCAGGCAATTTTGTTTTCTTGTGTTTCTTTACTGCTCTAAATATAACCCATTGTTTTTAATGGGCCTGTACCCTGGTGCGTAAAAATAAGTAAACAAATTTGCTGGTCAGTATTTTTATGCGCAAACACCTTCCTCTGTTTAAAAAACACTAGAAGTCAAGAGGTGTGACTTCCACATACATTCTACAGTTACAGTGTGGAAGAGTGGGCCAAGCTGCTAAATAGGAATCAGTGGACATGATAAATGGTTGCAGCAATTTTTGGAGTGCATGCATGTGCACAGAATTCTCCACAAGAGGCTGTAGAAAATCAGAAGTACTGATATACAACAAAGGATGAAAAAAAGGTAAAAACTGTTCTTTACATATATATATATATATATAAAAATAAATACGTGTTACTCATTCATTTGCATGGGCAACACACAGGTTTGCTTTAAAGTGGTTGTAAACCCTAATGCCGCGTACACACGACAATTTTTCAGCATGAAAAAAAACCGTTGTTTTTCAGCATGTCCAAAAAACAACGTTTTTCCAACTTCATCATTAAAACGACGTTGCCCACACACCATCGTTTTTAAAAAAAGATCTAGCATAGCGCGGTGACGTACAACACATACGACGGCACTATAAAGGGGAAGTTCCATTCGCCTTTGGCCTGCTTTAGCTGATTCCGTGTTAGACAGAAAAGCGTGAAGCACTATACTATTTCAGCGTGATGAATGCGCTTACTCCATTATGAACAGTAATTTTAGCAGAACGAGCGCTCCCATCTCATAACTTGCTTCTGAGCATGCGCAGGTTTTTTACGTCGTTTTAGCCCACACACGATAATTTTTTACAACCCGAAAAACGACATAGTTTAAAACGACATTTAAAAATGCAGCATGTTCGAATTTTTTTTGTCGTTTTTCAGAACCTGAAAAATGATGTGTAGCCCACACACCATCATTTTAAATGACGTTTTTTTCATGCCGAAAAATGATCGTGTGTACGCGACATTACATATACTCAGTGAAGTGGCTGGCCTCAGATAATACACAGGGATAAAACAAATCCTCCTACATAAGTTTTACCTGTTTATCCATAGCCCTATCTTTTCTACATCCATTCAATGTCCAGAATTTACAGTGCATCCGGAAAGTATGTACAGCGCTTCACTTTTTCCACATTTTGTTATGTTACAGCCTTATTTCAAAATGGATTAGAAATGCTACAAACAATACCCCATAATGACAACGTGAAAAAAGTTTGTTTGAAGTCTTTGCAATATAATTTTATAAATATAAAAAAAAAAAAAAAAAAATATCACCTCCTACATAAATATTCACATGCTTTGCCGTGAAACTCAAAATTGAGCTCAAAATTGAGCTCAAGCATCATGTTTCCACTGATCATCCTTGATCAGTTGATTGGACAAAAAAAAGGCACACACCTGTCCATATAAGGTCCCCCAGTGAAAAGTGCATGTCAGAGCAACAACCAAGCCATGAAGTCCAAGGAATGGTTTGTAGATCTCCGAGATCGGATTGTAATGAGGCACAGATCTGGGGAAGGGTATAGAAAAGTTTCTGCAAGTCTCAATGAGCACAGTGGCCTCCATCATCCATAAATAGAAGATGTTTGGAAACCACCAGGATTCTTCCTAGAGCGGAAGAACTACCATCTCTCTCCACCTATCAGGCCTGTAAGGTAGATAGAGGTGTTTTTCAGCAGCAGGAATTGGGAGAATAGTCAGGATTGAGGGAAAGATGAATGCAGCAATGTATAGAGACATCCTTGATGAAAAGCTGTTCCAGAGCACTCTGGACCTCAGACTGGGGTAAAGGTTCACCTTCAAACATGGCAACGACCCCAACAAGCACACAGCCAAGATAACAAAGGAGTGGCTACGGGACAACTCTGTGAATGTCCTTGAGTGGCCGAGCCAGAGCCCAGACTTGAACCTGATTAAACATCTCTGGAGAGATCAGAAAATGGCTGTGCCCTGACGCTCCCCATCCAACCTCATGGAGCTTGAGAGGTCCTACAGAGAAACTGACCAAAAATAGGTGTGCCAAGCTTGTAGCATCATACTTAAAAAGACTTGAGGCTGTAATTGATGCCAAAGGTGCTTCAACAAAGTATTGAGCAAAGGCTGTGGATACTTACTTTTATTTTTTATGTTTAATACATTTGCAAAGGTTTCAAACAAACTTCTTTCACATTGTCATTATGGGGTATTGTTTGTAGAATTTTGAGGAAATAATGAATTTAATCCATTTCGGAATAAGGCTGTAACAACAAAATGTGCAAAAAGTGAAGTGCTGTGTATTATTTCCGGATGCACTGTATAAAGCTTGTCTGAGCTGTTAGTAAAAGGGTCCGAAGAGCTGAAATTACACTCTGCAGAGCTCAGTGAGGAGAGCTCTGAGATATGGTTGGAGGGAAGGGACATATACCCCCTTTTAGAAAGGAACTTCCCTGTCACCCTTTTTCTCTTGGTGTCAGGGAAAACTGGTCAGAAGTGACTCATGCTGATAGCAAAGGAACAAAGCAGCAGACAGATGAAACAATTTATATTGTTCATATTCCATATCTGAGGTTTACAACCACTTTAGCAATCTCCTCTAAAAATAATTTTTGAATCTCCACTGTGGCTCATTCCACCATTTGCACCTCACAATTGGCAAGTAATAATGTCCATAGCAGTGGGCTAATAGTTAGGCCGACCATACATAAAGCAAATGTATTTCCTGCAACCAGGGGTTTCCCCGATTCCCCCATAAACACAAAGTGATAACGGGGCAAATCCTCCTTCTGAGCCATTGTCTTCTCCTGACGGGGAGCGGGAGACATCACCCCCCTCGGGAGAAGACAGTGATTATTGCTAGCAGTTATAGCAGCGGCTAGCAATAATTGCAGGTAAAACACGGCAAGTTGATTGATTTAATAAATTCGTACATTCAGCCTGCCCATACAGAGTTTGAATCTCATCCGGTTCAGGCTGAGATTTGAACGGTTTGCCCTGCCTAAGCTTTTAGAGGGTTACAATCTCATAACTAGAAAGAACAGACATGACATCCCTGCACCTGCATGTGGCTGCTGTTCCACTGTTTCAGAATTTTACCACCTTTGAAATGACTAATGGGCTTTGTGTGACCCGATGATGTCTTGTAAAATCACGCATTTATAAAAAAGGATAATTCAGGACCCGCTAAGACAATCGCTGGAAATATTTTATTTCGAAAAAAAATCTCATGCCTTCACTGGGTGGTGCTGTCTCTTTGCAGGAGATCAAATTACAGAATCCTGCAGCCGCCACTATAGAGCTTATCACTGAAGAAATGGCCATTTCCAAACCTGTCAGCTTCCAATTATGAAAATCAGTGTGACTTGGATCTGAAGCATAAAATTACATTTTAAAGTAAATGTGCGGTTATTTCATTGTGAGCCTTCAGCAGTTCCAGCATGCCAATCACAGAGAATTAACTATTGATTTAAAATTTTTTGCTAATTTGTTCAATTTGCAAAGCAAAGGAGTATAGGAGGGAATCCTCAAACAGAATGGAAGTTGCTTCTTTTAGGGATGTTTTAAATTCTAGGAAATCTTTCTCCTTTACAACTCATAGTTTGCATATTCTATTACCACTTCAACCCCGGAAAGGATTTACCCACTTCCTGACCAGATCACTTTTTGCTATACGGCACTGCGTCGCTTTAACTGACAAATGCGCCGCCGTGGGACGTTGCACCCAAACAAAATTGACGTCCTTTTTTTCCCACAAATAGAACGTTCTTTTGTTGGTATTTGATCCTCTTCTTTTTTTTTTTTTTTTTTTTTTTTTTTGCTGTAAACGAAAAAAAGAGTGTAAATTTTGAAAAAAAAGCAATATTTTTAATTTTTTTCTATAATATCCCCAAAAAATATATATTAGGCCGATATGTATTCTTCTACATATTTTTGTTAAAAAATCGCAATAAAAAAAAATCGCAATAAGCGTATATTGATTGGTTTGCACAGAAGTTATAGTGCAGACAAAATGGGATTTATGGCCTTTTTATTATTATTTTTTTATTAGTAATGGCGGCGATCTGCAATTTTTATCGTGACTACGACATTGCAGCGGACACATCGGACACCTTTGACACTATTTTGGGATCATTGTCATTTATACAGCGATCAGTGCTATACAAATGCACTGATTACTGTATAAATGACAGTGGCAGGGAAGGAGTTAAACACTAGGGGGCGATCAAGGGGTTAAGTGTGTCCTAGGGAGTGGTTCTAACTGTAGAGGGGGGATGGTCTCACAACAACATGACAGAGATCACTGCTCACGATGACAGGAGATCAGGGGGCAGTAGATCCCTGTCATGTTGATAGGCAGAAAAGGGAAATTCCTTGTTTACAAAGGCTTAGGCTTGTTCTGCCTCTCTGTGCCACGATCGCAGGACACCAGCGGACATCGAGTCCACGGGACCGGCAAACACGGTCACGCAGTATGCGGCGGGTGCGCTTGCCCACTAGCCCGCAAATTAAAGGGGATGTAGAGGTACGCCCATTTGCCCACCGTTGCCATTCTGCCAAAGTATATTGGCGTGCGGTGGTCGGCAAGTGGTTAATAATATGGATGGCTATTTATGTAAAGATTTTGACCACATAATCTTTTGAATTTGGCCATACAAACATGCAACTAAATCTATATGATCTAAGTGCTTGTTTGTTTGTCCAATGTACAAATTACATCAAATCATTCTCTGCAGTTATTACCTTTTGTACCACCCCCCCCCCCCCCTTTTAGAATGTAAGCTCTACGAGCAGGGCCCTCCTGCTGTACCTTCTGTACTGTAATTGTGCTGTCTCCCTCTACATTGTAAAGCGCTGTGTAAACTGTTGGCGCTGTATAAATTGGGTATAATAATAATAATACTATTATGCAGAGGACAAATAGAAATGCTTGTACAGTGGATGCACAACTGTGCAGATGCCTTCATAATACAACCAATCTGTTCTGTCTGGTCAATATCCTGATAGATAATAATCCAGCAAGGGAAAACATATGTACCCAATAAGCAGCAAAGATTGCAGTTATGTATGGCCTAAAATAACAAGGTGGATAATCTCTCTGTGTATTGGTTCTACTTAAAGCCCCATTCTGAGCTGCTGTTAAATAAACCTATTATTCCCCCAAGCCAAATAAGCACTTAACCCATGGATTGCGGGGGATACCCCACTGCATTCATACATTTTACAGCATCCTGGAGTGGAACTTTAAAAGCCTGAATCCAGCCAAATCTTATTTATTTGTTTTTGGGTAAAAGTTTTTTTTTTTTTTTGCTAAGGTCTAAGGCCCAGATTCACGTCCAGCGGCGTATTTCTGCGGCGGCTTAACGTATCCGATTTACGTTACGTCGTCGCAACTTAGACGGGCAAGTGCTGTATTCTCAAAGCACTTGCTCCGTAAGTTGCGGCGGCGTAGCGTAAATCGGCTGGCGTAAGCCCCGCCTAATTTAAATTTGTATTAGGGGGGCGTGTTTTATGTAAAACTACTATGACAAGACGTGATTGAAGTTTTTGCGGAACGGCGCATGCGCCGTCCGTGGAATTTCCCAGTGTATATTGCTCCAAAGTACGCCGCAAGGACGTCATTGGTTTCGACGTGAACGTAAATGACGTCCAGCCCCATTCACGGACGACTTACGTAAACGTAACTTTACTGCGTCGGCCGCGCGTACGTTCGGGAATTTGCGTATCGAGCTAATTTGCATACTCGACGCGGAATTCGACGGAAGCGCCACTTAGCGGTAAAAAAAAAAAATGCAGTTAAGATCTGACGGCGTAAGAGACTTACGCCTGTCGGATCTAATGGATATCTATGCGTAACTGATTCTAAGAATCGGGCGCATAGATACGACAGGTCGGATTCGGACTTGCAACAGCGTACATGGCGCTACGCGGTCGTAAGTCCTCTGAGAATCCGGGCCTAAATGTTTTGGGATGATTTCCCCTCATTTCCTTTTTTGACAGAATGTGCTAGGAGATCTCTCCAGTGGGGAAACAAGACTGCTTTAGAAATAGGAGGTTAGCTGAAATCTTCTTAACACGGTCATGGACTATAGTATAATAGTATAATTTGACATAAGTATTTATTCCTCCCAAGTCTATCCAAAATAAATAATACAAAATGTTTAGGCTCTGGTTTGGCTTTAAAGGACTATCATGATTTTTTTTTTTTTTAAACCATGCATACACACTAAAATCATGAGCAGTATAAAAGCTGCATTAAATAGCTAATTTAAATGTTTATTTTTATATCTGATAGGTACTAGTAATTGACAGCAGCCTGACTGGGCCTAGACTGGCAATACACTGATAGATTTATTTTGTTCAGTTGTCAGGCTGAGTTAAAAAAAAAATATCTAAGGCCATCCATAGGCGGTTCAAATCTCAACATGTTTAGCAGGAGCCAGCCGAGATTCAAACCATTAATTGGCAGGCTGAATGTACCAAGTTGATCGATCACCTTGGATAAAAACACTGCTGAATTTGCTTGTGATTATCTCAAGAGGCTGCTATAGCCGCTAGCGATAATCACTGTTTTCTCCCGACGGGGACAGCTTTCCCCACCTAAGGAGGACAATTGCTTGGGAGGAGAGATTCCCCTCTCAACAGAGGGCTAGATTCAGATAGGTTACGCAGATTTTTAGATACGCGTAACCCATCTCATTTACGTTACGCCGCCGCAAGTTTTTCAGGCAAGTGCTTTATTCACAAAGCACTTGCCTGTAAAGTTGCGGCGGCGTATCGTAAATCCCCCGGCGGAATTCAAATTCTGCGGGTAGGGGACGTGTATCATTTAAATGATGCGCGTCCCCGCGCCGAACGAACTGCGCACGCGTCGGCCGCGACTGAATCCCAGTGCGCATGCTCCAAATGACGTCGGCAACTCGTCATGCTTTTGTCGCGAACGTAAATTACGTCCAGCCGTATTCGCGAACGACTTACGCAAACTACATAAAAAAATTAAAAACTTGGTGCGGGAACGATGGCCATACTTAACATAGGATACGCCGCACATACCCCTCATATAGCAGGGGTAACTATAAAGCCGAACGCAAACGACGTAAAAAAAAAGCGCCAGGCGGTCGTTCGTTTCTGAATCGGCGTAACTCCTCATTTGCATATTCCTCACGTATACAAACGGAAGCGCCACCTAGCGGCCAGCGTGAGATTGCAGCCTAAGATCCGACGGTGTAAGTAACTTACACCTGTCAGATCTTAGGGATATCTATACGTAACCTGTTTCTATGAATCAGTCGCATAGATACGACGGCCGGACTCAGAGATACGACGGCGTATCAGGAGATATGCCGTCGTATCTCCTTTCTGAATCCGGGCCACTGTGTTGATGGGGGAATTGTGCAAATTTCATTCCTGCAACCTGTGGTCTTTGGCCTGCCGAACGTATTCCTCCATCCACACCATACTGCATGGATGGACAAATCCCCCTGCTGGGCTATTGTATTCTGACAGGCGCCAGCAACTGACGACTGCAGCCACTGTTCTGTCAAATTTTCAGCCTGGCTCCTTCAATTATTCAATTGAAGGATGTTGCGCAGAAGGTGCCTGATGAACCGGTGGACATCTCCACAATGTATGGACAGCTTTAGTTTAGTTTAATTTATATTTCTATGAAATGGGCAGTTCCACTCTTTTTCTTTATTTGGTGTCTTTTAATATCATGGTGGGTCAATGTACCCCCACATTTTTCTCTCCCAGCACTGTAGTATCCAACCTGGCTTCTTCTGCATGTTTTCAATGGAAATTTATGTTGCATAAAATTCACACTAATGTGATATAATTAAAATTAGTAGACATTGTCGATTATATTACGGGGTAACTATATAGAGAGCGCACATTTTTATAAACGTTACGTTGGGAAAATTTACCGGAAAATATTTTTTTTCTAACTTTTTTCAATGTATTCTTGATAAAAAAACAGGGATATAAAATATATGTATGTCAATCTGCTACCAAATGAAACCCCTATCTGTCTCAAAAAATTGTGAATAATACATCAGAGTAAAGTAAAAAAAAATAGTGAAATGGGCAAAAACAAGACATCATCACTGAAATGGTAAAAAACTCATGTGGATTGGAGAAAGATACAGGAACTCAAGCTGTTAACCACTAGCCGACCGCGCACCGTCATTATACGGCGGCAGGTCGGCTCTCCTGGGCGTGAGCCCGTAGCTATACGGCGGCTCTTTGAGCCGCCCCCGACTCCCGTGCGTGTGCCCGGCGGGCTCGATCGCCGCCAGGCACACGCGATCGCTCGTTACAGAGCGGGGACCGGGAGCTGTGTGTGTAAACACACAGCTCTCGGTCCTGTCAGCGGGGGAAATGCTGATCCTCTGTTCATACAATGTATGAACAGAAGATCAGTGTTTCCCCTAGTGAGGCCACCCCCCCCCCCCACAGTAAGATAGCACACAGGGACATACTTAACCCCTTCCCCGCCCCCTAGTGTTAACCCCTTCACTGCCAGTGGCATTTTTATAGTAATCCAATGCATTTGTATAGCACGGATCGCTATAAAAATGCCAATGGTCCCAAAAATGTGTCAAAAGTGTCCGAAGTGTCCGCCATAATGTCGCAGTACCGAAAAAATACCATAAAAATACCCCCTATTTTGTAAACGCTATAACTTTTGCGCAAACCAATCAATAAACGCTTATTGCAATTTTTTTTTTACGAAAAATATGTAGACGAATACGTATCGGAGTAAAATGAGGAAAAAAAATGTTTTTTTATATATTTTTGGGGGATATTTATTACAGCAGAAAGTAAAAAATATTATTTTTTTTCAAAATTGTCGCTCTATTTTTGTTTATAGCGCAAAAAATAAAAACCGCAGAGGTGATCAAATACCACCAAAAGAAAGCTCTATTTGTGGGAAAAAAAGGACGCCAATTTTGTTTGGGAGCCACGTCGCACGACCGCGCAATTGTCAGTTAAAGCGGCGCAGTCCCGAATCGCAAAAAGTGCTCTGGTCTTTGGGCAGCAATTTTGTCCGGGGGTTAAGTGGTTAAACTGGCAATATTTAGTATTAAATCTTATATGACTTTTTTTTTAAAAGGCTCTAAATTTCAAACAAAAATAATCCTGATGCTTTTGTCACCTTACCGTAACAAGGAAGGATCTCTTAGGAGTCCATTAATGAGATCAGTGAGATTGGTGAGATGAGATTGCCTTCCCAGTTCTAAGGCTGGCCATAGATGAGTAATTTTTTTTGTTCACCCAGCAGGTTAAATGAAAGAAAATGACTTGATTCCCTCATCCACACATGAGGGATGGGAGAATCCTCCCTGCCGGGTTTTTGTTTTCTAACAGTGGGGAGACTTTCCCGCCATTGGAATACACTGATCAGCACTGCAGGCTGTGGCCTCGAGCACTGATCAAGCAGAAATTTTCCAACAGTGCCAATACTTGGATCAAAATTTGGCAGGTCTCTGCTGAATCGGACACATTTTGATCCGTGTATGGCCAGCCTAAGTTTAAGGCGTTAGGTCTTTTTTTCAATCTGTGTTACCTTATGAAGAATTGAATAAGCAGAGTGAGACCACTCATGTAGTAGAGACACGAGTAACAGTAAGACATCAAGGAGGCTAGAAGCAGGGCCTAAACATCTGTCAGGGAGATCTACCCAGGAGACAGAAGAAAGCAGTGGGTGAGTTGGACTATTGTACCCATTATTATATAATTTGGAGAAAAAAGAAAATAATTTTGGTTTTGTCAGTTAAATAGCATTATTTCTTTCATTTGTATTACTTTGCCAGCATTTCATCAATAGGTGAAAGCGGAATGACCTACAAACAGTTCTGTCAATATTGCAGCATTAGAAAAGGTTATTGATATAAATTACCATTTTCTTGGTGTGAAAGAGAATCTTACCTCCTTGCAAAGGAAACAACTATTAGAAAGCCCCAGGACTCACGATCCGTGTCACTCACTCTGTGCTGTAGACAGCGGGGCTTTAATGCAGGTCCTGATGACAGCACACTCATTTACACTTCAAAGAAACATAACGGAGCTCATTTACCCTAAACTGCTATCAGCAAATGGAATTAATTTAATTTCAGAGACTGCTGTTGAAAGAGAGAAACACGTCTGTGGTCAGTAGAGGTGGATAATGGAGTTTCTTTGCTGGCAGTTGGTAGATACTGTGACCTCATACTAGCTTTATATAACTACTCTACTATTTCACATAGACTTTATTGGGCTTAATGCCATTCTGGAGGGTGAATGTCAAACATTATTCAGTTTGGGTGCTCTTATTTTTTTTTTCTTTACCATTCTGTCTTCCAACTGATGGGATGGAAAGCAATGTATGGATTGATAGGCATGTGACGCTGTGATAACATGTAAGGCACAGGAATCAGAATAGATAGTTATATATGAATAAAGAATCTGGTGCTCCAAATGGCATATGTCCTTTGTGATGGAACGTCCCACACTCTGTGTGTAAGGGCTTACCTTAGTTGGAGTCCATAATGCAGAGTTGTATGCTCACCCTTGCAAGTACACACAGCCAACGGTAACAAGGTAAGACGCTACCTGAGCTGTGAGTCTGTGCACGGGGGCTTAATAGGGATTTGCCAAAGGATAGTCGAAGTAAAGCCGTGGTCAGGATTCCAGAATTCAGAATAAACGATCAACATAGCCAGGGTCAGAAGCCGGAGTCAGTCTTGTAGCTGTAGCTGTAGCTGTAGCTGGAACAGAACACAGGAGCACAGGAACCTTTGGCAATGACAGGACAGAACAATGAACTGATAAATCCCTCAGAGTGAGGCAGTGTTTTATACCCTAGTTGATTGGGTAACCTGTCTCAGCCGAACTAGGAGAGACAGGTGCAGATTGCAAGGAGATCCAGAGAAAGGAGATCAGCACATCATTCAGAACCATGCTTAGCTGGAAAGCAGTCAGAAAACCAAACAGAGGAGTGGCTCAGAGGCAAAGAACCAAAGCAGCAACAGTGAGGTCCCGGGTTCAATACCACCCAGAGCCACTTGGGGCGTGACCATGCCTAGCCGTCTACTTGGCACGGTAGGGACCGTGACACTCCGCTTGAGTGCTTCCGTCAGTATATCGTCTGGCTGTGGTAACCCCCAAGGACCAGACAACACCAGTCTTTGAGTACATTAGAAATAGCCTCCTTTATTTGAGATCTCACACAAATATATACAAGGATGACAATACAAACTGTAACCAGAAATCTAATTAACATGAACTAATTACTAGTCGTTTAGACAGCTTAGGTGACTGAGAGGCATGACCTTTCAGGATAGACTTGACGTCTTTTAGCTCAGAAGACACAATCAACATTATCATAAATATAAACACAGAAAACCTCACAATAGCAGAAGCTAATTACAATTAACAATAAAAACAGTGATCTCACCCCTCCACAGCCTAGTAGGCAACAAACTATAGTAGGAGTAGACTGTCCGGCTCCTACCCAGTTCTAGGGGCCTGTGATCAGCTCTTTATATATATCCTGGCAGATATTGTGGATAAATATTACTGTTATATTTAAGTAACCACCTTCTCATTGTCCATTAAACAGCTGTCCATCATTTTTCTCATTCACCCTGTGCCTCTAATGGACACAGGGTGGCCTAGACATAGGAGGTGCATGGTGAGCTGAAACAAGGGTTTCCCAACCTTTCCAAGGGATTCTTGGTTCCATGGGCCCTCCCGTCACATCCTTTAAATAAAAATGGTGGGCAGTTGCTGAAATAGCACTGATAAAGTATGTTAGTCCCAAAGTATAAGCGAATGAGGGGTTAAAAGAAGGCAGCCATTCTCAGAATATGTCCAAAACCTCTGTAAAAACATGTAAGAGCGCAGGGAGGGGGAGATGCCAAAAAGGTAAAGTATTATCTGGTAAACATTTAATGCACATGATAAATACTTACAAGATGTAAAAGAGGCCAGAGGCCAGTAGAAGGAGCTGTGAGCTCCGAGTTGCGTAACCTGCCTCCTTGACTGACAGCCCTGGTCCTGACTTCTGCCCCATTCCGGTGACATAACTTCCACATCCGTGCTCCAAGCTGGTCAGTGTGGAGTTTCCTGCCACCCTTGGACACAGATCCAGCCATCCACCGGGCGTACATCCCCACCAGCCATTGAACTGTGTGTGCAGACTGCAGGGCAGCATAGGAATTGCCAAGACTGATCATATGATGATGCACATGAACTTCTCTTACATCTTCTAAGTGTTTTTTTATCTTGTGCATTAAATGTTTACCATATAATACTACACTTAGTTTGCGCCTCCGCCTCCCTGATCTTTTAGATAGTTATATATATGATGTTTATTAGGGAATTTTAAGTCGGTTGAGCTCATGAGTCTCTTGTTTTGTGAAACTAATGTCTCAAGGGCACATTTTATATTTAAAAAAAAAAAATTACCATACCGGGCGCCCTACCTAGGTGAGCAAACATGCATTTAGTTATCACTCACCTTCATGTCAGGCAGCGCTGAGCACAGGGCTATGAGCTATATATGTATTATGTAAGAATACACATGCAGCCATAGACAATATGTCACACATCCACCAGAGACAAGTTTTTAATGGAAAATCATATTTAAAATTAGGGAATCTCCAGGGAGAGTAATATTCTGAGAATCTGCAGCGGCTTTGAGAACAGATCCAGAAAAGACAAGTTTATCCTTAGAAGTTGGTGAACACATAGGGTGGGGGCCACAGCAGCAGCAGCAGCAGCAGCAAAGGAATGGGATAACACATGAACAGGGAACGTGACAGCCAGCCTGGGTAAACCATAAATGTGTCATGGGGTTGAGGGATGCTATTCCGATGCAAGGGCAAATAAGGAAATGTGTTGCAGCTAGCCAAATTTGGTTTGATTTAACCATGGCTTGCACTGCTAAGGAAGTTTTCCTTTTCTTCTGTCGGCTGTTGTATTTCATTTAAAGCATCCTATCAAATATACTGATTATCACAAGCAGAAATGCAGAAATGATTTGTGTACAAAATGTACTGTAGTCTAACATGAGTCGCACTGTATTTCATGGAATGAGGACAAAATGTTATAGAAGCAAAAAAGTCCAATCCTGTGTTTGTTGTTGCAAAAGCACAGCAAGTTCCCTTAAATTCTCTTTATGTGACATTTACTGTGAGAATGCATCAGAACTAGGCTTTTTTAAGCCAGCTTCTGTGTACTTAATAGTTCAGAATACAAAAATTTGTCAGCATGGGACAAAGTTTATTTTGTCCCACAGCTCAGTTGACATTTGGGCTATGAACCAATATGTTGGCCTGCAATAGGAGCCTTTTGTCCAGCGCTTGGCCTGACTGTTTTACTGGAACTTTTATAAGACTACAGAGCAGGTACAATATATCCTGTAGTTATTGTGGGCACTTATTGTTTTGTGTGGTCGAAAGTAAACATCCATTTTTTTAACTTGTTCCCTATTAAGAAAATGTGTTGTTTCCGGCTATTTGGCCTTGTCCCATAATGTATGTCAGACTAGTATTTTTTTTAATAGCCAATGCAAGACAAATGGTTGTCTATTCCGGAAGTACTTTGGCCAGCAAACTTTTCACAGGGATAAAGGACCTTTGCAGCACTTAACTACCTCCTTTTTTTAAATTGTTTTGTAATCCAGATGCATCGCTGTGCTGACAATATTATTGTTTTTAGTTAAGTTAAATAAAATTTTCCCTATGAACAGGTCACAATCCTTCGTTCATCTGTGTTGAAGAGCAAAGCAAGTGGACGTGTCCTGTTTGTGTTGCTGTCACTGATGGTGAGTATGATAGCAAGCGTCAACACCAGTTAAATGGTTGTAAAGTCACATCTGTTATATACTTTTTATCCTTTCTGTTTTAGGAACATATTAAGTACAGTATGTGTGTTTTAAAAAAAAAAATGCTAACTAGAAAATGCATTTCCTGCAGAAAATTGCGTGGGAATGCTAAATAGCTGAATTGCTAAAGCTAACTGGATGAATAGCTTAAACCCGTAAGAAAAAGTTGAAGAAGTGAGAATAGTTGGAAAAGTAGGAATGGTTTTAAAATAAACATGAATTTCATTAAAAAAGTTTAACACCACCACTAATGTACAGTGGGTGACCGCGATATTGTGTCAATCTCGCTCCCTTTCTCGGCGAGATTGACCACCTACGAGCCCCATTGCGGGAGCCAGCGCCGAGCTGGCTTGCCACGATGAAGAGAAAGCCGTCATAGAAGCGATGGGAGATCCGACTTGGATTCCCGCCAATTCTACACGTGTGCGGCGTTTGGTATTATTCCTGAGGGGGAACTCTCCGCCGGATTTTAAATAAAAATCCGGCATGGGTTCCCCCCTCAGGAGCATCCCGGGCCCACGGTCTGGTATGGGTTGTAAGGAGACCCCCCCTACGCCGAAAAAACGGCATAGGGGGTCCCCCTACAATCCATACCAGACCCGTATCCAAAGCACGCTACCCGGCCGGCCAGGAAAGGAGTGGGGACGAGCGAGCG
Organism: Rana temporaria; assembly: GCF_905171775.1. NCBI lineage: Eukaryota > Metazoa > Chordata > Amphibia > Anura > Ranidae > Rana > Rana temporaria. Next base: position 144,358,106 of record NC_053489.1, read on the forward strand.
CCCCCCCCCCCTCCTGAGCCGTACTGGGCTGCATGCCCTCAACATGGGGGGGGTTGGGTGCTCTGGGGCAGGGGGGCGCACTGCGGCCCCCCCACCCCAGAGCACCCTGTCCCCATGTTGATGAGGACAGGGCCCCTTCCCGACAACCCTGGCCGTTGGTTGTCGGGGTATGCGGGCGGGAGGCTTATCGGAATCTGGGAGCCCCCTTTAATAAGGGGGCCCCCAGATACCGGCCCCCCACCCTAAGTGAATGGATATGGGGTACATCGTACCCCTACCCATTCACCTGGAGGCAAAAAGTTAATAAACACGACACAAGGGTTTTTAAAATAATTTATTAGTCTGCTCCGGAGGCCCCCCCGTCTTCTTTATTAGCTCGTTCACCAGGGGGGGCTTCTTCTTTGACGTCTTCGGGTGGGGGCCGCTCTTCTTCGCCGCCGTCTGGTTCTCTTCCACCGCCGGGGGGGTCGCTTTTATAAAAGCGCCCCCCCCCCCCGGCGGGTTTCCTCCGACGTCTTTGGCGGGGGGTGGTGTGTGCTTCTTCTTCCGCTATCCGGGGGGTCTTCTCCGCTCTCCGGGGGTCTTCTTCTATGTTCGCCGCTCTCCGCTGTTGACTCGGCGCACCCCGGTTCTTCCTCCCGCTGTCTGGTGCCTTCTCCTTCAGCGCTGAACGTCTTCTTCTTCTTCTTCTGTGCTGTGACGTCGTCGTCTTCTTCTCTTCTCCCGATGTTGACACGTCGCCTCTTCTCGCTGCAATGACAGGTGCGCGGCTTGCATCTGACTTATATAGGCCTCACAGTCCCATCATGCTCCGGTACCTACCCACGTGGGTAGGTATCACATGGGTAAGTAAGTACGGAGCATGATGGGACTGTGAGGCCTATATAAGTCAGATGCAAGCCGCGCACCTGTCATTGCAGCGAGAAGAGGCGACGTGTCAACATCGGGAGAAGAGAAGAAGACGAAGACGACGTCACAGCACGGAAGAAGACATTCAGCGCTGAAGGAGAAGGCACCGGACAGCGGGAGGAAGAACCGGGGTGCGCCGAGTCAACAGCGGAGAGCAGCGAACATAGAAGAAGACCCCCGGAGAGCGGAGAAGACCCCCCGGATAGCGGAAGAAGAAGAACACCACCCCCCGTCGGAGGAAACCCGCCGGAGGGGGGCGCTTTTATAAAAGCGACCCCCCCCGGCGGTGGAAGAGAACCAGACGGCGGCGAAGAAGAGCGGCCCCCACCTGAATACGTCAAAGAAGAAGCCCCCCCTGGTGAAAGAGCTAATAAAGAAGACAGGGGGGGCCTCCGGAGCAGACTAATAAATTATTTTAAAAAACCCTGTGTCGTGTTTATTAACTTTTTGCCTCCAGGTGAATGGGTAGGGGTACGATGTACCCCATATCCATTCACTTAGGGTGGGGGGCCGGTATCTGGGGGCCCCCTTATTAAAGGGGGCTCCCAGATTCCGATAAGCCTCCCGCCCGCATACCCCGACAACCAACGGCCAGGGTTGTCGGGAAGGGACCCTGTCCTCATCAACATGGGGGGACAGGGTGCTCTGGGGTGGGGGGGCCGCAGTGCGCCCCCCTGCCCCAGAGCACCCAACCCCCCCATGTTGAGGGCATGCAGCCCGGTACGGGTCAGGAGGGGGGGGGCGCTCGCTCGTCCCCACTCCTTTCCTGGCCGGCCGGGTAGCGTGCTTTGGATGCGGGTCTGGTATGGATTGTAGGGGGACCCCCTACGCCGTTTTTTCGGCGTAGGGGGGGTCTCCTTACAACCCATACCAGACTTAAGGGCCCGGTATGCTCCTGAGGGGGAAACCCATGCCGGATTTTTATTTAAAATGCGGCGGAGAGTTCCCCCTCAGGATTCATACCAAACGCCGCACACGTGTAGAATTGGCGGGAATCCAAGTCGGATCTCCCGTCGCTTCTATGACGTGCTTGCTGGAATGTGCTTTTACTATTCCAGCGAGTGCGAGATGTCGGCACCCTGTCGCCGAGAATCAGCGCGATGCCGTTGTGCTAAAAACACATTCTCGGCGGCAGGCACTGTATGAAAAGATGTGGAATATTTAAAGGTTTTTTGAAAAGCTGACACTAAACTGAATTGTTGGCTTTAAAGGTTTGCAAAGAAGAAGCCCAATACACACTCTGTTTAATTGATAACATTTCCTGAAATGATCACTAAACTTTAACAGCTTTTTCACAAAAACTGTAAAAGATATCAAACTGAAAAGATATTTTCGGATTGCTGAATATTTTGTGAACATTTTAAAGTTTGTTTGGTGTCTGTAGGTGAAAGTATGAAGGAGCTGAAACTTTTGGGAGCAGAAGAAGATTTTAAGAATTTGAAGCATGCTCTCATTGACTTCAATGTTAAAAAAAAAGTATTAAAAAGCTTAATATTTTAAAAAGTATAAATAGTAGTAAAAAGAAGTCCCATCATTAGCTGAAAGAGCTGAACATTTTAAAAGTTGAATGGTTTTAATAGCTGACAGTATGCAGAAGTTACGCAGAGCCAAGAAAGGTACGAAATAATAAAATAAAAGAACAAATAACAATACTGGGAATGCTTGGAGAGCATTCCCACTAAATACCTTCTTTGCCCAACTCTGCTGTGTGGTCACCTGTCCTCTTTCCACTCTTTCTCGATCTAAGGGAGTGCAGTGGGGCTGGGGCTGAGATTCCCTTCTGACCTATGCAAGCTAGCAGAGGGAGGATATGTGACCACACAGCAGAGAAAGAAGGTATTTGGCATTATAATTAAAAAAAAATCACAAAAACTATACTTAATATGTTTCTAAAACAGAGAGGATGAAATTATATAATAGATGTGACTTTACAACCACTTTGCTAAAGGGGAGAAGCAGCTGCAGCAGAATATTCAATCAAGGCAGGAAGGGAGAAGCGGGGCGGGGAGGTGATCAGCTTCACACAGACTACACACTATGGAAATGACAGAGAGGGAGGGGAGAGGGAAATGCAGAGATGCTGAATACACAGCAGGAAGACAGAAGGACATAAACTGACCACGCTATCATGTATTGCATTAGCATCCATGAGATTAGCGTGGTCAGTTTACACAGTGAACCCAGGAACAAGCAGGATCAGCCAGGTATTATAGAACATGGAAAGGGATAAATGACACTACAAAAGCACTGTGCTATATATTATGCCTTAACTGGACAGGAACATTTTTTTTCAACCACTTTAATATTCCAGTATCTCCCCTCATATTCTTCTTGGAGAGATCAGCCAGTCTACAGCCAACATAAATTTTAGTATTACCCTGGAAACATCACAATCACTGTATTTTCTTTGTCACATAATTTATAAGATGATCCTGCTATGCATACACACGCATAGTGATGTATTAGTGCAGCGTCATCCTTCTTTTCAGCTCTTATACACTAGAGTTCTACTAGTAAACAATGTGTTTTCACTCTCCAGGATTTTCTCAGTAACATGTATATTTAAGTAGTCAGACTATTAGAAGTCTAGGGTTTTCCAACACCCTGCTCACCTTGGAGTGCCACTCAGGGACCAGAAACCTATTGGGACTGGGAACAAGCTGCAAGAAGCTGGATTATATTGGTGCTGATCTCTGGATGGCAGCCAAATTATCTGGCAGATGTCTGTGGACGCCTTCTTTACAGCGACACTTTACTGACATGGGCCCAGATTTAGTAATAATCTGCGCCTTTCTTACGCAGGCACAGGGTAGCGTTTTTGCCCTGCCCCCTGCAAATTTTCTGCGCTGCCCGCGATTCACGGAGCAGAAGCTCCGTAAATTGCGGGGGCGCTGTGTTAACTTGCCCGGCGTAAGGGCGCCTAATGTAAATGATCCCGCCGGGGGCGGGAATCATTTAAATTAGGCGCCCTCCCGCGCAGAGCGTAGAGCGCACGCTCTGTCGGGAAACTTTCCCGACGTGCATTGCGGCAAATGACGTCGTAAGGACGTCATTTGCTTCAAAGTGAACGTGAATGGCGTCCAGCGCCATTCACGATCCACTTACGCAAACGACGTAAAATTTGAACGTCGCGACGCGGGAACGTGGCCATCCTATAGCATTGGCTGCACCTGCTATTAGGATGTGTAACGTTATGCGAAACCCGACGTACGCAAATTACGTAATTTGCGTACGCAGGGCCCGCGCAAGTTTGTGAATCGGTGTTAGTATGCAATTTGCATACTATACACAGATCACAATGGGAGCGCCACCTAGCGGTCTTTGATAGAATGCAGCCTAAAATCTGCGTGGCATAAGAGCCTTATGCCGCGCAGATTTTAGGCTGCAGTCGGCGTAGCGATGTTCCTGAATCAGGAGCATTCGCTACGCCGGAGCAAGTAAGCAATTGCGCCGTGTAACCTATGGTTACACGGGCGCAATTGCTTCTTGAATCTGGCCCATGGTGTGTTCCCTTAAGCCTTCTTTACAGCAACACTTTACTGACATGGTGTGTAAGATAAACGAGGTGTGCAGGCACTGCTAGGTGGCTTTGTTCACATCATACGTTCAGTGTAAAGTCTCTTTATTATTATTTTTTTCATTTATTTTTCACGTCTAGTTAAAATGCAGTTTAAGACTCCAAATTCAGACTGACATGAAAGGCGATATGAAAGAATTAAGGAAATAAGTGAAGATTCCCCTGATTATAGTTGTGGCAAATTAGAGCTAAAGGACTTTTTTTTTTTAACTGCAGCTTTTGAGAGGTCTTGGTAAAAGAAGGGCTGAGCAACAGTGACACTGCGAAGGCACTTTGGTAAATGTTCTTATAAACATAATCAAGTTAAGATAGTTAATTAATAAATGCAAACTCTGTGTATAGGTTAGTTGGTCCATGAATCAAGAGTCAGAGGCAGGTTGGTAATTAATTTATTTAAATGAGTTAAAGATGGGAGTGTACCCATTAAACTGTAGCCTAGCTTCGTTAGTTTTCAATTTTAGCAGAACATTAAAGACCAGTCCTAATTTTCTGAAGGCATGCTAATCGACCGTGTTTTAATTTCATTCTCAGGGATCTCTTCTATAGCTCAGAGCTGACACTAGAGCCCAGAGGCTTGGCTATATAGCGGTCCTAGAATGATAGAACACACCACTTGTAGAACTAAATATGCTTGTGATGAATATAATGCAATTCTAATTATTACACAAATGTGTTCTTATTTAATAAAGATAATGCACAGTAAATTTCTTTCTACCTAAAACTCATTAGCAAATTTTCAGACCAGATGCTATCTCAGTTTGTATGTTTGTAATTATAGACATTTAACAGATGTACGCAGGTAGGCAGAATATGTAAAAATGTCTAATTCATCATGTGTCGTTATTATAATACATGAATTGTATTGTAAATTATAAGGCATTTAGGATTCTTTTAAGAATACTGTGACCATGAAAAGACATAAAGAAATTGCATATACTGTCTAACTATCATACCATATACAGGATAACAGACCCTAAAGGCAATGTGTAGGAATAGTCAGATCACATCTGCATGATCGTATTTCGTAAAGCGCAAGTAACCAAGCTTTTTTTTTTTATTGGAAGGTAAAGATGGGAAACACTTATATTAACCCCATTTGCTGTACACCTATAATTAATAGAAGTCAAGTAAATGTGAAGGCAAATATTTTATGCAGCTTAGAAGAATATACCCCCTTGTTCTCAAATAAGGCTGGGTTCACACTACTACACTACTTTCATCCTACTTTGCTCTGTGTTCAATGTTTCCCTATGAGAGCGTCTTGTAGCGTCCTACACAAGTTGGTCCGACTTTGAAAATGCTCCCTGTACTACTTTTGGTCCTACATTGATCCTACTTCAGGCCCATTGAATATCATTGAAGTCGGACCAAAGTAGTATCCTGTTCATGAAAGTAGGATGGATGTAGGACCAATGTAGGATAAATGTAGGACCGATGTAGCAGAGCAAAGTAGGATGAAAGTAGTGTAGTAGTGTGAACCCAGCCTAAACATAAAACAGAGCAAAAAAACTAAAGGAAGTTGGGGTACAAATCCTCTATTTATGGTAAAAGTTTATATACTTTTTTAAACACTATGGTTATGTAGCCCAAAATCAGCACCGAGCCTAAACATTTCCAAATCTGACCTTTGTGTCCAATAACAATAATAATAAATAGAGTAGTTTCCTATACTTGGTGTGCAAAAATTGCAAAAACAAAGAAATATCCCAAATCAATCTTAACAGAAAAAATATTAAAAGGGATGTCCATTCAGCATTGGATATAGAATAATTGTCCTTAGTTGATTATTTCAAATAATGTTTTATTAAACTTAAAGAGTAAACTCCACGTTTAGGGTGGACTCACACCAGGATTGCTGAAATTGCACCAGAATGCGGAGAAAGTAGTGCATGCACTGCTTTTAAAAAGCATGCTGCAACAAATCACATGGTACTACTGTGCCATGAAATTTGGTGCCCACAAACTCTGTGCTGTTAATATTACATTGGTACCCATAGCAGATTGCAAAGGCAGTGCGTTTTTAATGCGGTTCTGGTAACATGCATGGAACATGCCTTTCCCGTACCACTTTATATAAAATACCTATAAACACAAAGTAGAGTTCGAGGAAATTTAAAAGAGATACACACCATAAATTAAAAAAAATGCACACAAATTGTAGAAACAAATGGTCCCATAAACATATCAGTTGTGAAAGAAAATGGGTGACTGATGTAAGAGTTAGTGAAGTGAGTCAAAAGGGAGTTGAAATGGGGCTAAACCCTAGTCTATGGAATTATTTTCAGGCCCATCGTGAAGTAGGAGCATGAATCAAGGGTGTAAGAGAAGTTGGTGCAGAAAGTCAGAACAGGGGAGAAAGAAAGGGGAGAGAGCATTAGGGGTCCCCTATATGCTAAGTTGGTCAGGGCTACGTAGTAACCGAGAATGGCCTCCAGAGTCACTGCAGGGTTTTGTCTGGGCTGACTAAACCAGCACCACCGCCTAGTAGTAGAGCTGGAAGTGGGGCAGCACCAGGCCCCCCTTGCCAGTCTTGGGGTCTTCCCTGCCCAGACAAAAGCCGACACAATGCTATCCTATTTGTGAAAAAAGTATTTAGGGATGGGGGTCGGGGTGTTCCTGAAAAAGTACAAAAACTTGGGGAGGTAAACCATCTTCAGTAAATTCACCCTACCTTCTGGAGACAGGGGAGGGTCTTCCACAGCTGACATTTGCTACCGAGTTGGGCTAGAAGGGAGGAAAGGTTATCTGTCAAGTATGAACCCTCGCCCCCAAATATTTAAACTCCTCCACCCACTTAAGCTGGGTGCCCGTAGCCGACCCAGAGCCCGAGTGTTGGAGGGAGAAGAGAACCGACTTATCCCAAATGATACGGATCCCAGAGTATCCTCCAAATTGGTCTATAATCTCTAGAGCAGACCGTAGGGAAACTCCTGTGTCAGCTAGATAAAGCAGGGTGTCGTCTGCATAGTGATATTTTCTCCTGGATCACCCCAATTTGTAAGCCCCTCACCCTCTGGTCCTGGCATATCAAGATCAACAAGGGCTCTATTGCCAAGGCGAAGAACCCCGGGGAGAGAGGGCAGCCCTGCCTGGTTTCCCTGTGTAGACTAAAGGGAGCCGACAACAAGCCATTAACCGGACGCTAGCAGGCGGCTCCCTGTAGAGGAGCTGTATCCAAGAGTTATACATGGGCCCAAATCCATAACACTCCAACACCTTTCAGAGGAAAAGCCATTCAAACGCCTTTTTGGCATCTAATGCAGCTATGATACCTGCGTCACCCTCCCTAGCCAGATCTACATGGGTAAGCAACCTACGTATATTCATATCCGTCACTCTACCCGGTATAAATCCTGATTGGTCTGGATGCACTAGGGCTGTGATTACCCTGTTTAACTGGGTTGCCAGAATTTTTGCTAGTAATTTGGCATCAACATTAATCAGGGAGATCGGCCGGTAGGATTTACAGATTTCCGGGTCTTTCCCTGGTTTGGGGATCACCACTATCACAGCCTCTGACATAGTGTCTGGCAAGGCCCCGTCTCGCAGCGAGGTCAGGAGCTTAGAATAGAATTTAGGCGCCAATTCCTCAGCTTATGTGTTACAAAATTCTGTGGGGAACCCATCTGGACCCGGTGTATTCCCCACCAGAAGTGAGGAGATGGCCTGCTGAACCTCCTTAAGGGTGATAGGGGAGTCAAGTTGGTCCCTATAGGTAGTAGTCAGGATGGGAAAGTCAACGTCAGAGAGATAATTGTGGAGGTCATCCGCGGAGTAGTCCACCCGGGTAGAATAAAGTTTGGAGTAGTATTGAAGCTGTCATTGATTGCTCTGGATGAGGTTTGTCTAGTCCCGTTGGTGTCAAGTGGTACTGGTGGTCCACCCAGGGTTTTTTAAGACTAATGCCGCATACACACGATCGGAAATTCCAACAACAAATGTTCGATGTGAGCTCTTTGTTGGACATTCCAACCGCGTGTAGGCTCTATCGGACGATTGCTGTCGGAATTTCTGACAAGAAAAACTTGAGAGCTGGTTCTTTCGGAAATTCTGATCGTCTGTATGCAATTCCGATGCACAAAAATCCTACGCATGCTTGGAATCATTGAACTTCATTTTTCTTGGCTCGTTGTAGTGTTGTACGTCACCACGTTCTTGACGTTCGGAATTTCCGACAACATTTGTGTGACCGTGTGTATGACAAGTTTGAGCCAAAATTCAGTCGGAAAGAAATCCACGGTTTTGTTTCCGGAATTTCCGATCGTGTGTACGTGGCATTGGCTTTCTTCCCCACCAGGTGGGTCTCCTGAAGGACACAAATGTGAGGGTTGTAGCTCTTGGAATTGGAACACCAGCGACCCCTTCAAGGGGAAATTGAGGCCCCTAGTTTTCCCCTAGTTTTCCAGGAGATTATTGTGAGTGACGCAATACAGTCGTCCTGTGCATCATGATAGGGATGGATATCGGAAGTGACCTCAACCCGGATGGAGCAAAGCTAAGCAACCCATAGGCATAACAGAAGTTGCCCACTGAGGGCAGCATAAAAGAGTTCAAGTGACTGTGTCATACATGCATTGTCAGAGTAAACAGTAAAACAATAACTAAAGAAAAAACAAAACAACCCCCCCACCCCGCGAGCCCCCCCAAAACTTCTTCGAAGCGGTACCTCCCTTCTTGTATCCGGGCATGAGCAGGAGGATGTGGGCAGTCAGGGGAACCAGGAGATGCAAAAAGGAGGATAACAGCGGGATAGCAGATCCGGATGGCGGAGCAGTGTTAAAACATGTCTGCTCCTGTCGCCATCTTGGACACGCCCCTGCTCTGATCCTATTAGCATTAAATCCTATTATTGTTGGGTTTAGATCCGTTTTAAAATTAATAACTTGAGGTTTCTGACTTTAGTGTTTCAGGCTTTTTTTTTTTTCATTTTGGATAGCGTAAGGGAGGGTCATACCCCTGTCAGATTTTTTTTCTGCCATCTGTGTCCCATTGGGGAGATTTCCCTTCACTTCGTGTCCCATAGCTAAATGGAAAGTGAGAGTAAATTCCTGAAAATTAAGGTAATTCCTTGGGAGACCACCAGGTCACCAGAACTAGTGTCCCCATCAGAAGATTCCCCCTCTTTTACTTTTCTGTGCACAACCCAAAATTTGGGATTTTCTTTTACTTTCACTTTCACTGGTAATGCTAAACAGGACAAACAGAGATGATGGATCTTTCTAACTGGAGCACAGACAGTAAAAAAAAAAACTGTCAGGTGTTCTAATCCATCTCCGCTCTATCCGGAATTAAAAAAAGAAAATGCCTTTAGTTATACTTTAATATTGACCTAAATGTTTCAGAAACAAATTCCTACTCATTATTATCATTTGTCAAATGATTTCCAGTCTTTTTAGTATCTTGCAACCCTATTCTTTTTTTATTGGACATGCTGGAGTCATGTCAGCAAAAACAATAGAATATACCGCAGCAGCAATAGAGCATGAATTAACCACTTAACCCCCGGACCATATTGCTGGTCAAAGACCAGAGCACTTTTTGCGATTCGGCACTGCAACGCTTTAACTGACAATTGCGCGGTCGTGTGACATGGCTCCCAAACAAAATTGGCGTCCCCTTTTCCTCACAAATAGAGCTTTCTTTTGGTGGTATTTGATCACCTCTGAGGTTTTTAGTTTTTGCGCTGTAAGCAAAAATAGAGCGACAATTTTGAAAAAAAAAAATGAATATTTTTAACTTTTTGCTATAATAAATATCCCCCAAAAAAAAATAAAAAAAACATTTTTTTTCCTGAGTTTAGGCCGATAAATATTCTTTTACATATTTTTCGTAATTTTTTTTTTGCAATAAGCGTTTATTGATTGGTTTACGCAAAAGTTATAGCGTTTACAAAATAGGGGTATTTTTATGGCATTTTTATTAATATTTTTTTTTACTAGTAATGGCGGCGATCAGCGATTTTTTTTTTCTGTACTGCGACATTATGGCAGACACTTAGGACAATTTTGACACATTTTTGGGACCATTGGCATTTTTATAGCGAACAGCGCCTCTAAAAATGCATTGGATTACTATAAAAATGCCACTGGCAGTGAAGGGGTTAACACTAGGGGGTAGGGGAAGGGGTTAAGTATGTTCCCTGGGTGTGTTCTAACTGTAGGGGGGGGTGGCCTCACTAGGGAAAATGACTGATCTTCTGTTCATACATTGTATGAACAGAAGATCAGCATTTCTCTCCCTGACAGGACCGGGAGCTGTGTGTTTACACACACAGCTCCTGGTCCTCGCTCTGTAACGAGCGATCGCGCCCCTAGTGGCCTGCACGAGAGCCGACGTATAGCTACGGGCTTTCCCGCAGGGGAGCCGACCTGCCGCCGTATAACTGCGGCGGCTGGTCGGCAAGCAGTTAAAAAAAGTAGTATCTGAGGGCACCTGTGTGCTATACCTGGCTGTCCTTTATTTTATTTTATGGCCTTTATGTAATTAAGCCCTACTTTTGCATGTGATGACAGTCATTAAACAGCAATAAAATCAATATCTAGAAATAAGGTTATATTTAAGGTACTGATTTTCTTGTTTGTTTTAAAAAATATATATATTTAAAGATCTAATAAAAATACAACTATCTTTTATCATGAAGTAATATAAGCACTAAGAAAGAATAATGTTTGAGCAAGCTTCCCAGTCCTGCTTGTAATGTTGATGTGTGTGAGGGAACATGTAGCATGTTTTCATTATAGAACTATACTTGCATATACAGGATATCTTTTATCATTGTGTGCACAGGCTGATCTATCGAAGAGGTCTCTAATCCCACAACAAAAGCTGTTCTGGCCTGGAAAGCTCTTTTATATGCTCCCATGGGCCCAGCTGCCAGCACAAAATAGTGTTTTCCCATTCTTGTATCCTGAAAGTTCAGTGCATGGAAGGGACCATCTACCTTATGGGAGGATGAAAGATTAGGCAGTGCGTATTCACAGCTGACGTCTGTTGTGTTCTATCTACGTTAAGACCTTACATCTTTTTTTTTCCCTTTCCTTCATCAAAACTGTGTTGGTTAAAGTGAAAGTGCACTTATCGGTTCAGTCCTGTCATGCAGCTTCATAAAAGGCTTTGTCCACCCTCTACCTTCACCTTCCTTTCTGCAACATGTAGAATTAAAGGATATCTAAAGGTACATTTAAAAAAAAAAATTGTCATACTTACCTCCTCTGTGCAGTTGGTTTTACACAGATCCTGCTCTTCTGGGGTCCCTCAGCGGCGCTCCTGGTTCCTTCCCTTCTCGAGTGTCCCGTCAAAGAAGCACTCTCCCTCAGGGCACACGTGGAGGCGTGTTACTGTGTCCTGCTGCGTCTATTGACACAGACAGCAGGACTTGGCCCTGCCCAGGCTCCGTTGTCATTGGATTTGATTTACAACAGCGGGAGCCAATGGCTGCACTGCTATCAATCTATCCAATCAGGACACAAGACACTGGCTGGAGCTGGTTTGCTTGTTCCTGGCACGGGGAAGACGGTTTAGGTAAGTAAACCGGGGGCACTGAGGGGCTGCCACACTAAAGAAGGTTTTTCACCTTAATGCATAGAATGCATTAAAGCGGAGGTTCACCCAAAATAGCAACTTTATTCTATCCATATCATTGCACCATATACATACACATATGGCTAATATTTTTTATAGTGCTGTTTTAATTACCCTGATTCAGATGTCTGAAGATGGTTTTCCTTCCGCGGGAGTAGGCGTTTCTGTTGTTTTCTCCCGACGCCGCTGTGTTTGCTGGGATGTCTCCTGGGAGCAGTGTCATCATTCCCAGGAGACAATGCGGAACGCTGTCCAGCCAAATCTCTTGAGATTTAACTTGTCACGTGCGCCATCTTAAATCAGGGCACACTGGTGAATAGATGGCAACCAGGAAGTATTGACTGTCAGTGCGCAAGATAGGGCGGTGACGAGCAGTCACCGCATCCCGGAAGTCCGTGCTTGTGGGCTTCACAATGCCCACAAGCAAAATGGAAAATGGCAAGATCATTTTTAAAAGTTAACATTTTAAACGAAAACGAACGGGGGATGATTTACAGCGCCAAACAAGTGAGTACTAAGATGTAATCTGGAACACCATTTAATAAACAGAAATAAAAAAAAAAAAACGATGGATCACGGAACCTCTGCTTTAAAGTGAGGGTTTACAACCCCTTTAAAGGTTGATAAATGTCCACATAGTTCAGAGCCAGGCAGACTGCCTTTTCCCCAGTAGCATGTTAAACTAAAGTTTAAAAGCTGGACTGCCCACTTCAGAGCCAGGTAGTCTCTTTCTACCCTGGCAGCACGTTAAAATGCATGTTAATGATTGGTCTGCCTGTTTCTGAGCCAGGCAGTCTTCTTCTTCCTTGGCAGCATGCTAAACTTTTTATTTTAAATAACAAAAATGTTACATGTACCTGCTCTGTGCAATAGTTTTGCACAGAGCAGCCCCAATCCTCTTCTTTTTGAGTCCCCAATGGCTTCTCTCCCCTGCCGAGTGCCCCCAATAGCAAGCCTCTTGCTATGGGGGGAACTCGAGCAGCTCCCAAGCCACGCTCTGTGTGTCCATTCACACATGAAGTGTGGCTTGGCCTCACCCCCATTCTCTTCTCATTGACTCACTGGTTGTGATTGACAGCACCACTGCTGTGTGAGCCAATGAGGAGAAAGGGATACCCTGGAGGGTTGCTGTTCTTTTGCACATTGCTGGATCAGATGGGGCCCAGGTAAGTATAGGTGGGGAGGGGGGGGGCAGCTACACCCAGAAGGTTTTTGTCTTGATGCATAGAATGCATTAATGTAAACATTGCCTTTAGAACCACTTTAAAGATTGGTTTACACACTTCAGAGCAGACAGTCTCTCTCATCCCTGACAGCATGCTGTTATAAAGGATGATGGTGTGTTGGGCCAGGAAGCCTCCCTCTGACATTTAGTTATTCTCTGCATTGCCTGTGGAGGTTAGGCATGTGGACAGTCCGGAAAGGCACTTCAAGAGAGAGAAAACATTCAGAAGAACGTTTGGGTCCATACCAGGAATAGAAACTGTTTCAGACCCACCCTTTGTTTTTTTTAAACATACTTTATCATTTGTGTACTTTAATTCAAATTATAGTTTTCCCCATCTACCTCATCTTTTGTAAAGACATTCAATGCTGTTACTTCTGCAACTTAATAGATACAACCTCACATTACACAAGTTCACTTATGACTTTTGCCCTGACTAAAGTTCTTTGTAATTCATAGGTATGATTAAATTCAGTGGACAATTTAACCGTGTAGGTGTGAGAGCACTTGCTTTCCACTGTATCTGTCCAGTATTATTAGCATCCCATTGCATTTCATCTCTTCTGAATAGTCTAACAATTTTTTTTTTTTTTTAAATAATCACTTTTAAAACCGTTGAGCAAAAGGGTTAGTATGATTTGTATTAAAACGCCCACAAGACAAATCCTTATTTACATTTTTCAAAGTCACTGCTTTTGCTTTTTTGTGATGGACACGTCCACTCGAAAAGTAAGAAAGCCCACTGCCCTTTGACATGACATTTAAGCAGCAGTTTCTTCAAAATGTACAAGTAAGTAGTGATTGTTTTAAAATGCTAAAACACAGAGCTGTGCATTTATCTTGGTCTTGCCTGCACTTAAAGCTTTTATAAAAGCCTATAAATCTAATGTAATAAATAGTTTGTTACACTTTAATTCTACCATGTATTTTGCATTACGGCACAGATAATATGTATTAACTAGGTCATGGATGTTCTATGAAATATAGCTGTATAAATTGTGTTAGAAGAAACACAAAGGAAGACTGAAGTATGGCATTTGTGTGCTATTATCTTTGCCTCTTCTCAGATTAATGGTTATATACAACCCCAATTCCAAAAAGTTGGGGCACTGTGTAAAGTCTTCATAAAACAGAATGCAATGATTTGCAAATCTCTTAAACTCATATTTTATTTGCAATAGAAAATTGAAAACATATCAAGTGTTTAAACTGAGAAAATCTAAAATTTTAAGAAAAAAAAAGGTAATTTTGAAATTGATTGCAACGTGTCTCAAAAAACATTGGACAGGTTCATCCTTACCACAGTGTAGCCTCCCCTCTTCTATCAACACTCTGTAAACATCTGAGAAATTATAAAACCAGTCCTGGGGTTTAGGAATGTTGCCCCATTCTTTCTGATATAGGCTTTTACCTGCCTAACAGTCCTGGGTCTTTTTTGTCATCATTTTCAATTCAAGATGTCAGGCCAGTTAGGCACCCAAACTCTTCTACCACCGACCCACACAGTTGTCATAGATGCAACATGCAGTTTAGTATTGTACTACCGAAATATGCAAGGCCTTCCCAGAAAAAGTAATTGCCTGGATGAGCATATTCTGCTCTAAAACCTGGAAAACCTGGATATACCTTTCTGCATTGATGGGTGCCTTTCCAGATGTGCAATCTACCCATTTCCATACGCACTAATACTCCCCCATACCATCAGATATGCAGACTTTTGAACTGAGTGTTAATAATGCTGGAAGATCCCTCTAATGTTTAGTCCGGAGGATTCAGCACCCATTGTTAAATTTGTCTTAACACAGAACAGTTTTCCACTTTGCAACAGACCATTTTTTTTTATAAATCTATTTTTATAGATTTTTTAGGTTGAAATGGTGAAAAGGTAAAGGTGAATTGATAAACGGAAACTATAGTTATTTTGTATTATTGACTAGGTAAAGGGGCTTATCAGCAGATGCTGCTCGCATAAAGGCTGTGGTTTGTTAGACTTTGACTCAAGAAAAATCCATCCAATAAGGAATGTTTCACTATGATGAGAAGCACTTTTTTGCAAAACGACTTGTGTGTCAGAAATTACATCAAAGAAGGCAAGGGAAAGCCTGAAAACATTTATGAGTAAGCAACAACTTAGACAAAGGAGTGGCTGTGGACATGGTATACTTGGATTTTGCCAAATCATGTGATACAGTTCCAGACACAGGGCCAATGTGTAAGTTAAAGTCTACAAGCTTTCAAAATTTAGTAAATGGATAGAAAACTGGCTAAAAGACCGTATTCAGACAGTAGTGAATAATGATTCGTACTTTGAATGGTCTAAGGTTATTAGTGGTTCAGTGTTGGGACCCTTACTTTTTAACCACTTGACAACTGGGCACTTAAACCCACTTAATAACCAGACCAATTTTCAGCTTTCGGTGCTCTCACATTTTGAATGACAATAACTCAGTCATACAACACTGTAACCAAATTAAATTTTTGTCCTTTTTTTCCCACAAATAGAGCTTTCTTTTGGTGGTATTTGATCACCTCTGCGGTTTTTATTTTTTTCGCTATAAATGAAAAAAGAACGAACATTTTGTAAAAAAATGAATTTTTCTTCATTTCTATTATAAAATTTTGCAAAAAATGAATTTTTCTTTATAAATTTGGCCTAAAATGTATACTGCTACATATCTTTGGTTAAAAAATAAAATAAAAATTTGGATATTATTTAGTCTGGGTGAAAGTTATAGGGTCTACAAGCTATGGTACCAATTACTGAAAATTGATCAATTTGATCACATCTGATGTACTGACAGCCTCTCTCATTTCTTGAGACCCTAACATGCCAGAAAAGTACAAATACCCCCTAAATGACCCCTTTTTGGAAAGAGGACATTCCAAGGTATTTAGAAAGAGGCATGGTGAGTTTTTTGAAGTTGTCATTTTTTCCCACAATTCTTTGCAAAATCAAGGTTTTTTTTATTTTTATTTTTTTTCCACAAAAGTTTCATATTAGCAGGTTATTTCTCACACACAGCATATGCATACCACAAATTACACCCCAAAACACATTCTGCTATTTCTCCCGAGTATGGCGATACCACATGTGTGAGACTTTTACACAGCATGGCCACATACAGAGGCCCGACATGCAGGGAGCACCATCAGGCGTTCTGGAACACCCAGACCAATTCTGACATTCCTCTCCTACATGTAAAAATCATCATTTATTTGCTTGAAAATTACATAGAACCCCAAAACATTATATATGCTTTTTTAGCAAAGACCCTAGAGAATACAATGGCGGTCGTTGCAACTTTTTATCGCACATGGTATTTGCACAGCAATTTTTCGAACGCATTTTTTTGGGAAATAAAACAGTTTTGTGCTTTTTAAAAAAAAAAACATTAAAGTTAGCCCAATGTTTTTGCATAATATGAAAGACGAAGTTACGCCGAGTAAATAGATACCCAACATGTCACCCTTCAATATTGCACACGCTTGTGGAATGGCGCCAAACTTCGCTACTTAAAAATCCCCATAGGTGACGTTTTAAATGTTTTTACTGGTTACATGTTTTTAGTTACAGAGGAGATCTGGGGCCAAAATGATTGCTCTCGCTCTAACGTTCGCAGCGATACCCCACATGTGTGGTTTGAACACCGTTTTCATATGTGGGCGGGACTTATGTAC
Organism: Rana temporaria; assembly: GCF_905171775.1. Classification (NCBI taxonomy): domain Eukaryota; kingdom Metazoa; phylum Chordata; class Amphibia; order Anura; family Ranidae; genus Rana; species Rana temporaria. The sequence goes on from NC_053489.1 coordinate 144,375,076, forward strand.
ACATTCGCTTCTGTATACGAGCACGCGGGAACAGGGGCGCTTTAAATATTTTATTTTTTATTTTTATTGTTCATTTTACTTAATTTATTTTAGTTTGACACGTTTTTCCCCAAAAATAAATGTTTTGATCACTTTTATTCCAATTACAAGGAATGGAAACATCCCTTGTAATAGGAATATAGCATGACAGGTCCTCTTTACAGTGAGATGTGGGGTCAATAAGACCCCACATCTCACCTCTAGGCTGGGAAGCCTGAAAAAAACAAGAAAAAAAACGATCCTGGCTTCGATCGCAGCGGTGAGTCAGAAGAAGCACCGGAGGGCGAAGGGAGTGGGGACGTCCCTTTTTGCCTCCCGTAAGAACGATCAAGAGGCGGAACAGCCGCCATGATCGTTCTTATGGTGTAGAGAATCGCCGGCTGAAAAAAATGGTATCTGAATGATGCCTGTAGCTGCAGGCATCATTTAGATATCCCTGCACAAAGTCAAGGACCTCATATGACGTGGGCGGGAAGTGGTTAAAACACATTTTTTTCCCCAGAGTATTTTCTGGGTATTGCAGAGTATTGGCCGGGGTATTGCAAAGTATTGGCCGGGGTATTGCAGAGTATTGGTGTTGGGGTATTGCAGAGTATTGGTGCGGGGGTATTGCAGAGTATGGTGCGGGGGTATTGCAGAGTATTGGTGCGGGGGTATTGCAGAGTATTGGTGCGGGGGTATTGCAGAGTATTGGTGCGGGGGTATTGCAGAGTATTGTGTGGGGGGTATTGCAGAGTATTGTGTGGGGGGTATTGCAGAGTATTGTGTGGGGGGTATTGCAGAGTATTGTGTGGGGGGTATTGCAGAGTATTGTGTGGGGGGTATTGCAGAGTATGGTGCGGGGGTATTGCAGAGTATTGTGCGGGGGTATTGCAGAGTATTGGTGCGGGGGTATTGCAGAGTATTGCGCGGGGGGTATTGCAGAGTATTGCGCGGGGGGTATTGCAGAGTATTGTGCGGGGGGTATTGCAGAGTATTGCGCGGGGGGTACTGCAGAGTATTGCGCGGGGGGTACTGCAGAGTATTGCGCGGGGGGTACTGCCGAGTATTGTGCGGGGGTACTGCAGAGTATTGCGCAAGGGGTACTGCAGAGTACTGGCAGGGGGTACTGCAGAGTATTGCGCAGGGGTATTGCAGAGTATTGCGCGGAGGTATTGCAGAGTATTGCGTGGGGGTACTGCAGAGTATTGCGCAAGGGGTACTGCAGAGTATTGCGCGGGGGTATTGCAGAGTATTGCGCGGGGGTATTGCAGAGTATTGCGCGGGGGTATTGCAGAGTATTGCGCGGGGGTATTGCAGAGTATTGCGCGGGGGTATTGCAGTGTATTGTGTGGGGGGTATTGCAGAGTATTGAGCGGGGGTATTGCAGAGTATTGAGCGGGGGTATTGCAGAGTATTGAGCGGGGGTATTGCAGAGTATTGCGCGGGGGTATTGCAGAGTATTGCGCGGGGGTATTGCAGAGTATTGCGCGGGGGTATTGCAGAGTATTGCGCGGGGGTTTTGCAGAGTATTGCGCGGGGGTTTTGCAGAGTATTGCGCGGGGGTTTTGCAGAGTATTGCGCGGGGGTTTTGCAGAGTATTGCGCGGGGGTATTGCAGAGTATTGCGCAGGGGGTATTGCAGAGTAATTGCGCAGGGAAGGCAGAGCATTGCAGAGTATTGCGCAGGGAAGGCAGAGTATTGCAGGGGTTAATGCAGGGATGGCTGAGCAGGGATGGATGGATCTGTGACTGCAATAGTCACAGATCCATCCCACACTGCTGCTGCCATCCGCGCTCTCCTCTCACACTGTACCGATCGGTACAGCGAGAGGAGGGAGGAACCGGCGTCATCAAATGACGCCGGTTTGTTTACCTGTGATCGCGCCGTCATTGGACGGCGCGATCACATGGTAAATGACCGCTGTTGCCGGTCAGTTACCGTGATCTGTGTAGCGCCGGGTCTCATAGACCCGGCGCGCACAGAATTTTCTGTGTGCGCGCCCGAGGCGGCGCGCATTACAGCTTCTGCGGGGCGCCGTTTCAGAACGGCGACCCCCAGTTAAGCAACCACCTTGCCGCCGTTTTTGGACGGCGGCTGGTGGTTAAGTGGTTAATATATTTATAAATGATATAGAGCATGAGATTAAAGATACAATTTCAGTCTTTGCAGATGACACCAAGCTATGTAGTGGAATAACATCCTTACAGGATGTCTTCAATTTACAAGCTGACCTCAATGCTCTGTTTAATTGGGAAATCATGTGGTGAATGTGGTTTATGTTGATAAATGTAAAGATATACATACTCGGGGGATAAAAAACTTGCATACATTCTAGCAGGAGGACAGTTGGGGCAGTCAATGGCTGAGAAGGATCTAAGTGTTTGGGTAGATAATTAAATTAATAATAATAGCATGCAATGCCAAACTGCAGTTTCTATAGCTAGCAAAAAAAATATTGGTTTAAAAGTATGGACTCTAGAGAGAGAGACATAATTTTGCCCCAGTAAAATCAATAGCAAGAACTCACTTGGATAATGCTGTTCAATTTTGGGCACCTGTTCACAAAAAGGACATTTTAGAACTGGAGGAAGTGCAGAGAAGGGCAACCAAACTGATAAGAGGCATGGAGGAGCTCAGCTATGAGGAAAGATTACAGGAACTGAATTTATTCTCTCTTGAGAAGAGGCGATTAAGGGGGGATATAATCACCATTTATAAATAAATAAGTGGTCCATATAGTGAACTTTGGTGTTGACTTATTTACTTTCAGGTCATCAAAGAAAAAAAAGGGGGCATTCTTTTTGTATGGAGGTAAGGAAATGTAACCTCCACATATGGAAAAGCTTCTTCACAGTGATGCCGCGTACACACCATCACTTTATGTGATGAAAAAAAATGACGTTTTTAAAAACGTCACTTTAATTGACTGTGTGTGGGGGAAAACGTCGTTTTATGTCTTGTAAAAAACGACCAAAAAAAATTGAAGCATGCTTAAATTTTATGTGTCGTTTTTCAAAAGTGCACTTTTTACTTCACAGAAATTGACCGTGTGTAGCAAAAAATGTCGTTTTCTAAGACGTTTTTTCATCCATGCATGCCCAGAAGCTACTTATGAAGCAAGCTTCAATGGTAAAACGTGGTGGAACGTAACCTCACTTTGCAAGATCATTGTGAGAAAACGATGGTGTGTAGGCAACTTCGTCTTTGAAAATTGAAGTTTCAAAAACGTCATTTTTTACTTCACAGAAAGTGTCGTTTTTTTTCATCACATAAAGTGATGGTGTGTACGCGGCATGAGAGCTGTGAACATGTGGAATGGATTCCCTCAAGAACTAGTTCTGGTCAGCTCAGAAGTTTTTTTTAGAAAAAGAGTTGTTCCTAAATGCACAATATTTAACTGGATACCAACATTTATAGGTAATCCCACCCCAGGGGGTAGTTGATCCTAGAAATATCCAATTGCCTCCTGGAAATCGGGGAGTATTTTTTTCCTCCACTGGAGTGATCTTTTTAATGCATTTATTTTTAATTGTTTTGCCTTCCTCTGCATAAACTGCGGGTGCAAGATTGTGAATATGGACATTTTTTTTAATGGTTGATTTAGATGGCTTTGTGTCTTTTTTTCAAACTGACATAGGCCTTAGTTTTAAAAGTATTTTTTTTGTTTTTGTTTTGCTGTACTGTGTCGTTTGAACTCTCATAATACAGTACACAATACAGTACTGATACATAAATGATAAATATATATATATATATATATATATATATATATATATATATAAATGATCAGTTTAACCACTTCCCGACCTCCTCATGTACATATACGTCAGCAGAATGGCACGGACAGGCACATGTACGTACCTGTACGTCCTCTGCTAGACGTGGGTGGGGGGTACATGCGGAGGTCGGGTCCGCTCGGGGAGCGATCCGGGACGACGGCGCGGCTATTTGTTTTTAGCCGCTCCGTCGCGATCGCTCCCCGGAGCTGAAGAACGGGAAGAGCCGTGTGTAAACACGGCTTCCCCGTGCTTCACTGTGGCGGCGCATCGATCTGGTGATTCCCTTTATAGGGAAGACCCGATCGATGATGTCATTCCTACAGCCACACCCCCCTACACTAGTAAACACACACCAAGTGAACACTAAATGTTACAGCGCCCCCTGTGTTTAACTCCCAAACTGCAACTGTCATTTTCACAATAAAGAATGCAATTTAAATGCATTTTTTGCTGTGAAAATGACAATGGTCCCAAAAATGTGTCAAAATTGTCCGAAGTGTACGCCATAATGTCGCAGTCACGAAAAAAATCGCTGATCGCCGCCATTAGTAGTAAAAAAAATAAAAAAAATAAAAATGCAAAAAAACTATCCCCTATTTTGTAAACGCTATAGATTTTGCGCAAACCAACCGATAAACGATTATTGCGATTTTTTTTACCAAAAATAGGTAGAAGAATACGTATCGGCCTAAACTGAGGAAAAAAAAAAATTATATATGTTTTTGGGGGATATTTATTACAGCAAAAAGTAAAAAATATTGCATTTTTTTCAAAATTGACGCTCTATTTTTGTTTATAGCACAAAAAATAAAAACCGCAGAGGTGATCAAATACCACCAAAAGAAAGCTCTATTTGTGTGGAAAAAAGGACGCCAATTTTGTTTGGGAGCCACGTCGCACGACCGCGCAATTGTCTGTTAAAGCGACGCAGTCCCGAACTGTAAAAACCCCTTGGGTCTTTAGGCAGCAATATGGTCCGGGGCTTAAGTGGTTAAAATGTATACATTTTACAAAATATAAAATAAACCCAAAATGTGTGGTACACTCTGTGATGGGTCATCTACTCAAGTTGGTACATCCTGAGTTAGATATTAAACATCACTAGGGCTGCAGTCATATCTTACAGATGGCAATTTAACACCTCTGTGTTAATTAAGGGGAGTAGGGGAAGTGGGTGTACTTAATGCATTACAGGGTAAGCTGAGGCCTGTCCCAGTGAAAGGTGTGTCTCTCACCTCTGGACAGATCTTTCTGTCTGCATGCATGAGTACTCTTAATCCCAGATTGTGGTTTAACCACTTCAGCCCGGAGAAGAATTGGCTGCCCAATGACCGGCCTATTTTTTGAGATTCGGCACTGCGTCACTTTAATAGACAATTGCACGGTCGTGCGACATGGTTCTCAAACATAATTGACGTCCTTTTTTTCCCCACAAATAGAGCTTTCTTTTGGTGGTATTTGATCACATCAGTGGTTTTTATTTTTTGCACTATAAACAAAAAAAGGGCAACAATTAAAAAAATATATATATATATTTTTTACTTTTTGCTATAATAAAAAAAATATATAATATGTTTTTTCTCCTCAGTTCAGGCCGATATGTATTATTCTACATATTTTTGGTAAAAAAATCGCAATAAGCGTATATTGATTAGTTTGCACAGGTACGTTGCTTTTCCTGGCCGTGCCATTCTGCCAACGTATATCTACGTTAAACAAACAAGAAAAAAATTGCGCTAAACCTGTAAAGAAGAAAATATATATAGCAGCCCGCACCAACAACGGACAGTGTTGTAAGCAAAAATATAGAAACAGAAAAGTGCAGCGCTAAATATTATCTGAAGTGAATCAAACAATGTGAATAATCAAAAACACATATTTCATGTAGGAAATCCTGTGTTAAATAACATTAACCCATGTCATGCAACATGGGATGATGATAGAAGTGGATGTAATACCTCAGAGAACCACTGAAAGAGATATCAATGAGTAAAACAAAATATTTGTGACAAACTCCAAAGTGATTTGTAAAAAGTCCAACAAAACAAATAGTGATAATAAAATAAGTGTGTATGTACAATAAGTCCAAAAAATGAAAGAAAACAGAAGTTCCTTGAGGAGAGACTGGATGACAGACACCATGTGAGGCAGATCTTTCTCCAATATAGGAATCAGAAGGCTTGTGCAGCCAATGCAGGTCTCATCAACGATCCACAAATGTATCCAAATACTAAATATAAGATAAGGTACTCTTACCAACTGGCGTGGACACACTCGTCAGCGACGGTGTGTCAATCAGACATTCACGAACTCCAGGGCAGCGACAGGATCGATGGAAGCGCCTTTTGATGTGCAGACCCTCAATCGTCAGGAGCCGGATTTATCCAGTGGTAGGTAAATTTGTGTGGAAGAGACTCAAAAATGGAAGCAAAAGGCAGACCAGGCCCGTTGTAGGTTCATGCAAGGGAAAACATAACTACACATAGTGCGGTTAATCCCAATAAAAAGCCTTTATTAGGCATAATGGTAATACAAACAATAAAGCAGGAATAAAATGGATAAAAAGTATAAAATTAAAAAAGTACAAGCCTACAAAAAGACAAGTACAAGTCCCCTTGTGAAACAGGGAGTGGAAATTGGTCTCCTCTGCAGTTCTTTGCTGACAGCAGTAGGCAGTACCTGCGGTCTAGCGCTGTGATTGGTTCAATCCCTGGGCTGCTCACAGCTGTTCATGGCACATTGTCATCATTGCTTATTACATGTTTTCTTACAAATAGATGGCGTGGGGCACTTGTATGGGTTATGCCCCAGTTGAAGAGCCTTATTGCTCGAAACATGTCGGGTACATAGCTCATACGCTACTTGCCTACCACGCTAAATACTGCTCATGTGATCACTTGTACTTGTCTTTTTGTAGGCTTGTACTTTTTTAATTTTATACTTTTTATCCATTTTATTCCTGCTTTATTGTTTGTATTACCATTATGCCTAATAAAGGCTTTTTATTGGGATTAACCGCACTATGTGTAGTTATGTTTTCCCTTGCATGAACCTACAACGGGCCTGGTCTGCCTTTTGCTTCCATTTTTGAGTCTCTTCCACACAAATTTACCTACCACTGGATAAATCCGGCTCCTGACTATTGAGGGTCTGCACATCAAAAGGCGCTTCCATCGATCCTGTCGCTGCCCTGGAGTTCGTGAATGTCTGATTGACACACCGTCGCTGACGAGTGTGTCCACGCCAGTTGGTAAGAGTACCTTATCTTATATTTAGTATTTGGATACATTTGTGGATCGTTGATGAGACCTGCATTGGCTGCACAAGCCTTCTGATTCCTATATTGGAGAAAGATCTGCCTCACATGGTGTCTGTCATCCAGTCTCTCCTCAAGGAACTTCTGTTTTCTTTCATTTTTTGGACTTATTGTACATACACACTTATTTTATTATCACTATTTGTTTTGTTGGACTTTTTACAAATCACTTTGGAGTTTGTCACAAATATTTTGTTTTACTCATTGATATCTCTTTCAGTGGTTCTCTGAGGTATTACATCCACTTCTATCATCATCCCATGTTGCATGACATGGGTTAATGTTATTTAACACAGGATTTCCTACATGAAATATGTGTTTTTGATTATTCACATTGTTTGATTCACTTCAGATAATATTTAGCGCTGCACTTTTCTGTTTCTGTATATCTACGTTAGGCAGTCGGCAAGTGGTTAAAAAGAGTTTAATAACATATCTTTTTTATTTTGCATTATACAGTTATAATAATAAATGCAGAAGATCTCATTGCCTTTGTTTTAATAAATTGGTTTTGCCTTAATCCATAACAGTTCTCATAATCCATGTTTAGTCTCTAAACATAGATAAATGAGTGCTACATTCGTTGGTTATAACCGTTACACTTCTTGCCAGTTATGTGGGACTATTTTTTTTTTTTTACAAAGTTTAAACCTCCCCATGTAAATAATAGAATGCTGAAAACTCAGTAATTGTCCTTATTTATATGGTCCAGTTGCTGACTGAGGGTGTTTTTCACGTTTTCCTCCCCGAACATTTAGATAATCTTTTGAATTATGTTTCTCCATTATATGTTAAACAACTGCTTTACTTATAAGTATAACGTTTGAATTGTTTGCCTATATGCAGTTACTTTCATTGTGCTATTACATTAATACTTGTTTTCTAATTGCTTCAGAGACAGATTGAGCCTGTCTTTGTATGTACCTGCACTAACACTGTAGGTGAAAAGAGATTTTAGCTAATCTTTTAATTAGTGGGAAAAGCAGCTTGTGTGTTTGGAAAAAATCTATTTACTAGCTACTGGAAAGCAGAAGTTTTCTGACTAGAAGCACCAGAAATGCGTTTCTACCACAAACCTGCAATTTGTGCTTATTCACATAACCACTGTTATTACACATAAAGCTGGTGTTAAAGTGTGAGTAAATTCAAAATATGTAGTCCAGTGTGTTTAGCATCATGCCTTATATATATTTTTTTCTTAAACAAATCTGTATTGTGAAATATGTTGTTTCTTACCGGGAGAGATCTTGTAAGTAACAGCCTTTCAGTTTCAGGCTGATAATGCAATTAGCAGTTACATTATTGGTGCCCCTTCAGTTGGTCACTAATGCCTATTTAGTCTGCAAGATGCATGCTCAGACCTATCAGACAGCCCAAGGGCCAACTGAAGGAGCTCTCACAGCAGGCTGCCAACATAATTACTAATTGCAAGGCAGTATTTTAGGGCTGAGGAAAAGATGATCCGCACTCTGGTCGTTGCTCTTAAACAATTGACGTATCTATTGACAAGCCACAGTAGACAAACGCAAATAGGAAAGGTTAACGTGTTTCAGCCTATAAGGCCTTAGTCATAAGGCTGTTAGATTGCAACAAGAAGTGCTGTCAGGATCTTCAGGTAAGAAAAGAAAAATGTATACAGTGTGACCTGGTTCCACACCTAATGAAAATCAGATTTTACTTGGGCAGCACAGTGGCTAAGTGGTTAGCATTTCTGCCTATCAGCACTAGGGCCATCGGTTCAAATCGCAATCATTTCACTACCTGCCTCGAGTTTGCATGTTCTCCCTGTGCCTGCATGGATTTCCTCCAGGGAATCCAGATTCTTACCATTAACCTACCTACATGCCCCAAAGGCATGTTGGCAGACTAATTGGCTTCTGTTTAAATTCGCCCTAGTATGTGTGTATGTATAAATGCGATTTAGAGATCGTATACTGTAAGCTCCTTGAGGGCAGGGCCTGATATGAACATATAATATATATTTAAAGCTCTGCGTAAATTGATGGCGCTATATAAGTACCTGTAATTAAATAAATACAATTTGAACTTGGGTCACGTTCCTGTGATTATCTCTATATAGCAGGGGTCGACAAATCCCGGGCGCCAGGTCGCCATGGGATTTTTTTTTTTTTTGTGAGCTGGCACCATCTGGTGGTGAGCCGTTGGTATTACAAGTTATTACCACCAGATGTGTAAGCTGGCGCCATCTGGTGGTGGCCGTCTGTATTACAAGTTAAGCATTGCAAGTTAAACAGCAATTCTAATGTAATTTTTCACTATTTTCACTGCCATCTTCCCTCTAATTAGAACCCCCAAACATTATAAATATTTTTTATCCTAACACCCTAGAGAATAAAATGGCGATTGTTGCAATACTTTCTGTCATGCCGTATTTGCGCAGCGGTCTTGCAAGCGCACTTTTTTTGGGAAAAAATTACACTTTTTTTAATTAAAAAAAAAAGACAACAGTAAAATTATCCCCATTTTTTTTAATATTATGAAAGATAATGTTACGCCGAGTAAATTGATACCCAACATGTCACGCTTCAAAATTACGTCCGCCCGTGAAATGGCGTCAAACTTTTACCCTTTAAAATCTCCATAGGCGACGTTTAAAAAAAACTCTACAGGTTGCATGTTTTGAGTTACAGAGGAGGTCTAGGGCTAGAGTTATTGCTCTCGCTCTACCAATCACGGCGATACCTTACATGTGTGGTTTGAACACCGTTTACATGTGCGGTCGCTGCTCACGTATGTGTTTGCTTCTGCGCGCAAGCTCGTCGCGACGGGGCACGTTTTCTGGCTCCTAACTTTTTTAGCTGGCTCCTAGATTCCAAGCAAATTTGTCAACCCCTGCTATATAGTGAACAGCCAACCCTCTAGTGATGGATGCCCATTAATCTTTGCTGTTACAGCAGTGTCGGAATATTGTGACTCTTTCACAAGCTAAATGTATCACAAATAGTCCTTGATATATTTTGATGCATTACAATGAAATGAAAATTGGTCAAAATAGACAAAGGGAAACTTGACTACATTGACATGTTATGCTCGATTTGGAGGAATGATTCAGTTTAGAGATTCTTATAGACAAACATTTTTCTACTCCGTACCAGTTTTATCGAGTGGTGTTCAGCATCAAACTGCAGTCATGACATACAGGGCAGGACTTAGGGTGGTGGGGGCCCCTGGGCTTGAGTGTTGAAGGGGCCCCCTGGAGCCGAGAATTGGGGGGGATCGAAGTTGTTGAGCGGGGGGGGCGACTTGAAGTTGTTGAGCGGGGGGGAGCGCATTAAAGTTGTTGAGCTGCAGTTGTTGAGGGGGGGAGTGCCTCTCACCTGTGCCAACAGCCGGGGCCACAGACTGTCATTAGCCCGGCTGTCGGCTTTCTTCCCTTCAGCAGCCACAGTCCTCCACACACCACTCCGGTTCCTCCTGCTTCCGTGCTGCCTCCTCTTGCAGTGCGGGAAAATTAACCCTTTTGCGGGACTGCGGGAAGAAGCTGTCTGTGCGGGAAAGTCCCACAGAATCCGTGCGTGTTGGGAGGTATGCGCAGGGCCGCCATCAGGAATTTTGGGGCCCCTTGCACAGCTTAAGGCATGGGCCCCCTGAAGCAGAGAACCTAGGGGGGTGGGGGTGCTGCCGCCTGAAATTGAGAAGCGTGGGGGCTGCCGCAAATTGAGAAGCGGGGGGGCCTTTACAAAAAAAAGAAGAAATAAAGAAGAAAACAAATATATATAAATATATGTAGCCATCCGGGGCCCTGGGGACCTCTGGGCCTTTTAATAAAAAGAAAAAATAAACCTCTGGGCCCTTTAATAATAATAAAAAAAACATTTATAAAAAATACATAAAAAAAGGGAGGTTGCCAAACCCGGGGGCCCTGGGGACCTCTGGGCCCCTGGGAACCTCTGGGCCTTTTAATAAAAAATAAAAAAATAAACAAAAATAAAAAAATCAACATTTATAAAAAAAATAAAAAAAGGGGGGGTTGCCACATGGGGCCCTGGGGACCTCTGAGCCCTTTAATAAAAATATATATATATATATATATATATATATATATATATATATATATATATATAAAAAAATGTAATTTTTTTTATAAAAAAAATAAAAAAGGTGGGTTGCCATCCGGGGGCCCTGGAGACCCCTGGGCCCTTTAATAATAATAATAAAATATATATATATATATATATATATATATATATATATATATATATATATATATATATATATATATATATACACATATATATATATATATATATATATATATATTATATATATATAAAAATAAAAAATATATAAAAAAAACATTTTTTTACAAAAAATAAATAAAAAAAAGGGGGGTTGCCATCCGGGGCCCTGGAGACCCCTGGGCCCTTTAATAATAATAATAAAATATATATATATATATATATATATATATATATACATATATATATATTATATATATAAAAATAAAAAATATATAAAAAAAAACATTTTTTTACAAAAAATAAATAAAAAAAAGGGGGGTTGCCATCCGGGGCCCTGGAGACCCCTGGGCCCTTTAATAATAATAATAATAAAAAATATATATATATATATATATATATATATAATATTATATATATAAAAATAAAAAATATATAAAAAAAATTTTTTTTTACAAAAAATAAATAAAAAAAGGGGGGTTGCCGTCCGGGGCCCTGGGGGCCTCCGGGCCCCTGGGGACCTCCGGACCCCTAAAAAAAAAAAAACAAAAAAAAAATTTTTTTTTTTTTTTTTTTTTTAAAGGGGGCCCCCTATTGGGTGGGGCCCCTGGGCTTGAGCCCAGTCAAGGCCAATGGTAAGTCCGGCCCTGATGACATATTACAAGTTTCCAGATATTTAAAAATATATTTCTCAAACATCTAGTTCTTCCTTCTATGCAGTGTTTGAAGTAATGCTGCTTGCTGTAGCTGGACTGTAGTTGTACTTTTAATACTATATTCACATATGACAAGACATTCCAGGGGAGAAAAGCCAGCCTTCTCATACCTAATTCCTTACCACTTTCCATCCAAATAAAATTGTTTTTCACGGATTAAAGTTTATATGTAGGGAGATCATAGATGTATATATGTATTATCTTGGATGTAATTTATGTGTTTTATAAATAAACCACTTCCCACCAGTAGGGCGTACATGGACGCCCTCCCGTTTCAGTTGTTATACTAGGATGATGCCTGCACCTACAACCAATATGCTACTTACTATTACCTTTTTACATCAGAGACTACATACAAGACACCCCTCTCATCAACTCTGATCTGAAGCATTCATATTTTCGAGTTCTAGCACCCCAGAAAGTACACCGTAAGAGCTGGTGTTTGATCAAGCTTCTTGGCCTAATTAGTAAATATTTTCTTCACATCTAACAGATTTATTTAGGAGAAAGTGCAAATTAAATGGTTATCTTTGAATTGTGTTGTTAATTTCATGTTTTTTTCCCCTCTGTTTGGAGCTCTGTGTGTGAAGACATAGAGGTCAGTAGTTGAAATAAGCTTTAAAAATATCCTCTCCAGAGCCATTGTTGATGTCACATATGTGAATATTTTCAATGGGTGATAATTAACTTTTCAGCGAAATTTTGCATTGTATGAAAACGGGTGATGGCACAAGCCCAAGAATAGAAGTTTGGGTCTCATACATACTGACTCAAGGGAAATGACTTTTCTGTAGCAACCATCCTTATTGTAGTTTTCATTTTCGCGCAGAGCCTGGAAAACTGAAGTAAGATCTGCTTTTATTTAAGCAGTGTACAGTTGCTCTCAACTGTAAACTTGCAACTCTCTCAACCTTCTTTCTTCAAATGAAATAAAACAAGACTGAAGATGAAACATTCTTCTATTAAGAACAGTTATGCCCTGTACACACGATCGGTTCATCCGATGAAAACGGTCTGATGGATTTTTTCATCAGATATCCTATGAAGCTCACTTTCATCAGGCTTGCCTACACACCATCAGTTAAAAAAACGATTGTGTCAGAAGAACGCGGTGCCGTAAAACACAACGACGTGCTGAGAAAAATGAAGTTCAATGCTTCCAAGCATGCGTCGACTTGATTCTGAGCATGCATGGATTTTTTAACCGATGGACGTGCCCACAGACGATTGTTTCTTTCTATCGTTTTTTTAACCATCAGATAATTTTAAAACAAGTTCCTAGTTTTTTCACCGGTGGATAAAAAAACGATGGGGCTCACACACGATCGGTTCGTGTGATGAAACCGGTCCATCAGACGAACCGATCGTGTGTACGCGGCATTACAGTCACGCAATATGCTCCTAGTAAAGCACTACGTTCAACGGGACAAACGAATGTCGTTGTCCCTAGGGTGAGGAAACGGAGAGAAGATAGTCACCGCTCCAATAAGGTATGTGGATGAATCTGTATCCTCTCAGAGAAACCCAGGTGCCGGCAATGCACAAAGCAATTGTAGAAAGAAATTTTTGGACATCCGCACTCTGGAAAAACCTTCTCGGTTACCTTTTATTGATAAAACTTATCAAACACCATACATCACAGCAAAGACAGGGGCATACAGCTGACGTTTCGCACTACAATCAGTGCTTACTCATAGCTATGAGTAAGCACTGATTGTCCGGCGCACCCGCGATGTTGTCAGCCGAGGCCGAGTAATCACTCGTCCCTCGGATGCTGCCGCCACCATCCTCGGTGAGGGAATCAGGAAGTTAAGCTTTGCTGCTTCACTGCTCAGTTCCCTACCGCGAATGCATGGTAACTGTTCCCCGCTCTCTTCTGGGAACATTGTCTTTCCCAGAAGACAGCACGTGGGGGAGGGAGAGTGGCGTGACTATGCCTGGAAGTGGGTGCAAATACCTGTCTTAGACAGTTATCTGCACGCCCCTCCCCCCTGAAAAAAGTGCAAGATGTGACACCGGAGGGGGGGAGGGTTCCGAAAAGCGGAAGTTCCATTTTTGGGAGGAACTCCGCTTTAACTACTGTATTGTGAAAAAAAGGTCTAAACACAAAACTCCAGCTCAATAACTTTGTTTTAATTTGCGTAAGTACAGAACACAAACAAAAATTCTGTACTGTACAATACAATGATGTATATGCAATCTTCTACCCATTCAAAAGATGGTGTTGCTTTCTGCTGTTAACATTATAAGCATAACTATTTTATATTTTGTAGGAGTCTTCCCAGAGGTGGCAAGTAGATCTCAGGCTAATTCCAAATTTTGATTGGTGTTATTTTATTCTAATTGTTTTTCTTTAAGTATACAGTTGTGTTTATAAGTTTACATACCCTGGCAGAATTTATAATTTCTTGGCCATTTTTCAGAGAATTTGAATGATAACACAAAATTGTTTTTCACCCATGGTTAGTGTTTGGCTGAAGCCATTTATTATGAGTCAACTGTGTTTACACTTTTTAATTCATAATAACAACATAAACTAGCAAAATGACCCTGATCAAAAGTTTACATACCCCAGTTCTTAAAGTGGAGGTTCCATCAAAAAAAAAAAAATTTGGCTTAAAAATGTAGATTACACCTAAAAAAGAAAAAAAAAAAAGGATCCTGACGTCAGCTCCCTCGGCTCTCGTCGCTAATGCTCCTGGGAAATGTGGTCAGATGATGCCATGCGCCTCCCCTGTGAAACTCAATTGGTTGACGGCGCGGCGCTGCAGGATGGGCGTCGCTTTACTATTCGTCAATCCAGGAAGTAATTGCTTGTCAGATTCATTATGTACCCACAAGCAAAATGACATCCATCGGAACAATAAAATATAAAGTGTTCTTTGCTGAGAATCTGCGGAACGGGAGGTCATTTAGACATAGTAAGTGACACTATTTATACAGCCACAACGAGTAATGAATGAACATACTTTAAAAAAATGCAAAATGTAGTGGAAACCCCCCTTTAACATCAATGACAGCTTGAAGTCTTTTGTGGTATTTGTGTAGGAGGCTCTTTATCTTCTTAGATGGTATAGCTACCCATTCCTCCAGTTCTTGTAAATTCTTGGGCTGTCTTGCATGAACTGCACATTTAAGATCTCCCCAGAGTGGCTTAATTCTATTGAGGTCAGGAGACTAAGATGGCCACTCCAGAACCTTCACTTTATTCTGCTGTAGCAGATGACAGGTCGACTTCACCTTGTGTTTTGGATCATTGTCAATTTGGAATGTGCAGGTACATCCCATGCGCAGCTTCCTGGCTGATGAATGCAAATGTTCCTCCAGTATTTTCTGATAACATACTGCATTCATCTTGCCATCAATTTTTACCAAATTTCCTGTGCCTTTGTAGCTCACACATCCCCACAACATCAGCAATCCACCTCTGTGTTTCACAGTAGGAATGGTGTACCTTTCATCATAGGCCTTGTTGACGCCTCTCCAAATTTAGGGCCAGATCCACAAAAACCCGGCGCAACGTAACTTTTTCAATTTAAGTTACACGGCCGGAAAATTTCTACCTAAGTGCCCGATCCACAAAGCACTTACCTAGAAATTTTCGGCTGTGTAACTTAAATCCGGCCGGCGCAAGGCGTTCCTATTCAAATGGGGCGAGACCCATTTAAATTAGGCGCGCTCCCGCGCCGGCCGTACTGCGCATGCTCACGACGTCATTTTCCCGACGTGCTTAGCGCGGTTTTACGTTGCGCCGGGTTTTGAGAATCGCGACGGGCGTAAAAAAAAAATACGAGTTGCGGCGGGAAAAAAAAAAATTTGAAAAAAAAAAGACAGCGACGCGCGATAGAAGGGTCTACTTTTACAAGGCCTAAACAGTTTACACCTTGTAAAAGCAGCCCTAATTTTACGATTGCAAACTAATACTTATGGAGAAAAAACGAAGCGTAAAAGCTTCGTGAATCTCCGTAAGTGCTAATTTGCATACCCGAAGCGCCATTTCGACTCGAAATGCCCCCAGCGGCGGATGCGGTACTGCATCCTAAGATCCGACAGTGTAAGTCCCTTACACATGTCGGATCTTCTCCCTATCTTTTGGAAACTGATTCTGTGGATCAGTTCCAAAGATAGAAACAGGGATACGACGGCGTATCAGTAGATACGCCGTCGTATCCCTTTTGTGGATCTGGCCCTTAGTGTTTATGGTTGTGGCCAAAAAGCTCACTTTTGGTCTCATCACTCCAAATGACTTTGTGCCAGAAGGTTTGAGGCTTGTCTCTGTGCTGTTTGGCGTATTGTAAGCGGGATACTTTGTGGCATTTACATAGTAATGTTTTTTTCTGGCGACTTGACCATGCAGCCCATCTTTCTTCAAGTGCCTCCTTATTATGCATCTTGAAACGGCCACACCACATGTTTTCAGAGAGTACTGTATTTCATCTGAAGTTAATTGTGGGTTTTTCCTGGCAGTTGTGGCTGGAATTTTAGTAGGTATATCCTGACCATGGTTTGGTTTCAACAGACCCCCTCATTTTCCACTTATTGATTTGAACACTGCTGATTGGCATTCTCAGTTCCTTGGATATCTTTTTATATCCTCTTCCTGTTTTATACAGTTCAACTACCTTTTCCCACAGATCCTTTGACAATTCTTTTTCTTTCTCCATCACTCAGAATCCAGAAACTTCAGTGCAGCACTGGATAAAAGATGCAAGGGTCTGTCAGGAGTCCAGAAACTCATTGAACTTTTATACACACACACTAATTACAAGCAAACAGATAACAGGTGAGGATGGTTACCTTTAACCACTTAAGCCCCGGACCAAAATGCAGGTAAAGGACCAGGCCCTTTTTTGCGATTCGGCACTGCGTCGTTTTAACTGACAATTGCACGGTCTTGCGTCGTGGCCTGCAAACAAAATTGGCGTCCTTTTTTTCCCACAAATATAGCTTTCTTTTGGTGGTATTTGATCACCTCTGCGGTTTTATTTTTTGCACTATAAACAAAAATAGAGCGACAATTTTGAAGAAAATACAATATTTTTTACTTTTTGCTATAATAAATATCCCCCAAAAATATATATAAAAAATAGTTTTTTTCCTCAGTTTAGGCCGATACGTATTCTACATATTTTTGTAAAAAAAAATCGCAATAAGCGTTTATCGGTTGGTTTGCGCAAAATTTATAGCGTTTACAAAATAGGGGACAGTTTTATTGCATTTTTATTATTTATTTTTTTACTACTAATGGCGGCGATCAGCGATTTTTTTTTCATGGCTGCGACTCTATATCGGACACTTCGGACAATTGTGACACATTTTTGGGACCATTGTCATTTTCACAGCAAAAAATTCCTTTAAAATGCATTGTTTATTGTGGAAATGACCGTTCCAGTTTGGGAGTTAACCACAGGGGGCGTTGAAGGGGTTATGTTTCACCTAGTGTGTGTTTACAACTGTAGGGGGGTGTGGCTGTAGGAGTGACGTCATCTATTGTGTCTCCCTATAAAGGGGATGACTCGATGCAGCCACCACAGTGAAGCACGGGGAAGCCGTGTTTACACGCGGCTCTCCCCATTCTTCAATTCCGGGGACCGATCGCGGGACCCCAGTGGCGATCGGGTCCTGGAGCTTCGGGCCGGGTCGCAGGCACGCGCCAGTGACCCACGGCTGGGTAGATGTACAGGATGTGCCGGTACGTGCATCTGACCAGCTATGCCATTCTGCTGACGTATATTTAAGGAGGCGGTCCTCAAGTGGTTAATAGCCATTCAAACCTTTTTGTGTCAACTTGTGTGCATGTTATGAGGCCAAAATCACTTTTTACCTGGGTCATATTGGCAGTTTGTATTGTCATTATGATTTAAAAAGAGTAAACACAGTTGATTGATAATAAATGGCTTCAGCCAAACACTAACCATGAGTGAAGTAAATGTTTTTGGGTTATCATTCATATTCTCTGAAAAATGGCCAAGAAATCATAAATGCTGCCAGGGTAGGTAAACTTATGAGCACAACTGTATATAGTCTATATAGTATATAACGTATTTGCTGTTTTTTTTTTTTACCTACCGTAACTCCTGATAAACTGTAGGTAAAGGATTGTGTATATGGAATTGTACAATTATTTTTTTTATTTTTTTATTGAACTAGATGGAGTTGTGTGATATATATAATTTAAAAAATGTATATACATTTTAAACTTTTGTTATACAGCTATTTTTACTATATATGCACAATTTTTGTTTTACAAATAAAATATAAGGGCCTACTCACCAGACACAGTTCCCTTCAGTTCTGTGTGCTTTTTTTCTGCACAAAATGCATGCACAGTGTTTTCCATGTAATCCAATGGCTCTAGTTCACACCATGCAGTCAGTTTCCGGTCAGTTTTTGAAACATGGAAAACACAGTTAGCCGGATTCAGGTACAGTTACGATGGCGTATCAGTAGATACGCCGTCGTAACTCTGAATCCGCGCCGTCGTAACATTAAGCGTATGCTCAAACTGAGATACGCTTAAATGTTGCCAAGATACGACCTCCTACGCCGTCGTATCTTTTTGACAGTAAAACGCCGTCGTATCTTAGCTGCCTATTTACGCTGGCAGGTAGGGGCGTGTACGCTGATTTACGCCTAGAGAATATATAAATCAGTGAGATATGCCTATTCACGAACGTACGCACGGCCGTCGCAGTAAAGATACGCCATTTACGTAAGGCGTTTTCAGGCGTAAAGATAAACCACCAAAAAGATGGCGCAGCCAATGTTAAGTATGGACGTTGGGTCCAATTTTTCACGTTTTACGTTGTTTGCGTAAATGGTCCGTGAATGGGGCTGGGCGTAAGTTACGTTCACGTCGAAAGCAATGAGTCTTTGCGGCGTAATTTGGAGCATGCGCACTGGGATACGTCCACGGATGGCGCATGCGCCGTTAGTGAAAAACGTCATTTACGTGGGGTCACAATGAATTTACATACAACACGCCCACATCTTCCACATTTGAATTAGGCAGGCTTACGCCGGCCCAGTTACACTACGCCACCGTAAGTTAGAGCGCAACTTCTTTGTGAATACAGGACCTGCTGCTCTAACTTACAGCGGCGTAGTGTATCCGAGATATGCTACGCCCGCCTAAATCTCTAGATCTAGCTACGTGTATGCATTTTTAGTGCAGAAAAAATGCACACGAAACTGTACAGAACTGCGTCTGGTGTGAACTGGCCCTTAAATACATGGCAAAGGATTCACAGAGCACTAAGGATTGGCTACACAGCCAGCTCATTATACATAACTTGCTTTCCAGCACATTTTGTATAATTGAAACTCCATACTGAGTTATTTGAGAAGGCAGATGTGAAAACATTTTGAGCTTTACATGCTGGCTAGAAAATACAAAATAATTTATGATGTTTTATAGTTTAATAAAAAAAGCAAAAAAGAGCACTATACAGTACATTCCCCTTTACAAAAAATTAACCCATTGTTTTACGTCATAGTATAAACAATATACTAATGAACACAAAGTCCTTTGATAGGAGCCGAGTAGCTATGGTTGTATCAGAATAATCAGTGTTCTTTCTCTGAAGGCAAGTCCAGATAAAGTATCACTATAATGTGCACAGGCAAATATTTTATGATACAGTAGATAGACTGCCAGTTTCCTTGTTGCCAGATGGTATAATGAAACAGAATGATGAAAGTAAAGTTTCCTAAGCCCTCTCGCTGATACATGGCGCGTTCAGCTACTGTTTTACATGAGATCAATAAAACATGCTGCCATGCCATTAAGTGTAAAGTCAATACATGCATTTTCCTTTGTTATTTTCTTTTGTTAACTCGTCTAAATGTGTGCTTACAGCTCTCCTTAGCTGGCAATTGTACAAATGAAGTGTATATTTGTAATAAATGTTCCTATATCTTCTTGTCACTTTAAGAGGAACTATACTGAGCACCACAAAACAAAAATGTTATTTAACCACTTAAGCCCCGGACCAATATGCTGGCTAAAGACCCAAGGTGTTTTTACTGTTCGGGACTGCGTCGCTTTAACAGACAATTGCGCGGTCGTGCGACGTGGCTCCCAAACAAAATTGGTGTCCTTTTTTCCCCACAAATAGAGCTTTCTTTTGGTGGTATTTGATCTGCGGTTTTTAGTTTTTGCGCTATAAACAAAAATAGAGCGACAATTTTGAAAAAAAATTCAATATTTTTAACTTTTTGCTATAATAAATATCCCCCAAAAACATATATAATTTTTTTTCCCCTCAGTTTAGGCCGATACGTATTCTTCTACCTATTTTTGGTAAAACAAATCGCAATAATCGTTTGTCGGTTGGTTTGCGCCAAATTTATAGCGTTTACAAAATAAGGGATAGTTTTATTGCAAGTTTAGACAAGTTTTAGCCATTGGAGGGCATACAGGATGTTATCCCAGCACAGCCAGAAAACTGACCATGCTGGGATGGTTGTGCTCTTATGCTTAGTGTGGTCAGATTTAAAATGGGAAAGCAGGGGGACTGGCAGGATCACCAGGTATTTCACACAAAGGAAGAAATACAAAGAAAACAAGATACATGCAAATAGTACAACAGACACATATCCGGAATATGAAATGTTGGGGTAAAATATTCTTTAAAGGCTGCTTGTAGCAAAGCGGATTCACTGATGTCCTTACTTTCTAGGTCTTTTTCCCCATGTTTTATTTTTCCAGTAAATCCTTTCACTGTAATAGGTTAGAAGTTGAGTTCATGAGCAAAAAAATTGTAAACTGACAATGCAGCAGCGATAGACTGTCATCCTTATGGCTCTCATCATGGTTTTCATAGTCTATCTTGTTTCTCTGTATCTAAAACTCTGCAATAGTTCAAAAGTACAAGCCGCATTACCTTGTCAGATGCATCCTGAGGTAGCGGCGTTGCTTCTGTGCAGTCCATGCTACTGTGAAATCCAGGTCAACAGGCCTGGAGCCAGTGACATTTATTAGAAAAATCAAAAACCTGTCCTACTCTACTTTGTCATACCCCCTATGCCTGTTTGTTCCTTTCTCACATGGAGACTACTGACAGAACAGAAAATAATTGCAACACGTGTTCGACTTTACCATCCCTGTTCTATAGTTTTAAAGCCTAGGTAAAAGACGACATTAATGTTGATTTACTAAATGAGTTGACACTATTCACGTAGCAACTAGTGATGTCGCAAACCTAAAATTTTGCGTTCGCTGACGCGAACTTTCGCAAATGTTCGCGAACGGGCGAACCACCATAGACTTCAATGGGCAGGCTAATTTTAAAACCCACAGGGACTCTTTATGGCCACAATAGTGATGGAAACGTTGTTTCAAAGGGACTAACACCTGGACTGTGGCATGCCGGAGGGGGATCCATGGCAAAACTCCCATGGAAAATTACGTAGTTGTCGCAGAGTCCGTTTTTAATCCTTAAAGGGCATAAATCACCTAACATTCCTAAATTGTTTGGAATAACGTGCTTTAAAACATCAGGTATGATGTTGTATCGATCACGTAGTGTAAGGGTTAGGGTTACAGATAGGGTTAGGGTTACAGACAGGGTTAGGGCTACAGACAGGGTTAGGGTTCACAGTGACAGACCAAACTCCCCGTTTAACGCACCGCAAACAACCACAGTCCATTTGCACAACCGCAAACTCCCCATTTACACAAGGTTGGATACCAAGCTAGCCATGTCCCGTTCCTTGTCCTCACTGACGTCATTGAATGTCTCTTCCTCCACCCAGCCACGTACAACACCAAGGGTCCCTGAAAGGTGACAACAAGCCCCCTGGGACGCCTGCTGTGTTGGTCTTCCACCTCCTCAAAGCCACCTTCCTCCTCTGACTCCTCTTCTTCAGACTCCTCTCTCTGCGTTGCCCCTTTAAATTATACAGCCCCCTGCACCTCTGGACTCCTTTATATTACACAGCACCTTGCACCTCTGGACCCCTTTACACTACACAGCCCCCTGCACCACTGGGCCCCTTACATTACACAGCACCCTGCACCTCTGGGCCCCTTTTTATTACACAGCACCCTGCACCAGTGGACCCCTTTACATTACATAGCACCCTGCACCTCTGGGTCCCTTTTTATTACACAGCACCCTGCACCACTGGACCCCTTTATATTACACAGCACCTTGCTCCACTGGGCCCCTTACATTACACAGCACCCTGCACCTCTGGGCTCCTTTACATTACACAGCACCCTGCATCTCTGGACCCCTTTACACTACACAGCCCCCTGCACCACTGGGCCCCTTACATTACACAGCACCCCACAGCTCTGGGCCCCTTTACATTGAACAGTACCCTGCACCCCTTTACATTACACAGCCCCCCATAGCTCTAGACACCTGTATGTTACACAGACACCCCCCTAACAGTTCTGGACCCCCTGCATTTTTTAAAAAATGTAATCTACTGTGTCACCAGATATGAGATGTGGCACTGGCAGGTGGGCACCGTTTACCCTGTGAAGCGAAGACACCCTGGCAGACAAAAGACTACTATTTAGTATTGCAGTGAATTTTGTTTTTTTATCTTATCAACTGTGCCAACACAATATAGATGAGATGTGGCACTGGCAGGTGGGCACAGTTTACACTGTGAGCCTAGGCCCCTTACATTACACAGCACCCCACAGCTCTGGGCCCCTCTACATAGCACCCAGCACCACTGGACCCCTTTATATTACACAGCAGCTTGCACCACTGGGCCCCTTACATTACACAGCACCCCACAGCTCTGGGCCCCTCTACATAGCACCCAACACCACTGGACCCCTTTATATTACACAGCAGCTTGCACCACTGGGCCCCTTACATTACACAGCACCCCACAGCTCTGGGCCCCTTTACATAGCACCATGCACCACTGGACCCCTTTATATTACACAGCACTCTGCACCTCTAATCTAACACATTTTTCAGCCAACATTCACCAAATCACCTGGGTTTTCAGCTCTTTACCACCACCCTTTGGGCAACTTCTGCTATTGTTGTCTGATCTTTAGCATTGGTTCTGAGCATACGTGTTTGGACTTTAGTCCGATGGATTTGTGTACACATGATAGGATTATCCTCCATCGGACATTTGTTGCCGGAAAGTTTAAGAGCATGCACAGCGAACAATTGTCCGATGGAGCATACACACGATTGGATTGTCCGATAAAACACGTCTGTCAGACCGTTGTTGTCAAAAAGTCTGATCGTGTGTATGGGCCTTTACTATGGGGACAGTGTACTTACAGGACAGTGTACTGACTAGAGGAGGAGAGAGATCACTGTTCCTGATCACTAAGAACATCAGATCTCTCTCTTCTCCCCTGTCAGAATGGGGATCTGTTTGTTTACATTGACAGATCCCCATTCTGGCTTTCTGAGGAGTGATCGGGGGTGGCCGGCGGACATCGTGGCGGCCGGCCACGCGCATCGCTCTGGCCTCACGCCGCGCCCCCTTATAGCTTCTCAAAGCGGCCAACGTACAATGACGCAATTAACGCAGCCGTGCCATCCGGCAACTAGTCAATAGAAGTCAATGCAAGTCCTGTTAAAGTCGCACCAAAGTAGTGCAGGAACCTTTTTTAAGTCGGAGAAACTTGAGTCGCACCGATTGGAACCATTGCCGTCATTTGGGTGCGACTTGTCACTTGAATTCTCAAGTCGCTTGACATGTCGTGTGAACACGACTTATCCATGAAAGGGTAAAATGCTGACATTCTTAATGGTGCCTTCTTTACTTAAAATATGAGAAAAGTGTGCGCTTTAAATTAATAATGGAAGGAATTGTGTGAACAAGGACCCTGAAGGAAAAATAAAAAAGTAGTTTGATTTGCCTTTGATCAGTGTTCTGCAGAAAACAAATGCTTTTTCTGTTGCCAGTTGTAGGCTAGTTTTGCTTCCTTCTCTGTGGAATACTATTTGGGTCGTTTTAGAAAGACATTCACTATGAATTATTTAAATATATGCAAATATGCATTGTCTTAAATTTCATTTGATTGCTTAGCAGGCTGGAGCCATAAACATTTATCTCCCTAGACTTCCAGATTTTTTCTTGTGTTAATTTACATTTTTAATATTTTATAGAGAAATGACATGCACACATTTATTACTATAGTGCTGTTTACTCACTAGTGTCTTCTGGCTACTTTTTACATTAAAGGATGATAATTAGGACTTATTCCAACTGTCGTAAATATGTTTCTTCTGCAAGCCTGTACTTAAGGTATTGTTGCATTTTTCTGCACTGTGTAATGACCAGAACCCCCAAACTCTGTTAGAGATAAGCCAATTTGTTGTAAAGCTATAGATGAGAGGGGGTGCAACATCCAATCTGACCAGCCTGGCAAAATTGAGCAATCAGAGGTGGAGCCCTTTCATATAATATTGATTATCAGTTAAGTTAGTCCTGTTCCTGCAAGTAAATGCTTTGGACAATAATATCAGAGTTAGGGCAACGGCACCTCTACCCCCCAACATTTTCAACATGGTAAAAAAAAATGGAATGGTCCAGGTCAGAATCTTGCTTTTCGGCTTGTGTTAGTAAAACTGTACATATCACAACTACTTAGTGTATCCAGGTGAATTGTACCTTTTTTTTTTTCAAGACAAATAAGGCTTTCATTTGATAGTAAACAGTAACGGATATCTCTGGATTTTATTTTATTTTTTTAATATATCAAAGGAAAATCTGCTCAAATCTGTAAAAAAAAGAAAAACTACCGCCAAAGAAAAACCCAAAGTAAATTCTCCTGACAATCTTGGCGATACCAGATATGTGTATATTATTTGTTGTTTGCACCTGTATTATGACCCAGAAACAATAGTGCACATTTTTCTTTTTTCCTACTTAAAACACCCTGACAATGGTCCCTTTCACACATGCTGTCCCATCAGGTCCGCCTGTTAATTTTTCAGGTGGACCTGATCGGACGCTCCATGAACCTCTATGGACTGACGGATGTCAGCGGTGACATGTCCGCTGATATCCACCACTATCCAATTCGATCCTGTCCACCAAATCCAGACAGATGGAAATCCCATCTTCCACCCGTCTGGTGGATCAGATCAAATGAAAATGGACAGGCGGATCTGTTTTCATCTGATCTCCCATAGAGGACAGCCTGGGCTCTGCACAGTGAGCAGAGATGGACCGCCTGCTCAGTGGAGATCCACGGATCGATCCCCACTGAGCAAGACCATCATTGACACAAAGGGGTTTATTTACTAAAGCTGGAGAGTCCTATATCAGGCTCACATCTGCATAGAAACCCATCAGCTTCCAGGTTTTAATGCCAAAGCTTAAAGTATAAGTTCACCTTTTTTTAAAAAAAAATGCATATCTTTTTGCAGCTAAAAAAAATTGGGAGCCTGGAAAGTATTGCACCCACAATCAGTAAATCATGAGCGTGTAGCACTACCCCCGAAGGAGATGCTGGTTTAGATTTGGGGTTGCTGTTACCTTGCTGTTCCCTACGCTCGTTTCAGGGGTTCTCCTTAAAGAGTTGTCCAAAAGAATGTCTGTACCAAACACAAAGTCTCTTTCAAGGGTTTTATTTAAAGTTCGCGGGGTAGAGGGATAGACAAAGACTCGGGCACTTTTTCTCTGCGGATCACGGGTACAACTGCACACTTGGTATAGTTCCAACAAGAGTTACACAACTCACAGTGCAAAGAATATTTCACCTGGACCCGCAACACAGTGAGGCAAATCCGCCAGGGTACGTCCATCAATTGAATCCCACTGGTTCAGCTTCCTTATGTAGCTAAGGTAGCGAGGCACCATCCCTGGATCAGTAGGCCCCATGAACTCCTGGACCTACTATCAGTTGCGAGGCCTCGGGCCAGCCGGCCCCGAGGCTACAAAACAGCTCACACATCCCTGAGGCCAGGAGGGCCATCAGGTCAGGATTGGAAGACGAACCCCGCCAAACGGCATCGGTCCCTTAAGTACCTCTCTCCAGAATGCACAGTGGGTTGACCACCCCCCCTGAGCTACTTCTGGGAAAGAGATACCCAATGCATCCAGCCTGCTGCATTTCCAACATTGACCTGTGGTAACAGCGACACCCACCGTCAAGGGGAAACTTGTGCAACCCAGCCGAACTGAAACAGAACCAACAAATTAGCATAATCCTTCCGAGCCAAACGACTGCTCAGACAACTATAATTTAACACATAGTGCCCACTCAATGGGAGCCGGGCGCTACAAGTGCAATGCAGGGCTCTTACAGACTCTGTGTGTAAGATATCTGCCGTACAACAAAGCAGTTACACACTAACAGGTAGCATCAATGAACTACCACAGTGTTCAACAGTGCCATAGTAGTTTTTTGAGAACTACAAGCCAACAGCTGGAAAGGCTACCAGACCTTGTACTTTCCCATTCACAGAACTCTGTGAATGACTGATGAGGCCTGGTGGGCTGAGCCCCACACAGCCACGTTCTTTGCAGACTGTGACCAAGAACGAGGGGAGAAGATACCAGGCTCCCTGTCACAACAGGAATTTGGGGGGTGTGGGGACCAGTGGATTTGTAACAGGTTACATGTTACACCCTGAATATGAGTGTAACAAAAGGTGAACTTATCCTTTAATTTAAGAAGCTGAGGTTAGAAGCTGATTAGTTTCTATGCAGAAGTGAGACACATTTTACACTCTCTAGTTTTAGTAAATAATCCCCAAAATGACACTGATACTAATTAAAAAATAAATACAAATTGTAACCTTTGATCTTGACCTTTGACCATAACATTGACATTAACCCTTACACTGACCTAGACCAAACCCTATAAATGTAGTTTATTTCAGGCAGTGTAAATACCAGCATTTTACACGGTGCCAGGTTCTTGACCCCCTACAGTAAGGATGGAGTCAAAGGGGAAGAAGTAGTACAAGAGGCCAACAAGTTGATATGCTGATGGGAAGGGAAAGCAGAGTGACTGAGAGATGAGCTTATGTTTATGCCGTGTCTCCAATCACTATCCAGAAACAGGCTGGGCAAGATCCAGGATGACCTGGGCTCAGAGGGGTCAGTTGAATGATGCTGGCCATCAGACTGAGGACATCGGTTGTCTGAAAAAAAACCTCTGCAGTGTAAATCTTAAAATTTTTCATCAAAAGCTGTTTTTCATTATTTTTATCATTTAATGCACTATTTTATCTTGTCATTTTTGGCTGGGGTTCTGCTTCCATGTTAATGAAAAGGGCAAAATACTAATCTGATGGCATCCAAATTTGATGATCCAGCATGCAGGATGCCAAATAGCCAAATTCAGTATTCCCAGCATGATGCCAGACAGCGACAAGGCCAGGACAGTCTGCTTGAAAACAGACAACTTTGATTAGATATATTCAATTTAAAGCAGACATAAGCAATACTCCAGTAATACGCAAACTATCATATTCCCATCAGTACCAGAGACCTCTGCTAGACGATTCAGTAGGTGGAAGTCGCAGTTTGCAGCGTCCTACCATTTTATGGTATATAAACCTTTTCCATTTTTCAGTGGAATTTATAGTTCTCTTTTATCTAGATATCTGGTATTTATCAAAACCTGTGACATTATCACCTGTAGAATTTGTTCATTGTTTCTATTAAAAAAGGGCAAAATAAGTAAACTGAATATGTGGTGTCGGGTCCTGGATTGGAATAGTAATCGCTGGGGAACACTCATTGAACACCATATTTTCCTACCTTGTAAAATGAAAGCACTTTGCTGTGCAATATGATAAAACAAGGTTTGATGTATTACCCTAAAAGGAGTGTATTACCTCAAGACAATAAATAAATTGATTGCCTTGACACATGTGAATGCAGCATTACTGAGTTATAACAGTAATATTTCTGAGATTTATTTGTCTCTAGCAGCAAGAGATATATGATCTATCTCGGTATGTTATTTTCTATTATTTTAAATCAGCGGTTAATATTTCCAACTCCGCCCAGAAAATATATGCAATCCAGTTCACCTCCTGCGATCCAGACACAAAGAATTATTTATATAGCCGCCTTAATGCATTGATTGTTATATACATTATAGAAACAACAAAGGTATGCAGGCATGGACAGAGTTGTTGGTAACCTTACAGCTCAGTGGGATAATGCTTCATTCTGATTGAAATTATGAAATAAAAAGCAATTCTCTCGTGTATACAGTGCCTTGAAAAAGTATTCATACCCCTTAATATTGTAAAAAAAAAAAATCATGTTACAACTAAAAACGTAAATGCATTTTATGTGATAGTCCAACACCAAATGACACATAATTGTGAAGTTTATGGAAAAGAATAAATTGCTTTTAATGTTTTTTTATAAATAAATATGTGAAAAGTGTTTACGTGCATTTGTATTCAGCCCCCTTTTACTTTGATACCCCTAACTAAAATCTAGTGGAACCAATTGCCTTCAGAAGTCACCTAATTAGTAAATAGAGTCGACCTGTGTGTAATTTAACCCCAGTATAAATACAGCTGTTCTGTGAAGCCCTCAGAGGATTGTTAGAGAACCTTAATGAACAAGCAGCATCATGAAGGCCAAGAAACACAAGATACAAATGTGGAGATCTTTAAAGCAGGGTTTGGTTTTAAAAAACAATATCCCAAGCTTTGAACATCTCATGGAGCACTGTTCAATCCATCATGTGAAAATGGAAAGCGTATGGCACAACTGCAAACCTACCAAGACATGGCCGTCCACCTATACTGACAGGCCAGGGAAGGAGAACATTATTCAGAGAGGCAGCCATGGTAACTCTGGAGGAACTGCAGAGATCCACAGCTCAAATAGGAGAATCTGTCCACAGGACAACTATTAGTCGTGTACTTATGGAAGAGTGGCAAGAAGAAAGCCATAAGAAGTCCCATTTTCAGTTTGCGAGAAGCCATGTGGGGACACAGCATGTGGTAGAAGGTGCTCTGGTCAGATCATACTCAAATTGAACTTTTTGGCCTAAAAGCAAAACGCTATGTGTGGCAGAAAACTAACACTGTACATCACCCTGAACACACAATCCCCACTGTGAAACATGGTGGTAGCAGCATCATGTTTTAGGGATATTTTTATTCAGCAGGGACAGGGAAGCTAGTCAGAGTTGATAGGAAGATGGAGCCAAATACAGGGCAATCTAAGGCCCCATACACACTATTAGATTGCAGATTTTTGTCTTCAGATTTACCCAAACCATATAATATGAGGTCAAACCTTAAGAATTAAAAAAAAAAAATCTGCAGAAAATCTAATAGTGTGTATGAGGCTTTAGAAGAAAACATGTTACAGTCTGCAAAAGGCTTGAGATTGGGGAGGAGATTCACCTTCCAGCAGGGCAACGACCCTAAACATACAGGCAGAGCTACAATGGAATGGTTTACATCAAAGCATATTCATGTGTTGAAATGGCCCAGTCAAAGTTCAGACCTAAATCCAATTGAGAATCTGTGGCAAGACTTGAAAATTGCTGTTCACAGAAGCTCTCAATCCAGTCTGACAGAGCTTGAGCTATTTTGCAAAAAATAATGGGCAAAAATGTCACTCTCTAGATGTTCAGAGCTGGTAGAGACATCCCCAAAAAGACTTGCAGCTGTAATTGTAGCGAAAGGTGGTTCTACAAAGTATTGACTCAGGGGGGCTGAATACAAATGCATGGCACTCTCTCTCTGGTTGTGGGTACAGCATTACTATCTGATGGTTCGGGTAAAGCGTGGCTGTTTCTCTAGTGGTGCGGGTACGGCGTAGCTCTCTCTCTGGTGGTGCAGGTACAGCGTGGCTCGCTTTGTCGATGGGGAGGCGACTGCATCCACTACAACTGCTTCCTGGGGTCACCCGAGTGCGGTCCGCCCTCACCCCCCAAAGCGATGCCAATCAGATGTACTCCCCTGATGGGGATGCTGCGTGTGGGAGGAGGGTGTGGGTGCTTTTTTTCCGTGCGGGGGATTTTTTTTTGCTGCCCCCGCAAAGTACCGCCCTAGGTCTGGGCCTTGTCGGCCTAGGCCAAAATACAGCATTGGTGGGCACACAAAATATTGACCCTTTGGGCCCAATTTGGACATTTTCACTTAGGGTGTACTCACCTTTGTTGCCAGCGGATTAGACATTAATGGGTGTGTTGAGTTATTTTGAGGAGACAGCAAATTTACACTGTTTCACAAGCTGTACACCCACTACTTTACATTGTAGCAAAATGTAATTTCTTCAGTGTTATCACATGAAAAGATATAATAAAATATTTACAAAAATGTGAGGGGTGTACTCACTTGTGAGATACTGTATAAGATAGCCAGACTGGAATTTGATAAATGGATATTGACAAGCCTCATTGCTTCTTGGAGAATGTACCTCGAACAGATGAGATAAAACTGGAGCTTTTTGGCAAGTCAGATAAAGCGTTTACGGACAAACAAATGAAGCTTTCAAAGAAAAACACACTGAGCCTACTGTAAACTCTGGAAAATACTATGTTTTCGATGAATACTGTAACGAAGTAGGAAGACTGTCAAGGAATACAGAAGCAAACATACTGGCCAGTGTCCAAAAGTTCTGTTTAGTCAAAGATCATGCGTCCTCCAACAGGATAATGACCCAAAATACACAGTTAAAGCACCCAAGAAAAGCGAAGAACATAACATAGGACTATTCTGAAGTGACCTTTAAACAACCCTGATTTGAATAATATTGAACATGGGAATAGGAAAAGAGCTGAAACATGCTGAAAGCACCCTTCAAAGCTCAAACACTGCATTTGGGGTGTCTTTATTATTGCACTGACACCTGCTGCGTTTCACAAATGCAGTGCACTTTGAACGCAGTGTGGGAAAAGTACACAGAACGCAGGTTTTCTGCACCAAGTTCTTACATAGCTGATGGTAGACCCAAAGGAGGTGGTATAATCAGGTTCTATAGTGCAGTGTTTCGCAACCTTTTTTTAGTCAAGGATCCCTTTAAAATTATAGACAGTTTCAAGGCACCCCATTCTAAAATGTAAAAAAACTATTCTAATAGCTTCACAATATGTAGCAACATCTACACGTAGGACACCCAACAATTAGAGGTGATTTATTCTCCCAAATCAAATACACTTTTGCATTGACTAATATTTCCATGTTTCTCTTCTCCCTCAATTTCTCTCCATCAGTCAGCCCAGTGCTGAAATAGCGAGGCGCAGGAGAGTCGAACAAGGATGCTGTGGAGGCAACAGACATCTCCTTTTTAACTGATGACGTCATTGGTTGTTAGGATGCCAGTGTCTAGAAAGCCGTAATGGTGCATAATGAAAATCTGTGACTTTTTGTAACTAAGGCTTGATTCACCTCCATGTAATTGTTTTTGGGGGGGGGGGCTTCGGTAGGAGTAAGACTTCCTGTCCCACTTCCTCCTTCCGCCCAGGGACCGCCTCTGCGACTTTTCCTCTCGCCTTAGGCGGCCCCTCCCTCTAGGCGATCTCCTGGGACACGTGACAGCTCCCAAGAGATCGCCTGTCTACTCAGGGTACGCAGCGCTGCTTGCCGGCAAAGAGGGGTGGAGAGGAGCGGAGCTCCTGACAGCTGCGTTGCTGGACAGTGGAGCAGGTAAGTGTCTGTTTATTAAAAGTCAGCAGCTACACTTTTTGTAGCTGCTAACTTTTAATAAACCTAAAAAAACTCCACTTTAACCACTTAAGGACCGGCTCACGTACATATACATCATTACTTTAAAGATAAATATCTTGGTAACGGCAGCAGCTGCTGCCACAACTGAGATATTCATCTTTTCCCCGGCCGGTCCTGTAAACAATAACTGTGGTCTCCGCGGCGGATTTGCCGCGAGATCACGTTATCGGCGGCGGAGGCAATCGGGTCCTTCACGCTGCTGTGTGTGGATACGAGTGAGGGCAAGATTGCCCCACCCATCTCCATAGCATAGCAGGGCGGAAGCGACGTCAAAACGTCACTTCTGCCCATGCTTCTTAAAGGCACATTTTTTGTTATTTTTTTAAATGACATTTTTTTTAAATTGCATTTTAGTCTAAATATTAGATCTGAGGTCTTTTTGACCCCAGATCTCATATTTAAGAGAACCTGTCATGATTTTTTCTATTACAAGTGGGCTTGTAAGACCGCTGCGCAAATACGGTGTGACAAAAAGTATTGCAATGACCGCTATTTTATTCTCTAGGGTGTTAGAAAAAAAAAATATATATATATAATGTTTGGGGGTTCTAAGTAATTTTCTAGCAAGAAAACCTGTTTTAAACTTGTAAACACTGAGTCTGAAAAACATGCTAGGCCCTTAAGTGGTTAAAGCCTTTTCAACATATTTCACCATCATAATTTGCTACCAACACCATATTTGTAATATAACGCCATGCAGACTGAAAATGCTGATCTCTTCAGCTTTCTATCTTCCTGGTATAGCAGGTTTTATATGCCATCTGGACAGGTTGTAGATTGGACCAGCCCATAGTCCAGTTTTTTGCTGAGATATGTCATCAGCCAGGGGGGGCAAGATCATATCTTCCTTTACAGCTTATGAAAAAACCCGAGCCCATCTGCTACTAAGCTAGTAGCTGATAAGTTAACATTTAAACAAAATCTGCTTAATAAATATTTAGCTCCATTTTGTTTTTAACATTGATGATAAAAATCCTGTTCAGACTTGTCAAAACACATGACCATAAAATAAAAGCATAAATTATACTAACATTCAAAATGCTTATAACTATTTTTTTTTTTTAATTCTCCTGCAATGTATTGCAGATTTTTTGCCTCTTTTCCCATTTCATACTTTGTAGCCTGGGGCCAAATGATCCAAACTCCAAAGCAGCTGCTTGAACTCAAGCCAATCCACCTTCACCATGGTAAAGAAATGCAGTCTAAAGATAATAGCTGATGATGTAACTAGCTAGCCATACAATTTACATTTGTATTTTTCATTAAGTACAGCACGCCTCTTTCCCGTGTAACAGAATACCGCGGTTTAGTGCGGCATTCATATGGTATTCACAAGATATATAAAACAATAACACACTGTTTTTCTGTAATTACTGGATTATTTGCATGTGAACAATTATGTAAAAAGTACAGACATACATGTTTTTAAAGGTTCTTTCATTAGCTGAGAAATATTCACAGATGTGCTCTAAATGCCTGCATCTGATAGAAGTAAAAGTTCTTATTATAGTAAAAATTCAGCGATTAAGCTATAATAGCACCATTCTAGGAGCAATAGGCTTTGTACCTTTTCACAAGCAGCTTTTATTCTACATAGAAATATAGAAAAAAAAGATTGAGTAGTCCATTGAGACTGCCCCTTTTTTTTTTTTTTTTTTAATACATTTTTGTTGTTTTGTGTTTTTGTTTTTTGGTTAACTTTATAGATCTATGTTTGTCCCATGCATGTTTGAAGCAATGTGCTGTTAAAGAGGAAGTAAACCCTCTTGTAAAAAAAAAAAGCTCATTATGAAGTACTTACCTGAGATTGAAGCCCCCGAGGCGGCCTTCGACCACTTTAACTGGCTCACTACCCCTGCCAGAAGTTTATTCCAAGAATCTTACTATTCTAATATTTAAGGACCTGTTTTTGAAATGTTTTATAGAGATTGTCATAATGTCTAAAGACAATTTCGTCCCTCTTATTTGCCACATTTTGTTAATAAAAGTACACCATCTGAATCTCTTGTGAATAGAGTTCACCAAGTGATAACATTTTTACTCCTGGTTTTTCTCCAAAAAATGATGCCATTCACCGCTTGCCTACTGGGCACATTTACCCCCTTCCTGCCCAGGCCAATTTTCATGACCATTGCGTGGTCATGCTACACTGTACCCATATGACATTTTTATACTTTTTTCCCCACACAAATAGAGCTTTCTGTTGGTGGTATTTAATCACCACTGGGTTTTTTAATTTTTTGCTAAACAAACGGAAAAAGACAGAAAATTTTGAAAAATATAATGGGCACTGATATGCGGCATTGGTAGATAGCACTGATGGGCACAGATAGGTGACACTGAGAAGACACTGATGGGCACTGATTGGCAGCACTGGTGGGCACTGTTGGGACTGCACTAATAATCAGTGCCCTGATTATCTGTGTAGATGCCTCTTTCACACAAACTGGTTATCGGCTCTCCTCACATTGTCAGAGTGAGGAAAGGAATGCCGATAACCGGCTTGTGTTTACATCATGATCAGAGGTCATTGGACACATCTGATTACATGATAAATTGCCGTTGCGATTGGCCATTTACCCAAATCTGTGGTCAGCTGCGTCCAAAGGATGCAGCGATCACAAAGCACTCCACCCATGTGCTGCAGAGGGCACGCGGGCAGCGTGATCATGGGATAACCCCAGCAAAGTAAGCTTATGCTGTAGCCATCTTTCTGCTATAGCGCAGGAGGGAAGTGGTTAATTTATTCACATAAAAACAAAGTAATTTCTTATATTTTTATGGACTATAGCAATTTTTTCCTATATTTTTTCTATTTTCTCCATAACTGCTCACAGTTCTTTTTTTTTTTAACATTACAACATACCATCCCATTTTTTGTATATTAGAGAAAAAGCTACGTTCTACAGGGCCTGCTAGTATATAGTTGTATAGACAGTCTGTTATTCTGTTAGATTATATGTGTGTGTATGTATATTATTATTATTATACAGGATTTATATAGCACCGACAGTTTACACAGCGCTTTACAACTTGAGGGTAGACAGTACAGTTACATTACACTTTAATACAGTAGGAATAAGAGGGCCCTGATGGTTAGAGCCACATAGTATAAACATGACATGAAGTTACAAAAGTTCCCCATAGACATAGGGTACACTATGTGGTGAATGGTTTTTGGACACTTGACCAGCAAACCTATGCTAATCTTGGGGGAAAACTTCTTAGGCCTCGTACACACGACCGAGTTTCTCGGCAAAAACCAGCAAGAAACTTGCTGGGCGATATTTTTTTTGCCGAGGAAACGGGTCGTGTGTACATTTTCGTCGAGGAAACTGTTGAGAAACTCGACGAGCCAAAAAGAGAGCATGTTCTCCATTTCCTTGACGGGAATGGAGAAAATTGGCTTGTCGAGTTCCTCGACAGCCTAACAAAGAACTCGACGAGCAAAACGATGTGTTTCGCCTGTCGAGTTCCTCGGTCGTGTGTACGAGGCCTTAGAAGAGTGGAGGCTGGAACCACTGCAGTGGGAGGCACAACTCAATATTAAAGTCCATGATATTGGAATTGGGATGTCCAACACGCTTATATATGTATGTAGATTGGGTGTCTATAAACTGTTGGCTGTAGAACAATCACAGTGTAAATATGTATGATCACACTATATGCTTATTATGTTTATGCTGTGTAGATATTGCAGGCATTGGATTATCTTTGGTGTTGGGCTGGGAAAACCTATTTGAGATGTTACATTCTTCCTCTGAGATCCATCAAGCTGAAGGTAGCGGGGCAATTTTGCTAGTAGGTTGTCCCATTGTACTTTATTCAGTACAATAAAGCTTGGTGCATTGGAATAAGCCAGGAATAGTTTTCAAACCATTTTCTAAAGAACAGGTATATTCTATATTACTTTGCTAGTAGGTTGTCTCATTGTATGCTATTCAGTGTGCATTGAGTATCCCCTTATTTTCTGTGACTGCGCCTTGATCCTTTGCCAACTTCTAAGAGAGAAAATCTAGAGAGCAGTTTAGCATTCCATCATACTGTGCTCCGTTCTTTTCTGAAGTATAGTTTGATGTCTTGAAAACAAATTTCACAGTAGGGTAACATTAAGCATTGCTGGTAAGAACAACATCAACATTTTTTACAAAGTTATGGGTTTTGCTGAGTTTGTTGTTGCAGATGTGCAAATGCCTGGGAGAAATAAGTGTTGGCTTAAAGGGAGCTTTTTGTGCTCTGCATGCAAGGGAGATCAATGTAACACAGCGCATCAGCGCGCACAGCGGCCTCTTATTTACTGCTGCAGTGTAGACATGGTGGGCCAGATTCATGTACGTTTACGGCGGCGTAACGTATCCCGTTTACGTTACACCGCCGCAAGTTTTCAGCGTAAATGCTTGATTCACAAAGCACTTGCCTGTAAACTTGCAGCGGCGTAGCGTAAAGCCGTCCGGCACAAGCCCGCCTAATTCAAATGGGGCGTGTACCATTTATATTAGGCGCGTTCCCGCGCCGAAAGTACTACGCATGCTCCATTTTGAAATTTCCCGCCGTGCTTTGCACGAAATGATGTCGCCCCGACATAATGTTTTGAACAGTGACGTGCGTTACGTCCTTTCGTATTCCCGGACGACTTACGCCAAAAAAATAAAATTTAAAATTCGACGCGGGAACGACGGCCATACTTTAACATGGGCTGTCTATTTTTACACCACCTAAATAGCAGCCGTAACTTTGCGATGGGAAAAGCCGACTAGCAAAACGACATAAGAGAATGCGACGAACGCGCGTACCTGGATCGCCATAAACAACTAATTTGCATACCCGACGCGGAAAACGACGCAAACTCCACCCAGCGGGCGCCGAAGTATTGCATCCTAAGATCCGAAGGCGTACGAAGCCGTACGCCTGTCGGATCTTAGCCAAATGCCGTTGTATCTTTGTTTGTGAATTCAAAATAAAGATACGACGCGGCAAATTTGAAAGTACGCCGGAGTATCAGCAGATACTCCGGCGTACTTTTTCTGTGAATCTGGCCCGGTATCTCCAGCCCTACACCCAACCACAACTTGCTTTTGAAACTCTCCCGTGCCTGGGGAGTTTGTACTGGTAGCTCTATGCTGTAAACTGCCTTTTTTATTGCTGCGTTTAAAAAGATCAGTTGCAGATTTCAAACCAAGCTACACATTACAGGAGGCTACATGGTCAAAGAGAGACATTCACATTAAAAGAGAAGCATGGGAATCAGGGGAAAAAAAATCATACTCACCTACAGCACAAATCACAGCTGCAGATGTCCCCTGCCGTCTCTAACACCAAGAACTGAGCGATCAAACACTGCTGATTGCTCAGCTCTTGTCCTCAGCCTGCAGAGAGCTGGTGAATGTTAGTCACTGGCTCTCTGCTTTGCCCCTCCAGTGCTCACTGGAGAGCTGGGCTGTTGGGGGAGTGGGACGTGCTGGTTCAGTCTTCCAGCGACTCGCTGAGAGGCTGTGCCAGCTGCCTGTCCAGGCTTCTGGGTGGATCCTGACTATATGGTCAGGATCTTTTCAGAGCTTGCAAAGCTCTGTGACGTCAGCCGACAGCAAGCATTATCCCATTGTCAGCTGAAAACGGGTCACAGGAGCGCAGAACCGATTGAGCTCCTCTGACCCACAGGAGAAGTATAACCAAAAAAGCTTTGGCCATACTTCTGAGTGACAGGTCAGCGTAACAAGTATTTTTCAAGTGTCTGTTGATACCTACAAAGCTACAGTGTAGTGTAATTTTGAGGCTGGTACCTATAATACTATACATCTGTTCATGGATGTGCATGCAAAGGGCCTGTGTTGAAAAAATGATGCTTTTACCTATCTGTCAAATTTTCAAATAGCGCAGGTCAGATGCATCTCTCCGGGAAAAGTGCCACCCAGTGCAGCCCCTAATTGCTGTCATTTCATATGCTTTTTGCAGTACCCTGGGCATCTGTATAGGAACCCCCAGAACCACAACTCATACATCAGTGTACCCCTTGGTTAATCTTCAGGTCCTTGGACCCTTGGCACTTAATTTTATGAATTTGCTGATTTATTGGAATTGACAGAACAACCTCATCTTCTGGTTATGTGGAGATTTTGTAGAGGGCAGGAGTTGTTATTCATACTAAGGGCCGGGTTCACACTGGTGGGCTATGCGAGATTGCATGTGATTCGCACCACAAATCAAATGCGATGTCCGTGCAATGCGATTTTAGCCATTCAGATAGGATGGCTGAAATTGCATCACATTCTGACTAAACTCGCACAGGACCCTTTTTTCACACCTATGCGATCAGATTCATGTCAGAACTGACAGTTCGCATTGCGATATGAAAGCTAAAATGGGGGGTGTCATTAACAATGTATTGACACTCCCCAGCAGTTTGCATATGGCAGTATGAACTGCCGTGCGAGTCGGGTGCGCAGTAAATGCAGGAACCCACAGTAAATTTGCAGGTTTGCCACATCGCACAAGTGTGAACCCAGCCCAAGACAGCCATTGAATTTTAAGAATTGTTTTACATTTTTGTTACTGTTTGTCGTGAAAAAAGGTTATCTGCTGTTCTAGATTGGGTATATGTCCTATCATTTAAAACAATATTTAATTTTGCATTAGAATATTATAGTAGTAATAAAATACCCAGCTCACAAATAGAGCTCCAAGTTGCTCTTTACATGGTTAACAAGCTTTCCCTAATTGCATTTCTCAAAAAAAAAAAAAAAAAAAAACAAGCCTATGCTCAGAAAATTACACAAACAACTAATAAGCCAGACAAGTCACTTTAAAAATCAGCATCATGGGTGTATTAAAGGGGTTGTAAACCCTTGTGTTTTTTCACCGTAATGCATCAAGGTGAAAAAACTTCTGACAGTGACCGACGCCCCAGCCCCACCGTTTTACTCACCTGAGCCTTTCGATCCCTTGGCGGAAACACGCTCTAGCTCTCTGCCCAGGATTCCTGGCTCTTGATTGGAGACATTGATAGCAGTGCTGCCATTGGCCCCCCCTGCTGTCAATCAAATCCAATGATGTGGGGGGCGGTGCCAAGCATGGCATTCTGTCTCTATAGATGCAAATGCTGGACTCCAGGTTTCCAGCAAGGTAATCCCCCAGGAGAGCGCTTCTCCCAAGGGTTTAACCCAGGGGTCTCCAAACTTTTTGAACAAAGGGCCAGTTTACTGTCATTCAGGCTTTAGGGGGGCCGGACTGTGGCCAGTGTCAGTAGAAAATGTTTTTGATTCAGTGGGAGTAAATGGTGACATATTTTTTTTCCAAAATATTTTATTGAGTTTACAGAATACAAAAGAAATAAAGAGAACAGAGACACAGTGTCCAGTCCAATGGCACTTAAAGACATTACAATGGTGGACATTGCTATCTTACAAAGACAGGTATTTTAAAACATGTTAAAATGTCAACTGTTTTATAACTATTTTATAACCAGAGGACGGTCCTCCATAATAAGGTAGAGATAGAGATAAAGATAAAGATAGAGAAGAGGTACAGAGAGGGAGGAGGAGGAGAAGAGATCCTTGTGCAGGCTTGTTACAATATAGCTAGGTCAATATCACAGTTTACAAGATATGGACGTGTCTACCTAAACAATAATAGGGTAGTGTGGGGGGGGAGGGGGGGAAAGGTCGTACAATTAAGCAATTAAAATATCATTGGGTTTTAACAGGTGGTATAGTTCCCCATTGTTGAGTTTAGCTGAATGAATAATGACCCATGGTTGGTATCAGTGGGAGGAATAGTGCCCCATCGATGGTGTCAGTGGAAGGAATAGTGCCCATCATTTTGTCTTGGCAGCTGGAATTGTGCCTCATCAATGGTGTCAGTGGGAGGAATGGAGCCTCATCAATGTCAGTTGGAGGACTAGTGTCCCAAGGGCCGGCTAGAAGCGAGCAAAGGGCCGCATTTGGCCCCCGGGCCACAGTTTGGAGACCACTGGTTTAACCGATGCGAGGAGGAGCTGCGGGAGCCACCGGGGTACCCCAGAAGTTGATGATCGGGGCCATACTGTGCAAAACTAATTGCACAGTGGAGACAAGTATGATAGGTATTTTTTTTTTTTTAAACAAGGGTTTACAAACCCTTCAAATGTTTATTTTTTTTAACTAAAATATATATAACATACATTGAGAAGCTTGTAAACTAAAAAATAAACTTGACAAAACCATTTTAGTTTCCCTTTAAAAAGGGCTGTTTGTAGCACACAAAAAAAAGCAGAAAGAAAGACGTGCTTATTCTGATGTAGAAATCTTTCTGACATTATGGGTCTGAAATTGGAAAATCTATTTAAACTGATAATTAAAGTGATTTGTAAAGGTTTTTTTTTTTTTTTAAATAACAAACATGTTATACTTACCTCTTCTTCTGGGGTCCTGGCCCCTCCTCTTTATCAGATGCCCCCACGGAGAACCGCTTTCCCTGGGAGCACCCATGCGGATGCGCTCCCCAGTGCTGCTGCATGCATTGACACAGACAGCAGGACTCAGCCCTGCCCCCTGCCACTGTATCACTGGATTTGATTGACTGCAGCGGGAGCCAATGGTTCCTGCTGCTATCAATCTATCCAGTGAGGATGAGACAGCGGTTGGAGTTGCTGGGTTTGTGCATGGTGCTGGAACGGATGGACTCAGGTAGGAAAAAGGGGGGCTCTGGGGGCAGCTGCAGCAGAGAAGGTTTTGCACCTTCGCCTAAAAAAAAATATTAAAAGCCAGCAGCTACAAATACAGTGACCCTCTTCATTGGTCCCTGCTGTCTTCTAGGACCTGCGTGTCTCCCAGAAGACAGTGGGAGATTACAGTATAGGTGCAGGATGTGGCATAGGTCACCTCGATCACCGCAGTGATCTATGCCAGGAAGTGGGAGCAAATACCGGGGGAGGGGGGATTCCAAAAAGTGTATGTTCCATTTTTGGGTGGAACTCCACTTTAATGCATAGAATGCTTTAACCACTTGCCGACCGTGCACCGCCGAAATACGTCCACACGGTGGCTCTCCTAGGCGAGAGCACGTAATATGACGTCCTGCCTATTAGCCGCCACTAGGGGCGCGCGCCCCCCGCTCGCCCCCGACTCCCGTGCGTGTGCCCGGCGGGCGCGATCGCCGCCGGGCACACGCGATCGCTCGGTACAGAGTGGGGAACGGGAGCTGTGTGTGTAAACACACAGCTCTCGTTCCTGTCAGCAGGGGAAATGCTGATCTTTGGTTCATACAATGTATGAACCGAGGATCAGTGTTTCCCCTAGTACGGCCACCCCCCCCCCCCCACAGTAAGAACACACCCAGGCATACTTAACCCCTTCCCCGCCCCCTAGTGTTAACCCCTTCACTGCCAGTGGCATTTTTATAGTAATCCAATGCATTTTTATAGCACTGATCGCTATAAAAATGCCAATGGTCCCAAAAATGTGTCAAAAATGTCCGAAGTGTCCGCCATAATGTCGCAATACCGAAAAAAAATCGCTGATCGCCGCCCTTACTAGTAAAAAAAAAATATTAATAAAAATACCCCCTATTTTGTAAACGCTATAACTTTTGCGCAAACCAATCAATAAACGCTTATTGCAATTTTTTTTTACGAAAAATATGTAGAAGAATACGTATCGGCCTAAACTGAGG
The DNA here is from genome assembly GCF_905171775.1 of Rana temporaria. Taxonomy (NCBI): domain Eukaryota; kingdom Metazoa; phylum Chordata; class Amphibia; order Anura; family Ranidae; genus Rana; species Rana temporaria. Next base: position 144,416,410 of record NC_053489.1, read on the forward strand.
AAAAAAAATGTTTTTTTATATATTTTTGGGGGATATTTATTACAGCAAAAAATTGTCGTTCTATTTTTGTTTATAGCGCAAAAAATAAAAACGCAGAGGTGATCAAATACCACCAAAAGAAAGCTCTATTTGTGGGAAAAAAAGGACGCCAATTTTGTTTGGGAGCCACGTCGCACGACCGCGCAATTGTCTGTTAAAGCGACGCAGTCCCGAATCGCAAAAAGTACTCTGGTCTTTGGGCAGCAATATGGTCCGGGGGGTAAGTGGTTAAGGTGCAAAACCTTGAGACTTTCCAACCCCTTTAAAGACGAACGGGTATAAGTAATATTTATACCTGTCATGTATATGACAGTTCTTTATCTTGTATATAAATAAGTGGATGTTACATACCGTATATAACTGTCTAGGTTGAAATGTGCCTGCATTCTGTAATATAGCGCTGATATTAATCATACAATTACTAGAGCCCTTCCTATAAAACACTCTTGCATATGGAATGAGATGGATTACTGATGGGAAACCGATCCTCTTTAATGCCTAAATCACCATACCTGTCCATTTTTAAAAAGTAGGATCAGAGGGGGAAATTCAGATAGCTGCCATCTGGTCGGCCATATTAAAGTCATTTATTTCTGCAGTGGGCTTGGGAAATGTATCAGCTATTTACTCTCTCTGTCTGTAGCTCACACAGAGTAACATCCTATAAAATAATATGAAATGTCTAGATCAGCAAACAAATTCTTCATTTTCCTTGTCTCTTACACTCCCCACATCCTGTCTTGATTTATCTCTGAGAACTGCGCTTCTCCCTGAGCCGGGGATATACTTTATGGGGAAACAGAAGCTAAGGCCTCATTAACTGACTGCTTTATCAGACGGTACGGAGAAAACCTTAATTTAAAGGTCTGCTGCATACAAAAAAGACAGAACATCAAACATTTCATTATAGATGACCATTCTATAAAAATAACAAAATCACAAAATCTGAAAAAAAAATAAAAAAAAAATAAAAATAAAAGTGGAATAGGTAAGTCCAAGGTAACTATCATTGTGTCTCTGTAGCATACTGACAGCATTTCTAAAATGTATTTAACAAGCTGTTATGCCATTATTCCTCTTGTGTTCTGCCAGAATAGCTAAGGGAGAAATCAACTCTAAAAAAAATCATAATTATAGGCCTGAAAGTATATTATCTCAGCTTGAACCTTTTTTAACATGTAAATTTATTAAGTGTAACTTCACGAAGATGCAGCAGAAATAGCTGCAGGCTTTATTGTGTTCTCCGGTGTTTAGATGCAATAGTTTGCATGTAATTATACAATTACAATATTTACTATATGGTTCACAGACAGGATTCTGTTGAGTCAGGTAAACAGATGGGGAGATTTGCTAAAACTGGTGCACACAGAATCTGGCGCAGCTCCGCATGATAGCCAATCAGCTTCTAACTTCAGCTTGTTCAAGTAAGCTTTGACAATAAGCCTCGGTTCACACTGCCGCGACTTTTCGTGCAACTTGAGAGTTCAAAGTCACATGACAAGTCGCTCCCCATTAACTGAAATGAAACCATTATAATCGCTGTGACTCAAGTTGCTCCGACTTAGAAAAAGGTTCCTGCACTACTTTTGGTGCAACTTCAATGCGACTTGCATTGACTTCTGTTAAATAAGTCGTATGCAAGCCACGATGACGTTGTGTAGGGATGTCGTATTCAGGCCAGGTTCACACTGGTACGACAAACACTCTGACATTGGGAGCTCATGTCGCATGACGTGTGAAAATCAATGTTTCCCTATGGGAGCCGTCTTAACTGGTCTGACACAGGTCAGTCCGACTTTGAAAATGCTCCCTGTACTACTTTGGTCCGACTTTGATCCTACTTCAGCCCATTGAATATCACTGGCGTGGAGTTCCCCCCTCAAGATCATCAGAGCACAAGTCGGATCAAACTCGGAACGCTGTCTTGCCTGTTCTGACTTTGGCATGCGACTTGTGCTCTGATGATCTTGAGAGGGAACTCCACGGCAAATGTAAAAAAAAATATCTTAAGGAAGAACTCCACACCAAATGAAAAAAAAAACAGCATGGGTTCCCCCCTAAGAGCAGACCAGGCCCTTCGGTCTGGTTTGGATTTTAAGGGGAACCCCCTACGCTGAAAAAACATTGTGGGGATCCCCTCAAATTCCATACCAGCACCCCTTTCCATTCCCACCCCCTTTCCTGACCGGCCAGGCTGCGTGCTCGGAAAAGGGACTAGTATGGACTTTGGGGGGGGGGGCCTCACGCGTTTTTTTGGCATAGTGGGTTCCCCTTAAAATCTATACCAGACCAGACCGCCATTTGGTGTGGCGTTCTTCCAGACACAGTGCTTGGTATTGTCGGGGATTGAAGTCAGATCCCTGTTCGTTGAAGTTAGACGCATGTCGGACTTCAAGTCGCAGGGCAAAGTTGGATCCAAAGTAGTACGACTGTCGTGTCGTACCAGTGTGAACACGGCCTCAAAGTCGCAAATAAGGCCTAAAACTGGGAAGCTGATTGGTTACCATAAACAGCTGCACCAGGCTCTGTGTGTACCAGTTTTAGTAAATCTCCCCCACAGTGCCCAAAGGGGAATTGTCACTTTTTTATTAAAGGAAACCTGTTATGAAAGGATAATGGCTGTTGTTGCTGATGATTCCTTCTGAAAATGCTAGTTGCCTCACTGTCATGCTATTGCATTGACCTCAACACTTCTAATTAGCTGACCTGGAGCAAGCATAGAGAAGGAATTTTGCCACCTGTCTGATTCAGGGTCGAATGTTCAGGGTCTGTGACTTGAGTACTGATGCCGGACATGTAGGCATGCATTGGAATTTTCGACACAAACTTTTCCCGTCTGAAAATTTGAGAACCAGCTCTCAAATTTTTCTTGGCGGAAATTCCGACAGAAAAATTCCGATGGAGCCTACACATGGTCGGAATTTCCGACCAAAAGCTCACATCAGACTTTTCTTGTCGGAATTTCCGATCATGTGTAAGCGGCATAACAGGGAATATGGTTTACATGCCTGGGGTTTCATCCAGGCAGAGCTGTAGTGGGCATATTCCCTCTACTTCGGTTATCTTTGGTTCGCTTACCTACTGTATTTATAGACCAGTTATCACTAATCAAATTAGAGTAAATACACCCCTCACATTTTTGTAAATATTTTATTATATCTTTTCATGTGACAACCCTAAAGAAATTACAATTTTCTACAATGTAAAGTAGTGAGTGTGCAGCTTGTATAACAGTGCACATTTGCTGTCCCCTCAAAATAACTCAACACACAGCCATTAATGTCTAAACTGCTGGCAACAAATATGAGTACACTCCTAAGTGAAAATGTCCAAATAGGGCCCAATTACCCATTTTCCTTTCCCAGTATCATGTGACTCATTAGTTTTACAAGGTTTCAGGTGTGAATGGGAGGCAGGTGTGTTAAATTTGGTGTTATCGCTCTCACTCTCTCATACTGGTCACTGGAAGTTCAACATGGCACCTCATGGCAAAGAACCCTCCGAGGATCTGAAAAAAATAATTGTTGCTCTACATAAAGATGGCCTAGACTATAAGAAAAATTGCCAAGACCCTGAAACTGAGCTGCAGCATGGTGGCCAAGACCATACAGGGGCTTAAGAGGACAGGTTCCACACAGAACAGGCCTCGCCATGGTCAACCAAAAAAGTTGAGTGCATGTGCTCAGCGTCATATCCAGAGGTTGTCTTTGGGAAATAGACGTATGAGTGCTACCAGCATTGCTGCAGAGGTTGAAGGGGTGGGGGGGTCCCAGAAAGAAGCCTCTTCTAAAGATGTTGCACAAGAAACCCTGCAAACAGTTTACTGAAGACAAGCAGACTAAGGACATGGATTACTGGAACCATGTCCTGTGGTCTGATAAGATCAAGATAAACATATTTGGTATGTGTGGCAGCAACCAGGTGAGGAGTACAAAGACAAGTGTGTCTTGCCTACAGTCAAAAATGGTGGTTGGAGTGTCATGGTCTGGGGCTGCATGAGTGCTGCCAACACTGGGGAGCTACAGTTCATTGAGGAAACCATGAATGTCAACATGTACTGTGACATACTGAAGTAGAGCATAATCCCCTCCCTTCAGAGACTGGCCTGCAGGGCAGTATTCCAACATGATAAAGACCCCAAACACACCTTCAAGATCACCACTGCCTTGCTAAAGAAGCTGAGAGTAAAGGTAATGGACTGGCCAAGCATGTTTCCAGACCTAAACCCTATTGAGCATCTGTGGGGCATCCTCAAACGCGCAAGGTCTCTAACATTCACCAGCTCCATGATATCGTCATGGAGGAGTGGAAGAGGACTCCAGTGTCAACCTGTGAATCTCTGGTGAACTCCATGCCCAAGAGGGTTAAGGCAGTGCTGGAAAATAATGGTGGTCACCCAAAATATTGACACTTTGGGCCCAATTTGGACATTTTTACTGTGTGTTAAATTATTTTAAGGGGACAGCAAATTGACACTGCTTACAAGCTGTACACTCACTACTTTACATTGTAGCAAAGTGTCATTTCTTCAGTGTTGTCACATGAGAAAAATATAAAAAAATATTTACAAAAATGTGAGGGGTGTCCTCACATTTGTGGAATACTGTGTGTGTATATACACATATATAATATATATATAGTTCCAAGGGTTACCACGGCACTCTATGCTTAAAGTAAATGCCCAGGTGCTCACCTGGTGCTATTGATACCCGGACTGATGGAGAAATGATGGGCAGAACAGTTCGTGGTATATATGCTCCCTGACTGAATGGCTATCCAGCTGATGGCCTTCTTCATACTTATGCTTTCTGACCCTGTGACCAAACGTTTTCATGTATATGTACCAATTGCTATGTTATGCCATTTTTTACCTTGTTGGTGCTATATTAGACTGATTCTTCTATGTGGTGTTCTGAGTGCAGACCCATTTTCTTTAATGGAAACCTCACTTGGTCCTTAATTCTTCCTGGCATAGATTCAACAATGAGTTGGAAATATTCCTCAGAGATGTTGGTCCATATTCACATGATGGCATCACGCAGTTGCTGCAGATTTGTCGGCTGCAAATTCATGATGTAAATCTTCCGTTCCACCACATCCCAAAGGTGCTCTATTGGATTTAGATCTGGTGACTGTGGAGGCCATTGGAGTACAGTGAGCTCATTGTCGTGTTGAAGAAACCAGTGGCGAGTTGATTGGAGCTCTGTCAGTGTGGTGCATTATCCTGCTGGAAGGAGCCATCAGAAGATGTGTACACTGTAGTCATAAAGGGATGGACATAGTCAGCAACAATACTCAGGTATTCCATGGCATTTAAACCATGCTCGATTGCTACTAGGGGGCCCAAAGTGTGCTGGGAAAATATGCCCCACACCATTACACCACCAGCCTGAACCACTACAAGGCAGGATGGATCCATGCTTTCATGTTTATGCCAAATTCTGACCCTACCATCTGAATGTCGCAGCTGAAATCGAGACTCCTCATACTAGGCAACGTTTTTCCAATCTTCTATTGTCTAATTTTGGTGAGCCTGTGCAAAATGTAGCCTCAGTTTCCTGGTGTAGTCTTCTGCTGCTGTAGCCCACCTGCTTCAAGGTTCGATGTGTTTTGCATTCAGAGATGGTATTCTGCATACTTTGTAACAAGTGGTTATTTGAGTTACTGTTGCATTTCTATCGCCTCAAACCAGTCTGCCTATTCTCCTCTGACCGCTGACATCAACAAGGCATTTTCATCCACACAACTGATGCTCACTGGATATTTTCTCTTTTTCAGACCATTCTCTGTAAACCCTACAGATGATTGTGCGCAAAATTTCCTAGCAGATCAGCATTTTTTTAAATGCTCAGACCAGCCCGCCTGGCACCAAAAACCATGCCACATTCAAAGTCACTTAAATCCCCTTTTTACCCAATTCTGATGCTGAGTTTGAACTTCAGCAAGTCGTGTTCATCACGTCTAAATGCATTGAGTTTCTGCCATGTGATTGGCTGATTAGCAATTTGTGTTACCAAGCAATGGAACAGGTTTACCTAATAAAGTGGCCGGTAAATGTGTGTGTATATACAGTATATCATTATTCAACCTCTTTGTGATGCTAATTATTGCCAAATTAATTTGACCATATTATGTTGAAACGGTTCTACATTTTGAAAAAAAAAATACAAATTAAGTCAGAAGCTACAAATCCTGTAGCTGTGTTTTTTTTAAAATAAAAGGATACCTGTCCATGGATCCAGCATGTCCTCATCCAGGCTAGGTCTTCAGTAGTTGTGAACAAGCAAGCTAGAAGAGGAAATAGAGTGGAGTCTAGAGAAGAGGAAATAGAGTCTAGAGAAGAGGAAATAGAGTCTAGAGAAGAGGAAATAGAGTCTAGAGAAGAGGAAATAGAGTCCAGAGAAGAGGAAATAGAGTCCAGAGAAGAGGAAATAGAGTCCAGAGAAGAGGAAATAGAGTCCAGAGAAGAGGAAATAGAGTCCAGAGAAGAGGAAATAGAGTCCAGAGAAGAGGAAATAGAGTCCAGAGAAGAGGAAATAGAGTCCAGAGAAGAGGAAATAGAGTCCAGAGAAGAGGAAATAGAGTCCAGAGAAGAGGAAATAGAGTCCAGAGAAGAGGAAATAGAGTCCAGAGAAGAGGAAATAGAGTCCAGAGAAGAGGAAATAGAGTCCAGAGAAGAGGAAATAGAGTCCAGAGAAGAGGAAATAGAGTCCAGAGAAGAGGAAATAGAGTCCAGAGAAGAGGAAATAGAGTCCAGAGAAGAGGAAATAGAGTCCAGAGAAGAGGAAATAGAGTCCAGAGAAGAGGAAATAGAGTCCAGAGAAGAGGAAATCGAGTCCAGAGAAGAGGAAATCGAGTCCAGAGAAGAGGAAATCGAGTGGAGTCTAGAGAAGAGGACATCGAGTGGAGTCTAGAGAAGAGGAAATCGAGTGGAGTCTAGAGAAGAGGAAATCGAGTGGAGTCTAGAGAAGAGGAAAGATGTTGTATAGAGAAGAAGGAAGATAAGTTGATAGACTTCATCCAGCTGTAATTGAGAGTAGATTTTGGTCATGGCCCAATTTCACACATATACATCATTCTGCAACTCTGTTAATTTTGGAGGACATCACACTCCTCATCCCTGATTGACCATTATGAATATATAAGCTTTTCTTTTTTGTACAATGCAGAGCTGTAAAGTGATAATGTTGGATCAATGTCCAGAATATGTAGGGGCCTCACCACGGAGCTGCTCACACCTGCAGGCTGTATCACAAGGAATGTGTGCATGTTGGCTTGCCAGATACTTTTATTGCCTGGGACAAACATATTAAACATGTGCAGTATAACATCAACCTGAGCACGCACGCAAGCAAACAGATCATTGACAATTCTTGTGGGAACACAGAGAGAAGGCCGTTTAGAGTGTATTAATAAATTAGCAGGTCTTTTTTATTTGCATGTTTACGTTACAAAAATGTACATTTTAGTGTATCCAGTGAGCATACAGATATATATCATCATTTTCTAGACAGGAAAAATATATCATACTGCCAGGAGGTTAGGTGTGTGTGTGTTAATAAGTAACTGTTAATATAACATTTTTATTTTAGTTATTATTTCAAGTAAAGCGATTCCAGACCAGAAGTTCTATAGCACAATAATAAGTACTGAATACATTTAGACATGTGTTGATGTTCTCTTACAGCAGCTATTTAATCATTGCTATCAGGCTCCCTCAGTGCTATGTGCTAAGGGGCCTTATAACTGTATTAAAAGGTTTTATTATTATCCTTTATTGATATAGCACTAACACATTACACGGCAGTTTACAGGGAATGCATAATTATTCACATCAATCTCTGCCCCAGTGGAGCTTACAATCTAATTTCCCTATTGCACATGTATATGCACTAGAGTCAGTTTTGTCAAATACTAATTAACTTACAAGTTTGTTTTAGGACTGTGGGAGGAAATTTAGGCACTTGGAGGAAATCCACGTGAACCAAAGAAGAACAGATCAGTGTCCCAAATGGAACACAGTTTGCAACTTCAGTGCTACAAACCACTTTTACCCCAAAATGCCTCCTTGTGGATCATTTTGGTTTACAACAATTGATAAAGATTTGCTTATGTTTTCATAGCAGTCACGTGGCTGCTGTATAGAGATTTATCCCAAGGGTGCTGGGGGTGAGGGTTCAGAGACTCCTTACGATGATTGGCAGCTTCTGCCAATGTCATATGCCCAAGGAGCAAACAGAAGAGTCCTTATGCTTTGTAGGCAGGGATACAGGGATGATTTATAGGGGGAGTGGGGAACTGGCAGAATCACCAGGTATTTCCTAGTAAAACAGCGTGTAGTTGCATAAGAAGGAACATGTATGAGTTAGTTATGAAAAAAATGCATTGTTGCACAAAAAGGGGCAGCTACATGTCTTTATATACATAAGAATTGGTTTCTGATAATTGATTGTATTTTCTTACAAGTTAGGCGCCCTATATTGGTATTTTTTGTCATATATGTACATTTTTTTATCTGTAAAAATCTTACAGTCCTAGCACGTTTACGTTAAAGTACTCAGTGCTGTTAATGCAGTGACTTTGAGTAGAAAGAAGTATGTATGTTCCATCATGCTGTCAATAATGTCCTATACATGAATGAGTAGCAGTGTGTTTGTTGCATAACTAATTGCCTTTTTTTGCTTTTATAGGTATGGATCTGTTCAGTTTTTTTTTCTCTGCTTACATTAGTGTTATTTGAAGCTGTCTGGGTATTTTATATTTGTGGTTTCAAGCAGATAATTGATAGTGTTATTAGCTTATTGATGTTAATCATGTGTTATATCTTAAAAACATTAAACGCCAAGTTAAACATGGGAAGAATGTATCTATTATTCCAAACCCCTTCCTTTTGGCTACAATGAAATCCTTGCTTGATCCTTACAATATTATATTACTCCTTGGAACCTTGCATCATACACTTCCACCAATATTACTGTATATTAATACTGCATTAGAAGCTTGACTCGTTTATAAGAAGGGGACTTCAGCAATGTCTGTCTTCTTAGTTTACCCCCTTTCAGAAAGCACCACACGCATGCTGAATCGTTTGTACTCCATTCTGTTTAGAGAAGGAAATTATTGCTTATTCAATGGAGAGATTTCCATACGTTGTGGAAAATCTCTGTATTGCATTTAGGTGCAAATAACACCTTCCGTAATCAACATCACTATCCCACTTGCAGAAACTCACACAATATCTAGGGAACAACAATGGAGTATTATCTTGCTGGTTTGGCCAGAAATACAACAATATCACAGTTGGTGGTAAGTGGTCTCCCGATTCCAGCATCAGCACCTCCTAGTGGCCACAAAAAGTTTATCAACATCTAAAAACATGTCGCTATGCTAGGAGATATAAGAAGCATGTTACTACGACTTGGATATGTGATAACAATAAGGAGAAAACCCTGGGAATGATACATGGCATATATAGGAAAAAAAGAAAAGGGGACAATCAAATAGATTGTTTAGTGGCATAGAAGAGCTCAAATAGCTGGTTGTCATAAGAGATTATTAGCAACACAGTAGGGTGAAATAAAACTGTGCTGGAGCCAGAGCTTTTCAAGGGTCGTATTATCATAGATGTGAAAGTATTGTATGTAGTTTGAGAAAATAGGATTTATCTGTATTAGCCACAGAGAGAGCAGTATATGGTAATTTGATATGTGATCCATCTGCCTATGTGGTTTTTATCTGCCTACAATCTTTTATTGTAGTAAACTTGTGCTTTATGGAAAGTATAATGATGTGGTTTTTTTTTATGAAGCTGTGCTGGGACTGTTGTTAGACTTGTGGAGGAGAAGGGGTAACCCCTTGGAGGCTGCTGTGACTACAGTCCTAAGAGCTGTTCCTGGAGAAAGCTCTCAGGAGAGACCATTGGCTTCGGTGGGGTGTATGGCTTATGTGACCTCCCATAATTTAAAAGGTCCAGTATTCCGGGTGAGAGCCCACCCAAAAGGCATGATTGATGGAAGCATTTTACTGTGTGCACACATGCAGTTGTAGGAAGATTGCACTGGAGATAAAATGAAGACACCTAGGACTTTTGAACCACATTTATTATGCACAGTTAGTGATTTATTGCACATAGGTGCCCTAGCAATATTTATGTATATGTCCAGTCACTATTGATATTATATAGTTTGTTCACATTTTTATCACTTTATGTTATATAATGGGTTGTACTAATTCATCCGTTGGATGTAGGGATTGTGTTTTTTATTAGAGCTGCACTTGATTTATTGATTTGGTATTTAGGTGTAAATTACTAGTAGTGTTTAGCTGCTCTTAAGTGTTTGGGTTGATGTCCCGGGATTGGAGGTTTGTTTATTGTAATAATACATGTAATACTACATGTCGGAATTGGACATTGTGCCAGAAAACATATAACAGAATTGTTTTAATCTGAGCTGAATTTGTGATGCGTAACCTCCTAATGGTATTTCTTTATAGGAGTTGATACTTGTATTCAATACCATTTTGTGCCTATTTACAAACTCCATTAACATCATTAGTGCCAACCTTGTCACATGCGGAAAATATTAGTGGGCTGTGAAAAATGCAAATCTAGCCATACAACTTTTCTGGTAACTTATCAGGCAAGTTTTTTCCTATACCGGGGGCCATTTGCAGGCTACCTGAAGGTGATTGGACACTTGCAAAACAAATTCTAGGGCCTCTTCTAGTGAACACTAATATAACCCTGCCCACTTTGTGAGACTCCATGTCAGGGTCCCAGCTCTGGTGGCCCCCGTGCGGCGCGCATGCGCGGTAGATCGGCGCTTTGGCGCATACCCGGACGCCTTAGGCGCGTGCACAAGCGCGCACGGGCGCGCACCTTCTTGGGGCCAATCAGAGGCATGACCGCCCTATTTAAACCAGCCCCTGTCTTTAGACAGGTTGCTGGTTTATCATCAGCTTGTCTGTATTCCTGTTGCTGTTCCTCTGTGCTATTTACCCGTATTTCCTCCCGACTCAGCTCTCTCCCGGAAATTGACCTTGGCTTGCCTCTGACTTCGCTGCTTTCTCCCAACCTTGACCTTTGGCCTGTGACACGGATCTGCTGCTGTCTCCTGCCCCTGAACCTTGGCTTGCACCCTGGACTTGTCTCAGCCTGTCCCTTGAACTTGAACTTGACCCGCATCCCGCACCAGCCTCCATCAGTCTCCTGTCTCTGGTGCCGTTCACCGTTGGCCGCGCTGCTGGCTCCTACCTTGGCTGCCGCCCTGCAAGTCCAGCTGCCACCTTCCAACAGTCGCCATCCAGTTCTGTTACTCCGCTGGCACCGGTACCTCCTTGTGCCTCTGCCTCCTGTCTCAACTCCAGGGGGCGGGCGCGCTAGGTCATAAAGGTGAGCCGCCCTCAGCATCTCGGCCTCGGTGAGTACTTGAGTCCTGATACTCCAGCTTTTTGTTAATGTGTTTAAGTGATGGGCCAGTTGTCCTCTGAATAAATAATTTTTAAGCCCTTTTTTTCTGAAGCTTTTGTTAAGATATGACTGCTTACTGCCTTGGGCTACCTAGCAGTTTCCAGATCGATTACTCTTCGTGTGTACCTTGGGGATTGTACCCAGAAGCCCCTACATGGGGCCAGCCTGTAATGTTGGCTTCAGATACTGGATCTTCTGTTTGGTATTTCCCTTGGCACGTAGTGCATTGTGTACAGGTAGCTGCAGAGCACTATACAGGTCTAGGGCTTTTTTTCTATGGTTCCCAGACCTCCCAGACCTTGTTGGGCAAAGACTAGACCCATAGGTCCAGTGTTGTGGATAAGGTAAGACATTGGTTCCTTGCTTTTAATATACAATCTGCAGTGCGTAGCAAGCTATGCAGTTTTATAGGCAGCAGATTTGGGAATTATTCACTTTGTGATAACTCCTATCATTATGTCTCTAACATTTTTGGGTGTGAGCAACTTAAATGTGTCGGTTTCCCTCCTCCTACCTATCTTGTTTTGGGAGGATGATGTAACCGAGTAAGGTGTCCTGGGGTAGCATGACAAATTTGCCTCTGCCACCCAAAATGCACATAGCACGTTGTGGCACGCCTGCTGCCATCTCCAGTATCCAGGCACGCAAAAGGTTGATCACAGGTACAAGGTAGCTGGAATAAAAGGGCCAAATAGTTGCAATAGTTGTTCTTGCTGTACTTCTAGGATCTTTGGTTTCCAGAGGCCAGACATGCTACACATCTTTTTATTCCCCATGACCCTGCTTATAAATCAGAGGTGGAACCTCCTTCACTTGAGGTTATTATGGAGGAAAGTATTGAAGACAGCAAAGATGGTTGCACTTAATGAGGTATAAGCTACAACTTTATGCCAAATGCTGTCTACTATGCCAAAGCTCTCTACCGTGGAAAGGTAAATTGATATGGTGCGCATAACTCTTTGCCTAGCAGCACCTGGCTCTCTACAGCCTAAACAAGCCCCTATGGGCACTATAAAAACTGTCTAAGTCAAGAAAGACTTTTCCGATTTACACACAGATTGAATGTGCACTTTATTAGTCTGTATTGAATGTGCACTTTGTGAGACTGGACCCGTTCTGAAGAGGTATTTACTGCTTTTAAGCTTTTTGCTGAAATGTATCCTAAGGAAAAGACATTTAAGAGGATGGATCTTGTGGATCCTGGCATTTCAGTTTTCAATAGACACTTTTGCAGTTTCTATTGAGGATGTTCCCGGTTTTAAAGATTCTGTTGATAGTCACCTGGAAGCCCTCCTTAATGCCCCACTCCAGGCTAAATCAAATTGTTTGTCATCCCTACTTAACTCCCTCCCACCCACCCACCTCTAACCCATAGTTATAAGCATTTTCTCCCTTACCTTGTGAAGCCATATATACTTACCTAAGTACTCCCTACAGGTCCCTCACCACCACCGGTTCTGGGCTGGGGGGGCCACAGATCCAGTGCTGCAATGCCCGTTGAGATCGCCAGTCCTTTGTAATAATGTAATTCTCTTCTGGATCCTGAGAGAACCCCATCATCGGACATCCAATAGGAAGTGTCCACATCATGCAAGTTCTGACGTGGACACCCAAAGCATAGGAAGTATATGGACATAGAACAAGCATAGCCAATTCTTAGATTGGCCAACACTTCTGTCCTGCCAGACAAAGCTCCCTCTGAGGCCCCGTACACACGACAGAGGAACTCGAGTTCCTCGTCGAGTTTTGGGATGAAGCCGCCGAGGAGCTCGGCGGGCCGCCTTCTCCCATAGAACAACGCGGACAACGAGAAAATAGAGAACATGTTCTCTATTTTCTCGTCGAGTTCCTCGGCGGCTCCATCGAGCCAAAACTGTACAGACGACAGAGTTTCTCGGCAGAATCCGGGTTTTGACCGAGTTTCTCTGTGAATTCTGCCGAGAAACTCTGTCGTGTGTACGAGGCCTGACACGTTGGGTCTTCAATCTTGCTCTGGAATGGGGAAAGTCTTCCTTCACGTCTTGAAAGGTGGTAACAATGTATACCGGCCTTATAATAAATATATGAAATGAAAAATAATGGATGATAATTACTTTGGTCAGGTTCAAATTATTTCAGAGAAAATTGTGGGTTTTTCTTCTCTTTGTAGAGGAGTACCAGCAAATGTGTATACAGACAGCTATTTTCAAGTCATGTCTACCAAGTTTTAATGTACATGTAAACCCTAACTAATTTAGTTTGCTGAAGTACTGTGTGTCATAAACAATTATTTATGTTCTTTTTTTTCCATAAAACCTTTTTTTCATCATCATTTGCATCTCAGTGATAATGATTTCCCCATCCTCTTTCTGTCTACATAAACTTGCTCCGTCTTTGGCTGCACATCATTGCTCTGGACCGGCTTTCTGATAGTGACATAGGTGGACCATGTCTCTACAGTCTGTGCTGGGAGGGCTACTTGTAGATAGGGTGATAATGCAGGGGCAAAATAAGGAGACCCCATAAAAGGAAGTGCTTGAACATGGACCTACATAGAAAGAGAGATTATTTTAGTAAAAGTATCACGTTTAAATAGATTAAAAAGAATGTGCCAAATTACATGAACATCTTGAATGTTATATGATATTTTAATGATTGAGTTTGCATATAATTTAATATGTGCATATATTCTTTTTATGTTTGAGTACTTTTATTGTGAGACGTGATGGTATTTGGACCCTTAGAAAACTGTTTTGTAAACGTTTGCAGCCTATAAAATTGTCTAGTGTTGTGCTAACCGCACACCTTAATACATGGTGAACAAAGCATTTTTGTGTGTCTCAGTCAAGGGTGCCCCGTAAAATCATTCCAAGCTCAATACACAATTTCAGCATTATGAGGCTATTGGCAGTTTAGAATCGCTATAAAACACTGCAGATCACTTTTATAGTTCTGCATGACATTTCATATTTCAGATTAATTAATCAAAGGAGACAGGCTTCTACCCAAGGAAAAAATCTATTTCACCAAAACGTACTTGACAACAGCATTTTCAGGTTATATACATTATGTTACAGGTAGTTTAAGTGGGGTCACACATCCCTTAACTGGACATACATTTTGGAGTTTCTTGTAACTAAATAAATCATTCCAATATATCATGTAACTAAATAAATCATGCCATCCCAGCCAATAGAGAATACAGGAGTCATAAGAAAACTAGGGCAAGATGGCGGCGGAACTGACAAAACAACCAGGGAGAGATCTTCCAAAGGCTCCACTGTGCACATCCTGCCCTGTGCCACATTTTGCTATGCAAGCTACACTCAGAATATGTTAATTAAAATGTAATAATCAAATTATGAGGAATTTCCTGGCACTATTCATCTTAAAGTGGAACTTCACTCTCTCAATCAAAATGGATTATTTATAATCCTTATGCCGCTAGCATTAGTAAATTGATAGGAAAGTATATCATATGTACTTGTTTTAAACTTTTTTTATTTTGCATTTCTTCGGCTACTTCCTGGTTTCCATGTCTAGTCAAATGATGTCATACATCCCATGAGTCTTCAGGAGGGGAGGGAGGTTTCTCAGCTCAGCCCACAACTGAGTTAATGGCAGATGGATTCCAAGAACTAAATGCTACATAAATCATCTGACCTTACTCAAGATGGCCACTGCCAGAAATGTCAGGGAGTGTTTTTCAAAATGAAAAGAACAAAGCATGGATGGATGGAGGAGTTTGGTTTGAATATTAAGAATTATTTATATAGCATTTTTGGTTTGTGTTGCTCAGATGCAGTGCCGTTCCACTTTAGGTACTTTTGCAATAACCCCAAGAAACTGATTAGATTTGTTTTTTAGGTTAACATATTACCAAAGAAATAACACACACTCACAATTAAAAATAATAAAAATTAACATTTACTTAACAGAACAGAAGACATATTACAAAAATAGCAGTCTTGCGTCTTACGGGTTGTGTCTGTGCCCACGCAGCTGGTTTAGCAGTCCACGGATTTTAAATCTCTTCTCCAGTTCTTTCTGCAGAACTTCCAGGATGGATCAGAGTGATTCTCTGTGCTGGTGTTGGCCATTCAGAATCACTCTGATCCTTCCTGGAAGCCCTGCAGAAAGAAGGGGCAGAAGAATGTGGATTTCAAATCCCTGAACTGCTATACTGCTGCATGGGCACCGACAACTCATCACCCATGGAGGTGGGGAGTGGGCAGGTTAATACTGCACATTGGTAACCTTGTGTTTCTGTTCTGGGCCCTTCAAGGAAGTTATACTGTATAGTATATTTGTGCTTTTAGATATACAATAAATGTGAGAGAGGCTAGTATACAGCAGTCCTCAGGTTATTAACCACTTACTGTCCGCCCCATAGCAGTTTTACTGCTACAGGATAAGTCTAATGTTTAACACCTGTGCAATAATACACAATCAATCCAGGGACATATGGCACATTGACTAGATGGATAAAGATATAGTAATAGCTCGCTAAACCTCTATACCTGCTTAAAATTTATACCCAATTTATACCCAAAAACAATATAAAATTGCTATAATAAAAAACATCAAACATTATGAAGATAATTATTCACCAAAATTTAAATGTATTAAACATTAGTGAATAAAGTGCCAGTGCTCAGAATAAGGGTGAGTCCTTAAGATGAATTCTCATAACAGGAGTCTGTTCTTATATAAGAAATTCTTGTTCAGATGCAAAGAAATTCTTTAAAAAAAGGGCCTGGCTAGGTATGTGCTAGAAGGGGCGGACAGAAAAGCATTGCTATGGGTGGTAGGCTGTGAACTTCCTTGGCCAAGAACCAGGCTTTCTGCACACAATTTTTGACCGCTGCTGTGAACAAGTGCCAGGGTTATGAGAATGTGTCTAGGCAGCCTCCTGAGTTCCTGAGCAGCTTCTCCAGACAGATCTTACAGACAATGCTTTATGAATTATAGGAACCCACAGCAATATCACACTTCAGTTTTTAAAAGGACCCTCTATGTATGTGAGTCTGCATTTGTTCTAAGGAAACAGGATATAGTGAACGGCATTAAGCCACTCACAGCAGAGCTGTGAAAAAGCCTGCTTTCATCTTTTTTGGCATAAGCTAAATGATTAATTACATCTGGTGAGTTTGCATCCATTGGGAGAGGAGCACAAACTCACAAGGAGTGAATTGGTGTGGAGTGATATTGTAGTAGGTGTACATATTCACCATCACAGCATGGATCAACAATCACCGTCCAAAGATTTCTTTATTGTTGAGAGATCACATCACAGAGATAAGTGCAACATTTCGGGGCCACGCAGGACCCCTTCGCCAGGCATGTCATCACTTGCTTGACGTTTCCAGGACCCAGCTGGTAATCGCTGCAGCACCTACCATTGTATGAGCCTTGTTTGCCAGAAACGTGTGCAATATTAATATTGATAAGACTGATATTGTAGTAGGACAAGCACTTTGAGCTTTATTCACTAATGTTTGATACATTAGAATTTTTGGTTAATTATCTTCATAATTTTTTATGTTGTTTTTGATAGCAATTTTATATTGTTTTGGGTATACACTTTAAGCAGGTATAGAGGTTTATTGTGCTATTATTCTAAATTTACCGCTACAGGGTGACAGATGTGCGCCGGATCACGTGTATGTATATATATATATATATATATATATATATATATATATATGAGATTCGGCTCTTTTAGGTAGGGGCGTACAGGTGCGTCACTAGGGGCTTGGTCCCGCTGTGTGTGATCAGCTCGATGTCCGCCAGCACCCGCCAATCATCCTGCAGACACACAGAACAGAAGTCTGCCTATGTAAACAAGGCAGATCGCCATTCTGTCAGTAAGGAAGGCATAGATCCTGTGCTTTGAAGCAGGGAGCAGGATCCATGTTACCCCTAGTAAAAACACCTCCCACATTGTACAAAAACACAAGCTAGGCACATAGTTAACCCTTTGATTGCCCCTGATGTTCCCCCATTTCCGAACCAGTGTCATTAGTAAAGTGACAGTGCATATTTTTTAACACTGATCACTGTATTAGTGTCATTGGTCCCCAAAAAGTGTCAATTAGCGTCAGAATGTCCGCTGCAATATCGCAGTCCCACTATAAGTTTGTAGACTCTATAACTTTTAGACGAACCAATAAAAGGCATGCCTCAATAAAAGGCACATGACAGCCCTCCTGGAGTTTGCCAAAAGGCACCTGAAGCACACAAAATCCTCTGGTCTGATGAAACAACGATTGGCCTGAATGGCAAGTGTTTTGTCTGGAGGAAACCAGTCAGAACTCATCACCTGCCGTTACATCCCTACAGTGAAACATGGTGGTGGCAACATCATGCTGTGGGGATATTTTTCATCAGCAGGAACTAGGAGACTAGTCAGGATCGAGGGAAAAATTAATGCAGCACTGTACAAAAACATCCTTGATGAAAACCTGCTCCAGAACACTCTGGACCTCAGACTGGAGCGAAGGTTCATCTTTCAACAGGACAACGACTCTAAGTACACATCAAGATAACAAAGAAGTGGCTATGGGACAACTCTGTGAATATTTTGGAGTGGCCCAGACTTGAACCCGATTGAGAGATCTGAAAATGGCTGTGCACTGACACTCCCCATCCAACCTGATGGAGATTGAGTGTGAACTGAGTGTGAATTGAAAAGTGGGTGTAACTGCTCAAAAAGAGGTGTGCCAAGCTTGTAGCATCATACTCAAAAGTATTGAGCAAGGCACTGTACATATTTAAAATCGCTCCTGTTATTCATTATATCATCTTTTTAATTATATCTGAGTTGCTCTTTAAATAGGACTGATAGCGTTTTAAAACACTTACTATCTGCAAGTGCACACCTGCAGTTTTCATTTTCCTTCCTTCATTTAGTAGCTCTCCAGGGCACTCTGTGGCTATCCCTCTGCAGTGCGTCCCAGGCAATTCACTGTGACAGTCTGGGCACAGGGCATTTACATATTAATTAATATATTGGCGTTACGCAACGTCTATGATAAATCAAACAGAAATACTGCATTATGGTGGCGACTTGTTTTTAACTATACATGCAATTTAAACAATAAATAATATCCGGCAAGCATTAAGGTAATTTGATTTGGTTGCCAAGGGACATGTGTCCTGTATCATAGTCCAAAGTGGTGTCATAAAACACTCCTTGAATAAAATCATTGTATGCTAATATTTCCTATACAATGATTGTTCTTTTAGCCTCCCTGCAGCCTGGTTCTGTACTGTTTGTAAAAGACTCCAACTATGAAGTTTCTATACAGAACTGGAGGCTTATGCCCCGTACACACGACAGGTTTTCCCGACGAGAAAACTGCCATTTTTTTAGATTGGTCGGGTAAACCGGTCCATAGCAGTTTTCTCGACGAGAAAACTGCGCGCAAAAAAAATTGAACCTGCTCTATTTTTTCCCCATCGTGTTTCCCGTCAGTCTTTTTTCTTTTTGTGAATACCGCTCGTGTGTATGCCTTTCCAAGGGGGAAAAAAAACGCGCATGCTCAGAATCAGTATGAGCGCTCGTTCTGGTAAAATTGCGTTCGTAATGGAGATATCACATTCGTCACGCTGTAACAGACTGAAAAGCACGAAGACTGAAAAGTGCAAATCGTCTGTCACCAAACTTTTACTAACACGAGGATCAGCAAAAGCAGCCCAATGGGTGGCACCTTCTAAATGGAAGGTCCCCTTTATAGTGCCGTCGTACGTGTTGGACGTCACAACGCTTTGGTCGAGCGCAAATTCCAACTCACCAAAATCTCCAACTACGTCACTTCAGTTGACTCTCCAGCATCAATAATTGAAGATTTGGACAAGTTGGCTATTTTCCCAGAACACCGGTTAAGAAGGAAAAAAGTTGTCGCTGTCTTGGATGCGGCTGTGTTGTTGGTTAGTATCAGACAGACTAATAATTTCCACACATTATATGATGTACCATACTGTATATGCTGCCGTTGTCAAAACAGCCAGTTCATCCAAATCTCCAATTATTGGTGCTGCAGAGTTACAGGAAGTGACGTGGGTGGAGATTTCGGCGATCTGGAGTTTACGGCAGAACAACGGTATTTGTGGGCCATGTAATGCTGTACTCAAATAAAATGTACAGCATTACATTTGTTGTTGTTTTTTTATAAATATTTTTTGCTGTTTTTACATTTTTTTTTTTTACATTTTTTTTTTTTACATTGAAGTTCGCTATTTGCTGATTTTGTGATTATGCATTCAGTATTGCAGTAAAAAAAATGAATTTTAAAGGAATAGTGCACCTATTTTTAATTTAAAATGATTGTAAAGTCTTGTTTTTTTTTTCTATAAAAATAACAAACCTGTTATACGTACCTGCTCTGTTGCAGTGGATTTGCACAGAGCAGCCCAGACCCTCCTCTTCTTGGGTCCCTCTTCTGTGCTCCTGGCTCCTCCCTCTTGTCAAGTGCCCCCACAGTAAGCAGCTTGCTATGGGGGCTCCCGAGCCGAGTCACAGCTCCCTGTGTCCATTCAGACACGTAGCTTCGGCTTCGCCCCCTCTCTCCTGATTGACTGACTGACTTTGATTGACAGTAGCGGGAGCCAATGGTGCCGCTGCTGTGTTTTAGACGGCCAAGACACTCGTTAACATCGCTGGATGGAGATGGGGCTCAGGTATGTATTAGGGGGGCTGCTGCGCGCAGAAGGTTTTTATCTTAATGCATAGGTAGATAAAAAAAAACTGACTTTACAACCCTTTAAGGACACGCTCCTGCCTGCTTGAGCTAATTTGTGTAGGTAACAAATGTGTACCGTGCTGAATAAGGTGAGTTGTAATTCATCTGGTGCCCTAGGGGCGCGTAGGGTGAAGCCAGCTGTGACCTCACTATGTTGTTACCAGAAGGGATCGGGAAGCCATTTTATTGTATCCGTCTGAGTTTAAGATTGAGAAAAGAGCTTTTTTATTGGATGACATGTGAGTTTAATGGTTTTATCTTAATAAAGCAACGTTTCATTCGGAGCTTATTATGAGTTTTTTTTTGCTTTATCCCTTACATATTGTCACGTGGAAGAACCTTGCAAGTGAGGGTATACTAAATCCACCAGTGATGAACTGATATCCATTTAGGAGACAGATGATATCTTAATACCTGAAGCTTTAATTGACCTATCTGTAACGGATGGTCAATTTCTTCTGGTAAGCCTTGCATGTTGTCACAGGGTGGAGGTTTGGATTATAATTTACCTTATGCAGTGATTTATGCCACACTCCTAATTCACTATTGATTACTTTTGGATATGATTCCTTGGATATACAGGTGGTTCTCAAAAAATTAGCATATTGTGATAAAGTTCATTATTTTCTGTAATGTACTGATAAACATTAGACTTTCATATATTTTAGATTCATTACACACAACTGAAGTAGTTCAAGCCTTTTTATTGTTTTAATATTGATGATTTTGGCATACAGCTCATGAAAACCCAACATTCCTATCTCAAAAAATTAGCATATCATGAAAAGGTTCTCTAAACGAGCTCTTAACCTAATCATCTGAATCAACTAATTAACTCTAAACACCTGCAAAAGATATCTGAGGCTTTAAAAAACTCCCAGCCTGGTTCATTACTCCAAACCGCAATCATGGGTAAGACTGCCGACCTGACTGCTGTCCAGAAGGCCATCATTGACACCCTCAAGCAAGAGGGTAAGACACAGAAAGACATTTCTGAACGAATAGGCTGTTCCCAAAGTGCTGTATGAAGGCACCTCAGTGGGAAGTCTGTGGGAAGGAAAAAGTGTGGCAGAAAACGCTGCACAACGAGAAGAGGTGACCGGACCCTGAGGAAGATTGTGGAGAAGGACCGATTCCAGACCTTGGGGGACCTGCGGAAGCAGTGGACTGAGTCTGGAGTAGAAACATCCAGAGCCACGTGTACAGGCATGTGCAGGAAATGGGCTACAAGTGCCGCATTCCCCAGGTCAAGCCACTTTTGAACCAGAAACAGCGGCAGAAGCGCCTGACCTGGGCTACAGAGAAGCAATACTGGACTGTTGCTCAATGGTCCAAAGTACTTTTTTCGGATGAAAGCAAATTTTGCATGTCATTCGGTAATCAAGGTGCCAGAGTCTGGAGGAAGACTGGGAAGTACCCACAGTCAGTGATGGTCTGGGGTGCCATGTCAGCTGCTGGTGTTGGTCCACTGTGTTTTATCAAGGGCAGGGTGAATGCAGCTAGCTATCAGGAGATTTTGGAGCACTTCATGCTTCCATCTGCTGAAAAGCTTTATGGAGATGAAGATTTCATTTTTCAGCACGACCTGGCACCTGCTCACAGTGCCAAAACCACTGGTAAATGGTTTACTGACCATGGTATTACTGTGCTCAATTGGCCTGCCAACTCTCCTGACCTAAACCCCATAGAGAATCTGTGGGATATTGGGAAGAGAAAGTTGAGAGACGCAAGACCCAACACTCTGGATGAGCTTAAGGCCGCTACCGAAGCATCCTGGGCCTCCATAACACCTCAGCAGTGCCACAGGCTGATTGCCTCCATGCCACGCGGCATTGAAGCAGTCATTTCTGCAAAAGGATTCCCGACCAAGTATTGAGTGCATAACTGAACATAATTATTTGAAGGTTGACATTTTTTTTATTAAAAACACTTTTCTTTTATTGGTCGGGTGAAATATGCAAATTTTTTGAGATAGGAATTTTGGGTTTTCATGAGCTGTATGCCAAAATCATCAATAATAAAACAATAAAAAGGCTTGAATACTTCAGTTGTGTGTAATGAATCTAAAATATATGAAAGTCTAATGTTTATCAGTACATTACAGAAAATAATGAACTTTATCACAATATGCTAATTTTTTGAGAACCACCTGTATATACAGTACAGACCAAAAGTTTGGACACACCTTCTCATTCAAAGAGTTTTCTTTATTTTCATGACTATGAAAATTGTAGATTCACACTGAAGGCATCAAAACTATGAATTAACACGCGTGGAATTATACATAACCAAAAAGTGTGAAACAACTGAAAATATATTTCATATTCTAGGTTCTTCAAAGTAGCCACCTTTTGCTTTGATTACTGCTTGGCACACTCTTGGCATTCTCTTGATGAGCTTCAAGAGGTAGTCACCTGGCGCAGCACCCCATCACTCTCCTTCTTGGTCAAATAGCCCTTACACAGCCTGGAGGTGTGTTTAGGGTCATTGTCTTGTTGAAACCGGATGGATCAGTATGCCTTGAATTTTGAATAAATCCCCAACAGTGTCACCAGCAAAGCACCCCCACGCCATCACACCTCCTCCTCCATGCTTCACGGTGGGAACCAGGCATGTAGAGTCCATCCGTTCACCTTTTCTGCGTCGCACAAAGACACGGGGGTTGGAACCAAAGATCTCAAGTTTGGACTCATCAGACCAAAGCACAGATTTCCACTGGTCTAATGTCCATTCCTTGTGTTCTTTAGCCCAAACAAGTCTCTTCTGCTTGTTGCCTTTCTTTAGCAGTGGTTTCCTAGCTAGATATTCTACCATGAAGGCCTGATTCAGACAGTCTCCTCTTAACAGTTCTAGAGATGTGTCTGCTGCAAAAAGTGGCTACATTGAAGAACATAGAATATGAAATATATTTTCAGTTGTTTTACACTTTTTTGTTATGTATAATTCCACATGTGTTAATTCATAGTTTTGATGCCTTCAGTGTGAATCTACAATTTTCATAGTCATGAAAATAAAGAAAACTCTTTGAATGAGAAGGTGTGTCCAAACTTTTGGTCTGTACTGTATGTATATATATATATATATATATATATATATATATATATATATATATATTTTTTTTTTTTTTTTTTTTCGTTTTGTATTTTTTATGTTATAAGGATTTAAGTGCAGCGCTAGGTAACTAGTGATAAATGAAATAGTGCAAACATATAAGTGACAGTGCACAATTAAACATACATTAATGGCATTGCCTGCAAAGCAAGACTAGTATGGAAAATAGTGAGACAACGTATACATAAACATATTGAGAATCTAAATGTCCAATAAACTGCATCAAGAGACACTTAGATGAGTCCAAAGTGAAAAAAAAAAGAAATTTTTTAAATGTAGAGACTCATTGGCTCCACCAGTCAACAGGAAGGAGTCATGCAGGAAAAAAAGATCTCCACATAGCATAAAATTCTTGGCTAAAAATGTATTCACCACTTCCACAACCACGTCCGTGCTATAGCCGAATGACAGCTACAGCGCGGACCTGAATTTCCGGGAGGCTGCCAATAGACGTCCTCCCCTTTTCACGCACTCTGCTCGCCCCCTGCAGGGTGCATGCGGCGCGTGTTGTGATCACTGAGTCACTGAGACTCAAGTGATCACAGATCCGAGTAAGGGGTTGGTCCCGGCCCCTTACCACGTGTTCAGCTGTCAGCCAATGACAGCCGATCACGTGATGTAAACGAAGCTCGGTAATCATTTTTTTTTTCACCTCACGCTGACAGCATGAGGAGAAAAAAAAGCCAATCACCGGCTTTTGTGTAGGGGACATCGGTCCCCAGTGGAAGAGGCACATCTGCCTCATCAGTGCCCACCAGTACCGCCTGCCAGTGCCCCCTGCCAATGCCCACCAGTGCAATAAAGTGCCACCTAGCAGTGCTGTCTATCAGTCTCACCTACCAGTGCTGATCAGTGCCCATCACTGCCACCTCTCAGTGTCACCTCTCAGTGCCCACCAGTGCCACCTATCATTGCCTACCGGTGCTGCCTATCATTGCCCACCAGTGCCGCCTTATCGGTGCCCATCATTGCCCACCAGTGCAGCCCATCAGTGCAGTCTCATCAGCATACATCAATGAAGGAGAACAATTACCTGTTTGCAAAAGGTTATAACAAAATATAAAACGTTTTTTTATTTTTATTTTTTTATTCTGTCATTTTAATTTTGTTTTTACAAAAAATAAAAACTGCAGGGGTGATCAAATACCACCAAAAGAAATCTCTATTTGTGGGAAAAAAATGATAAAAATTTCATTTGGGTACAGTGCAGTATGACCACGCAATTGTCATTCAGAGTGAGAGCACTGAAAGCTGAAAATTGGTCTGGGCAGGAGGGGGGTTTAAGTGCCCAGTAAGCAAGAGGTTAAATAAAGGTTTGCACTTGCATGAATGTAGATAAAAACAGGCCTTTGTATAATGTGATCACAAGGAGAAGAAGGCAGTGTTGTGGAGCCAGCGCGGTATGTCCCAGCATTTTCGTCTACCAAGACATCATCTGATGTATATGCCCATACCCCAGATGATGTCTTGGTAGACAAAACGCTGGGACATACCGCGCTGGTAAGGGTACCCTAGTACCTTCACTGGTGGTGGTAGCACATTTGATGGTAAATATTGTTTCCTTGCTGAATTGCTCACACCTTGAATGGAAGTCTGAATATCCACTTATTTTGCACCGTTTAAAAAATTACCTTTTTTCACTTTGGACTCATCTAAGTGTCTCTTAACACAGTTTAATGGACATTTAGGTTCGCAATATATTTATGTATATGTTGTCTCACTATTTTGCATACTAGTCTTGCTTTGCAGGCAATTCCATTAATGTATGTTTAATTGTGCACTGTCACTTATTTGTTTGCATTATTACATATATCACTAGTACCTAGCGTTGCACTTAAATCCTTACCGCTTTCTTTACACAATTTGTCTAATTGCAGTGTCAGCAGCTCATTTATTGAGTGTGGTGGCGCAGTATTTTCCTTCCTTTTTTTCTTTTTTATGTTCACTGCATTAAATTTTAAGCAACATTTTGTTTTCTTCTCTTGTTATGATAGAGACAATAGTGCAGCATTTTTTATTGTAAAACTTGAGCTAATGGCAGATGGATTCCAGGAAGTAAATGCCACCTGAATCATCTGCCCTTACTCAAGATGGCCTCCACTGGAAAGTGATTTCTCAGCAAGATGCATGGAGACATGAATGGAAAGGTGTTTGCTTTAAATATAAAAAAATCAATTAAATAGCTTTTTCAGTTTGTGGTGCTCAGATACAGTTTAGTTCTGCTTTAAGATCTGAACAACAAGATTAATGGATGTTGGGCTAGCTACATGGAAATCGTTTGCATTGCACTAGCCGTCCTACAACTAGAGAGACTGTGGAATGTTTGTATTGTAACGATGCACTGAACAGGATACCTTCTCTTTGTCCAACTTGATTTTCACTATGGGAGATACAGATTATATAGTACATTGTACGCAAGAGCCTATTTTCATACTTCCCTGCAGAGTAAATACACAGTTATGAGATTCTAAAAGATAAACAGCGCAGTTTCAGTGTGGGAGATAAATGCACAAATGTATGTTTGTGTGAATACATTTTTCATATATAACATAACACTAATAATAGCAGTAGATAGAAACAATAGTGGACCCAGGGTGGAAATTACTCTAGTGGGTCCCTGACGGTTTTCAAACACAGTATTAAATTTTGATATTTCAAAGGAAGTGTAACTTTTGATGCTAGTGTTAGCTTGGATGTCAGTTATGAGTTTAAATGAGTTCTCTATTACACTGTATACAGTTTTTAATTTGACCTAGGTTGTTTAGGGTGACTTTGAACTCAGACTTCTTTAACCACTTAAGGACCGATCCTCTTTTTCAGATATGTTGTTTATAAGTTAAAAACAAGGTTTTTTTTTTGCTAGAAAATTACTTAGAACCCCCAAACATTATACATGTTTTTATAACACCCTAGAGAATAAAATGGCGGTCATTGCAATACTTTATATCACACCGTATTTGCGCAGCGGTCTTACAAGCTCACTTTTTTTTTTAAAAATACACTTTTTTAAATAAAAAAATAAGAGTAAATAAAATAAGAGTGAAGTTATCCCAAAATGTTTTTATATTGTGAAACATAATGTTACGCTGAATAAATTGATACTCAACATGTCAAGCTTCAAAATTGCGCCCGCTCGTGGAATGACGACAAACTTTTACCCTTAAAAATCTCCATAGGCATTGTTTAAATTTTTTTACAGGTTGCATGTTTTTAATTTCAGAGGAGGTCTAGGGCTAGAATTATTGCTCTCGCTCCAACGATCGCGGCGATGCCTTACATGTGTGGTTTGAACACAGTTTTCATATGTGGGTGCTGCTCACATCTGCGCACAAGCTCGTCGGGACAGGTCGCTTTTTTAAAAAAAAATCGTATTTATTTTGACACTGTTTTTTTTTTTTTTTTTTTAATTGGGTCACTTTTATTCCTATTACAAGGAATGTAAACATCCCTTGTAATAGAAAACAGCAGGTCCTCTTAAATATGAGATCTGGGGTCAAAAAGACCTCAGATCTCATATTTACACTAAAATGCAATAAAAACATAAAAAGAATGGCCCTTTAACCTCCTTAGCGGTATTCCAGAGTCAGGCTCGGGGTGAATTTGTTATACCAAAAGCGGTATCCCCGAGCCAGACTCGGGGCCGCCTCGCAGCATCCACAGGCACAAGTTACTTACCTTGTCCCTGGATCCTGCAATGCCTCCCCACTGTGTGAGCGAGCGGCGTCCTCGCTCGATTCACACAGTGCCCCGTGTGCCACCGATCTCCGTTCCCTGCGACGTTACGACGCACGGGGCGGAGAACGGCGCCAAATTCAAAAAAGTAAATAAACACATTACATACAGTAAACTGTAATCTTATAGATTACAGTACTGTATGTAAAAAATACACCCCCCCCCCCTTTGTCCCTAGTGGTCTGCCCAGTGTCCTGCATGTACTTTTATAAAATAAAAACGGTTCTTTCTCCCTGCAAACTGTAGATTGTCCATAGCAACCAAAAGTGTCCCTTTATGTCAAAAGTGATTTTAGAGCAGCTAGAAAACAGCGATGATAAATTATAATCACTTGCAGAATTGTGCGATAGCGATTTGTGGGGAAATTCGTCATAACAAAATAAAAGTAATGACAGCGACAATTCTGCAACTGAGCAAATGTCAGTGTTTTTGATTTGATTACATTATTGAATAATTTTTATTATAATTACATTATTATTTGTTATAATTATTTATAGTTATTTATTATATTATAATTTATGATTTTATTTTTCAAACTTTATCATACCCGGGATGTCTACTAGACTCTTGTTTGGACAGATGTAAGTGAGTCATTCCTAAGAATTACAGGCCTACAATATAAAACACCAAATTTCCATGCAAAATAATTGTACCACTTTTGGTACAAAATTCCAGACATATCGCCAGGGAGGTTAAGAGCTAGGGCGGGAGTGATGTTTTGACGTCGCTCCCGCCCTGCTATGGTATGGAGACGGGTTGGGGCCATCTTCCCATCACTCGTCTCCATACCCAGCCACGGACAGGAACCAATTGCCTCTGCCGCTACTGAAGGCTCCAGTAAGTGGCGTAGGGCACGGATGAATCCGCTGCAGAGACCAACATTATCGCAAACCGAACCGCCACCTGAAGACGAGGATATCTGGGTTCTAAGCTTCAAAGTGCCGACGTAAATATAGTCGAGCGGCGGTCCGGAAGTGGTTAAAGTGGAAGTTCATCCTAAAACTAAAATCCCTGCATCTATAGACACCAACATTCTAAAACTAACCTATCTAGACCTGTAAAGGAAAAAATCTGTATACATACAGTACCTTTTCTGTAGGTGATCCGACCCGATCTCCAGTGACAGAAGCTCTGCAGAGGACAAGGCCGACAACGGCTGTGAAATGAATGGGAAGTAACGTCACCCGTAGAGTTATTATGGGGCTTCCGTTGTTGGAAGCGTCCTATTGCACCTGCCCACACAGCGAAGCCGCGGCGGACAGCTCAACGTGGGATCGGGACGCATCACCCGCAGAAAAGGTATGTGTACTGATTTCTTCTTTACAGGGCTAGATAGGTTAGCGTTAGAATGTTGGTGTCTATAGATGCAGGGATTTTAGTTTTAACATGAACTTCCACTTTAAATCTGGGAAGGCAAATGATTTTTCTAACCCCACCGATTTAGAGCTCCTTCGCACTATATGCCGAGACCTAGGTTTTTCTGTACCTGATCAATGCAGGTCCTTCCAAGGGCCTAGAGAAACAATTTATTTGTGTGCCCTGTTCACACTACAATCAAAGACGTAGAAAAAAATAAAAATACAGTATGCCACTGGAGCTCATCTGAAGTCCCTTTTGGTCCCCATTGCCTCAAATCCATGTTGTGACATTTTTTCAAAAAAGGTAAACCGTGCCCTGCATTGTAAAGATACACAGTACCGCTCCCCACTGCATATACAGAATGCTTGAAATGCAGAACCTGAAACCTGTGGTGCTCTGATATGTAAATACTGATTTTGCAAAGTTAAAGTGGTTAGAAATACCCAGTGAGCTGACTGGACTCAGGTATACACAGAGATAAAAACAAATCAGCCTACATAGGTTGTACTTGTTTATCTCTGCAACCCATTCTTCTCTACAGCCGTTCAAAGTCCAGATATTATACAGCTTATCTGAGCTTTCAGATTGAAGGGGGGAGCTGAAGTTACATTCTGCAGAGCACAGTGAGGAGATAGTTGGAAGAGAAGGGACACCCCCTCCTTCACAATGCACACAGGAATAGAGCCAAGGCTGTCTATCACAGGCTGTGTGCTGGAGCTCCCACCCCTGTCACATTTTCACTCTCTGTGTCAGGAAAACTTGTAAGAGGTGACTCATGCAGATAGCAGAAGAATGAGGCAGCAGACGGAAATGACACTTAGTGCTCTGGATTGGGATAAGTACACATATATAGGGATATGCTTTGTTCATATTCCATGTCTAAGGTTTACAACCACTTTAATTCAAATCCTTGTTTGTCCCCACCCTAACTGATTTCAACCAGTAAAGGCAATGGTATAATTGAAATCAGTTAGGGTGGGGACAAGCAAGGAAAGTGGATGTAAACCCAATTCATGAAATTTGAGCTGGGCACATATATCTGCAGTAATTTGTTATCTCTCTTCAATGAGCTAAGCCCCATAGCTCTCTTCTGAACGGTTCCTCTGTTATCAGCCTGATAACTCCTGACAAATTCTCAGACTTTTTAGATAAAAGCAGCCTGAATCTTTTGTCTGGGGAGGTTGCTAAAATAGATTAGCAGAGACCAGGTCCCATTACAAAACAGCTTTGAGAGTCTCTGCCTATGATGAGAGTGGGTGTGTGCCTTTCCTCCAATCAGCAATGTTCGCTATCTTGGCTGTATGCCCAGACATCACACTCTGTGTTAACCAGGAAGAGGAAATCTCCTAACACAATCTCAATTTTCTAAGCAGTATATAAATGTGAAGACAGCAGATATAAATGGAAAACCTACTGTATGTAGGAAGATTGGTTTCATCCCTGTGTATCATCTGAGGCTGTTCACTGCACTGGGTGTATGGAGGGTTTACATCCACTTTAAAGTGCTTGAGGCAGAACTCCAGTGACAACTTTTCTTTAGACAAATGGAGGAAGGCTTGAATTCTCTTCATCAGATTCTTATTGCTTTCTGTACCACTTTTGGCTTACTATATCATAGACAAACAAGAATTTAGTTTTTACTAAAGGTAGGGAAACATTTTACAGGTGTTCCTAAAGGAAGATTTAGACTTCATGCACACAGACTTTTTAAAATACCTCTCTGAATGTTTCTGACAGGAGCTGGCAGAAAATATCCTAAGAAAAAATGCTTGTTTTGCTGCATCATATCGGCGTATTTTCAGATGTATGGCATTTAGAATGTAAGAAGTTTATGCGCATATTCTGTTGGCGAGAATATTCATTTATAGAGGCCACTGGAATTAATTTGTGCGCATAAACACTAATTTACATACGTTTATGCGCATAAGTGCATAGATTATGTTAATGATGCCCCCAGACACAAAATGCTAACCTACACTCCACAATGTGCATGGAACCAGTGACTGAAATAGAGCTGTGTTCAGCCGCTCTGTCCCAAGATAGAAAAAAAATAATTATTGGAGTTTAAAATTTACTGACACTTCCAAAAACAATGTAACACTTGTTAATGATTTGGGTCTTGTACACACTGCTTACACACTCTCGGCTGTAGTGAGTTGTTCGTAGGGGGCAGTTCACTGCATCCCCCCCCCCTTTTTTTTTTGTCAGCTTCATTTGAAGTGCACAAATAGACACTTCATTCATGTCTCTCGTATTGTCGCTCATATTTCTTGTTTTTATTAAACTTTGTTGGAATGTTTCACTTACGTTATCTCCACAAAAATATGTGAGTGTACACAATATTTTTTTGATAGTGATATAAATATGCTGCTTAACCACTTCCTGCCCGGTCAATAGACAATGGACGTCTGGGAAGTGGTTGTGAAATCCTGACTGGACGTCTATTGATGTCCTGCAGGATTTCATGCCGGCGTGCGCCTGTGTGGGCGCGCAGCGCGGCGATCGGTGATGCAGGGTTTCAGTCTGACACCCTGCATCTCCGATCTCGGTAAAGAGCCTCCGGCGGAGGCTCTTTGCCACGTGATCAGCCGTGTCCAATTACAGCTGATCACGATGTAAACAGGAAGAGCCGCGAGTAGAGGAGAGCCGATCGGCGGCTCTCCTGACAGGGGGGGTTCGCGCTGATTGTTTATCAGCGCAGCCCCCCCTTGGATGCCCACACTGGACCACCAGGGAAGCCCACACTGGATCACCAGGGAAGGGCAGTAAAAAAAAAAAGAGAATAGATGCCAATCAGTGTCCACAAATGGGCACTGACTGGCAACATATACACAAGTGATGCCCATCAGTGTCACCCCTCAGTGTCCATCAGTGCCACCCCTCAGTGTCCATCAGTGCCACCTCTCAGTGCCCATCCATGCCACCCATAAGTACCCATCAGTGCCACCCATAAGTGACGCCCATGAGTGCCCATCAGTGCCACCTATGAGTGCCCGTCAGTGCCGCCTATGAGTGCCCATCAGTGCCGCCTATGAGTGCCCATCAGTGCCGCATACCAGCGCCGCCTATCAGTGCCGTCTATTAGTGCCCATCAGTGCCGCCTCACCGGTGCCCATCAGTGCCACATCGCGGCCGCCATGCATGCGCATCGGCACTTCAGTGATGCCGTGGGAGCACGCGCGCCCCCCAGTGGCCGGAGGAGCGGAGGATGTCCATAGACGTCCTCCCGGCAATTGAGAGCCACCTTGTGGCCGTCTTTTGACAATTGGCCGGATCTAAAGTGATTAAATAAAATATATTTTTTTAATAAAATTATTTCAGTGCCTTAAAAGTTAATTTACTGCAGCAGGGCGACCACTCTGCGACAGATCACATACCTATGTTTGGACACAGCGGGGGTCCAGCGGACGCGATGTCCGCCGGGACCCGCCGATCGTTCAGGAGAAAGGCAGAATGATGGTCTGCCTATGTAAACAAGGCAGACTGCCATTCTATAAAAGGGAAATGTGCTGAGCCTGGACACGGATATTTACATTCCCCCAGTCAAAGCACATCCCCGCCAGTTAGTAATCTCTCCTTGGAAATCATCCAACCTTTTGATCGCCCCTGATGTTAACCCCTTTCCTGCCAGTGTCATAACAATGACAGTGCATTTCTTTTAGCACTGATCACTGTATTAGTGTCACTGGTCCCCAAAAAAGTGTCAGTTAGGTGTCCAATTTGTCCATTTGTCTGCCGCAATATTGCAGTCCCGCTATAAGTCGATTGATCGCCGCCAAAATTGCTGGTCTTTTTTTGTTTATAGCGCAAAAAATAAAAACGCAGAGGTGATCAAATGCCACCAAAAGAAAGCTCTATTTGTGGGGAAAAAAGGACATAAAAATGGCCTGGTCATGAAGGGGGCTAAATCTTCCGGAGCCAAAGTGGTTAAAGATAACTGAAACCTGGAGATACGCTTTAAGCCATTTTTTACCTAAATTGCTTTTCAAAGCAGAAGAGCAAAGCCCATTCTTTTTGTTGCTATAGTGCCCTAAATAAATTCTGGCAGTGCGAAATTGAATTCTGTACATATGTTGGGATGTATCTCATGACGTATAAAATGGATGTTGCTGTGTAGATAAGCACCACATACCGTACATATCTCTGTATTTTTATGACTTTGTATTATAGATGAATGAACATATTCCAGTATATGCAAAATATCAGTAAAATGAAACATTTATTTTACACTGAGCTGGAAAAAGCTTATTTTCATTCACTTGTTTGAAGATTGGTGTGGAAAATTAGCTTAGACTTTCATGTTCAGGGCTTGCATTCAGGTAATCATAAAGAGCCTATAAATTAGCAGGAGGCTGCATCTAGGTCTCCCAAAGGCAAGTTCTTATCAGATGCCTTCATAAGTTATTAATGAGGCTTCAATCTCCCTTCTACCTTTACCATGTTTAATTAGGTTTCCTGGTCCCTAAGGCCTTTCATTTTCAACCGGAAACTCGCCAACCTTCACATGTTCTCGTAATTATAAAACGAAGCAGGTACTTTTCTTTTAATTAAAAACATTGTTGAGCTTTTGCCCATTTCTTACAGGTATTAGCTGCATGACAACAGTTAAACTTCAATCGCTTCAACAATTTCGAAAACAAATGTTTTTTTTTCGATCATTCATCTAGTTTTTATTGGAACTTGTATGTGATTGTGTGAATTGCAGAGCATTTAATGGAAAAAAGAAAACTGAAAGGCTATAGCGTATCGGATGCATATTTTTCATTTAATTAACTTAAAAGAGAAGTATGGAGTT
Organism: Rana temporaria; assembly: GCF_905171775.1. Classification (NCBI taxonomy): domain Eukaryota; kingdom Metazoa; phylum Chordata; class Amphibia; order Anura; family Ranidae; genus Rana; species Rana temporaria. Next base: position 144,449,639 of record NC_053489.1, read on the forward strand.
AGGAAAAAAACATTTATACACATCTAGGTGGATGCAGCATCGATCCGATGTTAACTCTGAACTGAGCGATCAAACACTGCTGATGGCTCAGTTATCCCCCTTCCGCTCTGAGCAATGAGCCGTGACTGTCAGTCAGAGTGCTGCCCCTCCAGCACTGAGCACTGGGCTGTGTCAGTCACTTTTCTCTGTCCCTCCAGCACTGGGTTGGCTGTGTCAGTCACTCTGCTCTGCACCTCCAGCACTCACAGGAGCACTGGGTTGTGTCAGTCACTCTTCTCTGCCCCTCCAGCACTCACTGGAGCACTGGGCTGTGTCAGTCACTTTGCTCTGTCCCTCCAGCACTGGGTTGGCTGTGTCAGTCACTCTGCTCTGCGCCTCCAGCACTCACAGGAGCACTGGGTTGTGTCAGTCACTCTTCTCTGCCCCTCCAGCACTCACTGGAGCACTGGGCTGTGTCAGTCACTTTGCTCTGTCCCTCCAGCACTGGGTTGGCTGTGTCAGTCACTCTGCTCTGCACCTTCAGCACTCACAGGAGCACTGGGTTGTGTCAGTCACCCTTCTCTGCCCCTCCAGCACTCACTGAAGTACTGGGCTGTGTCAGTCACTTTGCTCTGTCTCTCCAGCACTGGGTTGGCTGTGTCAGTCACTCTGCTCTGCGCCTCCAGCACTCACAGGAGCACTGGGTTGTGTCAGTCACTCTTCTCTGCCCCTCCAGCACTCACTGGAGCACTGGGCTGTGTCAGTCACTCTGCTCCTCCAGCACTGGGTTGGCCATGTAAGTCACTCTGCTCTGCGCCTCCAGCACTCACTGGAGCACTGGGCTGTTTCAGTCACTCTGTTCTGCACCTCCAGCATTTACTGGAGCACTGGGCTGTGTCAGTCACTCTGCTCTGCCCCTCCAGCACTCACTGGAGCACTGGGTTGTGTCAGTCACTCTGCTCTGCGCTGCCAGCACTCACTGGAGCACTGGGCTGTGTCAGTCACTCTGCTGTGCACCTCCAGCACTCACTGGAGCAGTGGGCTGTGTCAGTCACTCTGCACTGCCCCTCCAGCACTCACTGGAGCACTGGGCTGTGTCAGTCACTCTGCTCTGCGCTGCCAGCATTCACTGGAGCACTGGGCTATGTCAGTCACTCTGCTCTGCCCCTCCAGCACTCACTGGAGCACTGGGCTGTGTCAGTCATTCTGCTCTGCCACTCCAGCACTCACTGGATCACTGGGCTGTGGAGGTGGTGGGAGCAACTGGCTCAGTCTTTCTCTCGCTGAGAGGTTGAGCAAGCGCCTGTCCAGGCACCTGGGTGGATTCAGAGCCTGGGCTGGCTGCATGACATCAGCTGACAGAGGGCTTTAGCCCACTGTTGCTGTCTTTTTAAATTGCACAATTAACAAAGCATGTGAACTTAAAGTGGAGTTCCACCCGTTTTTTTTATGTTTGTCTGTGCTGCATGCCCTAATCTCATATGCCCCGTACACACCATCACTTTATGTGATGAAAAAAAACGACACTTTCTGTGAAGTAAAAAATGACGTTTTTGAAACTTCAATTTTCAAAGACGAAGTTGCATACACATCATCGTTTTCTCACAATGATCTTGCAAAGTCAGGTTACGTTCCACCACGTTTTACCATTGAAGCTAGCTTCTGGGCATGCGTAGATGAAAAAACGTCTTAGAAAACGACGTTTTTTGCTACACACGGTCAATTTCTGTGAGGTAAAAAGTGCACTTTTGAAAAACGACACATAAAATTGAAGCATGCTTCAATTTTTTTCTGTCGTTTTTTAGAAGACATAAAACGACGTTTTTGCCCACACACGGTCAATTAAATTGACGTTTTTGAAAATGACGTTTTTTTCCATCGCAGAAAGTGATGGTGTGTACGTGGCAATAGTGTTCAGAATGGACAATTTTTAATTATTTTGTTGCTTGTAAATACCTTATTTTGTAGTCCTTCATTACTTCCTCCTCCTTATTAGCCTAGGCTATTAAGTCACAAGGCTATTCGCAAGGGTTTCTGGGATAGGCATCATGTATCACAGTAGTAGTCCTTGCAAATAGCCTATTTGCATAGAGAAGGGGCGGCAACGTCCTCTGACACTCCCGTTGCTTTGGAAACCTGACTGAAACCTATTACATCGCTTGTGCAGCACTGAGCATGTGCAAGATATGCAGGGCTGAAATCCAGGAAGTCATACAGTCTGGCTTCATGATGCCCACACTTAAGATGGCCACGGTCTATTTCTAGATTATAAACTAACTAAATGCTCTAACAACCTAACAAAAAGGACCTTAGTTTACAGACTAACTTTACTAGACTACATTAAGCTTGTGTATTACAGGGGTATTTATATTTAAAAGGTGAAATTATGGGTGGAACTCCCCTTTTAAACAAAGCACCTGCAAGTGTCAAACAGTGGCAACAATCAAGCAATGTTCATACAGTGTCCATATCATATGCAAATATTCATAGACCATGTAAAGCCCATAATATAGGTAGATGTCCTCAATCGCCATCCCTGAAATGATGCCACCAGCTCGGGCCTCAATGGATTTTGCACTCCATGCGTCCTCAGGAAGTCTTCACTCCCAGGAAAACATCTGAAGTCACTTCTGTGGTTTTGCGGAATGCAGTCTGGCTCTGTGGTTACGAGCAGCGGTGCATGTGCATGGTCCTTAACTGTTGAGCTGTTTGTGTTGGTGCCTTCTCCTGGCACCATTACATGTGAGTGTGCATATTTTATATTTATGTTACCTTTCCTATTTAATAAACTTCCTACACTATAAGCAATTTTTTTCTGGGATTTTAGCTTTTGTTTCTGGTGAGTAAAAATTGACAATGAAGTTTATGAACTTACTGGATCTAGCTCTTTTACATCCTGGGTTAGACCTTTAAGCTGGGTTCACATATATGCAAATTGGATGCAGGTTTCTCTGCATCCAATTCCCGAGAAATACGTGTGTGCCCTGGCTCGCAATGGACCTGGTTCACACATGTCCGGGGCGGCCGTGGTCCGCATTCCAAAAGGGTCCTGTGCGTCTTTGGTTCTGGTTCAGGTGCGAACGGACCTTATACACACCTGAACCGGTAAACATGAACATGGGATCACAGGCATCATTTAACCACTTCCCGACGGCCGTACGACTATTGACGGCCGCGGGGTGGTTCTAAATCTCTGAGCCGCCGTCAATTGACGGCAGCCCCTTTGCTCGTTCCCCGCGCGCGCTCCCGAGCGCGCAGCGGGGAACTGCTGTGCTGGCCGTGTCCCTTGGACACAGCCAATCACAGATCGCCGTGAACGGCCAATCGGAGCGGCCGTTTCCTAGGCGATCTGTGCGGCCAATGAGAGATGATCTTTCATTCGCGGCTCTCGCAGACAGCGGTGCTGTCAGGGAGAGAGGAGACGGATCTGTGTCTCTTGTACATAGGGACACAGATCGGTCACCCCCCCAGTCACCCCCCTTCCCCTACAGTTAGAACACTAATTAGGGTACACATTTAACCCCTTCCTCACCCCCTAGTGTTAACCCCTTCCCTGCCAGTCACATTTATACAGTAATTAGTGCATATTTATAGCACTGATTGCAGTATAAATATGAATGGCGCCAAAAATGTGTCAAAAGTGTCCGATGTGTCCGCCATAACGTCGCAGTCGCAATAAAAATCGCAGATCACCGCCATTACTAGTAAAAAAAATAATAATAAAAAAATAATAATTCTGTCCCTTATTTTGTAGGCGCTCTAACTTTTGCGCAAACCAGTCGCTTATTGCGATTTTTTTTTTTTTTTTTACTAAAAATATGTAGAATACGTATCGGCCTAGACTGAGGATAACATTTTTTTTTTTTTTCAAAATTGTCGCTCTATTTTTGTTTATAGCGCAAAAAATAAAAACCGCAAAGGTGATCAAATACCACCAAAAGAAAGCTCTATTTGTGGGGAAAAAAGGACGTCAATTTTGTTTGGGAGCCACGTCGCACGACCGCGCAATTGTCGGTTAAAGCGACGCAGTGCCGAATCGCAAAAAGTCCTCTGGGCAGGAAGGGGGTTTAAGTGCCCAGTAAGGAAGTGGTTAAACCTCAAACATGCATAGAGAATGAATACACCACAACAAATATATATAACCAAAATAATGTATTATTATTATTATTCGCATAAATACAAATAAACCCGTCCATTTCATTTTTGGAACTTATTGGCCACGGCCTGATTCATTGGTTTTAATAAAATATCAATATACCATCAACTTTATCTTATAACGAAAACACCACCAAATATTAACTTAATAACCAAATCTTCAACCCAGCCACTTAGACTCGAGCTGAAACAGCATTTGAACTTAACTTTACCATAAATCTCCCCTCTGGCTAACCAGAGTGAGCCACCACATGGATCGGGCGCGACTCGGTGGGGGGGTGGGGGTGGGGTGGTGTAGCTTCACCTGCTGGTTCTCTCCTGTCACACTGGCGTTGACCCCTGTGACTACTGGCCCTTAAATAGGCTAACACCACCTTCCAGAATGATTTATGACCTGTCAGCTGACCTCTGTGACCAATCCTAGCTGACCTCTAAACCTTCCAGAACCCTCTAAGCCCACCTGACCTGGCTGACCAATCCTAACCTGCACTGTTTAACTTCTAACAGATTCACCTCCCTTTGACCTTACATAACCCGCTGACCTGCTATTAACCTTTTCTGACACTCTGCCTCACACCTAATTACACTGACACCTGTTCATTTAAATCTTAGTCTCTTGCTGATGCCGTGACCCCATGAGGTAAGGGAGGCCTAAACAGCCGTCCCTTTTACTTCCCCAGGAATGCACTGAATCGCAGCCGGAGATATGGGAACTGGTCCTTAATGCTTGTAGGCTGATTTTTGGCCGCGTGAGTCTGGTGGGTTCGGAGTGCGGCTACACGTGGTGGATCACATTGAAGTATTTGTCACCTAGTCATACTTTTATTGGCGACATTTGCCTATATTATGGACTTTACATGTTCTATGAATACTTGCATATGATATGGATACCGTATGAACATTGATTGTTGCTACAGTTTATTTGGGACACTTATTATGGGTGTTTTGTTTTAAGTTCACATGCTTTGTGCAATTTTACAGGGCTAGCGCTTACCTTTATTGCTTTTTATATTTATTTAGTGTTGATGGCACTTAAAGGCTCAGCTAAGCCTAATGCACACGGTCGTTTTTCGGCATGGAAAAAAACGATGTTTTTAAAAACGTCATTTAAAATAATCGTGTGTGGGCTTCACATCGTTTTGTGGCTTCTGAAAAACGACAATTTTTTTTTAGAACATGCTGCACTTTTTACCATCGTTTTTTAAAATTTTGTTTTGCGGGTTGTAAAAAATGATCATGTGTGGGCTAAAACTACGTTTTAAACCCGCGCATGCCCAGAAGCGAGTTATGAGACGGGAGCACTCGTTCTGGTAAAACTACCATTCATAATGGAGTAAGCACATTCATCACGCTGTAGCAGACAAACAAGCATGAATCGTCTTTTACTAACAAGGAATCGGCTAAAAGCAGCCCAAAGGCGAATAGAACTTCCCCTTCAGAGTGCCGTCGTACGTGTTGTACGTCACCGCGCTTTGTTCATCATTTTTCAAAAAGGATGGTGTGTGGGCAACATCGTTTTTAATGATGAAGTTGGAAAAACAACTTTTTTTTCATGCCGAAAAACGACCGTGTGTACGCGGCATAAGTTTTGTACTAGCGTCCGGAAGGCTCTGTTCCTGTTATCCTTGGCCTGTTTTTTTATACCCCAGGTGGAGCAGCCCCACCCCTTCTGATTTTTCTTTTTGTTTTGGTTTGGTTGCGCCTGTCATTGCTTTGTACAAATTGATTGCAACTGAAAAAGGAATTTGGTGGGGCTTTAAATGAAGCACATAGCCTGTAAGGCTTTTGCCGTGTACAGACGACTGGACATTCCGACAGCAAAACCGTAGATTTTTTTTCCGACGGATGTTGGCTCAAACTTGTCTTGCATACACACGGTCGCAGAAATGTTGTCGGAAATTCCGATCGACCAAGAACGCGGTCACGTACAACACGTACGATGACACTAATAAAGGGAAGTTCAATACCAGTCGTGTTAGTAGAAGTTTGGTGAGAGACGATTTGCACTTTTCAGCCTCGTGCTTTTCAGTCCATTACAGCGTGACGAATGTGCTATCTCTATTACGAACGCTAGCTTTACCATACAGAGAGATTCCGTCTCGTACTTGATTCAGAGCATGCGTGGAATTTTATGTGTCGGAATTGTCTACACACAATCGGAATTTACGAGAAATAATTTTGTTGTCGGAAAATTTGAGAACCAGCGCTCAGATTTTTGTTGTCGAAAATTCCGACATAAAATGTCTGGTGGGGCCTACACACGGTTGGAATTTCCGACCAAAAGCTCCCATCGAACATTTGTTGTCAGAAATTCCGAGCGTGTGTACGCGGCATTAGATTGCAACTGTTCACATACACCTGTGATCCCACCCGCTAAAATCCACTGATATACACTGTATACCACTAATCGCTCTTCGAATGAATCCTTAAGCTGTCAGAGAAAAAAAAAAACAACCAGATCATTTACAGACTGATTCAAGGTCAGTATCCGTGGACTTTTAGCATTCCCATTATCTGTGTGGGGAATTCCTCAGTGTGTCGCTCCCAATCTCTTCTCATTAAAAGACTTCTTGCCGCTAGTTAAGATACAGTGGTTGATAAATAGCATAATTCATTTTTTCAGAAGCCAACATTAAATTGAGATCGATGGTGCCTAGTCATCCAATTACTTGTTTCTTGCAAAGTGTCAGTTTTTTTTTTTTCTTCTTGTTTCACTATTTAAACTTTTTGTATACTCTGATATAATTAGATGTATTAAACTCTGCTTTTGATGGGCATAACTTAATTATAGCCTGTGTTAGAAATTCCTACAAGCCGGTATTGTGACTTATTGTATTTAATAGGTGACTTTGATTCGTAACCCTTTCTTTATCACAGGCCCTAAACGCTGTTCTGTATTTTATACATACAACTTTATCAGGGCACAAGAAGAATGCCTCATTTTACTACCACAAAGCCAGACCCTGGTTATTTTTTTTTCTTTTCTTGGAATTAATTTGGGGAGAATTATCATGTATCTTCAATGTTATCTTTGATCACAAATGTGTTTCTTTTCTTGTATTTATGAGATTTCTATAATTCAGAGAGTTGTATAATACAGGCATATTTTGTACGCTCCTTTTCTGTAGTTTAATAATGCTTTTTAATGCTACATCCTCATATCACACATTCAGATCAATACATATTTATGTATCACCAAAGCGCTTTTGTTCCCATTGTTTGTATGCAGAAGATAAATTTGCTCCATTTTTCATCATTTTAGCCAGAACTGCTGTGCCCATTATGTATTTTTGCTTCTGCATTTACCAGCTCCTAGAAGCAGCATGTACAATTGTCACAAGAGGGATAATTACACTGCCTCATACCTGTTGCTTGTGTTAAAAGCCCTGGTATGTATTAAACTAGTAAGTTTTTTATTACAATGGATATTATAAATGGAATACCGCATTGTGGGCCTCATAGGTGCCCAAGAAAATGCCCTAGAAAAATGGAAACACCACAGCGCAAACAAGTTTAACTGGGTAATAGTAAAGTGCTAGTGCTAATGTAAACTAAATGTGCAAAAAACATAAATTAGTAAAATTTCAAAAAGTTTAGAGAAGTTTCATTTTTTTTATTTTAGGCATGAAGATTAGTTAAAACTTCCAAACATTTATTTTCTGAAAGCAGACACCCTGAAGAATAAAATAGTAGAAGTTCCAATTTTTTATGTCACGTGATAGTTAGGCAAAGGTTTATCACGATCAGTAAAAGAATACACTAAAGTTAATTTTAATGCATTTCATTTTAATTAGAACTATAAAAGTTGAGGTTGTGCTGAGTAAATAGATACCCTATAAATCAAGTCTTAAATTTGCAACAACCAACAAACAAACCTCAGCACTCTATATTTTCCCTTAGGCGCCTCTTTAACCGCTTAAAGCGGATGTCCACACAAAAAATGAACCTCCGCTTTTCGGAACCCTCCCGTGTCACATTTGGCACCTTTCAGGGGGGTGCAGATACCTGTCTAATACAGGTATTTGCACCCACTTTCCGGGAATAGACTCCCGTGGGAGTCATGCCCCTTCGCGTCACCCCCGCTGTCTTCTGGGAAACACACTGGTCCTAGGAGACAGCAGGGACCATTGAGGATGCGGCTTGCGCATGCGCGGTAGGGAACCGGGCAGTGAAGCCGCAACGCTACACTTCCTGATTCCCTCACCGAGGATGGTGGCGGAGGCAGCTGAGAGATGAGCGATTGCTCGACCTTGGCTGCCGACATCGCGGGCACGCTAAACAGGTAGGTGTCCATTTATTAAAAGTCAGCAGCTGCAGTATTTGTAGCTGCTGGCTTTTAAAAAAAAAAAATTGGGTGGACCTCCGCTTTAAGGAGCGGAAGTATTTCCCCCCCCTTAATGACTAGGCCATTTTTTGGGATACGGCACTGTGTCGCTTTAACTGACAGTTACGCAGTCGTGCGGCGTTGTACCCAAACAAAATTGATGTTCTTTTTTTTCTCACAAATAGAGCTTTCTTTTGGTGGTATTTGATCACCTCTGCCGATTTAAATTTTTTGGCGCTATAAACAAAAAAGGCAAGGAAAATAAATTTACATACTTAATAAAATTGAAATTAAAGACATGCGGGGATATGCGTGAAGGAGAAAAGGGTTGTGTGGCCAGTATTAGGCAGTAGATGATTGCCCCCAGATTTGGTTGGGTAAGGCAAAGACAATTATAGTTTTGGACATTGGTTGGGCTGGAAGACCAATTAGTTGTTTTGGAAGTTTTGACTAATAAAACTTGTTTCCAAATATAAGAACAACTCAGAGTTCCACAGGATCCCCACCAATTGTGTGAGCTAGGGTTATCCCGATACTGATACTAGTATTGGTATTGGGACCGATACTGAGCATCTGCGCGAGTACTTGTACTCGCGCAAATGCTCCCGATGCTTCTCCAATACTTTATTTGTTTTCCTCTGAGTGGGGGCGGAGAGCGGGTGGAGAGGGGCGGGGAGCAGTCAGAGAGGAGACTGAGGGGGCGGAGAGGGAGGCGGAGAGCAGAGCAGTCCTCGTCGTCAGCCCCTCCCCCTTATCCAGGCACTTTGATAGACAGATCACCCGTCCCAGGATTGGACGGGTGATCTGTCTATCAAAGTGCCCGGACAAGGGGGAGGGGCTATGATGACGCGCAACGGGGAACACAGCTGTTTAAATGAAAGCTGTTATGTTCCCTAAGCGCCGAACTAGACGGCGGGGGAGACCTACACAAAGCTGATATTGGGAGACACAAGGCTGCATTTGGGGGGAGACACAAGGCTGCATTTGGGGGGAGACGTGGCTGCATTTTGGGGACACATGGCTGCATTTAAAAAAAAAGTATCGGTAATCAGTATCGGCGACATTTCTAGTGTGAACATTAACACCCATGGGACATTGATGTTCATGCATCCGTTGAGCAGTAATCAGATCATGGGTGCTCAACCTGTGGCCCTCCAGCTGTTGCCAAACTACAATTCACATAATGCCTCTGCCTTTTGGAGTCATGCTTCTAACTATCGGCTTTGCAATGCCTCATGGGTCTTGTAGTTCCGCAACAGTTGGAGGTCCACAGGCTGAGCACTCATGCTATACATTATCACACAAGCATTACGTGTCTCTGGCCAGCTTTGTATCCACTTTTTACAGGTTTTGGTTCCTTGTTGTTTGCCAGGAATAAGGTATAAGATTTAGACTTGAAATGTGTTTTTGTCGTAATAGTTCCTATAATTCACTCATCCTGCTGTAATAAAAGGATTTTGCTGCATAGGAACAGATGGTGATGGTGTGTCCAATTGTGTCCGATGTCACAGTGACCTTCTTACTGCCAGTACTTGAGAACAATGTGGTGAATGGTTGTCTCTGATATGCACTGGGGCTCTGTAGTGTAGTGACTGCCGTCACCTCTCATCTGTACTGGATGCGTCTTTATTGTATCAGCTCATTAGAACTTTTTTTAATTAATCTGCATTTTATGAGGTCTGTAAAAGAAGACTGCTGACTCTTGTCACTAGGGAAATGCCAGTACTAAGTGGACTTGTTAGCTGACGACAGCCAGTCAGTGAAGGGCTATACTGCATGCCCTTGTTATTCTTCTCATTCATACTGGCTTATTTATGTCTTGTTGGAGTCGAGCATATTACCTCCATGTGACAAGAGATCTGACAGGCTGATCAGACACAGAGGAAATAAATACTTCATTCACGTGTGTAATAAGCCTTCGGAGTGAATGGGAGGCATACGTGTACACACATTTTCCATTATGGGATAACGCTAAAATGCTCCCGTAAGAAATCTGCCAAGCTGGCATGCAGAACAATTGCTTGATCTCCTGGGTGCATGTCTGCTAATTTTGTCTGCTGCCGTTTAATTAAAGGGGAACACCAGGCAACACACTAAGTGGAAACCTGCTTTTTGTTTTTTGAAAACATGATTTGAAAGAAAACAAAATTTTCTTCTGCTATATTATGAAATGATATCATCTAATAAACCATTCTCCTTTTTATCAGGTCAAAAAGCTGCCCATTATGTACAACCCCTTGGCACCAAGCGTACGCATATATGCAGCCTCGGATTTAGGGGTTATACCGGGATGTTGCCTGCAGCTGCAGGCATCATCCCGGTATCGTTTTTTCGTTTTTTAATGCGGGCTGTCGGCTTTCTAGGGATAACAACCGATGCAGCTAAAAGCCGCTCAGCTGTTATACCGGTGGAGCGGAATGGGACAGCCCCCCTTCCGCCGCCGTCCAACGCTCTTACCGGACCTCCCGATCTGCGATGTGCCACTTCCGGTGCCTAGAGGCAGACTGTCACGAAGCTGGAAATGGCTTAGTTCCAGTCTCCTGAATGTAAACATGGAAGCGTTGTCACAACGTCACTTCCGGTTTACTCGGCTGCCAATGGCGCCAGTTAAAAAAAAATAAAGTATTCAGAATCGCCGTTTTTGGTGATCTGAATACTTTGAAGTGCAAACGAGAGATTGGAGGTCTTTTAGACCCCCGATCCTTCCATAAAGAGCAACTGTCACAAGGGATGTTTACATTCCTTGTGACAGCTTTAAAAGGGATCAAACTTTTTTTTCTTTAAAACACAATGCAAAAAAATTAAAATAAATCATAAAAAAAAAATTCAAGCGCCCCTGTCCCCGCGAGCTTGTGCAGCAAAGAAAACGCATACGCAAGTCGCGCTCGCATATGTAAACGGTGTTAAAACCACACAGGTTAGGTATCGCCACGATAGTCGGAGGAAGAGCAATAATTCCAGTACTAGACCTCCTCTGTAACTCTAACCTGGTAACCGTTTTTTTTTTTAAAAGAGTCACCTATGGAGATTTTCAGGTACCGTAGTTTGTCGCCACCCCACCCCAGCGGGAGATGGACATAAACACCAGGAACACCCCCCATTCTGCCGCAGGGACAAGGACGGCCTCCTTACCTTAGGAGGCAGATGTCCTGCCCAGATTCCGATCCCCCCTTCTCCTCCCTCCCCTGTCCAAGCCGAGTAGTGCTGGATGGCTGAGCTGGATGGTGAATGGCTGTTGGGTCTGTCAGTTTTACCCTGCTTATTCCACTGGCTGTGCCGCTCCTCCCTCCTCCTCCCTCTTGACCAATAAGATCCCTTCTCTTTTCGGCCAATCGGGAAACGGGTCTCATAACCCACTTCCTGATTGGCTGGGAGGAGAATTAGTGTGAGAATAGCAAATATTCATTTGCTATTATCACACAACTGGGGGAGCTCAGAGCGCAGTGCTCTGTGGCCTAAACCCACCCTTTTTTGAAGCCTATTAGAGCCTCTGGCTCTAATCACGTGCTTAAAAAACAAAATACCCCCACATTGGAATCCATGGTTCGGCGTCCTGTATGTAAAAAGGGTGGCGGGACACCCCTAAGGCCCTGTACACACGATCGAACATGTCTGCTGAAACATGTTTCAGCGGACTGATCCGACCGTGTGTACAGCCTAGAAGACAGGTTTTTCCAGCAGACAAGTTTTAAAGCATGCTTTAAAACTTGTCGGCTGGAAACCGGTCCGTCGGACATGTCCGCTGGTTAGTACACCTAACCAGCGGACAGATATCTCCCGCATGCGTCGAATGGATTCGACGCATGCGTGGAAGTATTTTACTTCCTGGTTTGGTGACGTGGCGACGTCAACGTCACCGCCACGTCACCGCGCTGTCTGTCCGCGGGGATTTCGGTTTGATGGTGTGTACAGCCATCAGACCGAAATCTCCGAGCGGACATGTCCGATGAAAACGGTCCGCTGACCGTTTTCATCAGACATGTTCGATGGTGTGTACGAGGCATAAGGGATGGGCCGCCACTGATTACAGTTATGTCTATATTCCCATCGCACACATTGCTGGATAACAAGGCTCAACTGTAATGGGTGCTGTAGCAATTACCAGCTGGACACTGGATATATCAAAGATCAATGCACTTGTTCGCCAGCGCACCATGGATCTTTAATTGCAGTCCAAAGCTTTTATTGCAGAGAGATCACATCACAAAAGAACAAGTACAATGTTTTGGAGCTGCGCAGGACCCCTTCTTCAGTCATGTGATGATCACATGCCTGACGAGGGAGTCCTGCGCGGCGGTGAAATGTTCTGTGATGTGATCTCTCTGCAATAAAAGCTTTGGACTGCAATTGAAGAGCCATTGTGTGCTGGCGAATATGATCTGTTTATTATAGTTGTTCTGCAGGTAGACTGCATTTGACTATACAGAGGTGAGGATTTTGAACCCAAAGCCCTTCTACCAAAAATGTGTCTTTCAGCGTGTTGTTCAGTAATATTGCAATTTTATTACTGTGTATTTTTCATCACTCATGTTTAATTTCTAGATGCATATTGACAGACAGACTAAAAAAGGGGGGATTGTAAGAATTAAAAATAACATTATACTTTAATGCAGTGTTGAGCCAATATGCGTATCCACTTCTTAGTGCTGACTCTGACAGTTTTAAGGGATTGCAAATTACCGATAAGGGACTTCTTCTTTTCTAGTAATTGGTTTAACCCTGGAGGTAAATTGCATTTGAAGACGTGCCCCTTGCCTGACCTGTTATTATGATCAGAAAATGTCTCCCACCTCCCTCTCCCAGAGTTCACGATGCCCAATTTACTGTATTTAATCACTTAGGGTTCAAAAGAGGAGTTAATTATTCCTAAATAACTCTGAATAGTTGTGTGCAACATCATAACTGTCACCTGTCGGATTTAATAACAAATACACACTCGCCCTAAGCAGAAACACATGGAGCTAATTGTGAGCGAGCTGACCTCTGTCTTTAGATCACTCTTCGGAGCTTAGCACAAGGGTTGGCGATTTAAATGTACCTTCTGGTTATAAGTTTCCCAGAGGAGTGCGTGTCAGAAGGCCAACATCCATTGATGAACGTGGCCGAAACTTCCAGCCTAATAGGAACAATACCGTTTTTAGGATATCCAAGGCAAGATTAATAATCTATTCCAAACAGAAACCTCACGAAACGAAAATAGATAATTTTTTAATGCAACCATTAGTTGCAGAGTCACAGATAGGTTGAGATGAGGTTATTCTTTTGATCTTGATATTATTAAGTTAAATGGCCACTCATCATAGCCAGGAGCCTGAATGATTATATGCAATTGTATAAACTGCTTTTTATTAATGTGTTACTGCGAATAAGACGTGTTTGTTTTTATCTGCATGTAAACATGTTATATCTAAGAGGTAAGTGTTCTGTAATGTGCAAATACAGTGCCTTGAAAAAGTATTCATACCCCTTCAAATTTTCAACATTTTGTAATGTTGCATCCAAAAAACATAAATGTATTTTATTGGGATTTTATGTAATAGACCAACACAAAGTGGCACATAATTGTGAAGTGGAAGGAAAATGATAAATGTTTTTTTAAAATGTTGTACAGATAAATACAGTTTCTCACAAAAGTGAGTACACCCCTCACATTTTTGTAAATATTTTATTATATATTTTCATGTGACAACACTGAAGAAATTATACTTTGCTACAATGTAAAGTAGTGAGTGTACAGCTTGTATAACAGTGTAAATTTGCTGTCCCCTCAAAATAACTCAACACACAGCCAAAAATGTCTAAATCTCTCACAACACAAATGAGTACAACCCAAAGTGAAATTGTCCAACTTGGGCCCAAAGTCTCAATATTTTGTGTGGCCACCATTATTTCCCAGCACTGCCTTTACCCTCTTGGGCATGGAGTTCACCAGAGCTTCACAGGTTGCCACTGGAGTCCTCTTTCACTCCTCTATGACGACATCACAAAGCTGGTGGGTGTTAGAAACAATGCACTCCTCCATCTTCCATTTGAGAATGTCCAACAGGTGCTCAATAGGGTTTAGGTCTGGAGACATGCTTGGCCAGTCCATCACCTTTGCCCTCAGCTTCTTTAGCAAGGCAGTGGTCATTTCTCTTGTGTTCATGAACGGACACAGCAGCATATTCTTGACAATAGGGTATTAGCCTTCTGTTAGGAAAGGACTAGGCAGAAACATGTTAAAGTGTTAAAACAACATTAAACTGTACAGTACCGCCCAGGGGGTGGTCCCTCTGAGTACAACCCCTCTCCCTGCATCTAGCAGCTCAGTTTTTTTTCTGCCTAGCATAGGATAAGGACCTGGCTCCCTGTGGGCCCATTGGTCTTGGAGATTTGTTCTACTTTTTTCTACTTTCTTCTACTTTTTGATCCGGAAATCTACTATCAACTGCCGACTGGGTGACAGGCTGGATATCCTAGATCCTTGTAGTCTCCCCAGTTCGGCCATCGAGCGTGTGCAGACCCTTAGCTACGCTCTGGGTCGGCCACAACATGCCCCATTGCTCCAAGGGTGGCCGGTAAACTACATGCTCCAAGGTACACCTATATCCGGGCTATTACTGTCTGTGTCACAGTGTGCCAGGGCCAGGGCCATCAGCCATGCTGTACTGCTCGGGGGATGGGTCTGTTAGCAATGCTTCTAGCAGTCCATGCAGGGACAAGTAAGTAAGGTTCCTCCTGTTTCGGCAGGATGGAACAGCTGGGCATTCCTGGGGGGCTCGACTAGGGGGTCTCTCACCCTCCTTTTCCTCTCTCCCTGTCCTTTCCCTCCTCCCCATGCTCTCTAAGCTGGTCCTGCTGTGTCCTTGAGCTGGGAGTCTGCCTGGGGGGTCTCTGTTCTCTGGCAGGGAGCTGCGCTGTGGGTCCGCTCTCCTAGGGGTGCTCTTCGGCTGCCGTGTGTGGGGGGGCCTCCGTTCAGGGGCCCCAGGTGTTGGCTGCCTATTTTTGTATGCCTCGTGTTTTTTCAGGTGTCCGGTCGCCATTTTGGCGGTGTCTGCCGCTATATTGCTGGTTCGCTCAGCGCTGGCTATTTTCTTGTAGCTTGTGCGCTCTTTTTACAGGGCCGGCCGATTGGCGGGCATTTTCTTGTGGATTTTGGCCTCTAGCGGTGGTATCGCTCTATGAACAGTGCGAAAAGCCTGAGACACACTTCAGGGAGAAAGTGAAATGTTTGGTTGTGCTGGGAGAGCACCTCAGGCGGGGTAGTGCGGACTGTAGCTGTACAGTGCCTGGCTCGGGTGGTGAGTCCTATGGGGGGCCCCTCTGCATCTGTAGCAGCTAGGAGGGTGGGCTGTGTACCTTGTCTTACGTCCCTAGGGGTGTCAGACGCATGGGTCAGCATGGCGTTGGAAGCTGATGCTTCCTCCCCAGACATACCTGTGTTAGCAACTGGTGCCCCTGTACCTGCTGTGTCTGTGGATGCTATGTCGGCAGTCCTGGAGGTATTTGTTGCCAGGGTGGAAGCGGTGTGCGGGCGAAAGGACTTTATGAAAGAGTGTTAAGAAGAAAGCCACTGTTGAAAGAAAACCATAAGAAGTCCCTGTTGCAGTTATTCGAGAAGCAATGTGGGGGACACAGCAAACATGTGGAAGAAGGTGCTTTGGTCAGAGGAGACCAAATTTTTTGGCCTAAAAGCAAAGGTCTATGTGTGGTGGAAAACTAACACTGCACATCACCCTGAACACACCATCCCCAAAGAGACATTGCAAGACCCTAATGCCGCGTACACACGATCATTTTTCGGCATGTAGAAAAAACTTTCCAACTTCATCATTAAAACGACGTAGCCCACACACCATTGTTTTAAAAAAATGCTCTAGCAAAGCGCGGTGACGTACAACACGTACGACGGGCACTATAAAGGGGAAGTTCCATGTGGATGACGCCACCCTTGGGGGTGCTTTAGCTGATTCTGTGTTAGTAAAAGACGATTCGCGCTTTTCTGTCTGTTACAGCGTCATGAATGTGCTTACTCCATTATGAACGGTAGTTTTACCAGAACGAGCGCTCCCATCTCAAAACTTGCTTCTGAGCATGCGCGGTTTTTTAACGTCGTTTTAGCCCACACACGATAATTTTTTACAACCCGAAAAACGACATTGTTTAAAATGTCGTTAAAAAATGCAGCATGCTCGGAAAAAAAAATTGTCGTTTTTCAGAACCCGAAAAATGTTGTGAAGCCCACACACGATCATTTTAAATTACATTTTTTTAAAACAACGTTTTTTTCATGCTGAAAAATGATCGTGTGTACAATTTACAATCACAGGCATGACTCCTAGAGGCAGAGGCATGATGAGATTTGTAGTTTCACCACAGCTGGAGGACCGAGATTGCCTACGCCTGATGGACGTGTTGTCGGATCGCCACACTGGACCACCAGGGAAGGGCAAACAAAAAAAAAAAGTCTGGGGAAAAAAAAAGTTTGAAAAAAAAAAAAAAAGCTTTAAAAAAAAGAAAAAAAAAATGCCAATCAGTGCCCACAAATGGGCACTGACTGGCAACATGGGTAAATCAGTGCCGCCCCACAGTGTCCATCAGTACCACCCCACAGTGTCCAGTGCCACCCCACAGTGCCCATCCATGCCCAGTGCCCACCTATTAGTGCCCATCTGTGCCACCCATAAGTATCCATAAGTGCCGCCCATGAGTGCCCATCTGTGCCGCCTATGAGTGCCCAGTGCCACCCATGAGTGCCCATCCGTGCTTCCCATGAGTGCCCATCAGTGCCGCCTATGTGTGCCCATCAGTGCTGCCTATGTGTGCCCATCAGTGCCGCATACCAGCGCCGCCAATCAGCGCCACCTCATCTGTGCCCGTCAGTAATACCTCATTGATGTCCATCAGTGCCATCTCATCAGTGCCGCCATATCAGTGCCCGTAATTATAAGAGAAAACTTATTTACAAAAAAATTAACAGAAAAAAATAAAAACGTAGGGCCAAATTCTCAAAAGAGATACGCAGACTTAACTCCATTTTTCTAAATTTACACGGCGCGTATATTTGCGCACGATCGTCAAAACGACTTAAGCAAAGATTTCCGTATTTTCAGCCGTACTTAAATTAGTTACACCTGCGCATTCCCGGGCGCAAATTACGCTAGGCTCGCCGCTGTTTTTGATAGGCAAAGATGCAAATGAGGGAGTTAGGGCGATTCTCAGAATTAAGTGTGTGTGCCGTATTTTCCGCCCTGTGCGTACCTGTTAGTTTTTCTGACTAAATTTCCACATTATAAAACCAGCCCTAATTTTACACATGCTGTGGAAGGGTTTGCTGAAGGTAGTGACTAGAGCAGGGGTGTCCAAACTTTTTTCAAAGAGGGCCAGATTTGATGAAGTGAACATCTGTGAGGGCCGACCATTTTGCATGACATTCTTTAAACCATTAAAATTAAATTCAAATTAACTAATACACGGCCCAACAAGAATTCTCATGCCTTTGTGGCTGTGTGTTGATTTGGATTTATTTGGATATAACGTATTTATCGGCGTATAACATGCACAGGCTTATAACACACACCTTCACTTTAAGAGGTGAAGTTTCAGGAAAAAAAAATATTTTAAATAAAGAACTGTGAAGCAAAATATGGGTCACTGCCCATCAATGCAGCCAAATCAGTGCCCATCTGCAGCCTCACCATTGCCATAAATGCAGCCTCATTATTGCCATGAATGCAGACTCACCATTGCAATGAATGCAGACTCACCATTGCCATGAATGCAGACTCACCATTGCCATGAATGCAGACTCACCATTAGCATGAATGCAGACTCACCAGTGCCATGAATGCAGACTCACCAGTGCCATGAATGCAGACTCACCATTGCCATGAATGCAGACTCACCATTGCCATGAATGCAGACTCACCATTGCCATGAATGCAGACTCACCATTGCCATGAATGCAGACTCACCATTGCCATGAATGCAGCCTCTGAATGCAGCATCACTATTGCCATGAATGCAGCCTCACCATTTCAATTAATGCAGCCCCACCATTGACATGAATGCAGCCTCTGAATGCGCTGCGCTCAGGGATTCGTTGGGGGCTACAAAAGAGATATATATATCGAAATTACCAGTGGGGCCGTATTAAACCGTAATGCGGGCCGCAATTGGCCCCCGGGCCTGACTTTGGACATGCCTGGACTAGAGGTTAGAGCTCTAGTTGTGAAGGTTTTTGTTTAAAAATGCCAGGACCAGCGATGATTTTGACGGCACTTGCTGCCTTACAGGCACAAAGGAGGAGGAGGAGGGCACAGAGGAGGAGGATGAGGGCATAGGCGCGTGTTTATCGGCCACGCCGTGATATTTGGCAAATGCCAGCTTATGAGGTGATTGGCAACTACCGATTTGATAGGGAGGCCATCCTGGAGATCACCCAACTCCTTCATGAGGATCTAATCGCCCCAACCCTACGTTCCCATGCCCTGACACCTCTTGAAAAAGTGATGGCAACCCTCCATTTTTTATCGAGTGGCTCATTCCAGCGAGCATCTGGAGGTGTGGCTGGGATGGTGCAGTCAACCATGAGCAAATGTCTACATCAGGTGGTCCCTGCCATACTGCGGCGCATGAGCAACCAGTTTGTCATGCCCACCCAGGAGGACCAGCGTGTGCAAGCAATGACAGACTTTTACAATATTGCTGGCTTTCCTAAGACCATCGGGGCGATTGACTGCACCCATGTGGCACTCCAGCCCCCCCATGATACTGAACACCTGTTCAGAAACAGGAAAGGCTGGCATTCGATCAATGTCCAGGTGATCGTAGATGCACATGGCCTCATCTGGCACGTTTGTGCCAAGTTTCCCGGCTCGTGCCATGATAGTTTCATCCTAAGGCAGACCAAGATCTACAGAGACTTTGAGATGAACGTGTATGGAGACAGCTGGCTGATTGGTGAGTGACATTGGTGTCAGGTATGCCCCCCCCATGATGCAGACATCACAAGGGGCACATGCATGACTAATATCCTCCTGTCTTTTCCCTTACAGGTGACTCAGGATATGCCTTGAGACCCCACCTGATGACCCCCTTTAGGAACCCCCAAACACCCGGAGAACGAAAATTCAATGAGGTGCACATCCAGACCCGGGCTATAGTAGAGCGGACTTTTGGCATGCTAAAGTCAAGATTCAGATGCCTTGACAAGACTGGGGGTACACTATTGTATTCCCCAGACTTTGTATGCCAAATTATTGGGGCATGTTGCATACTGCACAATTTTGCTTTAAGAAGGGGCATGCATGTGGAGATATGTCCTGACCTAACCCCCCACCCAGGCAATCCCCCCCCCCAAACCCCTCTACCCGGTCTGCTGAGGGCCAGGCAATCGGGAGACAACTGTCTGAAGGCATCTTTGCCCAGTAAATGGATCCTAATTATATTTTTTGTTTTTGATTTGCCCAGAACAAATCACAGAGATTATGTGACCTTTAAATCTTTATTTTGCAAAATAAATGCACATTACTTATATGCCAAAGAGAATGTTTATTTTTATTTACAAAACGCACATTAATTATCTCACAATGAGAATGCATGAATGCACGTCACTGTGGTCCCTAGCACAGACACATCACATGCACATCGAATTGGATTAGATCCAAGTACCCCCCCCCCCCCCTTTGGTACTTGGGAGCAGTAACGCCCCGCCACGGCTCCAATTATGTCACTGTGCATTCATACACCATTCAGGAACCTAGGATGACTTCTCCCTGGTCCTGGGGATCCCTACTCCACCAAAACTGAGGGTGACACCCTTATGTTTTCAGGAATGCCACCCCCCCACATTCACACATCATTCACACACATAAACCAAATCATAAGTACAGTGTAAAAAAAAAAAAAAGTACCCCTGCAAATTAGGGATGTTGCCGAGTGCTCCTTCTGGGCTGGGCACGGGCACGGCCACGGGGACGGCCACGGCCGACTGGGGGATCTTCACGGGGGGGGTCTGTGCAGGGGAGGGAGTATTTTCAGGGGGGGGGGGACTGTGCAGGGGAGGGAGTATTTTCAGGGGGGGGGGACTGTACAGGGGAGGGAGTATTTTCAGGGGGGGGGACTGTACAGGGGAGGAAGCAGCCTCCCCTGGTGTCTGTCCTCCTGCTGGCCTTCCCTCCAAGGCAACGGCTATCCTTGTCAGACAGGAAGTAATGTCAGCCGTATTGGCCTGCACAGCCCGGGTATTGGCCTGCACAGCCTGGGTGAGGGCAGTCACCTCCTGGGCCACACCTGTTGTGGCGTTCCTCAGGTCCCACAAACAGATGATGACCCCCACGGAGTTGGTGGCCACGTCACCCAGTGACTCCCTCATTGCACCCAGGCTGCGCTCCACCTTGCTCATTGTTTTTTGTATTGCAGACAGACTGCGGGTCTGCCGGACATTGTCCCTCAACAGACTGACCGGCAGACGCACCAACCCCCCCCCTGTTTTCAGGGGTCGGCATCCTACTTGCCCCTGAGGCTTGTGGCCTTGGAGGAGGAGTTGGAGTGAGCCATGGGTGCTGCTGCATGTTGGAGGAGGGTTGGAAGGGGCGACCCATGATGGTGGCCTGACTTCTGGGCGCCTGTGGGGTTCCCTCAGGGGATGATTCAAAGGTCATATCTTGGCCCATCATTATTTCCTGCCCAATCAGAATATTGTCATCTTCCTCCCCCTCATCCTCCTCCCACTCAACATCCAAATTAGGGGAGTTGTGGGCACTCCCCTCCCATGGCGAATCCTGCCCTTCTTGGGACTCTGCATGAGCCTGTCTTGGGGGTGGTGCAGCAGCCTGCCCTGATGGGCCAGCCACCTCCTGACCTGATGGGCCAGCCACCTCCTGGGCTGATGGGGCTGCCACCTCCTGGGCTGATGGGGCTGCCACCTCCTGGGCTGATGGGGCTGCCACCTCCTGGGCTGATGGGGCTGCCACCTCCTGGGCTGATGGGGCTGCCACCTCCTGGGCTGATGGGGCTGCAACCTCCTGGCCATCTGGGGAGGACACAAAACAATCACAGGTTGCTGGATCCATACACTTGGCACATCTTCCCTTCCCCCACCCACACATGCTAATCACCAGATAGAAATTCCAAAAAATTACCTGTCCTCATAAGAGGATCATTGTCAAAGCCAGGCAGGCCCACCACCTGCTGTGGGTGGAAACACTGGGCCACTGCCCATTCCTCCTCACTCATCCTGACTGGGCAGGGTCCCCCTCCTCCAGTGCCCCTGGTATGGGCATGCAGCGTTGCCAGCTTGTTCCGGGACACGCTCCTCAAGTCATTTTTTTTTTTTTTAACTCCAGCGATGGTCCTGGTCTCCCCCCCCCCCCCGCCGCATTGATCCGATCGGTGATCTTTTGAAGGATCTCCTTCCTCCTGGCCGGGGTGGTGGTGTGGCTCTCAGGGCCATGGAGAAATCGCCCAAATTTAATGACGCCCTGAGCAAGTATATGCTTCTCTGCCAGGGTAAAATTAAGCTTCCTGCGCTTGGGAGCCATGACAGACAACACCCAGCAACAGGGAACTCACCCAAAAAACAAACAACAATACACACACACAACAAAGAAAATACAAACAAGCCAAAATAAAAAATATACAGACAGCTACTATTAATTCGAAAACAAACAGGCAAAAAAGGAAAACAAAAAATATAAACAAAACCCCAAAAAAAATATTATCAAAAACAAACAGGCAAACAATCAAAACAAAGAACAAATTATCAAAAACAAACACCAACTATACCCTCCAACTCCACAAACACTTTTCTCACAAACCAATCTTACCAACAAACACTGACAAACGTTCAAAGCAGAAGCAACTTGCTTTAGGAAGGGAACACAGGGAAATACTTTTGCAATTGAAGTCTGTTTGACTGGGGCTATTTAGACACAGGGCGATCTTCAAACTAAGTACGCTTGGCCTTTTACCTATCTCACTGATTGCGCTGACCAAAGTTCTGCACATGCGCAGTGAGGTCCAGATTCGTGCGCGCATGCGCAGTACGGCCGGCACTTCATTTGCATGGGGTCACGGCTCATTACAATGAAGCACGCCCACTTCATTCCCACTTGCCATAACCACGCCTTACGCATTGAAACTTAAGTTAAGGATGGCGCAGTTTTGTGCGCAAATGCACTGAGAATACGGTACTTACGACACCAACTTAGGGCGCCGTAACTTAAATGACATAAGTTAGATAATCCTAAATTTACACATGTTTTTGAGAATTTGGCCCCTAATTTTTTTCAAAATTTTCAGTCTTTTTTTAGTTGTTGCGCAAAGAAAAAAATCGCAGAGGTGATCAAATACCACCAAAAGAAAGCTCTATTTGTGGGGAAAAAAGGACGCCAATTTTGTTTGGGTACAGTGTAGCATGACCGCGCAATTGCCATTCAAAGTGCGACAGTGCTGAAAGCTGAAAATTGGCTTGGGCGGCAAGGTGCGTAAGTGCCTGGTATGGAAGTGGTTAAATGTACTATATTGATGTATACAACTATGAAAGGTGCTTGTATCATTCTCCTGCAATCCTCTGCACAACAGCTGTCAGCCTAGGAGAGGGCAGACAACACTATGTCAGTGGGGATTTACTGCATGTAGACAGCAGTGCTGTCCATCTAAAGCTGAGCATACAAGTAACAATTACAGTAAAACCTTGGTTTGAGAGCGTTTTGCAAAACAAGCAACGTATTTTAATATTTAGTTGATATACAAGTGATGTCTTAATATACAAGTAGCGTCACATCACAACTGAGTATAAAAGAGAACATAGGCTCCTCTAAGTGCAGCAATATGGTTGTGAACAAGCACGAGTTACCTGTGTAAAACGCGTCAACATATGCGCCTGCAATTTCCTATGGCATGGTGACAATATTTATATCTTCTATCAAAGTTATCCCTCTGTGGTATGCGGCCAAATCTCCTTTTTTTCTCTTCATTGATTATTTACGGTAGTGAGCCGGGGCCAGCACCTGCAAGGATTGAGCAATATGGTTACATTTAACCACTTAAGGACCACCTCCTGCACATATACGTCGGCAGAATAGCACGGCTGGGCACAAGCACGTACCTGTTCGTCCTCTTTAAGTGCCCAGCCGTGGGTCGCAGGCGCGCGACCCGGTCTGAAGCTCCGTGACCGCGGGACCCAATCGCCGCCGGAGTCCTGCGATCGGTCCCTGGAGCTGAAGAACAGGGAGAGCTGTGTGTAAACACAGCTTCCCCACTCTTCACTGTGGCGCTGTCATTGATCGTCTGTTCCCTGATATAGGGAAAGGCGATCAATGATGTCACAAGTCCAGCCCCGCCCCCTACAGTTAGAAACATATATGAGGTCACACTTAACCCCTTCAGCGCCCCCTAGTGGTTAACTCCCAAACTGCAATTGTCATTTTCACAGTAAACAATGCATTTTTATAGCAATTTTTGCTGTGAAAATGACAGTGGTCCCAAAAATGTGTCAAAATTGTCTGATGTGTCCGCCATAATGTCGCAGTCACGAAAAAAATCGCTGATCGCCGCCATTAGTAGTAAAAAATGCTATAAAAAAAAATGCTATAAATTTTGCGCAAACAAATCGATAAACGCTTATTTTTTTTACCAAAAATAGGTAGAAGAATACGTATCGGCCTAAACTGAGGAAAAAATATTTTTTTTATATATATTGTTGGGGGATATTTATTATAGCAAAAAGTAAAAAATATTGATTTTTTTTCAAAATTGTCGCTCTATTTTTGTTTATAGCGCAAAAAATAAAAACCGCAGAGGTGATCAAATACCAACAAAAGAAAGCTCTATTTGTGGGAAAAAAAGGATGCCATTTTGTTTGGGAGCCACGTCGCACGACCGCGCAATTGTCAGTTAAAGCGATGCAGTGCCGAATCGCAAAAAGGGGCCAGGTCCTTTACCTGCATTTTGGTCCGGGTCTTAAGTGGTTAATGAAGGCACAACAATTAGCAACTCACATGGTTGATGATTAAAACAGGCACATTTAAGTATAAAGGTATCCGGGGTAAAGGTGTCCACATAGATCGCCCTCCTCACTGCCATCAATGTGGAGGCTTCCATTTGTGGATGGACATTTTATGGTTACACAACCCATCACATTGCTAGGATCTTTTTATTTGGACTATAAACTGAAGGACTTCGGAATGAATGGTTGTGGAACGAATCATCTGAGTTCCCTCTATTTCTTATGGGGAAATTTGCTTTGATATACAAGTACTTTGAATTACAAGCATGTTTCCGGAACAAATTATGCTCGCAATCCAAGGTTTTACCATAGTTTATACAATCTTACTTAGATCTACCTGTTTATGTAGAACTTCACTTTACACAGTTTTAATCAACCTAAACTAGCTTTTACAGAGATTATATAACTAAATTGTTACATGTATTGGCCACCTTTGCACTGAGAGCATCCTGATGGGAGGAGATAGCAGAGTGATGATCTTGTCAGTGTGCTGAAGCTGTCAGGCAGGGGCAGTTCCTAGATTTGGCTGTATTGTCTTAGGCCGCGTACACACGATCGGTCCATCAGATGAGAATGGTCTGATGGATCGTTTTCATCGGTCCAAACCGATCGTGTGTAGGCCCCATCGGTTAGTTAACCTTCGGTCAAAAAAATAGGAACTTGCTTTAAAATTGAACCGATGGACGCCTAACCGATAGGTCAAAACCAATCGTTAGTATGCAAAAGCATCGGTTAAAAACCCACGCATGCTCAGAATCAAGTCGACGCATGCTTGGAAGCATTGAACTTCGTTTTATTCAGCACGTCCTTATGTTTTACGTCACCGCGTTCTGACGCGATCAGTTCATTAACCGATGGTGTGTAGGCGCGATGGACCATCAGTCTGCTTCATCGATTAATCGATGACAACGGTCCTTCGGACCATTCTCATCAGATGGACTGATCATGTGTACGCGGCCTTAGATGTCGATAGAGAGGTCCATGACCTAGCTGTGCTCTCTGGCAGGGGGTAAGGCCTGGATCACAAGACTGGCTGAACAGGATTACAAATACTTTGGCAGGCAGTTTACATATATTCATTTCAACAGTGTAATTAGCGGTTTCCCTGGAGATCAACTTTAAACCAGAACTTGGTTGAATTTAGCACCATTCTCGTGTAGAAATAGAATGTAATTTACCTCACGCATTATGCTGTAGTTTGTCTGTCATATTAAACAGAGTGCTGGGGCTTACAGCTAAGCTTTCTAACCCAAATCCTGCTGATGTGAAGCATATAAGCAGCAGTTACACAATGGAAATTGGAATACACTAATCACATTTGCAAAATTAGTTACTGTAAGTGAAACTGTATTAAACATCAGGCTTGTATTTGTTCTCTGCAATCCTTTAATTGTAAAAGAGGAACGAGTCTCTTTAAATCCAGGCTCATGTAGCCTCCGCTAATGTATTCAGCTCGTGTTTCAGAGATATTATTTGAGTTTTAGGTGATTGCTTTGCATGAGAGATGTTTCTCGCCTGTCATGCAGCATCCTGCCAAATTGGGGCAGCGCCCATGCTTAGCATAATACAGCAGGAAGAAGGTCAGCACATATCAGAGCCTGGGCGCCAAGCCTGCTTTTATCCGGCATGTGCAGATATATTGTTATCTTCTAATACATGCTCAGACTTTGGAAGGTCATCACTGATTGGTGTTTACAAATGACAGGCTTTAAACCTTTCCATGGAAACACCTTGCTAGAAGCTCTCTTGATATATTTCTTCCAGTCGTCTTTATACCAGTAATGGTAAAAAATGGCATTATCAGAAAAAAACACCATTGAATTTCAACTCTCTATACAGCAGTTTGCGCCTTCGTTTTGGGGTAAGATAGGTATGTGTGTATGTATATATGTATGTATGTGTATATATATATATATATATATAGAGAGAAAGAGAAAGATCTATCTATCTATCTCTATCTCTCTCTCTTTCTCTCTCTCTCTCATATATATATATATATATATATATATAAATATATATATAGAGAGAGAGAGAGAGAGATATCTCTCTCTCTATTTATATATAGATATTTATATATATATATATATATATATATATATATATATATATATATACACAGTACATATTGTGTGTGTGTGTGTGTGTGTGTGTATATATATATACGTTGTACACTTTATTCTCAAAAGTATTGGGACACCTGCCTTTACACATCCCCTGTGACGACGTCTTTGTGAGACGAAACGATCGTCGGGAAGTTGACGCGCTGACGTCTTCACCCATAGGACGGGTGTCTGCTTGCCGGCCTGCTGTTTGTTTTTATACATGAGTTTATTCAGATGCTTTTGTGAGTATATCTGATTTTTTTACATTAAACTTTGTGCATACAATATTATGCTATGCAAGTATTTCTTCCCGTGGTACTGTACAAGATACCTGCTTTGAGTGAGGGCATCGTTTCCACTCGGTCGGATTACTTCCATCCATCCTCCAGCTGTCTAAATTGAGGAGATCGATTTTGGATCCATGCGTCCATCTTCCTTACAACCTATTCCAGTCCAGAGTGTGTTTGACTTCCAGGCATTATTAGCCTGCATTCTGGTAAGCAGGCTTGTACTTCTGGTGAAGGGACACGTGTGATATTGGTGCCATTAGGCTTTTCTTCACGTTTCTGTCATTGTGGAATCACTTTTGTTTGAAACATATCAGGACTTTCTTTTTTCTTTTTGCTGCCATTTAGTTGTTGGCAATTGGACTTTTATATTATTTAATATATAATCATGTGGGTACATTTACACTTATGCACTTTGATGCTATTTCCTGGTGCCTAGGATGGGCAGAGCTAGACTGGAACTCAGGAAAGTAGTTCTGTAACATGCTGATTAGGTGGAACCAAGAACAGAATAATACACATATATACACTATATTGTCAAAAGTATTGGGACACTGCCTTTACACGCACGTGAACTTTAATGGCATCCCATCCCGGATTCACAAAGAGTTACGCCGGCGTATCAGTAGATACGCCGACGTAACTCGGAATCTAAGCCCGTCGTATGTTTAAGTGTATGCTCAAACTGAGATACACTTAAACCTGCCTAAGATACGACGGCCTGCGCCGTCGTATCTTAGGGTGCAATATTTACGCTGGCCGCTAGGTGGCGCTTCCATTGAGTTTGGCGTAGAATATGCAAATTAGTAGATACGCCGATTCACGAACGTACGCTTGCCCGTCGCAGTAAAGATACGCCGTTTCCGTAAGAGATACGCAGCGGAAATATAAACACGCCCCCTAGGTGGTGTACCCAATGTTAAGTTTGTCCGTCGTTCCCGCGTCACAATTTGAAAATTTTTAAGTTTTTTGCGTAACTCATCCATGAATGGGGCTGTACGTAATTTACGTTCACATCGAAACCAATGACGTCCTTGCGACGTCATTTGGAGCAATGCACACTGGAATATTTTAAGGACGGTGCATGCGCAGTTCGTTCGGCGTGGGGACGCACTTCATTTAAATGATACACGCCCCCTACCCGCCGAATTTGAATTCCGCCGCGTGATTTACGCTACGCCGCCGCAACTTTACAGGCAAGTGCTTTGTGAATAAAGCACTTGCCTGAAAAACTTGTGGCGGCGTAACGTAAATCGGATACGTTACGCCGCCGTATAGATACTCCATTCTATGAGAATCTGGCCCTTAGTGTGGTATTTATATTGTTTATATTTAAGATAATTTCCACAGTTTTTATTTTCATGTTGGTTTACAGCACAGCTTTTCGTATTTTCTTTTGCCTTTACACACACTTTAATGGCATCCGTGTCATCATCCATAGGGTTCAATATTGAGTTGGCCCACCCTTTGCAGCTATAACAGCTTCAACTCTTCCGAGAAGGCTTTCCACAAGGTTTAGGAATGTGTCTATGGGAATGTTTGACCATTTTTCCAGAAGCGCATTTGTAGGGTCAGACACTGACGTTGGATGAGAAGGCTTGGCTTATCGTCTCCGCTCTAATTTATCCCAAAGGTTTTCGCATTGAGGTTAGGACTGTGCAGGCCAGTCAAGTTCCTCCACCCCAAACTCGCTCATCCATGTCTTTATGGACCTTGCTTTGTGCACTGGTGTGCAGTGATGTTCGATCGGGAAGGGGAAGGGGCCATCCCCAAATTGTTCCCACAAGGTTTGGAGCATGAACTTGTCCAAAATCTCTTGGTATGCTGATGCCTTAAAAGTTCCCTTCACTAGATCCAAGGGGGCAATTCCAACCCCTGAAAAACAACCCCACACCATAATCCCCCCTCCACCAAATGATTTGGTCCATACAGACATGGATAAGCAAGTTTGGGCTGGAGGAACTGGAGACCTCAACTAGATAGAACACCTTTGGGATACATTGGAGTGGAGACTGCGAGCCAGGTGTTCTCGCCCAACATCATTGCCTGACCTGACAAATTAGCTTTTGGAAGAATAGTCAACCATTGCCATAGACACGCTCCTAAACCTTGTAGACAGCCTTCCCAGAAGAGTTAAAGCTGTTATAGATGCAAAGGGTGGGCCAACTCAATATTGAACCCTAAGGACTAAGACTGGGATGCCATTAAAGTTCACGTGCGTGTAAAGGCAGTGTCCCAATACTTTTGACAATATAGTGTATATATGTGTATTATTCTGTTCTTAGTTCCACCTAATCAGCATGTTACAGAACTACTTTCCTGAGTTCCAGTCTAGCTCTGCCCATCCTAGGCACCAGGAAATAGCATCAAAGCAGCTTGTATCAAGCTTTAATCTGTTAGCTCTTTAATAGGCAAGTCACACAAAAGATATGAAATTAAATAAAAGCTCTTTTCCCTTTTCACATTTGTGTCTCACTTCCAGCTATGTCATCAAAACCTATATTTACAGAACTGACCCTTTTACTGTATCCATAGTTTAAGTGTGGCTATTGTGGTGTAAGTGTCTTGTCTACACTGACCTGTCATCATTGTAAAGTTGTTTAGAATAAAAATAAAATGTCTGTCAAGTACAAATTCAATGCTTCTCTCTGCCCTGAACCTCATACATGGATTATTTTTTGCTGGTGAAGTGGCACAAAGCAGTTATAGGCAGTCTTTGTTACATAGTTAGTCAGGTTGAAAAAAGACACAAGTCCATCCAGTTCAACCATAAAAAAAAACAAAGAAAATAAAAAAATATTGTACAATACCATACACCCAACTCCATACCCACAGTTGATCCAGAGGAAGGCAAAAAACCCCAGCAGAGCATGATCCAATTTCTTCCTGATACCCCAAGAGGCAATCAGATTTTCTCTGGATCAGCTTTACCTATAAATGTTAGTACTCAGTTATATTCTGTACATTTAGGAAAGAATCCAGACCTTTCTTAAAGCAATCTACTGCGCTGGTCAGAACCACCTCTGGAGGGAGTCTATTCCACATTCTCACAGCTCTTACTGTGAAGAAACCTTTCCATATTTGGAGATGAAATCTATTTTCCTCTAGACGTAAAGAGTGCCCCCTTGTCCTTGGGTGTTGACCGTAAAGTGAATAATTTAACACCAAGTTTACTATATGGACCCCTTATATAGTTGTACATGTGGATCATATCCCCCCTTATTCTCCTCTTCTTAAGAGTGAATACATTTAGTTCCTCTAATCGTTCCTTATAGCTGAGCTCCTCCATACCTCTTATCAGTTTTGTTGCCCTTCTCTGCACTTTCTCCAGTTCCCTGATATCCTTTTTGAGAACTGGTGCCCAAAACTGAACTGCATATTCCAGATGAGGTCTTACTAATGATTTGTACAGGGGCAATATGATATCTCTCTCTCTGGTGTCCATACCTCTCTTAATACAAGAAAAAACTTTGCTCACTTTGGAAACCGCAGCTTGGCATTGCATGTTATTTTTGAGCTTATGATCTACTAAGACCCCCAGATCCTTCTCCACTACAGATCTCCCCAGTTGTACTCCTCCTAGTATGTATAGTGCATGCATATTCTTATGCCACGTACACACAATCATTTTTCGGCATGAAAAAAACGTTGTTTATAAAAAATGTCATTTAAAATGGTGGTGTGTGGGATTCACATCATTTCTCGGCTTCTGAAAAACGACAAAAAAAATTCGAGCATGCTGCATTTTTTTAACAACGTTTTAAACTATGTCGTTTTTCGGGTTGTAAAAAATGATCGTGTGTGGGCTAAAACGACGTTAAAAACCCGCGCATGCTCAGAAGAAAGTTATGAGATGGGAGCGCTCGTTCTAGTAAAACTAACGTTCATAATGGAGTAAGCACATTCATCACGCTGTAACAGACAGAAAAGCGCAAATCGTCTTTTACTAACACGGAATCAGCTAAAGCAGCCCAAAGGGTGGCGTCATCCGCATGGAACTTCCCCTTTATAGTGCTGTCGTACGTGTTGTACGTCACCACGCTTTGCTAGAGCACTTTTTAAAAACGATGGTCTGTAGGCAACGTTGTTTTAATGATGAAGTTGGAAAAACGTTGTTTTTTCTAAATGCCGAAAAACATAGTTTTTTTTTTCATGACGAAAAATGATCTTGTGTACGCGGCATGAC
The DNA here is from genome assembly GCF_905171775.1 of Rana temporaria. Classification (NCBI taxonomy): domain Eukaryota; kingdom Metazoa; phylum Chordata; class Amphibia; order Anura; family Ranidae; genus Rana; species Rana temporaria. The sequence continues at coordinate 144,480,663 of NC_053489.1, forward strand.
CGTTATCATTTACTACATGCCTGGGATGTAGCTGTTTTGGGAAATGGTTAAATTGACAAGTTTAGTTCAGCTTTAAGCCTGTTTAATGTATAATCATTCTGGCAGTACATTTTCATAAAGTGAAAAAAAAAAAGCCCATCGACACAGGGCCTTGATTTTCTGGAAACTGGAGCACAGATTGTAAATGATGAGATGAACCACTTTCTGCCAGCAGTATAGCAAAATGACGGTGGCAAAAAGGGATCAGAATAAAAGAGCTGGCGCATGCACGCAGGGGCACGCAGCGCGGCGATCAGAGGTGCTGTGTGTCAGTCTGACACACCGCAACTCTGATCGTGGTATGAAGCCTCTGACAGATGACCAATCACAGCTGACCATCGCATGAACCAGGAAGTGCCGGTAAACTGCTTTCCTTGGTTTATGCTGACAGGGAGAGCCGATTGGCCACTCTCCCTGTCAGAGGGGAGGGTTTGTGCTAAAAATCAGCACATTGATTATCAGCACAGCCCCCATCAAAAGGTGCCCATCAGCTGCCAACCAGTGCCCATCATCTGCCAGCCTGTCCCCCTCTATAAAACCTATCAGTGTTTATAAAAGTGCAGATCAGTGCCCAAAAAAGTGCCAATCAGTGCCCCATCAGTAATGCCTGTCACTGTCCCATCAAAGTACCACTCAGTAATTCCTGTCAGTAGCTCCTCATCAGTGCTGCCTATCCAGTACCACTTATCGGTCAGTGCTGCCTATCTTTGCCCATCAGTTTTCTTTTTTTCAAAATTGTCGGTCTTTTTTTCGTTTATAGCTCAAAAATTTTAAACTGCAGAGGTGATCAAATATCATCAAAAGAAAGCTTTATTTGTGGGAAGAAAATTATAAACAGTTAGTTTGGGTACAGCGTTTCATGACCGCGCAATTGTCATTCAAAGTGCGACAGCGATGAAAGCTAAAATTTGTCCTGGGCAGGAAGGGGGGAAAGTCCCTGGTATTTTAGGGGTTAACTATGGGGGTCTTACACAGAGCTCTTTATATTTTTTTAAATATAAATGACATATATAGCAGTGGAAGGACAGAACATGGTCACTGAATGCAGGTGCACCTTGTATTTTACTGACTATGTAATATAGCTTCCTTGCTTCTTTTTTTGTGCTGCAGTTAGATATTTCACTTAAATCTGGAAAATCCCTTTAGGATTTTAAAGTATTTGTGCTGAAGTCATGAACATAAGATGGATGTTGTACTCGGTGTCAATGCACCTGTATATTTAGATTGTCTGAGTCATCCAAGGGTTGAGCATTGTGCTACACTCCGCTGAGCATGTTCACTGAAGTATTCAAAGGCAATTAATGTTGTAAGACTCTGCTCACTCCTATTCCGAGCTTTATTCTTCCATATCCAGGGGTCCCAAGTGAGGCTGCATGTATCAACTCTCTGCACATTCAGTGGAAAGATACCCATTCACTTTTCTTATCTTATAAATTATGGGATATAACTACATTGCAAAGTGATAAGAAATGGAGTTTGCAATTGCAAGTGTATTAATTTGAACAATACTTGTGCATTCTGTTAAGTAGGAGATCTTGACAGGTCTGTATTAGATATAGAATTCTGACATACACAGGATGAGGACACGGCTTGGTCCATGCATGGCTGCTTTGTGATGAATGGAAAATAGGGAATGTACACCAAGTAGCTCTATAAGAATATACGCTCTTACAGAACACCTTGGCTCGTTTAACACAAGCCGGGAAAGCAAGGCATTTTGCTAAATGTACCTTCTTGCCTTTTACATTTCCCTTGCTAATCTTTGGCAGCTGCACTGGGCCATTTTTTGTGATACGGCACTGTGTCGCTTTAACTGACAATTGCGTGGTCGTGCGGCACTGTACTTAAACAAAATTGACATCCTTCGTTTTCCCACAAATAGGTGGTATCTGATAACCTCTTCGGTTTTTATTTTTTGCGCTATAAACAAAAAAAAGAATATACATTTTTAAAATTAATATATATATATATATATATATATATATATATATATAGGGCCAGATTCTCAGAGACTTACGTCGGCGTATCAGTAGATACGCCGTCGTAAGTCCGAATCTGCGCCGTCGTAAATTTAAGCGTATTCTGGAAACCAGATACGCTTAAATTAGGCTAAGATACGAGCGGCGTAAGTCTCCTACGCCGTCATATCTTAGGGTGCATATTTACGCTGGCCGCTAGGTGGCGCTTCCGTTGAGCTCGGCGTAGAATATGCAAATGACTAGATATGCCGATTCACGAACGTACGTGCGCCCGTCGCAATTAGTTACACCGTTTACGTTAGAGATACACGGGCGTAAAGATAAAGCTGGTCTCTAGGTGGCGCATCCCATGCAAAGTATGGACGTCGGAACAAGCATATCTTTTTACGTCATTTGCGTAAGTCGTACGCGAATAGCGCTGTGCGTAAATTACGTTCACGTCACAGGCAGTGAGCCGACGTATCTTTGGGCGTAAATACAACGTGATACTGAGCATGCCAACGCATGCGCCGTTCGTTTGGCCATGCATCTACATGGGGTCAAGCCTCATTTAAATACAACACGCCCCCTACAGCGTACTTTGAATTACGCGCGCTTACGCCGGTCCATTTACGCTACGCCGCCGTAACTTAGGAGGCAAGTGCTTTGTGAATACAGCACTTGCCTCTCTAAGTTGCGGCGGCGTAGCATAAATGCGGTACGCTACGCCAGCGCAACGTAGATCGGCCGTACGTGAATCTAGGACATATTTTTTACTTTTATAAATATCCCCCCCAAAAAAAAATGTATTCATCAGTTTAGGCCAACATGTATTATTCTACATATTTTTGGTAAAAAACAATCGCAATAAGCGTATATTGGTTTGCGCAAAAGTTATAGCGTCTACAAAATAGGGGAAAGATTTATGCAATTTTTACAATTTTTTTTTTATTTTTATTTTTTTAATAGTAATAACGGCGATCAGCGATCTTTTAGCAGGATTGCAGTGAACATATCGGACACTTTTGACACTTTTCTGTGACCAGTGATCAGTGCTATAAAAGTGCACCGATTACTGTTTAAATGTCACTGGCAGGGAAGGGGTTAACACTAAGGGGTGATCAAGGGGTGTTTCTAATTGTGGGGGTGATGGGACTGACTGGAGGAGGAGAGAGATCGCTGTTCCTAATCACTAGGAACAGCAGATCTCTCTCTCCTCCCCTGTCAGAACGGGGATCTGTCTGTTTACATTGACAGATCCCCTGGCTCTCTTTCTCACGATTGCGGTTGGCTGGCGGTCATGGCGGCTGTCAGCCACGTGCATTCTGTCCCCTGCCGTGCAGCGGGTGCGCACCTGGTATGGCTTTTAAAGGTGCCAACATACACCTACGGCAATTTGGGAGAACGAGCCGACCTGCCGCAGTATAATGATGGTGGCTGTCGGCAAGTGGTTAAAGTAACCATGAGCAGTTCTGTGATTTGCTGGTAGGGGTGAGCAGGAGGAATGCACATATAAAGAAATACCGAAGATGCCTCAGTTCTAATAAAACCATTGAAAATGTTTCCTGTCTGATACTTGTTTATTTCCCCTTTTTATTTTTAACTGTGATAAACTCTTACATAAACCCACTGAAGTGACTAACCTTGGGTTATACACAGCAGTAAAACAAATCCTCCTACATGAGTTGTACATGTTTATCTGCTGTCTTCTCTCCTCTCCAGCCCTCAGTACACAGATTTAGAGTGCTTTCACACGTTTTTGCAGCGTTTTTCGGCCGCTAGCTGGGTGCTTTTAACCCCTGCTAGAGCGGCCTAAAAAGGGTTAAAAGCGCCTGCCTGCGGTTCTCCGGCGCTGCCCATTGATTGATTTCATTGGTCAGTGGAGCTTTAGGTGTATTCGACTCTACTAAAGCGCCACAAAGAAGCTGCTGGCAGGACATTTTTTGATGCCCTGCCAGCACTCAGGCTTTCACACTGTGATTGCAGTTGAGGCCTTTTTTCAGGCGATTTACAGGTGCTATTTTTAGCGCTAAAGCGCTGGAAAAACGCCTCCAGTGTGAAAGGGGTCTAATTGGAATTTCTCAGCTTCCAGGAAGCAGGGGGTGGGTATATGATATCACACACTGCACGGCAGAGTGTCTGAAATAATTTGACTCATGCAGATAGCACAGGAAAGAAAGAGCAGACAGGATCCATTTTTGTATGTGTTCCAGTGCGGTTTTGATGCAGTCCAGTGCATTTTTACCCCTTCTTTTTTTAACCTTAAATAAGGACATGTGTGTTCCACTGCAATTAGGTGTGTGCCGATGCGTTTTCGCGTATTTTTGATGCCTTTTACAGCATTCCAGTGCAGGAAAAATGCAGCATGTTTTACTTTTTTTTTATGGAACTAACAGGCCGGGCAAGGAGAGCATTATTCAGAGAAGCAGCCAAGAGGTCCATGGTAACTCTGGAGGATCTGCAGAGATCCACAGCTCATTTGGGAGAATCTGTCCACAGGACAACTATTAGTCGTACACTCCACAAATCTTGGCCCGGATTCACAAAGGATTTACGACGGCGTATCACCAGATACGCCGTCGTAAGTCCGAATGGAGGCGTCGTATCTCTGCGCCTGATTCAAAGAATACGCCTCACTGTTGCCAAGTTACGAGTGGCGTAAGTCTCCTACGCCGTCGTATCTTGGGGTGCATATTTACGCTGGCCGCTAGGGGCGCTTCCGTATATTTCTTCATCGAATATGCAAATTAGCTAGATACGCCGATTCACGAACGTACTTTCGCCCGGCATATTAAAATACGCTGTTTACGTAAGGCGTACGACCGGCGTAACTTTACCCCTCATAAAGCAGGGGTAAGTCATGTTAAGGTATGGACGTCGGAACAGCGTCGTATTTTACGTTGTTTGCGTAAGTTGTCCGTGAATGGGGATGGGCGTAGGTTACGTTCACGTCGACTAAACATTGAGCCGGCGTAACTTAGGGAGAACATTCAACGTGATACTGAGCATGCGCGCGCATGCATCGTTCGTTAGGCGCGTCATTTAGGTGGGGTCACAATTCATTTCCATACAACACGCCCCCTACCAGCCTACTTTGAATTACGCTGGCTTACGCCGGCCCATTTACGCTACGCCGCCGCAACTTACGGAGCAAGTGCTTTGTGAATACTGCACTTGCCTGTCTAAGTTGCGGCGGCGTAGCGTAAATAGTATACGCTGCGCCCGCACAAAGATACGCCCAGATACGTGAATCTGGCCCCTTGTCTTTAAGGAAGAGTGGCAATAAGAAAGCCATTGTCGAATGAAAGCCATAAGAAGCCAAATTTTCAGTTTGTGAGAAGCCACGTGGGGGACACAGCAAACATGGAAGAAGGTGCTCTGGTCAGATGAGAAATTGAACTTTTTGGCCTAAAAGAAAAACACTATGCCCCAGATCCACGAAGAAGTTACTTCTATTGATACGCCGCGTAACTTCTAGGATGCTCCGGCGTATCTTTGTTTTGTATCCACAAAACAAGATACGCCTGAAGCTGGGCTAGATCCGACTGACGTACGTCTTAGTACGCCGTCTTATCTACGGTGCATATTTACGCTGGCCGCTAGGTGGCGCTTCCGTTGATTTCCACGTTGAGTATGCAAATTAGCTACATACGCCAATCCATAAACGTACGTCCGCCCGACGCATTTTTTTACGCCGTTTACGTAAGGCTTTTTTCGGCGTAACGTTACCCCTGCTCTATGAGGCTACGCAATGTTAAGTATGGACGTCGGGCCAGCGTAGAATTTTCTGCCGTGTACATGGTTTGTGTAAAACGTTCGCGAATAGGGCTTTGCGTAGAATTACGTTCACGTCGAAAGCATTGGCTTGTTGCGGGTTAATTTCGAGCATGCGCACTGGGATACCCCCACGGACGGCGCATGCGCCGTTCAAAAAAAACTTCAATTACGTGGGGTTAATAGGAATTACCATAAAACACGCCCACATCTTATCCATTTGAATTGCGCGCCCTTACGCCGACACAGTTACACTACGCCGCCGTAACTTACGGCGCAAATTCTTTGTGGATACGGAAACTACGCTGTAAGTTACGGCGGTGTAGTGTATCTGAGATACGCTACGTCTGCCTTAAAGATAGGCAGCTCTTTGTGGATCCGGGCCTATGTGTGATGGAAAACTAACACTGCACATCACACTGAACACACCATCCCCACTGTGAAACATGGTGGTTGCAGCATCATGTTGTGGGGATGCTTTTGTTCAGGAGAGACAGGGAAGCTGGTCAGAGTTGTTGGGAAGATGGATGGAGCCAAATACAGGGGAATCTTAGAAGAAAATGTGTTAGTCTGCAAAAGACTTGAGATTGGAGTGGAGGTTTACCTTCCAGCAGGACAACGGTCCTAAACATACAGCCAGAGCATATTAATGTGCTAGCATGGCCCAGCCAAAGTTCAGACCTAAATCCAATTGAGACTCTGTGGCAATACTTGAAAATTGCAGTTCACCGACGCTCTCCATCCAAGCTGACGGAGGTTGAGCCATTTTGCAAAGAAGAATGGGAAAAAATTTTACTCTTTAGATGTGCAAAGCTGGTAGAGACAGACCCAAATATATGTGCAGCTGTAATTGTAGCAAAAGGCTGTTCTACAAAGTATTGACTCAGGGGAGCTGAATACAAATGTACCCCACACTTTTCACATATTTATTTGTAAACATTTTAGAAAACCATTTATCACTTTCCTTCCACTTCACAATTATTTGCCACTTTGTGTTGGTGTATCACATAAAATCCCAATAAAATACATGTTTTTGGTTGTAACATGACAAAATGTGGAAAATTTCAAGGGGTATGAATACTTTCCCAAGAGGCTGTACATGAAATTCATCACAGAGTGTGGATGATGTCCTGCCTTGCCCCAGACATTAAACATGCATCTGAGAGCTTTTAGGGCCCATTCACACCAGAATGCGGTGCCGGAAACCCACATGTCTAGTGTATTTCCCACACCCGGTGTCCAAAGCACTAGGTGTGCGATCTGCTGCAGGTGTCAATGTATTCCTAACGACATCCCAAACACAGATCGCAAGCACAGTGTGCTTGGCTGCAGCGGATGACATCGCAATTTCAATGAATGGACTGAAAATCGCATTGCAGTGAATCGCACAGGAATGCAGACTCTCATACTCTGATAACAGAATACATGGCACAGTTTGTGCTCCTGCATTGTGAAGCAAGTAACATTGAATGAAATAAATCCAGGTAACCGTACTAATTAGCAGTACTGTACTGAAATCTTAGCTCCATGATAAGCTGAAATAGTAAATTACTATGGAATATTAGATTTGTTAGTGATGTCTTTTATCTCCCAGCAGGATATTGTATATTATATAACTAATCATGAAATGGGCATTGTTATGGATCTCCCTTCTCCCAGAATCCATTTATCTCCATATTTGTAAATGTCCAGTCCCCTTCCTCCAGCGCTGTATTCGGTGTATAGAAATGTGCAGCTGAATCTTCTATTTCTTACATAAAGCATGCTTTCCATTGTTCTGTCATGCTGTCTATCTCAGTCGTTGCCAAATAAGAATTACACTTCTCAAACTCGAGAAACACAATGAAATTCAGCGGCTGGAAATGCGGATTACACATTGATTGCAGTCCAATAATAGTCTGCTTTCTCCCTGTTTTGGTCATAACATTTTATTTATTTATTTATTCCCCTCTCAATAGGATTGTCAACAGTCTATTTGTGTAAGACATGTGCTTATCTCTATAGAAGGTAAAAATCCAGCAGTACACAGTCGTTCCTACTAATACTGATGAGGACAATGTTAATTCTCCAGTAATCACTATGCCACACACACCCACTAGTGTCTGGCCTGTGGTAATAAGCTGGACAGCATCCTGTGCTTTGTACTGATTGCAGTTTAAACTGTAGAAAAATATCTTCATCAAGCAATCAATCACAGGAGCCGCTTCCTTGTTGTGCACTGATTTGCTGTACTGCGTCATTGTGTGATATTTTGTAAGAAAACAATGAAAAGCGCATTTGGGTGACTTACGGCACTGAAATTGAACTAGAAGTCCTAAATGGGCATTGTGTGTCTTACAGCAGATTGTGGGGTTCAGGCAATTCATGCTGTGCGATATTGGGGAGCCTGGGATCACCAGCCAGGCATGTAGGTAAAAGCAACACTTTATTTTCCAAACGTTAAACAAAAACAGCTTGCTTCCGCAAGGAAAATCTATACAAAACAACAACAAAAATGTAATTTCGGCTCACTGCCAGATAACTTGTCCCTTTACTGGGGTCTGGAAATGTAGCAAGAGCTCAACAGCAGGGTCTCAGTCACCAGAGAGTCCACAGTCCTTACAAAGCTAAGCCCTGCTCCACTGCACCTCACAGATACCTCACAGATACCTGTTGGCAGCTTCCCGCTCTTTTTAGCCATTTCCTGCAAGTGGGCTAACCCCTTTAGGACAGCATTCCCCGTAGTCCGTGTTGGAGGCTCGTTCCCACCTAAAATCTCTCTGAGCCTCTGAATTCTAGGTTCTATACCAGGACTTAATAAACCTGGTGAAACTTCAAGTTTTCTTTTTTTTTCTGGATCACCCAAAACCCCTCACCCTACATGGATGAGTATCCCTGAGTACTCAAAAACTATACTCTTGTTTGTTCCCTTTAAAGGGATCACAACCTTAACAGCGGCGGTATATACCTGTGTTCCAGGACCCACCCATTCCTGGCATCCTGTACAGCTGGTAACACTACACAGCTTTAAACCCCAACTTCAGGAAACCTAAAGACCCTCCCTTGCAGTGAGAGCCTCCTTTACCAAGTCCCCTAGACAGAAATGAACAGTTAATCCTTGCAGTGCAGTCGCAGCCCCACTGCTAGTAATGTCTTTTAGGTTTCCTGGAGCTCTGCTAGAACAAATGAGGGTGGCAAAAAAGGAGAAGATATGTGGGCAACACAGTGGCTAAGTGGTTAGCATTGACGCCCAGTAGCACTAGGGCACTAGGGTTGTCAGTTTGAATCCCAGCCACAGCACTACCTACTTGGAGTTTGCATGTTTTCCCTGTGCCTGTGTGGGTTTCCACTGGGTACTCCCCTTTTCTCCCACACTCCAAAGGCATGCTGGTAGGTTAATTGGCTCCTGTCTAAATTGGCCATAGTACAGTATGCGTATGTATGAATGGTTTCTTAGATTGTAAAGCTCCTTGAGGGCAGGGACTGATACAAAAGTGAGTGCACCCCTCACATTTTTGAAAATATTTTATTATATCTTTTCATGTGCCAACACTGAAGAAATGACACTTTGCTACAATGTATAGTAGTGAGTGTACAGCTTGTATAACAGTGTAAATTTGCTGTTCCCTCAAAATAACTCAACACACAGCCATTAAAGCGGGGGTTCACCCAAAAAAACATTTTTAACATTACATTCAGCCGAGTTGTCCTAATGACAATTGGCTGTTTTTTTTTTATTTTCCCCGTACATACCGTATTTTCACCGCCGCTTCCGGGTATGTCTTCTGCGGGACTGGGCATTCCTATCTGATTGACAGGCTTCTGACCGACGCATACTGTGCGTCACGAGTTGCCGAAAGAAGCTGAACGTCGGTGCGCAGGCGCCGTATAGAGCCGCACCGACGTTCGGCTTCTTTCGGCAACTCGTGACGCACTGTATGCGACGGTCGGAAGCCTGTCAATCAGATAGGAACGCCCAATCCCGCATAAGACATACCCGGAAGCGGCGGTGAAAATATGGTATGTCTTATGCGGGTACACGTGCTCAGCGTCATATCCAGAGGTTGTCTTTGGGAAATAGACATATGAGTGCTGTCAGCATTGCTGCACAGGTTGAAGGGGTGGGGAGTCGGCCTATCAGTGCTCAGACCGTGCACCACACACTGCATCAAATTGGTCTGCATTGCTGTTGTCCAAAAGGGAATCCTCTTCTAAAGATGATGCACAAGAAAGCCTGTAAACAGTTTGCTGAAGACAAGCAGGCTAATCACATGGATTACTGGAACCATGTCCTGTGGTCTGATGAGAGCAAGATGAACTTATTTGGTTCAGATGGTGTCAAGCGTGTGTTGCAGCAACCAGGTGAGTAGTACCAACGACGAGTGTGTCTTGCCTACAGTCAAGCATGGTGGTGGGAGTGTCATGGTCTGGGGCTGCATGAGTGCTCCCGGCACAGGGGAGCTACAGTTCATTGAGGGAACCATGAATGCCAACATGTACTGTGACATACTGTAACAGAGCATGATCCCCCTCCCTTCAGAGACTGGGCCGCAGTATTCCAACATAATAACAACAACCCCAAACACGCCTCCAAGACGACCACTGCCTTGCTAAAGAAGCTGAGGGTAAGGGTGATGGACTGGCCAAGCATGTCTCCAGACCTAAACCCTATTGAGCATCTCAAACAGAAGGTGGAGAAGTGCAAGGTCTCTTAACCACTTAAAGTGGATGTAACCCCCCAAATTTACAGAGGCTGTGTATGTCTACAAGCAGTGCACGAGATATGTAAATAACCTCTCACTCAAGCAAGGACTTTGGTTTTTATTTGGAAGTCTGTTGTATTTCACTGAACAATAAAAGATGATTGCTCAGAGCTGGATTACAGTGAGGAAAATAAGTATTTGAACACCGTGCTATTTTGCAAGTTCTCCCACTTGGAAATCATGGAGGGGTCTGAAATTGTTATCGTAGGTGCATGTCCACTGTGAGAGACATAATCAAAAAAAAAAATCCAGAAATCACAATGTATGATTTTTTAAACTATTTATTCGTATGATACAGCTGCAAATAAGTATTTGAACACCTGAGAAAATCAATGTTAATATTTGGTACAGTAGCCTTTGTTTGCAATTACAGAGGTCAAACGTTTCTTGTAGTTTTTCACCAGGTTTGCACACACTGGAGGAGGGATTTTGGCCCACTCCTCCACACAGATCTTCTCTAGATCAGTCAGGTTTCTGGGCTGTCGCTGAGAAACACAGAGTTTGAGCTCCCTCCAAAGATTCTCTATTGGGTTTAGGTCTGGAGACTGGCTAGGCAATGCCAGAACCTTGATATGCTTCTTACAGAGCCACTCCTTGGTTATCCTGGCTGTGTGCTTCGGGTCATTGTCATTTCGGAAGACCCAGCCTCGACCCATCTTCAAAGCTCTAACTGAGGGAAGGAGGTTGTTGCCCAAAATCTCGCAATACATGGCCCCGGTCATCCTCTCCTTAATACAGTGCAGTCGCCCTGTCCCATGTGCAGAAAAACACCCCCAAAGCATGATGCTACCACCCCCATGCTTCACAGTAGGGATGGTGTTCTTGGGATGGTACTCATCATTCTTCTTCCTCCAAACACGGTTAGTGGAATTATGACCAAAAAGTTATATTTTGGTCTCATCTGACCACATGACTTTCTCCCATGACTCCTCTGGATCATCCAAATGGTCATTGGCAAACTTAAGACGGGCCTTGACATGTGCTGGTTTAAGCAGGGGAACCTTCCGTGCCATGCATGATTTCAAACCATGACGTCTTAGTGTATTACCAACAGTAACCTTGGAAACGGTGGTCCCAGCTCTTTTCAGGTCATTGACCAGCTCCTCCCGTGTAGTCCTGGGCTGATTTCTCACCTTTCTTAGGATCATTGAGACCTCACGAGGTGAGATTTTGCATGGAGCCCCAGTCCGAGGGAGATTGACAGTCATGTTTAGCTTCTTCCATTTTCTAATGATTGCTCCAACAGTGGACCTTTTTTCACCAAGCTGCTTGGCAATTTCCCCGTAGCCCTTTCCAGCCTTGTGGAGGTGTACAATTTTGTCTCTAGTGTCTTTGGACAGCTCTTTGGTCTTGGCCATGTTAGTAGTTGGATTCTTACTGATTGTATGGGGTGGACAGGTGTATTTATGCAGCTAATGACCTCAAACAGGTGCATCTAATTTAGGATAATAAATGGAGTGGAGGTGGACATTTTAAAGGCAGACTAACAGGTCTTTGAGGGTCAGAATTCTAGCTGATAGACAGGTGTTCAAATACTTATTTGCAGCTGTATCATACAAATAAATGGTTAAAAAATCATACATTGTGATTTCTGGAATTTTTTTTTTGATTATGTCTCCCACAGTGGACATGCACCTACGATGACAATTTCAGACCCCTCCATGATTTCCAAGTGGGAAAACTTGCAAAATAGCAGGGTGTTCAAATACTTATTTTCCTCACTGTAACTCTGTGTGGCAAGACTGGGCACAGATGATAGGAAATCTTATACTGTACATTGTGACATCAAAAAAGAAAAAAAATAATTTTTGGGTTTACTTCCACTTTAAGGACCGCCTCCTGCACATATACGTCGGCAGAATGGCACGGCTGGGCACAGGCACATACATGTACGTCCTCTTTAAGTGCCCAGCCGTGGGTCGCGGGTGCGCGCCCGCGACCCGGTCTGAAGCTCCGTGGCCGCAGGACCCGATTGCCGCCAGAGTCCCGTGATCGGTCTCCGGAGCTGAAGAACAGGGAGAGCTGTGTGTAAACACAGCTTCCCCGTTCTTCACTGTGGCGCTGTCATTGATCGTCTGTTCCCTGATATAGGGAAAGGCGATCAATGACGTAACACGTCCAGCCCCGCCCCCTACAGTTAGAAACACATATGAGGTCACACTTAACCCCTTCAGCGCCCCCTAGTGGTTAACTCCCAAACTGCAATTGACATTTTCACAGTAAACAATGCATTTTTATAGATTTTTTTGCTGTGAAAATGACAATGTCCCAAAAATGTGTCAAAATTGTCCGATGTGTCCGCCATATTGTCGCAGTCACGAAAAAAATCGCTGATCGCCGCCATTAGTAGTAAAAAAAAAATTATTAATAAAAATGCAATAAAACTATCCCCTATTTTGTAAACGCTATAAATTTTGCGCAAACCAATTGATAAACGCTTATTGCAATTTTTTTTTACCAAAAATATGTACAAGAATACGTATCGGCCTAAACTGAGAAAAAAAAAAGTTTTTTTTATATCTTTGTTGGGGGATATTTATTATAGCAAAAAGTAAAAAATATTGTTATTTTTTTTCAAAATTGTCGCTCTATTTTTGTTTATAGCGCAAAAAATAAAAACCACAGAGGTGATAAAATACCACCAAAAGAAAGCTCTTTTTGTGGGAAAAAAAGTACGCCAATTATGTTTGGGAGCCACGTCGCACGACTGTGCAATTGTCAGTTAAAGCGACGCAGTCCCAAATCGTATAAACTGGCCAGGTCCTTTACCTGCGTAATGGTCCGGGTCTTAAAGCGGTTATCCACCGTAAAGTGGAGTCCCGCTGATCGGAACCCTCCCCCCCCTCCGGTGTCACATTTGACACCTTTCAGGGGGGAGGGGGGTGCAGATACCTGTCTAAAGACAGGTATTTGCACCCACTTCCGGTCCGGCATTCACGGGCAAAAGACGTGCATTCCGTCACATCCCGTGGCCCCCCCGTTGTGTGCTGGGAACACTCGGCTCCCAGCACACAGCGGGAGCCAATCGGCGGGCGCGGCGCGACTCGCGCATGCGCCGTAGGGAACCGGGCAGTGAAGCCGCAGCGCTTCACTTCCTGGTTCCCTCAGCGTGGATGGCGGGGGGAGCAGCAGAGAGACGAGCGATCGCTCGTCCTCTGCTGCGATCGGCGCTGGACTCCAGGACAGGTAAGTGTCCTTATATTAAAAGTCAGCAGCTGCAGTATTTGTAGCTGCTGGCTTTTAATATTTTTTTCCCATGGCACATCCGCTTTAAGTGGTTAACATCCACCAGCTCTGTGATGTTGTCATGGATGAGTGGAAGAGGACTCCAGTGGCAACCCGTAAAGCTCTGGTGAACTCCATGCTCAAGAGGGTTAAAGGGGTTGTAAAGGTTTGTTTTTTATTTTCTAAATAGGTTTCTTTAAGCTAGTGCATTGTTGGTTCACTTACCTTTTCCTTCGATTTTCCCTTCTAAATGTTTTTTTTCTTTGTCTGAATTTCTCACTTCCCGTTCCTCCTCAGTAAGCTGTTCTGGCTGACTAACCACCGCTTTGATGATGCTGGCAAGCTTACTGAGGAGAAACAGGAAGTGAGAAATTCAGACAAATAAAAAAAACATTTAGAAGGGAAATGGAAGGAAAAGGTTAGTGAACCAACAATGCACTAGCTTAAAGGAACCTATTTAGAAAATAAAAAACAAACCTTTACAACCCCTTTAAGGCAGTGCTGGAAAATAATGGTGGCCACACAAAATATTGACACTTTGGGACCAATTTGGACATTTTCACTTAGGAGTGTACTTACTTTTGTTGCCAGCGGTTTAGATATTAATGGCTGTGTGTTCAGTTATTTTGAGGAGACAGCAAATTTACACTGTTATACAAGCTGTACACTACTTTACATTGTAGCAAAATGTAATTTCTTCACTGCTGTCACATGAAAAGATATAATAAAATATTTAGAAAATGTAAGGGGTGTACTCACTTTTGTGAGATACTGTATATATATAAAAGCGTAGTGTAAATTGGCAGCGCTATTTAAGTATCTGTAATAAATACATCCTCGCCAAGAACAAGAGGCAGGAAGATATTTGCTGGTTCTCAATGAGTTATAAAGGGATTCTGAGATTCTTGCCAGATGGAGACAGGAGGGCAAACACTTTGCTCCTGAACAGCTTGCTTGTTATTTTCAGGCTTTCTAAGCTAATACTTATACAACCATTTAAGTACACCTGTCACAGTGTGCAACTACTCTACTGCACCCAGAAAGGAAAAGCTGGCATTTGTAGGTGCACATGCATGCACATGTCTGCTGCAGTGATCAGGGTACCCCAAATCACAGGGAACTCTCATATGGAGTTTTTGACAATTTTTATTAGTGTTAAGCGATTGCCCCATTCTCTCGTTTCCCTCACCTTTCTATTGGCCATTGTTTTAATGAGTGACTTAACTATCTAAGCCCAGGTTCACACTGGGTACGATTTGCTTCGATTTGAGATGCGATTTCACTTGTGAAATCGCATCTCAAATCGGCGGCATTTGCCGGCAATTGTCGGCAATGCCACTGTCCTAATCGGTGCGACGCCGCATCTGCGGCGCTGCACCGATTTCAAAAAGTAGTTCCTGTACTACTTTTTGCGATTTAGGGCCGCGATTTACATAGACATCTGTGGAGAAACCTGCACAGATGTCTCTTAAATCGCGGCCGAAATTGGGACTGCCAGCGGGAGTGAAATCGTGCAAGTTCAGCTGAACTCGCACGGCTTCACTCCCGCAGCCCAGTGTGAACCAGGGCTAAGAGGAAGGTAGGTATAGGTTGAAGAAGGTGGGCTAAATGTCAGTACTAATAAACTATTGAAGTTTACATTTGAGAGTGCCCTGGGATTTGGGGGAGGACCCGGGAACTAGAGAAGACCTTTATCTGTTGGCACCTGTGGGTATCCGTTGTTGTATTCTGGAGCCAGAAGACTAATTATACACCAATAAAGGCGTAAAGAAATCTGGTTCCATTTTTTTTAATTTGTATTTTATTTTTATGTGAAGCTGTTTATGGCTAAAATAGTTTTTTTCTCTTCATTGAGTCTTTCATCATTTTGACTAATATTACAGTATAATATAATTTCACTCGGTGTGCATAAAGTTTGAATATCTGTTTGCACCATTTAGCCAAACAACAGAAGCAAATTAAATAAATTGCACTGCTCTTTTCATCTACATATGCTGGATATATCCAAAAACAAAAGAACCTAAATAAGCAATAAAGGTATTAAATAAATAAAAATGCTTGATACCAATATCATTAGAATGTGACAAAATGTGCCAGTGCCTGAATTCAAGTGCAATTCGTGACTCCATGAAAATAATACCGTATTCATTAAACATTCAACAAGAAAGTCCATTGTGATAAGCAAGTGCAAAGTTTTCATTGAAAGAATTGATTGGTGTATAGATTTTTTCAATGAAAACTTCGCACTTGCTTACCAAAATGGTCTTTCATGTTTGAATGTTTAATGGGTATTCATTTCATGGAGTCACAAATTGCACTTTAATTCTGGCACTGGCACATTTTACTTTATTATATTACCCTATATACTCGTGTATAAGCCGAGTTTTTCAGCACATTTTTTGGTGCTGAAAATGCCCCCCTCGGCTTATACTCGAGTCTACTTTCTGCACCTGATCTCCCGGAATTTGGGGACCCGGTATCGGCTGGCCTTAGGTCCCCTGGACCCCAAACTTGACACACATATAGCCCTACTCTTCCTCTACAAGTTTGTTGTCCGGGGGACTTAGGACCGGGGAGCACCAATTTTTCAAAGTCGGGCACCTCTTCTATAGACTCCCATGTTAATCGGTAATTTCTCCAGTAACTTTGGGAACCCGGTATTGGCCGGCCGTAGGTCCCCTGGACCCGAAACTTGGCACACATGTTCTCCTCTACAAGTGTGCAAAGTTTGCTGTTTGGGGGACCTACGGTCGGGGAGCACCGATTTTTCAAAGCAGGGCACCCTTTCTAAATACTCCCAGGTTAAAACGTAAGTCTAGTCATGGACACAGTGAGGCATGGGCACAGTGAGGCATGGACACAGTGAGGCATGGACACAGTGAAGTATACACATGGACACAGTGAGGCATGCAGATGGACACTCTATGGTGGCTTATACTCGAGTCAATAAGTTTTCCCAGTTTTTGTGGTAAAATTAGGTGCCTCGGCTTATATTCGGGTCGGCTTATACTCGAGTACATACGGTTTATGATATTTGTATCAAAAATGTGTATTTATTTAATACCTTTATTACTTATTTAGGTTCTTTTGTTTTGGATATATCCGACATGTAGATGTAAAAAGAGCAGTGCAATTTATTTAATTTGTCTCTTACAAATCGCTGTTTGCATTGAGAGAGTGCAGCTGCCCTGAGCTTGTTGCTAATTAACATTACGCAGGTGTTCTAATATTAGCTTGATCAGCGTCCAAGAGGATTGCTGTCCTCGCCAAGATGATTGTCTGGAGCCCATAGCATAAGACAGTTGGTCTTCAATGGGTTCCTGCTAGCCTGACTAAATGGCACTATGCCACCTTCAGGTTACTGACTATACTGCAGCCTCCACTTGCCTACAGGCCGATACATGACAATGCACAATATGAGGATGGAACGTACTTACACCTGTGCACAGGGGCGTACCTAGAGCATTTGGCACCCGGGGCGGATCCAATATCTGGCACCCCCCCCACACGTTAAAATGTAAAAACACCCCACTGTGCCCCCTGCATACCTCTGCATCCTTCAATATCTTTTTGTTACTACTGTGTACCCCTCTCCACAACTGCACCTCTGGACCCCTTTACATTACACAGCCCCCTGCATCACTGGACCCCTTTACATTACACAGCCCCCTGCATCACTGCACCCCTTTTACATTACACAGCACCCTGCATCACTGGACCCCTTTACATTACACAGCACCCTGCATCACCGCACCCCTTTTACATTACACAGCCGCCTGCACCTCTGCACCCCTTTACATCACATAGCCCCCTGCACCTCTGGACCCTTTTACACTACACAGCCCTCTGCACCCCTTTACATTACACAGCACCCTGCACCTCTGGACCCTTTTACATTACACGGCCACCTGCACCTCTGGACCCCTTTACATTACACAGCACCCTGCATCACTGCACCCCTTTTACATAACACAGCACCCTGCATCACTGGACCCCTTTACATTACACAGCACCCTGCATCACTGCACCCCTTTTACATTACACAGCCGCCTGCACCTCTGCACCCCTTTACATCACATAGCCCCCTGCACCTCTGGACCCCTTTACATTACACAGCACCCTGCATCACTGGCCCCCTTTACATCTCATAGCCCCCTGCACCTCTGGACCCTTTTACATTACACAACACCCTGCATCACTGCACCCCTTTTACATTACACAGCCACCTGCACCTCTGGTCATGTCAGCTAAAAAAAAAAAAAAAAATTTTTTTTTTTTTAAATCGGGATGGTGTCACCCCTCTAGTGGGTGTCACCCGGTGCGGCCCGCACCCCCCTAGCAACGCCACTGCCTGTGCATCTTGGAAAAAAAGTACACATGCTTTTTTGGTGCCAAAGAATTGAAAAATGCATGGCAATGCATGAAAAATGTGCTAAATAACTCCCGAAAAATGTGTGAACATGCAGATGCATAAGTGTGCACCTAGGCTCATTGTAAACAGAAGGTATCTAAAATGCTATTGCTCCAATGTGTTGGTAGTTTTCATGTGAAAAGTGACTTTGATTCTATCAGAACATGGGCTTACAGTTCATTACATATTGCATTCTTTTTTTGGAAATGTTTGATTTGTACCATAGCCTATCTTGGATATTATCTGAGCTAGCTAACATTAGCTGTATGCAGTCTTTGTGATCACATTGAGTGTCATCCTGTTAGACGGCGTTCAGAGTTGGATTTTCTTTCCTCTTGACCATTTGGTAGAGGTAATTAAATGTATACGGCATACCTCTGAGACAAACTTTCATTTTAGACTGGGCCACTTGCTCTTTCACCCCCTTCCTCTTCTTATTGTCACTAGAGTGGGGAAGAAGCATTGACAGAGGCTACCATTTCGTCTCTCCGACACTCAAGGGCAGCGAGACACATTTTACATTGCGAAGAGGATGATGAGAAGAGGAGGGGAAGCGGTGACCCCTTGACACCCCACTTCTTCTCTTCTCGATTGTTTACTATATCACACAACATGCATTCACAGACTCTGGTATCAATGCATTACTATGGCAACATGGCATAAGCATAGGGGAGATCAGGGAGAATTTCACAAATGGGGCACTTTTCTTAAATTCTGTTTCAGTAGCAGCAGTTAAAGTGAAGGTTAGAAGGGTTTGCATTGAGTTTGGCACCTAATTAAAAATCTGCAAAAGGCGCCATATGACCCAGGGCAAGCTTTAGAGGATGCCAACCTAATGCATGTGTATAAAGTGGACTCTGAAGAGATACAATACACCATATCTGTTGTTTATGTGTATGTTATTATCATTGTGATGGTGTATGTTGGTGATAAGTCGTTCTTTCCCCCGTGACTCTGTGATCATGCACCTGTCGTAGGAAGCTGATGAAACTCTACATTTGTTGTCGGCATGTGTTTGCAGGACTGCAGATTGAAATAGCACAATGATTCTGTGTTGTAGCTGGTTGGGAAACATTTGCTTGGCTCTTTTACCATGCCTCTATCTGCTATCATATTTAGGCATTTATTTTATTGAATGCAACTATCAGGAATCAAGTACTCACCGAGACCGAACTGCCGAGGGTGGTTCACCTTTACGACCAAGCGCGCCCGCCCACTGAGTTTTGGAACAGGTGGCGGAAGCACAAGGCGGTACCGGTGCCAGTGGAGAAGCGTTGACCGGTGACGGTTGTAGATGACAGGTGCTTCTGGGTGACTGCAGACGGAAACAGGAACAAACGATACTGAAGCCGGATAACCGGTACTGAAAGAGTCCAAGAAACAAACTGGAAAGTCCGGGGTGCAAGCCAAGGTTCGGGGAGCAGAGAAGACAGCAGATCCGGGTCACAAGCCAAGAGGTTCAAGGGCAGGAGAAACAACAACAGAGTCCAGGTCACAAGCCGAGGTCGGGGTCAGAAGAGTTCAATAGAGTGGTGAAGCAATCCGAGGTCAGGTTCCAGGTGAGAGGTGAGTCGAACGGAATTCCAACAGGAAATGGTTTCCAGAGACACAGGTTCAGGAAGTAGCTGACGATAAACCAGCAACCTGTCTACTGACAGGAGCTGGTTTAAATAGGGCGGTCACGCTGGTGATTGGCCCCGAGAGGTCACATGCGTATGCGCACACGCCTAAAGTGCCCAGTTAGCCGCCGGGAAGCCAATCTACTACGCTGGTGTGTTAAAGGAGGAAGTACAGCGCTTTGGCCCTGACAGTGCCCCCCCCCAAGGGGCGGACTCCGGACGCCTAAACTGGCCATCAACTCCGGATGCTCCTGGTGAAAAACACGAATTAGCTGAGGGGCATGCACATTTCTTGAAGGTTCCCATGAGTTGTCTTCTGGAGGGTAGCCCCTCCATTTGATCAGGTATTGGAGTTGTCTCCCCTTTTTTCTACAGCTCAAAATGGCCTCGACCTCAAACTCCTCTTCTCCATCAATCTCCACTGGTGGTGCAGGAAGAGCTGCCCTTCCCTGAAAAGGGTCGGGGATGGTAGGTTTTAGGAGGGAGGCATGAAAAACCGGGTGGATTCTATAAGAGTTGGGTAATGAAAGTTCAAAAGCTACTTCGTTGATCTTGCGTTTGATTCTAAACGGGCCAATGAATCTCGGACCTAGCTTCCGGGCAGGAACTGGTAACTTCAAATTAGCCGCGGAGAGCCAGACCTCTTCCCCAATTTCAAAAGAGGGACAGTCCTTCCTTCCCTTATCATAGAATTTCTTATAATCCTCTTGGGCTTGCTGCATTACATCCCTGAGTTTTCGAAAGTTAGACTGTAAGGTGGTTATACGTTCCTGGGCAGCTGGGACAGGTATCTCCGGGAGAGGGTCTGGCAGGAAGGCCGGGTGAAAACCGCAATTAGCCCAAAAGGGTGTTTGGTTGGTGGTAGTGTGAACAGAATTATTGTAGGCAAACTCCGCGGTGGGCAATAGAGATGACCAATCATCTTGGGAGGCAGAACAAAAACATCTGAGGTATTGTTCAAGAGTTTGGTTCGTCCTTTCCGTTTGCCCGTTGCTTTGCGGGTGGTAGGCCGATGACAAACATGTTTTGACTTCCAGGGATCTGAAAAGCTCTCTCCAAAATTTAGAGGTAAATTGGACCCCTCTGTCTGAGACAATGGTTTTGGGGACCCCGTAAAGCCTAACGATTTCTTTGAAGAAAATTTTCGCCGTTTCGGCAGCAGAAGGGGTTCCAACCATGGGTAGAAAATGTGCCATTTTAGACAGGCGATCCACGACTACCAGGATTGTCGTGAAGCCCTCCGATGGAGGTAAATCTACGATGAAATCTAGAGCAATATCAGCCCACGGACGTTCTGGAACTGGCAGAGGCTTAAGTAACCCCCAGGTCTTGGTTTTAGGACCCTTGTTGCGTTGACAGATTGCACATGAAGAAATGTAAGTTTTACAGTCTTGTTTCCATTTTGGCCACCAAAAATAACGGGAAAGTAGTTCAGAGGTCTTCCTTGCCCCAAAATGACCGGCTAACTTACGGTCGTGGAAGGTGCTCAGAACTGATTGCCTGATCTCGGTGGGAACGTAGATCCTGTCTTGAAGCCAAAATAAGCCATCGCGCTCCTTTAGTGACGATGATACTGGGTCCGAGATTTGTCTGGATGCAATTTTGATGGAATTTAACAGATCAGTTTCAGAAACCAAGAGAAAATTCCGGGAAGGCAGGATGGTACTTGGTTCCGCTGTGCAAGGAGTCTCTGGGAACATCCTGGAAAGTGCGTCCGCCTTTCCATTTTTCGAACCAGGCCTATAAGTAATATGGAAATTAAATCGTAAAAAAAAAAGAGCCCATCGAGCTTGTCTAGGTCTCAAACGTTTTGCGGAGCGCAAGTACTCGAGATTTTTATGGTCCGTAAAAATTATAATCGGGTGAATTGCTCCTTCTAACAAGTACCTCCACTCCTCGAGGGCAAATTTGATAGCGAGGAGTTCTCTGTCCCCTACGTCATAATTCTTCTCTGGAGTTGTTAGTTTCCTGGAGGCAAAGGCCACGGGATGGAGTAGGGACTTTAACCCTTGCCTTTGTGAAAGAATGGCTCCTAGGGCTGTCTCAGAGGCATCCACTTCCAAAGTAAAGGGCAACTTTGGATCAGGGTGCCGTAAGACAGGTGCTGAAGAAAAAATCTTTTTTAGTTTCTCAAAAGCTTCCTGAGCCTCCTGCGACCAGTGAAAATGGCTGCCTTGGTGGGTAAGTTTGGTGATAGGAATCACGATGGCAGAAAACCCGACAATAAATCGCCGGTAGAAATTGGCGAAGCCAATAAACCGCTGCACTGCCTTCTTATCCACTGGTGTCGGCCAGTCTAAGATGGCTTTGATCTTCTGGGGATCCATGGCAACCCCGCCGGTGGAGATGACAAAACCTAGAAACTGTATCGTCGTTCTTTCAAATTCGCATTTTTCGGCTTTCAAAAATAATTTGTGTTTCCTGAGGATAGTAAGAACTTTCTTGACGTGGTGCCTATGAAGCTCAAGAGAAGGGGAAAAAATGAGGATGTCGTCCAGGTATACAACTAAAAAATCGTCCAAATACTCACGAAAGATATCATTGACCAGATGTTGAAAGGTGGCCGGGGCATTGCAGAGCCCGAATGGCATGACGAGATATTCAAAATGACCGAACCGTGACCTGAAGGCGGTCTTCCATTCATCCCCGACTCGGATTCTAACAAGATTGTAGGCACCCCTCAGATCCAATTTGGAAAACACCTGGGCATCTCGAAATCTCTGAAAAAGCTCTGGTATGAGAGGCAACGGGTACCTATTTTTGATGGTGATCCGGTTAAGTTCTCTGTAGTCGATACAGGGTCGTAACGAGCCGTCTTTCTTTTGAACGAAAAAGATACCTGCCCCCGCTGGAGAAGAAGAAGGTCGGATAAAGTTCTTTTGTAAGTTTTCGTCGATGTATTCCTTAAGAGCCGCAAGCTCGGTTTCAGATAACGGGAAGATGCGGCCGAAAGGTATTTCAGAGCCAGGTAAGAGATCAATCGGGCAATCATAAGGCCGATGGGGAGGGAGAGAGTCAGCCTGCTGTTTATCAAAAACGTCTTTAAATTCATGGTAAACAGAGGGGACGTGAGGTGGAAGTTCAGGTGAGGTTACCACAGTTGAACAGGTGGCTACCGTGGGTGCGCAGCAGTTTTGGGCACAAAAGGAAGATGTAAAGTTGACCTCTTTCTTCAGCCAATCGATGCAAGGTTGATGTGTTTGCAACCAGGGGAGTCCTAAAATAATAGGAAAAAGCGGTGAAGGAATGAGATCTAGTCGTAGAAATTCCTGATGACCTGAATCGGTAATGGCTAGAAGAGGCACAGTTTCCTGTGAGACTAGTCCCGATTTAGGAAGAGAGCCATCGGCCAAATGTATTTGCAGGCGTTGATCCTTATTGCGAAGGGGTATGTGGAGTTTAAGGGCTAAATTGGAGTCCAGAAAATTACTGCATGCACCTGAATCAAGGATGGCCGGGAGGCGGATGGTCTTTTCCGTTAGCTGTAAAGAGACGAAGAGTACAAGATGAGTCTGAGAACTATTTGAGACATGAAGGTTGAAAACGGGTTGAATCGGGACCTTACTCGGTCTTATGGGGCAGGTGCGAAGAAAATGACCGGTGGCACCGCAATACAGACACAAGTTATTCTGGCGTCTACGCAGTCTTTCCTCACTGGTGAGAGGGGTTCGAACCAGTCCGAGTTGCATGGGTTCCGGGTCTGGAAGACTGCCATGTTGAGGAGCCACAGGAGGGGATGCAGCTGGAACTATCCTGGGTGGAACCCAAGCAGGGCGTGAAGTCTGGAAGCGCTCAGTGCGTCGTTCTCGTAAACGTCGGTCCAGCTGGGTGGCGGACTGGATCAAGGCCTCTAACGAAGCGGGAGCCTCGGTTCTTGCCAACTCATCCTTGAGAGTTTCTGAGAGTCCCTGGCGGAATTGGTATTTTAGTGCTGCGTCATTCCAGCCGGTGTCAGCTGACCATTTGCGGAATTCCGCGGTATAATCCTCTACCGGACGCCTCCCCTGGGTTAGATTATGGAGGACGGTCTCAGCAGAAGCCATACGCTGCGGGTCATCATATAACTGAGCCATATGATCAAAGAAAGAGTCCAGTGAATCTAGGATCGGACTTCGTTTTTCCATTAGGCTGTGCGCCCAAGCCTGGGGTTCTTCGGACAAGAGGGAAATAACAAATCCAACTTTCACGGCCTCGGAGAAAAAAGTTCTAGGCTGGAGGTCTAAGTATAAAGTACACGCGTTTTTGAACGCCCGGTATTTTCGGCGTTCGCCAGAAAAACGCTCCGGAGGAGGGACCCGAGGTTCCGGGTGGATCAATCCGACAGCTGAACTGGGAATGGACTGTGATGAGGAAGTCCCGACAGCAGATGCAGCAGGTGGGGGTGCTACCCCAGGAGACCCAGTGAACTGTTGTAGACGGCCATCGACTTGGACATATCCCTCCTGAAGTTTCTGCACCGCCTCGGTAAGCGCGGACACCTGCTGGCAAAGTGTCTCGAAAGGTGAACGCACCCTGTCGGTCTCGGACATTTTTTTGTTTTTGGCTGGTTTATACTATCAAGAATCAAGTACTCACCGAGACCGAACTGCCGAGGGTGGTTCACCTTTACGACCAAGCGCGCCCGCCCACTGAGTTTTGGAACAGGTGGCGGAAGCACAAGGCGGTACCGGTGCCAGTGGAGAAGCGTTGACCGGTGACGGTTGTAGATGACAGGTGCTTCTGGGTGACTGCAGACGGAAACAGGAACAAACGATACTGAAGCCGGATAACCGGTACTGAAAGAGTCCAAGAAACAAACTGGAAAGTCCGGGGTGCAAGCCAAGGTTCGGGGAGCAGAGAAGACAGCAGATCCGGGTCACAAGCCAAGAGGTTCAAGGGCAGGAGAAACAACAACAGAGTCCAGGTCACAAGCCGAGGTCGGGGTCAGAAGAGTTCAATAGAGTGGTGAAGCAATCCGAGGTCAGGTTCCAGGTGAGAGGTGAGTCGAACGGAATTCCAACAGGAAATGGTTTCCAGAGACACAGGTTCAGGAAGTAGCTGACGATAAACCAGCAACCTGTCTACTGACAGGAGCTGGTTTAAATAGGGCGGTCACGCTGGTGATTGGCCCCGAGAGGTCACATGCGTATGCGCACACGCCTAAAGTGCCCAGTTAGCCGCCGGGAAGCCAATCTACTACGCTGGTGTGTTAAAGGAGGAAGTACAGCGCTTTGGCCCTGACAGCAACCAATCACTTCAATTACAGATGCAGAATTTAGAATAACATGGCCTTGGCTTGCGCACTGGGCACTGCAGCAACTATCACTGTTCCATGGATGTAACCTTAGGTTTGATGTTGACATAATAAAGAAATTGCAGTGCAATCTAATGCCTCGTACACATGGCCGGGATTTCTGACAGGAAATCTGCGATGAGAGCTTTTGGCTGGGAATCCCGACCGTGTGTATGCTCCATCGCAGTTTTTCCGACAGGAACGTCCAGCAAAAAAAAGAGAACTGGCTCTCTTTTTTCGCGTCAGGATTCCCGATGGAATTTTTCCCGTCGGAAATCCCGGCCATGTGTACGGGACATAATTGCCTCTCCTGCCCCTCTTACATCATGCCATAAAAAAAAAAAAGGGGGTTCCATTTAATTTTTATGTTATTGTTTTTTTAATAGGTTCACCCGGAAGTAAACCTGCCACAAATTTGGAAGACTATGCAAACCTGGACTTTTATTGTAAAAGTCACACTTGGAGGTATAGAACATTTGTTGCATGTGCAAGTTGATCAAAATGTCCTGTATTTGTATGTATAATGTCTGTATGGACAGTTCCATCTAGTGGTCAAAGTACAGTATACTTTCTGAACTATCTCAATGAGAAAACTGTATTGCATTTTGACTACCAAATGGAGCAAACGATACAGGCATTTATCTCTTAGAAAAAATACGGGACATTTCGCTCAACTTGCATGATGCGTCTGACGTTTGTGCAACATATGTTTTATAGACCTCTTAGTCCAGTGGTTATCAACCCTGTCCTCGGGGCCCAATAATGCCTCATACACATGATCAGGCTTTTGCCCGACCAAACTCGCATCGAAATCCTGACGGAATTCAATCGGAGAAAAAGAGAACATGTTCTCTATGTAAACTCCGATGGAAAAATTCCGATGGGCTCTCACACATGGTTGGAATTTCTGAAGGAAAAAGTCTGTCTGACTTTTTCCATCGGAAATTCCGATCGTGTGTACGAGGCATAACAGGTCAAGTTTGCAAGATAACTGAAAGGTGATATTGTTTGCTGCTCAGTGATTGCAGTATTCTGGTCTGCATCTCCCCAAGGTAATACATAAAACCTGGCCTGTTAGTGGGTGGGCCCTGGGGACAGGGTTGATGACCACTGCCTTATACTGTTCTCTAATCTCTTCTTGCCTCTGAAGGCTTTCGTTTTACACTGGGATGTGTTGAGCGGCCTCACTGACCTGTAAGGAAGCTTGTGAATCAGGAGGCCACACAGTTAAGTTTGACATTACAGGATAAGTGAATATATGTACCTTATTTATCTTCCTATAACGCGCCCCGGCGCACCCCCAACCTAGAAGGAAAATTCCTGGGAAAAAAAAAAAATACTTACAGTTTGGATGCCCCTCGTCGGTGTCTTGCCCGGCGTCCATCGGCGGCCTTGTTCGGTCCAGCGTCCTTCTACGGCCATCGTGGTGTCCTCCCCGCTGTGTTTTTCAGCCGATCCCCGCTTCCCGCGCTGTGTTTGAACCACTCCGCCGACATATACCGAGCGCAGTACACTCGGGTATACTCGGGCAGGCTCGGCTCCTCTCGCGGAAAGGATGTACAGGATGCACAGGCCGAGCCTGCCCGACTATATCCGAGTGTACTGCGCTCGGTATATGTTGGCGGAGTGGTTCAAACACAGCGCGGAAAGCGGGTATCGGCGTATATAGCGCACCCACTTTTTTGCCCTGATTTTAAGGGAAAAAAAGTGTGCGGTATACACCGATAAATATGGTATATATCTCTGGATATACTGATCTTTTTCAAATGCATCATTTTTTTTTTCATTTTGTGCCTAGTTTTTTACAGGTGGTGCTTTAATGAAGAGGTTTCAAGCTTCATTGCTAGGCAGGCTGATTGTCCAAAGTAATGCCCGCATTTGATCCTGAGCCTCCAATGATTGAAATCCAGTGCATGAAAGAGGTAGGTCAGGGGGGCAGTAAGTCTGAATAGGAATGTGCAGTGAAATCAGAGCAATTTCAGTACAGATGAGAAATCTCTACAATTGTGCAAGATTGAAGGGGAGACTGGAGTTTGGCTTTAAAAATTGCATGTTAATTTAGCGTTAGAACATGCACAGTGTTGTGAAATCCAGCTTCCCGTTTGTGGTTTAAATTCACTTAATCAATCTCAGTTTCTCTAGCCAATATTCTTGTTTTTTTTTTTTCTTTCTTTTTGTGATCTAAGCTATGAAAATTGCTAATGAAATTGCTAATGTAGTAGATGGAGCGGTGAGACCATTAATTGTAGCGGGACATTTCAGATGGAATACTGCTAATCTCCTCTTTGCATACTAAACCGTTGAAGTGGGTTTCTAGCTTATAACATTTTGTTTTCAACCAACTTCAAACAACTCCAAAGTACCAGAATTCCTGTGTACATGTGTCATTAAATAAATTAAGTTATAACGAGGTGTGTAATGAATTACTTATCGGGGACCAATTTCTTTGGTTAAATGCATGCTCACATCTGTATCCAGCTGCTACTATTCATATTACCTCCATGTCATATCTATCCAAAAATGAACAAAGCATTGGTAGTGACAAGTTGTTCCTCTGGACTGCGCATGCACGACTTTTGAAATGCTTCATTCTGAGAGGCCTAGATGGAATAAGGCTTACCATACATTATACAATGCAACGCTTACGCAAACAACGTAAATTTAAAAATTTCGACGCGGGAACGACGGCCATACTTAGCATTGGTTGCCCCCTCATATAGCAGGGGCAACTTTACGTGGCGCAAATCTAACGTAAACGTTGTAACTTCACTGCGTCGACCACACGTACGTTCGGGAATTCGCGTATTTTGCTAATTTGCATACTCGACGGGGGAAAACGACGGAGGCGACACCTAGCGGCAAAAAAAAAATTGCATTTAAGATCCGACAGCCTAAGAGCCTTACGCCTGTCGGATCTAATGGATATCTATGCGTAACTGATTCTAAGAATCAGTCGCATAGATACGACGGCCCAGATTAGGACTTACGACGGCGTACATTGCGTTGCACCGTCGTAAGCCCTTTAAGGATCTGGGCCGAAAAGTTTAAAACTTAAGACTTTTTCCTAACTCACCTTGTCGCCGCCGCAGGTTCTCTGTCAGGCAGATACCAATCTTCCCCCATCCCGGCGGGGTCTGCCTGCCAACCTTCAGGGGTAAAAGACTCCTACCAGGACTTTTAGCGTATAGAGCGAAAGTGCTGGACCCTAGAGAGACATTACAGGCGACACCTCGTCCATGAGGTCCAGATACCATCCAGTTTTGGCGTAATATAATTAAGCGTCTTGAATGGACCCACAGTGTAGCTCTCTACCCTCATAGGGCTTCTTAGGCAGAGCTTTCTTCAGCACATTTTTCTCACGTCCAACACCTTAGACACTGGTGAAAAAACTATGGTACTTCTCTGATGGGAGGGGTTATATGGAGGGGAACTGTCTTTGGTTGTGCCAGTGTCCAATCACCTCTGGTGACCATACAACCCAATATGTAATGATTTAAGGCTCTGTGTCCCATGGTGTACGATATACATACAATACATTTTTATACTATCATTAGTAGCAGAAATATTAGTTTTGCCTCATAAAACAATGTTGGTGTACTTTTTATTGCAGATATGTTGGCTTTTTTATTGCCCCTGGAACAACTGAGTACTGTCCATGAAACTTTTTTTATTTGTACTAACATCAAAATTTTCAGGACAAGCTTCCCCTGGCAATCCATGCTAAACTTCCTTTGTGACCTTTTTGAAAGCCACAGACTTTAACAAAATGTATTCTTACACCACCGACGTTCATATTTATTTTAATGCATTTATTCTTTAGCATGGCACACTTGAAATGTCAGACTCGCTCCTCTAGTACATGGCAGTCACATAGGAAATGACCACCGATTTGTCTTGTCATGAACAAGTGGACAAAAGGCGATGTCACTCTTCGGATTCCACAGTGACAATCTCATCCGTTCAAGAAGTGAAATTACCTAAATGCCAGAGATTTACTGTAGCTTGAATAATAGTATTTCAAAGTAGGTTCTCTCTGAGGAATATTTTAAATCACAATTTAAAAAAAAAAAAGTGTTGTACATGTACAGTGCATTGAAAAAGTATTCATACCCCTTGACATTTTCCACATTTTGTCATGTTACAACCAAAAATATAAATATATTTTATTGGGATTTTATGTGATAGTCCAACACAAAGTAGCACTTAATTGTGAAGTGGAAGGAAAATGATAAATGGTTTTCCATTTTTTTTTTTTTACAAATAAATATGTGAAAAGTGTGGCGTGCATTTGTATTCAGCCCTCTTTACTCTGATACCCATAACTAAAATCTAGTGGAACCAATTGCCTTCAGAAGTCACCTAATTAGTAAATAGAGTCCACCTGTGTGTAATTGAATCTCAGTATAAATGCAGCTGTTCCGTTAAGCCCTCCGAGGTTTGTTAGAGAACCTTAGTGAACAAACAGCATCATGAAGGCCAAGGAACACATCAGACAGATCAGGGATGAAGTTGTGGAGAAGTGTAAAGCAGGGTTAGGCTATAAAAAAATATATCCCAAGCTTTGAACATCTCAGAGAGCACGGTTCAATTCATCAATCGAAAATGGAAAGAATATGGCACAACTGCAAACCTACCAAGACATGGCCGTCCACCTAAACTGACAGGCCGGGCAAGGAGAGCATTTATCAGAGAAGCAGCCAAGGGATCCATGGTAACTCTGGAGGATCTGCAGAGATCCACAGCTCAGGTGGGAGAATCTGTCCACAGTACAACTATTAGGCCTCGTACACACCACAGGACATGTCCGATGAAAACGGTCCGCGGACCGTTTTCATTGGACATGTCCGCTCGGAGATTTCGGTCTGATGGCTGTACACACCATCAAACCAAAAGCCCCACGGACAGAGAACGCGGTGACGTAGACGACACCGACGTTCTCTATCGTGCGAGTTCAATGCTTCCACACATGCGTCGAATCAATTTGACGCATTCGCGGGATTTCGATCCGCTGGTTAGACGTACTAACCAGCGGATATGTCCGACGGACAGCTCTCCAGCGGACAAGTTTCTTAGCATGCTAAGAAACTTTTGTCCGCTGGAAATCTGTCCGCTAGCCTGTACAAACGATCGGATCTGTCCTCTGAAACTGGTCCACGGACCAATTTCAGCGGACATGTCCGGTCGTGTGTACGAGGCCTCAGTCGTGCACTTCACAAATCTGGCCTTTATGGAAGAGTGGCAAGAAGAAAGCCATTGTTGAAACAAAGCCATAAGTCCTGTTTTCAATTTGTGAGAAGCCATGTGGGGGACACAACAAACATGTGGAAGAAGGTGCTCTGGTCAAATGAGACCAAAATTTTGATTTTTAGTCTAAAAGCAAAACGTTATGTGTGCCGGAAAACTAACACTGCACATCACCCTGAACACATCATCCCCACCGTGAAACATGGTGGTTGCAGCATCATGTTGTGGGGATGCTTTATTTCAGAAGGGACAGGGAAGCTGGACAGAGTTGATGGGAAAATGGATGGAGCCAAATACAGGGAAAATCTGTTAGTCTGCAAAAGACTTGAGACTGGGACGGAGGTTCACCGTCCAGCAGGACAACAACCCTAAACATACAGCCAGAGCTACAATGAAATGGTTTAGATCAAGGCATATTAATGTGTTAGAATGGCCCAGTCAAAGTCCAGACCTAAATCCAATTGAGAATATGTGGCAAGACTTGAAAATTGCTGTTCACAGATGCTTTCCATCCAATCTGACAGAGCTTGAGTTATTTTGCAAAGAATGGGCAAACGTTTTACTCTCTAGGTGTGCAAAGCTGGTAGAGACATCACCAAAAAGACTTGCAGCTTTAGAGGGGAAGTCCAACCAAAGCTCGTTTGGCTGGGCTTCTCCTATGGAACACAGGAGTGCAGTTTGTTTTGCACTCCTGTGACCCATTTTCAGCAGAGAGCTGACTGAAGTCCGCACTCTTCTGATGTCACGTACATCAGTCCATGAGCCATGTCTTCCTGACAATGGAAGTCTGGATCCGCCAGGTGCCAGGACTGACACCCGTCTCAGCCTCTCAGCTCGCCGCTGAGAGCCTGTGACAGTGGCTTCACCACCTCCACAGCTCAGCGCTCCATTTAGCATGGAGGGAGATGAGCAGAAATCTGTGACTGGCAGTTTTCAGCTCTCATGGAGCTCTGAAAACGGAGTGATTGGCGATTATCCGATCGCTTGGCTTTCATTGCAGAGGCGCTGGGGGACAGATGCAGCATCAGGACAGATTACCATGTTGGTAAAAAAATAAAATAAACCCATTCTTCTCTTTTAATTGCAGCGAAAGGTGGTTCTACAAGTATTGGCTGAATACAAATGCACACCACACTTTTCACATATTTATTTAAAAAAAATTTTTTAAATCATTTATCATTTTCCTTCCACTTCACAATTATGTTCCACTTTGTGTTGGTCTATCACATAAAATCCCAATAAAATACATTTAAGTTTTTAGTTGTAACATGACAAAATGTGGAAAATGTCAAGGGGTATGAATACTTTTTCAAGGCACTGTAGGTGACAAACACTGTTTGGGGCTAGATTGAAATAATCTGTGATGTCGTCATACATTTTGCAAGCAGTTTTGCAGACAGTCCATCTGTAAACCCATATATTTACCCAGTAAAGTGACTGGCCTCTCATACACAGAGATTATACATATCCTCCTACATAAGTTGTACCTGTTTATCTGTAGCCCTCTCTTCTCTATATCCATACAAAGTGCCACATTTACACCGAATCTCTCAGCTCTGAAAAGCTGGGGGTGGGTAGCTAATGTTACACTCAGTGAGGAGAGCTGAGCAGAGGGAAGGGACACACCCCCCTTCAGACACCACACAGGAACAGAGCTGAGGCTGTCAATCACCGGCTTGGCCCTCCCTTGTCACCTTTATTTTTTTGGTGTCAGGAAATCTCTTTAAAAGTGACTCATACAGATAGCAGAGGAACAAGGAAACAGATGCTGAAAATGGCACCTAGGTGAATGACTTACTTAAACTGGAAAGTGCAAAGTCTGGTGCAGCTGTCCACGATAGTCAATCAGCTTCTAACATCAGCTTGTTCAATTAAAGTGATTGTAAAGGTAGAAGGTTTTCTGTCCTAATGCCTTCTATACATTAAGATCAAAAACCTTCTGTGTGCAGCAGCCCCCCTAATACTTACCTGAGGTCCATCTAGATCCAGCGATGTTGCAGGAGTGTGTCAGCTGCCCTGGACTCCCCTCCTCATTGGCTGAGACAGCAGTGTGGCACCATTGGCTCCCACTACTGTCCGGTTCAATGTTTTTATTAACGTTTTCACATTAGATATAAAAACAATAACAAAGATATTCAAATAATATATCTAATTTGCATAATCCAGAGTGCTCGTTTTGCCAATCAAAAGACAATGTGTACATTATTTTTCATAAAAGGGGAGGCAGAAGACATAAGGCCCCTGGCCCCACATCAACTGGAGAAGCAGCTGGCTCTCGCTACTGTCAGCCAAAGTCAGTCAGCCAATGAGGAGATAAAGGGGGTGTGATCACGGCTCCGTGTCTGAATGGACATCGGGAGCTGCGACTTGGCTTGGCTCAGGTGCCCCCATAGTAAGCTGCTTGCTGTGGGGGCACTCAACAGGAGGGAGGGGCCAGGAATACCGAAGAGGGACCCAAGAAGAGGAGGATCTGGGCTGCTCTGCAAATACACTGCACAGAGCAGGTAAGTATGGCATGTTTGTTATATTTTAACTAGGAACAAAAAATGAGACTTTACAATTTTTTTTGACAATAAAACCTGGAAGATGATTGGTTTCTATGCAGAGCTGCACCACACTTTTCAGTCTCCTGTTTTAGCAAATCAACCCCTTATGCCGTGTACACACGATTGGAAATTTTGACAAGAAAAGTCCGATGTGAGCTTTTGGTCAGACATTCCGACCGTGTGTATGTTCCATCTGACTTTTGCTGTCGGAATTTCCGCCAATAAAAGATTGAGAGCAGGTCTGACAGAAAAAGTTCCTATCGGAAATTCCCATCGTCTGTATGCAATTCCGACGTGCAAAAAAACACGCATGCTCAGAATCAAGCATAAGAGCCGAACTGCCTTTTGAACTTCATTGATCTCGGCTCGTCGTACGTCTTGTACGTCACCGCGTTCTTGACGGTCGGAATTTCCAAAAAGATTTGTGTGACCGTGTGTATGCAACACAAGTTTGAGCCAACATTCCGTCACAAAAAATCAACGGTTTTCTTGTCGGAATTTTCGATCGTGTGTACGCGGCATTAGTGCTCTGGATTGAGACAAGTACACACTATAGAGGCATATGTTTTTTTTATATTTCACGTCTGAGGTTTACAAGCACTTTAATTTTCATTTGACTCCAAGGGCCTGATGTTTTGGGACAGAATCGTTCTTACAGCTTGCAATGTCAAACCATAATACAGTGCACATATTTACCTTTTTTTATAGAAAACTTGGGACATTTCATTATATATTTGTGCAAGGCCAGCCTTGCTGTTAACCACACACACGTTTTTTTATTGGCAACCCACATTGTTATTCTTCTTTAGCACATAGATGACATAGACTTCTAATTTCAGTGACAGCTTCTTTCCTGGCTGCAGGCAACTCTACCAGTTTAATGGTCTGTGTAGGAGAGCACAGAGGGGCAGCATTACGTATGGGAAACAACTTCTAAAAATCTTTGCTTATACCGCCACTGTCTCTGTCCTAACAACCTTACTTTTATCAAGGGACTGCTGTCAACAATGCTCGAGGGAGAGGGATATGTGAGCCTACTCAGAACTCAGATGAATCTCCCAGCGTTGATCACCTTCTTGGTACTTGACTTACTGCAGTTTCTCTCCGGAAAACAGCAACCCTGCTAATTCACATGTGTCACTATACTTTGTACTTGGGGCTCCAGGTCCTGGGAACACAGCCCTACATAACAAATACCAACTGTGACAGCAAAATCCAAACTGACTGCTATATCCACCTCCAACCTGTCCACGTCTCAGTTCAAGTACAACTAAAGGGAAGACTTTCTTTTTTTTTTCTTTTTTCTTTTAACATTACATTAAGCCGAGTTGTCCTAATGACAATCGGCTGTTTTTTTTAAAGCGGGAGTTCACCCAAAAATCTATTTTCTGCAGTTAGATCCAGCATACTGCTGACAGCTGCAGTATGCTGGTCTTTTTTTTTTTTTTTGGTACTTATCGTTTTAGCAGTATTTCTTCTATGGCTCCGAGCGGGGATTACTTCCTGGTATAGGCGTTCCCGAAGGCAAGCAAGTTGATTGACAGCCTTCGATAGCGCGTCACGGCTTCCGAAAATACACGAGTGACGCTCGGCAATTTACGGCGCCTGCGCAGTCAGCTCTACACGGCAGGCGCAGGCGCCGTAAACAGCCAAGTGTCACCTCGGCTGTTTTCGGAAGCCGTGACGCGCTATCGAAGGCCGTCAATCAACTTGCTTGCCTTTGGGAATGCCCATTCCCTGCAGGATTTTCCGCTCGGAGCCATAGAAGAAATACTGCTAAAACGATAAGTACCAAAATAATAAAAAAAAGACCAGCATACTGCAGATGTCAGCAGTATGCTGGATCTAACTGCAGAAAGTTGATTTTTGGGTGAACTCCCGCTTTAATATTATCCCCGTACATACCATATTTTCACCGCCGCTTCCGGGTATGTCTCCTACGGGACTGGCTGTTCCTAATTGATTGACAGGCTTCCGACCGTCGCATACTGCGCGTCACGAGTTGCCGAAAGAAGCCAAACGTCGGTGCGCAGGCGTCGTATAGAGCCGACTCGCAGTCCGGCTTCTTTCGGCAACTCGTGACACGCTGTATGCGACGGTCGGAAGCCTGTCAATCAATTAGGAACGCCCAGTCCCGCAGAAGACATACCCGAAAGCGGCGGTGAAAATACGGTATGTACGGGGATAAAAAAAAAAAAAAAACAGCCGATTGTCATTAGGACAACTCGGCTGAATGTAATGTTAAAAAATGTTTTTTGGATGAACCCCCGCTTAATAAGGATTAGAACGCTTGTCAGTTTCTATTCCTGTCTGTGCCCCTGTTAGGGAGATTCGCCCTCTCTATTTGTCCTGTTTACCATTTTCATTGACCGTATAAAAAAAATCCCAAATTATGGGTTGTCCCCAGAAAATGAATAGAGGAGAAATATTCTAATGGAGACCCTAGTTCTGGTGACCTGGGGGTCCCCATAGAAATCCCTGTTTCGCTATGTGACAGGAAGTGAAGGGAAATCTCTGCAATGACACAAATGGCAAAAATAAATCTGACAGGTAATTACCCTCCCTTGCTCTATCCAAAATGTAAAAAAAAGTTTTGCCTATTGTTCTACTTTAAAAGAGGAGTATTTATTTATTTATTTTTTGGGCTATTCATACTTGCCTCGATGGATGCAGCATCAGACTGATGCTGCATCTGTCCCCCAGCATCTCTGCACTGAGAACCGAGCCACCCAACATCGCTGATGGCTCAGTTCTCACTCCTCCCAGAGCAAAGCGACACTGACCGTCACTCTCTACTTCTGAGCGCTTATTGGAGTGCTGAGAAGTGGAGGTGCAGGGAGCGGCCATCTCAGCGGCTCACTGAGACTGCCATCAATCATGGCAGCTGACAAAACCAGACTTGGAAGTCGGGATGACGCGCTGCCCCAACTAATGGCAGTGACGTCAGCGGAGAGCGGACTTCAGACCGCTCTCCACTGAAAACAGGTCACGGAAGTGCAAAACAAATTGCACTCCTGTGACCCAGAGGATAAGCCCAGCCTAAAAAGCTCAGGCTGGACTTCTCCTTTAACCACTTCCATACCAGGTACTTACGCAGCTTCCCGCCCAAGCCAATTTTCAGCTTTCAGCACTGTCGCACTTTGAATGGCAATTGCGCGGTCATGCTACACTGTACCCAAACAAAATTGGCGTCCTTTTTTCCCCACAAATAGAGCTTTCTTTTGGTGGTATTCGATCACCTCTGCGATTTTTTTTTTGCGCAACAACTAAAAAAAGGCTGAAAATTTGGAAAAAAAATTACGTTTTTATTTTTTTCTGTTAATTTTTTTGTAAATAAGTTTTCTCTTTCAATTACGGGCACTGATATGGCGGCACTAATGGGCACCGATGAGATGGCACTGATGGACATCGATGAGGTAGTACTGACGGGCACAGATGAGGTGGCACTGATTGGCGGCGCTGGTATGCGACACTGATGGG
This sequence comes from Rana temporaria, assembly GCF_905171775.1. Lineage (NCBI taxonomy): Eukaryota > Metazoa > Chordata > Amphibia > Anura > Ranidae > Rana > Rana temporaria. Next base: position 144,516,973 of record NC_053489.1, read on the forward strand.
CACACATAGGCGGCACTGATGGGCACACATAGGCGGCACTGATGGGCACACATAGGCGGCACTGATGGGCACACATAGGCGGCACTGATGGGCACACAAAGGCGGCACTGATGGGCACTCATGGGCGGCACTGGGCACTCATAGGCGGCACAGATGGGCACTCATGGGCGGCACTGATGGATACTTATGGGTGGCACAGATGGGCACTGATAGGTGGGCACTGGGCATGGATGGGCACTGTGGGGTGGCACTGGGGTGGCACTGATGGACACTGGGGTGGCGCTGATGGACACTGGGGTGGCGCTGATGGACACTGGGGTGGCAGCACTGATTTTTGCCAGGTTGCCAGTCAGTGCCCATTTGTGGGCACTGACTGGCATCTTTTTTTTTTTTTCTTTATGCTTTTTTTTTTTTTTTTTTTCTGTCATTTTTTTTTCTGTCATTTTTTTTTTTTTTGCCCACCCTGGTGCTCCAGGGTGGGCATCCCTGGTGGTCCAGTGTGGCGATCCGAGGGGGGGCTGCGCTGATAAACAATCAGCGCTAACCCCCCCTGTCAGGAGAGCCGCCGATCGGCTATCCTCTACTCGCGTCTGTCAGACGCGAGTGAGGAAGAGCCATCGGCGGCTCTTCCTGTTTACATCGTGATCAGCCGTGGTTGGACACGGCTGATCACGTGGTAAAGAGTCTCCGCCGGAGGCTCTTTACCGAGATCGGAGATGCAGGGTGTCAGACTGACACCCCGCATCACCGATCGCCGCGATGCGCGCCCCCACGGGCGCGCGCGGCATGAAATCCTGCAGGACGTTCTAGAACGTCCTGTCAGGATTTCATAACCACTTCCCGGACGTAAATCGGCCATAGGCCGGGCGGGAAGTGGTTAAAGGGTTTGTAAAGGAAATATTTTTTTTATCTTAAAGGGTCACTAAAGGAAATTTTTTTTTTAGCTAAATAGCTTCCTTTACCTTACTGAAGTCCTGGTTTCATGTCCTCATTGTTCGTTTTTGCTCTGATGTTGCTGTAATTCCTCTCTGTTCTGGACACTTTCTGGTTGTCTGTTTCCTGATCACCACAGTACTGGGAGCTTCTAGTTTCGTTTTCCAAACCCTCACTTCTCTATGGCTCTATACAGCACAGAGGCAGGAAACAACATGCAAAAAGGAAACTGAAACTACAGGTACATTATATGATTGATTTTTATCTATTTTTAATCGTTTTTAAAAGGAATCAGTTAACTTTTATGTCTCTATACCCTGTAAACAGTCATTTGAGCAAAAAATATTTTTCCCTTTACAACTCCTTTAATAGCTTCCTTTACCTTAATGCAGTGCTGTTTTCATGTCCTCATTGTTTGTTTTTGCTCTCATGTTGCTGTAATTCTTCTCTGATCTCCACACTTCCTGGTTGTCTGTTTCCTGATAACCACCATGCTGGGAGATTTCTCTCTGTGGTCACTAACTTCAAGGAGGTGCGATTACTGTGTGTCTAAAACCCCAGTTTCGTTTTCCAAACCATCACTGCCCTGTATTGGCTCTGTGGCTCTGTACAGCAGAGAGGCAGGAAACAACATGCAAAAACGAAACTAGAAACTACAGGTGCATTATATGATTGATTTTTATCTATTTTAATCGTTTTTAAAAGGAATCAGTTAACACACTCGCAGCCACAATATGAACGCACAGGTAAAAAGGCTGTTTACCTTGCAAGGGTATTAGGTAGAATATTAGATGCAAGAAAATAAATACATTTTTTTTTTTTGCTTTCGCATGATTGGATGACAGAAGTCAGCAGAGCTTCAATTCATACACTGCAGCTCTGGGGCACATTCCTTTTCAAAGTGCAATTTTCGTTTCACAGTGAACATCCCATGTGCCTTTATTAACCACTTGCCAACCAGGCCAATTCTGACATTTCTCTCCTACATGTAAAAATCATATTATTTTTTTTTGCTAGAAAATTACATAGAACCACCAAACTTTATATATGTTTTTTTTAGCAGAGACCCTAGAGAATACAATGGCGGTCATTGCAACTTTTTATGTTGTGCGGTATTTGCTTTAGAAAAAAAAAAAAAGTTAGCCCAATTTTTTTACATAACGTGAAAGACAAAGTTACGCCAAGTACATAGATACCTAACATGTCACGCTTCAAAATTGCACACGGTCGTGGAATGTCGCCAAACTTCGGTACTTAAAAATCCCCATAGGTGAAGCTTTAAAATGTTTTACTGGTTACATGTTTTGAGTTACAGAGGAGGTCTAGGGCTAGAATTATTGCTCTCACTCTAACGTTCACGACGATACCTCACATGTGTGGTTTTAACACTGATTTCATGTGTAGGCGGGACTTAAGTATGCGTTTGCTTCTGCGAGCGAGCACACGGGAACAGGGGCACTTTAAAAAATGAATAAAAATATTGTTAGATTTACGTAGTTTGATAGTTTTAAAAATAAAATAAAAAAACTTGATCACTTTTATTGTAACCATCCCTTGTAGGAATAGGAATATGGCATGACAAGACCTCTTTACAGTGAGATATGGGGTCAATAAGACCCCACATCTCACCTCTAGGCTGGGAAGTCCCTGAAATCCCCCCCAAAAAACGATCTTGGCTTCCCAGCCGAGGCGGCGCCGATTGTTTGAATGCAGAGGCCAGGCGTGACGTCATAACATCACGCTCTGGCCTCCAACGATCATAGAGACACCAGCGACCGTCTGGTCCGCCGGAAATCTCTATGGCAAACATCCAGGGCTGGCGGATCCGTTCTCCGACTCACCGATCGAAGAGGTGAGCCGGTAGAAGCACCGGAGGGCGGCGGGATGGGGGACGTCCCCTCTCGCCGCCCGTAAGAACGATCAAGCGGTGGAAATGCTGATATGATCATTCTTATGGTGTAGGAAATCGCCGGCTGAAAAGGTTGATATCTGAATGATGCCTGTAGCTGCACCCATCATTCAGATATATCCCCACAAAGCCACGGGCGTCATATGACAGCCAGCCGTCAGCAAGTATCAATTCCTAAATCTTTTTAACGGGAGGTATCACTGAATGTGTAATGTTAGGTCATAGCAATTTATAAACTTTAAAATGGAAATAGAGGCTTCTGGTAGATATCGTTAGATTTAGAAGTTTTACACCATGTTATATAGAAAAGTGATGCCAGAAAAATACTAAGTAGTCCATCGAGTCTGCCCATCTTTTTTTTCATTAACCTTGTTGTCGGACTATAGATCTATGTTTATCCCCAGCATGTTTAAAGCCGTTGTTGACTGTCTCAGGCTGCATTGATGGGCAATTGTGAAGCGGCAGATGGGCAGTGATCATGCTGCACTTATGGGCACTGACCCTTATTTTGCTTCAAGGTTCTTTATTTAAAATTTACGTTTTTTCCTGAAACTTCCCTCTTAAAATGAAGGAGCGTGATTTCCGCCTGTGCGTGTTATATGATGATAAATATGGTAATTTACACCTTACTGATAGTCACATGATGCGGTCACAGGTTCTGACATTTTTTACATGAACAAAGGACAGATTTCTGTGAATGTCTACAAGAGTCTTTATTGATTTCAGCATTACTTAGCACTCCAACAGCAGTAAGATCTGATAGGTCAAGTAAGTCATTAAACTCATTTAAGTCATTTAAATGAAGATGAGAAGTGCTCTTTTGGCTTAAATTGAAAGTTCACCTTCAGAAACATTTTCTAAAAACCTCCTGATGCAATTACATATCTTCTGAATAGAAGAAGGAAAGCTTGCTGAAAGGGAATGTACATTTCAAAGTGGAAATACATCTTAACATAAGCCCACTGAAGTGGTCAGATGATACACAATGATGAAGCAAATCTTCCCACATAAGCTGTACCTATGAGAAACTGCGGCCGCCTAATTTTCCATAACGCCATCCAGAGGCTTGTCGGCTCCTCTGGGTTCAGTGGGCGGGCCTCTTGACATGCCCATAGGCCTGCCCCTTCCTCCTGTTCGTCAATGACAGCCTATGCCTCCTGGGATATGTGACCTACATATCCCTGGAGGCACAGTGGGCAGTTTGTGTGTCATTCGCCTAAGGTAAGTGACATGCAAGGGGAGGCAGGGCAGACTTAACATAAAAAAAGACATGAACAGAAGAAAAAAAATGATGTCCTGTTCCAGCAAAGGAAATGAGGGAGGGGTGGAGAGGCGGAATCGTCGTTGGGAGGGTGAAGGTCTGCTTTGAGTTCACAGATCAGATGGTATTTCTTAGTTTCAAGGATGCAGGGGGGGGGGGGTGATTGGATTTGATGTAAAACACATAACCGCACAGAACAAAAATCTGAGTGTAATCTGTCACCTGAGTGGGGGGATTGGACACACCCCCTCTACACAGTGCCACTAGGAAGCATGCATATAGGAGGCTGTTGGTCACATTTTGTGTGCTAGAAGGATTACAGAGAACGAAGATAGTGGCGAGAATACACTTCATTCCTTGTTCATTTTTCATGTCAAAAATTTCAACCACTTTGAGCCTGCAGATGTAGAATAGTATTTTGCACACCAGTAACATGTATGAATGTGTAATGCAGGGGTGATTCTAAAGTCCTAATAGACTGGGCACAAAGATTAGGGCCTTGTGCAAAAAATACTGCTTTTACAGGCATTTGGCTTTTTGTCTACCTGTAAACACACCTCTATGGTAGCCTGTGTGTCAAAGCACACATAGGCATTTACAGGAGTATTAGAAGTGGAACATTTTCAGGCAGAAAAAAACAGACCACCAGCACGTTCAGGACAGTAGCTGAAGAGCATAAAAAATGCTGAATGCGCCTAAACACAGGTAAACGCATTTAAACAATCCTACGTTTTTGTGATTGAGTGTTTGTTCATTCCAATGTTCAGAATAAATTCATATTCTGGTCAATGGAATTTATAAGAGCTCAAACACTTGACGTGCCTAAACACATATGCAAAACGCATCTTTGGCCACCTTTTTTAACCACTTGCCTACAGGGCACTTTCACCCCCTTCCTGCCCAGACCAATTTTCAGCTTTTAGCGCTGTCACACTTTGAATGCTTTCCCCACAAATAGAGCTTTCTTTTGGTGGTATTTGATCACCTCTGTGGTTTTCATTTCTTGCGTAATAAACAAAAGAAGAGGGACAAGTTTGAAATAAAACACAATATTTTTTATTTTTAGCTATAATAAATATCCATTTTTTTAAAAACACATTTTTTCCTCAGTTTAGGCCGATACGTATTCTTCTACATAAAAAAAATCGCAATAAGCGAATAATGATTGATTTGCGTAAAAGTTATAGCGTATACAAAATAGGGGATAGATTAATACCATTTTTATTATTATTATTTTTTTACTAGTAATGGCAGCGATCGGCGATTTTTATTGTGACTGCGATATTGCGGCGGACACATCGGACACTTTTGACATATTTTTGGGACCATTCACATTTATACAGCGATGCCTGCTATAAAAATGCATTGATTACTGTATAAATGTGACTGGCAGGGAATAGGGTTAACACTAGGGGGCGAGGAAGGGGTTAATGTATTCCCTAATTAGTGATTCTTACTGTGGGGGGAGGGGAGTGACTGGGAGAGGTGACCGATGGTTGTCCCTATATACAAGGGACACACCATCGGTCCCCTCTCCCTGACAGGATGTGGATCTGTGTGTTTACACACACAGATCCACTTTCCTGCTCAGTTCCTGAGCAATGGCGGGCCATCACGGCCGCGGGGAACACGCGCACCGAGTCCTCGGTGACGTGGCGGCGCGTGTGCGCCCCCTAGTGGTTTTTAAAGGCACGACATCATATGATGTCCACCCAGGATAACAGAGTCTTCCTCCCGCTGTCTTTTGACGGCGGGCGGATGACTAGTGTTTAAAGCAGTAGTAAACCCGCTGACTCTTCTTTTTTTCTTTTACACCTGGGAAAAGGCATAATGAGCTAGTATGCACCGCATACTTGCTCATTATAAAATGCTTACCTTAGAACGAGGCGTCGGTGTCCCTCCCGGTCCACGCCGAGGCAGCTGACATTTCGCCTCGGCGTGTCTTCCGGGTATCGCGGCTCCAGCGCTGTGAGTGGCTGGAGCTGCGATGAAAAAATTGGGAAAGGAACTGCGCTAAGAAAATATTCAAACAATCCCAAAATAAAAATTGTGAGATAAGTGATTAGAAAGCTGCAAACCTGCTGAAAACAAACTAGTGAACAAAGTATAGAAAAATAAAGGTTGCACTAACTTCGTAACAATAGCACAAAAAAGTGCATAAAAACGTGAAACGTCAAATGATGTAAGTGAATAAAATAAAAAAAACACAATAAATAAATGACTATTGTGATTAGATAATAGGTACATAAATTCTAAAAATGAATCCGATGTAAAATGCAATGAAAACGCACAACTGAATTAAAGTCTAGAATTGGTGAAATCAATTTGAATTTAAATTTAAGAACACCCGTGCAAAAAAGTCTCTAATCGATTCTTCCATAGATTAAAGTTCTCTTGTTATGAAATAGCCTTGTGAGATCCACCACCGAACTGAAAGAAATGCCTGCTTACCAAATTTCCAGACTTTGAGATAAAGAGCCTGATCTGGTCCAGCCAAAACCCAAGAATATGCAGTCCAAGTCAGCACACTTCAAGATTCGCTCGGTATATCCCAGATTCAGGTGCCATGCCAAAAAAACATCTTGCTTCCATAAAAAAGTTACAAAAATGTATTGGAGAGAAAGTAAAAACGCACAATTAAGCAGCATAAGTACAGCCTTAAACCTGCGGTGCTGGCCGGACACACACAGGTAAACCCGTCCCTGCTGGTAGGTGAGTATGGTGGGTGGTGACGTTGATGCGCCGCTCCGCCCTATGTCGTTTCGCAATAGAATTGCGTCTTCCAGGGGCCTGCGATGTCGTCACTCCCCGCGTCGTCACTTCCGACTTCCTTCTGGCAGCTGCCGGGCCTTAAGCCGAAAATCCCCTGTGCACATGCGCCTCTTCATTCAGCAGCTCATTGCGAGAGATATTTTTTTTACCTACAGGTTAGCCTTATTATAGGCTTACCTGTAGGTAAAAGTTCCAAAAATAATTTTACAACCACTTTAAGCAGCTTTTCTCTTTTCAGGAGAAAAGTCATTTAGGGGAGTTTAGGCATGAGGCCTAAAATGTTGAGGGACTGGTATCATACCATTATAAGCACTTTAAATAAAATTTAGGACTAATATAATATTTTTCACAAAGTGAATTGGTCTAAAGTTAAACCAGTGTTTCTCAAACTTTTTTCAGTCCAGGCGCCCTTTGCACAATCTCAAGGCACCCATTCTAAAATGTGAAAAATGAAACTAATAGTTTTACATCATGCACCAGTGTTTATTCTTCCAAAGAAAATACACCTTTGCAGACTGGTTATGATTAGTATTGCAAGGTTTCTCATCTCCCTCAGCTAATGTGACTCCATTACTGATGGAGATGGGCAAATAAGGACACTGTGCAGGTGCCCGGCGTCTTCCTATAAAATGATGATATCATTACTGGTTAGGACGCAGGAGGTTGTAAAGGTGAACATTGAAAACCTGTGGATTTGTGTAACTAAAAGGCAGGCTTCATCCACCCGCTGGCTAGTTTTGGCTAATTTGTAGGCATTTTGCCAAGGCACCTCTGAAGAACCCTGAAGGCACCCTGGTCTAAACTGCATAATATCGCATTATGGTGACAAAATACACTCACCGGCCACTTTATTAGGTACACCTGTTCAGTTGCTTAGTAACACTAATTGCACATGGCAGCAACGCAATGCATTTAGGCATCTAGACGTGGTGAAGACGACTCGCTGAAGTCCAAACCGAGCATCAGAATGTGAAAGAAAGGGGATTTAAGTGACTTTGAACATGGTATGGTTGTTGGTGCCAGACGGGCTGGTCTGAGTATTTAAAAATCTGCTGATCTGCTGGGATTTCCACGCACAACCATCTCTAGGGTTTACAGCGAATGGTCTGAAAAATGTAAAATATCCAATGAGCGGAAGTTGTGTGGGCGAAAATGCTTTTTTCACAGCAGGAACACAGTTCCCTTTGCAGGACTAGAGAAGCCGAGCCGCCTGAGCCAATCCTTCACAAAGCGGCGATGCCCAGCTCAAATCACTGTCAGGGGCAGGCGAACCTTAGTAATCCTTTGTTACTGGCCGCTTCCTGTATATGGATTCATCAGGTAGTGTGCGGGTATTCCGTCACTTCCTCGATGCCGCAATGTCCTGGGAGCTTTTGTCATTGTTGCCAGGAGAAATTCCGGAGGTCTGCCGCGAGTTATCACGGGATTTAAAAAGAACTTGCTTAAAAAAACATGCGGTTTAGTAATTATGCATATGAGCGTATCATTTTTTTTTTTTTGGTGGGGGAGTGGATCTTGGGTGGGAGTTCCCACACTTTTTTCCCCAGGACTTGACCCCTGGCCTTTAGGAAAAAAACTAAAGACCCACCTCTTCTGAAAGACCGGTATGACTCTGGATGCCAAGCGCCTTGAGGCGATTAAGTTCGCATTTGTTGCGCTATACAAGTTACTCACTCACTCAAAACAAACTGTACAGTAGAGATAAGTATGATATGTTTGTTATTAAAAAAAAAAAATATCTAACCTTTACAACCACTTTAAGGTTCTGAAGGCAAAAGGGGGTCCAGGCCGGTGCTAGATAAGTCTACCTATTAAAGTGGCTGGTGAGTGTATACAATAGATGACTTTGAAAGTAGATAAATTATACAATGTTCAAACATAGAATGTATAATTTCCATATCTCAAAGGAGCCCTGGGGCACACAGTAGAAGACCTGGGGCATGTGCCCGGTGTCTAGCAACACCCTGTGCCACATATTCTAAATCGGATTTTGAATAAACCAAACTACATGATTAAATTAGGTTTATGTCAGCACTACTGCATAGCTTTTTTACTGCTGTAGTAAAGCACATCCACAAATGGAATCCAGGACAACATGTACCACCACTGCCAACTGAGCCATGCCCCTATAACCACAGTATCATGGCTGGTGCAAAAGTTTGTTCCACACTCGCACAGTTCAGGAGAAGATGTATGAGCCGTCTTCCCTTTCTGCTGGAGGGAGGGAGGAATGGCTGTTTATACATGGATGAGAAAATGTTTTCAAAAAACAATCCATCAAGTAAAAAGAGACAATTCTGGAAACCTGTGTTTAATTGAGCCAGTAGTACTCTCTGTCATCTTGTTTATGTCTGTTGGAGTGGATGTGGTGTACACAGTGTAGGAACTGACACCGCCGAGCCGGCAGACTCTGGGGAATGCACTTAGTTCCATGCGTTGTTTGTGCAGAAAATCAAGAGTCTAGAGACGGCAGATTAACAAGTATTTGTTTTTTGAACCATTATAGAAAATATACATAAATGTGTGTTTACGGCACAACATGTTCTATCTCTTCTCCTTTGTGACTTTTAATTTTATTCCTGAAATTCCTTCCCAAGAGAAAACATTTTTTGTCTTAATACTTCAAAGAACTGTCACAAAACATTTCTCTATATTAATAAATAGGCCCATAAAAAACAAGGTATTTATTCTTAAACTCACACTGAAAATAGCAAACTAATAAAATATCGCCGAGAAATCTGCTAATTAATAGCAAGCTAGCAGCCTGTCATAATTCACACTGCATCTAATTTAAGTGAATATAACCCGTGAGCAATTTATTATGAATAACTGCTTTGTAGTAGGTAGTGGATAATAAGGGTATTTGTTCTTTTTTGTTTATATTGATAATTTAGTGTGCATAATGTTCTTTATTTATAAAACAGACTTAAAGCGGAGGTTCACCCTCAAAATGAACTTTTTAGCTAACCTATCTCCAGCCTTAATAAAGGCTTGTAGCGTTGTAATTTTTTTTTAAATGTGTACGCTTACCTGTCTTCAGCCTCACTTCCGGGTCTTCTTCCTTGCGGGGAGTGGGCGTGTCGCTCCTTTTCCCCGACTGGGAGCTCTGCGCAATGTCTCCTGGGAGTGAGTGTTGATCCTCCCAGGAGACGCTCTGTGCTCGAGGCATAGATGATTGACGTGCGGGTAAAGCACGTCACGCCTTCCGAAAATATCCGAGGGGGACTCGGCTCTTTACGGCGCTATACGGCGCCTGCCGTGTAGAGCTGACTGCGCAGGCGCCGTAAAGTGGCGAGTCCCATCTCGGATATTTTCAGAAGGCATGACCTGCTTTACCCGCACGTCAATCATCTATGCCTCGTCTTAAGAACGCCTACTCCCCGGGGGAGCGAGAACCCGGAAGCCCAGTGAAAAGAACAAAAAAAAAACGTAAGTACAGCGGGAAAAAAAAGCAAAAATCCAGCATAATGTTGATGTCAGCAGTATGCTGGATGTAACGGTATATAGATGTTTTAGGGTGAACCCCCGCTTTAAAAGAGATGTATATATATATATTTTTTTTTAAATCATACCTACCTAGGTGGATGCAGCAATCGGTCTCTCTGCGCCTCTAACACTGAGAACCGATCGATCAAACACCACTGATCGCTCAGTTCTCACAGTCCCTGGAGAAGCTCTCTGTTGACTTTCAGTGAGCAGCTCTCTGCTCTGCCCTCCTCCCCACAATCACTGGAACAGGGTGGGATCAGCTGGCTCAGGCTCTTAGTGGCTCGCTGAGAGGCTGAGCTGGGTGCTGGTCCAGACATGTGGGCAGGACCCGAATCCATTGTCATGATCTAGCCTCAGCCTGTACCAGCTCTGTGACATCAGCCGACAGCGGGTTCCAGCTGAAAACAAGTCACAGGGTTGCAGAACAAACTGCACTCCTGATCCGCAGGAGAAGTACAGCCAAACAAGTTTTGTCTGTACTTCTCTTTTAAAGGGGACCTGTGCCCAGAATTGGACAGGAATGTGGTGCATGTTCTTTTGTGATTTCTTTGTAGTTCCCATTAGTGTGTTTTTCAGCTCATTCACACTCGATCACACAAAAAGCAGTGCATGCACTACTTTTGTATATGCACCCCACCAAATCGCATGGTACTGCGGTATGATGCACTACATTTGCAATCTGTTTTTAAGGTAATGTTAACAATGTATTTGCACCTGCAGCAGATCGCAAAGGCAGTGTGTTTTCAATGCAGTGCAGGAAAGGCACTTTCCATGAGCGACAAAATGCGCAACTGCTAGCAACATTTGGGGTGCCATTAAGAAATATTGACATCGGCACATTTTAGCATTTTTTTCATGGGTCTGGTGGCAACATTTCCTTATTCCCTTTGTAGATATCCCTTATAAAGTGTTACTAAACCCAGGACCCTGCATTCACTATATCTGGTCTCCCATAGTACACAGAACAAGGAAATGCAACTATTTTAGTAAATATAAACTGCTAAATACATTTTCTCATCAGCAGTATATAGCAGTCTTGTGACTTCTATCAGTGTCTGATTAAAGCTTGTAGGAGGAGTTTTCATTCTCCTGACTGTCCTATGAGGCTGACCCCCCCCCCCCCCCCCAAATAAAAACCTCTAGCAAGACACACCAAACTGAGCATGTGCAGAGTGCCCCCAAGGCTCTGTACTATCAAGAGATGGATGGGGACAGTAAAAGAAGGGGAGGTGTCAGGGATGCCTAACACAGGCATCCAGCACAGGGTAAACAGATCCGTGGGCTTCACTAAAGGAATCGGGCACAAAAGTAAATGAAAAATATATATTTATTAAAGACAAGGTACATGTGCAAACCAAACAGCAAACCAAAAACAGGCAATGCATACAAGAAAACACAGCAAACCCCAAAACACCTAATATAACTAATATATACAAGAACAGGAGCACATATACATAAGCAAGGCAGGGACAAGAGACAAGGGGGAACAGGCCGACAGATGGAGGGAGCAGTAGCAAGGGAAAGCTGGAAGCAGGAATCGGGGGACCAGACTCAGGGACAGGGTACAGGACAGGGCAGAAAGCGGATCAGGAACAGATTCGGGCAACGGATCAGGTCAGGCAGGGACAAGGCTCGCAAAGAGAATACTAAAGCCCTGAACCTTAATGAAGGGCAGGCTTATATACTCCCAGCAGCTCACATCAGGTGAAAAGTCCATCTACTGGGAGACAACTGCTGGTGGCCACCAGAATTCCACCCTTTGGTGCTGAAAGCAATAGTGTCACCAGCAAGGTGACCCAAGCCATAACACGGATCATGACAGGAGGTTTAGAGAACACAGGCTCAAACAGCCTTTTTACAAAATACGGAGGATTACCCCTTAGGTTCCACAGTGAGTATAGCAAGCATGCTTCACTGCATATCCAGACTGATTTTACAGTTGTGGGTTTAGCAACACTTTAAAGCGGAGTTCCACCCATATAAAAGTCAGCAGCTATAAAAAGTGTTCCAGTGATGCGGGTGTACAAAGCCCTGCTCTTCTCCCCCTCCTCTCTGTGGCACTGGCATCGTGACTGTGGGTGCCCGGCTGTGGCTTCACAGCCAGGCACTCCCTGCGCATGCGCGAGCCATGATTGGCTGGGCAATGATCTGGGACCTGTGATGTGTCCCAGATGATCGCCGAGAGGGAGGGGGAAAGGCGAACTTCTGGCAGAGCGGTGCCCCTGGAGAAAATGGGAGCTGGAACCCTCTAAAAAGAGGGTTTCTGCTCCCCCCAAAAAAATGACAAATGCGGCATGTCAGGGGATCACCTGCTCTTAAAGCGGAAGTTCCATTTTTGGGTGCAACTCCGCTTTAAGTGCACCCTAGAGTCAGGAATGTTCTGGATAACTAGATGGACTAGACAACTCTCACCTTAGTATTCTTTCATCAGGTTTTGTGTGAACTGTTTGATAATGATCAAGGGCACATATGAGCATTTGTTGATTACCATAAATGCTTGTAGGTATAATTGATAAATATTCGTAAGACCAAAAAAATTAACAAGGATCAGCATTGGGAAATGAAAATCCTTAAGTTTTAAAGTAGATGTTAGATTTGGTAAATTAAAATGATGCCCTGAAAATCTGGTAAACATAGTTGAAGGTAACTTTAAGCTATATTTATGTCTGACATTTACTTAGCCTGTGGTACAGCAGATGCATTTCTTCCATTTGACTGATGCTCAGAAAACTCTTGACAATCTTGTTTTGTCTCTGGGCTTTCATAATTAGAGTCTGCTGTATATTTATTTGCTTCCTAATTATGTTTTCATAGAGATATTTGTTTAGCAGTGTTTCTCTAAGTTCTCAGCATTTACTCGCTATTTACTTTACTTTAAAAGTAAGCCTGTTGTGCATATATCATCTCACATTCGTAATTTAACCACTTCCCTACCGGACTATTGTCAACTGACGTTCACAAAAACACCCTGCCATCCCGGGTGGACATCATATGATGGCCTCAGGTTCTCACCGCTACTGGGGGTGCCTACATCGCGGCAATTGGGGATCAGGCGTGAATTTTACACAGCCCCTCCCCGATCAGAGTAAAGAGCCAATGAAATTGGGCTGTGTAAAAGTCTCGTCATGCTTAGGAGGAGTAGCAGAATATTTTTTGGGGTGTCATTTTTGCTATATACATGCTATGTGTTAGAAAAATGTAAAATTGACAACTTAGGTTAGGTAAATAAGGTTTCAAAAATGGGAGGAAATACAATTTTCAACTTACCTGAAGCACCGGTAAGAGTATTCTCTACTGTTTACTTCTTGGAAGTGTCCTTCTTCAATTGTCTGCATCACTGTCTGTGAGACGTGGACATTTCAGATTACATGGCTGCCAGCTGGCTCCTCTTATGCCTCGTACACACGGCCAAACATGTACGATGAAAACGGTCCACCGGACCGTTTTCAGCGGACATGCCCGCCCGGAGACTTCTGTATGATGGCTGTACACACCATCATACAGAAATGAGAGACAATCCGCACGGACAGACAGCGTGGTGACGTGTTCGCGCCGTCGCCGCGACGATGACGCGGCGACCTGCGCGACGCTGAAAGGTCAATGCTTCCACGCATGCGTCTAAGTCATTCGACGCATGCGAGGGATGGCGGCCGCTCGGACATGTACGGTAAGTCTGTACAGACGATCGAACATGTCCGACGGACAGGATTCCAGCGGGCATGTTTCTAAGCATGTTTGCCCACTCGAAAACGGTCTGGCGGGCAAATGTACGCTGGAATCCTGTCCGATCGGCCGTACACACGACCGAACATGTCTGCTGAAACCTGGTCCGCGGACCAGTTTCAGCAGACATGTTCGGTCGTGTGTACGGGGCCTTAGGCTTCATTTCCATGGATGTTTTTACAGCCACTTTTCTGAGCGTTTTTTGCAGCTTAAAAACAGCTCTACATGTTAGTCTATGGCCTCATGCCCACCATGACGTTTCTGAGCTGTAGATGGCTGAGTCGTTTTTAAGCTGCAAAAAAAACCAGGACCAGTGCGTTCTGAAGCTCCAGCCTTAGAGCTGTAAAAACGCCAGACGTTAAAAAACGTTTAAAAACGTGCAAAAACTCTACCGCAGCGTTTTTGAGCTCCAGCTCAAAAAAAAAAAAAAAATAATACATGGACAGGCGTTTTCAAGCTGTAAAAAAGGCAAAAAAAAGTGGCTGTAAAAACGTCCATGGAAATGAAGCCTTATTAGACAGAGGGAACGATGTCATCACAGGGTGGCGTCAGAGGATTGGTAATCTAGGGGCACCAACGCAGCGCTTGATCTGCAATCTTCCGCATTGGAACCAGCAGCAGTGAGGGACCTTGATGGTGTACTTAGGTGAGTTTATCTAAGGGTAAGGGGCTAAAAATACTATTTGGACGGTTGAGGGACGGGAGGAGATAGATACTGTAATAAAAAAAATATTTTATTTGCTAGGAATGGGGCTTTAATTTTTTCTTTGGAATAGATGGTATTCAGTAATCTATTGCATACAGATTTAAAGAGAATTCTATAGAATATTAAATATTTCTGGATGTTGGAAAATCAACGGTACCACATCCCTGTATTGTAAGTATTTTTTGTAGGAAAAGGATAGTGGCTTTTTAAAAATGCCATAAACAAATCAAAACCAATATATATAAAAATATAATTTTTTTTAATACATAGATAACCTCATCAGGATATCATCATACAATAACCATATAGAGATGGACTGCAGTATCTTCTTGCTCTACATGTTTCGCCATACGATGGCTTCCTCAGGAGATAAGTACTGCATGTATGGTCACTACAGATTGAGAACAGAATATTAATATCATATACAACTATTACAATATATAATATCACAGTAAAAAATATACTGTATATACTCGAGTATAAGCCAAGTTTTTCAGCACATTTTTTTGTGCTAAAAAATCCCCCACTCGGCTTATACGCCAGTCTGTGTCCATCTGAAGCTTCGTGCACCCGATCTACCATCGTTGTGACGTCAGTCTAGTCGATGGCCATGCAGTATAACAAAGCCCTGCCTCCTCCTCGTCCATGATAGGCGGAACACTGAACTCACTGCTGGGAACTGAGTGTTCCGCCTATCACGGAGGAGGAGAGGGGGCATTGTTACACTGGACAGCCGCCAACTGACTGCATGACAGGTATGCAGATCAGCAATGGTGAGACATGCAATATGCACAGTGAAACATGCAGTGGGCACAGTGATGCATGCAGTGGGCACAGTGAGACATGCAATGGGCACAGTGAGAGTGCAAATGGGCACAGTGAGGCATGCAATGGGCACAGTAAGGCTGCAAATGGGCACATTGAGGCTGCAAATGGGCATTGTTGACCCTCTTTTCCACTTACAGTAGCTGCTGCATTTCCTACCCTAAGCTTATACTCGAGCTAATACGTTTTCCCATTTTTTTTGTGGTAAAATTAGGTGCCTCGGCTTCTATTCGAGTCGGCTTA
This sequence comes from Rana temporaria, assembly GCF_905171775.1. Classification (NCBI taxonomy): domain Eukaryota; kingdom Metazoa; phylum Chordata; class Amphibia; order Anura; family Ranidae; genus Rana; species Rana temporaria. The sequence continues at coordinate 144,532,834 of NC_053489.1, forward strand.
TACTCGAGTATATACGGTATATGGGGGACCCTGAGTTTATCTATCTTCAAAGGGTTAGTACAGTTGGGGTGCAGAAGGAGATAGATACTGTAATAAGAAAAAAAAAAGTTTTTCTCTAGGAGTGGGGCTTTACATTTTTCCTTGGAATATATGGTATTCGGTAATCTATTGCATACAGATTTAAAGCAAATTCTCTCTACTGTATGTGGCTGTTGTCTCTGTAGCTCAGATGGAGCACTCTGCTCAATTTTTGGAACATGTTAGAATTCATTGTTCTGCGACACCCATTATACAAACATAAAACTACTTTTGCGTGAGCTACTAGAAGAAATCTCAATAATAATGAATAACCCGTGAGGCCTTTAGCAGGCTGTTGTCTTTTATCATATTGCAAGGCGCCTCAGTAAACTAAAAATTACACGCTTTCTGATTTTCATAAGAACACTGCAGATTTCAGAGCTTCACTTACTTAAAGCAAGAGTTGGCTTTCAGCTTTGACAGACTGAGAGTAATTCTCACTTCACACTATAGAGATCAGTCTTGCCGCCCGTGACGAAGTAAAACTGATGTAAATTATGTGCGCATCAGTTTAAAGGACAGGTCTGTGTAGCTCAGTCAGGCAGAGCAAAGTGGAGTCTGTTTATTTGTCTCAGCTATCACAAGAATATAGGCTGCCACAAGCGCATGGAAGAATGAGATAGTGATGGAGTGCTTTCTGATGACCCGCACGCCGCGCCTGCACAAATTACAGAAAGTGAAGGTTGGACATGTCAAGGAAAGCTTGAAAGCCTTGTTTTCTCTAAGCACAAATAGGCTTTTAGTAATGGTGCCCATGACAGGGATGCCACATTTTAGATTGGCGCAATAGGTTTATATTTTTTCCTAATCTCTTTGCGATAAGTTAATGGCATAAAACCTGTATTAAAAACCCACGCCTCACTGTATGAGACACTCAGGCATTTGTACTGTATGCATTCTCAGCTTTGGTAGAGGAGGTCACCAGAATACATTGGACTTGAAATAAGTGGGCTTGTTCTGTAAGATGCTGCTGTAGTCCTGAACAGATGGGCGGCAGTACTATGACCGCTACAAACAAAAGTGTTGATTTGACTGTAGCAAAAGACAAAGAAGTGTTTATGACTGTTAAGTTGCTGAAGTACTAAATACATTTATTAAAAATAGAATATACCGTATATACTCGTGTATAAGCCGAGTTTTTCAGCACATTTTTTTGTGCTGAAAATGCCACCCTCGGCTTATACTCGAGTCACCTTTTTGCACCTGATCTCCTGGACTTTCAGGACCCGGTACCGGCCGGCCATAGGCACACATGTAGACTCACTCTTCTTCTACAAGTGTGCAAAGTTTGTTGTCCAGGAGACCTACGGCTGGGGAGCACCGATTTTTCAAAGCCGGGCACCCCTTCCATAGACTCCCATGTTAAACGGTAATTTCTCCAGTTATTTTGGGGACCCGGGTAAGTTGATATAGATGTTGGGCCAGATTCATAAAAGAGATACGACGGCGTATCTCCTGATACGCCATCGTATCTCTGAGATACGAAGGTCGTATCTATGCGCCTGATTCATAGATACGCATAGATTACGCATAGATCTCCCTAAGATCCGACAGGTGTAAGTGACTTACACCGTCGGATCTTAGACTGCAATTCTAGGCCGGCCGCTAGGTGGCGATTCCATTGCGGTCGGCGTAGAATATGCAAATGTCTAGTTACGCCGATTCACGAACATACACTTTGCCCGTCGCAGTAAATGTACGCCGTTTCCGTAGAGATACACGGCGTAAAGATAAAGCTGCCCTCTAGGTGGTCTAGCCAATGTTAAGTATGGCCGTCGTTCCCGTGTCGAAATTTGAAATTTAACGTTGTTTGCGTAAGTCGTCCGTGAATGGCGCTGGACGCCATTTACGTTAATGTCGAAACCAATGACGTCCTTGCGACGTCATTTAGCGTAATGCACGTTAGGAAATTTTAGGGACGGAGCATGCGCAGTACGTTCGGCGCGGGAACGCACCTAATTTAAATGGTCCCCGCCCCATTTGAATTAGGCGGGCTTGCGCCGGGCGGATTTACGCTACGCCGCCGCAACTTTACAGGCAAGTGCTTTGTGAATCAAGCACTTGCCCGTAAAACTTGCGGCGGTGTAACGTAAATGTGATACGTTACGCCGCCGCTACGTTACGCGATTCTACCTGAATATGGCCCGTTATTTCTGCAAGAAAAACGTAAAAAAATTATGACGTAAATGTCTAGTAAGTTTGAACATTTAAAGCGGAGGTTCACCCTAAAAACATGTACATTCTGCATACTTCCAACATTTACAGTATGCTGTTTGTTTTTTGTTTTTTTTTGCTGTACATACCGTATTATTGCTATTTTCCACCCGGCTTCCAGCTACTCACTCCCGCGGGAGTAGGCGTTCCTATGCAGAGGCAGTGTCATGTGGGACTTCGCTCCAGATGATTGACGTCTTGAGAAAAACTTCCCCCTGGCGGATAAGGCGCGTCACGAGTTTCCAAAAGTAGCCGAACTGCGAGTCGGCTCTATACGGCGCTTGCGCACTGACTAGGAGCCGTGTAGAGCTGACTACGCAGGCGCCGTATAGAGCCGACTCACAGTTCGACTACTTTCGGAAACTCGTGATGCGCCTTATCCCCTGAGGGGAAGTTTTTCTCAAGACGGCAATCATGTGGGCTACGTCCCACATGACACTGCGCCTCTGCATAGGAACGCCTACTCCCGCGGGAGTGAGTACCCGGAAAAAAACAAACAGCATACTGTAAATGTTGGAAGTATGCAGAATGTAATGTTATATACATGTTTTTAGGGTGAACCTCCGCTTTAAGGTGATTGTAAACCCTTACCTTGTAAAACAACCCATTTGGTTTAAAATAGAAATTAAATTGTGTATAGATATAAAAAAGTTATAAATACCCTTTTTTCCCTTTTTTATAAGTGATCACACGCACCCTTTGTTCTCAGCTGCATGCGTGCTTGAGGAGGAGAAACTGAGCTTCCCAGTGCATAGCTCTGAAAGGGGGGGGGGGGGGGTCAGGACAAGTCTGATCAGTGGAGGAGAGCAGGCTGAATTCCCAGCATAGCTAGAGAACTGACCATGGTGTGTTCTGCTTAGTGTGGTCAGTTTTTAATAGGAAAGCAGAGGGACTGACAGGAACCCTAGGGATTTCACATAAAGGAAGCAATACAAAGAGAACAGGATACATTTTCATGCAAGTACATGGTATAAGCTCGTATCAGGAATATGAAATGTTGGGTTTTACATATTTTTTAACCACTTGCCAACCGCCCTATAAAATATTTACTGCAATTGGGAGCGAGTACGCGCCACTGGCGGCTTGCACCTGCTGTGATTAGCGGGTCCCGTGGATCCAATGTCTGCCGGTACCTGCTGAAACAAGGCAGATTTCCGTTCTGTCAGTACAGAAGGCATGGATCCTGTGTTTCTGGAAAGCAGGAACACCAATCCATGTCTTCCACTAGTAAAAGCACCTCCCCCACTACAGTGAAACATTAGCTAGGCACATATGTAACCCTTTGATTGCCCCTGATGTTAACTCCTTCATTGCCAGTGTCATTAGTACAGTGACAGTGCATATTTTTGCACTGATTACTGTATTAGTGTCACTGGTTCCCAAAAAAGTGTCAGTTAGGCGTCAAATTTGTCCGCCGTAATATTGTAGTCTTGCTATAAGTCGCTGATTGCCGCCATTACTAGTAAAAATAAATAAAAATATTTTATAGTTTGTAGACGCTATAACCTTTGTGCAAACCAATCAATATACACTTATTGGGATTTTTTTTTTTTTTTTACCAAAAATATGTAGTAGAATACATATTGGCTTAAATTGATAAAGAAATTTGATTTAAAAAAATATATATATATATATTAGATGTATTTTAGAGCAGAAAGTAAAAAATATACATTTTATTTTTTTCAAAATTGTCGGTCGTTCTTTGTTTATAGCTCAAATAAATAAAAAGCCGCAGAGGTGATCTAATACCACCAAAAGAAAGCCCTATTTGTGGGGAAAAAGGGCATACATTTTATTTGGGTACAGCGTTGCCCGACCACGCAATTGTCAGTTAATGTAACGCAGTGCCGTATCGCAAAAAAATGGCCTGTCAGGAAATGGGGGGGCGGGGGGGTAAAATCTTTCAGAGGTCAAGTGGTTAATTCGGTGTGTCTGTAGCTATGTGGATAGTGTAGATGTTTTATAAATGCTGGGGTAAGAGGCTCCAGCCTCCTTATCTCCAGACTTGAGTGCCCATTAAGACCCCTTTCACACTGGGGCGGTTTGCAGGCGCTATTGCAATTAAAATAGCTCCTGTAAACCGACCTGAAACAGCGGCTGCTGTTTCTAAAGTGTGAAAGCCCCGAGGGCTTTCACACTGGAGCGGTGCACTGGCAGGACGAAAAAAGTCCTGCTAGCCGCATCTTTGGAGCGATGAAGGAGCGGTGTGGATACCAATTCCCCACCGCTCCTGCCCATTGAAAGCAATGGGACACCGCGGCTATACCGCAGGAAAAGCGCCTCTGCAGAGGCGCTTTGCGGTGATTTTTAACCCTTTTTCAGAAGCTAGCGGGGGGTAAGACCGCCCCACTATCGGCTGAATAGTGCCACGAAATTAGCCGTAAAGCGCCGCTAAAAATAGCAGGGCTTTACCGCCACGTACCTCCCGCCTCAGTGTAAAAGGGGCCTTAGTGGCCAGTAAGGATGCTTTTACTGAACTGCTGGGACAAACCTCTATGCCTCCTGACTCCTTTACGTCATCCCGTGCCGGCCAACTAAAAGACCCAGAAGTCAAGGAGAAGATGTCGGCACCAGCAAGGGGTATAGCAGACATCGACCTCTGGTGGGAGATGAGTGTTTGTGGCTTTAGTTCCACTTTAAAAAGGACTTGGCTGGGATGAGACCAAAAGACAGAGGTGCAAAGCACTAAGTAACAAAATAAAATGAGGTTAAATGGGCACAGAAAAGGCTTTTCTCTGATGACAGGCAACTTGTGATGCCTATTATATTGCAGATGGTATCTCTTTATGCTTTCAGTTTCCAATTTTTAGAAGTGGTCTTACCCATTAGAATCAATCAGACTCCTTCCTGTTATTTCAGTTCCACTTAGGAGTTGAAAGTTTTACTCTAATTTGTATATTTAACACTCCTTTTAGTTTTGGTAAGATAAGTCCTCTGTGTCCCTTTTCTGGCATTCATCAGACACAGATGTGCCCTTTTAGTTTAGGTACCTTATGAAAGATAAGGCAGAGCTCCAGGAACAATGCTTAATGCAGAGTTGGAAAACATATGCTATAATGGTTCTACCTGCCAAAGATTTGTCATTTATTTAATAGAATCTTGTGATACACACACCCCTGGCAGAAAGCACAGCCAGGAAGATCATTCTGACGTTTTGACGGGTGATATTTTCCCCGCACCCACTGTCACCATTTTAAAATCTGCGGCCGTACGGGGCTCCACCCACCCAGCCGCATCATTCATTCACAGAGTTCTGTGAATGGGGGAACTTCCCCAAGCCAATGTGGCTGATGGCTTGTAGTTGTCAATGAACTACCAGGTTGCTGATGAGTGCTCTAGGTAGCTCATTCAGTACCTGCCTGCCTATCTGCAGGAGTCTGAGATTGCACTTGTGATCTGCTGATTGCTGGTGCAGTGCTTTACAGGCTCCTAATAAAAAATAATAACAAATGCACATTTTTTTTTACCTGAAAATTGTTTTTTTCTTGTTTGTTTTTTTATAAAGGTGAACTTATCTTTTAAACTGGATGTCACTGCTCATGATGTCCAAAAGGCAATTTCATCTCCAGAACAAAGCCACGTTGTTTGCTCTTTTAGGAGATTTGTGGAGACCTCTTAAATCGCTGCACTTGGAAAAATGCAGAGCAGATATGTGAACAAAACGAATCTTTATTTAATATTATTTTTTAACAAAGTGATGGGAATAGGTTATGGAGAGCTATAGTGGTGGTTTTCAACGGTAGGTCCAGTGTTGAGTACTGCCATATTTTATAGCAGGCATTTGAAATAGCAGAGCAATGCTCAAATGCTATCATACAGCTACACTACTAGTCTTGCTGGTCTATATAAATACAGAGGAATAGGATGAATTACCTTTCCTGGAGAAAATGCTGCTCAAAGTTTCCCACAGTTCTATCCACAAAACTGAAAGGCCTGGTACTTGATCATGTGATCTCTTATATACAGAGGGGCAGAGGTTAGATTGCAACAATCTTTATTGATGAGCCTTGTAGTTTTTTTAAAATCCCTTATTGTAATAGGAAAAGGTTGCATAGATAGTATGGCCCAGATTCACAGAGAGCGGGCGCACATTACGCCGCCGTAGCGTAAATAATATAGGCTACGCCGACGCAGCGCAGAGAGACAAGCATGGAATTCACAAAGCCAGTGCTCCCAAAACTGCACTGGGTTTCGAAGGCGTAAGTCGGCGTAGGTGGAAGTGGGCGCGAGCCATGCAAATGAGGCGTGACCCCATGCAAATGATGGGCCGAGCGCCAGACAGATACGTATCACCAACTGCGCATGCGCCGGGACGTGGATGCATCCCTCTGCTCATGCTCAAAACCACGTCGGAACAACTGCCTAAACTACGCCTACGGCATGAACGTAACCTACGCCCAGCCAGACACATGTCCAATGTAAACAACGTAAAATACGCTGGCTTGAGTTCCCTGGTGCAGACCTTTGCATGTCTGCTGCTGGGTTACACCTGCTTTATGGGGAATAACTTTACGCCGGACGTACAACTTACGCGCACATTGCGTAGCCTGCGTCGGGCGCACTCGCGTTCGTGAATTGCCTTATTTCCCTCATTTGCATATTTGAATGGCTAAACAATGGGAGCGCCACATGCGTCCAGCCTAAATGTGCGCCTACGCTCAGCCGGCGTAGGCAAGTTACGTTGGCGGGTTGAAGCCTGTTTTTAGGCGTATCTTAGTTTGTGGGTCCGGTGCACAGATACGACGGAGCACATTTGCACTTGAGATACGCCGGCGTAAGTTCTTTGTGAATCCAGGCTTATGTCTGTTCCTTTCTACGTTGGAGGTCCTCATTAGTCCCACATTACATTTTAGGTAGAAATATCCAACATTTAGCCATGGTAAGAGAGACCAGCCTGTCTCTCGTTTGCATGGATATAATGAGGATATAAGTGCTGCATTTTGCATACCCTACATCTTAATTACTTTCTTCACACTGCAAGTTTTCCTGGTCCTTCCCTGGAGAATCTTTTAAATACACAACACATGATTTGTTTTCTAAGAGTAGGCAGAGTTCGGGAAAAGGCTGATTAATGGACATAAATGTGCATACCGCTAAACATAACTAATATTTATTGATTCATGTGGACATAACATGAAGCAAGGTTGCTGCTGGGGACAGAAGTCATTATTCACAATCTGTTTCTTTCTAAATGCGGATTATCATTATCGCCGAAAAATATATTACATGATTCTCCTGTTGCTCTCAGCAACAGATCATTAATTCCCATCTCTGGCAACTCATTACGGTCCATCAGAATCCAGGTATCGTAAGGTGTACTTAACCCTTATACTCCAGACTTAAACATATGCTAGAGCTTATTATAATTGTGATAATATTATGGGTTATATCCGTCGGAACTCATTTTTGCAGTCTGTCGACGTATGGAAAAACTCTGGAGGACAATGTCTTGCCAATTGGTGTTTTGTTACCCACAACCTCTCATTCAAATCTCCATGATAACTAAATGTTTACTTCTTCTCTGGGCAACACATCTACAGGGGGTAGACTAGTAATTTATGACTCGTGAATAGTTACTTATGTTTTTTTTATTCTTAACACCACGCAAATGTCTGAAAGAAGCTTTGTGAGGAAGCTTGAACCAGCTGGTAAATGAGAGCCTGAAAATCTGTAGCATGCACAGTTTGGAATAGCACATTGCACCTGTGTGGATAGGGTTGTTATTACTTCTGTTTTGTATTTTCCGGAACGGGTCTTTTGTCGCCTTTGTGTTCTCGGCCACGTTATAATTATGTCAATTAAGTTATTACATGCATAGAACACAGCATTACCTGCTAATTAATGGGTATGGGAGGTTAAGGGATGTTCTACCTTGCCATTTCAAGGAAAGCATAAAAATATGATTGTCTGATGTGCTTTTTATATTGCAATGTACATTTGACTTATCTTTTGCTTTACATCTTCCTTGAGGGTTGCAAATTAGAGTACATGTTAAATCCAAAGAACACATTGCTTATGTAAGAAGCTAATGAAATGATTTATAACTATTTTTGTAAATTATGTAATATGTAGAATATTTTATGACTTGAACTCTGCCTTTTGATATGGTAATAACATGCTATTCCCTTAATATGGCAAAGCCAAACAGGAAATGAATCAAGTTACTCATAGATATGGCTATTGAACAACCTATGTAGCATTTTTGGTGTCCGCTTATTCCTCTACGACAGTAATTTTTCCCTGTTTTGTTATGATATTGATAGTAATAAGATTTATGGCATTATAAGTTACATATTGCAAGGTGTAGCTCCAGCCAAAAAAAAAAAAGAAGCTTTTTGGATAGCATAGGGAAGGGGTAACACCATTTGTTTTGCTGTCTGTGCCCCCGTTCTGAAGACTTCACCTCACTTTCTGTCCCAATCACAATTGGATTTAGAAAATGTTTGGGTTGTTGTGGAAACAAGCCTTGGTGATAAAGCATCCAGCGGAGGTACTTTTTTTCCCCCATAATAACTCTTACAGGAGTGAATTCCCCTTCCTAGGGGTAGATTTCCTCTCACTTCCTGTTTCCTCCCTCCGTTTGTAAATAGGAGTCGTTTGTAAGTCAGATGTTTGTAACTAGGGGACCGCCTGTACTTGGTTACCAATGTTATGTTGTCATGTTTCATCTCTCTGTAAAACCCAATAAAATTTTTGGAAAATAAAAAATATTTAAAAAAAATTGCCATCGTTTTAAGGGCTCTATTACAGCCAATTTTTCAAATTTGTGTTTAAAAAAGAGCTACAGTATGGCCTTCCATTAAAAAAATATATATATGCTCCACATCACTTAATTATCTATGTACAGTATTTAGACTTATGCCGCGTACACATGATCGGACATTCCAACAACAAAACCGTGGATTTTTTTTTTCGACGGAATGTTGGCTCAAACTTGTCTTGTGTACACGGTCACACAAATGTCGGAAATTCCGATTGGCAAGAACGCGGCCATGTACAACACTAAGACAAGCCGATAAAAATGAAGTTCAGTGATTTCGAGCATGCATCAAATTGATTCTGAGCATGCGTAGGATTTTTTTTTTCTGAAGATCCTAGTAAACCGTGGGTATGGCAATCATAAAGATACTCCAAGCATCCAAACACGATCAGGTTCAGGTAAGTGAGAACCTTGACATGGGTACTGGAAACCAACTGGAGAGGGCTCAAAAAAACGTATCTCCTGGCTGAGACTTCCACCTGTGTACAGCCAATCACTGGTTTGCTGTACACAGGTGGAAGTCTCAGCCAGGAGATACGTTTTTTTTGAGCCCTCTCTAGTTGGTTTCTAGTACCCATGCCAGGGTTCTCGCTTACCTGAACCTGATCATGTTTGGATGCTTGGAGGATCTTTATGATTGCCATACCCACAGTTTACTAGGATCTTCAGTATTGGAGTAGTCGGTGGCCGATGAACATCTGGCCTTTCTGCCCCTTCCTGGGTTGACATTATCTGACTGCCTATGAGGCAGACTCCATTTTCTTCTGGACTTCCGGTGACATCTTTGTGGGACAGACCAAGCTTGATTGATCCAATGTGTTGAGTTTCACAAAAAAAGGGAAACAAAATAAGGAAACATATTTTATAATTTGTAAATGTTTGTGCTTGGATAAAACCTTCTTTGGCAACTCAAAGGAACCTCAAGCATGCAAATTGTTGTGCGTCCACACAAAGGTCTTTGTGCGTATTTAAAGCTTTTTCACTATATTATAAAAGCATGGCTGTACAAACCAGTCAAGCTCCCATTTTACACACAGACATCGAACACTGAAGTTTGTTCCTACCTTGATAAAGGGCTAGACATGGTCTGAAATGTGTGAAATGGAAACTTGACTGGTTGTACTGCCAAGCTTTTGTAATGAAGTGAAAGAGCTTTTAATATGGGAAAAGACCCATGTGTTATTGGTTTGGACTGGTTCTGCCCCTGAGGGCCTTATGGTAAATACAGGCCCGTTTTATATAGTATATAAATAAAGTGCAGCGCTAAAAAAATATGATCATATATAGAGAAAAATGCAATACTGTGCAATCAAGACAATGTTCATACATCAATTGAAATCCAAAAAAAAGAGACCATAAAAAGTCTTAAAGCGGGGGTTCACCCTTAGAGGGCACTTTTCCCCCTTAGATTCCTGCTCGTTATTACTAGGGGAATCGGCTATTTATTTTAAAATATGTGCAGTACTTACCCGTTTACGAGACGCATCCTCTCCGTCGCTTCCGGGTATGGGCTTCGGGAATGGGCGTTCCTTCTTGATTGACAGGTTTCCGAGAGGCTTCCGACGGTCGCATCCATCGCGTCACGATTTTCCGAAAGAAGCCGAACGTCGGTGCGCAGGCGCAGTATAGAGCCGCACCGACGTTCGGCTTCTTTCGGCTACGAGTGACGCGATGGATGCGACCGTCGGAAGCCTCTCGGAAGAATGTCAATCAAGAAGGAACGCCCGCTCCCGAAGACCCATACCCGGAAGCGACGGAAGAAGATGCAGCTCGAAAACGGGTAAGTACTGCACATATTTTAATATAAATAGCCGATTCCCCTAGACCGAACGAGCAGGAAGCTAAGGGGAGATTTTTTTTTTTTTTTTAAATGGGTGAACTCCCGCTTTAAAAACACATCAAACCGTGTTATAGTATATATCAGCATGGTGCAATCCTGTGCAAGCATCTTTATAACACATATCAAACTAAAGTCCATAAAGAGATCCCAAAGGAGAATCCGTGTTGAAAGTGAAGAACAAACACCCACCAGTGTGATACCCATCACCAGAGCAAAATGTGGAGGCTTACAAGAGAGCCAGCGAACCACCCTTACTCAGGGGGTCAATCAACACTTGATCGGGTATATAACCCACTGAGAGGAAGCCCGGATGTCATCTCTGATTGCTGCAGATGGTGTATATAATAATGGAAGGCTCACTGTGAACCAGGAAGCAGTGTCAGAAGACCATCAGTGGAGCTCAGTGCCAAAGTATATATGTAAAATACAAGACTCCACATAGTGTGATACTTTATCAACATCCAATTTTGCTCTGGTGATGGGTATCACCAGGGCTTTTTTTCCAGGGGGAACTTGGTTCCACCACCTCTGGCTCAGACCCTTGGGAGGGGGGGGGGGGGGCTGCTCACCACAATCACTTGTGAACACAGAAGTCTGATTTCTGTGTTTACAAGTGACAGCTCTGCACTCTGTGTGTAACCCCCCTGAACTCTGCACTCTGTATGTAATGCAATCCTGGTATTTAATGCCCCTTTAAGACTCTTCTACCATTCATGAAATTTGACTGACCACAACCGCTATTTGATGCGATTTGGAGGGTGTGTCTAGGGGGAGGGGTTTTCGGGGGTCGTGGTTGAGTTCCAGCACCTATTGTTTGAGGAAAAAAAGCCCTGGGTATCACACTGGTGCATGTTTGATCTTCACTTTCAACAAAGATTCTCTTATGGGATCTCTTTAATGGACTTTAGTTTGATATTTGATATATGAGATGTTTGCTTGCACAGGACTGTCCTTATTTATATATACTATAATGCCACGTACACACAGTCTGAATTTCCGATAACAAATGTTCGATGTGAGCTTGTTGACGGAAAATCCGACCGTGTGTATGCTTCATCGGACATTTTCTGTAGGAATTTACGACTACAAATGTTTGAGAGCTGCTTCTCAATTTTTTCGACAAGAACTTCAACATAAGTTCTTGTCGGAAATTCCAATCGTCTGTATGCAATTCCGACGCTTAAAAATCCTACGCATGCTCGGAATCAATTTGACGCATGCTCAGAATCATTGAACTTAATTTTTCTTGCCTCGTCGTAGTGTTGTACGTCACTGCATTCCTGACGTTCTGAATTTTTGACAACATTTGTGTGACCGTGTGTTTGCAAGACAAGTTTGAGCCAACAATCCATCGGGAAAAAATGCACTGTTTTGTTGTCGGAATGTCCGATCGTGTGTACGCGGCATTACACTGTTTGATGTGTTTTTAAGACTTCATTGTCTCTTTTTTATGGATTCTCATTGATGTATGCACATTGTCTTGATTGCACAGTATTGCATTTTTCTCTATATATGATCATATTTGCGCTTTACTTTATATATTATTAGTGTGCCTGTTCTATATTAGTGCCAGAACTGTAAGCAATCAGATGGTTTGTGTAAGCATAGCAGTCTTAATACATGGTGACAATGTGCATGTCAAGTGCTATAAGCAGGACAGATGTTAACTGGATAGGATGACACAGTGTTTATAGTTCTCTCAATGCTGCTCTGTCACAGAGTCAGATTGTTGGTCCAGAGAATCGGGTGGCATATCAGTATACTCAGACACAGATGTTACCACTGGTGCCACTTTGGGGAAACACAATACACTGCACTCAATAGTGCTAAATTCCAGAAATTTCATAGAGTAAATGCAGCTTCCGAGAGAGAGAAATAATTGTAAGCTACTATCAACATATGTATACCAATGATATTATTTTAAAGCACATGTTGCTATAAATATCCTAAAATATATCAGTGTGAGAAATCTATCTATGTATAATATACCACATGGACATCTTTTAGGAAATATGTGTAGTGTGCACAGAATATTTGTTGCCACTCACAACACAGCTCACAGATATTCCCGTCTTTCTAGAATTTTTTTTTTCCCAACAATAAACCATTTATTGTTAAATGCCCATATCTACTGCCCATACTCATCTTCATAAAAGAGTGATAACAGAAAAAGGACTGATTTGTCCATCAAGTCTTCCCATTTCTTTCCCCTTTTTCTGAGAATAGAGCTACAGTATGCTCAATTGCTCATCCTAGGATGTTAGTATCCACTTACTGTTGACTGGCTCACTAGCTCTGCTCCAAGTCTGTTCCAAGTATTGGTACACTTTGGGTAAAATATTTTCTTTCTAAAGTTTTGAATATTCCTCTGGCTAGTGATGTCCTATGTCATGTTCTTGGTATTCACTTCATTCCTCAAGACTGTATATATTAAGCTCCTGAAGTTTTTTCTGGTATGTTTTATCCTCCAAGACCTTTCACCATTTTTGTTTCTTGCCTCTGATTTAACTCTATCTTATCAATATCTCTTTGTAAGTGAGGTCTCAATAAATTGTCACAGTGGACCAGATTCTCGTACAACTGCAGGGGCGTATTGTATCTCCTTTACGTTACACCGCCACAAGTTTTACGGGCAAGTGCTTGATTCACAAAGCACTTGCCTGTAAACTTGCGGCGGCATAGCGTAAAGTCCACCGGCGCAAGCCCGCCTAATTCAAATGATCCATGTAGGGGGCGTGGATCATTTAAATTAGGCGCGTTCCCGCGCCGATCGTACTGCGCATGCTCCATCTCGAATTTTCCTGCCGTGCATTGCGCGAAATTACATCGCAAGTACGTCATTGGTTTCGACGTTAACGTAAATGGTGTCCAGCGCCATTTACGGATGACTTACGCAAACAACGTAAAATTTTCAAATTGCAACGCGGGAACGACGGCCATACTTAACATTGAGTACGCCACCTAGGGGGCATGTTTATCTTTACGCCGTGTAACTCTTACGGATACAACGTAAAATCACTACGACGGGCAAGCGTACGTTCGTGAATCGGCGTAACTAGTAATTTGCATATTCTACACCGATCGCAATGAAAGCGCCCCCTAGCGGTCAGCGTAGATATTGCACCCTAAGATACAACGGTGCTGGCCGTCGTATCTTAGGCATGTTTAAGTGTATCTCAGTTTGAGAATACACTTAAACATACGACGGCCTTAGATTCGGACTTACGTTGGAGTATCTGCTGATACGCCGGCGTAATTCTATGTGAATCTGGCCCAGTATTCTAATTGAGGTCTAGCTTAAAGTGGTTGTAAATCCTCACATACCCAGTGAAGTGAGCAGCCGCAGATGATACATAGACATAAAACAAATCCCTCTACATATGTTTTACTTGTTTACCTGCAGTTCTCGCATTCCTACACCTCTTCAAAAGGGTAGAATTGAGTTAAAATCCTTATCCATCTGTTTGTACCAAAGAGGAGGGGGTAGAGAGGCTGCAGTTAGTGTCCGAGAGCTTTTTGGAGGAAAGGAACATGTGACAGACCTAGCCGGGGCAGGGGCTTTTGGGGAGGACTGGGAGCAAACCTCTTACCCACTGACTATAGGCCCTGGCATTTGAGGGAACACTACTCTTTGGAAGGTGTATGCTTGGGGGATGCATGGCGTGATCTTGGCTCTGATTGAAGTTCATGTCTCCCCAAAACACACAGACTCTGGGAACTGGAGTTTCCACATCCATATTTAGGGTCTATATGCTTCAAATCAGCAATGACTGGATGTTGATGTAATCCACTCAAACTATTAGGGGCCCCTGCCATAATGTGTGTATTGTAAGTAGGTCTCCTGCTATATTCTGTGGCCTAATAGTCTGAGGTGGGGTGAGATTACTTGTGTATTGTTAATTGTGCTCATTAACTCACCTATTGTTTGCTAGGGGATGTGTTTACACTTGTAATAATGTGTATTGTACGTTATGAGCTCGATGCCGGTGATCTGATGATATGGTTCCGGCTATCGAGATGGTTCCTGTAAGGACTGCTCAGGCGCAATCCTTGCCGTCAGAAATCACCGAACCTCCAGGGCGACGTGGAATTTGAGGTAAGCTCGGACGGCTCGCTATGCTCACTCGGCCTCCTGGCTCTTTTTTTAACATCCTCCAATCCATGGGCATGTTAAGGAATGAATGCCGGCCGAGGTTCGGAGATTTACATCGGCAAGGATTGCGCCTGCGCCTCGATAGGGGAACCATACCGACAA
Source organism: Rana temporaria (assembly GCF_905171775.1). Classification (NCBI taxonomy): domain Eukaryota; kingdom Metazoa; phylum Chordata; class Amphibia; order Anura; family Ranidae; genus Rana; species Rana temporaria. Next base: position 144,547,981 of record NC_053489.1, read on the forward strand.
GTCACTGGCAAGTATGACCTGGAATAAGATCCCTGATTGTCCAGGTGTCTAGTTATTTAATTAACTTAAAGCGGGGGTTCACCCTATCGACAGGAAAAAAAATTTTTTTTTTTCTTTTACCATTAAATCAGGCACTGTAGCGCGAGCTACAGTATGCCTGTCCCGAATTTTTTCCCCCCATACTCACCTTGTAGTCGTCCATCGAAGATACCGGGGAATGGGCGTGCCTCTGGAGACGGAGGATGATTGACGGCCGGCTCTGGCGCGTCACGCTTCTCCGGAAATAGCCGAAATAGGCTTGGTCTTCACGACGCGTGCGCATAGCCTGTGCGCACGCGCCGTGAAGAGCCGAGACCTACTCCGGCTGTCTTCGGGGAGAGTGACGTGCCAGGGCCGGCCGTCAATCATCCTCCCTCTCCATAGGCACGCCCATTCCCCGCGGGAGCCGAAATCTACGATGGACGACTACGAGGTGAGTACGGGGTTAAAAAAATCGGGACAGGCATACTGTAGCTCGCGCTACAATGCCTGTCTCGATGGTAACATCATGTGGGTCAGGGTGAACTACCGCTTTAATGTTTATAGTGTTAATTATATTTATGTATACAGTTTTGTTTGCATATGGTAATGTGATCAGCCTCCCCTGGGTGTGTAGTGTATAAAAAGCCTGTATTCTTGTTCAATAAATAGTTAGTTTTGCAGCTAAACTAGTCCTGCCTAGTTCTTGGTTACAATAGGCAGCTATAATATCTGATATCTATGTTCAGACTGGAGGAAGCAGTATACTGATGGAAGCACTCAAGCGGAGTTTGGGACGCTTCCGTCACAGAACACACTACTCTTCACACAGTAGAAGAACTGTGTTGTGAATAGACAAGCTGCGTACTGAGCGGACCGTTTTCATCGGATATCCGTTCGTGTGTACAGGGCCTTAGAGTTTTTGAGATAGATAAGTAAACACTACAGATATATCTGCTTTACTTGGATTTCATGACTGAGGTTTACAAACCCTCTAACCACTTGCCTAAAGGGAATTTTCAACTCCCTTCCTGCCTAGGCTAATTTTCAGCGCTGTCACACATTGAATGACAATCTTGCGGTCATGCAACAATGTACACAAATAATTTTTTTATTGTTTTATTCACATGAATAGAGCTTTCTTTTGGTGGTATTTAATCACTGGTGTTGTTTTTATTTTTTACAAAAAAGAAAAGGAAAAAATACCCAAAATGTTGAAAAAAATATGTTTTTCTTAGTTTGTCAGTCAATTTTGTAAAGTAATTTTTATCTTATTCACTGATGGGTGCTGTAGAGGCTGCACTGATGAGGTGACACTTATGGGCACCGATGAGGCGGCACTTATGGACACTGATTAGGTGACACTGATGAGGAGGCACTAATATGCTGCACTGATGAGCACTACCGGTGGGCACTGATATGCGGCACTGATAGGCAACACTGATGGGTGGCACTGATGGGCATTGATAGACATGACTGATGAGCAGGCACTGAAGGACACTGAAAGGCAGCAGTGACTGGCATCACTAATGGGCACTGATGGACACTGGTGGCACTGCTGAGCACTGATTGGTGGCACTGGGGGGCTTTACTGTAATCGGGGCACTGATGATCTCTTTACAGAGATTGGGGTTGTGCGGTGTCCTAGCAACACCGAGAGGCTCTTCTGTGGTGACGTCATATGATGGTGGGTGGGCATTAAGCGGTTAAGTTCTATTTAGGGGATTCACGACCTCCTTCCTCCAACTGGTGACCCCTCTAGTGATGAATCCTATTCGCTTTTCCCACTGCCTGGCCACGCATTTCACTCATTTTGCAGTCATCTGAAATATGTACCCCCAAATCATGATATTGTATTCTGTTAAGATTTTTTCCCCCCCCCTAAGTGCCTAAAGCTGCCATACATGGGTCAGTTTTTTTGCTCTGCCAGCTGTCTGAATGAAAAAAAATGGACCTGATTCCCCCATCCACAAATTTGGTGTGGATGCAGAAATCTCCCCACTGTGTCTTTTGTATTCTGAGAGCAGGGGGACTACCCTGCATCCCTGCTGTCAGAATACAATGGTTGAACGGAAATTCTCCAGCAGTCCCCTTCGTGAGAAATTGATCAATTTCTTATGAACAGGGATAGCCATATATGAACCAAGATTAATTAAACAAGACGTAAAGATTTTTTTTTGCAGATTAATACTTACATAGGTAGATGCAGCATCGCTCCGATGCTGCATCTGTCCCCCAGCGCCGCTACACTGAGAACCGAGCGATCGAACACCGCTCGGTTTTCAGAGCTCCATGAGCAGAGAGCTGTGAACTTCTCCCTTCTCTTTCATTGGAGCGCTGAGCTGTGGAGGGGGGTAAAGCGTCCGTCTAAGGCTCTCAGCGGCTCTCTGAGAGGCAGAGCCATGTGTCACTCCAGGTACCTGGCAGATCCAGACTCCCAGTGTCGGGATAACGTGGTGCCAGGACTGATATTATTGACGTCAGCAGAGAGCGGACTTCAGTCCATTCTCTGCTGAAAACGCGTCATAGGAGTGCAAAACTGACTGCACACTTGTGATCTATAGGAGAAGTCCAGCCAAGCAAGCTTTGGCTATACTTCTCCTTTAAGTTACTGCTGAACTGGCTAAATTTTGATCCATGTTTAACCAGCTTTTATTTTACATTTAGAGAGAACTGACAAGAGGGAAACAATAAACTGCAGTTTCTACTGCCTTGACCAATCTTCAGTGCCACAGCAATGCCAAATCACGATTCATGTTAGACACCTTCAAGAATATCAACCCTTTTGCATACTTTTGTGTCATCAGCAAAAAAAGATAACTTACCCACCAAACATTTGGTTATGTAATTTACAAACAGATTTAATAGAACAAGACCTAACATAGAACTTTGTTCTTCGTACCCCTCTCTGTTATGAAGGAACTTCATTTTAAACCACACTCTAATGTCTATTTTTTAGCTGACTGCATATCCACTAAAGCACCCAAGGTTTATAGTTAAAGTTCAATTGTTTCCTATTTAAAGTGGTTGTAGAGGCTGACTTTTTTTTTGTTTTTACCTTAGTGCATTTCCTGGTTAAGGTAAAAAAAACTTCCAAGATTAGCCCCCCCCCCCCCCCCAGCTCTCCTAAATACTTACCTGAGTCCAATCAAATCCAGCGCTGTGCCGAGAACAGCATCACTGCTTTCTTTCTTCACTGGACATGGAGGTAGCAGTGGGAGCCATTGGCTCCTGCTGCTGTCAATTAAATCCTGTTAAGAGGGCCAAGCCATGCTATGTTTGTCTGTAAATACACAAGGTTCAGCTTGGGCTAAAGCATGCACATCAGCCCCATAGCAAGCAATTGCTAGGGGGGCAGACCCTAAAGAGAAGGAGCGGACAGTGCCACAGGGACTCGAGAAGAGGAGATTTGGAGCCACTCTGTGCAATACCATAGTAGGTAAATATAACATGTTTGTTAACTAAAAAAAAATACCTTTTAGTAACCCTTTAAAGCAAGTCAGATCCCAGGTCCTTTAGCCCTACAAACATAACCTTGGCACCAGTACCTCCCTGCCTCACCCTCTCTATGGTTGACTTGGCACTTTGGTCAATAGAGACGTGCAGTTTTTCGTAAGTTATTTGTAAAAACAGATTGTCTGTCTGTTATTGTAATTTAGCTGAAGATCCGGCCACATTCAATAAACAATTTACGCTGGAATTCCAAAAGATTCATTATTTTCTTGCTACTGTATTAGGACTTACAAACGCCAACTCCCACCATCATAATTAAGTCAATTTAACTTCATACACTGAGTTTTAGGAAGGATATTGTTAAATTCAGATGGCGATAACAAGATGTGATCATTGTTTGATCATGTTCTGATCACTTCAGGAACACTTTCTGTGTTTTAACTACTCTGAAAAAATATACCTACAACAAAGGCATTTCAGCAAAATCTGTCAAAACAAAGGAATAATAATGCAGCCTAGCAGCAGGTTGCAGACAAACCTCTGCCGTTATTTTAATGACACAGGCACATGAAACTCTACATCAAAGATAAGTGAGTTTTTTTTCTACAGAGGACATAGTTTCAATTTTTTTCACCAATGGGACTAGAAATTGTTTTAACACACACGCAGCCTTGATTAACTAAAAAATGCACATAATATTCTCTAATATAAAGTCTCCATATTTGGTGTTTGATAATCCTGGTCTCCAGTGTTAAATGGACACAAACAGTTTAACGTCAGTGCTGTTTGCCATTCAGCATGAGATACTGGCACTGTCAAAGTCTCACTGAGTCCCTTTCAATTGTAGTCAGCTTAGCTGTCCTATTGTGTTGTGCGGTGTTTTAACATTCGCTGGATTAAAAGACCAACATTGAGGGCTTTGAAGAGCTGCATGTGGTTCACAATCCACAGGCTAAATACCGCAGTGCCTGTGGCTTGACTTTACTGGGTATTAGAACTCAATTAGACTTTCAAATATACAATGAATATAGTCATGATTTATAATATAAAGAAATACAAATACCATCATTCCTAGAAAGAGAACTTGTATAAATCTGGAAAAAGGAAGTTGCTGCCCAATTAGGTTTAAAGTAAACCCATGCCCTTCTCATGCAGCATTCAGCAACAGGTCAAGACATTACGCATAAACCCTCCCCTACCCCTCTACAGCATGCCCAAAATAATTTTTGTCTTCTACCTTGTTCTTTTAGTGAGAAACAACTTTAATTACTCAATGTACTCAAACTCTATAATTATATTGAAGAATTTCAATTACAGACGGTCCCCGGGTTACAAATGAGATAGGGACTGTAGGCTTGTTCTTTAAGTGTAAGTAAACTCCCCTATCGTTTTCAGCCAAGGAGGCTGCCATCTTTGCCTCTATTTAAACTTCAACTGCCATGATGCTGCACATGTAATCAGTTATGACACCAGCCATTGGATGGTTTGACGGTTTGGTTGAGAGCACAATCAATGGGAGTGTTACATTTCCGGCACATGCCGGAAATGAAACTGTTTTATGGATGGGTTTACTTCCGCTTTAAGTTGAATCTGTTTGTAAGTCGGAACATGTACATTTTTTAAGTGTAGCTCCAGCCAAAAAATCTATTTTTAAGCTTTTTGGATAGCATTGGGAAGGGTTATCACCTCTGTAACATTTGTTTTGCTGTCTGTTCGGAAGATTTCACCTCACTTTCTGTCCCAATGACAATTGGATTTTGAAAATGTTGGGTTATTAGGGAAACAAGGATTGGTGATAAAGCATCAGTGGAGACACATTTTTCCCCATATTAACCCTTACAGGAGAGAATTTCCCTTCCTAGGGGTAGATTTCCAATCACTTCCTGTTGTCTCCCTCTGTTTGTAAGTAGGAGTCGTTTGTAAGTCAGATGTTTGTAAGTAGGGGACCGCCTGTATATTATTTAGGTCAGCTCAGAAAAATGATAGAAACTAGAAACTTCATCAGATGCAGTCACTGTTCAGGTGTTCAGGCAGCCGTGATTCCCTGAATACAATAAATAAATAAATGAAGGGCAGCGCTCCAAAATACACAATACCCTACCTTATAATATATCATAACAATAAGAAATAATAATGCCAAAACAATTTGCAAACACCAAAAGTGGTAAACCTAGTTATAGTGTGGATGGGGGAATCAATCGATTTTCTCTTGTTCAGTCTGTGGGCTAAATGAGAGAAGATTGAGCTGTGTAAGGCGGCCATTAGTTTCACAGTAACACAGTAACCCCTTGATTTCCAAATAAAAGCTACTGCTTCTTCTGTAATGTGTGGCAATATTGTTAGCTGCTTTGAGTGGCCACTGTAAAAGTACTGTAGTACAGGTAGGCTGGGGAGAGCAGTGTGACCTCCTGTAACCTCTGTGTCCGCGGGTCAAATAAAAAAAGTGGATTTTTTTTTATTATTTAAAAATGTAATTACAACTTCTAAGAGCTTACTGTTGCCTTTGCTAAATACCTTGGACTGTCTACTTTCCAAAAAGGGGTAATTTGAGGGGTATAGGTACTGTCCTGGCATTTTAGGATCTCAAGAAATGAGAGTCTGCACATTAGGAATGATCTATTTCAAATATACTGTATACACAATAGTTTGTAGACTCTATAACTTTCACACGGACTAAATCATATACACTGATTTGGGTTGTTTTTACCAAAGAAATGTAGCAGAATACATTTTGGGCTGAATTGATGAAGAAAGATTATTTATTTGCAAAATTTTATAACAGAATTTTTTATTTATTTTTCCCCCACAATTTTCTGTAAAAGATAGCTCCATCTGTGATTTTTTTTTCTAAATTTCATTTGTGTACAGTGTTGCATGAACGGTTAAAGTTGCACAGGGGCAAGTAGCAAAAATGTACATGGAATTGAAGAGGGTAAAACCTAACCGAAGGTAAAGTAGTTAAGAAATAGCAAATAACCAAAGAGGGAGTAAAGGAAAGGGGTGTGTGTATACATGTGAGGGAGGAAAGATTTGCACATCACAGGTTAACTTCAACAATGTGTTAAAGTGTAACAATGTGTATATAAGATCATATTCTTTATCATATTCTTTATACTTCCAACATGTACAGTATGCCCTTTTTTTTGGCTCTACATACCTTATTATGGCTATTTTCTACCCGGCTTCCGGGTACTCACTCCCGCGGGAGTAGGCGTTTCTATGCAGAGGCGCAATGTCTCCTGGGACTTGAGAAAAAGTCCCCCCCCGCGCCCCCCTATTGCGTAGGCGAGTCAGCTCTATACGGCGCCTGCGCAGTCAGCTCTACACGGCTCCTAGTCGGTGCGCAGGCGCCGTGTAGAGCTGACTCGCAGTTTGGCTACTTTCGAAAACTCCGTGACTCTCGTGACACGCCTACGCAATAGGGGGGCGCGGCGGGAACTTTTTGTCAAGGACGTCAATCATCTTGGCGAAGTCCCAGGTGACATTGCGCCTCTGCAATGAAACGCCTACTCCCGCAGGAGTAAGTACCCGGAAGCAGGGTGGAAAATAGCCATAATAAGGTATGTAGAGCCAAAAAAAGGGCATACTGTACATGTTGGAAGTATAAAGAATATGATCTTATATACATGTTATTTGGGTGAACCTCCGCTTTAATATAGGCAGCTAGGAAGTTATTCAGTCGACTGTTATTGGTTTTCTACACATATATTGGTCTATTTAGTTTACCTTTAATATGATTATATGATAATCCCATCAGCCTTGCAGGGCTTTTAGACTGCCACATAGGCAGGCCTCTTGTCTCTTACTAGTAACATTGTACTATACTGAATGCTTTTTAAGATCTGCACACAATGCATGGTGTGAAAGTTGTAAGTCTCTTGCATTCATTGATGGACACAGCTCTCCTTAATCTGGACCATGGGGTTTTAGCACCACCTACAGGAGCAGGACACTAGGCAGACAACTCTGCACTGCCTATGGGCAGTCCTAGGTGGTATAAACCCTCTCTCTGCTATAGGCAGCTCAGTTATTTCTGCATAGTGTTTTAGGAGTAAGGACCTAGTTCCCCTTTGGGACCTGTGATTCCATAGCCCTTTTTTCCTAGGATTTTTTCCGATCAACAGCCAGACTAGGCAACAGACCTAGGGTATAGGGTATTCTAGAGCCACTGGTGTCCCAAATCTGACCAACGAGAGACCTTTAGCTACGCACTGGGTGGTCCACAACAGCCCCTTCTTGGACCAGGGCAGCTGGCGAGTTAAAAGTCTTGCTTGGGCACATATGACATCTTTGAGAATTACACCGGAGGAAGAGTATCTTTCGTCCACAGTCACAGAAAAAGGAGGAGCCATACCTCAAGCAAGATCCTTCCTTCTATGCGCACAACACGTCTTTTGTCCCGCTGGCTCCTTGGACAAAGGGTCCAAGTATTTCAAGACTCCTGTGGGAGGCACAAGCAGACCTGGTCTCACAAGCTTGTGTACAAATTGTCTTCGGCATGCTGGCTTGCCTTCACCCCTTTTTTAAGGTTGGGGGAGGTCTCTGCTGGTTCATGAGCCCATTGACATCCATAGTCTCCGACAGATAGGTCCACAAACTGATGGTGTCTGGTTACAAGATAGTTTTGTCCTATTCATCAGAGAAACTCTTTCCCTCCAAACTTTGTGTTTCTTAAAAGATTACAGGCTCTTAATGGGGCAGTGCAGGATCTGCTACCCTAGGGGGTGATTGCCTCTGTTCTGGAGGGTTTTACTCCAAAGTGTTTACGGCTCAGAAGAAGGAGGGAGTTCATCCCACCCTGGACCTCAAGGCCCTGCATTTCTTTGTGAAGGTACAGAAGTTCAAAATAGAATCCATCCAATAAGTGGTGGCCTTCCTTCATCAAGGGATTTGCTGGCCTTCGTAAACATTACAGATTCATACCTGTGTGTTTCCACCTGTGCTGGGTACAATTCTTCATATGCATTGTGAGGGAGTGCATTGCCAGTTTATTGAGCTTTCCTTTGGCCTTGCTTTCGCCAGCCCCTCTGGTTTTTACCAAGGTGCTGACCCCAGTTTGAGCATTGTTAAGGCAACAGGTGATTGCCGTGCTTGGTTATCTGGACAATCTTCACCTCCAGGCAGAAACTCCTTCTGTGCTGATGTGGCAAACGTGATGCTCACTCTGCTGGACTTTGGATTGGGTCCTGAAGCTCAAGAAGTCAGCTTTGACCCACCCTGGTAGCCCCAGACTGGCTTTGTCATCCTTGGTAGGCCAACATGGTGTGACTGGTCATGGACCCACTATAATGACTGTCCCTACACAATCTCCTGTTCCAAGGGATAATCTCCCACCCTGTTTTTCCATTGATGGCTTGGTTATTGAAAGTCAGGTTTTGAGAATCAGGGTGCTGGCAGACTCTGTGATTCCTACCATGCTAATCTGGTGAGTTCAGCAAGTATGTAGAAGAGGATTGTTAGGTGATCAGCTGGGACCACATCCCCATTTAACATGAACAAAAAAGGGAACACATACGTATGGGACGTTTTAGGTGCCAGTAACTCAAGTAGAAATTCCATTAAAATAGTTATTATAAAAAAACATTCTTAATAAATAAATATTTTTGGCAAAATAGCAATAAATATATCATTTATCTTTACAGAATGTCGATTGTATACAAAGGACTTTCTTTCCCTAATAGATTACCATCTTATACACCCTTATTTTAAAATTGAACTTCACCCAAAAGGGGAAGTTCTGATCTTCCTCCTCAACCACATCTCCTCCATCAGGAGCCCCCCCCCAAAGCCTTCTGGGACACTGTCACAGGTCCCAGAAAGCTGCGGGGCCAAGCAGCCCACTGTGAAGCCGCAATCAGTCATAGCCATATAACACAAGCAGATTGGACACTAAACAACTGTCTCCCTGTCAGTGTCATGATGACATCTGAAGCAGAAGAGTCAGTAATTGGCACAAAAGGCAGGGCAGCCACAAAGTGTCACCAGGGATGATGGGGGGGAAAAAATGTCACAATCAAACCACCGCCAGGTGCTAATGCAATAGTGCAACCAAATATAAACTGTCAATGAGTCATGTGTGTAGCACTAATAATGGTTGGAAGTCCAGAGCACAGTAACATCAATAGCCAAAGGTATATTAAAAAATGTTTATTCCAACAATAAAAGCTGCTTTTATTGTTGGGATAAACTTTTTATTCGAGTTACGGCTATTAATGTTACTGGGCTCTGGACTTCCAATCATTATTAGCCCTACACACATGGCTCGGTGTGGGCAAAATCGGTCATAGCTAGATGCCCACAGTTAATATGCCGGCACCAGGGACCAAAGCCCAGTGAATAAACTGGCCAGGTGAGGATACCGCTGGATCCTAGGACAGGTTAGTGTCTAATTATTTAAGGTCAGCAGCTATAGTTTTTGTAGCTGATGACTTTAGCATTTTTAATAGAGTACTGAAGAACCGCTTTAACATATGCACATCATTACATAGCCCAATGTAATCAGCAAGTAAAAAAGACTTAAAAATAGGTCCAAATAATAATGAGTGGAGGGTAAGCTGCTATCTTATCAATGTTTAACTTTAGGTTTAGTTATACTTCAGGATGTGTTAGAAAAAATGTAAAGTGCACAAATAAATGGCCCTATGACAACCAATTAAAGGTTCATTTTCTAAGCAGCACCCAAAACTGTTTGGTAAAACCTGGTTGCCATGAGCAGATGTTTGATTTTACCTTATAACCCCTCCCATATTAAATATTGTAATGAATCTGAAGAACACAGTTTAACCTGTTGGAAAGGGCGAGAGAGAGCAGACAAAACATAGGAAATGCACATTACACTTGTGCCTCGTCTAGGTAAAACGATCATCACTTCAGGGTTGACTCATTTTCATGAAGATTACTGTAGTTTCCATGTAAAACAGCTGTATTCTGGATGCTATTTTATCTGACATTGTAAGCAAGCGGAGGAAGGTATAAGACCTCAAGGCACACCGAGCACATCTTTTAACAAGCTGGCATATACTGTAGTCAGTTGAATTGAATTTTAATAGGTTAATTTTAAAATGTGCTCAACCTGAAATTTCATTTCAGTCGCTACATGCAGCATTCCAATAAGACAGGGATTGGATAGATTTATTGAGATAAATGTTTATGAGGCCTCTCTCTAATCAGGCTGGGAAGTAGGAAGATGCATGCTCAATTTATTATGCTGCCCCATAATTGGGTTCAATGTTGAGGTGGTACACACTAAAGATACTGAATGGAGCTGGAATCCCAGTTGCTATGGCAACAGCAGAATTATGCATGATAACTGTGCTGATTGTTGGGAGGGAGGACGAAGGATGTTGCTTTAACTGCTGCGTTCTTCTTGGAACTGATGATTTAATGGAAGTCTCAAAGAGAACAAAGAAGATACAGATGCAGCTTTACTTTAGGAGATATATCCGTAATCTGTCAAGCTCTTTTGAAAACCTGCAAGATCCTTTGCCTTATTTGCTATATTTTTTCTGTTTTCGTAACTGACAGCATTTTGAAATAATGTCATGAGACACTGCTGCTATTTGCATTCATAGCTGTCAAGTATATTAATAGGACAAAAGAATACATCACAAAATATCTAATGTTGATGGTAAAGCATCCTCAATCATTGCTGCTTACTTTTTTTTTAACACTTATAGGGACCATTCTTTGAGGATGCTTTATGCATGCATACTGGTACAGTACACAGGAACCCATATAGGTAGGTGACTATGGGCCAGATTCACGTAGCTTGGGCGCAGCGTAACGTAACCCGTTTACGTTACACCGCCGCAAGTTTTCAGATTTAGTGCCCCCGATCCACAAAGCACTTACCTGGAAATTTGCGGCGGTGTATCGTAAATACGTCCGGCGCAAGGCGGCCCAATTCAAATGGGGCGGGTACCATTTAAATTAGGCGCACTCCCGTGCCGGACGTACTGCCCATGCTCCCGTCGCAAATTTCCCGACGTGCTTTGCGCGAAATTACGACGCGCCGACGTTTTGAGAATCACGACGTCAACAAAGCACTTACGCCAGGAAAAAAAAAAAAAATTAAAAAGCGACGCGGGAAAGACGGGCATACTTTAACATGGTGGAGTACTTTTCCAGACCAGGCACTGGTGGTAACTGTGGGCCGATTCACTATGCCATTATAACACATTGCAACACCTGTAGCTCTAATGTTATAAACATGTGGGGCCAGAGCCACATAGATCGGCACCGGCGCAGCGTATCTAAGATACGCTACGCCGCCGTAACTTACTTGGCTTTGTTTCAAATCCACAACGAATTTGCGCCGTAAGCTACGGCGGCGTAGTGTATCTCTGGCGGCGGAATTCAAATCGGCGATTAGGGGGTGTGATTCATTTAAATGAAGCGCGTCCCCGCGCCGAATGAACTGCGCATGCTCCGTTTCTAAATTTCCTGCCGTGCATTGCGCGAAATGACGTCGCAAGGACGTGACTTACGTCCATCCCGATTCACGGACGACTTACGCAAAAAAAATAAAAAATTCAAATTTCAACGCGGGAATGACGGCCATACTTAACATGGCAAATCTAACTATAGGCCGCAAAAAGCCGACTAGAGACGACATAAGAGAATGCGACGGCCGCGCGTACGTTCGTGGATCGTAGGAAATAGCTAATTTGCATACCCGACGCGGAAAACGACGCAAACTCCACCCAGCGGACGCCAAAGTATTGCATCTACGATTCGAAGGCGTACGAAGCCGTACGCCTGTCGGATCAAACCCAGATGCCGTCGTATCTTGGTTTGAGGATTCAAACTAAAGACACGACGCGGGAAATTTGAAAGTACGCCGGCGTATCAGTAGATACGCCGGCGTACTCTCACTGTGGATCTGGCCCGTGATGTGGCTTGCGGCTTCACTTCCTGGTTCCTTACTGCGCATGTGCGAGTCGCGCTGTGCTATCTCACTGGTCCCTGCTGTCTTCTGGGACCTATGTGTCTCCCAGAAGACAACGGGGCAGCCAGAGGAGGGGTCAGACATGGCATAGATCACCGCTGATACTGTGGCGATCTATGCCCGGAAGTCATAGCAAATACCTGTATTATACAGGTATCTGCTCCCCCCCTGAAAGAGACCAAATGTTACTCCGAATGGGGGGAGGAATGCAAAAAGTTCAATTTTTTCTGCTTTAAGGTAAAAACATTTATTGCACAAGATTAATAGCAGTTTGCAAGATATAAGTGAAAGTCATGCTCATCATGTGATGTACAGTCCTGGCAGCTCTTATGCGACCCTCTGGCTCCACACACGTTCCGGATTGCTGGTGGGAAAAGTCTGGATAGATGGCTGTGCTTCCGAGGAAACAGGAAGCAAGAAGCTCCACGCTGACCAGCTTGAACCACCAGCATGGGGCGGGAGGAAGGGATCTGGACTGTCTGTAGGAAGAATAGGCTACGCGCTCAAAGCTCACAGCTCCTTCTACTGGCCTGCTGCTCTCTTGAGCAGCTATACATACACTCTCAAGAGCATGACGTTTGCGGCCGTGAAACTACAATGGTCAGCTGCCCCAAACAGAGGGGTAAATAAATGAAAATACTTTGGGGCAGATCCTCGTACAGCGGCGCATTTATGCGCCGGGCATAGCGTATCTAAGATACACTACACCGCCGTAATTTTTTTATTTTTTTAAATCCTGAAAGAATCCGCGCCGTAAGTTACGGCGGCGTAGTGTATCTTTGCCGGCGTAATGGCGCCTAATTCAAATGGATGTAATGGGGGTGTGTTTTATGTAAATACGTTGTTACCCGACGTATGAAAAATATATATATATAAAAATACATATATATATATATATAAAAAGTATATACTATATAAAAAAAATATGTATTGATATGTATCACAATAAAATATACATATAAATGTGTAAACTTTGTGACATGGGAGTGCACACGTATGTAAATACGCACCAACATATGTGTGTACTGCCTCCCTATAACCACAAAAAGCAACACATTGGTAATATGACATATAAGGGATGGTTACTTACAAATACCACCACCCCCAACCTCAGACTAACAACCCAACAATTTCCAAATTAAAGATGATGACCGTAAGGGTCTACTGTAAAAAATTATTTAAAAAAATATAAAAAAAAGGTGTGTGTTAACCACTTCAGCCCTGGAGGATTTGGCTACCCAATGACCGGGCCATTTTTTGCGATTCGGCACTGTGTCGCGGCTCCCAAACAAAATTGACGTCCTTTTTTTCCCACAAATAGAGCTTTCTTTTGGTGGTATTTGATCAACTTTGCGTTTTTTTTTTATTGTTTGCGCTATAAACAAAAAAAGAGCGACATGTTTGAAAAAAAGGCGATATTTTTAACTTTTTGCTATAATAAATATTCCCCAAAAATATATATAAAAAAAGATGTTTTCCCTCAGTTTAGGCCGATATGTATTCTCCTACCTTTTTTGGTAAAAAAAAATAATCAAATAAGCGTTTATTGATTGGTTTGCACAAAATGTATAGCGTCTACAAAATAGGGTATAGTTTTATGGCATTTTTATTTTTTTACTAGTTATGGCAGCGATCAGAACAGGGAGATGCCTTGTTTACAACGGCATCCCCCCGTTCTGCCACTTTGTGTAACGATCGCGGGACACTGGCGGACATAGAGTTCGCAGGCACGGTCATGGAGCTCGCTGGGTGCATGCGCCGGGAAGGTGGGAACTTCAAAACAACGTACCCATACGGTCGCCAAGTGGTTAAAGAAACTGGTCTATATGTGCATATGTTATAACAAGGTATGTATCTCAATCTCTTCTTTGAGTCCCCCTGATGAGAGAATATTTAAATAAAATATCCAGAAAGTCTCCTGCTGGTGTTCTATCAGAATACTGCTACCCATCAGAATATGCAACGGAAGTCCACAATAAGCCTACAGTCAGAAGGCGGCAAGCGGACATCTTGTTACACCCATTGGGGTTTTGCATTTCACACTTATTTTTACCAGTAAACTCAGCTTGTATAGTGACATACAGTATTTGGAAAGTCCGTAACACTGTTTTGATGTTGAATTTTAAAAGCATCGGCAAGCCTGCTGATCCTCGCAGGTTTACTCATCTGACAGAACACCACTGATTTTAAAACGTAACATCAAAACTATTTTGAAATCCTGTATTTCACTATATAAACTTAGATGTTATAAGTTACTTCAGTCGGATAAAACAAAAACTGTGTCTGTCATCATGTCAGGCTATAATAAATATCCCCAAAAATGTTTTCAAACTACGAATTTCTTCATCAGTTTAGGCCAATATAAATTCTTCTACAAATTTTTCGTAAAAAAGATAAAAAAATTGCAAGAAGCGTATATTGATTGCTTTGCACAAAAGTTATAGCGTCTACAAACTATGGGAAATATTTATGCCATTTTTTGTTATTTACTATTAATGGCATTATTTTGCGATTTTTAGCACTACTGCAACATATAAAAATGCACTGATTACTGTGTACATGTCACTGGTAGGAAAGAGGTTAACACTAGGGGAAGATCAAGGCCTTAAATGTGTGTTCCCTAGATGTTTTCTAACTGTATGGGGATAGGACTGACTGGGGGAGGAGACATATTGTTGTTCCTACTTGGTAGGAATATGTCTCCTCTCCCCTGACAGAATAGGAATTTGTGTGTTTACACACACAAATCCCCATGCCCGTGCTTGTGCCCACGATCGCGCCTGCAGGCCACGTGCATTGGGTCCTCCGCTGTGATGCGCCCTCTGGTGGCTCTTTAAGGGTACAACGTGTGCATATGGGGATTCACCCAGCAGAGCCATTTTGCCGACATATATCGTGAACCGGTCGGCAAGCAGTTAAAGGTGATTCTTTTCTATACCCACTATATTTGGGCAGTAACATTGTCCAAATACAGCCATATTGGATCAATGACATTATGAGTGTCCAGGGCAGGGAATTCCCTGGCTGTGGCTGACTGGGTACCGATTTGGCATAAGTGACAGCTTGCTTTCAGGTTTGATCTGAACCAAACCTGTGATCATCCTAATGGACGGTACCCTTCAAAGTGCACAAAGGGATCTCCTATTCAGGCACTTCTACTCTGGGAAGACCCAGAAAGTACATTAATAGGTTGATGTAAAAGCTCTGAAAATGGTAGAAACACTTTTGTTTATTCCAGAGTTATTCTCTAAATAAGCCTGGTAGGATGCAAAGGCAAATTGCTTTCAAATCAAAATCCTGTGCGTCTTCGAATCAGCCTGACACACGTTGTATACTGCTGGATTTCTCCCTAGATACCTCATTTCCAAGACTTTTAGGTGAGAGGTAATTAGAATAAATCAGCTCTCTCGGGGGTTGTTTTGAAGCGTGAAACCAAGAGGGTTATTGTAAACAGATCTGCAACATGCACAACATATTGTCCAGACATGACTGTGACTTTCGCACTACATTCTGATCAGCGCTGAGATCTGCCAGGTGGTGCAGACACTTTTATGGTTAATTGCAGGTGTTATTTTAAGTGAAATTGTACCACGACTGTGCTCATATGTAATCGCGTTGATAATTGTAATGTAAATATGGGGAAAAGACACCAGCATGATTGATGAGCATAGGGACATGCAGGTGGTTGCTGGGGAGCCGGATGATATTATTTATATATAACAGAAATGTTTAGTAATCTAAAGCAGATACTTGCAGACTTTTCCAACGCGTTCTTCTCACGGTGACCATTTTTATTAAAGTGAAGTTCCACCCAAAAGTGGAACTTCCGCCTAATTGCTGAAATCAGTCTAGTGAGCGCTATGTATTCACAAGTGTGTGCACAGAGCTGGTTGATTTAGCCTTGGTTCACACTATGAACTGCATGTGAATCACACAGGAACTACCACTATTTTATTCTCTAGGGCAGGCATGTCCAAAATCCGGCCCGCGGCCCGGTTTTGAACGGCCCGCCTGGTTATCTACACATATATATCTTTTGTGGCCCCAGACTATCTCCCAGCGCCGGGGCCACAAAAGATATATACTGTATTTATCGACGTATAACACACACTTTTGTGCGTGTTATACGCCAATCCCCGCTGCCTGTCAGGTGAACGAGCACTGCCGTAATAGCCCGAGCCGAGTGTGCTGTGTACTCAGCTAGGCTCGGCTCCACTCGTAGAGCTGCCCAGTCACGCCATTGGACATGAGTCGTGTCCATCATAGAAGCCGGGCCAAGAGGCGGGACTGCAAGAGGATCCGAGTACAGCCGAATACACAGGACATCTAACTTCTATCTCAGCGGCAAAATTTAAAACGGATAAGGCACAGCTGGCTGCAGATGGACACTTGGGCACGACTGGCTGCAGATGGACACTTCGGCTCGGCTTTGCTGCAGATGGACACTGATCATTCCTGCCAATGGTGAGTGCATTCCTGGCAATGATAGTTTCTGCATTCCTGGCAATGATAGGTGCTGCATTCCTGGCAATGGTGAGTGCATTCCCGGCAATGATAGGTGCTGCATTCCTGGCAATGATAGGTGCTGCATTCCTGGCAATGATAGGTGCTGCATTCCTGGCAATGATAGGTTTTGCATTCCTGGCAATGATAGGTTTTGCATTCCTGGCAATGATAGGTGCTGCATTCCTGGCAATGGTGAGTGCCTTCCCGGCAATGATAGGTGCTGCATTCCTGGCAATGGTGAGTGCATTCCCGGCAATGATAGGTGCTGCATTCCTGGCAATGGTGAGTGCATTCCTGGCAATGGTGGGTGCTGCATTCCTGGCAATGGTGGGTGCTGCATTCCTGGCAATTGGGGGTCTGCAGATGGGCACTGACCCTTATTTTGCTTCACAGTTCTTTATTTAAAATGTTAAGTTTTTTTCCTGAAACTTCCCTCTTAAAGTGAATATGCCAATCCATACGGTATATCCAAATACGCCTGAGCTCATCTTTTCACCACACACAGCCACAAAGGGAAGAGAATTCTTGTTGGGCAGTGTATTAGTTGCTCGAACTAACAGACTTAGACCGAATTTTAATGGTTCAAAGAATGTCAGGCAAAATGGTCAGCCTTCGAGCATGTTCACTTCATCAAATCTGGCCCTCTTTGAAAAAAGTTTCGACACCCCTGCTCTAGGGTGTCTGCTTTAAGAAAATACATAAGGTTTAGTGGTTTTATGTAATCTCCAGGTCTAAAATCATTTTTTAAACGTGTGCAAAAATGAAACAGCGAAAGGGTTGAAGGATAAGTTGACCTTCCACCTGTAAGATTTGTTAGTTCGGAAAATACTGACTCCTAACATTTTTAGCTGGCTCCTAGATTCGAAGCAACTTTGTCAAGCACTAATAGTCCCTTGAAAAAGTATTCATACCCCTTGAAATTGTTTACATTTTTGTCATGTTACCAGCAAAAGCATAAATATATTTTATTATGATTGTATGTGCTAGACCAACACAAAGTGGCACATAATTGTAAAGTGGAAGGTAAATGATAAATGGTATTTAACATTTTTTATAAATAAATAGTCCATACTTTTCTACTTGGTAGGAATAACGATATGTCTCCTCTCCCCTGACAGAACAGGAATTTGTGTGTTTACACACACAAATCCCCATGCCCGTGCTCGTGCCCACGATCGCGCCTGCAGGCCACGTGCATTGGGTCCTCCGCTGTGATGCGCCCTCTGGTGGCTCTTTAAGGGTACAACGTGTGCATATGGGGATTCACCCAGCAGAGCCATTTTGCCGACATACAGTACAGACCAGAAGTTTGGACACACCTTCTCATTCAAAACGTTTTCTTTATTTTCATGACTATGAAAATTGTAGATTCACACTGAAGGCATCAAAACTATGAATTAACACATGTGGAATTATACATAACAAAGAAGTGTGAAACAACTGAAAATATATTTCATATTCTAGGTTCTTCAAAGTAGCCACCTTTTGCAGCAGACACATCTCTAGAACTGTTAAGAGGAGACTGTGTGAATGAATGAATGAATGAATGAAAAATTTATATAGCGCGGCACATGCGAACTGAATCGCTTCTGGGCGCTAGTTGTTTGTGTCTCATGCCTTTCAGAAAAGCAGGGTTTTGATCTGCCTTCTGAAAGACAGGTGGTTTTGCTCCAACCGAATGCTGGTTGGCAAAGCATTCCAAAGCCTGGGGCCCTGGAAAGCAAACCTTCTTTCTCCTTTGGACTTGTATTTGGTTTTAGGAACCTTGACCAGATTTTGGTCGGTGGATCGCAGAATGCGGTTGCAATTGTGCGTTTTGATCTTGTCGCAAAGATATCGAGGAGCCTTCCCATGGATGCACTTATGTGTCAGGCAGAGTGCTTTGAATGCAATTCTGTCTTTCACTGGCAACCAGTGAAGGGATCTCAGCGAAGGTGAGATTGATTCCCAAGATTTTTTCCCAGTCACAAGTCTAGCGGCCGTATTCTGTACGACTTGAAGACGAGCGATTTGGTACTTGGGGAGCCCGAGGTAAAGGGCATTTGCATAGTCCAGTCTGGAATTCACGATTGTTCCCACCACGACTGCTATGTCTTCTTTGGGAATAAATGGAATAAGTCTGCGTAGAAGGCGCATCAAATGGTGCGTCCCGCTGACTACTGACCCTATTTGTGCGTCCATTGTCATGAAGGTGTCAAACGTGACTCCTAGACTTTTGACTTTGGAGCTAGGGGAGATGGTCTGACCCAGGATGGGCGAAGGAGTCCAGTTAGTTGTCGGTTGTCTCTTCCGACTGGCATTGAACATAAAGAGTTCTGTTTTAGCGCTATTGAGTTTGAGATAACTCTTAGTCATCCAGTTTTCTATTGAAGAGAGACATTTCTCTAATCTGAGATGATGATCGTTTTTTTGGCAGATGCGAAAGTACAACTGCGTGTCGTCTGCATACGAGTGATAGAGTAGTTCTTGGCTACTGATAATATCAAAGAGAGGACGAAGATAGATATTAAACAGCACCGGTGATAGGGGGGATCCTTGGGGGACCCCACATGGCACCGCGCGTTTTTCTGACGTGAAAGATCCCAGTTTCACTGTTTGTGAACGGTTTCCGAGAAAAGAGGAGAACCATGGTAAGGCAACTTCTGAGACTCCGGCGACTTCTGTTAGTCGTCTCAGTAGCAATTTATGGTCTACTGTGTCAAAGGCTGCGCTTAGGTCCAGCAGAACCAGGAGACACGATTCTCCTTCGTCTGCGGCCTCGAGCGCATCATCCCATATTTTCAGTAAGGCCGTTTCTGTCCCGTGTCCGGGACGGAACCCGGATTGAAATGGATCGAGTAGGTTGTGGGTATCCAGATGCTGTTGCAGCTGATTTACCACCACTTTCTCCATTATCTTGGACAGAGCATTTAGACCTGTTATGGGACGGCAGTGAGTTGGGTCCATAGGATCCAAATTAGGTTTTTTCAAGATCGGCAGGATTGTGCCCTCTTTCAGCAGGGAAGGCACTATGCCTTCCTTAAATGACTGATTTATAAGCTGTGTGATCGGAGGCGCCAGGATGTCGGCACATTCCTTCAGTAGCTTGGTGGGAATGATGTCATTGGGTGCTGTGCTGTTGCGCAGCGCACCAATGAATTTTTTTGTGGTATCAATGGAGATGGGTTCCAAAGTGAACTTAGTTGATTGTAGAGGCGTTCCGTCGGTGTTTTGATTGAAGAGGGGGCTGAGTGGAGTATTGTTTTGCCGAATACTTACCCGAATTTTTTCAATTTTGTTGATGAAGAAATCCGATAGTTCATTGCAGAACTCTTGGGTGTCTGAAGTGGGGACTTCAAGACATCCCGGATTCATGGTCTGGGTGACCATCCTGAAGAGTTCACGTGGGCGATTCATTGCGCTGTTAATCACCGTGGAAAAGTGAAGTTTCTTGGCTTTGAAAATTTCCTTGTGATATCGTGTAGTTACTGCTTTGTAGAAGTTGAGGCGGTCTTCTGAAGGACTTCTTATCCAGGCGGCTTCCGCCCTTCTGCGCTCTTGCTTCAATAGCGACAGCTGGTTATTGAACCAGCTGGACTTTTTTGCCCGGCTGCGGACTTTGCGCTTTGGTGCTGCTAAGTCGGCTGACTGTAGCAGAGCTGCATTTATGGCATCCAAAGTATCTGAGGCTGCTAGCTGAGGAGGAATAGCCCCAATTCGGTTTTCCAGGGTAGATCTGAAGAGTTCCGAGTGGAGCTTCCTCTGAGATCTAGCCCAGTGTATTGTCACCGGCTTGGGTACTTTCATGACTAGTGGAATTCTGGGAATTATGAAGCTAATTGCATGGTGGTCTGTCCATGGCAAAGGTTCAATACCCAGAATGTTTATTTTCAGATTTTGTCTGAAAATTAGGTCGAGAGTGTGACCTGAAGCATGCGTGGGTCCGCATATAAGTTGCTGAAGACCTAACCCTTCCAGGTGGTCGATGCAGGCATCCGCGATGGGATCCTGTGAGGAGTTGGCCCACAAATTGAAATCCCCGAGCAGCAAAAGATGATTGCTGTTAAGGGAGTAAGTGGATATGAACTCCGTTAATGCTGAAATCAAATGCGATTTGGGCCCAGGGGGCCTATAGCAGAGGAGAATGTGAACGGTCTCCTGAGAGTGAGCTTGAAGTTGAAGCGTAAGAGTTTCCATAAAAGGTAGAGGATTTTGAAGGACCGGTTTAGTGATTGCAATATGAGACTTATGAATCACCGCCAGGCCTCCTCCTCTTTGCCCTATTCTATTTTCCGTTAGGATACGATAATTTGCTGGTACCAGTTCTCCAAGAATGGTGTTGCAATCGTCTGACAGCCAACTTTCTGTAATGAAGAGGCAGTCCAGATCGTTTTGTAGTAAGAAATCATGGATTTCTGATCGGTGTTTAACTGCTGATCTAGTGTTAAGCAATGCACATGATATGTGCTTGAGCTGTGTTGAATGGTTGAAATTTTTGATGATCGATCGTCGATCGATTCTCAAAAGTTGATCTGATTTTAAGGCTTTTTTGGTGACGGCAGGTAATATTGTTGCGAATTGTCTCAGACCCCAAATGGTTTCCGCAGAGTATCGCAATTTAACCATTGTTGCCAGTCACCGTGGGCGGGGGTGCGGGTGATCGGTGAGAGAGGATTCGGAGAATCCTCGCTCTCAGCAGTCCTTGGTCCAGAGGAAGGCAAAAAAAACCCTGGGCAAGCTGGCCAATGTGCTGCGGCAGGGAAAAAAATTCCTTCCTGATCCCTAAGGCGATCGGCTTCAAGCCCTGGGTCAAAGACTGCTGAACTTAATGAGGGGAAAAAGAGGGGGGGGGGGATGCTGGGTGTCACTGTTGCTGGGGTGCACCAAGATGGCCGCCAGGCAAAGATACAGGACCCAGGCTGGGGGGGCAACCAGGTTGGTAAGAAAATGATTCCCCCAATCTGGTTGCTTAGCAGGGGGGTGGAGGGGACCTCTGGGGGTGCGGGGGCGATAATCAGAAAGACCCGCACTATTGGTGGCAGGCGCAGGGAGAAAACGGACGGAGCGCCGGTAGGCCGCGGCTGAAGCCGCGGACTTTCCTGAGGCGCGGCGGCCGCGGAAAGTAGCAGGCTGGCGCGGGCGTGTAAAAAACGCCGAGAAGCGCCGAGAATACACCCAGGTGGGGTGTCTAGGGGCCACCACAATCGTGGGTGGCCGTGCG
The DNA here is from genome assembly GCF_905171775.1 of Rana temporaria. NCBI lineage: Eukaryota > Metazoa > Chordata > Amphibia > Anura > Ranidae > Rana > Rana temporaria. Next base: position 144,570,105 of record NC_053489.1, read on the forward strand.
AGTGGGGATGCCGAGCCCAAGAGGGGAATAGAGAGCCGCAGTGAGGGGTCTGAGTGACGGCTGCCCTGAGAAGGACGGCCGTCAGTGGTTCCCCTGGATGGTAGGCCCTGAGAGGCAGGGTCTTACCTGCGGCGAATGAAGGAGTCCACGAGGAGAGAAGAGAGCTGGATTCCTGGTTCCCAGTAGTTCCTAGTAGCTGTTCCCTGTGCAGGACAGGTAATGGTAGTCTGCCTAGTAGCTGACTGTCAGGTCTGGGTGGGAGCAGGCTCGTAACGGAAGGTCCGAAGCACCCTACTCCACCTCTGACACTGACTCTGATGTGATTGGAATGTGTCCAAACAAGTGTGGCGATATCTGATGTAGGCCTTCATGGTAGAAGATCTGCTAGGAAACCACTGCTAAAGAAAGGCAACAAGCAGAAGAGACTTCTTTGAGCTAAAGAACACAATGAATGGACATTAGACCAGTGGAAATCTGTGCTTTGGTCTGATGAGTCCAAACTTGAGATCTTTGGTTCCAACCTCCATGTCTTTGTGCGACGCAGAAAAGGTGAACGGATGGACTCTACATGCCTGGTTCCCACCGTGAAGCATGGAGGAGGAGATGTGATGGTGTGGGGGTGCTTTGCTGGTGACACTGTTGGGGATTTATTCAAAATTGAAGGCATACTGAACCAGCATGGCTACCACAGCATCTTGCAGCGGCATGCTATTCCATCCGGTTTGCGTTTAGTTGGACCATCATTTATTTTTCAACAGGACAATGACCCCAAACACACCTCCAGGCTGTGTAAGGGCTATTTGACCAAGAAGGAGAGTGATGGGGGGCTGCGCCAGGTGACTACCTCTTGAAGCTCATCAAGAGAATGCCAAGAGTGTGCCAAGCAGTAATCAAAGCAAAAGGTGGCTACTTTGAAGAACCTAGAATATGAAATATATTTTCAGTTGTTTCACACTTTTTTGTTATGTAGAATTCCACATGTGTTAATTCATAGTTTTGATGCCTTCAGTGTGAATCTACAATTTTCATAGTCATGAAAATAAAGAAAACTCTTTGAATGAGAAGGTGTGTCCAAAGTTTTGGTCTGTACTGTATATGGTTGTGAACCGGTCGGCAAGCGGTTAAAGGCGGGTGATTCTTTTCTATACCCACTATATTTGGGCAGTAACATTGTCCAAGTACGGCCATATTGGATCAATGACATTATGAGTGTCCAGGGCAGGGAATTCCCTGGCTGTGGCTGACGGGGTACCTATTTGGCATAAGTGACAGCTTGCTTCCAGGTTTGATCTGAACCAAACCTGTGATCATCCTAATGGACGGTACCCTTCAAAGTGCACAAAGGGATCTCCTATTCAGGCACTTCTACTCTGGGAAGACCCTTCTTTTAAATTTTGGTTTATTAGAAGGGGTTGATTTATTTCCAACAATGGTTTGTGAAATCCAGTACCAAGGCCTTTTTTAACTCTGCATATGATAATAGGATGATGTGACTGGTTGCACGGTGTTAAAGCATAATATCATGATATTCCACAATTACAGATCTGTACTGAAGCATGTTTTATACCGTTGGATAAATAAGTAAGGAGTCCAAAGATAATTTTACAGGAAAGAGCCCAAGGTTCAGTGTCTACTTTAGACTTAAAGTGGAAGTAAACCCTCCTATCGTTTCCAGCCAAGGAAGCTGCCATCTTGGCCTATGTTTAATCTACAACTTCCATGATGTTGCACGTGTGATCAGTTATGACACCAGCCATTGGATGGTTTGATAGTTTGGTTGAGAGCACAACCAATGGAAGTGTTTTATTTCCGGCACATGCCGGAAAGGTAACTGTTTTATGGATGGGTTTACTTCCGCTTTAAGCCTCGTACACACGGTATGATTGTTGGCCCACCGAGCATCGGATTTTTGTCAAAAGGGCTTGTGCCAGGATCTTGTCTTGCACACTAACGTTACACAATTGCTGTGCCACAAACACGAACGTAGTGACGTACTACAAGGAATTTCAGCTCTTGAGCGACACCCTTAGGGCCCCTTTTGCTAATTTTGTGTTTGGTGAGCATTGATTCCAAGCATGCGCGTTTGTACTTTGGACTTTTGTGTGACAGATTTGTGTACTGGCCATACGAAAATTAGACGTGGAGCCGTTGTCCACCGAAAATTTACTAGCCTGTCATCAAACATTTGTTGGCCGAAAATTGGACAACAATTGTCAAAAGGAGCATACTAACGGTAAGAATTTAGGACAAAAGTCTGTCAACAGACAATCCCCTTCTAACAATCGTACCGTGTGTACGAGGCTTTAGACTTGGCTAACCACAATAAACGGCACCAATTTACAGACTAAGTCCGGTGAAGCACTACATACTAAAATATGGTGTGAATGCACAGCATGGAGTTATAGGGCAATCTATAACACAAAGCACTTACATGTGTATTCATTTGTTCTCCATTTACATAAGATTTTTACAGTGTTGGTTTGCTTCCAGTCTCATAAAGGCAGCAGTCATGTAAAATAGTGGCGGATTTTTAATTCAGCATTTCTTTTCGGTACTCTTGAGTTATTTACAGAATGTAAATCTGTTGGCTTGTGCATTTTTTATTTAGCTACCCAGTTCCCTTGGTTCATGAGTTATTTAATAGCGTGATAAGGTGCTGGTTGTCTGCAGCTTTTATGATAATAATATGGCTGCCGTCCAAGCTTGTTTTCCAATGACCAGACTGTGAAAATTGTTCAGGCTGCATTCAGAGCCATTCAGGCCTGTGGGATGCATTTGTTAAAACTGGGATATGTGTGTGAACGCCTCCCTCCTTATCTGCAAACACTGTTGCACACAAGATTCACAAATAAGAATTAATGTGGCTGTTCATTATTTCTGTGTGTGTAAACATTGTTCTCGACAAGGTGCCTTCCCGTATGTCATAGTGTGCGGCTCTATTTAGCAATTTAAAGAGAACCCATTAGGACTTGCAATGCTGCTATAGATAAAGCTCAGATCAAGTGGTGTTAACTGCCATTGCAAGGCTTCTGGACTCATTGTTAGTTTTAGGACAGGATTGTACACAATGACCTGCCAGCTTTGTAACCAGCATGTCAGGTCACCTGAGGCCAGGTGACAGATGCATACCGTTGGGTCTGGAGTGCACCGCTATGATAGTGGACCCTACGGCTGACTGCTGCGGTTGGAACCCTTGGTGGTGCAGGAAGGCAGGTGCACTGCGGCACCAACACGGATCCCACAGGGATCTAGAACGTGAGATTCCCCAGGCTGCCAAGTCTAAGAGCCAGCTGGTGTTCACCAGAGCCTCTAGTGGTGAGGATGGACTTCGCTGCAGCTGACTCCAGGTCACAGCCCCTGGGGTCTCCCAGCTCACGCTCACGGTAGGCTATAGGAGGATAAGCTAAAGGTCGGGGCGACAAGCAGACAAGGATAAATGGGGAACAAGCCAAAGGTCACAAGCAGGCAGGGATAGTCGAGAACGTGCCAAAGGTCAGGGTCACAAGCAAGCGGGGATGGTCGGGAACACGCCAAGATCAGTAACATAGACAAACGTGAGCACACGGCAAGCAGGAAACCAAACGCACAATATTGCATGGCAAGGCAGGCTTGGAGAACAGTGTTAAATAGTATTTCCTGTTGAGGCTAGGGTGGAGCCACACTGAGGGAAGATTACTTAACCATGCAGGTGTGAGAAGGCAAGCCCTAAGGCTGATACACAGACAAGGTAAAAGACAGACAGGTCATGAAGGTAATACTGCAAGGTCATGACACAGCACCACTTCCAGGAATAGGACAATGCCAACTTATAGCACTGGATGGTTCTTGGCTGTGCCAGGTAATAGATGTTCTGACAGGTTCTTCTCTTTAAAATAAAATGAGTAGAAAGGACAGCAGGAGTGGAAAGGTAAACATCATTTGGTAAGTTTAAAGACCCATACACACAATCTGACTTTTTGACAACAACGGTCCGACAGACGTGTTTTATCGGGAAATCCGACCTTCTGTATGCTCCATCGGACAATTGTTTTGGGTTTTTCAATGGACAAATGTTCGCTGTGCATGCTCTCAAACTTTCCGGCAACAAATGTCCGATGGAGGATAATCCGATCGTGTGTACACAAGTTCATCGGACTAAAGTCCAAAGTACAAACACGCATGCTCAGAAACAATGCTAAAGATCAGACAACAATAGCAGAAGTTGCCCAAACATGTTAGCATTGGGAACACGTTATCGGTGGAACATGTAACATGTTTCCAAAGGTAAACTTATCCTTTAACTCAGTGTTTCTTAAAGATAACGTAAACCCTCATTCAGTTTTTTTTTTAATAAAAAACCCTGCACGAGAAAGTCGTAATGAGCTAGTATGTATAGCATACTAGCTCATTATGATTGACCTACCTGAAATCGAAGCCCCCAAAGTTCTCCTCTGTGCCCTCCGCCGCCGCCACCATGTCTTCTGCGATCTTCTTTCTTGTATCGCTGCTCTGGCGCTGTGACTGTCCGGAGTGGCGATTATGTCACTCCCGCGCATGTGCGCGGGACTGACAGATCCCCGCGCATGCGTGGGATTACGGCATTAACCCCCGCATTAGCCCAATAGTAAAAACGGCATGCTCAGTGCGCCTGCGTCGTTGTCTACGGCGCGCATGCGCCGTCGACATCGGTGCAGTCCTTACTGCAAATATGTCCTTAACCATGTAGGTTAAGGAGATATTTCTTGCACCTATAGGTAAGCTTTAATCTAGGCTTACCTATAGGTGCAAGTTGTAAGGAGGAATTTACAACCACTTTAACTCCAGTCCTCAAGGCAGCTCAACAGGTCACGTTTTCAGGATTTCCCTCAAATGAAACGGCTACGGTGATTATTAAGACAGTGACACTGATCAAATCACCTGTGCAAAGTAATAGGAAGCCTGAAAATATGACCTGTTGGGGCACCTTGAGGACTGGAGTTGAGAAACATTGCTTTAACTGATATTTATTTTGCACACATGCTGCTTCCGGAATTCACTGTTAGTTTGACAGCTGAACTCTGGGGTTGAAATTGGGATCCAAGCGCAGTGGTTCCTGCATAAATGATCCATCCTCTGGCTTCACTTTGTCCAATAAGAGAACGCTTTTTATTCACTGAGAAGATGCAAAGTGATCTCTGAATGATGCCTGTGCAAAACGTTCCAAGCTGGAACAATGTAACTGTTAAAATGTCTATATGTGGAATTCCTTTTTAAGTCTACTTATTTTACGCATTGTATTCCTGCTGACTGCATTCTCAAGCTGTTTAAAAGGAAACTGTGCTTTGCCCACACAGTGAAAACAGAAGATTCCTTTAAAGGGGTTGTAAAGGTTTGTGTTTTTTCACCTTAATTCATCCTATGCATCAAGGTCAAAAAACACCTGGAAGTCATCGGCCCCCCCAGTCCCCCTGTTTTACTTACCTGAGCGCGTTTATCTCGGAGTCCCGGCTTTAATTGGATAAATTGATAGCAGCGCAGCCATTGGCTCCCGCTGCTGTCAATCAAATCCAATGATGCAGTCCTGGGGAAGCAAATGCTGGACTCGGGAGAGCGCCACCCGCAAGGTAACCCAGGAGAGCGCTTCTCCTATAGGGTTATCTAATGTGGGGAGGAGCCGCGAGAGCCGCAGAGGGAACCCAGAAGATGATGTTCGGGCCACTCTGTGCAAAACGAGCACAGTGGAGCTAAGTATGACATGTTTGTTATTTAAAAAAAAACTATCTTTTAGTATCGCTTTAAGACAGACCTTCTCAGACGCATCTACTCGTGTCTACCTTAGTTTCAATACTTATCTGTTCCATTCACTCGCCAGGACTTAACGTATAGCCCTGTGTAAGCTACGAGTTACTGGAGTTGAAACTTACACTGGGCTTTATTAAAGTGCACTTTATTCTTTAACAAATTCCATATGGGCCTATTCTGGCACTCCTCTCCTACGTGTAGGAATCATAATTTTTTTTGCTAGAAAATTACTCAGATTATTAGCAGAGACTCTAGGGAATAAAATGGCGATTGTTTTAACTTTTTACGCCACACGGTATTTACGCAGAAATTTTTAATTTTTTTCAATGTTACGCCGAGTACATAGATACCTAGCATGTCACACTTTAAAATTGTGCACACTCGTGGAATGGCGCCAAACTTTGGTACTTAAAAATCACCATAGGCGATGACTTACATTTTTTTACAGGTTACCAGTTTAGAGTTACAGAGGAGGTATTGGGCTAAAATTGTGGCTCTTGCTCTAATGCACGTGATACCTTTGAGTTTACAAATGTGGGCGCGACTTACGTATGAGTTCACTTCTGTGCGCAGGGACGGGGGTGCTTTATTTTTATTTATTTTTTATTTTAACACCTCTTAAAAAAAATGTTGATCACTTTTATTCCTATTGAAAGGAATGTAAACCCCGCTGACAGCTAATGACTTGGTTGTTAAGGAAGCGGCGACCAGCTTCCTGGCACCTGCTTAGCAACCAACTATATACAGTGTTGAAATAAAAAACGCAAAACACATCAAAAATCACATCACAAACACAACACTTGCATTTTTGGTGCGGTTCCATTGAAGCCTATTACCCACAAATCACATGAAAAAAGAGCCGCAAAACGCATAGATGTGAACTTGTACCATAGGAAACCATGTTAAATGGACTGTAGTGCGCATAGGTGTGAACCTAGGGTAAGTTCTGCATTTTATGTACAAATTGATATATGAAGGTGGAAAAAACATGTTCTAAATTTTCATTTTAATTGCTTAGATTTGTTATAAATGTACACTAATGCACGTCCTATTTATGCGTCTTGAAGCTAATAGTCCGCATCATAACGCTGTAGTGATGAGTACATGTTTATTAGAGATAATTATGCCTATTAGATGAAAGTTCTATTGAAAGGTTTCTTACTCGAATGCTACCTAACAAGGTAAAAGGACTACATTATTTCTAATGTTTATTTGAAGACATTTTTAACAAGTCTAGTTACATATGAATGCTGAAAATAAATGTTTTCATTGGACTGCTGCTCATGTGGTTTGTACACTAAGGGCCAGATTCTCAGTGGAGATACGACGGCATATCTCCAGATACGCCGTTGTATCTCTGCATTGCGCCGTCGTATCTATGCGCCTGATTCTTAGAATCAGTTACTCATAGATATCTGTTAGATCCGACAGGCGTAAGTCTCTTACGCCGTCGGATCGTAACTGCATATTTACGCTGGCCGCTAGGTGGCGCTTCCGTCAAATTCCACGTTGAGTATGCAAATTAGCTAGATACGCGAATTCACGAACGAACGCCCGGCCGACGCAGTAAAGTTACGCCGTTTACGTTAGGCTTTTCCCGGCGTATAGTTACCCCTGCTATATGGTGGCGTAAGTGCGGCGTAACAATGTTAAGTATGGCCGTCGTTCCTGCGTTGAAATTTGAAAAAGTTACGTTGTTTGCGTAAGTCGTCCGTGAATGGGGCTGGACGTCATTTACGTTCACGTCGAAACCAATGACGTCCTTGCGGCTTACTTTGGAGCAATGCACACTGTGAAATTCCACGGACGGCGCATGTGCCGTTCGGGAAAAACGTCAATCACGTCGGGTCACAGTACATTTACATAAAACACGCCCCCCTGATTCAAATTTGAATTAGGCAGGCTTACGCTGGCCGATTTACGCTACGCCACCGCAACTTATGGAGCAAGTGCACTTGCCCGTCTAAGGCCCCATACACACGAGAGGATCTATCCGCTGAAAAATCTCAGCGGATAGTTTTCAGCGGATGGATCCCCTGGTGTGTATGCTCCAGCGGATCTTTATCCGCGGATATTTCCGAATTCCAGCAGATAAAAATTTGTTGACATGCCAACAAATCTATCCGCTGGAATCGGATCCCACGGATCGATCCGCTGGTCTGTACAGACTCAACGGATCGATCCGTCCGAGGGGATCCCCCGCATGCGTCGTAATGATTCGACGCATGCGTGGAATTCCTTATATGACTGCGTCACGCACGTCGCCGCGTCATCATCGCGGCGATGGCGCGACACGTCATCGCCAGAGGATTTCGGCGCGGATTTCGATTCGATGGTGAGTACACTCCATCGGATGGAAATCCGCGCAAATCCTCGAGAGGATTTATCCGCGGATACGGTCCGCTGGACCGTATCCGCGGATAAATCCTCTCGTGTGTATGGGGCCTAAGTTGCGGAGGCGTAACGTAAATCGGATACGTTACGCCGCCGCAAAGATACGCGGTTCTATGTGAATCTAGCCCTTAGTTTTTCTTCTACAAGTTCATCTATAGTTGTCCATAGACAGTGAGAATAATACAAGAGATGAAACCAACCTAAGCCTTAAAGTGGTTGTAACCCCTACATAAGCCCACTGAAGTGACTAACCTCCGGTGATACACAGAGATGAAACAAATCCTCTTACATAAGTTGGACCTGTTTATTGAAAGCTCTCTTTCCTCTACAGCTGTTCTAAATACACACATTGAAGGCTTTTTGCTCAGCTTCAGAAGGCAGGGGGCGGGAATCTAATGTCACACACTGCACAGGGATCTGAGTGTAATTAGAGACCTGAGTGGTGGTATTGGATACACCCCCTCTACACAGTCTCACAGGGAAACATGCAACCTGTCAATTTTTGTTATGTAAACCTGTCAATAGTGACGCATCCACATAGGAACTGCACTGGGTGGTTTGGATTGAATCAAGTACACATTATAGAGGGGTTTGCTTTGTTCATTTTTCATTTTAGAGGTCTAAAACCACTTTAGGCTAGCCATACATGTATACATTTTATAGAAGTCCAATGAATTCCTCCATCCATGCTGAAAGTGGATGGAGGAATCTCCTATACAGGCTTTTTTTTTCAAGCTGCCACAGCACCCACAACCATCTGGATACCCTCATAGTGACTGCATCAGATAGGAGTTATTTATCCCAACAGGGAAGTGTTTGAGGACCACAGTACATCTCATCCTCATCTCTGTAATATTTGAGGGAGGAAGTTCTGTAATTTAATCCGGTAACCTGGGCAGGAAGACAAGCCTGGTTGAGATAAGACTGCAGAGTGGACAGGTTACTATACTCTGAGTAGGCACTGCTGTGTCACACAGTTCACAAAACCTGCCTTATGAACCGCAGAGGTACTGGTAGAAAGAGTTTTAGGAGGTGGAGTTATTAGAGGAATCACTGGTTGCAGACAGCAAGGTACCATGGAACATGTAGTCCTTAGAAACTGAATGTAAACAACAGACGAGAAGCTCAAAAGCAGTGGTCTCCAAATGGTCGAATGCGGCCCTTTGCTTGCCTTGGGGATTCCTCTCACAAATGTGAGGGGGTGCTGATAAGTATTGAGCCTTACCCAGAAAAAAACATATCTAGCAAGCTGCAAATTGCAAGGTGTACTGGTGTATTTGTCAATTTGTGCTCATATAAAGGGCTATTCCTCTCACTGATATAATTAAACATTATTTATTTCACAGACAATAATTATGGGACACTATTCCTTCCATGGATACCAATGATGGGAAACTATTCCTCCCACTGACACCAATGATGGGGCACAGTTCCTCCCAATTATAATAAAGATTAGGCACTAATCTAATATTCCAATAAAGGGGCGCTACTCCTTCCACTGACACCAATGCAGTACTATTCCTCCCAATAATACCAATGATGGGTCACTATTCCTCTCAATGACACCAAATATGGGGTATTACTTATTCCACTGACACCAATGATAGGACATTATTCCTATCACTAATACCCATTATGGGGAAAAAATTCTCCTCTTACTGACCACAGGTGCTATGAATTGTTTTGTTAAATCTCGCTAAACACAGTGCGCTCCCTCCCCCTAATGTCTAAAGCCTTGTACACACGATCAGTCCATCCGATGAGAAGGGTCTGATGGACCGTTGTCATCGGTTAACCGATGAAACTGACTGATGGTCCGTCGCGCCCACACATCATTAGTTAAATGACCGATCGTGTCAGAACCAGGTGACGTAAAACACAACGACATGCTGAAAAAAACGAAGTTCAATGCTTCCAAGCATGCGTCGACTTGATTCTGAGCATGCGTGGATTTTTAACCGATGGTTGTGCCTACTAACGATCGGTTTTGACCTATCAGTTAGGAATCCATTGGTTAAATTTAAAGCAAGTTGGCTTTTTTTAACCAATGGTTAAATAACCTATGGGGCCCACACACGATCGGTTTTGACCGATGAAAACGGTCCATCAGACCGGTGTCCTCTGGTTACCCTATCGTGTGTACGAGGGCCCACAGGACAGTAAACTGGCCCCTTGTTTAAAAAGTTTGGAGACCCCTGCTCTAAAGAATTCAGGGAAGCCTGAAATTTGGGTAAAGAGATGGGCAGTAGACAGACAGACGTCACAACTTAAAGGGGTTTTAAAGGAAAAAATGTTTTTTTCATAATAAGCATCCTTTACCTGCAGACATTCCTCTTTTCACTTCCTCATTGTTCGTTTTTGCTCAGAAGTTGCTCTATTTCTTCTCTGTTCTGTTCACTTCCTGCTTGTCTGATTTTACTGACCACCGTGATGGGAGGCTTTACTGCGGTGGTCAGTGACGTGCTCGCCCCCTCCTGGGAACTACATCTGTGTGGCAGGACGCTTTCTACGTGTTAGAGACTTCAAGGAGGTGTGAATTACAGGGCGTGCCGACATTCATACTGGGAAATGTAGTTCTTACATGAACGAGCGATGCAAACCAGGAAGTAAATGAGAGAACAGAAACTAGAATGCCGGAGGTGATATAGATGAAGAAATTTAATAGGTATTTACTCGTTTTTTAACAGAATTATTACACTATTCTGTCTGTCTACCTTGCAGACATTAATTTTTTTTTCCTTTACAACTCCTTTAAAAAGAGTAAGCGTATATTGGAAAAAAAAAAAAATCTACTGTTGCTATTGGTATTACAATGCTGAGGTTATACAATGAAAGTGTATGATGTAACTTTAGGTCTCCTTTAGGTCAGGTTCACACTATTGCAGGTAAATTTCCAGCAGGTACAGCGGGTCCATTCAAGAGAAGAGAGAGTAGCAGTGCCCAGTCTTTATTACAGAGGCTCCTGTACAGAGGCCAGGTTTCACATTGGATTACTGTAGAGATCTGGAAGAAATACACAACGCTCTCCAAGATTCAAGAACTATATATGTCTTGTATTTAGACCATATTTACTTTTTCAGGAGTTCAGCTTTAATCATTAGGCTTTTATCATAGGCTTATGCCGAATTAAATTTACACTGCCATAGAGGTATCAAATGCCTATTGAATCATACCAAAATTCTAGCTGTGAGCACCACCTTGCTCAATAAACATCAATTTAACGTAAAACTGAGGCAGTGGAAAATAATAGCTGAACAGTGACTGCTTCCCAGCAGATGTAGTCACTGTATGGCAGGGCCACGGCTGCTGAATACTATAGCCGGCAGTGAAAGTTACTCCATCCAAACTCTGCTCAGCATGGACAAGAGAATCAAGACATGTATGGCAAGCTTTAGCCCAGGGGTGCCCAACCTTTTGAATAGCTTGGGCCACTTAAGCGACTTGGTAACCGGTCGCGGGCCACAATGAGCGGAGTGGGTGGATGGCAGCCCACTTGGCTCTATAGAGCCCACTCTACTCTCAGCACACCAAACTCGCAGGTAATAGAAGTCTATGGCTCAGTGCAGGTAACCCACAAGTGCACTTCTCTGCACCTGTGGGTCAGTTTGAAAGCAGCCCAGTAACCACTGCAGCCCATATATACATTGTGATTTTAGTAATAAACTTACCTTTAATAACAGTATTCTATTCTGTTTTATTCCATCCCAGAGCAGGAGGTCGTGGGCCACATCAGAGGGCTCCACGGGCCACATGTGGCCCCCGGGCCACTGGTTGAGCACCCCTGCTTTAGCCCTTCTAAGCAGCATGCACTTGCTTTTCTTTAGCTCCAATCAGCCACCAGGAGCAAAAGAAAGTCTTCTGTAAGAGTCGCTATACAATCTGACTGTACTATCTTTGTACATTCAACTGTAGATTTACCAAAACGATGTAATATGAGGATCTATATAAACTATCCATTTAATTTGTATCCAATCAGGCAGAGCTTTGCACTACATAGTTGTTGGTAAATCTAAAAGAGATTGTGCATTTAGATTGTAATGTGTGTGGTGAGCTTTAATTACAACTAAAAGCAAACCTTTTCTTTTTAGTTTTGGACAGACCGGAGATAAATTCGAACCCTTGTCAGTTTTTATTGCTGTCTGTGCCCCCGTTTGAGAGATGTATCCTCTCCATTTGTCCTGTTTACCATTATCATTGGAAGTGAAATTAAAAGAAAATCTGAATTTTTGGGTTGTCCCCAGAAAAGTAATGGAGGGCAATTATTTCAATGGGGACACTAGTTCTGGTGACCTTGGGGTCCCCAAGTAATTCCCTTAATTTGCAGGGGTTGTGCCTAGAGTTCTACAAATATGTTGCAGCTTACCAATTCTTGGGTGTGGTGGCTGTAATCATTTTTTTTTTTTTTTTTAGGCTTCCTTTCCTTTATTTTCACCTGGTGATCCAGTCAGTAAGGCTAGGTTCACACTCTGAATGATCTAAGGTTATCAGTGGTGTACCCCAAGGTTCAGTGTTGGGACACTTACCTTTTTAATACCTTAATAAATGATATTGGGTCTGGGATTAAAAGTACCAGTCTTTGCAGATGACACCAAGCTATGCAGTGGAATAACGTCCTTACAGGATGTCGCTAATTTACAAGCCGACCTCAATGCTCTGTCTAATTGGGCGACTATGTGGCAGATGAGGTTTAATGTTGATAAATGTAAAGTTATGCACTTGGGGGCTAAGAATATGCATGCATCATATATACTAGGGGGAGTACAACTGGGGGGATCTGTAGTGAAGAAGGATCTAGCCGATCATAAGCTCAATAATAGCATAAAATGCCAAGGTTTCCAAAGCGAGCAAAGTCCTTTTTTGTATTAAGAGAGGTATGGACACCAGAGAGAGAGATATCATTTTGCCCCTGTACAAATCATTAGTAAGACCTCATCTGGAATATGCAGTTCAGTTTTGTTCACCAGTTCACTAAAAATGATGTCGGGGAACTGGAGAAAGTGCAGAGAAGGGCAACCAAATAGAAAGCATGGAGGAGCTCCGCTATGAAGAAAGATTAAAGGAACTGAATATATTTTCTCTTTAGAAGAGGATATTAAGGGGGATATGATCAACATGTATCCGTTTGTGATCTGCTGTGGGTGTAAAGACAAAGTTAAAGGGGTTTTACTTACCTGAGCCCTCGAAAGTCTTGCGCTCGTCCCCCCTCATCCTCCTCGTTTTTGAGCCTGGACGTTACTTGGCTACACTGCATGGATTGAAAGCAGCGCAGCCATAGGCTCGCGCTGCTGTCAATCACATCCAATGATGTGGCGCGCCGGGGGCGAGGCCGAATGATACAGTGAGCAGCAATAGCTGCCGGCTGTATCACGGGAGCGCGCCCGCAGGAACTCAGCACCTTGCTCGCATGAAGGTGTTGAGTTCTTGCGGGGAGGAGCCGAGACAGCCGTCGAGGGACCCCAGAAGACCAGGTTCGGGGACATTCTGTGCAAAACGAGCTGCACAGTGGAGGTGAGTATAACATGTTTGTTATTTAAAAATAAATAAATGTAACTTTACAATCCCTTTAACAGCATCCCAAATGCATGTTGCAAACAAAATGCATTTGCCTGCACCAGATTGCATGGTACAAAACTACCATGTGTTGCGTTGTGGCTCAAAAAAGGTCAATGCACTTCTTTGGTGTGATACAGTGCAATTTCATCCCATTCAAAATGATTACCAGATGAAAAGTGTGGGGGGTATAAAAGAAGACAAATGCAGCCACCACATCTAATGATCTGAGTGAGTGAGTGAGTGAGTCAGAGACTTGTAAAGCGCAACACATGCAAACTGAATCGCCTCTGGGCGCTGTATCCATTTCATGGGTAAGGAACCCCTTGACCTCAGAAGAGATGGGTTTTAATCTTTCTCCTGAAGGCCAAGTGGTTCGACTCCAGTCGGATGGTGGTTGGTAGTGCATTCCACAGGCGAGGTCCCTGGACTGCAAATCTTCGATCTCCTTTGGACTTGTATCTGGCTTTCGGTATCTGGAGTAGGTTTTGATTGGTGGATCGCAGAATGCGATTGGGGTTATGGGCTTTTATTTTTTCGCATAGATATTGGTGGGCGTTGCCTTGAATACACTTATGTATTAGACAGAGTGCCTTGAAAGTGATTCTGTCTTTTACTGGCAACCAATGAAGGGATCTCAGTGAAGGTGAGATTGATTCCCATGTTTTTTTTCCAGTCACTAGTCGAGCGGCCGTATTTTGAACGACTTGTAGACGAGTGATTTGGTATTTGGGGAGTCCTAGATAGAGGGCATTTGCGTAGTCGAGTCTGGAATTGATGATTGTTCCCACCACGACTGCAATGTCCTCTTTTGGCATAAAGGGCGTGAGTCTGCGTAGTAGGCGCAGCAGATGGTGGGATCCGCTGACTACTGACCCTATCATGTAGGTATCGAAAAATGACTCAGAGACTTTTGACTTTGGTGCTAGGGGTGATAGTTTTACCTAGAATGGGCGGGGGAGTCCAAGTTGACGCGGGGTGATTTTTCCGGTTAGCGTGAAACAGGAGAAGTTCTGTTTTCGAACCGTTGAGTTTAAGATAACTGTTTGTCATCCAGTTATCTATTAGAGTGAGGCATTTCTCTAGTCCAAGAGAATGATCCTTTTTGTTGCAGATGCGGAAATACAGTTGTGTGTCGTCTGCATAGGAGTGGTAAAGTAACTTATGGTTACTGATGATTTCAAAGAGAGGGCGAAGATAGATATTAAATACGGGCGATGAGGGACTCCGCATGATACCGTACGTTTTTCAGAAGTGAAAGACCCCAGTTTCACTATTTGTGATCGGTTTTCCAAGAAGGAGGAGAACCAGGGTAAAACACCTTCAGCGACTCCGGCTACTTCAGCTAGCCTAGCCAGTAGTAGTCCGTGGTCTACAGTGTCAAAAGCCGCACTTAGGTCCAGCAGTACCAGGAGACAAGATTCTCCTTCGTCTGCAGCCTCTAGAGCGTCATCCCATATTTTGAGCAGCGCCGTTTCTGTTCCGTGACCCGGACGGAAGCCTGATTGAAACGGGTCGAGTAATTTATGGGTGTCTAAATGCAGTTGCAATATATTACATTTATGTTTTTTGGGCTTAATACAGCTTTAAGATGGCTCAGTATATGCTGGCAGGGGTATAAAACAAACCCGTTGCTCGCCCTGAATGGCCAAAGCACAAGTTTTCTTTATATACGTCGGTTTAAGATGCTGTATTGTTCAATTATACAGGCAGAGCTCCCTTGTATTTTATTTACAAGCAATCTTACCTGCAGAGAGTGTCCAGGCTGACTTGTGTCCAAGCAGTGCTATAAATTATTCAAATAAATTCGGTTTAGTGTTATTTACTGAACCTGTGGAGCAGCGTAGGACTCAAGCCAGGAATTATTACTGTCTGTGTTGTTGTGCTTAGGAACAATGATGTAATTTCATCGCTTTTTGCTGCGAGACCATTAATTACTTGAATTGTCACATTTCATTAACACATGAATATCATATTTGTACCCGCTGAAAGAATGTTATAACATTAGCATTTCAAAACCTTTCCTTTATTGCATTATTGTTGTGCCCACTTATGACAATGGTGCATGTTATGAAATTATTGTGTACAATTACTCACTCAGGTGTGACACTTGGAAAATGTAATCAGGATAAAGCAATAGAGTAGCAGATGCCGAACAGCACAGTATAGAGAGTCTCTCTCCAGCTTTATACACCTTCAGTATCTCAACACAAACATTTAAAGCAGTATTGGGCCCCTTTCACACGATCGGACCGTTCAGGTCCGCCTGTCAGTTTTGACTGCGGACCTGAACGGCCGCTCCATGCAGTCCTATGGAGCGTTGGATGTCAGCGGAGACATGTCCGCTGACATCCGACCCGATCCTATCCGCCAAAATCAGACGGATGGCGATACATCCCCCTCCGTCCATGGCGGATCGGATTGGGGGAGATCTGATGAAAACGGACATGCTGTCTGTTTTCATCAGATCTCCCCATAGGAGACAACAGCGCTGCACAAGCCCCTCCCCACTCAGTGAGCAGAGAGGAACTTGTCATCCGCCAGATAAGCGGAGAGATCACCCGCCGAGCCGACGGGAGCTGGTGGACTCCGTAGCGGCGGAGTCCGCCTGTGTGGAAGAGGGCTAAAACCCAAAAACAAACGGGCCAAATTCTCAAAAGAGATACGCAGACTTAACTGCTGTTCAGCCTGCGTATCCCTGTGCCTAACTTTGGAAACGATTCTCAAAAGGCTTTTTCCAAAGTTAGGCAGAAAATCTGACATGTGTAAGACACTTACACGGTCAGATTTTAGGATGCAGTACCGCATCCGCCACTGGGGGCATTTCTCATTGAAATCCAGCTTTGCGTATGCAAATGAGGACTTAAGCAGATTTTCAAAGCATTTCAGCACTTTGATTTCTGCCTAAGTTCCGAATTTGCCGGCGCAAAATTAGGGCTGGTTTTACAATGTGGAAAGTTAGCCAAACCTTGTAAAGGCCCATTCCAGCGACGGCATTTGGTATGCATTCCTGAGGGAGAACTCCACGGCAATTTTTTAATTCAAAACCGGCATGGGTTCCCCCCCAGGAGCATACCAGGCCCTTAGGTCTGGTATGGGTTGTAAGGAGACCCCCCCACGCCGAAAAATTGACGTAGGGGGTCCCCCTACAATCCATACCAGACCCGTATCCAAAGCACGCTACCCGGCCGGCCAGGAATGGGAGTGGGGACGAGTGAGCGTCCCCCCCCCTCCTGAGCCGTGCCAGGCCGCATGCCCTCAACATGGGGGGGTTGGGTGCTCTGGGGCAGGGGGGCGCACTGCGGGCCCCCCCACCCCAGAGCACCCTGTCCCCATGTTGATGAGGACAGGACCTCTTCCCGACAACCCTTGCCATTGGTTGTCGGGGTATGCGGGCGGAGGCTTATCGGAATCTGGGAGTCCCCTTTAATAAGGGGGCCCCCAGATACCGGCCCCCCACCCTAAGTGAATGGATATGGGGTACATCGTACCCCTATCCATTCACCTGGAGGCAAAAAGTAAAATGTAGTAAACACACAACACAAGGCTTTTTAAAATATTTTATTATTCTGCTCCGGAGGCCCCCCCTGTCTTCGTTATTAGCTCAATTAGCAGGGGGGGCTTCTTCTTCCGCTCTCCGGGGGGGGCTTCTCCGGACTCCGGGGGGCTTCTTCCATCTTCTCCCCTCTTCCGCTGTTGACTCAGCGAACCCCGGTTCTTCTGCAGCTCTCCGGTGCCTTCTTCTTCAGCGCTGGCTGCCTGCTATGTTTGTGTGTTAGCTCGATTTCAAACAGGCAGCCAGCGCGGTCTTCTGTGGCGTCAGGGTCTTCTCTTCCTTTCTTCCGATGTTGCCTCGTCGCCTGTTGTCGCTGTAATGATGGAAGCGCGCCTTGCATCCCATCTCCGGAGCAGAATAATAAAATATTTTAAAAAGCCTTGTGTTGTGTGTTTACTACATTTTACTTTTTGCCTCCAGGTGAATGGATAGGGGTACGATGTACCCCATATCCATTCACTTAGGGTGGGGGGCCGGTATCTGGGGGCCCCCCTTATTAAAGGGGACTCCCAGATTCCGATAAGCCTCCGCCCGCATACCCCGACAACCAATGGCAAGGGTTGTCGGGAAGAGGTCCTGTCCTCATCAACATGGGGACAGGGTGCTCTGGGGTGGGGGGGCCCGCAGTGCGCCCCCCTGCCCCAGAGCACCCAACCCCCCAATGTTGAGGGCATGCGGCCTGGCACGGCTCAGGAGGGGGGGGGACGCTCGCTCGTCCCCACTCCCATTCCTGGCCGGCCGGGTAGCGTGCTTTGGATACGGGTCTGGTATGGATTGTAGGGGGACCCCCTACGTCAATTTTTCGGCGTGGGGGGGTCTCCTTACAACCCATACCAGACCTAAGGGCCTGGTATGCTCCTGGGGGGGGAACCCATGCCGTTTTTTTCTTTGAAAATTGGCATGGAGTTCTCCCTCTCAGGAATGCATGCTGAGCGACGCTGTCATTTTTTTTTTATAATTATTTGTTTGCCCGGCGCGTCTTTTTTTTTCACCCGTCGCAACTTTAGTGTCCCGTCGAAATTCTCAAAGCCGACCGGCGTTAATTACGTTTGCGCGCTGCACGTCGGGAAAATGACGTCACACGCATGCGCAGTACGGCCGGCGCGGGAGCGCGCCTCATTTAAATTTTAAACGCCCCCAGGAGAGGAGGACCGCCTTACGACGGCGGCACTTAAGTTACACAGCGTGTAATTTCTACCTAAGTGCTTTGACGATCAGGCACTTAGGTAGAAATTTTAAGTCAGTGTAACTTAACTGCTGAAATTTAAGTTACGCAGAGTTTTTGAGAATTTGGCCCAAACATGTATATATCATTGGAGCTTACCAATGACAGCTGTATTAGGACCCTTTCACACTTGCAGACCAATTTTATGTTTTTCATCCATTTGTTGACTGATGAAAAACGAACATCAATGCATCTCTATGAAAAAAAATGATATAAACGGATGATCATCCATTTACATCCGCCAACATCCGTTTTTTAAATGGATTAAAGCCCCAATTCTTTTTTGTACATCACGGGACACAGAGCAGCCATAGTAATAACTATGTGGGTTATAGGCCACCTTCAGGTGATGGACACTGGCACACCCAAGACAGGAAGTTCCCTCCCCTATATAATCCCTCTCATACCTTAGTTTTTTCACCAGTGTCTAAGGTGTTGATCACGGTTAAAGAAGTGCTATGAAGAGCTCTGCTAGAAGATCCTTCTGGATCAAGCAAGCTATGCAACCCTATCCATCCAAAGTGCTCTTAAGGCCAAAGTGGATAGTACCCAGGCCTTGGAGAAGAACAAGGTTTCTTTATCGTACACCACGGGAAACAGAGCCTTAAATCATTACATATTGGGTTATAGTTCACCCAAGGTAATTGAACACTGGCACACCCAATGAAGACAAGTTCCCCTCTATATAAAACCTCCCATAGGGGAAGTACCTCAGTTTTTTGGGCCAGTGTCTACGGTGATGGGCACGACTAAGGATGTGCTAATAAGCAGCTATTTTAAATAATCCCTCCGGGGGTTAGAGCTATGCAAACGGATCCATCCAAAAATTGCTTCCCAAGTAAGCCAAAATGGATGGTACCCGGGCCTTGGAGAAGAAGAACAAGGTTTTGCCTGTAATGCCTCTCTTAGGAGGGCTGGACCCTGGAAACCAGTGCTTCTGTTATGCATCTGATACCAAAGTTTTTTTTTTGGCAGGGTGTGGTACAGGACCAGGGGAGTGGGAAACCTATTAAAAGGGGCCCGATCCTTGAAAAAACGGAATGGTCAAAAAACGGGTAAACTGAACGTGACTGAACTGATGAAATGAGCGGTCTGCATGTGTGAAAGGGGCCTTTGTTTTTTTTATTTTTAGGTGTTTTTCCTATACTATCCCCTGTTGATCCTCCTAGGAAGTAAACATTTTTCAACTTCCTTTAACAGACCAAGCTGCCCAGCAAAAGTGGCAGATAGCGCATAGAGACAAGCCCTTTACCACTGGCAGGGGTTTTATTTATTATACTGTATATGTAAAAACGTTATCCAAAGAAGAAAGGAACACTGTTGCTGTAACTGCTTAAAGTGTTTGTTAACCTAAATAAAAAAGATAAATGGATCCTGTTCCTTTAGGCGCCTTTCACACTGGGGCAGTGGGTGCGTTGGCGGTAAAGCACCGATATTTTTAGCGGAAATTTACCGTCAATTTCGCTGCGCTATTCGGCTGCTAGCGGGGTGCTTTTAACCCCTGCTAGCGCCCAAAAAAGGGTTATAACCACCCGCAAATGCCACTGTAGCATTGCTTTGCGGGCGGTATAGCTGCGATGCCCATTCATTTCAATGGGCAGGAGCGGTGGAGGAGTGGTATTCACACTGCTCCTTCACCGTTTCAAAGATGCTGCTAGCAGGACTTTTTTTACCGTCCTGCTAGCGCACCATTCCAGTGTGAAAGCCAGCATTGGCCCTGGGCTGCAGCTTCGTTTGGTGGGCCCAATTGTCTGGCTGGGGCCTGTGCTGCAGAGGTGATCCTGTGCTGTCTGTCCTGCGGAAGGAAACCATTTAATGAAAGAAACCAGGGGAGGACCTATCCTGGTAAGGACCATGCAAGAGGTTGGTACCTTGGGAGAAGGCCTGGAAACTTCATCTAAGGATGCACCATACAACGAGAGGCCTGACAGGATCTAAAAGTTCTAGTGAAGCAAAGCTAAAGAGATCCGGGGCTGAATCCTGTGGTAGAGGATTCCGGACCAAAACATCTCACCTACAAAGAAAGGTCTGTGGCAGAGACTGTACTTTATTTCGTGCACCTAGCCGGCTGCTAGGCCAGTGAGAGGGACCTATCCGGGTGAGCAATACCCACTCTGGCTAGAGTGGCGACGAGAACTGTTTGCTGGAAACAGGAGTGTTTCCTTACTTGTGACTGTGCACCTGAACCTACCTACCCTTCCATACCTTACTCCTCTTTTCTACTAAAGTTCTCCAAAATAAACCCAAAGAGAAAAGAGGTACATTGTGTGTGGACCTTAAAATTCTTCGGACTCTGCTTTCACCCTGGACAGCGAGAATATAGAGGTAACGTGCTACCCAAAATATAACCGGCATCTCCTGCGGGGGTAGTGTTACAGCTATATTACCAAAAGTATTGGGGCACATGAACTTTAATGGAATCCCAGTCTTAGTCCGTAGGGTTCAATATTGAGTTGGCCCACCCTTTGCAGCTATAACCGCTTCAACTCTTCTGGGAAGGATGTTCACAAGGTTTAGGAGTGTGTCTATGGGAATGTTTGACCATTCTTCCAGAAGCGCATTTGGGAAGTCAAGTATTACATTGTAATACTTTAACTCTCTTAAATAAAATAATGCAAAAAAAATAAAAATAATCTGCACTGCTAGGTTATATGGGCCAGATTCACAAAAGAGATATCTCCTGATACGCCGTCGTATCTTTGTGATCCGCCCGTCCTAACTATGCGGCTGATTCATAGAATCAGGTTACGCATAGATAGCCCTAAGATCCGACAGGTGTAATTGACTTACACCGTCGGATCTTAGGATGCAATTCTAGGCCGGCCGCTAGGTGGCGAGGCCATTGCGGTCGGCGTAGAATATGCAAATGACTAGTTACGGCGATTCACGAACGTCCGCAATGCCCGTCGATCTAAATTTACGTTGTTTCCGTCGAGATACGCGTCGTAAAATTAGGGCTACCTCCTAGGTGTTCTAAGCAATGTTAAGTATGGCCGTCGTTCCCGCGTCGAAATTTTAAATTTCACGTCGTTTGCGTAAGTCGTCTGCGAATGGCGCTGGACGCCATTTACGGTAACGCCGAAACCAATGACGTCCTTGTGACGTCATTTAGCGCAATGCACATCGGGTAATTTACCCGACGGAGCATGCGCAGTACGCTCGGCACGGGAACGCGCCTAATTTAAATGGTGCCCGCCCCATTTGAATTAGGCGGGTTTGCGCCGAGCGGATTTACGTTACACCGCCGCAAGTTTACAGGTAAGTGCTTTGTGAATCAGGCACTTACGCTGTAAACCTGCGGCGGTGTAACGTAAATGGGATACGTTACGCTGCCGAGGAGTAATGTAATTGTACCTGAATCTGGCCCTATATTCCCAGAATAATAGTGACTTCATCTGATTGGCTGTAGTCACTGTTCAGCTGAGCTCCTTGGATTTTCAGATTGAAGTTCTTTGATCTGGGTAATACCGACAAGACCACCTACAACTCCGATTTTCCAAATTCAGCAGAAATTGCCTGGCATTTGAGCCATGTATGTCCAGCGTTAGTCTGACCATTCTAAAGAGACTTTTGCAGCATGCCTGGGATGGATCAAGTTTATGTATTTGTTGTTTTTTTGATTCTAGAGGTTTTTTTGTGACTGGTAGAATGTTTGTTTTCACAGTTCCAAGGGAGAAAATAAAGTGGTATTTGTATTTATGCCCATTAAAAGCAATTTTCCTGTGCATGTAATTGTTAGGCAAACAAAACACTTGGCTTGGTGCTTTAATTGAAATTCCATAGCTGTCATCTTAGGTGGCTCAGGAATTTACAATAATGAAATAATAACAGAGTAGCGGTGGGACTATTCTAGGACTATATGATTAGAGGAGCCAGTATGCAGGCCTACTCTGCCAAGGCTGATAAGTAAAGCTAAAATGCCCTCCTATTCTTGGGATAACGTGGATATGCCAGGAATATTTACATAAATTATCAGAAAATGTTTCTTTATTTTCATGTCGTGGCAATTATTCACACTACTTAACCTGTTATGACGCAGTGTTTTTCTTTTACAATAAAGTTAAAGGATTGTTGCATGCAAACCCATTCATCAGCGCTATCAAAGCTGTTTAGGTTTGATTGCTTTCCTCACACATAACAGACGATGGCATGCTTCTGGTAAACACCCGTTACTTGAGCGATCATGATTATGCCTTTGGAGCAGAGAAGATAAAGGCGTAGACAGATTCATCTTCCACTAGTTCTTCTTTGGGGAAACAATAGTGACAGGATAAAGTTTTCTAATCTATTACTATTTCCCTCTGCTCTGATATATTATACTGTAAAGCTGGCCATAGCAGTGCCTCAAAGTCTCATACTAGGAAACTACCTACAGGAACAGCCAAAAGATCTTTTTGCTTCTAGCACACAGATTCATCACCCCAACACTCACATATAAGTCATATCTGATGAGCATTTATGACACCTGTGATACCCCTCTACTCTTCTTATTACTTATTTCATACAGACCCAATATAGTTTTACACAGTGTCCCCCGATTCTGGGGTCCCACTGTGGCTCTCGCGACTCCTCCTCACATTAGATAACCCCCTCTGGAAAACTCTCTCCCGGGTTACCTTGCAGGCGCGCCCCTGAGTCATACACTCGGCGTCCATAGACGTCAAGTGTACGACTCGGCCCCGGCCCCGACACACGTGTCATTGGATTTGATTGACAGCAGTGGGAGCCAATGGCTGCGCTCTTATCAATCTATCCAATCAAAGCCAGGACTCCATGGAGAGAAGGACGGCAGGGATGCGCCCACGGATATTTGGGGCTCAGGTTAGTAAAAGGGGGGGGGGGGGGTCGGACACGGCAAGGTGTTTTTTCACCATAATACATAGGATTCATTAAGGTGAAAAAACACGTAGGTTTACAACCCCTTTAAGCTTTAGAATAAATATGCATGCACAGCAATTGGGGTGCTTGCAATCTGATAGAGAACACAATTAAAAGAATTGGAACATCTTAAGACAAGAAGCATCAACCATACATAATACAAAACTATATTGGAAGATTACATGTCTTATAACTATCATACATCTGAGTGCATTTGAAGTGCTTGGGAGTACCATGGGATATATGGTATATTATTAAAAGATCCAGATCCTCACATGACCATCATTAGTAGGTAGGATGGAAAGTTTAATGAGATGTCTTTAGTAAAGCTGGGTATACATCAATGGCGGCCGGCGGCATCTCCACACCCCCCCTTCTCGCTGTCTGTCAGTCCGGCACTTACCCCATCTTGGTGGCAGGCATCAGGTAGCAGCTCCTGTGTCCTCTTCTCCAGCACGGCAGTTTCCGCCATGCGTCTCCTCCCCTCCTCCTAGGCATCCAATAGGATCGCCTGTCCTTTCAGCTAATTGGGTGACATGCCTCAAGACCCGCTTCCTGATTGTCCAGGTGGAGGATCAGTGTTACAATAGCAAATATTCATTCGTTATTGTAACACACCTGGGGGGGGGCTCGGTTTGCAGTCTCTATGCCCCGAGCCCATCCTATTTTGAAGCCTAATAGAGCCTCTGGCTCTAATCGGGTGCTTCCAAAAAAACAACCCCATTGGAATTCATGCATCCAGTGTCCTACAAGGGCCAGATGCATTGATGGGGGGGGGAGCGGAGCCTCCCCTTCCTTATCTATCAGCACAGCCATGTCACTTAGGGGAGGGGGGGGACAGAGGCAGGTGTGTTGTTGAAGATGTACACACCCCCTGAAACTTTTCAAACTGGAAATGGACTGTTTTTGCCAGCAGAAAGGACAATTCATATGCACATGCTGTAAAAACTAAGAGGTGGGAAAACAAGATTAGCTGATATGTGACTAATGTGATATGTATTAGTTATTTAACCTGGAACAGGCTGCCCTGGAACACACATATTGAAATTTGGCCAGTTTAGCAGGAAACGCACAGATTTTGATCTGTGTGTAGTCCTCTCTGCTTAACAGAAGCTGATTGTTAGACTGGCTTCTTTCAAATGGTCCTGCTGGAAAACCAGCATTCAATCAGCTGCTGCAGTGCTGATCAGTGTATTCTGAGGAGGGGAGGAGTCTCTGCTGTCAGAATACAATACAGCATTAGGGGAGATCCCTGCTTCCACATTGCTTGGAAAAAAACTCAGTGTGTTCCCGTAGATGGGGAACTATGCACTCAAACTAGATTCAGTAGACTTCTTGTTTATCCAGCCTCCTCACACATTGTCAAATTTGGCTTGTATTCCTCTATTGGCATTAAAGTGTTACTAAACCCACTACAGTAAAATCAGTGTGTATATGCAGTAAAGCATGTTTGTTATACTCACTGTGGAACCTAAGGGGTCAATCCTCTGCTTTGTGTAAAAAGGCTGTTTGATCCTTCTTCTCTGTTCCTCTCCTTTTACCACTATCCCCAAACCATCTCCTGAACAGAAGCTAGGGGACAAGTTGCACATGCTCAGTTTGATCAGCACTGTCCAGACAGAGGGTCAGGGGGCATGCAGCCTCATAGGACAGTCAGAGGAGAATGAAAGCTCCTCTTGCAAGCTTTACCCAGACACTGATAGAAGTCCCACGACTCATATATACTGCTGCTGAGAAAAGGAATTTAGCAGTTTATATTTACTAAAACTATTGCATTTTCATGTAATGTGTAATGTGGGAGAATATAATAAATGCAGGGTCCTGGGTTTAGTAACACTTTAACGCTTTCCATGCCATTGTAGAGGGAGCCACAGGTTTTGTCCATGAAAGAATAATTATTTTCCTGGCATAATAAAAGAGCAAAGTAAGTAGTGTATGGATCACCTTTGTAGGAGTCACTCTATGATTATTATTTTTTTTTATAATTATACACGGCTGTTTATTCAAGTGAGAAATGTTTTATGTCAGCACTATCATATATCTAATACCCATACAGTGCCCTGAGATAGGGCTCCATTAGTGTGTAAAGAGCCATAACCCAGTGATTATGTGCTAGAAAACCACACGTACTTTAACCTTCCAATTGATTTTAGTGAAATTACAGCCTGACTTTTATTGTGTATTAATATTCCCTTGGCTGTGATATGTGCTCGACCACACTTAATAGATATATCACTTTTAAAAGAAAAGCCATAAACCTGAAACAGCAGATGGGAAGGAACGCTCAACTTGTCGAGCTGGCTAAAGTTGTATAAATAATTGAGTATGCACTTCACGTGCGTGTTTGGGAATGAAAAAGCCATTATTTAACCTTAAGTGAACTGGAAGAACAGAGGGGTTTTGTAAAAACTGGCTGATCCTTTTATTTATGTCTAGCTGACAATATGGCTTTCCCACAGCCAGGACGGTAACTGGGGGTGAAAGGTGGGTGAGTACAAAGTGCTGGAATCCCCTGTATTTAAGTCATCATAGTAGACTGTTGTAGCTTCTGCTATAGTCAAATGACTGCTGAAATACTTTTAAAAATGTAGTACAAGCCTTCCTATTTCAGAGCTCTGCGGATGGTGATGTTGCCCTCAAATAAACCTATAAACAATGAATCCAGAGCAGGGTACCAAAAATGTCTGCCAGCCATGTGGTACCAGTTCCTTACAAACAGAACAGGGAGGGATAACCCTGCCAAGCTGCTAGCATGGCTCACAAATCAAGGCACTGCTGCTAAATACATCAAACTGTCCTTTCCAAAGCAGCAAACAATCTGGCACTTTCATTGAAGAGTGGGCATCTCTATTAGGTAGCTGTCACTTGCATTTAGTGCACTGGGGTCCGTGAAACCCAGGGAACTCTTATGGGACAATCGACCAAACTACTTCTTCACCTTACTATTGGCTTGATAGGCAACTTATCACAGAGATGGGACAATAGTGAGGTGCAGGAAAGGGTGTTTCAGATCCCATGTACACAGTGGCTTGGTTAATTTGTGCATACGGTGGTGAAAATAATTATTTGATCCTCTGCAAACTTCCTTCAAACACTTGTTGTGTTTGGAGGAAGAAAAATGCTGACTATTAGCCAGATTCAGAGAGAAGTCAGAATTTGCGTCAGCGCTAATTTAAGCGTATTCTGGTAACCAGATACGCTTAAATTAGGCTCAGATACGAGCGGCCTAAGTGTCTTACACCCTTCGTATCCTAAAGTGTAATTTTTAGGCTGACCGCTAGGTGGCGCTTCCATTGCGGTCGGCGTAGAATATGTAAATCAGTAGATACGCCTATTCACGAACGTACGCTCGGCTGACGCAGTACAGATAAGCCGTTTACGTAACGCATTAGCGGCCTAAAGTTATTCCATCAAATAGATGGAATAGTAATGTTAGGTATGGCCGCCATTCCCGCGTTGAAATTCGAAAATTTTACGTTGTTTGCGTAAGTCGTCTGTGAATAGGGATTTACGTCGTTTACGTCCATGTCGAAATCAATAGGCCCGTGCGGCGAACTTAGCCGCAATGCACACTGGGAAATGTAGGCGCCTGGCGCATGCACAGTTCTAAAAAAACTTCAATCACGTCGGGTCAAGCCTCATTATCATAAAACACGCCCCCTCAGACACATTTAAATTAGGCGCCCTTACGCCCGCCCGCTTTAGGCTACGCCACCGTAACTTAGCAGGCAAGTACATTGTGAATCATGTACTTGCCTCACTAACTTACAGCGGTGTAGCTTAAATGCCTTAAGCTACACCACCGCAAGTATGCGCTCGCCATCCTGAATCTAGCTATATGACCTTAAGAACACCATCCCTACAGTCAAGCACGGAAGTGGAAACATTATGCTTAGGGGGTGTTTCTCTGCTAAAGGTCGACTTTGCCGCATTGAGGGGCCAATGGATGGGGCCATATATTATAAAATCTTGGATAAGAACCTTCTTCCCTCAGGGAAGGGGAGTTACCGCTCCAGGTGGGTCTGCTTGGTAATTAAAGGTAAAAAATGTTTCTTAAAAAGCTTCCTTTACCTTAGTGCAGTCCTCCTTCACTTACCTCATCCTTCGATTTTGATTTTAAATGTTCTTATTTCTTCTGAGAAATTCTCACTTCCTGTTCATCTGTCTGTAACTACACACAGTAATGCGAGGCTTCCTCCCTGGTGTGAAGTGTCGTGCTCGCCCCTCCCTTGGACTACAAGAGAGTCAGGACGCTCTCTACTTTGCAGATAGAGAAAGGAGCTGCGTGTTAGTGGGCGTCCTGACTCTACTGTAGTCCAAGGGAGGGGGCGAGCACGACACTCCACACCAGGGAGAAAGCCTCGCATTACTGTGTGTAGTTACAGACAGAAGAACAGGAAGTGAGGATTTCTCAGAAGAAATAAGGACATTTAAAAGCAAAATCGAAGGATGAGGTAAGTGAAGGAGGACTGCACTAAGGTAAAGGAAGCTATTTAGGGAAAAAAATTGTACCTCTACAACCCCTTTAACCTCCTCTCAGAAACCACAGGTGCTGACAATGCAAAGAAATATCTTGGACAGCCGCACTCCGAAAAAATCTCTTTGATGCTTTTATTGGAAAAACATGATACAAATGTTATAAATTGAGTTGCAGTTCAGTGAGTAAAATAAGTATTTGATCCCCAAGCAAAACATGACTTAGTACTTGGTACCAGGGCTTTTTTTCTTAGAGAATAGGTGTAGGAACTCCCCCTTTCTGAGTCACCTCTTTTCTCCGCCTCTACCCACCTACGAGCACCATTCCTTGGTTTCACCCCCTACCCACCTCCCAGTACTGCCTTTTTTAGATAATAGAGAACCAAGTATTATTTTGTAGTTTGTTTAAAAGTTGTATGGAATTTGGTAATGATAACAAGAAAAGCACTAAAATAGATCACCTGCAGCCAGTAACAATAGAACCCCAGGAGACTCCTGTCATCAACAAAAAGATCTCTCACAGCCAGCATCAATAGACCCCTCCCTCAACAGTAGATCTCTTCCAGCAATAACTGACCCCCAGCAATACAAGACCAACCCAAAGCAACTATAGATTACCCACCAGAAACAGTAGACCTCTTCAGCAACAATAGACCCCTAGTGCAGCAACTGCGTTCCCCCGCGTTCCCGCTGAAAAAAAGCCCTGCTTGGTACTACCCACGACTAACCACTAGGTATTAGTGTGAAACGCGTCAGCTGTGTGTCCTACTTTTGCTGTGGCTTGTAGTGTTTTTATCCTGTTTTACCAATAAAGGCAACAAAGAGATTTTTTCAGAGTGCGGCTGTTCAAGATGTTTCTTTGTTTTTTAACCTTCTTCCCAGAACACTGAAGATGGGTCGTGGATGGGTCTTCCAGCATGACAATGACCCAAAACATACCACCAAGGCAACAAAAGAGTGGCTCAAGAAGAAGCACATTAAGGTCATGGAGTGGTCTAGTCAGTCCTCAGACCCTAACCCTTTAGAAAAAATATGGAGGCGCTGAAACTTCAAGTTGCCAAGCGACAGCCAAGAAACCTTAAGGATTTAGAGAAGAGAGAGGATTTAGAGTGGACCAAAATCCCTCCTGAGATGTGTGCAAACCTGGTAACCAACTACAATAAACATATTGACTGTGTTTGCCAACAAGGTTTCTCCACCAAGTACTAAGTCATGTTTTGCTTGGGGATCAAATACTTATTTACTCGCTGAACTGCAACTCAATTTCTAACATTTGTATCGTGTGTTTTTTTATTATTTATTTTTTTGGTTGATATTGTCTCTCTATCATTTAAAATACACCTATGATAAAAATTATAGACTCTTCATTTCTTTGTAAGTGGGCAAACTTACAAGACCTGAAGGGGATCAAATAATTATTTTCACCCACTGTAGCTGTACAGCAGTGCCAGCTTGTGTTCGGTGCCCACAAGTACAGTATGCTTGAACCCATGAAAATGTGTCCATTTAAAGTCAAAAATTGTATTTTCCGTCTTTCTCTTTAGATGTTCCTTTGTCACTGTAGCCTTACCTTCTCTAATATGTAATGTCACTTCAATACCGGATACTTTCAGCACTTTCCTGCCCTTTCACCCATTTCCACATTTCAATATTTCAGCACCGTCGCGCTTTGAATGACAATTGTGCGGTCATGCAACACTGTACCCAAATTACATTTTTATTATTTTTGTGAGACAGATATAACTTTTTTTTATGGTTTTTAATCACCTCTGAGGTTTTTTATTATGTGTTAAACAAAAAAGCAGAATGTTTTAAAAAAAATATTTGTTTTCTTTGTTTCTGTTATAAAAATTTTCACAAAAGTAATTTTTCTTCTTCACTGATGCACAGATGAGGCTGCACTGATGGGAACTGATGAGCTGCACTGATTATCAGTGTAAACAATGTACTCACTGTGTCCTGTCACACTTTCCGGTTATCAGCTCTCCTTTCCTCACAAACAGACCACGTGTGAGCAAAAGAATGAAGGTAACTGGCAGGTCTGTTTGCATGTGTCCAGCTGTGATTGGACAAAGCTGATCACATGGTAAAGGGCTGCTGTGATTGGCCCTGTGCCACGATCTGTGGTCATCTGGAGAGCTGTGCTGTAGCTGTCTTTTGGCTATGGTACGATAGGGAAGGGGTTAAACTTTCAATGCGTTTGAATTGCCCTTTACACACTAGGGTTTTAAAGAGTTGTTTTACGCATTTAACCACTTCCGGACAGCCGCATGTACATTTACGTCGGCAGAATGGCACGGACAGGCACATTGGCGTACCTGTACATCCCTGCCTAGACGTGGGACGGGGGATCAGGCCCCCCCCCCCGTAAATGCGGCGGTTCCCATGGCTTCAGGAGCGATCCGGGACGAGGGCGTGGCTATTCGTTTATAGCCGCCCCCTCGCAATCACTCCCGGAGCTGAAGAACGGGGAGAGCCGTATGTAAACACGGCTTCCCCGTGCTTCACTGTGGCGGCTGCATCGATTGAGTGATCCCTTTTATAGGGAGACTCGATCGATGACGTCAGACCTACAGCCACACCCCCCTACAGTTGTAAACACACACTATGACTAAGTGAACCCTAACTCCTACAGCGCCCCCTGTGGTTAACCCCCAAACTGCAATTGTCATTTTCACAATAAACAATGCAATTTAAATGCATTTTTTGCTGTGAAAATGACAAAAAAGTGTCAAAATTGTCCGAAGTGTCCGCCATAATGTCGCAGTCACGAAAAAAATCGCTGATCACCGCCATTAGTAGTAAAAAAAAATAAAATAATATCCCCTATTTTGTAAACGCTATAAATTTTGCGCAAACCAATCGGTAAACGCTTATTGCGATTTTTTTTACCAAAAATAGGTAGAAGAATAAGTATCGGCCTAAACTGAGGAAAACAATAATTTTATATATGTTTTTGGGGGATATTTATTATAGCAAAAAGTAAAAAAATATTGCATTTTTTTCAAAATTGTCGCTCTATTTTTGTTTATAGCGCAAAAAAAATAAACACCACAGAGGTGATCAAATACCACCAAAAGAAAGCTCTATTTGTGGGGAAAAAAGGACGCCAATTTTGTTTGGGGAGCCACGTCGCACGACCGCGCAATTGTCTGTTAAAGCGGCGCAGTGCCGAATTATAAAAACCCCTTGGGTCATTTAGCAGCATACAGTATTGGTCCGGTCCTTAAGTGGTTAAAGCTTGAACAAGTTTGGCCTATTTTTCCAGTTCTTTTACTTTGACCACTGAACTGTCACTCACGGAATGTTTTTTCCCCACTACCCTCTGTAAACTCTACAAAGTTTAATGGGTGAAAATCCTAGGCGCTAAGTAGATGCTACAACTATCACATCTGAAGCTGACTATGGTTCCATGGTCCTGTTCATTTAGGTTACTCACCTTCTCCTTCCTAATAAAGGTTGGCTGCACAGCAAGCCAACTTCTTGAACATGTCTTTTTGTATTAAGTTTCGCTGTTAGGTTATCTTTTTTTATGAACATCAGCTGTGTTTATATTCAGAGGTAGAAATAATAACCTCATTTTCCAATTTTGGTTGATTGCCTTGGGTCAGCTTTATATAAGCAAGGCACTTACCTGTAACCCCTCTTTGTGCAATAGCTATTGTAGCTGCTTCCTGATTGGTGTGCTCTTCTAAAGAGTGGCTTTAGAATCATCCCCCACGTGTCCACACATGTCCACACACAATGCTTGTCTAAAGTGGTTCTAAAGGCAGAAAGTGTTTTACTGTAATGCATTCTATGTTTTAACTATTTATTTACTGGGCACTTAAACCCCCCTCCTGCCCAGACCAATTTTCAGCTTTCAGCGCTCTCACTCTTTGAATGACAATTGCACGGACATACAACATTGTACAGAAATTAAATTTTGTCATTTTTTTTCCCACAAATAGAGCTTTCTTTTGGTGGTATTTGATCACCTCTAAGGTTTTTATTTTTTGTTAAAAGAAATAAAAAAGACTGAATAAAAAAAAAAAAATGACAAAACCATTTTATATTTTGTTGTAAAATTTTGCAAATGGGTAATTTTTCTCCTTCATTGATTTACGCTGATGAGGCTGACCTGATGGGCACCGATAGGCGGCACTGATGGGCACCGATAATGCGGCACTGATGGGCGGCACTGGTGGGCACTGAGAAGTGGCATTGGTGGGCACTGAGAGGTGGTACTGATGGGTGGCACTGAAGGGCATTGATAGGTGGCACTGGTGGGCACTGAGAATTGGCACTTATAGGTGGCACTGATTGGTGGAAGTGATGGGCACTGATAGGTGGCAGTGATGGGCAATGATGGGCACTGATCAGCACTGGTAGGTGACATTAATAGGCAGCATTGCTAGGTGGCACTGATGAGGCACTGGCTGGCATCATTGGTGGCCATTGCTAGGTGGCAGTGATGGGCATTGATAGGTGGTACTGATTGGCACTTACAGGTGGCACTGTGGGCACTGGCAGGTGGCACTGGCAGGCGGTACTTGTGTCCACTAATGAGGCAGAATTGCCTCTTCCACTGGGGACCGGCGATCAGCTTTTTTTCCTCCTAACGCTGTCAGCTGATCACGTGGTAAGGGGCCGGGACCGGCCCCTTACTCGGATCCGTGATCACCCAAGTCTCAGTGACTCAGTGATCACAGCGCATGGCACGCGCACCCTGCAGGGGCGTGCGCAAAGGGGAGGACGTCTATTGACGTCCTCCCGGCAATTGGGGTCCGTGCTGTAGCCGTCATTCGACTATAGCGTGGGTCCTAGTGGTTAAGGTAAAAAAAAAAATCTGTGTTCAGCTCCCCCTTATACTTACCTGAGCCCGATCTCGATCCAACGCTGTACCCAAAAGCAGTGGCTCTCCCTCCCGCCACACTGCACATGGAGGCAGCAGTAGGAGTCATTGGCTCCTGCTTCTGTCAATCATAACCTGTGAGGAGAAAGGGGGCGTGGCCAAGAAACACAGAGCCCAGCTTAGGATGGAGCCTACATGAGTGCTCTCATAACAAGGGGCTTGCTATGGAGGCACGTGTAAAGGGGGATTAGCCAGGAGCACCATTGAGGGACCCCAGAAGAGGAGGATTGGTGTTGCTCTGTGCAAAACCATTGGACAGAGCAGGTAAGTATAACATGTTTTTTTTATTTTAAAAATACATTTATTTTCCTTTACAATCACTTTAAGGGCCTACTACTGTCTTCATAAGCAGCCCTGCAAGTCATTGTTTATGGTAGTAAATGTAATATAAGCTCTGAGTTTTTGTATGCAGGCGGCACCCTGGCATCATTTTATATGCATGTTTCTTCACAAAGGTTGCACATGCTGACATCTCTAATTTTAGCTGTTCATTGTCAATGTATGCCAACCTTTTTTTATTTACAAGAAGACTGTAAAAGGTAGAAAGATACCAGGCCAGCACAGTCTCCCCTCCAAACTAAATAGAAAATTGCTAGGTAGAGCAAGAAAACAGGTATTTTTAGAATAGTTGTAGTTTAAAGAGGAGTTCCACCCAAATTTGGAACTTCCTCTTAACCCACTCCTCTCCCCCTTACATGCCACATTTGGCATGTAATTTTTTTTGGGGGGGAGTGGGGGCTTCAGCACGAGTGGGACTTCCTGTCCCACTTCCTCCTTCCTGTAGGCGACTAAGCTTAGTCGCCTTCAGGAAGTGGCTGCTGTTGGCGATCGCCTAGGACACGTCACAGGTCCTAGGCGATCTCCTGGCCAATTACACGGCGCGGCGCCGCTCGCGCATGCGCAGTGCCGCGCCGCTCGCGCTCGCGCATGCGCAGTGGGTGCCCGGCCGTGAAGCCGAAAGCTGTCACGGCCGGGTGCCCACACTGAAGATGAAGACGCCGGCCGGGGAGGGGGGGAGAGGAGCGGAGCCCCGGCCGGCGCGTCGCTGGAGCGCTGGAGCAGGTAAGTGCCTGTTTATTAAAAGCCAGCAGCTACACTTTTTGTTGCTGCTGACTTTTAATAAACACACAAATGGCTGGAACTCCCCTTTAATGGATTGTGTGTCATAGACTGATATTAAAATGCAAAGATCTATGATAATGATACACCCTTCACTTGGATACAAGAAAGCGTAAAGAGTATGTAAACCTAACGTTTAATTTCCTGATATGTGACTGCTGTACCATGTACTTGTATGAAAATATATCCTGTTCTCTTTGTGTTGCTTCCTTTATGTGAAATCCCTGGTGTTCCTGCCCGTCCCTCTCCTTTCCTTTTAAAAACTGACCAACCTAGGCATGGGAGCACAGCGTGGTAATTTTTCTGCCTGTGTTGTGAAGTTACCCTGCTCTCCTCCAATGATCCGACTTCTACTGACATGACCCCCATCCTCTGCACAGCCATTCACTGGGAATGTCAGTGTGCTGATGTTTCTCCTCCCCCAGCTCTCTGAGCTTTTTATGCAGTTGAGAACAGAGATGTCCTGACTTTTTTGGAATTGAGGTTGTACAAGACAGATACGTTTATGGCGAATGCAGGAACAGACACAGGCCCGGATTCTGCACCGGCGTATCTACTTTCTGTATTCAGAAAACTAGATACGCCGACATTAGCCTAAGATACGACTGGCATAAGTCTCTTACGCCGTCGTATCTTAGGGTGCATTCTGACGCTGGCCGCTAGGCGCGCTTCCGTTGTTGTCGGCGTATGCTAATTACCTAGATACGCCGATTCACAAACGTACGTACGCCCGGCGCAATTTATTTACGTTGTTTACGTTAGGCTTTTTCGGCGTAAAGTTGTTCCTGCTATTAGGAGGCGCAGCCAATGTTAAGTATGGACGTCGTTCCCGCTTCGAAATTTGAATTGTTTACGTTGTTTGCGTAAGTCGTTCGCGAATAGGGCTGGACGTAATTTACGTTCACGTCGAAACTAATACGTCGTTGCGCCGTACTTGGAAACAATGCACACTGGGAAATGTACACGGACGGCGCATGCGCCGTCCGTAAAAAACGTCAATCACGTCAGGTCATCATACATTTATATAAAACACGCCCCCCTTCCACATTTGAATTACGCGCGCTTACGCCAGCCCCATTTACGCTACGCCGCCGCAACTTACGGAGCAAGTGCTTTGTGAATACTGCACTTTCTCCTGTAAGTTACGCAGGCGTGGCGTAAAGACGATACTCTGCGCCGCCGTAAGAGGAAGCGCAGCTACATGAATCTACCCCATAGTGTGCAGTGTAAGGCCTCGTACACACAACAGAGGAACTCGACGTGCCAAACACATCGAGTTCCTCGTCGAGTTCAGGGATGAAGCCGCCGAGGAGCTCGGCGGGCCGCCTTCTCCCATAGAACAACGAGAAAATAGAGAACATGTTCTCTATTTTCTCGACGAGTTCCTCGGCGGCTCCATCGGGCCAAAAGTGTACAGACGACAGAGTTTCTCGGCAGAATCCGGCTCTAACCGAGTTTCTCGCTGAATTCTGCCGAGAAACTCTGTCGTGTGTACGAGGCCTATGCGTCAGTGAAGACTTGGGCTGGCCATACATTATACAATTCTCTTCTACAATTTTCATTTAGACTTACCAAAACCATATAATATGAGGTCAGGTCAATTTGTATGCAATCAGGCAGGCCCTTGCACTACATAGTTGAAGGTAAATATAAAAAATTAATTGAATTAGAAAATTGTATAATGTATGGGCCTTAGACAAGTGCATTAGCACTGAATAATAAAGGTGGGGTACTTAAAAAGCCACAAGCATAGAACAGACGAGACACAGCTTAACCACTTGCCGACCACCGCATTTTTACGAAGCGGCATTGTGGATGCGCGTGCACCTGCCGCAATCTCCGTGAGCCCGATCGCGGCTCCCGCCGACTCGATCGCTGCGGTGATACCCGCGATCGTCTCACGATGAGGAAGAACAGGGAGATGCTGATGTAAACCAGCATCTCCCTGCTCTGCCTAGTGACAATGACACTAATCACCGCTTTCTGTAATCTGAAGCGGTGATTACTGTCTTGTCACACACAGCCCTTCCCCCCTACAGTAAGAATCACTCACTATGGCACACTTAACCCCTACAGCGCCACCTAGTGGTTAACCCCTTCACTGCCAGTGCCATTTTCACAATAATCAGTGCATTTTTATAGCACTGATCACTGTAAAAATGACAAGGGTCCCAAAAATGTGTCAAAAGTGTCCGATGTGTCCGCCATAGGCCCCTTTCAGACGTACAGACGAACGGTCCGTTTATTACAAGTCCGTTTACGGACTTGTAATGGTTCCCTATGGGATTGCAGACGTTGGCAGATGATGCATCCGCTAACGTCCGCAACCATCCGCAAAGATCCGCTTTTGTGGACGGAAGAAAACCCTATTTTTCTTCCGTCCGGCGGAACGGATCGGATGAATACGGACACACGGTCCATATTCATCCGATTCCCCATAGGGGAGAGCGGAGGAGAGACAGGGCGGTCCCTGCACAGTGTGCGGGGACCGCCCTGTCCGCCGACAGCTCAGCGGGGATCCCCGCTGAGCCGACGGACACACACGGATCGGATCAATTACGGATCCGCTCCGTGTGAAAGAGGCCATAATGTCGCAGTCAAAATAAAAATCGCTGATCGCCGCCATTACTAGTAAAAAAAAAAAATATTAATAAAAATGCCACAAAACGATCCCCTATTTTGTAGACGCTATAACTTTTGCGCAAACCGATCAATAAGCGCTTATTGCGATTTTTTTTTTTAATGAAAAATATGTAGAAGAATACGTATCGGCCTAAACTGAGGAAAATTTTTTTTTTTATATATATATTTTTTGGGGCATATTATTATTAATAAATAAAAAGTAATAAATATTGATTTTTTTCCGAAATTGTCGCTCTATTTTTATTCATAGCACAAAAAATAAAAACCGCAGCGGTGATCAAATACCACCAAAAGAAAGCTCTATTTGTGGGGGAAGAAATTCGCAAAATTTTGTTTGGGAGCCACATTGCACGACCGCTCAATTGTCCGTTAAAGCAATGCAGTGCCGAGTCAGTGGTCAGGTCTTTGACCAGCAAAATGGCCCCGGGTCTTAAGCGGTTAAGGAGACTATAATCACTGACAGAATAGCACTGACCTAAAACCAAACCACAATCAAGGATTTAAAGGGGAACACACACCAGACAGTCATAGAACTAATGCAGGATCAGTTTGATAATTGTCAGTTTACATTATTTTTTAACATTTAGCAAAACTCAATGCTGAGTTTTTAAATAATCTTGCTCTTCAGAGACCTGTAAACCCCATACAACTTTAATTACTTTTTTAATTCAATGTGTTCACAACAACTATTTTACATAATCAAAGTAACATTCTTCAGCTTAGATTGATAAATTATAGTTGACATGTATTGATGTTTTGTACAAATCTTCCATGCAGTACAATTTGTCAATGTATATCAGTCAACACAATACTGACAGGATAATTTTTTATATCTATGAAGGGGATACACATGAAATAATATTCCTAATGGTAAACTTAAAGTTTACTAAAGTAGTGAGTGTACAGCTTGTATAACAGTGTCAATTTGCTGTCCCCTCAAAATAACTCAACACACAGCCATAAATGTCTAAACTGCTGGCAACAAACGTGAAAATTTCCAATTTGGGCCCAAAGTGGCAAAATTTTGTGTGGCCATCATTATTTTCCAGCACTGCCTTAACCCCCATGGGCATGGAGTTCACTAGATTTTCACAGGTTGCCACTGGAGACCTCTTCCACTCCTCCATGACAACATCATGAAGCTAGTGGATGCCCCACAGATGCTCAATAGGGTTTAGGTCTGGAGAAATGCTTGGCCAGTCCATTACCTTTACCCTCAGCTTCTTTAGCAAGGCAGTGCTTGTCTTCGAGGTGTGTTTGGGGTTGTTATCATGTTGGAATACTACCCTGCAGCCCAGTCTCCAAAGGGAGGGGGATCATGCTCTGCTTCAGTATGTCACAGTACATGTTGGCATTCATTCTTCCCTCATCGAACTGTAGCTCCCCAGTGCTGGCAGCACTCATGAAACCCCAGACCATGACACCCCACCACCTTGCTTGATTGTCGGCAAGACACACTTGTCTTTGTACCCCTTACTTGGTTGCCGCCACACACGCTTGACACCATCTGAACAAAATAGTTTTATCTTGGTCTCATCAGCCCACAGGACATGGTTCCAGTAACCCATGTCCTTAGGCCTCGTACACACGATCAGTCCATCCGATGAGAACAGGCCTTAGGCCTCCGAACACACCATAGGTTAAATAACCGATCCTGTCAGAACGCGGTGACGTAAAACACAACAATGTACTGAAAAAAACGAAGTTCAATTCTTCCAAGCATGCGTCCACTTGATTCTGAGCATGCGCAGGTTTTTAACCGATGCTTTTGCATACTAACGATCGGTTTTGACCTATCGGTTAGGCGTCCATCGGTTTAATTTTAAAGCAAGTTCCTATTTTTTTGACAGAAGGTTAACTAACCGATGGGGCCCACACACGATCGGTTTGGACCGATGAAAACGGTCCATCAGACCATTCTCATCGGATGGACCGATCGTGTGTATGCAGCCTTAGTCTACTTGTCTCCAGCAAACTGTTTGCAGGCTTTCTTGTTCATCATATTTAGATGAGGCTTCCTTCTGGGACGACAGCCATGCAGACCAATTTGTGCAGCATATGGTCAGCACGGACAGGCTGACCCCCCACCCCTTCAACCTCTGCATCAATGCTGGCAGCACTCATACGTCTATTTCCCACAGACAACTTATGGATATAATACTGAGCACGTGCACTCAACTTCTTTGGTCGACCATGATGAGGCCTGTTCTGAGTGGAACCTGTCCTGTGAAACCACTGTATGGTCTTGGCCACCGTGCTGCAGCTCAGTTTCAGGGTCTTGGCAATATTCTTATAACCTAGGCCATCTTTATGTAGAGCAACAGTTCTTTGCCATGAGGTGCCATGTTGAACTTCCAGTGATCAGTATGAGAGAGGGAGAGCGATAACACCAAATTTAACACACCTGAGACCTTGTACTACTAACGAGTCACATGACATCGGGGAGGGAAAATGGCTAATTGGGCCCAATTTGGACATTTACACTTAGGGGTGTACTCACTTTTGTTGCCATCGGTTTAGACATTAATGGCTGTGTGTTGAGTTATTTTGAGGGGACAGTAAATGTACACTGTTATACAAGCTGTACACTCACTACTTTACATTGTAGCAAAGTGTAATTTCTTCAGTGTTGTCACATGAAAAAATAGAATAAAATATTTACAAAAATGTGAGGGGTGTACATGGGCGTCCGCTGAATTTTTTTCAGGGGGGGGCACACTTCGGTAGCGGCGATACACAGTCGCATTTTACCCTTTCTTTGACCGCTAGTGGGGGTTAAAAGTGCCCCCCAGGTTAAAATGTAAAAACACCCCACTGTGCCCCCTGCATCTTTTAATATCTCTGTCACTACTGTGTACCCCCTCTCCACAATGGCACCTCTGGACCCCTTTACATTACACAGCACCCCACAGCTCTGGACCTCTTTACATTACACAGTACCCTGCACCACTGGCCCCCTTTACATTACACAGCACCCTGCACCACTGGACCCCTTTACATTACACAGCACCCTGCATCACTGGCCCCCTTTACATTACACAGCACCCTGCATTACTGGCCCCCTTTACATTACACAGCACCCTGCATCACCGGGACCCTTTACATTACACAGCACCTCTTTCCCTTGACTGAAACACTACACTATATTGACAGTATATTTATTTCAGGTCTAAAAGAGGAACCTTTTGGAATGAGGGACAAACGGATTTGATTCCAGAAGAGGGACAGGCACTCTAAATAAGGGACAACTAGAAACTATGCCGTAGGCTACAACTCTGTGTTGTGTTTGCTCTGTGTTTCCAGACATGCTAAAAACACATCAGAAAAAAGTCTAGTGTTACCTGTGGCAACAGATGTTGGAACAAACAAAGCACAGGCCTGGTAAACGACATTTAAAACGGCGCTCCCCTCCCTCTGTCCTCTGGCCAGTTCGGCCCTGCTCCTGGCTCTCCCTGGCGATTTCAGGGGGGGGGGGCAAACGACCCCCCTTGCCCTATGAAGCGGACGCTCATGGGGGTGTACTCACTTTTGTGAGATACTGTACATCTCTTCTTTCCTTTCCAGCAGAGTCCAGATCCATCTACTCCCACAAGCAGCCTACTAGCTCCCCCTGTTAGAATACACATACCCTGTTCCCACCCTCAGAAGTATAACATGTCTCTTTTTTCCCATCTATCACAATCTAAAGAGCTGTATCCTGCACTAAGAACAGACTAGTTCCTGCCTTACACTTAGCATTATCTTTCTTCCTATGTCCCCTGGGTTGGAGGGGTACTGAGCAGTCAAGCAGACATGGGTCCTAGCAGGCAAAACGTATACACAAAGAAACATCAAGATACTGGAGTGGTAAAGTAACCATGGCACCACCTAAAATGCCCTCAGGGTCTGTTAACATGTATGCCAGAAAAGTGTAAAGTTAGCCTGAGGTAAGCCTGAATCAGGAGCAGGCCGGGTGTGAGCACAAAAAGCAAATTGCAGTAGTTCAATTCACACTTCTTCTTAAAGCGGAATGTGTAAAAAAAAAAAAAAAAAATGGCTTTAGCCAACACCCACTCCATACTGCTTCCTAAGGCCCCATTCACACCTGGGCGATTTTCTGCAATAAGTTCCAAAACGCTCAACAAGGCAAATCCCATCAATTTCAAGGGCTGAGTTTTCTGCCCCCTGTAGCAAAACGCCTGTCACTCAAAAAAATACATGAGCTTATCTTTGGCAGATTGGGACCCATTGACTTCATTTTGAACGCCTGAAATCGCTCGACGTGATCAATTTACAATTTTTCGTTGCACATTTTCTTCTCAAACAGCAGCTCTTCACCCCTAATTTCCGCCACCTCTCCTCCCCCCTAGGGCTTTCTATCGGCTAAATAAAAACACCTGAAGCTGTAAAATGCTTCTATTACCCTTAAAAATTGCTCAAAAACTCTTGAATTAAAATGCCTGAAAATGACTCTGCTCAGCTGTAAATGCAGCCTGACTGTGAAAGCTAAAAAAGGCTTGCAGGTGCTTTCTTGCCATAGTTACCTACCATAAGGTACACTGTGGATCCAATGCTTCCGTTAATTCTTTCATGTGCTTAGCAGTAGCTTAGCATTGCATAGAAAGCCAGGTGAAGAAAGATATTCAGCTCTACTCCACCCAAAATGATGTTGCTCTTATGAAATAAATGTGGGTTGTATGATTGTAAAATAGCTGCCACTAAACGAATGATTAACATATTCCCTTGTGCCAATTTATTACTTTCAGAGGATAGCTAGAATTTATCTTTTTCACAAACATAAGTTTAAATCTTCTAGAAGTGTACTATATTAAAGAGGATGACAAGGGTTTAATTCGCTCCTACAGGTGTGTCTTCCTTGTGTACCATATTTATGGCGTCATCCTTCTCGTTGCTCCTTGGTAACTGGCATCAGACTGAAGCCAGTGTCTTTTCTAGTGGACCCTCAGGCCGCGTACACACGATAGGTTAAACAGAGGACAGCGGTCTGATGGACCGTTTTCATCGGTCAAAACCGATCGTGTGTGGGCCCCATAGGTTATTTAACTATCGGTTAAAAAAAAGCCAACTTGCTTTAAATTTAATCGATGGATTCCTAACCGATGGGAAAAAAACGATCGTTAGTAGGCACAACCATTGGTTAAAAATCCATGCATGCTCAGAATCAAGTCGACGCATGCTTGGAAGCATTGAACTGTTTTTTTCAGCACGTCGTTGTGTTTTACATCACATCGGTTAACCGATGAAAACGGTCCATCGGTCCGTTCTCATCAGATGGACTGATCGTGTGTACGCAGCATGACTCATCTTGAATAGGATAAGAACCAATGGGTGACAATGGAAGATTGATGCCACCATGCTGAAAGATGTGCTATGTTAAAAGTTTCCCCCTTTTTCTTTTTTGGAATGTTGGATTGTTTATACTATAATAACAACATCTGATATGTTTTTTAAGCTAATATGGAACACCTATTTACTTTAGATAGGAAAGATATGGGATTAAAGGAAGTTATACACTGTACCCTGAAAGTATATGTGGATGGTTTCCATTAGGGCTGCAACTAACGATTATTTTCATAATCGATTAGTTGGCCGATTATTGTTTTGATTAATCGAATAATCGGTTAATGACCTTAAAAAAAAAAAAAAAACTAAGGTGGTTTTGTGGCGATTTGCATTTTTACATCTTTTTTGGCCAATTTGTTGTTTGGCAGATTAAAAAACACAAATTGCCGCTAAAACGCATTACATGGTTTTCTGCAGCTTCTCAATAGAAGTATATTGAACCAAAAAAAATAAAATAACACAGTTTTGCATTAAAAAAGAAAGTACTTGATCCTTTCCAAATACGCAGCAGCTGAAAAAAGTATGGATGAAAACGTGTCCCATAGGAACCCATGTAAATGAACTGTGGTGTGACCCAGGCCTGAGATGTTTAGTAACATAACGGGGTTAAAAAAAAAATTGTACAAAAAAGAGCAAATAATTGCTACTGTAAGGGGTTAATCACTGTGGGACAGTGAAAACGGAAAATTGTATACTCACCTTTCCGTAATTTTCCTTTCCTGACGCATCTTCATGGCAGCACACACTGGGTTGTGACTCCGCCCCCACAACCTGACAGGATTGGTTAGCTATAAATTCGAAGAGGAGACACCCGGCATCATTCTCCGTAAATATCATCATCATTGAACAACAGGGTGGGCAGTTGTGTGCTGCCATGAAGATGCGTCAGGAAAGGAAAATTACGGAAAGGTGAGTATACAATTTTCCGTTTTCCTGACGCATTCATGGCAGCACACACTGGGAAATAACTCGCTAGTCGGGCGGGTTCAATGCAAAATTATTTTATTTCCTATAGAGCCGAAGAATTGGCCCTGAAGATAGATCTGCCAAACTCGGAGGTTGCCAACAGAGCGGCGTCCACTCTGTAGTGGGTGATAAAGGTATGCCTGGAAGACCAGGTTGCTGCTCTGCAGATGGTCTCTGAAGAGACTCCACAATATGCTGCCCAAGAGGTAGCCACTGCCCTAGTTGAATGCGCTTTGATGCCTTCTGGGATCTCCAGCTGTTGAGTGGAATATGCTTTCTCGATGGCCTTAACTAGCCAAGAGGCGATGGTTCGAGAGGAGGCTGCCTGACCTCGTCTGGCTCCGTGAGGTATGATCAGGAGAGCGTCTGTTGACCGAAGGTGGATAGTGGCTGATAGGTAGTTAGAAATTGCAGACTTAATGTCCAAGGCATGCGGTTCACCATCTTCGTTAGAAAGGCATGGCAAGACGATGTCCTGGCCGTAATGGAAGGCTGAAGTAACCTTGGGAAGGAAGCGATCCGAAGGCCTTAGTACCACCCTGTCGGGCAGGAAAACTAAGTATGGTTCCTTTGACATGAGAGCTTGCAACTCCGACACTCTCCTAGCTGAAGCAATGGCAATAAGGAAGGATAATTTTAGGGTCAGGTCCCACAAGGAGATTGAGTTGAGTGGGAAGAAGGGAGGATTGGACAACGCCTCCAGAACTACTGAAAGATCCCAAGCCGGAAAGGATGGTCTCCTGGGCGGCCTAATTTTAATACATGCCTTCATGAACTGAATTATCAAGGGGTGCAGGGCCCATCTAGTGCCCGTTTTGGCAGACAGAGCGGAGATCTGTACCTTCAGGGTGCTTGAGCTCAGACCTTTGTCGATTCCTATTTGCAGAAATTCTAGGATTTGGTAAGGATCCGGCGAGACGTGATTCCAACCTTTGAGTTGCGCCAAGTGGGCGAATCTTTCCCAGACTCTGGTGTAGACAGAGTTCGTGGTGACCTTCCTGGCCTGCATCAAGGTTGCTATAACTGCCTGGGAACATCCCTGTTCTCTAAGCCTAGCCCTCTCAACCTCCAGGCTGTCAAGTGGAGTCTGTCCGGAGCCGGATGGAGGAGCTGACCTTGGTGGGAGAAGAGCTAGGTACCTTGCAGGAAAAAATTCCAGGAAAAACGGCAGAGCAGCAGCTGGGAAAAGGAAAAATCAAAAAAATTACATTTTTTTTAAATTTGGCGCCGCCGTCGCGGCGCTGATGACGTCATCGCGCATGCGCAGTAGCGCCGCGCGCGTCCCGACGCCATTTTGGATGAGGGCGAGGGAGTCTGCCGCATCATCAGAGTGCTGCGCTCATTGTAGAGCAGACAGGGAGCGCGGGGCAAAACAAAAGGTAGAAACTTCCCAAAAGGGTTTAATCAGGCGCATATATGTATACTAACAGGCACAGCTAATAGGCATATATATATATATATATAAAGGCATATAAATAGTGAAAAAAGGCACACAGAAGGCATCTAGCCAAATACCTGGGAAAAGAGGGAGACCCACTGCCAGAGTTCTAAGCTCATTTAGAGCCTGTGAATGCCAGGAAATTTTGCCGGGATTTAGCCCCTGAGACCACCAGAGCGGGGATCCCCCCATATAGCTCTATTAGAGACTGTACAGGGGGGA
The DNA here is from genome assembly GCF_905171775.1 of Rana temporaria. Taxonomy (NCBI): domain Eukaryota; kingdom Metazoa; phylum Chordata; class Amphibia; order Anura; family Ranidae; genus Rana; species Rana temporaria. The sequence goes on from NC_053489.1 coordinate 144,614,569, forward strand.
CTTCCAAACAGGAGAGGCTGAACCTGCTGGGGCGATAGCGGTAGGAGGCAAGCTGTACGTCCACGTCCTGTTCAGGTGAGGATAAAAAAGAGAATGATGCCGGGTGTCTCCTCTTCGAATTTATAGCTAACCAATCCTGTCAGGTTGTGGGGGCGGAGTCACAACCCAGTGTGTGCTGCCATGAATGCGTCAGGAAAGTAATATTTACATTAGTGATTTGCTCTTTTTGTACTATAAAGGGCTTGTTTTAGTGTTTTTTAACCCCATTATGTTACTGGGCGATTAATCGATTATGAAAATAGTAATCGATTAATTTCATAATCGATTAGTTATCGATTAGTTGTTTCGGCTCTAGTTTCCATATATATACCTGTTTTGTATAGGGTAAATTCTTGTAATACTTATATATAGTGAAAAAAGAACATCAAAAAGTGTGCAACCTAATTATTCAATGAAATAAATATATATATACATTAAATATATATCAAATGAGTAGTGTAATATTATGAGTTGAACCAATGTCCAGAACGGACATCAACACAAAAAAACACACATGTGAAATGACACTAATCACCATAAATAAAGTTCATATAATGTGAATCTGTGAATAAAAAGTCCAAAAACTTGATGAATCCACCAAACAACCATGGAATTGTGTGAATGTGGCAACAGGTATGTTGAATAGATGGTGTGATATCAGAACAAATATATCCAGTGAGCTATTAGTAAGACAATGGATGCTTACCAGATCCAGAATGTATTGCGCTCTGAACCAGGCCGATCTGCCTATGGCCATTCTATCCACGGTGCTCCCCACACATGGATCGATCCTAGACTCCACAAGGCAATCTCGGTATATACCCAATCTCTGATATTGCCAACTTTATTGATCCTGTCTAGGCGCTGTCCTCCACGGGGAGCGTCTTACTAATAGCTCGCTGGATATATTTGTTCTGATATCACACCGTCTATTCAACATACCTGTTGTCGCCTTCACACAACAATTCTGTGGTTGTTTGGTGGATTCATCAAGTTTTGGACTTTTTATTCACAGATTCGCATTATATGAACTTTATTTATGGTGATTAGTGTCATTTCACATGTGTGTTTTTTGTGTTGATGTCCGTTCTGGACATTGGTTCAACTCATAATATTACACTACTCATTTGATATATATTTAATGTATATATATTTATTTCATTGAATAATTACGTTGCACACTTTTTGATGTTCTTTTTTCACTGTTTATGAGTCTTATTCAGGCCAATTCAATTGCAGCACCTAGTTCACGTTTTTATTCATTTAGCTCAGGTGTAACTTAATCTGTTATCACCTGATCACCTTCTCACACCCCAGTTCATTCAGCACATACAATTTCACTCAGGATTTTGGAGGGCAGAGCTGATTTTTTTTTTAATTTTTCAATACTTATATATAAACTAATTAAATAATATTGAATATTAAAAGTTTCTGGTTTAGACCCCTTTCACACTAGCGGACTGGGCACGACCAAACTGAAAAATAGACAGGCGGACCCGATCGGACCACCCATTGTTCTCTATGGGGAGGCAGAAGTCAGTAGACATGTGTCCGCTGTCACCCACCGGAATCTGATTGGATCCAGTCCACTAAAATCAGATGAATGGGGATATGCTCACCATCCAACCGGTGAATCGGATGCAATTAATTTCCATCTGATCACCCTATAGAGAACAGAGGGCTGTGTACACTCTGCATAGTGGAGCAGACCTGTCATCCTCCTGCTTAGCGGGGATCAGCGGAGAGATCCTCCGCAGAGAAGGCAGATCTGCTTGGACAAATTCCACCCTGTGTGAATGGGGCCTTAGTGGAGCCTGATCTGGTCCTGCTCTACCAATTAAAGGGGTTGTAAAGGATTTTTTTTTCCCCCTAAATAGCTTCCTTTACCTTGGGTGCAGTCCTCCTTCACTTACCTCATCCTTCAATTTTGCTTTTAAATGTCCTTATTTCTTCTGAGAAATCCTCACTTCCTGTTCTTCTGTCTGTAACTCCACACAGTAATGCAAGGCTTTCTCCCTGGTGTGCAGAAAGCCTCTTGAGGGGGGAGGGGGCGAGCAGTCAAGTCAGGACACTCTCTACTTTGCAGATAGAGAAAGGAGCTGTGTGTCAGTTGGCGTCCTGACACTCCTGCTCGACCCCTCCCCCCTCAAGAGACTTCTCCACACCAGGAAGAAAGCCTCGCATTACGGTGGTAAGTTACAGACAGAAGAACAGGAAGTGAGGATTTCTCAGAAGAAATAAGGACATTTAAAAGCAAAATTGAAGGATGAGGTAAGTGAAGGAGGACTGCACTAAGGTAAAGGAAGCTATTTAGGGGAAAAAAATGTTTCCTTTACAACCCCTTTAATTGGTAGAGCCAATTTCCTTTACAACCCCTATTCTGCGGATTAAACAGAAGGAAAATGGATTCCAAGCGCCTTGAGGCGATTTAGTTCGCATTTGTAGCGCTATATAAGTAATTTACTCACTCACTTTAAGATCAACATAGAAAATTATACATGATTTTTGAAAATATGTACTCCATGTATAGCCAAAGTAAAGCTAATGGCTAATCCCTCGTTCATTCCAATACAGTTCACCAAATCTGATGACCGTTGTACCTAGTGATGAACACAGGTAGACTGCAGTTTTCTTCCTGTTTTTTTTTTTTTTTTTTTCTACTTTTTGGCATACATACCGGTAATGTCCTTAATATGTGCATAGTGAGATGTTGGTCACATTTTATTTCTCACTTATACATGCTTATTCTTAATAGGAATTGCTTTCATCACTAGATATATGGCATTTTCATTTCGATAGAGTCTGAAAATATTTATATACAAACAGTAAGCTAAAAAAAAGGAGGTATGCTTTCATCTGAACCACTTCTGTGTTTAGAGTTGAATGTTTTTTTTTTTTTTTTTTTTAGATTAATAAGTGAAATTATAAGTATTATATTACAGTTCGAGGGCCAGATTCAGAAAGATCCGCGTAAACCTATCTGATTTACGTTACGCCGCCGCAAGTTTTTGAGGCAAGTGCTTTATTCAGAAAGCACTTGCCTCTAAAGTTGCGGCGGCGGATCGTAAATATCCCAGCGGAATTCAAATTCCGCAGCTAGGGGGCGTGTAACATTTAAATCAGGCGCGTCCCCGCGCCGATTGAACAGCGCATGCGCCGCCCGCAAATTTTCCCAGCGTGCATTGCTCCAAATGACGTCGCAAGGACGTCATTGGTTTCGACGTTAACGTAAATTACGTCCGGCTGTATTCGCGAACGACTTACGCAAACAACGTAAAAAAATCAAAACTCGGCACAGGAACGACGGCCATACTTAACATAGGATACGCCGCACTTACCCCTCCTATAGCAGGGGTAACTTTTCCGCCGGAAAAAGCCGAACGCAAACGACGTAAAGCAAAAAGCTCCGGGCGGTCGTTCGTTTCTGAATCGGCGTAAATGCTCATTTGCATATTTGACGCGTAAAAGATAGGGAAGCGCCACCTAGCAGCCGGACTGGAATTGCAGCCTAAGATCCGACGGTGTAAGTCACTTACACCTGTCGGATCTTAGGCATATCTATGCGTAACTGATTCTATGAATCAGGCGCATTGATACGACGGCCGGACTCAGAGATACGACGGCGTATCAGGAGATACGCCGTCGTATATTCTTTCTGAATCCGGCACAGTGTGTTTATTTAAAATTCAGCATATTGTTTTAAAAAAAAAATACAGCTTAGGTTTCTAGCCAGGTGTTTTATAGAGGAGTGCTGAGGCATGTCAGACTTTGTCACATCTTATAACCTTCAAATTGCAGGCATCAGTTCTATAAATGCCTGAAGGCACTGATGGACATACCGAGTGTGTCACTTATTGCATCCCACTTTTTAGGACCTAATGGTAGTGCTTTTACACTACATTATGTTGTCTTTTCATTCAATCACAACCCAAAGAAATAAGATCAGAGAGAGCAGCCGACAGCTATTTGTTGTTCTTCACTTTTTCAGGCAAATGTGTTCGCAGCGGGAAGATAAAGCACTGATTGTGTTACCTATCATGTGCGGCAAAACGCATTTCAATTCTCTATGCATTTCTACAGGTTATATCATATCTCCACTTAAGAAAAAAATAAATACAAAGTCCCCCAATAAACATGTAGTATACATGTGACACATGAGACATGGAAGGGCTGAATTGAAACAAATGAGATACTGAATAAGCTAAATCGGCTTTAGTGAGCTTGCAATTGTTAGAGTGATGGCAACAGGTGTCCTATGGGCATGGAGTCACAGAGAAGCAATAAGAATAATTAGTAATTGTAAACCCGAACTGAATAACACTTAGTTTACTGAAGCTCTGCTTTTTATAAACTATTTTCATTTTTTAGGAACGTGCTTGTTTTCATCTTAATTTTTTTTATTCTTTTTAGCATCATCATTTTGTTTATCTCCTGTAGGTTTTTTTACAGCCACTTTCTATTTACATGCATATGTTTCAGAGATGCCTGCATGGCGGCGCTATACCGTCGGATTTGCCGCGGGATTCGGCCACTAGCGGTGTTTTATTAACCCCCGCTAGCGGACGATAAAGGGTTAATACCGCCCACAATGCGCCTCTGCAGAGGCGCATTGCGGGTGGTATTGCCGCAGTTTCCCATTGTTTTAAATGGGAAGGAGCGGTGAAGAGTGAAGAGCCACTCCTCTCACCGCTCCAAAGATGCTGCTGGCAGGAGATTTTTTTCTCTCCCGCCAGCGCATTGCCTCAGTGTCTAAGCCCTCGGGCTTTCACATTGAGTATGCAGTGCAGGAGTTTTTCAGGCGGTATAGCAGCGCAATTTTTGCGCTGTAACGCCTGAGACACTCCTCAGTGTGAAAGGGATCATACAATCCCATATACCCAATTCTATACCCACAGTTGATCCAGAGGAAGGCGGAAAAAATTTGCTACGGCAGGGGAAAAAAATTCCTTCCTGATCCCCCGAGAGGCAATCTGATTTTTCCCCGGATCAACTTTGTCCGTACCCCGTTATATTATATACATTTAGGAAAGAATCCAGGCCTTTCTTAAAGCATTTAGGAATTTATACCCAGTGTCCATCCTGACTAAGATTTCCAGGAAGGATTGTGTGTTGGTTGTATGTATAAGCTTTATAGTGGCTGTAGTTAAAGGGGTTGTAAAATGCATTCTTTGCTTTAAGGTGAAAAAAAATTTGTGCTGCAGCACCCCCCAGACTCCCCCCCTTACCTGAGCCTGATCGTTCCAGCGATGGCGACGAGCACAGCAGCTTCAGCCACTGTCTCGGGTCCCCGTTGGATGATTGGTAGCAGCAGGAGCCATTGGCACCCGCTGTTTTCAATCAAATCAAGTGACACAGGATGCAGGGCCGAGTCCTGCTGTCTGTGTCAATGGACGCAGCAGAACTCAGGAGCGTGCCCGCAAAAATGCCCCCATGGAATGTGGCTCTCCGTGGGGGCACATGAGAAGAGGAGGAGCCAGGAGCGCCGCGGGGGGACCCCAGAAAGAAGGAACGGGGCCGCTCTATGCAAAACCCTTACACAGAAGAGGTAGGTCTAAAATGGTTGTTATTTAAAAAAACAAAACAAAAAAACAATGCTGTGCAGTGCAAAGACCTTACGTATCCTAACTGCAAGAAACCATAAGTGATAAAAACTGTCTATCCAGAGACTGCAAGCACCCGGCTCTTTGTGTCTGTAGGAAATCATAGGAAAATGATTTTAAACTGTGACAGCTATTCCTGGACAGCATTACCATTGGATGGATTTGTTTGTTGCGTTGAGTTTCTTTTTGTCTTAAAAAGGAAATGATTTCATTGCTTAATAGAAGACCAGTGCTATTGGCTGTAGGTCTGTTTTGTATTCATTTACTGCGTGTGACTAAATCAAACTAAATGCAAGTGGTTGTTTTGTTTGGTGCATGGCTGCTAAATCCAGATTAAACTGAGATAAGTTTGGCACTTAAGATAGGAAACTGGAACGGGGCAGTGTGGAAGGATTTCCCATTAATACCGCCTGTTTAGTGCATAGTCTGGAGAAAATTGAAGGACTCCGCATCCTGCTAATCCTCTGTGTTCTGCTGTTTTATGGCATTTTGCTCACACTAACACCTTTGTCAATAGAGGTTTCCAGTCATGTAAACACATTTTAAACAGGAAAGCCATGATATCCTCAAATATGTGCTTTACTTTAACCAGTCAATGACTGGAAGAAAGCAGTACGGCTTTGGAAAAATAATAATGTCCTTGTTTTGTTTGTTTTAAGCAGTATTGGCATGGTGCCATCTTCCCAGGGTTTCTACTGGCACAATAAGGATATGTCTTTGATACAAAGCAAAGGGCACCACACAGATATAAAATACTGGGGGGGGGATATCCTCCCCAGTATAATTATAGTGCACTACATCCAAAAATATATAACAGTCTGTGAAATGAATCCTTCATTTTTCTTTTTGGCAGGCACTTGAAAATTTGAATTAAAAGAAGGACATGCTAAATGCATGTTAAATTTGTTAGTGGGTTTGTCTTTTTTCCTACATTAATTTTTCTAATTACCCAGTATGAACATTAAAGGGGTTGTAAAGGTTCATTTTTTTATTTTCTAAATACTGTATTTATCGGCGTACACTGCGCACTTTTTTGCCCTGAAAATCAGGGCAAAATCGTGGGTGCGCGATATACGCCGATACCCGCTTTCCCGCGCAGAGTTTGAACACTGCGCCGGCATATACTGAGCGCAGTACACTCGTGTATAGTCGGGCAGGCTCAGGTCCTCTCGCGCTCACGTCCTGGACGTACAGGACGTGAGCGAGAGAGTAGCCGAGCCTGCCCGACTATACACGAGTGTACTTCAAACTCGGCGCGGGGATCGAGCGGGGAGGACGCCGCAGAAGGACGTCGGACCCGACGAAGAGGACACCCGAAGCCGCAGACGGACGCCGGACCCGACGAGGCCGCCGATGGACACTGCGCAAGACACCAAAACTGTAAGTACTAAAATGTTTTTTTACAGGAATGTCGGGTCCACTTTAGGGGTGCGCGCTATACGCCGGAGCGCGCAATACCCCGATAAATATGTTAGGTTTCTTTAAGCTAGTGCATTGTTGGTTCACTTACCTTTTCCTTCGATTTCCCTTCTAAATGTTTTTTTTTCTTTGTTTTCATTGTCTAAATTTCTCACTTCCTGTTCCTCCTCAGTAAGCTGTTCTGGCTGACTAACCACCGCTTGGATGATGGGGGCAAGTTTACTGAGGGGAAACAGGAAGTGAGATATTCAGACAAAGAAAAAAAAACATTTAGAAGGGAAATCGAAGGAAAAGGTAAGTGAACCAACAATGCACTAGCTTAAAGGAACCTGTGCTGTTAACACTTCCTCAGGGCATGTCTAAGGTCTTGAAGACATATACTATGGTTGTAAAAGAGGAGTGCGTGCAGAAAGCTTTTACAAACTACTTGCATAATTCTTTACCATGGTTCAAGCAACTTTCTTGGAGCCTTTAAAACACCCTTCAGCTACAGTTAGAGCTATTGTTATAGGATGATATGTGCTTGTAATGCTTCCTAGACATGTCATTAAAGTGGATGTAAACCCTCACATATACCCAGTGAAGTGAACAGCCTCAGATTATACACAGAGATTAAACCATTCTCCCTACATAAGTTTTACATGTATCTCTGCTATCTTCAGCTTTATATATTCTTTAGAGAGTGTACATCGTGTTACAATTTTTTTTTTCCTGTTTTAGCAGTGGGTGTGGAGTCTGGGCATACACTGTGTGAGAGGTGATTGGAGAACTTGTCAGACGTTATCATGCTAATAACAGAGAAACAGAGCAGCAGAAAGACACAGGACTTAAAGGGACACTAAAGGAATTTTTTTTTTTAGCTAAATAGCTTCCTTTACCTTGCTGCAGTCCTGGTTTCATGTCCTCATTGTTCGTTGAGGACTGGGAGATTTCTCACGGTGGTCACTAATCAAGGAGGTGTGATTACTGTGTGTAAAACTAAACTGGATTGGTGCTGAGGAGTTTTAGACAAAGTATCGCTGCCCTCTATTGGCTGACTGCCCTCTAGTGGCTCTCTGTACATCAGAGAACCAGCAAACAACAGCAAAAACGAAACTACACTGCAGGCACATTATATGATTGTTTTTTTTATCTATTTTTAATCATTTTTAAAAGGAATCAGTTAACTATTATGTCTCTATGCCCTGTAAACAGTCATTTCAGCTAAAAAAAAAAATTCCTTTAGTGACCCTTTAAGGCTTTGGAGATAGATGAGTAAACACAGATGTATGTGCCCAGGTCATATTTCATGAATGGGGTTTACATCCACTTTAACTTGAAAAGGCATCCCTTGTGTGGACATTCAAAGTCCCTGAGACTGCTACTGGCTTCATCTGGCACATCATGGATGTGATGTTGACAGTCTCAGCAGACACTCCAATGACACTATACTAGTTCTCTTTTGTTTTATCCCCATGGCCACTACAAAAAAACAAGTTTATACTATAGGAAGGGGGGGGGGGGCGAGGAGCTTGGCCAGCAAAGAATAATTTGACACTTCCAAAAGAAGAGGTGGCTGTGATGTGCAAGGAAAAGGGGGCTTTGCTATGGGATTGACTATTTCTGAAGTAGTAATATTTTCTGGTGTGTTTAGTGGCAAATTGTAAGTAAAGAATAAACATTTATTGAAAGGAAAAAGACTACAAGTAAGCTTTTAAAGCTGTTTGACATTTATAATTCAATTTTCAGTAATTCCCCCATCCGCTACTAACCCTGGAGAGCAGTGGGTAAACCAGTACATCACTGGCTGTACCTCCCAACTCAACCACTGCATACAAGAGTTAAAGGAGTTGTAAAGGAAAAAATGTTTTGCCTAAAATTAATGTCTGCAAGCTAGGCAGACAGAATAGTGTAATAATTCTGTTAAAAAAACGAGTAAATACCTATTAAATTCCTTCATCTATATCACCTCCGGTGTTCTAGTTTCTGTTCTCTCATTCACTTCCTGGTTTGCATCGGACGTTCATGTAAGAACTACATTTCCCAGTATGCATTGCGGCACACCCAGTAATTCACACCTCCATGAAGTCTCTAACACGTAGAGAGCGTCCTGCCACACAGATGTAGTTCCCAGGAGGGGGTGAGCACGTTACTGACCACCGCAGTAAAGCCTCCCATCACGGTGGTCAGTAAAATGAGACAAGCAGGAAGTGAACAGAACAGAGAAGAAATAGAGCAACTTCTGAGAAAAAAAGAACAATGAGGAAGTGAAAAGAGGAATGTCTGCAGGTAAAGGATGCCTATTATGAACAGAAAAATTACTTTACAACCCCTTTAAGTTTCGTACACACGATGGGTTAACCAGAGGACAACGGTCTGATGGACCGTTTTCATCGGTCAAAACCGATCGTGTGTGGGCCCCATAGGTTGTTTAACCATAGGTTTAAAAAAAGCCAACTTGCTTTAAAATTAACCTATGGATTGGTAACCGGTTAAAAATCTACGCATGCTCAGAATCAAGTCGACGCATGCTTGGAAGCATTGAACTTCGTTTTTTCAGCACGTCGTCGTGTTTTACGTCACCGCGTTCTGACACGATCGTTTTTTTAACTGATGGTGTGTAGGCGTGATGGACCATCAGTCAGCTTCATCGGTTAACCTATGACCGTTGTCCTCTGGTTAACCTATCGTGTGTACGAGGGTTAAGAGGGCAGCAGATGGAAATTATAGAACTGCAAGGGGGTTGCACGCTTCATAAGCTTTGTTGGGGTGGAAGGAAATCAGGAATTTCTTTTAAATTTTTTTGCTATACATCTAGTCTGTTTTAACCCCCCCCCCCCCACAAAAAAGGGTATTCTAACTACAAATACCTTTAAAGCCTAATAAAACACCTTTAACTCATCCAGCTATATATTTCCGGTTCTCTGTGTGTCTTGAGCAACTTTATTAGCACAGCCTGTCAGTTATTTTCTTCTACTGGAGGAGTAGTGACATCATTTATTTAGAGAAGACATGAGTTGCAATGACATCACTCTTCTGCATGTCTTCTCTGGATGTGCCCATCATCAGAATGACAAGATGTTACGTGATCTATTAGGAATATGATTCTATTGCAGAATCACACTGAATGAAATGTGCTAGCTGTTTCTCTCCCTGACACAAGCAAATTATAAAGTAATAGGAATCTAGAGTCCAATTCATTTGGGTAATTTCCCCCATCCACTTCTGTAATGGAAAAATCTTCTTCTTTTTTTTTTTTTTTCCAAAATAGGACCCAGAATTAAACGATACATCTTTAAAAATGTATAAGCTCATCCTCCATATTTTAACTGGCTATCAAATTAGAAGGACGGGGTCTTTTGTATGACTATTGATTTTTATTTCATTGCATATAGTCAGCAGTACATGAAAATTGATCTGGTAATAGGAAATAAGAGTAACACAATACTTTCAGAGTGCGAAGGCAGAATAACTAATGGGCTTCGGCTATTTGGAATTGAAGTTGAAAATAATGAATATGTGTAGTGGATTTGTGTGTTTTAACTTATGATTAGTTAATTGGGTTCATAGTTTTGTGCATTGTACTAACCCACAAAAACTTGTCTGCAGTTTTTTTCTATTCTCCTGAACGTAGCTGGTCAGACATTTAAAGTGTACATAGCATATCCACCTGTGAAAAAAAAAAGCCATGTTGAATGTGAGTTAGGGCTCTTTCACACGGAGCGGACCGTTTCCGGGTCCGCTCCGTGTGTCTCCGTCGGCTCAGCGGGGATCCCCGCTCAGCTGTCGGCGGATAGGGCGGTCCCCGCACACAGTGCAGGGACCGCCCTGTCTCTGCTCCGCTGTCCCCTATGGGGAACCTGATGCAGACGGACCGTCTGTCCGTCTGCATCAGTTCCGCTCCGCCGAACAAAAGAAAAATAGGGTTTCTTCCGTTCGGAAAAGCGGATCCCGACGGACGCGGACGCTAGCGGATGCTCCATCCGCTAACGGACGCGATCCCAGAGGGATGTATTACAAGTCCGTTAATGGACTTGTAATAACGGATGAGCGGAACGGACATGTGAAAGGGGCCTTAGAGACCTTCGATTGTAAGCTCCTTGATGGCAGGGACTGATGTGAATGTACAATATATATGGAAAGCGCTACGTAAATTGACAGTGATATATATACAGGGGCAGATCCACGTAGATTGGCGCATATATCCGCCGGGCGTAGCATACCCAAGATACACTAGGCCGCCGTAACTTTTTTTTTTTCGAATCCTCAAAGAATTTGCGCCGTAAGTTACGTAGTGTATCTTTGGCGGCGTAAGGGCGCAGAATTAAAATGGATGTGATGGGGGCGTGTTTTATGTAAATACGTCGTTACCCGATGTAAACAACATTTTTTTTGAACGGCGTCCGTGGGGGTATCCCAGTGCGCATGCTCGAAATTAAACCAGAACAAGCCAATGCTTACGACGGTGACGTCATTCTACGCAAATCCCTATTCGCGAATGACTTGTGCAAACGACGTAAAAAATTCAAAATTTGACGCAGGAACGACGGCCATACTTAATATTCAGTACGCCTCATAATAGCAGGGGTAACTATATGCCGGAAAAAGCCGAACGCAAACGACGTAAAAAAATGCGCCGGCCGGACGTACGTTTGTGGATTGCCGTAACTAGCTAATTTGCATACTCAACGCAGAATTCGACGGAAACGCCACCTAGCGGCCGGCGGAAAAATGCATCTACGATCCGACGGCGTACTAAGACGTACGCCTGTCGGATCTATCCGAGATGCAGTCGTATCTTGTTTTGTAGATACAAAACAAAGATACGACGCGGGAAATTTAAAATTATGCGGCATATCAATAGATCCGCCGGCGGAATTCTTTTGTGGATCTGCCCCACAGTAAGTACATGTAATAATAATAATGTTACATGTTAGCCATATCAATTATTAAGAGGTCTTTGCATTGTAAATACACCCAAATGGGGAATTTATAACATATAGTGCCAACGGAAAAGTAATATATGGGAGAGACTCCCTGTAAAGTTAATGATGGTTAATCCAAATTTATTTATATTTAGAGGTTATCAACCCAGTAAAGTACAATCAAAAGCCAATAAAGAAGAATTGGCAATCAAGGATAACCTCTTTGTATACCTATTCCAACAAATAACATACATGATATAAAAAAAGTCATATCTTTATTACAAACATGTTAAAAATGTACAAACGATGGGGAGTGCATTCCCACCATACATTACATAAACTCATAAGCGCAGTAGTCAGATAGATAGAAGAGTAACGGGTTTCCACAGCCGCTTCCTCCAGGCCACAAGATCTCTTCATCTCACAAAGTACCTACCGTAGCTTATCTGTTTAGGACAGTGATGGCGAACCTTGGCACCCCAGATGTTTTGGAGCTACATTTCCCACGGTGCTCATGCACTTTGTAGCATTGTTGACCATCATGGAAAATGTAGTTTCAAAACATCTGGGGTGCCAAGGTTCACCATCACTGGTTTAGGTTATGGGGAGGGAACATAGGCAAAGATGATGCCCAGCATAAATAAAGCAACCCAGAGGGAAGGCTAGGGATGGTTGCCACCATCCACATACAGTTCTCTTTATGCATAAGGATATAGTCACAAAAGGTGAATGTCATTTATAGTATTTCCATTATGGTATGGCAGTATTGGCCAACAGTTCCAGGCAAAGCACCATCACAGACAGCATGACACACAGCCAAAGTCATATTATCCTTCTATTAGGATTACTCCTAGAAAGCCACCAGGCGCATTAAGCCAGATAGTCCCTTTGCCTACTGAGAACCCCCCTCACATAAAATTATAACAAGCAATAGGCAAACGATCGCTCTGACTTCTAGGACATAAGATATAGGATAAGTGCATGAGATAGGCTCCCCAACATCAGCCTCCAATCTAGACAGCATATGGGGGGGGGGATGGAGAGTGCAATGTGCAATCACAACAGAAGGAGATATATCCAGCACATTGGATGCCAGAAAATGATGTTCAAGGGGGATGGAGATCATAGATTTGCATCCTGATTGAAAAATGACTGAGTGGTGTGAAATGTTAGGATAGAAGAGGCAAGCCTAAATGGTGAAGGTTAAGCGTTGTCCAGAGTGGCAGTGGCAGACGATTCAAGCCAGTGGCACCAAACCTTGGTAAATTTTATTGGAGCACCCCCACTGTCATATTGGAATAAAAAACATTGAAGGCCAGGTTAAGTCCAACTTTTACAAATATATGTATATATATATATTAATAATAAATGCATCCAAGGAAACAAAATGCATGTATTATTATTTTTGACTTTTTTTGCATAAGAGCCTGGAAAGCATTGCGGCCACAATCCGTGGATAAGGAGCAACATGCTCTAACCCCTGCAGACTCCTTCTACAGTTGCTGTTCTGTACTGCGGTACAGACCTTTAATTATAGGGCTGGTGGAAGTGTCAATGAGTGTGTAGAATAGGGTACTTTGGATAGAGAGGAGACTTTGACAAACCTGACTGGCTCTTGAAATGTGATTAATGCACCACAGCAGCACTTCAGAAGAGGTAAGCACACTTTATAGGAAAAACGAAGCAGAGAAGAAGGTGCTTCTAAGTGTTCTTAATGGAGCACAAGGGCAGTGATGTCAAAAAACTTGTAGACCTTTGACACTTCCTAAGAAGAAGGCACTTCTAAGTGCAGTAATGAAGCACTTTAATGACAAGGAAGGGTTAAAAACAATTACAAGATGGAAGTGAAAAACAGGCATATCAATGAATCCATAACCTCCAGCAGGATGCCTTCTGGGAGTAAAGACCGCTCCAGGTGGAAGTTTCAGCTGACCAGCAGTGGGAAACACTGTCTCTCTGATGCAGTGTTTTATTACTGCACTTAAAAGCGCCTTCTTCTCTGCTTAATAAGTGTCAATGGACTACAAGTGCTCCATTGAGAACATGGTGGCAGATGGGGCTTGTCGTTTTTTAGTTCACAGATTCTTGTGAATAACTAATTAACATGGCTGTTCTGGTGGAGTCGCACACAGCCATGGCAATTTAACATTTATCAGGAGACAACAGGGAGCGTCTGAAAGATGGGGTGGTGACTATCCTGCATTACATACAGTGTGATAGCTGTGATCTTCCATGTTCTAAATTGGCAGCTTACCCTCTGCACACTGACCACAGGGGATCACTTGTTTGGCACCTCCAACATTCATAAAACCCATTGTTGTTGTTTTCCATGAATAAAAGGCATTCTATGATTGGACAAGGTGGAAAGGAAAGGCCAAAAAGTCACAATGTCCACTTCATCCAATCAGGAAATTCTGTGTATTCACTGAAAAATACAAGGTATTTCATGAATGGTGGGGGTGCCAAGTGAGGCCAGTGTTCATAGAGGAAGACAATCACACAGAATCCAGAAAATAATGCATGTTACTGTATGTGGCGCTGACTACAGTGGAACCTCGGATTACAAGCATAATCCTTTCCAGGAGAATGCTCGCAATCCAAAGTACTCGCATATCAAAGCGAATTTCCCCATTGAAGTCAATGTAAAGGAAAATAATTTGTTCCGCATTGACTTCAATTGCATGCAATACCGCATGCAGCCAGAGGTGGGGGGCGCCAAAGAGCCTCGGAAACGGCCAAAAAGGCCAGAGGACAGCTCTGCAAACCTCGGAAAGGCATGGAAACTGAGTATTTCTGTGTCTTTCCAAACAGTGCCACGTTCAGCTCCAGCGCCCCACCTCAGGCCAAACGCGGTACTGCACACCGCAAACCGAGTTACAATTAAAAAAAATACAGTGCTCATATTGCAAAATGCTCGTTAACCATGTTACTCACAATCCGAGGATCCACTGTATTACTATGATTTACAGCATGCTTAGTAGCCCAATGTTGCCAACCTACCAGATTGAAATTTCCTGACATGGCACCCAATATTTCCTGGCACAGCCAAGTTTTCCAGGAGAACAAGACATTTTAATGGGCAGGCACACATACATGAAATTGACTCTCACAATGACACTGACGGCAGTGTGCAGCAACACAGATGATGATGATGATGAAACGTCCCCTCCTGAGTCACAGTGACAGTCTCTGTCCACGCCAGGTGGTCCCTTCAGTCCACTCAACACTGACTGCCCTGCTCCCGTCCTGCAGACCCGCACCCGAGGCTTCGTCCACTCCGCTCAGCTCCCTTGCACCATGATATCACACAAAACACTCAGGCACCGCCTTCGCCAGACCCGTCCCCTGCTGCCCCTGCCCAAACACTTTGTATCAGGCACTCGGATGGTCCTGGCCGGCTCCGCACCAGAATGGCGCCTGCGCCGTTCCGAGCCGAGCGCCACAGACATGTTTTTAACTGCCAACCTTTTTCTGTCACTGGCATTTACAGTCAGGAGAAATGTGCCCATTTTTTACTGGCTGCCAGTGAAAATACCGATGGTGGGCAACATCAGATATGGATGCATGAATGCATCAAGCCAAGCTGGCCCAATGTAAGTTTGTAATAAAATATAAGTTCACCTTGAAGTAGATAGTAGGCAGGCTTTGCTCACTGTATGAATGTCAGTGCTTACTTTTCAAGTTTGACTGTAATAAACTCTTTAATTTTTCTAACTGATGTATCATAGTTATAACACAATGCTGAAAGTACGTTGTTTGTACCTGAAATGGTGTGCTGTTTTTGACTGAGATTTTAACGGTCAGGGAGTGACACTATTATTTCAGGAATGAATAGACTGTTCACAGGGGCATTGTTAGAAACAGATTTGTTTTAGTTACTTTTTGTATCCAAAGCTGTACTGGTATACCTGGAGAAATGTCAGATGTGCCATGATAAAGGCTAGAAGCTGCTCTCGGTTATTCATTTCTCTACAACAGATCCCAGCAGTAGCTCTATAGAGTTCCTTCTGTTGCCCAAGTCAATGCATTTTATTGTCGGTGAAAGAACACATCGAGTGATAGCAGGATGTATTTGTAACATTGCTTTAGGTATCCTGTACAGCAGGGTTTGACAAATTTGCTTGGAATCTAGGAGCCAGCTAAAAAAGTTAGGAGCCAGAAAACGCACCCCGTCCCAACGAGCTTGCGCGCAGAAGTGAACACATACGTGAGCAGCGCCCGCTAGCTCTAGACCTCCTCTGTAACTCAAAACATGCAACCTGTAGATTTTTTTAAACTTCGCCTATGAAGATTTTAAAGGGTAAAAGTTTGTCGGCATTCCACGAGCGGACGCAATTTTTAATCGTGACATGTTGGGTATGAATTTACTCGGCGTAACATTATCTTTCATAATATTAAAAAAAATGGGGATAACTTTACTGTTGTCTTATTTTTTAATTAAAAAAAGTGTAATTTTTTCCCAAAAAAGTGCGCTTGTAAGACCGCTGCGCAAATATGGCGTGACAGAAAGTATTGCAACGATCAACATTTTATTCTCTAGGGTGTTAGGATAAAAAATATATATAATGTTTGGGGGTTCTAATTAGAGGGAAGAAGATGGCAGTGAAAATAGTGAAAAATGACATTAGAATTGCTGTTTAACTTGTAATGCTTAACTTGTAATACCAATGGCCACCACCAGATGGCGCCAGCTTACACATCTGGTGGTAATAACTTCTAATACCAACGGCTCACCACCAGATGGCGCCAGCTCACAAAAAAAAGCCAAGTCGCCAGGACCCTATTTCTAGTCGTCATGGCGACCGGGATTTGTCGAGCCCTGCTGTACAGACCTACCACCCTCATCAGAATTGTCTATCAGCCCCCTGTCAGGGATCAGGCATCATATCTACCTTTTACTAGTCCTACAAGAGCGGGGGCTTCCAGCCCAGGCCTGGCTGAATTCTCCATCTATTTGTATGGTAAAGAAGATGACCATCTTGCATGTGTAAAGGTAATAGTGACGCAGAACTGGACATGCCGCCATAGTGATCTTGCGAATGAACTCCCAGAGAAGAAACCAATGAATAAATGAACCAACCAATGTCAATGCTAAAATATCCGCTCTAGAGTTTTGTATTGTGGCATCTCAGCACTTTCAACAACTCAGGAAACCGAAATCTGTCTCAGTAGATAGATAACAATAAGAGATAATAAAAGATATTGATAAGATAGAATGATTGCAAAGAGAAGTAACAAAAATGGTAAAAGGTTTGGGGGATAAAACATCAAGAGAGTCACAGGTTGGACTTGTGTCTTTTTTCAACCTCACCTACTATGTAACTAAGAGAGACTTCAGAAATGTAAAGTGATTGTAAACAATCATCTTGTAAAACAACCCATTCAGTTTAAAATAAAAATGAAAGGCAAAGCATTTTTGTATAGATATAAACAAAAAAATTATAAATACCTTGTTTCCCTCTGTTCAAAGCTGAATACGAGCGGGGGGAGGAGAAGCAGCAGCACACTGAGCTTGCCAGTAAATGGCTGTGCAGTGGAGATGTGTCAGGGCAAGTCTGATCATTGGAGTTGAGTACACAGAGTTCCCAACATAGCTAGAGAACTACCGTATTTGCCGGCGTATAAGACGACTGGGCGTATAAGACAACCCCCTAATTTTCCAGCTAAAATGTTGGTTTTGGGTATACTTGCCGTATAAGACGACCCCCTTCCTACTAGTCTGTCTGGAAGTTGAGGGGTAGCCAGAACAACAACCGCTGACAGGAACAACCGCTGACAGAAACAGGCTTTTTCCAGCTTTTTTCAAATCTCACTGTGCCATTACATTACATTACATGCCTCACCGTGCCATTACATTACATTACATTACATGCCTCACTGTGCCATTACATGCCTCATTGTGCCATTACATTACATGCCTCACCGTGCCATTACATTACTTTACATGCCTCACTGTGCCATTGCCTACCTCATTGTGCCATTATACACGCCTCACTGTGCCATTATACATGCTTCACTGTGCCATTATACATGCCTCACTGTGCCATTGCCGACCTCATTGTACCATTGTCGACCTCACTGTGCCATTGCCTGCCTCGACGATCTCCCTAATTCTCCTGATTGCAGAGTTTGTCAGGCTGCGGGCATCCATTATTCAAAAGCCACGCCCCCTCCTCAGGCTGTTCCGTGATAGGCAGAACACTCATTTTCACAGCAGAGCCTCTGTTCAGTGTTCCACCTATCACGGATGTCCTCTCGTCCGAGGTTGAGAAGGCATCCGTGATAGGCGGAACACTGAACAGAGGCTCTGCTGGGAAAATGAGTGTTCCGCCTATCACGGAACAGCCTGAGGAGGAGGCGTGGCTTTTGAATAATGGATGCCCGCAGTCTGACAGACAGGTACCGGCGTATAAGACGACCCCTGAGTTTTGAGGCATTTTTTTACATACAAAAGGTCGTTTAATACGCCGGAAAATACGGTAATCAGGTTGTGCTCTCCTGCGGTCAGTTTTTATTAGGAAAGCAAGGGAACTAGCAGGAACAGCAGCGAATTCACATAAAGGAAGCAATACAAAGA
This sequence comes from Rana temporaria, assembly GCF_905171775.1. Classification (NCBI taxonomy): domain Eukaryota; kingdom Metazoa; phylum Chordata; class Amphibia; order Anura; family Ranidae; genus Rana; species Rana temporaria. The sequence goes on from NC_053489.1 coordinate 144,633,108, forward strand.
GAACAGGATACTTTCTCAAGTACATGGTACAGCAGGCACATATCAGGAATATGAAGTGTTGGGGTAACAAACGCTTTAATATGTACAGTCTGGAGGAAAGCAGATACAGGGGATACATGACTGAAACTCTTAAAGCAGAGTTCCTACTAAAAAAGTCAGCGGCTTCAAATACTGCAGCTACCGACTTTTAATAATGACTTTTAATAATAATGACTTTTAATAATTGGATTCTCACTTGTCCCTGGGTCCAGCGATCTGGGCGTACGAAGCCCCGCTCATCTCCCCCTCCTCTCTGCGGCGCCGGCATCACTACTGTGGGCACCGTGTCTTCACAGCCGGGCACGCACTGCGCGAGCCGCACTGCACACCATGATTGGCCGAGCAATAATCTGGGACCTGTGACGTGTCCCAGATGATTGCTGAGAGGGAGGAGGGAGAGTTGACCTTCCTTCTGGTGCCGCGGTGCCCAGGGAGGAAGTGGGAGCGGAAACCCTCTAAAAAGAGAGTTTCTGCCCCCCCCCCCCCCAAAAAAAATGACATGCCAAATGTGGCATGTCAGGGGGTCACCATCACTTAAAGCGGAAGTTCAATTTTTGGGTGGAACTCCGCTTTAAATACATCATGGGGATAAGTATGGTTCAGGAGGGCAGTATTTTTCAATATGAAACCAAGATCGCAGGGATATGACCTCAAACTAACTGGAGGGAACTTCAAAACTAATCTTAGAAAGTATTATTTTACTGAAAGCCTAGAAAAGATTTCCAGCAAAGGTAGTAAGTCAGCCAACAGTAAGTGCTTTTGAACATGCTTGTGACACACATAGATCTATACTCAGACATAAACAGGGCTCAAGTCCTGCGGGAACGCATGGGAACAAAGTTCCTGCACTTTTTTCACAGCAGGAACTCAGTTCCCTTTGCAGGACTAGAGCAGCCGAGCCGCCCGAGCCAATCCTTTGCTAAGCGGCGATGCCCAGCTCGAGTCACTGTCAGGGGCAGGCGAAAGTTCTTTCTAAATCCTGCGATAACTCGCGGCAGACCTCCGCAATATCTCCCGGGAACAATTGCAAAAGCTCCCAGGAGACATTGCGGCATCGAGGAAGTGACGCAATACCCGCACACTACCCGATGAATCCATATACAGGAAGCGTCCAGTAACATAAAGGAAAACTAAGATACAATGGTTCGAAAAAAACATGCGGTTTAGTAATTATGCATATGAGCGTATCATTTTTTTTTTTTTTGGTGGGGGAGTGGATCTTGAGTGGGAGTTCCCACACTTTTTTCCCCAGGACTTGACCCCTGGACATAAAGGTTAACAAGAAAAAAAAAAATACAAAACATGTATAAAAAAATGGAAGACTCGATGGACCACTCTGTCTCTTTTCTGCCGTCACTTTTCTACGTTGAGCATTAATATGACGAAGGAACTCCCGAATGTCTACTTTTGGACACCGTTGTTATGCCGCGTACACACGGTCGTTTTATGTGATGAAAAAAAATGACGTTTTTAAAAACGTCACTTTAATTGACCGTGTGTGGGGGAAAACGTTGTTTTATGTCTTCTAAAAAACGACCAAAAAAAATTGAAGCTTGCTTCAATTTTATGTGTCGTTTTTCAAAACGTCAACTTTTACTTCACAGAAATTGACCGTGTGTAGCAAGAACGTCGTTTAAAACGACGTTTTTTCATCCGCGCATGCCCAGAAGCTACTTATGTAGCGAGCTTCAATGGAAAAACGTGGTGGAACGTAACCTCGCTTTGCTAGAACATTGTGAGAAAAATGATGGTGTGTAGGCAACTTCGTCTTTGAAAATTGAAGTTTCAAAAACGTCGTTTTTTACTTCACAGAAAATGTCGTTTTTTTTCATCACATAAAGTGATGGTGTGTATGCGGCATTAGATTTACAGTGATTGACCATACTACAGCATTTATTCAGAGAATCAACCATTAGTGTGTTGTAATGATATTTTATTTTAAATGGCATCTTAATGTTTGTCCAGAGCACAGCTGCATGATCGCACATGTGAGCAGCATAACTTATTTCTTATTACTTATTCCTTTCCATGCATTGAGGTGCATTACACTGCAACGCACATGGGTGCAAGAATATACCTGCACGTTGATGCCCTGCGTTCTCATGTGATTGAGCTTGCATGATGACTTGCTGAAGAGGAATTCAGTTCTCTGATTTTGTTGTTAGAAAACAGTTTCCAGTTTCCAAGCTCTTATATATAAAGCCATTTCCTAATTTACTTTCCCACAGACTGTTTCCAAGAACTGTTACAGATTTTCTTTTAATTGTCTGGCCTTCATTTTCCTGCTTGTTATTTAAAGGTATACTCCGGACAAACAGAAAAATACACAGATTTAGGGAGCTTTTTTACCTGACAATAAGGGACAGCGGGGGACGCCACTAAGTGCAGTATTAAAAACAGTGTTTAATTAGGCAGCTAAATGTACACTCACCTAAATCCACAAGAAGGAACACCTGTAATGTAACCGCAGCAGTGTGTATGTATGGACCGCCCTCTCCATAGTCCTGGATGTCTGCAACTGTGTGAGAACCGCATGGATGGGAGAGCCATGGAGAACTATGGAGAGGGCGGCCCATACATAGACACTGCTGCGGTTACATTACAGGTGTTCCTTCTTGTAGATTTATGTGAGTGCACATTTAGCTGTCACACTGTTTTTAATGCTGCACTTAGTGGCACCCCTCTCCGCCCCTTGTTCTCATTTCAGAGAATTGTTCCTGTCTGTTTTGTGCCTAAACTTTTATTATGTACTTTATGCATTATCATGGACTTTTTACATTTGTATAGCTCCTTGCTATAGGACTATATAAGGCAGGGGTCCTCGAATTATGGCCCTCCAGTTGTTCAGGAATTACAATTCCCATCATGCCCAGTCATGTCTGTGAATGTCAGAGTTTTACAATGCCTCATGGGATGTGTAGTTCTGGAACAGCTGGAGGGCCGTAGTTTGAAGATCCGTAATATACCGTGTTTCCCCTGAAAGTAAGACCTACCCCAAAAATAAGACCTTCCCCCGATTTTCGGGAAGGGCTGCAATATAAGCCCTACCCCGAAAATAAGCCCTAGTGTGGAGTGCTTGTGTGTATAGTGTATACACTACTCCGTTGCAGTAGTGTATAGTGTAGACCCTGTGTGTCAATTGTGCCAAGTACCTTCAGAATACAGGTGCTCTGCGATCAGCTGATCTCCTGCTTGTTTCCTCCTCTCTCCTCCCCCCCCACAGTGCTCGGAGCAGGGAGGAGAGGTTCGGCAGGCTAAGGAAGTGGCAAACTGCACTCAGCTGGTCTCTCCCTCTCCGAGATGTCAGTGGGGGATTTCAGCCCCCCTCCCTGTGCAGAGCTCCGGCAGGCAAAGCAAGTGAGGAGCTGCACTCAGCGGGGGATCTCGGGCCCCCCTTCCTCTGCAGACCTCCGGCGTGTCACAGGCAATATAAGACGGTATGTGGCACTACATCTCAGCATGCAGCAGTTTTGCATTCTGTGATACCAACATTCTGCAAGCACTTTTACACAGGGGATTCGTGACAGGCAGGTAGGGAGAGACACAGCACATGGCATCATAAGACCTACCCCGAAAATAAGCCCTACTGTGTCTTTTGTTGTCAAAATTAATATAAGTCCCGGGCTTATTTTCGGGGAAACACGCTAGGGTTACTGAGTTTGTGTACATCTTTGACTGCACCATATACCTTGTGTTTTTTACCTGACAATAGGTTTCTGTTTCTGTCTATTCAGGCTTGAGATTTATACAGCTCTGTCTGGCAGGGCAAGTAACCTAACTTTTTATCCTGCAGTTTATTATTATTTATTAGTCTTGTCCCACAGCCTGTGACAGGACAGTGAAAGGAGAAGCAGTAGACTAATGAGCTCCTCTCTATGTCACTCTGCTTTCTTCTCCTATCATCATGTCTTTTGTAGCACAAACACTGCAGCTTGTGCTGCTTCTTCCTCTTCTGGACTGAGACCTGCTGTAAAGAGACTGCAAGAGGGCAGATACTAAGTCAAGTTCAGAAGCCTTTATGGTTTGAATTTAACAATACTTTTAATGATGCATTCATATATGTATTTTTTTTTTATGACTGAAGTCCAGGTTTAAGAATGTGGACATAAATGTACATGCAGAATAAAGTGTAAAGAGCACAATAGCTGTACTTACTGTAAATTAAGTTACATGAACTTTTTTTCATTGAATTTTAAGTGTGGTACCCAAGACATGGTTGTGAGTGGAACATAATGAACTGTCACCCAACTGGCTCCTTATACTTCTTGGGTTTCCCAACAACCAAAAACTGCCATAGTTATTAGCTTTGTTTTTGTCCCCCTTGGATAAGTTGAGGTGTTCCTGCACAGTTGGGGCCAGATTCACATAGGAGAGTGGCGGCGTAACGTATCGTAGATACGTTACACCGCCGCAATTTTTCATCGCAAGTGCCTGATTCACCAAGCACTTGCGATGAAAACCTACGCCGGCGGCCTCCGGCGCAAGGCGGGCCAATTTAAATGGGCGTGTGCCATTTAAATTAGGCGCGCTCCCGCGCCGGACCTACCGCGCATGCTCCATTTCCGAACTCCCGTCGTGCATTGCACGCCGTGACGTCATTTTTTCGAACGGCGACGCGCGTAGCTTAATTCCGTATTCCCGGACGGCTTACGCAAACGACGTTGATTTTTAAATTTCGACGCGGGAACGACGGCCATACTTTAGACAGCAATACACTTGCTGACTAAAGTTAGGGCAGCTAAAACGACGACTAACTTTGCGACGGGAAACTAGACTAGCGGCGACGTAGCGAACGCGAAAATCCATCGTGAATCGCCGTAACTCCTAATTTGCATACCCGACGCTGGTTTACGACGCAAACTCCCCCCAGCGGCGGCCGCGGTATTGCATCCTAAGATCCGACAGTGTAAAACAATTACACCTGTCGGATCTTCTGGCTATCTATGTGTAACTGATTCTATGAATCAGTCGCATAGATAGAAACAGAGATACGACGGCGTATCAGCAGATACGTCGTCGTATCTCCACTGTGAATCTGGCCCTTGGCTCCCACTTTGTGTGCTGACTCCTTGTATTGTATTCATCATATTAACTACTTCAATACCGGGCATTTTCACCCTCTTCCTGCACAGGCCAATTTTCAGCTTTGGCACTGTCGCACTTTGAATGACAATTGCGCGGTCGTGCGACGTGGCTCCCAAACAAAATTGACGTCCTTTTTCTCCCACAAATAGAGATTTCTTTTTGTGTTATTTGATCACCTCCTGCGGTTTTTTGCGCTATAAACAAAAAAAGAACGACAATTTTGAAAAAACTATATTTTTACTTTTTGCAGGGAATTAGTTAACAGGAGGACGTCCAGGGACACCCTCCTGGCAATTGAGCGCCGCGCTGTAGACGTCATTTGTCTATAGCGCGGGCGCAAAGTGGTTAAATCAATTAAAATCAAACAGAGAGAGTAAAGCACCACTTCCTGCCTTTTTGTCCCGCCCCTGACTCCATTACTCCATTGGTTTGAAGAAGATGCGACTGGGCATGCTCCAAAACATGTAACCGCCCACTCTGACGTCACTTCCAGTTGCCTGGATTCCATGCTGGTCCTGACAGCACGACCCTCCATCTTGGATCAGTAAGACAGTGTTCCCCCCCGCTGGCTGGCTGGAACTTCCACCTGCAGCTGTCTTTACTCCCAGGAGGCATCCCGCTGGACATTATGGATTGATTTATAGGCCTTTTTTTTACTCCCATCTTGTGTTTTTAACCCTTCCTTGTCTTTAAACTGTTTTATTACTGCACTTAGAAGCGCCGTCTTTTATGCTCAAGTTTTTTATCTTAATGCATTCTATGCAATAAGATAAAACACCTTCTGTGTGCAGCACCCCCCTAATAATTACCTGAGCCCCATCTCTTTCCAGCAATTTCCATGAGTACCTCGGCCATACGGGACTCTTCCTCCTGATTGGCTGAGACACAGCAGCAACACCATTGGCATCTGCTGCTGTCAGTCAAACTCAGTTAGACAAACAGGACAGAGTGGTAGCCAAATTATGGCTCCGTGTCTGAATGGATAAAAAGAGCTGCAGCTCAGCTTAGGTGCCCCCATAGCAACAGGAGAGAGGGGCTAAGAGCTCCAGCTAGGGACCCGAGAAAAAAATCGGGGCTGCTTCATGCAAAACACTTTCACAGAGCAGGTACGTATGATGTGTTTGTTATTTTAATAGAAAAAAAATGAGACTTTACAATCACTTTAAGACCCTCTTTTAGTTTTGGGGAATTTTCAAAACGGGACCTGACAGAATCTTGAACAGCTGCCCTGCCTGTCCACCTCATCCAATCAGAGAACACTTTGCATTCATAGAGAAAAATGCAAGCCGTTCTGTGAATGGCGACCCCCTGTGAATACTATGCAGCAGGGCTGCTGCTTGGAACAGGACCTGGAAGACAGCGGTGATCACTGTAGATGCGGCAACCACTAGAGTGATTTGAGCCTTCCACAGTTATGAAATATGCATGCTTACATTGGCTCAAGCTGGACCAACCTAACTATGCAATAAAATCTATACCTGGTATTCTATTTAAACCCCTACCCCTATAGGCCTATGAGCTATGATGCACTGTATCTAGTGCACCATTACCAAGCTTCATATAAACTTCCTCAATACCAATGTTTCATATACAAAAAATAACATCCTTAGGGTGTCTACTTTCTAAAAACAGGTCATTTTGGGGGTTTTCCCACAGTCCGGGCATTTTTATTTAATATGTTTAACGGAAAGTAAGTAAAACCATTTTTGGATTTTTTTTTGCTAGCTTTTCAGTTCAGGGCAGGAACCTGTGCATGTGTTTATGTCATTACACCCTAACTATTTCTATGACAATGTTATTTAATATTATAGCTCCTGTAAACTCCTATTCTACTCACAATAGGTTCCTCACCTGCAAATTTACAATTCCAAATCCTTGCTTAAGAGGATTTATTTTTGAAACCCAGTATTTCACTCTGTTTTCCAGCTGATGTTTAGCATAAACCTTCCACTTTCATCAGTCACGTTGCTTAAGCCACTTCAGCTTCTGTTACCTTCTTTTGACGTTTTATTTTTACTTGTGCATAGCAAATGAAGTGCGCAGAAAACATCCGTTTTCAGGCTATTGGCAGTCACCCTCTCCGACACACAGCTCTGTATTAACCAGCCGTGGTAGTGGTTTCAATTATGTTAATTCATTGTAGGTTTCCTCTCCAAAAATGACAACATTGTACATTTTGCATTAAAAGGGTACAAACGGATATTTAAAAATAAATGTTGGACTACTGTGCAGTTTTTTTCTTAGGTTTTGTTGGTAATCATGTAGCAGTTAACAGGAGCTTATCATGCCATTCCCTGCAGTGATGTAAGTTAAAGTTTTTGAAACCAGTGTTCTGTCAAGAATAGGGGTGCAATGGATCAAAAAACTCACAGATCGGATCTAACCTCGGATCAGGAGTCACGGATCGGATCATTTTCGGATCAGCGCCAAAAAAAAAAAAGGGTGTTTTCATTGGTCCAAAAAAAAAAAAAATTATATATATACACACATACATTTCAGGGGTGGATTAAAGAGGAAGCAGGTGAGGCTGTTTGGGACTTGTTAAAAGTACAATCTTGATGTTTTTACAGAAATATATATATATATATATATATATATATATATATATATATATATATATATATATATATATATATATTAATATATATATATATATATATATATATATATATATATATATTTCTGTAAAAACATCAAGATTGTACTTTTAACAAGTCCCAAACAGCCTCACCTGCTTCCTCTTTAATCCACCCCTGAAATGTGCTATTTCCCCCCCCCCCCTCCTCTCACACCAGTGCTTCTCTGCTAATATTCCCTCTCCATGTCGGCTTGCCAGAGCCCAGTGCACAGCGTGACACGCCTCCCCGGGGAGGCGTGTCACGCTGGGCTCTGGCAAGCAGACTGGGTGGAGCAAGATGGCCGCCGCTCCGGAGCTAGGCCGAAGCCGGGGACTTTCCTAGGCCTAGGCTCCGAAGCGGTCCGCGGATCGCGGGGTGTGCCGATCAGAACGGGGTGGCCCATTCGGATCACGGATCGTGACGATCCGTTGCACCCCTAGTCAAGAAGTGCCCGACTATCGAATAGTGCGCATGCGCCGCACGGAGCCACAGTGGCCGAGGCACGTTCATGTACTTGAGGGGCAGATATTTACTTGAAGGGGTGGGATTTTTCAATGATGGGCAGTGGTGGGCATGGAATTTTTAACAATGGCCAAAGAAAGATGCAAAATAAATTAGGGCTGCGGAAATTAACGATTAATTCCTCGATTAACCATTCATTTTTTTGATCAATCAAGATTCTTTTGATCGGTACTAGTGGTGCAACGGATCAAAAATGATCTGTGATCCGAACAGGTCACCAAATGCGGATCGGTACACCACGTGATCCGCGGAGCTCTGCTGCTACCTCGGCCATAGGAAAGGCCACGGCTTCGGCCTATCTCCTGGAGCGGCGGCCATCTTGGTCCTCCCTGCGGCGGCCTAGGTGAGCTTACAGTGGCATGCTGAGGTCATCACCCGGCCTCAACTGCTCGTGTTCAGCCGGCTTCTCTGGTAAGACTGAGCAAGCACTAATTTTCCTATACAGTGGCGGAGATGTGGACCATATTACAGTGGGGAGATGTCTGTGGATATTACAGTGGGGGAGATGTCTGTGGATATTACATTGGGGGAAATGTCTATGGATATTACAGTGGGGATGATTGTGGATATTACAGTGGGGGAGATGTCTGTGGATTTTACAGTGGGGGAGATGTATGTGGATATTACAGTGGGGGTGATTGTGGATATTTCAGTGGGGGAGATGTCTGTGGATATTACAGTGGGGGAGATGTCTGTGGATATTACAGTGGGGGTGATTGTGGATATTACAGTGGGAAAGTTGTCTGTGGATATTACAGTGGGGAAGATGTCTGTGGATATTACAGTGGGGGAGATGTCTGTGGATATTACAGTGGGGGAGATGTCTGTGGATATTACAGTGGGGACTATATATGGTGGTGATCCGAAAAATGTATGTGTGTTATAATTAATTGAAATTAGTCGATTAATCGATTAAAAAAAATATATTAATCGAACACAATTTTTTTTTATCAGTAACAGCCCTAAAATAAATTTTTATCTGCTATTCATTTTGAACGCTTGCGGGGCATGTTTAGTCGATTGAAGGGTGGCTTTTTCTATATTAGATAAAGATTTTTTTTTTTTTTATTTGTTTGGCCATCGATAAAAATTCCACCCCCAGCACTGCCCATCTTGTAAATATCCACAGCTGTTCTAAGGGTCTGTTCTGCGCGTGCGCAGTTCTGGCCGGGCATTTTTCGATAGGGGGTGTTAGGTAGCTGGTTCAACTAGATCCGGGTTTTAAGGACAATCTGGATGTATGGAAGCTCCCCAATGCATTGGTAGTGAAAACAGCCACACGCACATATGGTATTTATTTCGAATGCGTACTTTTTCATAATCAAACCAACCAATCATATTTAAGTAATTAGGTTATACAAGTAATATTCGTCACAATTATACACCGTGCATAAAATATAGCAATCTTCTTTTTGCCCAACAGACATCTCGTTTCTACTGCAGCTTATCTAATGTTATCATTCTTTGCCTAGTACATAATAATATTGCCAAGGTTCCTGGCTTCTCCTAGAAGCTCAAGGATACATAATCATACAAGCATTAATCACTATGAAGGATCTAGCAAGCCTTATAATGCATTAATAGTTTAGGGGAACTCTAGCCTTTCAATGCATTGATATCTATAGGGGAACTCTAGCCTTTCAATGCATTGATATCTATGGGGGAACTCTAGCCTTTCAATGCATTGATATCTATGGGGGAACTCTAGCCTTTTAGGGGGCATTTCTCGACAGGACACTGGCAAAGTCTCTAATGGAAATGTATAGTCTGCGATAGTCTCCTTCTGAAAATGATATTTTCCGGGCTGTCTTTAGCCTCTTGTGCTTTCTGAGTCACTTATTCAGGACAAGCATGCAGTCAGTGAAGTCAGAATAATCACATGGCACTGGTCCCTGCAGCATTCAGGACCCACCATCAGAGGAACAAAAGAAGGAAGGAAGGTCAGTAGAACTTTAAAAGAAAAAGATGTACACAATGATTTAAAGGAAAGAAAAAAAGGTTTTCGGTGTTGCATAGGAAGCGTATTGGAAGCAACCTGGAATTGGATTTTAAGCTTTCTAGGCAGTACAATGTAAGAGGCAACATAGTGTACAGTGTGTGGTATTTATATACCATAAAGAAAGAAACACGCCAAAGAAACTCTATCACACAAATTATTGGAATGGGAAATATAAAGTGTATCTAAGACGAAAACAAACCCAGTCCTTTGATGTAGTTGTTGCATTCGTTTTCTTTTTTCTTCTATTTTTCACCCAATGATCCTGCCAGTACCACACTTCCTATCCTAGGCTCATAACACTTCCCATGAGTATCTATGGAGGAGCAATGTTGTCACTCCAGGCCAAAACCCCCAATTTGGACTGCAGCTCCTCCTCTTAAGATTTCAGTTCAGTACACAGGAAGATACATTACATTAGAATTCAGACACGATTAAAAATCTTGCAGAAAATTTTCTTAGTCGGAAAAAATAAAATGCAGCCACTACATCTAAACTGGAAAGCTGCAATATTTGACATCATTTTTCTGGATTCATGTGTATACTTTAAGGACCTGTACCAGCCAACAAACCAGAAAAATTCTAAAAAGTAATAAAGGTACTTCACAAAGAGATTTTTTATATCCATGTGTAAATCCATGGATTGTTCTGTCTTTTGTGACCAATATAGCACTTGTGCACAATATAATGAATAGAAAAAATTGGATGGGGGAAATTTAAAGGCACCATCCCCCGACTCTCCCACTAGGAGAGGTACGGGTATATAAGGGATTTAGCAAACAATTATGGATACCTCTAATTTAGAAATTGGAAGGCAATTTGAGAAGAAAAAACTATATATTAATATAAAAAAAAAGATTTATTACAAATTATGAATAATTTGTACTAAATTTTTTTTTTATATTAATATATTGTTTTTTCTTCTAATATGCCTTAAAAATCCCAAATTAGAGGTATTCATAATTTTTCATATATACAGGGATGATGGCAATTTACATGCCAAGTCACATGAGTCTTTAAACAATAACGGATTTAGTGTGCCTTATGCATAATATTTCCGTCAGACACGCTAAATCCCTTATTTACCCATACCCCCCCCCCCCCCCTAGCGGGAGAGTCGGATACATTCCGTTGTTTCACAATAGAATGAATACATTAATAAACTCACAATTAAAGCGGAAGTCACTCCACTTCAAAACTGAGATACTCCTTGTGCTGGTCAAAAGGGCGTCTGAGTGCAGCAAAAGTGGAGTACTTGTCCTGTGATAAGGCGTAAATAGGATCTTCATTCATAAAAGCGGATATTCATGAAAATATAGAGCAAGAAATCTCCTGCATACATGCAGTGTTACCAGTGGCTAGAACTGCTATGTTCCCAAAGATAGATAACATTTCTAGAGGAGAGCCATGCAAATAGTGGCCAGTGGTAGTCTAATGCCTCGTACACACAAGTTTTTCCGACGGAATTCCGCTCAAGCTGTCTTGCAGACACACGGACACACCAAATTCCGACTGTCAAAAACGCGGTGATGTACAACACTACGACGAGCTTAGAAAAATTAAGTTCAATGCTTCCGAGCATGCGTCAAATTGTTTCCGAGCATGCATGTTTTTTTTTCTCCGTCGGAGTTCCATACAGACGAACGGAATTTCCGATAATTTTTTTCCGTTTTCTCTTTCTAAGTCCGTCGGAATTTCCAAAGGAAAAAGTCTGATGGGGCATACACGCGGTCGGAATATCCCATAAAAAAATTCCGTCTGACTTTTTTCATCGTAAATTCCGATCGTGTGTACGTGGCATAAAAGTTGCCATATTGGAACATTTTTTGTTACCTTTCACAAAATGTCCTATTTGATATCTCTATGCACGTTTCTTTGTATTTAATTTTTTTATTGGAGTTTTAAATAAGTAGGTACAGTTAGGGTGAATGTTTGATGGATAAAATATTGATTACAAAGTGGCAGTATGGCAAGGTAACTAGGCAGACAAAGACACTTTTCTTCATTTTATCTCCTAATTGTTTCATTGGGCCTCTGGCAGCTTTTAGCACACTGCATTTAACTGACAGCAAGTTGCTACACTAATGAATAAACTATCGCTTTAGAAGATACATAAGGGCAAAGTGTACCACCAAACTCATCTCAAATATCAAGCAATTCCATTGGGGCGAGGAGCAGAGGTTGGTAGTTACAAACGATAGTGAGAGCTCCCATGTGGCTTGTGTAGTTTATTATTTCAGGGGGGCTGGCATAAGCAAGTATCATTAAACATGTTAAGACTAGTGATCCAATTAAGTTAAATAGCAGGGGTAATAGAATAGAGAATAAAGGTCGAGAAAAGTTTGAGGAGAGGCGGGATGTGGGAAGGTTTGATGGAGGGGGAATGAAGAGATAGGTAGGCTACAGATGATGCGATTCCCCCATCAAAACAGCAAGTCCCTCCCATGGAGCTATTGTGTTCTCTCAGTGGAGAGGCGTGGGTAGCCGTCGCTGCCTGGAGATCACAGTGATTATTGCTTGCGACCATAGCCACTGGCGATAATCGCATGTAAAATTGCATCCTGGTTGTACCCAAGTCGATGGATGGATGGTTCAAATCTCATCCAGTTCAGATTCAAACCATCTATGGCCGGATTTAGTGGGGGTCCAACAAGGTGCAGCTTTTTATTTAGTCCTATGCCTAGTCAAAGAGAGAGAGAGTAGTGAATGGTCAGGATTAAGGTCTCGGTTGTGGTCCCTTTGTGCATAATTTTAACGGATTTACTAAGGCCATTAAGAATCTTCACACAATAAACTCCTATTCACTTTGAATACCAAATCATGTGCACATTAAATATAATTACACTAAAATGTGCTTTACACATGATTGGGTAATTGAAGAGAATGTTCACACAATTTATTAGTTTACAAGTTAATTAGCCACATGGTCTCATGTAAGGCCATACACATGGCAACTTACTAGCCTTTGCAACCACTTTCAAATAACTTTTAATAAAAAAAAATATATATATATTTAATGGACCAACCTACCACCACCAAGTTTCCATATTTATATCCTTATGATAGGGATAGAAAAATTGTCTCTAAGGTCCCCAGACCAGAGAGCCAAATACAAAGGGGTTTTTGGGCCATGGTTGGACTATCGCGGTACTATTAGCAAGGTATGAAATATAAAGAGAACAGGTAAATAATAAAAGCATTTTATTGAATACAGTATCAATAAAGACATAATTGGACAATAGAGAGTTAAAAAATACAATAAATGACCAACATAACACCAGTGTAGTAATCCCAGAAGGGGGAGAAAAACAGTGGGTTGAAAGTCGTATCGAACATCTTTACTAGTTTCGCGGCTTGAGCCGCTTCATCAGAAGAAAGTCTAAAATTAAAATGACATGCGTCAAACAATTAAATATTAAACATGGATAACAAAGGATAAATTGGGGAACATAGGACTCAGCTGCTCACCTAGAAGCCCCCGCGCAAGAAGCAAAGAGGGCAGTTGTCACCACATAGGGTCCCGGATGGCGGCGGAGGGGCATGTGTATGATTGGACCTACTTATCGGATAGGCAAAGTAAAGAAAATAATTAATATATTGAGCCCGGGTAGTGGATGAAGGGGGTAAGTGCAAACATACGTGGTGACACCCGGTGAAAAAATATAAATGGATGGTGATGTGAAGATAGGGGGGGGGGGGTGGAGTAAGGTGATAGTTGTAAGCAGGTGAACACAAAGAGGATGATAGGGATGTTGATTGTGTTGATTAATTAAATTGAAACCATAAGCTCTTTCAAAGTGGTAGACAACTGCCATTTAAATATTAAATGGAGCCCCTTATAATTATCTGTACCATCCATCCAAATGCATATTCTCGTAACACAATCAAAATATTTCTATTATAGTCTATTGTTAATTAAAATATAGGCTGAATGATCCTGAGTTCATGGACATCTTTATGAGCTAATAGAAAAGTGAATGGAAATGTAGCAGTAGCATTTCAGTAGCAGCGATGACATCATGGTATACATGTTAGAAATGCTATTGTAATAGCATTGTTGGTATTGTGAGTATTTGTTACATTGTTTCTGCACAAGCCGTCTTCTACTGTAGTGAGTATGATGTATCCACATTGTGTAGAACTATGATGTACTCCGGAGCTTGGGATAATGTGCCTATATGATTTCACTACAAAACAAATGTTGCAAATAAAAAGCCATTCAATAGTCCATAAAACCACAGGACAATAAAGATGATAGGCACAAATAAGACTAAAGTTAATGAACATGGAGCAGAGATTTGTACTCTCGGCTGTTATGGTCTGCTTGGTAGGCATGAGAGGTATGCAAACCAGAAATATGGGCACTCATAAACTAGCCATTCTCCATAAGGCTCCAGTAACAAAATATTTGTCAGTTAAATGCAGTGTGCTAAAAGCTGCCAGAGGCCCAATGAAACAATTAGGAGATAAAATGAAGAAAAGTGTCTTTGTCCGCCTGGTTACCTTCCAGGATATGTGGTCAAACGTCATAGCTGTATATAATGACAGACTTTGGTGTAATGCCGCTTGTAATGGTTGAGCGTCCTGGAAGTGGCCAAATAGTTTAAAGAAACACTGCAAGGAAGAATCCTGTATTGTTTGGTACTTTAAACGCCCATTGAATTTGGTTATCAAGGAGGAAAGTCTTTCATTTGATGGTCTTTGCTTTATTTATTTTATGTAAAAAGTTGTCTCAACTGGTTAAAAGAATATTGTCTTGGCCACAGTGTGCCGTGTTAGGCTGTTTGTGTCAAGTCTGCTATGTTACTGGAAAAAAACATGTACCATATCATTTATATGCAACAGTGAGTGATGGACCACTGTGATAGGGTGCTGCAATTTCCAGTCCTTTGCTCATGCACCAACATAGGGGCTACATGATTATAGGTGGATAAAGGACAATCCGCAACTCCATACATGCTTTTTACATCAGTCCGGATTTATTATATCTCCATAAGGAAAAAAATACAGCAGAGGTAGATGTGTTTCAGCCGCAACGGCCTTGTTCACAACACTACATGATTATAGGTGTATCACAAGGAAAATGAATTGCATTGATCAAACAGCCCAGTATGGTTAGGAATGACTAGATCAATGCACTAATCTGCGAAACCCAACAAAATTATTTTTGTTTTTAGAAAATCATAGGTTTTCACTTGCTGTATAATTAATAATCACTTAAGCAACCATGAAGTTACCATCAAGTGGTCCTCAAGACTTTCCCTTTTTGTGAATGAATGTTATCAGTGGCAATATTAGACCTGAACTGAATGTGACATTTCTTTCATGCTTGGGTGTCTGATCCCTATGCAGTGACAGTCTGTACCTGAAGGCCCGTCACTTTTATACATAAGGACCACTCTATATTGATCTATTTAGCATATGCTATCACATGTTAACTGTGTAATATCGATTTTAGGATATATTTGAAAGTGAACAGCAGGGGCTTCCAGCTGAATTCAGATTTCAAGATAGTGAATTGTCATTTTCCTTCTTAAATATTTCATAGTCAAATGCTGTGGTTAATTATAAGTTGTTATCAGATTTCTGTTTTCTTTAATCAGGTCTACGAACAATGAATTCTGATTGGTCATTTGTTATGGGTTTTTGCACTATGTTCTTGCCTTATTGTTAGACTCATTGACCTATTAATTAAATGTATAGAAAGTGGTAAGCACTACGTTCTCCTTGTGTATACGAAGGATGTATTTATTCGTCATTTGTGCATTGTCAAATTCTTATCATATCAGTTTTTAAACAATAACAGTGGTCAGATTTTGAATTGTGTGTATTTTAGTTAGTTGGAGATAGCTGTGCTGAAATGGTACTTTTTTATTGAAACCAGTGCCAAGTTGGCAAAGGCTACATGCATGTTCCACTGTTCAAGCCAGAAACTGTATGAAGTACATGCATGTAGACAGGAAATTACTACAAGAGGATTCAGGAAATCCGCAAAGAGGGAAACAAGTAGTTTCACCACGCAGAGGAGGAAGGGCTTTGTTCGTTTGCCGGCTGTCAATTTTTTACACTGACTGATTTTAACTATGTTTTTGTAAGTACAACTTACTTTTTTTTAAATAAAATATGTTTTTACGCTATGTTGCATCCTCTCTGTTTACACATGACCATTTGGTGGAGCTTATGGAAGTGAAGGAGGCCAGTTCCAGTATATCTGCTACCTGTGGGTTTATTACAACGGTAAAGGCCGCAGCTGGGCCATAGTCGACTGCGAACTGAGCTTGCCCTATCTGGTAAGCTGCTTTGATATCTGGTGGCGGGTCTTCACTGAGAGTGTGCATTATCTATGAAAGTCACGGTGGTGGTTATGAGCATATTGTACAAGATCTACAGTGAAAGTGTACCTCGAGGACTGTTTATATATATGTTTAAGAACTTTTTGGACTCTAAAAATTTTTGGTGTATTGGCGCAGCTTTAACCCCTTGTAGACTCTATAATGATAGCTCAAACAAGTGATACTCCTTAAAAGAGAATTATGGCTTTAGCGTAGTGCCCATGCTGAAAGCAAGGGGGCACTACATTTTTAAAGTTAGTGGGAATGGGAGAGTTACTTTGCTCCCATTCGTGGTTTGTCTAAATTTGGGACTTCTGTTATCCCAGAAATGTCCACTGGGTCAGTCTGTGGTCGGGGTGCAATACCACCCCTTGCCGGCAGTTGGCGCCAGAGGGGTTCTGGCAGAGCAAGTTTTCCCCAGCAGCCAATTGGAGGAGTTTTCCCTCGCGGAGCATGCTGGGGGAGAGTATATCTGTGACAGGGGTCATGTGTTGAAAGTTTTTTCGCGGGGTCCCCGTTCCAGGTGCGGTATCCACCTTCAGGGTACGCGCATTCATGCACCCTGCCAGCGCGGCCCACCTGGCCAAAGCTGAAAGCTGCATCGAACCTCATCCTGAGGAGAAAAGGGACCCCAGTGTTTCACTGGGTTCCATGACCTGTTGAGAGAATCCCAGTCTGGGATCAGGCGTCCGGACCACTGACAGGTATGCTTGCTGTCATCCGGGGGCCTATATAGGAAGAGTCAACTGGGAGGATTCGCTCTCTTTATTTACCTAAGTCCTTTATTGAAATTGGCCTGTGACAGAGGCCCTAGAGCCGGGTCTGTGAGAGAGCCCTGTTCCTCCCAGCTAGTTCAGAGTGACGCTTTGGCTGCCAGGCCTATTATAGGGGTCTGTCCGGGGGCACTTTACCCACTCCAAGTAGAGTGACGACGAGTTACAAAAATTGGTACTATACAGAGCAGTATTGACTGCCCCATTTAATATCCAGGCCTGATACCGCAATGTTCTCTTCTCTTTCCTTCATCAACCTTGACCTTCCCAATACATGTTGATGTTTGATGTGTTTGGCCTGGACAATAAAGCATTGAAAACCTTTTATTGGCTGTCTGGACCTTCGCTCACTACTGCTGTTCTCACAATTACACCCCTAGACACCGCCATGGTAACTTAGTAGGCCAATCCCAAAATCAACCAGTGGCTCCTTCGGGGGTGATCGCTACAAAAAAAAAACAGTCATACTCACCTAGGTGGCTGCACCTGTTCCCCACCACTTCTAATACTGAGAACTGAGTGATCAAACACTGCTGATCAAGTAGTTCTTGGTCTTCAGCCTGCAGAGAGTTACCGTCTCTCTGCTTTGCCCCGCTAACACTCACTGGAGCATCAGGCTGTGCAGGGGTGGGAGCAGCTGGCTCAAGGGGATACTGGAGATCTTTTCAAACAGCCTGGCTTTTAAAACCCAGGTTCTGAGAGACAGGTGCATTTCATATTCAGTAACCCCCAATCATGCTAAAAGCACATAAATCTACTTCCCCTAAGGTTTTTTCATTGAACATGGAAGATGTATTTTAAAAAATGTGAATCTATGGGGTTTCCCTGCATGCCTTTTTTTTAGTGGGCTGTGTTCTTTTTTTTTTATCCTTCATTTGTGTTGGATCAACACTTGGTCCTTTGTACCACCAAGGGTAGGGTATCCACCCTGTCTTTTTTTCCCCCACAACACCCTCTTGCAAACATTTCTTAACTCTTTCTTTTATACAAGGGGTTACACACATTACTCTCCCTAAGATCTAAATCCAGTATTGCTGATGCTACAAAGTCTACTATTTGATGACATCTCCTTGGCTTTGCTATCCTGTAGCCTTTCTTGTCGCCAACACTTCAGCAAAAATGGTTTCAAACTTATCAGCATTGTCCTATGGAGAAGCCAGTTTGATTTAAAATGGGGACAAGCTGACTCCTTTTTTGCCCAAAATGGTCTCTGTGTTTTACCTTGATGAGAATTGTGTGTTGCCCTCTCTGTGGCTGGCACCCATTCATGCCAAGGACATTGCTATTTGTTGCTTGAATGTTGTGAGGGCCACCATCATTTACCTTTCTACCATTCTGACTCTGCTTCCTTTAGACAGACAGATTCCCTGTTTGTCATTATGGAACATCTTAGGCCGCGTACACACGATCGGTTCAAACCGATGAAAACGGACCGAAGTTCAGTTTCATCGGTCCAAAACGTCCGTGTGTACGCCCCATCGGAACTTGCTTTAAAATCGAACTGATGGACCGCTGACCGATAGGTCCAAACCAATGGTTAGTACACAAAAGCATCGGTTCAAAACCCGCGCATGCTCAGAATCAAGTCGACGCATGCTTGGAAGCATGGAACTTCGTTTTTTTCAGCACGTCGTTGTGTTTTACGTCACTGCGTTCTGACCTGATCGGATTTTGAACTGATGGTGTGTACACACATCAGACCATCAGGTCGCTTCAGCGATGAATTGATGAAAACGGTCCGTCGGACCATTCTCATCGGATGGACCGGTCGTGTGTATGCGGCCTTACAATAGGTTCCCCTGCTTCAAGATCTAATATTTCATTGCGAATTTTGCAAATTATTGTGCAAATCACATTTTTATTTTTTAAAGAGCGATAAAGGGATGTGGAGGGGACGAACTTAGGGGAGTTCTGTCTATTAGTCAAGCCATCAAGCAAACAGGAATGGGTTTGCAAAAGTTTATTCTCTTATCGTCCATGGACAGACACAGCTCCTTAAATCTTGGCAAGTGGGTTATGTTCCCTGTTCACAGGAGAGGACTAGGAAGAAACATGTTAAATAGTTAAATACATGTTACATTAACAGTCGAACAGCCCCACCCAGGGGGCGGTCCCTCCAGACATAACCCTTCTCACTGTAGCATGCAGCCTCAGTTTCGTTCTGCCTAGCAAGGAGAAGGACATATGGCTCCCTTTGGCCCCAGCGCCCTGAGGAGAAATTTTATTTTATTTTAATTTATTTTACTTTTTCTTGAAGAATCTTCTTTCAACTGTCGGCTGAGAGACAGGCTGGATAATATAGATCCTTGTAGTCTACTCAGTCCGACCAGCAAGCGTGGACACACCTTTGCAAAGAGGCTGGGTCTCCCACGCCATACCCCATGACTCCTGGGGGGCCGGTGAGCTTTGCTCCGATGTCCACATATGACTGGGCTGTGGTATTGTCTCACTCACAGTGGACCGGCCTGACAGCTACCTCCATTTCGGTTGTAGTTCTGTCAGGAATGTGTCAGCGAGTCCTCGCTTGGACGGGTAAGTACAGTCCCTCCTGCTTCGGTGCGTTGGTACGGCTGGGCAATCCTGGGGTTCGGGGGGCCTCTTCTCCTCCCTTCCCTGCTCCTTTCCCTTGCTGCATTGCCAACATTGCCACTGTCAGGGGGGAGGGGGCCTTCCTGAGGGGACTGTGTTATCTGGCCTGTGTTTTTTCTTTTTTATATTGGGCTTTTCTGTGAGGAAAAAGCCCTGTGATGAGCACAGATGTTTATGATTATACTTCAGCGAGTAGTTAGACGCTGACTGATTGGTGACACCTGTAACTGTTTTGCTTTTTATGCTGTATCTGTGTCTTATACTTAAAATAAAAAAAGCCCTAGGAGGCTTTTCCTGTTTAAACACAGGTCCCTGCAGATGCCGCACAGATACCTCACGGTTTCTTTTCCTCTCACACGCTGTGTGCTGAGAGCGGACGGCAGCGCTGGGCAGTCTCCTCCTGAGGTGAGTCCCCTGGTTACTCCTGGTCAGCACAGCAAGTGGGTGAGAGGCCCTGAATAGGGCTCTATAAGCTTTTGTTTATTTGTATGGACAGGTGTGCATATTATAATACACACTATGTAAATATTGGAGTCAGTATCTGGGTCCTTCCACACATGCTGGTGGTGGCAGCAGGTGTTAGTCCTGGACACGTTTGTGCCAGGGTGGGGGTGGACTGCGGGCTGGCAGTAAAAGAGTGCCCCCTTCCCCGTTATCCCCTGAGGAATGCTCTGTTATGAAGCCATGGACCAGGTACCTAGTTTAAAAAAAAAGCAGAATAAGGCATTTATGGGTGCGCTTTTTACTGCTGCAAGGGACTCTCAGTGCAGCTGGGTTTCCGCCGAGGGCTCGGTCTTTTTTGGATCACACAAATCAGACCGCTGTGTAGGTTTTTTCCTTCTGTGTCCTTCTTTGATAATTTCTGAGATGCGGAATGAGAAAAGCCGCTGAGGGCTTTTGTAGTCCATTTTTTGGGAGGTTTTTCAATTACATTGAAAACTCCCATTGGCACCCATTTTGTCGTAGCCGCGCTATGGTGCAGCTTACATTGTGCCGGCCATTTTCCTGTGGCCGCGTTCTGAATGCTCGGCGGCCATCTTGGAGTAGTCCTGACCCCTAGTGCTGTATACAACTCACGGAGTGAGCATTTTGCACCAGACAGTGGAGGAGCACCGACTTTCTCCTGAGGTTATTAGGCTAGCGGACCAGCTGGTCCAGGGCCTCATATAGGTCTGTGATGCTTCATTGAATGCTGCGCCCTTTTTATCCAGGGCTTCTGTTTCAGAATGGTTTTTATGCACACGGTGGTGTAGTGCTTAACTCCATTACTTGGCAGCAAGAGAGTCATTGGTTCGAATCCGGACACTGACGCCAATCTGCCTGGAGCTTGCATTGTCGCTCCCTGTGTCTGCGTGGGTTTCCTCCGGGTACTCCGGTTTCCTCCAAAGGCATGTGTGCATACACCTACATAATATACATACACACCATGTGTGTGTATTATTTAGGGGCAACCCTCCCAGGCTGTCAAAGGCCCAGCTGGGGGACTAATCCGTCCCTGGGTGCGTAAGCTGATCATGCCGGCACCCAAATCCTGCCAATGTATGTAGCCTTCCCTTCCTGTCTCTAGGTGGAAGGGACAGCTTGCAGGTTCACAATTCGGTGAAACCTCCCTGCTCTCCGACCAGTGGGTCTGCGAGGTGGTCTCTTCGGAGTACTAGATAGGGTTTCCTCCCATCCACAGAACAAAGTTCTTTCCTCGTTTCTTCCTCTACCGGCCCGTCGGTCTGCCTTAGGCAGTGTGGGATTTTCTAAGCTGCGGGGTAATTTTACCTTTCCTGCAGGACAAGAGTTTTTGTGGTTTTCTATGGGCCTCAGGCCCTAAATATCTTTGTGAACGTCGGGTAGTTCCGCATGGAATCCATTTGTTCCGTGGTAGCTGCGCTCCATCCGGGGGATGGCCTGACGTCCTCGGACATCAGGGACGCATACATGCATGTCCCGTTTTGCGCATGTCACAGTGTTTTTTTCTGTGCTTCGTGATGAGAGAGGGTCTCTGTCAGCCTGTGGCCCTCCCTTTTGATCTGGCGTCAGCACCATGGGTTTTCAGCTAGGAGCTTGCACTTATCCTAATTTTGTTGCGACAGCGAGGCTTTGCCTCATTGGCTACCTGGACGACTTTCTTCTGAGAGCAGTTTCTGTCTCCGACTTAGTGGATGGGTTATTCCCATTCAGACCCTCCAAAGATTTGGGTGGGTGTTAAATGTTTAGGCCAGAAGGTGTAGCTCGGTAGCAGCAAGCCTGCCCTCTATGTGTGCGACCCAGGGTTCAATTCCTGGGCTAGGTTCCGACTCAGCGTTGGAGTATCTAGTGTTGATCCAGACTCCTCGATGGCAAAGGTCCTTCTTCCCCTGGAGAAATTGCAGACTCTTCAGTCTGCGGTGAAGGTATTGGCATCACGCAATCGGTCTTCTCTCCAGGCGCCTGCTGGTTCGGGGCCTGTGGATAGCCTCCTTCAAGGCGGTACTGTATGCCCAGTTCCACACCCTGGTTTTCCAGGGGAAATACTGTCCAGGTGGTAAAAATCTCTTGTATCTGAAATCATCAGATTCTGGTGCGCCACTTAGTCAGAGTCTCTCTGAGTTAGTGACAGAGATCCCCGACTCTTCGGTCCGGGAAGTTGTTTCTTGCTTCGGTGTTTACGACGGATGCCAGCTCACGGGTTGTGAACCTGGGGGGTTCACAAAACTGGGGGGTCCAGTCGGCCCTAAATCGATGGACTTGCGTGGACCTATGGCCACACCTCCCTGAATGTGCCTGGTCTTGGTAGCTACCCAGGGTCGGGCCTGGCTAGTGCCTGGTGGGAGACCGCCTGGGAATACCAGGTGCTGTCTACTGTTCATTGTCCTACTATTTTAGGCGATCAGGCTATGCTTCTCCTTGTGGTTGACCGATCTGGTTTCAGCCGGACAACGCCACGGCCGTGGCTTTGGTCTACTATCAGGTATACCGGCAGGCGGACTACTGGAGTCGCCAGATGCTGGACCAGGGCGACTGGTCTTTGTGCTTATGGTGTTTCGGCTCCCTTGCAGGAGGTGAGCCTCACAGGGCATGGATCTCCTGGCCGCTCGTTTCCGCCGCAAGGGTGTCAAAGTTAGTGGCCAGGTCTAGTGATCTGGTACAGACGCGTCAGTCGCGCTGGTGGCCCTGTGGGGTCTGTATCGGTGACTTTTTTGCCGTTCCTCCATGGTAGTTGCTTCCTCGGCTGCTCCACAGAGTGGAGGCTGAGGAGATCCCGATGATTCTAATCGCTCCAGATTGACCTCAGCGTCCTTGGTATGCCGATATCGGGCGCCTGGTAGCGGAGGTACCCTGGCGGTTGCCAGGGTAGGAGGTTCCTCTGTCTCGAGGTCCCATACTTCCTCCTGTTGTACAGTCACTGACTTGCTCAACATGGTTATTGGAAGCCAGACTTTAGGTGACCGGGGTCTGTCTGACTCGGTCATCTCAACAGGGCACCGTAGTCGTCTTCCGGAGGATCTACCGTCGCACCTCTCTTGGTGCGAAGGGATGGAGTGACGTACTCGGTATCCAGGGTCCTGCTGTTTTTAAAGCTCGGAGTGGATCTAAAAATTGCTTAAAGCACAGTTTGGGGGCAGATTTCAGCCTTGGCTATGTTCTTTCAGTGGCCTTTTTGCGTCTCGTTCCCTGGTGGGTCCCCTTTTTTTGTGTGCAGGCGGTTTTTCATATACTTTCCCCTCTTGGCCCATCTCTTCCCCAATGAGTTTTGACTCTGGTGCTCGCGGTTCTTCAGGAACCTTCCTTTTGGAAACATCAGAGAGATTTTCTCTTGACACTATCTCAGAAGGTGGCCCCTTTAGTGGCCTTGACCTCTGTTAGAGGGGTTTCTGAGTTGGCGGTCTTGTCTTGCAAGCCGCCATGCTTGATCCTCCATAAGGATTAGGTGATGGTGTGCCCAGGACCTTCCCTTCTTCCGAAGGAGGTTTCGGCCTTTCATACTTTAGGCGTGGTATGCGCTTTGCGGGTATACCAGCCTACTACGGCTCCGTTTTTTGGAGCTTCTGACTCTCTTTTGTGTCGGTGTCTGGTCCACAAAGGGCCTGGCGGTCTCGTCGACCACCATTTCTCGGTGGATCAGGCAGGCCGTCATACAGGCCTATGCTCCTAAGGGGCGGGCCCCCCTTTCCAGTCACGGCACTTTCGACCAGGGCAATTGGTGCTTCCTGGTTTTTTTTCCGACATCATGCGTCGGTCTCACAGGTGTACGAGGCAGCGACATGCTCGTCCGTTCACGCTTTTTCCAGAATTTACATGGTTGCTGTGAGTGCATCTTATGATGTTTTTTTCAGCCGCTAGTTTTTGCCAGCGGCTGTTTAAAGTTGAACCTCCTCCGTTGAGGAGCTCTGCTTGTTTTGGCGTGAAGTTAAAATTGGTTTTACTGATATATTTCCCACCCCTCGTTTTTTTACACTGCTTGGGGATGTCCCACTTGTCAAGATTTAAGGAGCTGTGTCCGTCCATGGACGATAAGAGAAAATAGGATTTTTTGTACTCACCGTAAAATCCTTTTCTCTGAAGTCCATGGATGTACACAGCGCCCACCCATCTTTTTTAGGTTTGTACTGCTTGTTAGGAACTGAGGCTGCATGCTACAGTGAGAAAGGTTATGTCTGGAGGGACCGCCCCCTGGGCGGGGCTGTTCAACTCTGTTAATGTAACATGTATTTAACTATTTAACATGTTTCTGCCTAGTCCTCTCCTGTGAACAGGGAACATTACCCACTTGTCAAGATTTAAGGAGCTGTGTCCACCCATGGACTTCAGAGAAAAGGATTTTACGGTGAGTACAAAGAAAACTATATACCGTATTTATCGGCGTATACCGCGCACTATTTTGCCCTGAAAATCAGGGCAAAATCGTGGGTGCGCGATATACGCCGATACCCGCTTTCCCGGCATGAGTTTGAATACTGCGCCCGCATATAGCGAGCGCAGTACACTCGTGAATCTTCGGCCAGTCTCGGCGCCTCTCGTACTGACGTCCTGAGCGTACAGGACGTCAGTGCGAGAGGCGCCCGAGCCTGCCCGAAGATTCACGAGTGTACTGCGCTCGCTATATGCGGGCGCAGTATTCAAAGTCGTGGCGGGAAACGAGCGAGAGGACGCCGCCGAAGATGGACGCCGGACCCGCCGAAGATGGACGCCGGACCCGCCGAAGATGGACACCGGACCCGCCGAAGACGGACACCGGACCCGCCGAAGACGGACACCGGACCCGCCGAATACAGACGCCGGACCCGCCGAAGAGGACACCCGAAGCCGCAGAAGGACGCCGGACCCGACGAGGCCGCAGATGGACGCCGCGCAAGACATCAAAACTGTAAGTACAAAAAAACTAAAAATCTTTTTTTCCCACAGGATTGGGGGCCACATTGGGGGTGCGCGGTATACGCCAGAGCGCGTTATACCGCGATAAATACGGTATATTTTTTTTTTATATGTTTGCATCGGTTCTGACACCAGGTTCCTGCTAGTGAATATCCCTGGTTAATGACAAGTAAAATTAAACAAAAAATAGGCTACTAACCTTGTTAACTACTTAAGTTTTAATATTACTTTTAAACAATGTCATAAATTGCTGGGGAATTTATCCTCTGTATGAAAACATAGTTGATATATAGAGACAACTCATTTTCATAAGCAGCCCTGACTGTAATGTAAAACCGCTGTACAGCAGTAGGCTGATATAAGGCCCTGGCTTGAAAATGCTCAGCTTAATGTTCAGGAAGCGTACGCCTCGGCTGCAGATTCAGTAAAACCTCTGAATTATTTACAGAGTGCCAATTCCATCCAAGATGCTTATGTTAATGATTCAAAACTGGTCATTTCAATGGTAATAATACAGTCAGCAGCATGTAGGTTTAGCTTTATTTGACAGCTGCCTTGGCTTTTTACTACCACTGGTGCATGGTGCAGCCTTAAAGCAGCACCACTCAGTTTTGGCCGTGATTTTCCAGCTGCCCTATTTAAACAGCTTGATCATTTCATCATATTTAGTTCACATTCAACATGAGGTGTTTGGTATATCGTAAATGAAGTGATGTCATTTTTAAAACACATTCAAGCAAATTCAGAATCGCCCTTTGGCAGTAGTTCCTTTAAGAACTACCTGCATCTAATTCAAACAAGCATTTGCGCCAGTGTTGGTAATATTACATGTGGCACATTCAGGTAGTTCTTATAACACTTTAAGAATCTGTCACTATAGCAGCATCAAATTCCTAAAGATTTACTACCAGGTCCCAGATTAGAAAACAAATTTAATTAAAGTGTTACTAAACCCACAACATTAAAATCAGTCTGTATATGCAGTAAAGCATGCTTGTTATACTCACTATGGAACCTAAGGAGTTAATCCTTTGCATTGTGAAACAAGGCTATTTGATCCTGTCTTCTTTGATCCCACCTTTCTTTGACTGTGCCCAATCCATCTGTTGAGATAACAGAGACTTGGGGGCACTCTGCGCATGCTCAGTTTGGTGTGTATTGCTACAGAGTTTTTTATTTCCTTGGGAGGGTAGATCTGAGCGACCTCAGTCTATGTCTCCACCAAACCCCACACCCTGATGCATTTTTCCCCACCCAAAGGCGCAAAAAAGCAATATGGCAGGCACATTTCTGATGAGTCTGGTGGTGATGTGGGCAGAGCACAAGGCAGTGGTTGGATCCATTGCTGCTATTCAATCTAATAAAGGCTTTTGGATCCACCTGTTACTGTGCACTGTCAATCAAGAGTAAGACAGACCTGGTGGCTAGCTTCTCTGTTACACATTAGGGTCTGCCTAGCCAATGACAGGACATTTCTCAAATACAGGCATTGACATATTTGGCTAATGGCATCACCCGTATCTCCATTTATATTTTGCTTCCCATCCAGCAGCTAGAAGAGGCTGGAAATACAAGCTACAGGTATGAGAACTGACATATATTTGTACAGTGATGCCTCCTTCACCGCTGAAGAAGTCCCTGCCCATAGAGGACGTAACGCGTACGGAGGGAGGTTTGTGGCGTCACCCGCGGCTATCACTTTGCTCAATATACACGCTGTATACATCGGCACCGATCGTGGTGCCTTCATTGTGAGAGTTTTTTTTACCTTTATTACGATTAAATCGTTTATCCAAATGGAGAGCACTATGTTTTGGCATTTGTTTATTACATGACCTGGGATGACCTATCGGTTTCTCTGTGACATCTCTACTACTGCTGGATTTGCTGATATTTACACAAAAAGCGCATTTGACCCTCCATAATCAAAGGGTCCAGGTGGTGAGGTGAGAGGCCATTTCATGTGGTGGTGGATGTGTGTCTAGCACGTGTGAAGTTACCTACACAGTCATCTGTCTGTCTACATTGGCACTCACTGGAGGTGTACTGCGATTTTATGGACTTTCTATTCATCTTTTATTATTTTATTTGAGCGCTGCACCATCTGTATTTGTTTCTCTATAGGGATTTTGTGATTATTGACCCTGGTGTTCAGCTGCTATACAGGGGTTAATTTGTAATTTTTGCGCTGATTTATTTTCTTTTTATATTTGTACAGTGGTTTATCAGACACAGATTTTCAGGAACAATAAACTTTAATGAATTTTAGTGCACAGAAACACAATATAATATAAAAAATGATGTTAGGCCAAGTAAATAGATATCTAACATCATGCTTTAAAATTGCACACCCCCGTAGAATGGCGACAAACTACAGTATGTTAAATCAGCTATAGGTGATGCTTTAAAAGCTTTTACAGGTTATCAGTTTGGAGTTACAATAAACAGGGGGTCTACAAATTATTGCTCTTACTCTGATGTTCAGGATGATAACTCACGTGTGTGGTCTGAACAACGTTTACATATGAATGTGTATGTTCACATGTGCATGAGCACGGGGGGATGGGGGCACTTTAAAAATCTATATATTTACGGGGGGCCCCTTCCATCACTTGTAAATATGATCGATCAGCTGTTTAGCTGCTCAGATCAATTTGACCACAAAGGGAATTGCTAGCTGAAAAGAACGATATCTAGATAATTGTCACAGCTGCAATTCAAAATGAATGGCGCCACAGCATGTACATGTAAGCATGTAATGTGTGGTAACACCCCAAAAAACGTGCGTTTTACTGCACGTTAACGCAACAAAAAACATAAACAAATTTGTACTGTTCCTGTATTGTATTATCTATTCACTGATTGGTTTCACTTGTCTGAAGTTGCTGTTTCAGCCTCTTCATGAGATGCCGTTGCCTTCTGGACATGTCAGTTTTTGCACCTGATTACCTGTAACTTGCTGGCTACAGCATAGGCTTATGCAATGATCTTTCTATAAAGTGCAAGGGGTAAATGTCATGTCTTCAGGATGTGTACTCCTATGCTCCGATGTCATATATGACACCAGTCTGAATGTCAGTTTGTATGCTCTAGCCTTGCAGCTAATTCAGTCAACTGATATTTCCAGCTCCTGCATCCACACTACATTACTTTTATTTTCAGACATCCCAGGCAGCAACTGATGAGCCGCAGCTTTCAATATGACTGTCCATGTTTAATCTGTCTGTTGGCAGACGGGGACAACATTTTTTACTACACTGCGACTGCTAGATATTCACAGCCACAGTCTGCTTTACACAAGAAGCTAATCTGGTCATTGGCACTCCATCTATTTCTACTTGGACCTGTTTTAGAAAAAGCAGCAAGGTCCATTAGTGATACATTTTCTCTACTACTTACTCCCATCAACATTTCATAATATTTTGTTTGTGTATTGTTTAACCACCTCAGCTCTGAAAGGTTTTACCCCGTCATGACTAGGCTATTTTTTGCTATTAATTTATAAATTTATATAATTTCTTTCACACAAATAGAGCTTACTTTTGGTGGTATTTGATCACTGTGTTTTTTATTTTTTAGTATATAAATAAAGACCTGACATTTTGAACAAAAATTTTATTTTTTTACTTTCTGCTATAAAACATAAAAAACATTTTAGGCAAAATGTATTCTGCTACATTTATTTAAAAAATAATATAAATCCCAATAAGTATTGATTGGTTTGCATGAAAGTTATAGCATCTACAAACTATGGTGTATATATACTGTATTTTTCTTTTAAATACTACCGTATTTGCCGGCGTATAAGACGACCCCCTATTTTTCCAGGAAGAAATTTGGTTTTGGGATATACTCGCCGTATGAGACAACCCCCTTCCTACTAGTCTGTCTGGAAGCTGAGGGGTAGCCAGAACCGCTGACAGAAACAGGCTTTTTTTCAGCTTTTTTCCAATCTCACTGTGCCATTACATTACATGCCTCCACTGCGCCATTACATGCCTCCACTGTGCCATTAAATAACATGCCTCCACTGTGCCATCACATGCCTCCACTGTGCCATCACATGCCTCCACTGTGCCATCACATGCCTCCACTGTGTCCTTACATGCCTCCACTGTGCCATTGCCGACCTCACTGTGCCAGCCAAGATGATCTCCCTACCTTATTTTGTTTTCAGATTTTGGGTTTCAGGCTGCGGGCCTCCATGATTCAAAAGCAGCGCCTCCTCCTCAGACTGTTCCATGATAGGCGGAACATTAATTTTCCCAGCAGAGCCTATGTTCAGTGTTCTCGTCCGAGGATGAGAAGGCATCCGTGATAGGCGGAACACTGAACAGAGGCCCTGCTGGGAAAAGAAGTGTTCTTTCTATCACGGAACAGTCTGAGGAGGAGGCGCGGCTTTTGAATAATGGATGCCCGCAGCCTGACTGAGACAGGTACCCGCGTATAAGACGACCCCCGACTTTTGAGGCATTTTTTTTTCATCCAAAAGGTCATCTTATATGCTGGAAAATACGGTACTAATGGCAATGATTAGCAACTTATAATGTGATTGCCATAATGCAGCGAACATTTTGACACCTAGTGGGAGCTGAATAACTGCCACTGACCTCACCAGTGATATTAATACAGTGATCAGTGTACTAATGATACTGTCTGGGAAAGGGTTAACATCTTGGGTAATCAAGGGGTAAACAATGTGTAATGTGTGCTGTTATTTTACTAAAGATCCATTTGTTTTTTTCCCTGCTTTGCAGGGAGAAGAAACAGAGAGATTGTTCCCTCTGTACAGAGCCCTGTGTTGATTGTCAACGCTGGGCTGTGATTGGACACAGCCGATCAGCAAAAGATGTCAAAAACTCAGACTATAACCAGCAATCTATTGGCAGAAATGCACCGTTACTTTTGTATGGATTTCATGCTGATTTCACCACAAGTTGCTGGTTGTACAGTATCTAGGGTTTTTATTATTATTTTTACATAGCAAAACATCAGATTAGAATGTGGGAATAAAGGTTGACCGATGTGTATAAATAGTAATAGTAAGCACATAAAAATTAACTTAGCTTGCATTGCCACTATTAAACTGCTGATGTTGTCGTATTGCTGTGCCCCAAATCAAAGCCTTGGTTGGGTATAATTCTTTTAGAGAACTTACGTGGCCTAAACTGCAAACATTCTACCTTAAAAGTATGGCGCTTAGAAATCCTCTCAGCTTTCTCTTTTCTTCTTCCCTGCTGAGAGAACGGGCTACGTGGGTTCTGATTGGTCAGCGCTGACCAATTAGAATGCTTCTAACCGTCCCTCCTGACGGGGTACATTTAGGAGATTAGGCTCTGCGGATTTCTATGCCCTGGAGACGTGAGGCGGCTATACTGGGTCTCAGAACAGGCGATCTTCACCATGTGGATCAGCGGGACTGGGGGGGGGGGGGCGGCGAGGAGGGGGTCCTGTGTAAGTTCACCTTACAGATTTTTCTGTAAAGGTGAACTTATCCTTTAACAACAACATGCTTTTGAATCCATATATCCTGGAATAGGAATAGATCATTCCATGTATACACTTCGTGAGTGGGAGTATAGCTTCTAGTGGAGGCATGATGGTTTCCCCAGACATCACTCAACTGGTGTAGGTGAAGGAGACACTTCATTTTTCATATGGTGGAGTGGCAGAGGGGTGATGAGCAATGGGATGTGTTAAGGTGGGGTTTGGGGGCAAAGTTGAAATCCTTCCACAGAATAAAGCCCTGTAGGTGTTCTAGTGTGCTTTCTAATAAAGAAGCATGTTCTGATTGGGGGAGTAGACCATGGAAAATTTAACTGGATGGGATGAAATAAGTCCATTGACAAAAGGCACTCTGCTTTCCCCAGTAAACCAAGAATCTTTAAATTGCCAGGTAACATGTTTTGAAATTAGAATGCTCACTTCCCTAGATTTGGCATAAGCTAAAACCTTGTGGCACATCAGAGTTCTGCTCTGAAGAAGGGGGCTTGTCCTCCGAAACACATCCGCTGCTCAAGCACATGGCTGGATAAGGAGGTGAGATCCAATGATGAGTATGTGTAAGGCAGAAGTGTGATGCAGAGTGCTGGGGGCAGAGATCCAGAGCATTGTATGTTTAAGGCAGCACTGTGATCCGGGGGGCAGAGAGCCGCAACATTGTGTTTCTTCGGTATAAGAATTCATGTAAGTGGTCCATAGGGTTCAGAATTGTGAGTTGTGTAGTCTGTGAGTTGCGAAAGTTAGCTACTACAGTTGTAAACTCTCACCTATGTGCCTATAAACACCCTATTGTGCACAGACATAAAGGGTAACATTGAGCTGCTTCTACAGGCAGGAGGGGAAAAAAATATCAAAACTCCTGTAGAAGCAGTGTCTTTTGAGCCTGGTGCGCATGGACCCTTATCTATCAATAAAGTGCTGTTGATAATGCACTAGGTGTTTGCACCCCTTTTTTTATTGTTTGTAACATTTTAGGGATTAGACTTTCATTACATGTTGCCTCACAGGACATGAAGAAGTAAAAATATAACAGTTAACTCATTATAATAAATAGGGTACATATGCTACTAACATTATGATCACCCATATAGTTATTGAATAAAGACATAAATTGGATTTTCCTATTACTGGCATTTGGAGGTCCTATTTTTTTTAAATGTTTGCAGTATATGCTGTGGGGCATCATATTTTCTTTATCTCTGCCTGAACTCTACGTTTTCGAAAAGTGGTTTGAGACTGACACAAGGCTTCTTTGCAAATGTCAGATGACAATTGGGCAGAATATAAAAATCTCAACCACAACAGAAAACCTCAGGGTACCTCCATTTAATCAAAAGCCTGTTGGCAACAATGGAAGGTTTGGTCTGAGAGCCAACTGTTCTCCATTGTCATCGAAGTTGTCATGAACGTTTGTTCTCCATTATCAGTGAAGAGGTGAAATGTGTATCTTTTTCAGTGCTTGAATTGTGCCTAAAGATCCCCATCTAGTAACTATGGGCACCTTTAGCCAATGTTCACTTGATGTTTTTTTTTTTTTCCTTTTCCTCTTATTGATTTTTTTATCTGCTTGTCTTCATTTCTAATCTTGCCTACCCCTCTATGTTGTATACAATTGAGAATGCTTCAACCTTTCTTTCGCTGGAGGCCAACTCATTCATCAGGTTTCACTTTAATCTAGTTTACATTGCCTTCCATAAAGCATAGCAATGATTGTCAGCATTGTTACAGACTTTGAATTGTGTTTTATAGGCTGTTCAAGAATATTTAATTAGGTATTCATCTTGATGTAGCCCCTCTAGGACAAGCATGTTAGAACTGGATACTGCACTGAGCAATTCATTACAGCAAATCTGGAAATATTAACTCACGGTTGAAGGCATATGGGTATAAGTGTTCTAAAAGGCAGTCATAAACAAGGTGGGACGGTATTATTGCTTCTTATGTAATCTAATTTGCTCATTTTTGCTTTATTACAATTTTCTGTATTTCTCCCCTGCGTGCTGTTTTATTGAGCAATTGCATTTGGTTATTTAATGCATTGTTTTTAGCATTTTGTTGGATTGTGTGAAACCTGAAATTTCTGTAAATTTGGAGCTTTTTTGTTTGACAATGAAACCATGAGAGTAGGGTTGACTTTAGCTATGGAACAACTTGTGCGGTTAGCCTAAAACAGTGACACCTGGTCTCGGGCAGCCTACCTGCCTGATTGCTGACAGGTCCATAAAGATCATTTATTTGCTGTTGCTCTTCTTTTCTATATTAACAAGGAATTCAAGCTCCACATAATCTGATATGATAAATTCCCCTAAGGCAGCTAACCTCTAAAGGTATTCTTTGTAATCTGTCAGCAAGCCTCCAGTAGCAGTCCCTTTAAGGCCCCTTTCACACGGGCGGACCGTTCAGTTTTTTAGGCGGACCTGAATGGGCGCTCTGTGCACCTCTGTGGAGCCACGAATGTCAGCAGTGACATGCCCGCTGACATATGACCCCCTCCGATCTGCCAAAGTGTGATGGAGGAAAACCCTACTTTTCCATCCATCATCGGATCGGATGACAATGGACTTTACGGTCCGTCGTCATCCGATCTCCCCATAGGGGAGAGCAGCGCTCAAACAGGTCGGTCCCTGCACGTCCTGTTGACGGAGCGATCCCCGCTGTGCTAAAGCGGAGCCCGCACATGGACAGCACCGTGTGAAAGGGCCCTAAGTCTTGTAAGTTGCGAGGGGGGCCTCCATGAATTGGACTTGTTTTTCTGGAGAATTTGGAAGTCAACACCTCAAACGTGTTGTGTTCCTCAAGCCATTCTTGAATTCAGACCAGGCCACCTTCTTCCATTCTTCTGTTGTCTAGTTCTGATGCTCACATCCTCATTGCAGGTGCTTTTGGCTGTGGGCACGAGTCAGCATGGGCACCCTGACCAGTCTGCTGCTATGCAGCCCCATACACAACAAATTGCAATGCACTGCATGTTCTTAAACTTTTCTATCAAAACCGGCAATAACTTTTTGAGATACAGTAGCACTACTATTGGATCTGTATATAAACTGCAGCCTTCGCTGTCCACTTGCATCAATGAGCCTTGGCCGCCCAGGACTCTGTCTCAAGTTTGCTGTTTTTTTTTTTTTGTTTGGATCACTTTTGGTAGGTCCAGACCAAGACTATCCCAAAAGAACTGCAGTTGCTCTGATGCAGTCATCTAGCCATTGCAATTTGGCTCTTATCAAAGTTGGTCAATCCTTACCCATTTTTCTGCTTCCAACACATCAACTTGCTCACTTTCTGCCTAATGTATCCAATCCACATTTGCCACAAGATTACCAATGCTATTCACTTCACCTGTCAGTGATCATAATGCAATGGTTGATATAATTTTTAATTCAAGGGATATACTTTGTGAAGAATGACAGCAAAGGAGGTTGTACCCTGAATGGAAAAATCCATATTTCTGACCTTCCTGATACCTTTCCAGCCTTCTACTTGCTGTATCTTATAATGTAAGAATAGTGCTTTGGTATTGTTACAGAAATGTGTACTAAGAATAATTGTATTCTTTAATAAGGCACATTTCCTGTACCAGAATTATAGTTTGTTCTTTTCCTTGAATGTCATAATTTATTAGTCAGAACAGAGCTACATCAGCAACTACAATTTTGTTTGTGTGCTTATATCTCCAATGTGTGATTTTTTTATTCATTACATTTGTTGACAGAACTTGGATTTTTATAAAAGAGGATTTGTGGTTTGATTTTCCTGTATTGTTGTGAAACCTTGAGACTGGCCCAGATTTACAGCTCTGAAGTTGTTTAAAATCCCTCATTTCTGGAGTGCGTGCAATATTCATAAAGCTCAATATGTGCGAGACGGATCCAAGACTTTCAGAACAGTTTTTATTATGTCTTATTCTGAAGATGAGTCTCAACACTCACCTTCTACTCAAATGTTAGGCTCTGCACAATTTACTGCTGTTTGTTTTATTTTACTGTCCTTTCTTTCTAATGATTGCCTTATTTGTTCCCAATGTATTGAAACCTTTTGTTTCGCTCTACAGTTTGACCCAAGGAAGAGAGTTTATCTCTTAGAAAAGCTTTTGGTAATGCATAAATATATAGTTCCCAGTTCTCCACTTCTGCCGTAAAGGAAGAATGCTCTTTATTTAATGCACAGAACACTGAACAAGTACATTTTAGAAGGTACCGTTGGGGATATGCTCATGTTATGTGTTTAACAAGGGATCTGCTATAATAAAGTTGGTTGGCTGTTTTTAAACAAAGCTGTTGTACCTGCTAAATTTAACCAATTAATACTTTTATAGAAATTTTGCTTCACGAGGAGAGGGGCCAATCAGCTTTCCAGGATCTGACACCCTGAGAAAATGTAAATCTCTGCCCATTGTTTTCGCTACAGAATTCTGACCATATAATTTTGCTTTGTGAAATGTGATGTTGCTACGATGTCATGAGAACAGAGTTTTCTTCCCTGGTAGCAACAATCAAGGAGGAGGAGCGCGCACTTACATTGTTTTTTTTTATATGTGCAAAATTGTTAGAGGCAGTCCCCCATAGACAGAAATGATTGTTGTTTTCCTGTGATTTTACTGGAATTGCATAGTATCTGTTAAGAATGCATAAAGTGCTTTGTGGAAATCTCCTTTTAAAGTGTTACTAAACCCAGGACCCTATATTTACTATATCCGGTCTCCCACAATACACAGAACATGTTAATGCATTATTTTAGTACATATAAACTGCTGAATACCCTTTCTCATCAGCAGTATATAGCAGTCTTGTGACTTCCATCAGTGTCTGGTTAAAGCTTGTAGGAGAAATTTTAATTCTGCTCTGACTGTCCTACGAGGCTGCATGACCCCTGCCTGTCTGGACAGTGCTGATTGGCCTTGATCACATGCACCTTAGCCAAAATTAGACTTTAGGCGGTTTTTGAAAACTCTTCAGGGTTACATGTCCCACCTCCACCCAATAATCTGTACTTTTGCTTTTTCCATCAGCTTATTTCTCATATTTATTATCTTTCGTATCACTTTACCCCCCCCTTTTAGATTTTTGGCTCTCTTGATCATGAGCAGGGCACTCTGATCCTACTTGTATTACATTGTATTGTAACTCTACTGTCCCCCCCCCCCCCCCATTTTATAAAGCACTGCACAATAAAATATATCTACCGTATTTTCCGGCGTATAAGACGACCCCCTCATTTTTCAGGAAAAATTTGGGTTTTGGGATATACTCACTGTATAAGACTACCCCCTTCTTACTAGTCTTTCTGGAAGCTGAGGGGTAGCCAGAACCGCTGACAGAAACAGGCTTTTTCAAATCTCACTATGCCATTACATTACATTCCTCACTGTGCCATTACATTACATGTCCCGACTGTGCCATCACTTGCCCCCACTGTTCCATCACTTGCCCCCTCTCTGTGCCATCACTTGCCCCTCACTGTTCCATAGCTTGCCCCCTCTCTGTGCCTAAGCTTGCCCCCTCTCTGTGCCTGAGCTTGCCCCCTCTCTGTGCCTGAGCTTGCCCCCTCTCTGTGCCTGAGCTTGCCCCCTCTCTGTGCCTGAGCTTGCCCCCTCTCTGTGCCTGAGCTTGCCCCCTCTCTGTGCCTGAGCTTGCCCCCTCTCTGTGCCTGAGCTTGTCCCCTCTCTGTGCCTGAGCTTGTCCCCTCTCTGTGCCTGAGCTTGTCCCCTCTCTGTGCCTGAGCTTGCCCCCTCTCTGTGCCTGAGCTTGCCCCCACTGTGGCTGAGCTTGCCCCCACTGTGCCTGAACCTGCCCCCCAGTGCCATCACTCACTTTTTTTTCAGGCGGTGCGGTGACAGTCTCCGTGCTGCGCACGTCAATGATTTAAAAGACGCGCCTTCTCCTCAGACTGTCCTGTGTTAGGCGGAACACAAATCTTCCCAGCAGCACCTCTGTTCTGTGTTCCGCCTATCAGGGATGTCTTCTCATCTCGTCCGAGGATGAGAAGGCATCTGGGATAGGAGGAACACAGAACAGAGGCGCTGCTGGGAAGATTTGTGTTCCACCTATCACAGAACACGCTGAGAAGAAGGAGCGTCTTTTAAATCATTGACGCTCGCAGCACGGAGACTGTCACCGCACCGCACCGCCTATTCAGGAAAAAAGTGAGTGATGACAGAGACCGTACCCGGCGTATAAGACGACCTCCGACTTTGGATGCATTTTTTTGCATCCAGAAAGTCGTCTTATACGCCGGAAAATATGGTATATATAAGCATTGTGGATAGACTTTTGTATTATGTTATTAATGCTGCAATATTTCTTGATAAATTCAGTTTCTTAATCATTGTAAGATTGCTTCCCGAAGTGGATGTGCATGTGTGCTGACACACAAAATCAGGATCTTTGTTAGTTGGTTACGTGTGCGCTTTCATTTGAGTGAGCATGCTAGAACACGTCTGCACACTGAACCACGGAGGCATGTTGCACAGATGTCGGAACATGCAGGCACATGGGCATGCACGCCTTATTCCAAACTTGGCGCCAGAATGCCTATTTAAAGGATAGCACTGACCTAGGAAGTTTTTGGATGATAATCTTCAGTCCAGAACCTGCATTTGTTCCTGTGATTTGCTTACTCAGCTTGCCTTTGGACTCTTCTCTGCTCAGACCTCCTGTTGTAACCCAGCTTGATAATGACCCTTCTTATCTGCCTATCCTTTGCTGATCCAGCTAGTTCTTGACCCTGGCTCATCTCTGCTTATTTCCTGGTTTTGACCTTGGACCTAAAAGTCCATAACCAGCAGAAATAAAGTCCAAAGTTAAGTGACCCAACACCAAAATAAATATTTTCTGCACTTGTGGTTCTTCCTCCCACATTCGTAGCCATTGAGTGACGCCACATCTGATATAGACTTCTGGTGGTTGAAACGCAGGATGGCTCTAAGAGTGGAGCGGCGCAGTGGTTTCCCTGATCATAACGCTGTATACACTGGTTCCGGTTATCCGGGCACTTTTAAATGTAGGTGCCCATTGTTTGTATGTTTTGGTGGATATTGTATAATACAATAAATACTGCACTATGGTATTATTTCTTGGCATTTTTTTTGGTCAATTGACGTGTGCCTGAAGCCTAATTGATGTAATAGCAGACAGTGGACTGTAGAATGATTCTTATACACAGTGATTTACCACATCTGGATAAAGTATTTAATGGCATTATTTAATAATGGGGTCATCTCCACGTGGTGAGTGTGCATTTTACACACAAGCATGCCAATGTGAGAGCAAGGAAGGAAGAACCACAAGTGCACAAAACATTTCTTCTGATGTTGGGTCACTTAACTTTGGAATTAATTTCTGTTTGTTATGAACTTTTAATTTTCTGTACTTATTTATGTAGACATCCTGATATACACTTGTTAATATAAATGAAGCGCCTGCACTTTGTGATTATACTATTGGCACATAAGTGTTGCATACACTTAAAGGGGCAGCTACACTTTTTATATGTAATTGGTTAGAGCTAGACGCCCCATATTGTTTTTTATTTATTACCATGATTCTGCTGATATCCCATTTCCAGCCATGACTCTGCCTTCGGTCCTGCCTGTTATTTGCATTCCCGGTTCTAGTTGTTCTAATTTTTTTTATTTTGTTCCGCGGCTCTGTGCTTTCTGTATAGATAAGATATTCTTTTTGTTACTTTTACACAATGAAGTGTCACAGTTTATTCTTCAGGATATCTAGGTCAGGTTTTCATCAAAAAGGAACAGAATGAATGATCAGCTCATTTACCTGACAAAAATTTTTCCCCGTAAGAGGTAAAAATCACATTTTTTTCAGAGACGAATCTGTACAATACCAAACAATGTATTCAAGATGATATTGTTTACCTAAACTTAAACAGCGTTATCATAGAATATCACAGGTCAGCCAATTAGTGTATATTCTAGGATGTCTCTGTGTCTTGTATTCATTAAGTGTTTGACCTCCCTAACCTGTGAACATAATATTGCTTTCTTAAAGCCGACATTATTTATATGCATTGCCTCCATCACAAATGTGAATACTAGGGAGTTCATTCTCATTTTAGGTAAGTGGGTAAATGATTCTAATGATTCCTTTATCTCCCAGTAGCTAACCATGCTACTTTACATATCAAATACAGCGTATGGTTATCAAGCCATTCCAGCCTGTATCTGTGCTGTAATCCAGCAAGAGGCATATATGGAAATAATTTATATGGCTGTGTTTACTATCCAAAAAGAAATTATTTTTAACAGTGATACTTCTGTATTAAACCTCATCTCTGGGCAAAACGTACCTCCTGGCCTCTGGACCTTACCTCAAACATATAGCATTTTTTCATTAACCACTTCAGCCCCGAAAGGATTTACCCACTTCCTGACTAGGCCATTTTTTGCAATACGGCACTGCATTGCTTTAACTGACAATTGCATGGTTGTAGGATGCTGTACTCACAAAATTAACATCCCTTTTTCCCCCGACAAATTAGAGCTGGGCGATATTTTCCCCTAAAAAAAATCTGCGTTTTTTTTTATGGACACCGCGCCAGTCCTGAGGAGCTGCGGGCAGGAGTTTTTAGGCGAGGCCGCGGCATCCGGCCTTGCGGGCTTTTACCAGGATTTCAGCGGATTGACCTCTCCCCTCCACCCCCCAGAGAGGCCACCAAGACAGCAGGGACACAGTTGTGAGGGTCCACACCCGGTAGCAGGCCTCTAGCGCTGGTCCTGAGAAGCTGCGGCCAGGATTTTTTAGGCAAGGCCGCGGCTTCGGCCTAGTCCACGACGGGCCTCGCAGCCCTTTCCCGGGATCACGGCTGACTGATTTCTCCCCCCCCGGAGAGGCTATCAAGACAGGAGGAACACAGGAGGGTCGTTTGTGAGGGTCTGCACCCGGTAATAGGAGGATTCTTAGCGCTGGTCCTGAGGAAGAAAAAGAAAATCTAAAAAATCGACCTACCAACTCGATTTTTAAATCAAATCGATTTTTTTCCCCAGCCCTACCACAAATATAGCTTTCTTTTGGTGGTATTTGACCACCTCTGCAGTTTTTATATTTTGCGCTATAAACAACAAAATAAGAGCAACAATTTTGAAAAAAAAAACAATATTTTTTTACTTTTTGCTATAATAAATATCCCAAAAATGTTTAATTATTTAGATTTCTTGTCATCAGTTTAGGCCAATATGTATTCTTCTTTATATATTTTTTTGGTAAAAAAAAATATTGAAATACTGTATTTATTGGCGTATAACACTCACTTTTTTACCCTGAAAATAGAGGGTAAACTGTGCCTGCGTGTTATACGCAGGGGGCTGTGGTGCCTGAGTGTTATACGCCAATAAATACAGTAATTTGTTTGCGCAAAAGTTATAGCTTCTACAAAATAGAGGATGTTTTTATGGCATTTTTATTATTCTTTTTTTTTACTAGTAATGGGGGTGATCAGCGATGTTTAGCGGGATTGCGGCAGACAGATCGGACACTTTTGTCACTTTTTTGGAACCATTGACATTTATACAGCGATCGGTGCTAAAAATATGCGATTAGAATTGAAAAGTAGTGTGGGGTGAGACTTTAATTGTGCCTCGTTGGAGTATAAATAAAATACATTTTTATTTTTATTTATACTCCACCGAGGCACAATTAAAGTCCCACCCCACACTACTTTTCAATTCTAATCGCATATTTTCTGGGGATGGTGCCTCTGTGGTAGTATCATTATTTCACGCCGAATAACGATTCAGGAGTGCTGGAGGTGAATAAAACAGCTCGATTTCAACAGGTATCAAACTAGTTATAATGCAAAACATTACTTTTTACTTTATCAGCTACTGTCAGACTTTAATTTAACCACTTAAGGACCGCCTCCTGCACATATACAGAATGGCACGGCTGGGCACAAGCACGTATATATACGTCCTGTACTTGTACCCAGCTGTGGGTCGCGGGCGCGCGCGCGCGGCGCGCTCACGCGACCCGGTCCGAAGCTCCGGGACCGCGGGTCCCGCGGACCCGATCGCCGCTCGAGTGCGGCGATCGGTCCCCGGAGCTGAAGAACGGGGAGAGCCGTGTGTAAACACGGCTTCCCCGTGCTTCACTGTGGCGGCGTATCGATCGCGTCATTCCCTTTATAGGGGAGACACGATCGATGACGTCACACCTACAGCCACACCCCCCTACAGTTGTAAACACTCACACAGTGAACCCTAACTCCTACAGCGCCCCCTGTGGTTAACTCCCAAACTGCAACTGTCATTTTCACAATAAAGAATGCAATTTAAATGCATTTTTTGCTGTGAAAATGACAATGGTCCCAAAAATGTGTCAAAATTGTCTGAAGTGTCCGCCATAATGTCGCAGTCACGAAAAAAATCGCTGATCGCCGCCATTAGTAGTAAAAAAAAAAAAAAAAAAAATGCAATAAAACTATCCCCTATTTTGTAAACGCTATAAATTTTGCGCAAAGCAACCGATAAACGATTATTGCGATTTTTTTTACCAAAAATAGGTAGAAGAATACGTATCGGCCTAAACTGAGGAAAAAAAACAAATTATATATATTTTTGGGGGATATTTATTATAGCAAAAAGTAAAAAATATTGAATTTTTTTCAAAATTGTCGCTCTATTTTTGTTTATAGCGCAAAAAATAAAAACCACCGAGGTGATCAAATACCACCAAAAGAAAGCTCTATTTGTGGGGAAAAAAGGACGCCAATTTTGTTTGGGAGCCACGTCGCACGACCGCGCAATTGTCTGTTAAAGCGACGCAGTCCCGAACTGTAAAAACACCTTGGGTCTTTAGCCAGCATATTGGTCCGGGGCTTAAGTGGTTAAGAGAAAAATATTTTTGTCTTTACAACCCCTTTAAGTTCTAATTATATAATGAGCCCTTGGATAAGAATATGCCTATGGCTCATGTTATGTTTTACGTTTTTTTAATAAAGTGCACTATTTTTGGACATATGGTTGTCTTGTAGTGAGTGACATGATTAGTGATGATGATCTCATGGTCAACAAGACTATACACTGATACAATTGATTTGTCATTTCAATTGTCACCACAATTTCTATTGATACCGACCCATGCTATGTGTTGGCAATGATTAAAACCGCCCATACTGGGCCAGTCAGTGAAATACATCTATATTTGAAACTATTTGTTATATCTCCCCAGGGACTCTGTGCGCTTTGTATTTGATAATACTTTGTTTGGTTTCAACCTATTCATTTGGTTAACATACCACATCAAGAGCATTAGACTTTTTGTACAATCTTTATCATGTGATACATATGAAGTTCATCAACCTTTGATTTCATCACCGATACAGATTTGTGTTTGTAGCACCGGACTGTTTCGTTTTTTTTCTGTTGGGGCCCACTAGGGACTCAGATTGCAAGGTTAGGATGAGTTTAGAATGAATTTGGAGGCTTGGTAAGACAGTAACGTGAAAGTAATATTCTCTATATTTTTCTTTTTAAAAACTTGCATAAGGCCCCATACACATGATAGAATCCATCCGCAGATAAATCCCAGCAAATGGGTTTCTGCGGATAGATCCTATGGTGTGTACACGCCAGCGGATCTTTTTCCGCGGAGAAATCTCCTCTGGGATGGATTCCAGCAGATCGGATATTTGCTGACATGCACAACAAATCCATCTGCTGGAATCCATTCCAACGGATGGATCCGCTCGTCTGTACAGACTTACCGGATCCATCCGTCCAAAGGGATTCCCCGCACGCGTCGTAATGATTTGACGCATGCGTGGAATTCCTTATATGACAGCGTCGCGCCCGTCGCCGCGTCATAATAGCGGCGACGGCGCGACACGTCATCGCCAGAGGATTTCAGCGCGGATTTCAATGCGATGGTGTGTACACGCCATCGCATAGAAATCTTCTGAAATCCTCGAGAGGATTTATCCACGGATACGGTCCGCTGGACCGTATCTGCGGATAAATCCTCTCGTGTGTATGGGGCCTAAGAAACGCATGAGCAAAATTATTTAAAACAGGCAAAGCTTACCACTCCCATAAAATCTTGATGCCCAAGGCACCAGTGGTGTGGGTCTATATATATCAGGGGTCAAGTCCTGGGGAAAAAAGTGTGGGAACTCCCACCCAAGATCCACTCCCCCACTAAAAAAAAAAATGATACGCTCATATGCATAATTACTAAACCGCATGCTTTGACCACTTGACACCCGCCCGCCGTCAAATGACGGCGGGCGGAATGCTCTATTGTTCTGACAGGACGTCATATGATGTCCTGTCATTTAAAGCTTCTAGGGCACGCGCGCGCACCCGTCACGTCACTGGGAACACAGTGCGCGTGCCCGGCGGTCGCGATGGCCACCAGGCACCCGCGATTGCCCAGTAACTGAGCAGGGACGTGGAGCTCTGTGTGTAAACACAGAGCTCCACGTCCTGTCAGTGAGAGAGGAGACTGATCTGTGTCTCTTGTACATAGGGACACAGATCGGTCACCCCCCTCCCCCCACAGTTAGAACACACCCAGGATACACATTTAACCCCTTCCCCGCCCCTAGTGGTTAACCCCTTCCCTGCCAGTCACATTTATACAGTAATCAATGCATATTTATAGCACTATTGACTGTATAAATGTGAATGGTCCCAAAAATGTGTCCGATGTGTCCGCTATAATGTCGCAGTCCCGAAAAAAAACGCAGATCGCCGCCATTCCTAGTAAAGAAAAAAAAATAATAATAATCAATATGTCCCCTATTTTGTAGGCAATATAACTTTTGCGCAAACCAGGTTATTGCAAATTTTTTTTTTTACCAAAAATATGTAGAATAATATGTATCGGCCTAAACTGAGAAAAAATATATATTTTTTAAAAAAATTGGATATTTATTATAGCAACAAGTAAAAAATATTGTGCTTTTTTTCAAAATTTACGCTCTTTTTTTTGTTTATAGCCCAAAAAATAAAAACCGCACAGGCGATCAAATACCACCAAAGGAAAGCTCTATTTGTGGGGGGAAAAAGGACGTCAATTTTGTTTGGGATCCACGTCACACGACCGCGCAATTGTCAGTTAAAGCGACGCAGTGCCGGAAGCTAAAATCTCGTCTGGGCAGGAAGGGGGTGTATGTGCACAGTAGGCAAGTGGTTAAGCAAGTTCTTTCTAAATCCCACGATAACTCACGTCAGACCTCTGCAATGTCTCCTGGGAA
Source organism: Rana temporaria (assembly GCF_905171775.1). NCBI lineage: Eukaryota > Metazoa > Chordata > Amphibia > Anura > Ranidae > Rana > Rana temporaria. The sequence goes on from NC_053489.1 coordinate 144,677,116, forward strand.
CAATGACAAAAGCTCCCAGAAGACATTGCGGCATCGAGGAAGTGACGGAATACCTGCACACTACCCGATGAATCCATATACAGGAAGCGGCCAGTAACATAAAGGATTACTAAGGTTCACCTGCCCCTGACAGTGACTCGAGCTGGGCATCACCGCTTAGTGAAGGATTGGCTCGGGCGGCTTGGCTGCTCTCGGCTGCTCTAGTCCTGCAAAGGGAACTGCGTTCCTGCTGTGAAAAAAGAGCAGGGACGCCGTTCCCACGCGTTCCCGCAGGACTTGAGCCCTGGTCTATATGCTGTACTGCTACACTTCGAGGCCAGAATGTTGACACTACTGGACAAAATCCACAGGCCTGTAGCTTCCTGTGTCAACGTTCCTTTCTTATAAAATGTTTTTGGTGATTATCTGGCTGCTTATATGTGTGTAGAGAATGTAGATTAGTGATAGAAAATCAAACTAGTTTAAAAAGTGTGATTATAATGATATTAGGGCTGTTGATGGCGGCATTTGATGGTGTGTTAAATTCAGGGGGAATGATGTGGAATATCTTTTATATGAAACTCCCATTAATAAAACTTGGCAGATGTCATTGTTGACTAGTTTGGGACTGTTATCCTTATTCACTGAACTGGTTAAGTGAGGGACAGGTGTCAGTACTTCAATGACCAAATGCCTGTGCCCCCACTGGTGTTTAATGCATCAGTGGGGGCAAAAAGATTAGGATATCGTCTTTCAAGCTTACAGGTCAGCAGCAGCAACTCATTTGTATCTCTCCTGACAGTGTAACATGAAAATTACTGTGATTTTCCTGGAATAATTTGAGTAGGGCCTTACTGCACTAGTAGATTGTGAATACTTACTGTATATTAATTGAAAAAATCCCCATGCTATTATTATGTGACTCATAAAAAATATATTTATATTCCCTAACAAATACAAATTTAAAGAATAGAGCAGCTACTACTCAGCAGTGCAATCACCACAGTTGCCAACAAATATATATAAAAAAAAACATTAAAGGGTTCCAATATATAAAAAAAATCGAAATTCACATTAAAAATCAAATGAAAGTGCGAAATACCGCTATTATTGACATTAACAGTCAAATCATATGCAAATTACATACATATCCAATATTATAATCAACCGCTTTTAGCACCCTCTTTTATGTTTGAAAGAAAAGTAAAAAATATACAGTATGTGAAAAAAAAAAAAATATATATATATATATATATATATATATATATATATATATATATATATATATATATATATATATACATGTGCCTGCCACCATACCCCAATGGGTATCCTTTTACCTGCTAATATAGAAACCACTATGATATAATGGAGGTCAGAAGAATTTGCATACAATGATGGTAACAGTCAGTCCCACATTCTGTTCTTCTCTCGTTTAAACTTCAGTCCCCAATAGGTTTATCTCATGCAAAGCATTTACAGTGAGGGGAAAAAAGTACAGTAATTTGATCCTTTGCTAATTTTATTTGTTTGCCCACTGACAAATGATTGTTCTGTAATTTTTATGGTAGGTTTTTTTTAACAGCGAGAGACAGAGTAACATTATTTTTTTTTTCAAAAAAAGCATTTAAAAAAAGTTGTAAATAAATTAGCATTTTAATGTTTGAAATAAGTATGTGACCCCTTTGCAAAACATGACTTAGTACTTGGTGGCAAAACCCTTGTTGGCAATCACAGAGGTCAGACGTTTCTTGTAGGTTTGCACACATCATGGGAGAGATTTTGTCCCACTCCTCTTTGCAGATCCTGTCCAAATCATTGAGGTTGACGTTTGGTAACGTGAACCTTTAGCTCCCTCCACATATTTACTATGGGATTAAGGTCTATAGACTGGTTAGGCCACTCCAGGACCTTAATGTACTTCTTCTGGAGACACTCCTTTGTTGCCTTGGCCATGTGCTTTGGCTCATTGTCATGCTGGAATACCCATCCATGACCCATTTTCAATGCCCTGGCTGGTTATCACACAATATGTAACGGTACATATCCTTGTCCATAGTGCCTTTGATGTGCTGAAGTTGTCCTGTCCCCTTAGCAGAAAAACACCCCCAAAGCATAATTTGCTTTGATGGTGGTGATGGTGTTCCTGGGGTCATAGGCAGCATTGGCGATGGTCTTGTAGCCCATTCCAGCCTTGTGTAGGTCTACAATCTTGTCCCTGACATCCTTGGACAGCTGTTTGGTTTTGCCCATGGTGGAGAGATCGGAATCTAATTGATTGCTTCTGTGGACAGGTGTCTTCAATACAGGTAACAAGCTGAGATTAGGAGCACTCCCTTTAAGAGAGTGCTTCCAATCTCAGCTTGTTACCTTTATGAGACACCTAGGAGCCAGAAATCTTGCTGATTTGATAGGGGATCAAATACTTATTTTACTCATTAAAATGCAATTCAATTTATAACTTTTTTTAAATGCTTTTTCTGGATATTTTTGTTGTTATTCTGCCTCTCACTGTTAAAATAAACCTACTATTAAAATTATATCCTGATAATTTCTTTGCCAGTGGGCAAACGTACAAAATCAGCAGGTGATCAAATACTTTTTTCCCCTCGCTGTATTACAATTACTTAAAAAAACTCACTCACAAAGAAAGGAGTATATGCACATATGTAATGCTTGGCAATACAGATAAACCTCCAACAAAATGGTGTCCTAGTATGTATTTATCAGTAGGTCGCCATTTTGTTGGAAGTTTACTTTTCTTTGAAACAAATGAGAGAGTGTTATGTATGGGAACGTACCTTTTAGTCAGAGCCTAGTTTGCAGGAGGAGGCCTCTCTTACAGCCCTGGCTAAGGAGCTGTTGGAGTGGAGACAGCGAGCTCGGGAGCACAGCGAGGTAGAAGTGCCTGGTGATGGCAGCAGTCCGACATGGACGGTGGTCCTTCGGGAAGGGCTGGTGCAGGAGACAGCGTTTGTAGACGTGGAGGATCAGCAACTCTGGAGCTGGCACAGGTGCTGGAATAGCGGCAGCAGGAGCTGTTAAGGCAAGCCGGGTTAGGTATAGAGCAACAGCTGGTATCGGGGTCAGACAAGCCGGGTCAAGCAGGTAATCAGACAGTTTATCTTGCAGGCTATAAGCGTGGTCAGATTCAGGCATGGGGTCTGACAACGGTGGGCAGGAGAGCAGAGCAGAGTCAGAGCAAGCCAAGAGTCGGATTGGAGAGGTTCGGGTGGTCAGGCGGAGTTGGGTCGGAATAGGTAACAGGTTCAACAGGTCACAGAATACGGGTACAACGCTGCAGATCAGACAGCAAAGTGTCACTGCAGCTGCTGTTTTTTTAAAGGCAGAAATGGCGCCAATCATGCGTTAACGTGCACACGCGCACTTGCGCGTGCATTTGGCGCATGCGCTTGCACATTTGGCGCGCACCGGTGCATAGGTACAGGCAGCTGCTGCTGCTGGTTCTGTGTAGTAGTATGCGCGCCGGAACCTATTGGCAGGTCCCTGACAGAGACTGCTGAATGCGGTTGATTATATTATTGGATATGTATGTGACTTAAAGTGGATGTAAACTCAAAATGTTTTATTTATTTTTTTGATGTCACAATGTACAGTATAAGATTTCCCATCATCTGTGCCCAGTCTTGCCACACAGAGTTAATCCTGCTCCGAGCAATCCTATTTTATTCAGTGAAATAAAACGGACTTACAGAGAAAAACCTTAGTCCGTTCCACCCCCTTGCTTTGAGTGACAGGTTCTTTACATATCTCATGCACTTGCCTGGAGACAGGCATTATTTTTTAATTCCCACCCCCACTCCTTTTCTCAAGTGATGTGGTTACTTTTCTGGATTTTGACTGGATGTTGGTGATCGTAGCATAATTTAGTGTAAGGAATACACAGGAAAAAATGCATGTTGACAAGAGGAGTGTAAAGGTGGGTAGTCTACTGAAATCACGACTCCACCCACAGAGCTCCAGACAACAGATCCACCCACAGAATCTGCAGTTTTTCAGTTCTTATAACAGACAGAGGGGAGATATTTGACAGGTGAGGATACATGCAGGAGGCATGTATATCCTTATAGATCAGCACTATGGCAGTAGTTTAGAAAGGATGAGAGTGGCTTTACATCCACTTTAACTGTTAATGTGAATCTTGAGGTATTTTGTACTTTCATTTATTTTTTTTATGTTAATTTAGCATTTTTATACATATTGGAGTGCTTCACTGTTTTTTCTTTAATACTCACTGTTTATTTTCTGAGGGCAATACAAAGTCTTAAAATTTGACACTTATGGGAAAGTCAAATGTCTGCACCCCCAATTTCTTGCGCGTTCCTTACTTAAATCCCTTAATCACTGCTGAGCCCGGTAGTGATGTAGGGGTTGGAGAGAGGAACCTTGGTGGGGGGGGGGGGGCAGAAGAGGCAGGCTTTTAAAGTCTGTGGAAGTGTTGAAATAATTTCTGTAATGCACTCAAAGCCTGCCAGAGAGGTAATTCAAAGTCTTTTATTGCAGGTGGACATTGTTCTGTTTTTTTCTGGAATAATGACAGTCATTTTAAAAAAAAAAAGGTCACCTCAACCCCCCCAACATGTATAGTTGCAGTTTTTTCTACACTCACAAAGGAAATAATGAAGTGTATGAATATTTCAAATCCGTTGATGTACATTTCACGCCATTGTGAGGACTCATTGTGTTGTATTGAAGTGATTTTATTGCATGTGTTTTTTTCGTTTTTATCTAAACATGCTGAAATTGCTAGTCTAGGAAAAGAGTAATGTACGGTATTGTGTAGATAATTCAACATTGGCTGAAACAGTTGCCTTTTTTGAAGCGTGTTTTTTGCTACATTTAATTTAATGCAAATTTGTGCAACTGTATACTAATGAGTAATGCTGGCCATACACTATACGAATATTCGGCCGAAATTCGGTCGTTCAGACAGTTCTTTCGTTTTTCGAACATTTAATGGGCACAAAATCGATAATCGTTGGGACATTTTTGAGCCGAAAAAACGAAGGACACGATTGGAAATTTTCTGCCGAACGAACGATAAATCGGAAGGTTAATGTGTTTCCCGTCCGAACTTTCTGCACTAGGTATATGTAAAAAGAACAAACCAATTTTTTTTTTATTCATGTCTACTGAGCGATTTATCGGTCATTACATGATGGCACTATCGTTTGCGCTCACGACCGAATGTTCGTTTTTCGAAAGTTCGTTCGGATGATTTTTCGTGGAGTGTATGGCCAGCATAACTCTAAAAGCAGAACAGCATTGACTATTCACTTTCACCCAGTGCTACTCCTACTGCTGCTTCAGGTTAACCTGACACAAACTAGGGCAGTTCACACTGAAGGAACATCTACCAGGTTATCTTCAATAAAGGCAGCATAGGTAAACACAACCTCTGCTGTGTTTACTGAAGATAACCTTGTAGATATAAAATCCACATGTCATAAACTATCATTAGATCTAGAATATAAGCAACTGAAATTACAGCAAATGCTACATTTTTTTTGTTGAAGATAAGCAAGGCCTTGCCTTAAAGTGATAGTAAAGGCAGAATGTTTTTTTTCTTAATGCATTCTATGCATTAAGATAAAAAGCCTTCTGTGTGCAGCAGCCCCCTAATACTTACCTGAACCCCATCTCTATCTAGCAATGTCCACGAGTCCCTCGGCCTACCGTGACTTTCCCTCTTGATTGGCTGAGACACAGCAACAGCGCCATTGGCTCCCACTGCCGTCAATCAAACTCAGTTCGCTAATCAGGATACAGAGGGGGCAGGAGCAAACCGCAGCTCTGTATCTGAATGGACACACAGAACTTCAGCTTGCTTGCAAACTGCTTGCTGTGGGGGCATTTAATAGGAGGGAGGGGCCAGGGGCTCCAGCCGGGGACCCAAGAAGAGGAGGATCTGGGCTACCCTGTGCAAAACCAACTGTTTATTATTTTAATAGAAAAAAAAAAACTAGACTTTACATACAAATATTGACACCACTGATCAACAGGAAGGAATGAGGGAGGGGACATATGACAGAAAATATAAAAATCATAGTATGGCGTGCTATGCTAAACCCTGATCCCAAGTGCTAGTAGTATAGTACACCTACAGACAGGTACACCAAATTCGATTAATCAATGACATGCATTTGATATAATCTCAATTTTTTTTTAAGTAGACCTATTATTACTGTTTCAATTTCACAGTTGGGGGAATATCAGCATTACAAAATCACATAATTTGTATTTTTTAAAGTGCCTTTTGCTTAAAACAAATAAATGACTTCCTATTTTGATCTGACACGTGTAATCTATAGCTTAGGCAGCCTAGATCACATTGGCAAGAGCTTTGTGAGTGTTTTATCAGTCATGTCATTAGATACAGCAAGTGGGTGCATTGTTTCCATTTAGAAAGATTCTGCCTAAATAAAAAGCTTAGCAAGTCTCCCCCATTGTGCAGTACTACTAAACAGCAGGATTCGAAAACAGAATTCATATGTAATGGTCAAATATGGTTTTCCTGTGTGTGTATATATACAGTGGGGAGAACAAGTATTTGATACACTGCCGATTTTGCAGGTTTTCCTACTTACAAAGCATGTAGAGGTCTGTAATTGTTGTCATAGGTACTCTTCAACTGTGAGAGGCAGAATCTAATAAAAAAACAGAATATCGCATTGTATGATTTTTAAAGTGGAGTTCCACCCATAAATATAACATTACATCAGTAGTTTTAAAAAAAATGTCATTGGTCCTTTACGATTTTTTTTTTTTTTTTTTTTAGATGCCTTCAAAGTGTTGTTGCTAGGCAGAATAGTTAATCTTCCCACTTCCTGCACCTAGGTGCTTAATGCTTCCTAACCTACACCGCACAGACTCCTGGGAATGTAGTGGGTGTAACTTTCCAGGAGTCTGTGCACTCCCCAGTCTCAAAGAATCATGTGACTTGGACAGCACAGGTGCTGAAACCTGATCTGACACTGAGCATGTTCGAGATCTGCAAGGCTGAAATCCAGGAAGTCATACAGTCTGGCTTCATGATGCCCACACTTAAGATGGCCCCAGTCAATTTCTATTTTATAAAGTGTCTAAATGCTGTAACAACCTAACAAAACGGACCTTAGTTTACAGGCCAACTTTACTAGAATACATTAAGCTTGTGTATTACAGGGGTATTTATATTTAAAAAGTGAAATTGTGGCCGGAACTCCGCTTTAAGTAATTAATTGGCCTTTTCTTGCATCACATAAGTATTTGATACATCAGAAAAGCAGAACTTAATATTTGGTACAGAAACCTTTGTTTGCATTTTACAGAGATCATATGTTTCCTGTAATACTTGACCAGGTTTGCACATACTGTAGCATGGATTTTGGCCCACTCCTCCATACAAGGCTTCTCCAGATGCTTCAGGTTTTGGTGCTATTGCTGGACACTACAGACTTTTAGCTCCCTCCAAAGATTATTTTATTGGGTTCAGGTCTGGAGACCTTAAGATGCTTATTACGGAGCCACTCATTAGTTGCCCTGGCTGTGTGTTTTGGGTCGTTGTCATGCTGGAAGACCCAGCCACAATCCATCTTCAATGCTCTTAGTGAGCCCCAAAGAATGATGTTTCCACCTACACGTTTCACGATTGGGATGGTGTTCTTGGGGTTGTACTTATCCTTCTTCTTCCACCAAACATGGTCTCATCAGACCACATGACCTTCTCCCATTCCTCCTCTTGATCATCCAGATGGTCATTGGCAAGCTTCAGACAGGCCTGGACATGTGCTGGCTTAAGCAGGGGGACCTTGGGTGCGCTGCAGGATTTTAATCTATGATGGCGTAGTGTGTTACTAATGGTTTTCTTTGAGACTGTGGTCCCAGCTCTCTTCAGGTCATTGACCAGGTTCTGCCATCTAGTTCTGTGCTGCTCCCTCACCTTCCTCATGATCATTGATACCCCATGAGGTGAGATCTTGCATGAAGCCCCAGACCAAGGGAGATTGACCGTCATCTTGAACTTCTTCCATTTTCTAATTATTGCGCCAACCGTTGTTGCCTTTTCACAAAGCTGCTTGCCTATTGTCCTGTAGCACATCCCAGCCTTGTGCAGGTCTACAATTGTATCCCTGATGTCCTTACACAGCTTACTGGTCTTGGCCATTGTGGAGAGGTTGGAGTTTGATTAAGTGCGTAGACATGTGTCTTTTTTACAGGAAACAAGTTCAAACAGGCGCAGTTAATACAGGTAATGAGTGGAGAACAGGAGGGCATCTTAACCACTTGGGATCCGCGCTATGGACGAAAGACGTCCACAGCGCGGCTCTCAAGTGCCGGGTGGACGTCCCTGGACGTCCTGTTGTTGTTATTCCCCATGCACGCCGCTGGGGGCACGCAGCGGTGAAACAACTGGCCCCTGACACATCGCTCGGGAGCCGATGCGTGTGCCTGACGGCCGTAATGTCCGCCAGACACCGGCGATCGTCGGTGACACAGCAGAGACGTGGAGTTCTGTGTGTAAACACAGAGCTCCACGTGCTGTCAGGGAGAGAGGAGACCGATCTGTGTCCCTTTACATAGGGACACAGCATCGGTCACCTCCCCCAGTCAGTCCCCTCCCCACACACAGTAAGAACACACCCAGGGAATACATTTAACCCCTTCCTCACCCCCTAGTGTTAACCCCTTCACTGCCAGTCACATTTATACAGTAATTAGTGCATTTTTATAGCACTGACCGCTGTATAAATGTGAATGGTCCCAAAATTGTGTCAAAAGTGTCCGATGCGTCCGCCGCAATATCGCAGGCCTGACAAAAAAAACGCAAATCGCCGCCATTACTAGAAAAAAAATAAAAATAAACCATAAATCTATCCCCTATTTTGTAGGCGCTATAACTTTTGCGCAAACCAATCAATATACGCTTATTGCGATTTTTTTTAACAAAAATATGTAGAAGAATACGTATTGGCCTAAACCGAGGGAAATTTTTATTTTTTTAAAAAAAAATTGGGATATTATTATAACAAAATGTAAAAAATATTGAGTTTTTTTTCCAAATTTTCAGTTTTTTTATGTTTATAGCGCAAGAACTAAAAATCGCAGAGGTGATCAAATACCACCAAAAGAAAGCTCTATTTGTGGGAAAAAATGATAAAAATATAATTTGGGTACAGTGTTGTATGACCGCGCAATGGTCATTCAAAATGCGTCGGCGCTGAAAATTGGTCTGGGCATGAAGGGGGTTTAAGTGCCCAGTAATGAAGTGGTTAAAGAAAAAATAACAGGTCTTTGAGAACCAGAAGTCTTACTGGTTGGTAGGTGAGCAAATAATTATGTCATGCAATAAAACAAAAGTAAATTTAAAAAAAATCATACAATGTGATTTTCTGGATTTGTGTTTTAGGCCCCTTTCACACGGTCGGACCGTTTAGGTCTGCCGACAAAACTGAACATACATCTCTATGGAGCGTGGGATGTCAGCGGAGACATGTCCGCTGACATCCAAACCCGATCTGATCTGCTAAAATCAAACGGATGGTGATACGTCGCCAATTGTCCATGGCGGATCGGGTCTGACCTCTCCACAGGAGACAGTGCGCTGGACAAGCCCCTCCCCGCTCAGTGAGCAGAGAGGGACCTGTCATTTGTCGGCTCAGCGGAGATCCACAGAGAGCCTTTGGTTCTGTCTCTCACAGTTGAAGAGTACCTATGAAAAAATGACAGACCTCTATATGCTTTGTAAGTAGGAAAACCTGAAAAATCGGCAGTGTATCAAGTACTTGTTCTCCCCACTGTGTGTTTGTGTATATATATCTATATATATATCTCTATATATATATATATATATATATATATATATATATATATATATATACATACACTCTCATACATACAAGCACAAAAGTTGGGCAGACAGCACAGCACTAGCAATTTAGTGTAACTGTCCATTCACGTAACTTGGTGAATTCTCATAAAACCATTAAAGAGATACAAAGGAAGAGAGGGTTGCAGAGTATAGAGATCTTTATTGCTCATACAAAAATGACAGCATGTAGCAGCGTTTCAGACGTCCCTGCCATTTTCCAAACTGAGAAATAGCAGGGATGTCTGAAACGTGGCTACATGCTGTCATTTTTGTATGAACAATAAAGGGCTTGATATGCTGCATCCCTGTCTTTGTATCTCTATATATAATGTCACAAACTGTGTGTAAAAATAATGTTCCCGATATATTAAATTGCTGCACAAACTTGCCACTCTAAATGAAAGTATATGTTAAGCCAAAAAGCTTATATGAGATTTTAGTGACTGGGTATACATGTACTTTAATCCTCGCGGGGCATACTTAGTGCTTTTCTTCAATCGTAAATGAAAGTAGTATTAAATCCATAACCAAAGATGTCAAATACTTCAGTTTACCAATCCTCAAGTGCGGTGACTGCATTCATTTCGTTTCTTAACCACTTCAACCCTGGAAGAATTGGCTGCTCAATGACCGGGCCATCTTTTGCGATTTGGCACTGTGTCGCTTTAATGATGCTTTACCCAAACACAATTGAGGTCATTTTTTTCCCACAAATAGAGCTTTCTTTTGGTAGTATTTGATCATCTCTGATTTTTTTTCTTTTTTGCGCCTTAAACAAAAAAAGAGCAACAATTTTGAAAAAAAAAACACAATATTTTGTACTTTTTGCTATAATAAATATCCCAATTTTTTTAAAAAAAAAATATATTTTTTTTCTCAGTTTAGGCCGATATGTATTCTTCTACATATTTTAAGCGTATATTGATTGGTTTGCACAAAAGTTATAGCGTCTACAAATTAGGGGATAGATTTTTTTTATCATTATTTTTTTTTTTTTTACTAGTAATGGTGGCAATCTGCAATTTTTTTTGGGACTGCGACAATATGGCAGACACATCGCACACTTTTAACACATTTTTGGGACCATTGGCATGTATACAGCGATCAGTGCTATAAAATTGCATTAATTATTGTAAAAATGTCACTGGTAGGGAATGGGTTAACACTAGGCGATCAAGGCGATCAAGGGGTTAATCGTGTTCCCTAGGTGTGTTTCTAACTGTAGGGGGGTGGGACTGACCTAGAGGAAATGACAAACTGTGGTTCCTAGCTATTAGGAACTCAAGACCTGTCTTTCCTTACAGAACAGAACAGGGACGTGTGTGTTTACACACACACGTCCCTGTTCTGCCTCTCGTGCCCGCGATCGTTCGCAGCCGGTGGTCATAGCGACTGCCGGTCACGAGCATCGGCAAACCCCCCGATGCAGCGGGCAGGTGCGTGCCTGCTATCCCACTTAAAGGGACCGACGTACAGCTACGACGGTTCGTGGGATCGTGCCAATCTGCTGCCGTATAACAACAGTGGCTGGTCGGCAGGTGGTTAAGGCTTTTTTTCCCGCTCTGTTCTCACCTGGTAATCCAGCCGGTAACACATCTGTATTTAAGTGCCTATACTCTGGATGAAAGAGAAACAGAAACGCATTCGTACAGCATTGGCAGTCTGGGGGAGGGGAGTGTTAGGCCCCATACTCACGAGCAAACATGTCTGCTGAAACTGGCCCGCAGGCCAGTTTCAGCAGACATGTTTGGTCGTGTGTGGGCGCGAGCGGGCCGAATTCCAGCAAACATTTGCCCGCCGGGCCTTTTCCCAGCAGACAAATATTCCTGGACTTGTTTTAAAACAGTCCGCTGGAATTCAGCCCGCTCGGACATGTACGGTCGTCAGTACAGACCTACCGTACATGTCCAGGCGCCCGCCGTCCCTCGCATGCGTCGAATGACTTCGACGCATGCGTGGAAGCATTTTAAAGGCGGGCCGCCCACGTCGCCGCGTCATTGTCGCGGCGACACCGCGTCATCGACGCGGCGACACCGCGGACACGCCCCGCGTATTGTTTACGCGCGGACTTCTGTACGATGGTGTGTACAACCATCGTACAGAAGCCCTCTGGCAGACATGTATGGTGGAAACGGTCCGACGGACCGCTTTCACCATACATGTTTGTCCGTGTGTACCCGGCCTTAGATATACTAGCAAATTTACAATAAAAATTCCAAAGCCAGACTTTAGCTCACACTTTTTTAAGTCATAACAGCAACAGTTTTGTTCTTCTTGGGATGAAGGTTTTACATAAATAAAAGTTGATCATTGTAGGCACTCGTTAGTGGTAAATGGTTTGTCTCTACACTCTAACTGTTACATCTGCAAGACAGCTTGTTCTGTTGAACAAAAAAAAAAACAGACTTACTTGCTGGATCACCAGGTGAAAATAAAAAAAGAAACCCTTAGGGACCATCAACGCTGTATCTTGGCCTAGGCCAACAAGGTCCAGGCCTAGGGCAGCACTTTGCAGGGGGGCAGCATGAAAAGAGTCCCGGCCAGCTTTCGCTACACTTTTAGTGTAGCGCCAATCTTATGAGATGGACTTGACCACAAGACAAATCGGTCTGGCATCCCCATAAAGCAGCTGCACTGCTGCCGGTATGATAGGGATGGCGCAGACACAAGGGACACTGACATGGTCACCTATACCTGTCAGTTAGGTAGTAAGACTCTCCTGCAATCCTTTGCTTGTGTCAGTTGTACATATTAAGGAATCTTAATTTTTTTCTGTTGATTGCTGATGAGAAAAATAAACAGATGGATTTATTTGTTCCTGTCCCAAATCCTTCCTTTGCTCACTGCCTGAACCATATTCACCTTCATCACTGTGCTACATGTTTTCTGTTGCACCACTGGCATGGTTATATCCTCTAATGGCACGTACACACGATCCGAATATTGTACGAAAAATGTCGTCCGATAATCGGATTGTTAGTACAGGGCTTCTGTGAGCCGATCATGACAGTTCATCCGATATTATTTTACCGGACATGCACAAAACTTTTCCTCGTACGCTACCAGATCGTACGATTTTCATTTGGTCAGTACAGTTGTCGTCCGAAAATACAACACAAATACATTACAACACATGACAGCACTTTTCATGTTTTTAGTAACCTATTCAATTTCTACTTGCGACTAGTAAACGGAAAAAGTCGGACGATCTGTTGTCCGATTTTCAGATCGTGTGTACGTGGCATTAGTCCTCCATAAATTTAGCACAAATTTGTGCTTAAAGTAGAACTATAGGCAACACTTTTTTTTCCATTTTGGATAGAGTAAGGGATGGTTATAGCCTCTGTTATTTTTCATTTTGTTGCCATCCATTCATTTCTCTTTATTTCCTGCCCCATAGCCAAGCAGGAAGTGAGAGGAAATCTCTGCAGATTAAGGGAAATCACCCCCCCCCCAAGGCCCTCAGAACTAGTGTCCCCACTGGAAAATTTCAGGGCAGATCTTAGAATGGGGTGTTGGCTTGACAGGAAGGGGTGGATCATATTTAAATTAGGGGTTGCACGAGTTTAGTCCGGCCTAGGGCAGCACAAAACCTAAATACACCACTGGGCCTCATGCACACCGTTTTTACAGCTGCTGTTTTTGGCTTCATACACTTTTGTCTGCAGTCAATAAACTCCCCAACATGTTGTCCTATGTGTCCATGCACCCATAGGCTGTTATCAACTGTTTTGGGCTGTAAAAAAAAAAAAAAAAAAAACAGGCTGTAAAAACATATTAACGCAAATAACCACACACGAACGCCCAAAAACACTTTTCACCAGTGTTTTTTAACGTTTGTCATACCAGTGAAAACTATTGAAAAAAAACGCTGAAAAACTGACTGCAAGGCAACTGGCGTTTTTATAACGTTATTATAAAGTCCAGTGTGCACAAAGCCTTCTAAAAACAAATACAGCCATCATATGTAAGAATTGGTAAGCTGCAATATACTAGATGTTTGCTTTTGGATTTAGTACGACTTTATTGCCTCAATCCTCATTGTAGTCCATATGAAAGAACTGCAGCCCCGATCTTTCTGCAATATGGTGCATTGTGTTTCACCAGCCAGTTATCAGGATGGCATCAGAGTGGCAGGCTAGTGACAAATGATGGTACTGGAGGGTGCCTATTTACACTGAGGGGCGATCTGTTTGTATTTAATATAAAGTGACAAGTATGCTTTAAGCGAATCTCTTTTACATTTATGTATTTATACAAGTATACAGAACATATACAGTTCCCCCTAAAGTATATTTGGCCATATGTGATACAAGTTTAGAATAGACCAGAGAAAATTCAACAAAAGTGCTAGAGGTAATCTTATACCAGAGGGATTAGACTTCTTCACCAGATAAACCGAGACCTTTTCTGGAAGTCATAGACAGTTGGCTGCTATGTAAACTTATACTGAGCATTGCTCACATCCATGACATGGCTGAATTAATCTAATTATTCCTGTGGAAAGGAAAAGCTGACACTATCTATTAACTAATTCAGATGACTGAAGTGTCAGATGACTTTAAAGGAAGGCGAGTTAGGATCAAAATCCTGACACATCTAATCGGATTAATATGCATGGCTTATTTATCCATTGGTTGCCGAAGAACTGCGCTGAGTGCTCAATTGACCGAATGCTTCGTTATGGGCAAGTCTAAAAACTGCTATCAGGATCATAAAAATTAATCGTCTGATGCACAGGACAGATGGATCCTTTAAAAATTGCTTGCTAACTAATTTCATTATGACCTAATGAACACAATTGTATTTTTTTCTTGCTATCAGGCCATTTAACTGCTGATTACTAAGTGTCCTAAGAAAGTGTTTCTCTTTTACATGGCCCATTGACTGCTGGCAGTAAATTTGTTTAGGTTAGCCCTGATCCATAGGATGAGGACTAAAATCAGCTGCCGGTTCCGGCGTCTGCTTCAATTTATTATGCTACCATTTTCCCATATCAACAAGTAAATGGTGCATGTTTTATGGGGGAGGTTTTAGTTATTTGTCTAAAATATTGCCAGGCTGCAATGAACTAGGCAGCACAAAAAGTAAAGGCAATTGCTGACTGGCTATGAATAGTTGACTGTTAGGCTTTTTCTTTTATTTATAATGTTATGGATTTTGCCATTACAGTGAAGGGTCGTGTCTTTTTTTAGATCAAATCTTAGTGAGCTGGATTATACTCTAGTTGGCAAGCTGGATCCTACTCTGCGTTTTCAGCTTTACTAGTCCAAGGAGGTGCATGACATCTCCTGAACTTATCTCTATTATTTATATCTGACAGGTTTATGCCTCTGCAGGAGCATACACACACTAGATCTGTGAGAGAGGAGAAAGAGCAGCTATGCCCACTCCTTCCCTCTGCTGTCTATTCAGATAAGCCTTTGTACTTTCTGAATTAGTTCACATAATGCAAAGGCTTCTGTGATTGGGCAGGAGGAAAGGGGCAGGCATAGCAGATACCACTGTCTTTAATGTTTAAGATGCTTAGACCCTTAAGCATTAACATTGGGCTCCTGGAAATACAGTGGTAGGCATCTTCTAGGAGTGCAATAAAACTGCCAGATGTAAGTAATAGAGGTAAGCCCAGGAGATGTCATACACCTCCTTGGACCTATCTCATAGTATGTCTTACATTTTTACAAAGAAGCTGAATTCCTAGAATTCAGCTTTAACCACTTGCCACGCGCTATAGCCGAAAGATGGCTACATCGCGGTCGTCCAGTTCTGGGAGAGCGTCTATTGTATCAGGTACGCTCTCTGACACCTGTGCCCTTTGGACACAGTATTTCATGGATCAAGGTAAAGGGCTAATCACAGCGATCCTTAACCATGTGATGATCGGTGTCCAATCACAGCTCATCACATGTAAACAAATGCCAGTTATCAGAATTTCCTTTCCTAATCGCTGTTATTACTAATGTTCAGATAAAGGAACACCTGGGTAGCCGTGATCATAACATGATTTCATTTGATGTTAGCTGTAAGCAAGAAATACATACAGGAAAGATAAAAACACTCAATTTCAAGAGAGCAAATTTTCCAAAGAAGAGGGCTGCTCCCCAGGACTTAGACTGGGAGAGAATATTGGCATCGATGAACACAGAACAGAAATGGGAATTCTTCAAATAGACCGTTTATGAACTCACTGCAAAGTATATTCCCATGGGCAATAAGTTTAAAAGGCTAAAGATAAAACCTTTGTGGTTCACGGTCAAAGTTAAAAAAGCTATAAACTATAAGAAAAGAGCTTTTCAAAAAATATAAAAATGAAGGAACACTAGTGTCGTTTAAATGTTACAAAGAATATATCAGGATATGTAAAAAGGAAATCAAGGATGCAAAAATTCAAAACGAACGACAGATCGCAAAAGATAGTAGGACAAACCCCCAAAAATTCTTTAAATATATTAATAGTAAAAAGGTGAAGTCTGAGCATGTAGGCCCCTTACAAAATAATCTAGAGTGAGTGACTGGGGACAAAGAGAAGGCTAATTTCTTAAATACTTTCTTAAGTTCTGTGTATACAAAGGAGCATGGGGGAGCTCATGTCCATAATGGGGGTGGTAGTGACAAAGCCCCAAATCCACAATGGCTCAAAAGTGATATGGTCCAGAAATATTTAGACAGAATAAAGGTGGATAAAGCACCTGGACCTGATGGCATCCACCCACGGATCCTAAAATAATTAAGCTCTGTAATTTCAAAGCCATTGTATCTAGTTTTTAGGGACTCATTAATGACAGGAATAGTACCACTGGATTGGCGCAGGGCCAATGTGGTGCCCATATTTAAAAAGGGAACAAAATCTTTACCAAGTAACTATAGACCTGTTAGTTTAACTTCTATAGTTGGGAAGATACTGGAATGTTTAATAAAAGACCACATAGAGGAGTTCTTTCTGGAAAAAAACCATCTAAGCAACAGACAGCATGGATTCATGAAAGACAGAAGTTGTCAGACAAACCTGATTTCCTTTCATGAAGAGGTAAGTAAAACCTTGGACAGAGACGTGGTGGTGGACGTGGTATACTTGGATTTTGCAAAAGCGTTTCGATACAGTTGCCCACACACGGCTCATGTGTAAGGTAAGGTCTACAGCAGGGATATGCAATTAGCGGACCTCCAGCTGTTGCAGAACTACAAGTCCCATGAGGCATAGCAAGATTCTGACAGCCAAAAGCATGAGACCTAGAGGCAGAGGCATGATGGGACTTGTAGTTTTGCAACAGCTGGAGGTCCGCTAATTGCATATCCCTGGTCTACAGGATTGGATATATCCGTGTGTAAATGGATAGAAAACTGGCTGAAAGACAGAATTCAGAGTAATGGTTAATGATTCTTACTCTGAATGGTCTAAGGTTATCAGTGGTGTACCCCAAGGTTCAGTGTTGGGACCCTTACTTTTTAATACCTTTTATAAATGATAATGGGTCTGAGATCAAAAGTAAAATTTCTGTCTTTGCAGATGACACCAAGCTATGCAGTGGAATAACGTCCTTACAGGATGTCTCCAATTTACAAGCCAACCTCAATGCTCTGTCTAATTGGACGACTATGTGGCAGATGAGGTTTAATGTTGATAAATGAAAAGTTATGCACTTGGGGGCTAAGAATATGCATGCATCATAATACTAGAAGGAGTAGAACTGGGGGGGATCCGTAGTGGAGAAGGATCTGGGGGTTTTGGTAGATCATAAGCTCAATAATGGCATGCAATGCCAAGCTGTGGTTTCCAAAGCGAGCAAAGTCCTTTCTTGTATAAGAGAGGTATGGACTCCAGAGAGAGAGAGAGAGAGAATTTTGCCCCTGTACAAATCATTAGTAAGACCTAATCTGGAATATGCAGTTCAGTTTTGGGCTCCAGTTCTCAAGAAGGATATCGGGGAACTGGAGAAAGTGCAGAGAAGAGCAACCAAACTGATAAGAGGCATGGAGGAGCTCAGCTATGAGGAAAGATTAGAGGAACTGAATTTATTCACTCTTGAGGAGAATAAGGGGGGTATGATCCACATGTACACATATATAATGGGTCCATATAGTGAACTTGGTGTTGAGTTATTCACTTTACGGTCAACACTGAGGACAAGGACTTCCATCTAGAGGAAAAGAGATTTAATCTCCAAATACAGAAAGGTTTCTTCACAGTAAGAGCTGTGAAAATGTGGAACAAACTCCCTCCAGAGGTGGTTCTGGCCAGCTCAGTAGATTTGCTTTAAGAAAGGCATGGATACTTTCCTAAATGTACAGAATATAACTGAGTACTAAGATTTGTAGGTAAAGTTGATCCAGGGTAAATCCGATTGCCTCTCGGGGGATCAGGAAGACATTTTTTCCCCTGCTGTAGCAAATTGGATCATGCTCTGCTGGGGGTTTTTGCCTTCCTCTGGATCAACTGTGGGTATGGAATTGGGTGTATGGGATTGTACTGTGTTTTTTATTTTATTTGTTTATTTTTCTTTATCGTACATCACGGGACACAGAGCGGCATAATCATTACTATATGGGTTATATGGAGTACCTTCAGGTGTTGACACTGGCAATCTCAAACAGGAAATGCCCCTCCCTATATAACCCCCTCCCATAGGAGGAGTACCTCAGTTTTTACGCCAGTGTCTTAGGTGTTAGTCATGGTTTAGCTTGCCTCCGCATCCTTGGGATTAGGTGAGCTACCGGTTCTGTCCAAAAAAGCCTCAGCGCTAAAGTGGTCAGTAACCGGACCCCAAACCCTTGGGGTATAGCCCATAATGCTTTTCTTTTTAGAGAGCTGGACCCTGGGCCCAGAACTTAGAAACCTTTGGGTGCCTAATATTTTCTGTTGCCAGGGTGCTATATGGGCCCAGGACAGTGGATCCTTCATAGGAACCCAGGGCCTGAAGGTCTAGACATCCCCACGGAGATGGGGGAAGATTGGGCCTCTTGCTTGGCAAAGTCCTGCGGCATGGAGCAGGTAAGTGAGGGGAAAACTTGCGGAACTTGGTTCTTAGCAGGTTTTTTTCTGGGGGGTCACAGGGGACATGTCTAAAGTTATGCACTGCATCTGGCAAACTAGTCACATATCATAAAGATAGGATGGCTCTATATGTATTATTCCCCATAAGATGTGACCTCCCTTGTAGTGTTGGAAAAGCATTGAGTGGGGCCTGTGTAATATAATGTGTATGTGTGTGTCAGAGAGCTATGCTTACCTGCAAGCCTCCAGGCGATGCTCCATTCAGTCTTCCTCCTCAGAGCCTGCAAAGCAGGCAAAACGCTGACCTCCTCATGGTTCCAGGCTGCAGGCTGCAGTTTGCTGGAACAGAGAGGTCCCTTCCTCCCAAACCCCCCCCCCCTGTCGGGAGGGGCATTTCCTGTTTGGGATTGCTGGGGGGGGAAGGGCGGGTCAGTGGCTTAAGGAAGGGGCGGCCCTTCCTTGTTTGTTCCATTCAATACTTTGGAACGGGGGAGGAAAGACCAGAACGGCAGCACGGGGCGCCGAGGACTCACAGTGGCCAGAAAGGATATTGCAGTCTTCAGAAGACTGTTTTTCAAGCCTAGAAATAGGCTGTTTTCTTTTCCATCTCATAGTTTTTTCTTTGCAATACTACTCAGGGGGACAGAATGTTTTTTTCTTTCCTGGATTTGAAACAAAAACGAAAAAAAAAAAAAAAAAAAAAAAAAGTCATCTAGGGGAGAGGAAGCATTTTTTATCCCCCAAACAGGTGTTTGGGCAATTAACTTTTATAGTTCCAAATACCAATAGGTAGCAGGTGTACCTTGGTATTGTACCATAGGCATCCGGAGAGTCTAAGGTCTCGGACAAAGTTATGCCGCTGCTTTCCCCACAGGGAGCCTTGGGGCCATCGGGATCTGGGGCTGGAGCTGGCGCGGGTCAGTCCAACCCTAAGATGGTCACGGACGAGGTATTACTCACCTCTTTAAGAGAGATGGAGAAAAGAATGGGAAAAATGATAGCCACAGCTATGCGGGGCAGTAAACGGATTAGATCTCCGTCGCCCGAGCGCAGACCCTCAGAAGAGGAGGTCCTTTCCTCAGGGGAATTGGACGACCTCTTGGACAAGGACCAAGTAGGTTCAGGGATCGAAGATCCGGATACAGAGGAGTCTGGAGCAGTCTCCCAAGGGGAGAGCTGGTGGACTCAAGCCTTAACGGACTTGGTCCATAAATGCATTCAGCTTGCCAGTACCAGATCTCCAGGTATCTACGGTTTCAGCTTTGGGCTCACTGAGGGCGCCTCAAAGCAATGCAGTATTTCCGATCCACCCTCTACTAGAGGGAGTTTTGTTCCAAGATTGGAACAAGCCAAAATCTTCTTACCACCTAAAGATTCTCTGCCCTATATCCTATGGAAGATAAATTTTCCAAGAAATGGGCTACTCCTGCAGTGGACGCAGCCATCTCATGTATTAACAAATCATTAACATGCCCTGTAGAAAACATACAGGTATTCAAGGATCCAGTTGATAAACGCTTGGAAGCACTACTTAAGAACTCCTTCACTACTGCAGGGGCAGTAGTACAGCCAGCCGTGGCTGCGATTGGGGTTGCTCAAGCATTATCGGATCAGGTTAAGCAGATGCTTAAACTTATTCCTGCCCAGCAGGCAGAAGAATTTTCGGATGTCCCTAAGGCCATATGTTTTACAGTAGACGCAATTAAGGATTCTATCCAGCAAGCGTCACGTTTATCGTTATCCCTTATCCATATGAGAAGACTCTTATGGTTAAAAAGCTGGGAGGCCGAGCCCCCATGCAAGAAGCTCCTGGTAGGGTTCCCCTTCCATGGAGGACGACTCTTCGGAGAAGACCTAGATAAATACATTCAAACCATTTCAAATGGCAAAAGTACTCTCTTGCCAACTAAGAGGAAGTTTCAGGGGCCTGCGTTTAAACGACAGTACTCCCCTGGGCAGGGGCCCTCTAATGCCAAACAGTATCGACGGCCTCCTGCGAAAGCAAACTTCGGCTTCAACAGCAAATCACAAGGACAGGCTGCTAAAGGCAGAAAGCAGTGGGTTCGCAAACCAGCAAACCCAGCCCCCAAGCCGACCTTATGAAGGGGCGCCCCCACCCACGAAGATGGGGGGAAGGCTGCGACTCTTTTCAGAGGTTTGGGAAGCCAGCATTCCCGACGAGTGGGTACGGTCTTCCGTGGCCACGGGCTACAAATTAGATTTCCTAAGGTTTCCTCCTCTTCATTTCCAGGAGTCGAGGATTCCAAACGATCCGGAGAAAGGAGCCGCATTAATGTCGGCATTAAATCATCTACTTTCCCAGGAAGTAATAGTAGAGGTACCAGTCCTGGAACAGGGGCTAGGTTTCTACTCCAACCTATTCATCATCCCGAAGTCCAATGGAGATGTCAGGCCAATTTTGGACCTAAAGATGGTAAATACATACCTAGAGATCCGCTCATTTCGGATGGAAACCGTGCGGTCAGCAGCTACCACACTCCAAAAGGACGACTTCATGGCGTCCATAGACATAAAGGATGCCTACCTTCATCTTCCAATTTATCAGCCACATCAAAGATATCTACGCTTCATGGTGGCTTCGCGTCACTTCCAATTCGTGGCGCTTCCCTTCGGGTTGGCTACGGCCCCCCGGGTGTTCACGAAGGTCCTAGCTCCAATCCTAGCCAAACTAAGGATCCAAGGGGTCACGATCCTAGCATACCTGGACGACCTCCTAGTCATAGATCACTCGTCTCCCGGCTTGGAGCGAGCAGTGGCCCTCACGGTCCAATACCTCGAGAAGTTCGGCTGGGTCCTAAATCGAGAAAAGTCAGCTTTCCTGCCCACAAGGCAGTTGGAATATCTCGGCATGAGATTAGACACAGAACAACAAAGAGTGTTTCTACCTCTGAGGAAGGTCAAAGCCATCAAGGAATTAATCCTACTGGTTCTAAGCAAGAAGGAACCGACTATTCGCCTATGTATGAGATTACTAGGCAAGATGGTGGCCACATTCGAGGCGGTACCATACGCCCAGAGCCACACTCGCATCCTGCAGGCAGCCATCCTGTCAGCATGGAGCAGAAGGCCGCAGGCCTTGGATATCCCGTTGCCGCTCTCATCAAGAGTCCGACAAAGTCTGTGCTGGTGGTTAGACCCTCAGAATCTACTGAAGGGGAAGTCTTTCAGCCCAGTGGCTTGGAAGATAGTGACCACAGACGCCAGCCTGACGGGCTGGGGAGCAATTTTGGATGGTTGCACTCGCCAAGGTACTTGGGCAACGCCAGAGAAGCAGTTGCCCATCAACATCTTGGAGCTCAGAGCTGCTCGACTAGCCCTCAGGGCTTGGACGTCAAAATTGCAGGGGTTCCCGGTGAGAATTCAATCAGACAATGCCACGGCCGTGGCATACATAAATCACCAAGGGGGAACCAGGAGTCAAGCCGCTCAGAGAGAGGTGAGCTTGATTCTCCTATGGGCAGAGGCTCATGTGCCCTGCATATCGGCAATATTCATTCCAGGAGTGGACAACTTTCAGGCGGACTTCTTAAGCCGCCAGACTCTTTTGCCGGGGGAATGGTCTCTGCATCCACAAATCTTTCAAGCACTCTGCCAAAGATGGGGAGTGCCGGACGTGGATATCATGGCATCGAGACTCAACAAGAAGCTAGACAGGTTCATGTCCCGCTCAAGGGATCCGATGGCCTGCGGAACCGATGCGTTGGTTTGCCCTTGGCATCAGTTCAAACTTCTTTATGCGTTTCCCCCGCTCCAGTTACTACCCCGCCTGCGGCGCAGGATCCGGGTGGAGCACATATCAGTCATCCTGGTAGCTCCAGCATGGCCCAGAAGGGCATGGTACTCACTAATCTTAAAGATGGTAGTGGGAGACCCTTGGACTCTTCCTCTACGGCCAGACCTGCTATCGCAAGGTCCGATCCTCCACCCTGCCTTACGGCATCTAAATTTGACGGCCTGGAAACTGAATCCCTGATTCTCAGGGGTAGAGGTCTGTCTCAGAAAGTAATCTCTACCCTAATCAGAGCCAGGAAACCGGTCTCTAGGGTGATTTATTACAGGGTCTGGAAGGCCTATGTAGGCTGGTGTGAGTCCAAGCGATGGCTTTCTCGCAAATTTACCATCGATAGAGTATTAAGTTTTCTCCAGCTAAGAGTGGATAAAGGATTGGCATTAAGCATAATCAAAGGACAGATTTCTGCTCTGTCAGTGTGGTTTCAGCGGCCGCTGGCCACCCACTCGCTGGTTAAGACCTTCCTTCAAGGGGTCTTACGTATTAAACCTCCAGTTAAATCCCCGCTTTGCCCGTGGGATTTAAACCTTGTTCTGTCAAGTTTACAGAAACAACCGTTTGAGCCGTATGGCTGAAATTCCTTTGGTTTTACTGACAAAAAAGTTAGTATTTTTGGTCGCCATAGTTTCCGCAAGAAGAGCATCGGAACTGGCGGCCTTATCCTGTAAGGAACCATATCTTATTTTTCATAAGGACAGGGTCGTTCTCCGCCCTCATCCTTCCTTCCTACCGAAGGTTGTATCCAGTTTTCATTTGAACCAGGATTTGGTATTACCATCCTTCTTCCCTAAACCTACTTCCAGAAAGGAAGGGTTGCTGCATACCTTGGATATCGTCAGGGCCATGAAGGCCTATCTTAAAGCTACAAAGAAGATCCGGAAAACAGATGTGCTGTTCGTATTACCGGATGGGCCCAAGAAGGGGCAGGCAGCTGCAAAGTCCACCATTTCTAGGTGGATTAAGCAATTAATCACTCAGGCCTACGGCTTGAAAGGGTTGCCTCCTCCAGTATCATTAAAGGCTCATTCTACTAGGGCCATGGGCGCCTCCTGGGCAGCACACCACCAGATCTCTATGGCTCAAGTTTGCAAGGCGGCAACCTGGTCTTCTGTCCACACGTTTACAAAGTTCTACCAGTTGGACGTAAGAAGGAATTCTGATACAGCCTTTGGGCAGGCAGTGCTGCAGGCTGCAGTTTGAGACCCTCGGAATCCGGGGGCTCCTCTTTTTTGAGTTAAATTTAAAATTATTTTTCTCAACTAAGTTGGATTTATTATGATTTGAGTATTCTCTAAATTAAATCCTTTTGTCTTGGAGATGTTCTCCCTCCCCTCATTGTGAGCATTGCTTTGGGACATCCCATATAGTAATGAATATGCCGCTCTGTGTCCCGTGATGTACGATAAAGAAAAAGGGATTTTTAATACAGCTTACCTGTAAAATCCTTTTCTTGGAGTACATCACGGGACACAGAGCTCCCACCCCTCTTTTTGGGGACCATTTTGGGAGGCATACTGCTTGCTACAAAACTGAGGTACTCCTCCTATGGGAGGGGGTTATATAGGGAGGGGCATTTCCTGTTTGAGATTGCCAGTGTCAACACCTGAAGGTACTCCATATAACCCATATAGTAATGAATATGCCGCTCTGTGTCCCGTGATGTACTCCAAGAAAAGGATTTTACAGGTAAGCTGTATTAAAAATCCCTTTTTTTGTGGTTAAACTGGATGGACTTGTGTCTTTTTTCAACCTGACTAACTATGTAACTGTGTGAGGAAAGGAAAGCTGATAACCGGCTATCCTGTGACAAGGGGACATTTACACTGATGATCAGCCCCATCAGTGCCAATCAGTGCAGCCTCATCAATGCACATCAGTGAAAAATAAAAATTACTTGTTTGCAAAAAACTTTAACAGAACTGCAAGTTTTTTTTCTAAATTGCAATAGCACTGAAAGCTGAAAATTGGCCTGGGCAGGAATGAGGAGAAAGTGCCCAGTCGGCAAGTGGTTAAGCAAGTTATTTTGCTGTGACGTCCCTTTAACAGAGGCTATATAACAATAGCTTATTATTATTTTTATTAACTTATAATATTATTATTATTCTTCAGGATTTATATAGCGCCAACAGTTTGCACATCACTTTACAACATGAGGGCAGACAGTACAGTTACAATACAATTCAATATAGGAGGGATCAGTGGGCCCTGCTCGTTGGAGCTTACAATCTTGAAGGAAGGTTAAAGTGGAACAAAAGGTAATAACTGTGGGGGATGATCAGATGGAGAAAATACAGTTTTTAGGCGAGGGTAGAATAGGCTTCTCTGAAGAGAAGGATCTTTTAGGAATCATCTAAAAACGAATAGAGTAGGAGATAATCGGACAGATTGGGGTAGGGAGTTCCATAGGATTGGAGAGGCTATGGAAAAGTCCTGGAGGCAAGCATGGGAGGAGGTGATGAGGGAGCTAGAGAGCAGGAGGTCTTGAGACAAACTAAGAGAATAATTAGCTTTGTATTTTGAGACTTGATCAGTGATGTAGCTGAGTTGTGGGTGGCTTTGAAAGTATTTGTTAGTATTTTGAATTTAATTTGTTGTGTGAGCGGGAAGCCAGTGGAGGGATTGAAAAAGAGGAGTAGCAGACACAGATATATCAAATGTTATTTCCGGGACAGTAATAAAGGTTCAGATATCTGGGAGATGGACACTGTGATATTGGGGCCTTCCCTATGGAGAATACAGTATATGAGAAAAATACTATAATCCACTCTACTCATTCATTTTACACAGGCAGCAGAATCCGTGGAATGCAACTTCAGTTCTTTGTTCTGTTTTTTTTAGCACTTAGGCTCCAGATGTCCAGATGTCAAATTGGCATAGGAACAGTCTGAATTCTATAGGGGTGCATCTCCTGCTCTGTTCTACAACTGTTACCACTCCTAGTGCTGGCTCTATACATAATTAATGATCAATCAATCATAGATTTGACCATTTAAAATGATCTTCCACTTGAAAACATATTTAGTCAAATACATAATTTGTTTTTGATTTAGTGCAGTTAGTTTCCTAAAACTGAACACACAGCTAACTGCTAAATACAGAGTTGAAATCCATATATGGAAGCTGTTTTACCTGTCAAAGGATTTGTAATTTCATCAATCTAGTCCTAAAATTTACGGATCCCAAATAGATGGCACAGCCAAACACATTCTGCCCACTAGATGGAGCTGAAGATATGTATTTATTTCAGCTACATCTAGTGGCCAGAGGTATTTTCCTGATCTAGCCTATGATGAACATTCAACCTGGAGAGAAAATAGCCTAAAAACATTTAAAAAATGCACATGCAGTTTCACAGGATGCATTTTTTTTTTTTTATAAATACACCCCAAAGTGTAACTGCAGACCTGGGAAATGGAAACAATAGCATTTAAAGATAAAACAATTCTTCCTGTACATTGGCACAAAAAAATGGTACAGGCAATGTTCGTGTTCTGCTCAAATTGGAAATTGGAGCATGCTTTGCTGGGGTCTTTGCCTTCCTCTGGATCAACTGTGGGACTTTGGGTGAAGGATTGTGTATATGGAATTGTATGATTTATTTATGTTTTGGTTGAACTATGTGGACTTATGTATTTTTTCAACCCGACTAACTATGTATGTAATCATACTCCTATATTACGGATGCTGTCAAGTCTGTTCTATGTTATCAGCCATTTTTAGGCAAAAGAAGTCCAATCAATAACTCTTGGCAGCAGTGGCGGCTGGTGTCTTTCTTTTGAAGGGAGGGAACAACTGCCACCCCCCATTGGTCAGTCGGTTGGTCATGCCCCCTGCCCCAGCGCTTATTCCATTGGTTGCTGTCGGACATGCTCCTACGGGCAGCGGCCGGGTTGCTGGCCCCTATGGGCAGCGTGCAATGGCTCCTGTGTTCTCTCTGCATTATGGTGGCTTTGCTGTGCGGCTCCTCCCTCCTCCTCCTCCTCCTAGGTGTCCAATAGGATTGCCTGTCCTTTCAGCCAATCGAGTGACCAGTGTCAAAACCCGCTTCCTGATTGGCCAGGAGGAGGATCAGTGTTACAACAGCCAAATATTGATTTGCTGTTTTAACACACCTGTGTGGGCTTGGAGCGCACTCTCTGTGACCCTAGCCCACCCTTTATCGAAGCCTATTGGAGCCTCTGGCTCTAATTGTTGCTTCAAAAGAACAGCCCCTCTGCATTGGAATCCATGTGTCGGTGTTCTTAAAGGGGCCAAACGCTTGGATAGGGGAGGTGGCAAAGGACAGGCACCTGTGCACCCTTAATGGACGTGCCGCCCCTGCTTTGGCAGTATTCCCCTAAGGAGTAACTGAAGTCGGCTGTGTGCAGTACTGTATCCCCCTCTCCTTCAACAAACACCTGCAGATACCGCCAGTATTTATAAGAGCAGTGATCAAGGCGGTGTGCCGAAACGTGTCTGCCTTTGTACTTTTTAACATGTGACAATAAAGTGTCTACATTCGAATATGGACATGGAGTTGCCAGCTCTTCTCTTCTCTTTTCCAGTATTTATAAGCGCCTGACATTACTTCACATTGTCTCTGGCACCTTTATATAAACCAGCTGTTTTGTCCCTTTTTGTTTCGTTTGTCTGATGGCTCTAAAGGCCATTTATAAGGTGGCCACACAAGCCATTTTAGGCTGTTTTATGCCTGATATGATAATAAGGGCCATTTGTTTGCTATTTTAAAATTGCCACAATGGTAGATACCAAATAGTTTAAAGGAGAAGTACAGCCAAAGCTTGTTTTGCTGCACTTACCCTGTGGATCACAGGAGTGCAGATTGTTTTGCACTCCTGTAAACCATTTTCAGCAGACAGTGGGCTGAAACCTGCTGTCGGCTGATGTCACAGAGCCGGTCCAGACTCAGGAAGGATCGCGACCATATGGTCAGGATCCGCCCACATGCCTGTACTGGCACCTGGCTCAGCCTCTCAATGAGCCACTGAGAACCTGAGCTGGCCACTCTTGCCTCCTCCACAGCCCAGTGCTCCAGTGAGCGAGGGGGGCCAAGCAGAGAGTGGTGAGCGATCAGGGGTGAGCAATCGCTCAGTTCTCAAAGTTAGAGCCAGTGGGGGTCAGAAGCAGCATTGGACTAATGCTACATCCACCTAGGTAAGTAAGATTTAACAACAAAATAAAAAATTCCCATACATCTCCTTGCTTTTAGTTTTTGCACTATTTTTTTAATCCATTATCACAGGGGATATTCAATATTAGTAATGCATGTAACACGAAAAATTTAACAGTCATTGGGACATGGACTCTAGATTAAAATAAGATTCACGGGGGGTGGAAGCTTTTGGTCAATTCTTCTGAAAACTTGGAACCATATCCGCACTTATACAGTATCTACTAAAGAGTGTATTTTTCGGGGCCCACTCACACTAAAGCAATCTGTTTTGGTGTATTAACACATCGTAACGTGTGTTGTGTTATGGAAGCCCATTTTTTATTTTTTTATTGTGTTTTACACATTGCATAAGACAACAAACCACACAACAAAATTACCGGTACACAGTACAGAGACCATAACACAGAAAATCACATTAAACTTGTGACATTCTCCAACCCCAGCCCCTCCCCCCCCTTGCCTAGATGGGTGTACAAAAGTCGTGGGCCTCCAGCCGAGGCAGTCCACCATGTCACAGAGCTACTATCCGATGACTCTCCGCATAATCATATAGCATAACTCTCTTGAAAACGGTTTCTTCCTGCCCTCCCCCCCTCCCAGATAAAGAAAGAACTAGCGGAGAGGAAGAGGTCCCCCATCCCCAAACATTCAGTAGAAACGTCTCAATATCTCCTTAGTCCTCCAACATTACTATAATATTAACCATCCAATGCCAGAATACCAAACCGGAGTCATCCTATCACACCTTGCTGTATCAATCAGAGGCCGTGTCCATGGAGGCCATCCAACCCCCCCAGACCTTATCAAACTTAGTCAGAGCCCCCCTATTTAAATAAGTGGCCTTGTAGAAGTGTATAGCCTTGTTGACCAATGCCTTCCACGTCTCTACAGTCGGGGTCACAGAACTCTTCCATGAGAGGATGATAAGTTTATTGGCGTAAAACAGCAACAGGGTAAGTAAAGTCTGTATAGCCCTGGCGGTGGCTAGCGGCTCCACCAAATGTATTAGACAAACTTCCACAGACATGAGGATAGAGATAGAAGTGACCGACTGGATACAGCTAGCTACAGCTTGCCAGTAGTGTTTGATCTGAGGGCACTCCCAGAAGATATGCATAACATTGGCTCAAGGTGAGGCACATCTCCAGCACAAAGAATGTCGATTTCCAAACATCTTTGCCAATCTCGCCGGGGTGAGATAGACCCTATGAAGATATTTCAAATGGATCAATCTATCTCTTTTTTTTTTTATCCAGAAAAAAGTTTATTGAAGCAAAAGTAGAAACTTACATACATCGAGGTTACTCTCAGGTAGAAAAATAAACAACATTCCATTACAAATTCTGGCAAAGACAAACCATACCACTGCACCAACCACATACATGTCAATAGCCAATCCCGGCCCCGCCCAGTCTCCACCTCCCATTATAGATGGCCCCCATATCCCGCGGACCAAGCCCAGTAACATTCCAAAAATCAAGTTTGGATCAATCTATATCTACTTGATACTAGATATTGGAACGCCGTCCCCCACATATCATCCCAATCATCTCTGTCCAACCCGGGGGCCACTGCCTCCCAGGCCCTCCTGCAAGGTTCCAACAGAAGAGTAGTTTCCTGGAACAAGTCACGGTACAGTCTGGAAACTGGTTTGGACAACGATTCACTGCGCGTCAATAACTCCAAGTCACTGGGCTCAAGATCAAGGGGCTCCCCACCAAACTGCATTGAAGCATTGAATATACCTGAAGAAGTGAGTGTTGGGCAAATTATACTTTAGTTTTAATTTATCGAAGGACAATAACGCACCATTCGATACAATATGGAGTACAAGCTTAATTCCATATTTAGTCCACACAACTGGGTTCGGGTAGCCAAAAAAGTGTGGTAAATTGGGGTTCCTCCACATCGGGATATTGGGTGACAGTCTTGTGGAGCCAGGTGACCGTAATCCCTGAGCCACAGCCCAAGCCCTCATTACTGAGCGCATAGAGGATGTCAGCGGGTAGGGAGCCCTTGGACCCCGATAAACTAGGTGAGACAATGCCTCATAAGAGCCCACACAAGTGGCCTCCAGTGAGACAAAGGCATCATCCGGAGGAGCAGTCAACCAGCGGTGGGCCACTGTCAACTGTCCAGAAAGCCCATTCATTATTATAAGTGGACTGCCAATGCAACCTGCGTGACACTTTTTTCAAATAATGCACAGTTAATGCTTTGTGGTGCGCTGGGTATGTTGTGCGCCTGCAATGTTTCTGGGTGCTTATCACAATGAATGGCCTTGTGAATTAATTTCAAAATCTGTGTATGGCCAACTGTTGATACATGCATTGGAAAAAGTATTTTGGAGCATGGGCTTCAGGGAATTCTGGAACATTCTGTAATTTCTATTATAGCCATTGCTAATAAATAATATAATATAAAATAGTTTATGCACTATTATTTTCTTTTAATTTTATTTTTTAGTAGCATTGATTTTTTTCCCCCATTAATGAGCTGTAGTTTGCTTTCCATCTACAGTGTTTGGTAGTTTCCTAGCTCTGTGATCCCTTTCTCAGATCTATGTGCACCATCCCCAAAGCTGCTTGATTTATATCTGCTGACAATCAGTAGTATCCACTGGCTGCTTATTATACAGTAGGCCAGGATTCGCTATGATGGCTGATTACACCTGATTAGTTTTCTGTAGCTGAGCCCAATTGCTTTGGCCCTTACTGTACATGCAATATGGAAGGAAGGAATTGTTTGAAATCGACTGACATAATAATATTACATGTAACTACAGTCTCCTCAGTGCAGTTTGTTGGGGATTTATGCCTTTAATTTTATAAGTCTTAGATTAGTCTACGGCTTACTGGTGCAGCCAATCTACTCATTATGGATATTGTCTTTTTATATTGAACGGGTCATCTACAAACCCATTAACTTATTTATCTCTTCATTTATTTTGTGATGCTCTAAACATTATATTTTGATAAATGATGTTCTAGCTCCATCCACCTTATAGGAAACCGCTGATCAAGCTGTATACCAGATGGAAGCTAAAATTATCTGTGTCCTGCATAATGATTTGGAAGCAGAGAAGCACAATTCAGACTAGTGAGACCTGATGGTTGACTTACATCTTTGGGAATGTCCAGAGCATGATCTGAAGCAGATTTGTGGGTATGGTAAGGACATGTTCACACTTTTGGGTGAAGCTCCATTTTGACAACCAGCAGCTCTGAGCTGAACTGTCACATTTAGTGGTAAGAATACCACTTCGAAATGTTTCAGTTCCCACTGCAGCCTGTCCGCGGTAAAATAACGTGCTAAAACACATGTTAAAAACTACAAAAAATAAAAGAAAATCATTTTGTGAATTGCACATTCATGAATAAATATCACATGCGTTATTTTAACTCTAAATCATTTGGTATTTAACCCTTAGTGAATGAGCCCAATGTTACAATGGTAACTCAAGAAAATAAAAACTACTGTGATAATTCTAGTGACTGACTGCGTTGTATATGTAGTTTTTATTGCCTATAGTTACACTTTAAAAATCAGTATTTGCCAAATAAAAGCCTTTTTTTAAAGCACACCAGCAGGCAGCGTCAACTTCTGTTCTCAGCTACACAGTTTTCCATTCTGTTCCTATATCCTGGAGAGTTATTATGGCTTCTTACAGTTCAATTATCTGTTTAAATGGTTTAAAAATAACCTATGATACTGAGAACTCAGAGAAGCTCAGCAGTTAAGTACTGTGGTCCTATTAGTACTGTGCTGCTCTTGTTTACCAGTTTAAATGAGGACCAAGAAGGTCCTTCTTTTTGATGTAATTCATTGGCGAGTGTGTCTATTTTTCAATTAATAGAATCTCCCAATACTTCAGGAGTGCGTTCAGTGTTAAGGCCAAGAGTGTATTATCCAAGCTTTAACCAAGTGGTATTTTGGTTGTTTGAAGGCCATGCCTCCCTCCCACCTACCTATTTTATTATTTACAAGAATGGCCTGATTGTATACATTACCAATGTCTAATCTTTTTCCATATGATTTATTTTATTGGCATATATTAAATGGTTTATTTTATTGTGATTATACTTGTCATATTTTTAAGGAAGCGGATACCTTCAGACTCTGTTCACACTCTATGGAGGGAATTCAAGAAGACAATAAAACATTTTTTGGGCCTCCAAATCAAAATTGTTGGCACCTGCACCAGATTAATGTACTGTACCTGTTTCTGTTGGAGGTCACCACTGAGTTCTGTGTATGCCCTTTAGACATGCGCATGGAGTTTAATAGTTAGGTTGGCGAAGCCAAAGGGTCAACTCAGAGACAAATTCCCCATCAGGGCCAATTTCCTTTTGACAGCACACGGCAGTGGATGGTTCCATAGCCGCTATGCAATTCAATTGTCAATTTTGAATCTGCTGTTCGTTGTCAGATAAAAGCAGTACCCCATCTGGACCAGATGGGGTACTAGTCTTTCAGTTCCAAGACCCACCCAATAGGCGCTGTGTCTGTGGGGACTTGTTCCTCATCAGGTCCGCCTCCGCACCTGTTACCAAAACAGGTTCAAATGCTTTCCTCAGTTAGGTGCTGTTAGCTTTAAAGGGGAACTACTGCCAAAAAAGTGAAGTAAATGCTCTATTGAATTTCCCAGTATGTTCTTTTATAGCACATACTGTAGAATGTACACCAGATTATCTTGTATGTATACAGCACTGACAGATTATGTAGCACTTTGCAGAGTACATACAGTGTAAAATCATTGGCATTGGCCCCAGAGAAGCTTACATTTTAATGACATACCACAGGGCTATTTTGGGTGGAAACCAGTTAACCTAGACACCTTGGTTAAAGAGGTTGTAAACCTCAGAAAAAAAAACCTGCAAGGCAAAGGCATAATGAGCTAGTATACATTTCACACTAGCTCATTATGAAATACTTACCTTAGAACGATGCCCTGCAATGCCGCCCGTATTCCGCTCCCGCGACCCACATCTTTCCCGGACTTACTTACGGGTTTGCGGGCTCTGTCGCCGTGATTGGCTGGAGCTGCGATGACGTCACTCTTGCGGGTGCCGATAGTCTAGGCATGCGTCCTGAAGAAACGCCCCAGCGGCCCATTCCTTCATTGCGCATTCACAATGCCGTTGGCGGCAGCGTATATAGTAAATGTCTTCTAAACGGTGCAAGTTTACGAGATATTTACATTACCTACAAGTAAGCCTTATTATAGGCTTACCTGTAGGTACAATTAAAGAGGAAAACTTTACTTCCTTTTTAAAGTGTACTTGACATTTTGCATTGCTTCATTTATGATTACTAAAGTATATTGAGTTTTTCCAGACAGGCTGCACACAGTCTACGTATATGGAAGGGGACAGTAGCAACTGAAAAAGTGTTCTGTAATGTGCTGGGGATGCTGGAATGTATTCGAATTTTTGGGGAAAATAGCCATTTAAAGAAAAACTCTAGGCAAATACTTAAAAACAGTAAAACACATATAAAGAAATTGTTTTACTAACACAGATGCCGTCGTATCTTGTTTGGTGGATACCAAAACAAAGATACGACACGCAGAATTTGAAATTACGCAGCGTATTAACAGATATGCCGGCTTAATTTCTTTGAGGATCTACCCCATTATATTTATTGTGACATAAACAGTAGCTTACCAAGCAAAGTTAAAAAGCAGTAGCACTTCAGAAGAGTATAGGTTACATGGTCAGCCAAGATAATGTAGAATTTTGAGATGAAAAAGACACTTGGGAGCTTATTAAGAAATAAAATCATAAAGGGCTCCATAAAAAAGTATAGCAATGTAAAAGAAAGCCTGGAAATGCTGTATGTTCAAAAGGTTGAGTTTTTTCTCCCCCATAGGATGGACATTTGGGAACAACTATTCCAAAGTTTAGTAGTAAGGGGGTTATTTTAACAAATCTTTCGAAAAGCTTTGAAGAAAAGAAAAAGTATTGAAAGTTATTCTTTGTTCTAAAATTTCAAGTACAACAAAAAGAGCTTAGAGATGAGGGTTGTGAACGCTTCCCCTTAATTGGAGATACAGCCAGCACTCCTATTAAGATTTAACACTCCTAGACTGGAGCACAATGGTGATTGAAAGTATTACTGAAGTCAAAACTTTCTTTGTAGTTTTAGAGAGAGCAAAGGGGGATTCGAACAACTGTCAAGTTTTCAGTACTGTCCATGTCCCCACGTTAGGGAGATTAACCCTTTCTATTTGTCCTGGTGACCACAGAAAGTAGAAGTAAATGAAAATATCAGATTTTAAGCAGCCGTCGGAATGGGAATAAAGGGAAAATCTTCCACTGTGGACACCAATTCTGGTGACTGTGGTGACTACCATGGAATTCCCTCACTAGCTGTTATGCCTATGGGACAGGAAGTCAAATAATTTCTCCCAAAAGGGACACAAAAAGCAGAAAAAAAACCTATGTAGGGATTGTGCCCTTCCCTCCTTTACTCCAAAATGAAGGAATAAAGTTTTGCCTTCAGTTCTACTATAAGGATACGTTCACACTGAACGCGGGTTTGAGATCGTGCGAGTTCGGCGGAGATTTGAAAGACAACTGTGCGGGTTCGTGCACAGATGTCTATTGAAATCGCCCCTGAAGTTGCCAAAAGTAGTGCAGGAACTTCTTTTGGAAATCGGTGCTGCGCCGCAAAGTCGGCGTTGCACCGATTGGGACAGAGCCATTGCATGTCAAATTGCATGCCAAATAGTGTGCCGATGTGCACGTGGGCTAAGGGCTCATTCTAAAGGTGTGGCTCTGCAATGGATTGCTTTTCAGAGAACCGTTGCCTGGTGGCAGGGAGGCAGTATGTTGCCTTCTTCACTGCCTGTGTTAACCCTAAAAAGGCCGAACCACCGCACCGCAACCACATGCCTTGCTTGTGCCGTGGTTGCCACAGTGCATTAGTACCTTTAATAGTCTGCCGGCTATACTGCCTGAATATGACAGGGTTTAATCTTTACTACGAAGAAAAGCATTGAAGCCTTTGCACAGCCCCTAGAATGTGCATGGCCTTAGATGGATGGTCAGAGGGTGGGAAAACTGCATCTCAGCTGCCTACTTTGCATGCTTTGGCTGCATGTGTGATTGAGCCCATACATCTTTAAGAATGTCGCTCAGTGCTTCTCCAGTTTTTTCAATTGCTTTCCAAATTGGTGATAGCAATGATGTTTTTGGAAACACAAGCATTTACAAGTTCCCATTTTTCCTCAGAAGAAAGGGACTGATTCCCCAGTCCAAGCGCCTGTTCACACTATAATGCCATGTAGTGAACCCAGTTTCCCGCACTGCATTCCAATCGCACTGGCCTTGCGATCTGCAGAGGGTGTCAAAGATAGCGACACCCCAAACACAGTTTGCTTGCACCGGATTGCAATTAGTTTCCAAAAGTAGTTCATGTACTACTTTTGTTGCGGCGCTGTGATTTCAGTCCATTCAAAATGAATGGGGCTTAAATCGCATTGCACAGAATTGCATGTGGATCCCACAGGAACTGCACAGTGTCTGTGTGATTCACATTCAGTTCCTAGTGAGAATGGGCCCTAAATCTCTCCCAAGAAAGGGGAAATCTTCATCTGTCAATCTGAGTCTGTTGATATTAAGCAGTATTATTATTATTATTATTATTATACAGGATTTATATAGCGCCAACAGTTTGCGCAGCGCTTTACATCAGTATATGACAGAAGCACTCAAGCGGAGTGTGGGACGTTCCCTTACAGCCACTATGCACAGTCGTACCCTCCCGTTTTAGTAAATCAACCCCTTTGTGTTGAACAAATTTGCCATCTCTGCAAACTTGTGGGTATTCCTGAAAAGTTCCATCACCTACTGACAAATTATCAAGTTAACTTTCGCTTTTCAAATACTCAAGGTTTGAAATTTTACCACCAAGAGACAGAAGCCCTGGAGATTGCATATTATGTGTTATACTTTAATTTTGATGACTGGTAAATTTTAGGAGAACCACTAGCCGTGAAGAAAACAGACAGTTCTAGGTTATCTCCTTTGTTCCTCTGCCTGGCAATGATGAAATGATAAACAAAAACGTGAATAATGGCTATGTCATGCTGTGATTGATTTCAGTGTCTTATATTTTTAATTGTTTAAGAGCTTAAATAAATCAAGTCATATCTTGGTATTCGTTTTATTCTAGATTTAGTGCTTACTTTGCATTTGTTCAATTTAGTGTACAGATGTAAGCAAAACTATGTGAACCCCTTTTGCATGAATGACATGGCTAGTTTTAAAGTGTCACTAAGCCCACATCATAAAAAACTATCATGCTGTTTATACTCACTCAGTCACAATGAGATTTGTTGTGTGTATCTCCCCCTTTTCTGATCTTGTCCTCAATGCAGTTGGGGATGTTGCAGAGCCATATTGGCAGCTCTACACATGCTCAGTTTTC
Source organism: Rana temporaria (assembly GCF_905171775.1). Classification (NCBI taxonomy): domain Eukaryota; kingdom Metazoa; phylum Chordata; class Amphibia; order Anura; family Ranidae; genus Rana; species Rana temporaria. The sequence goes on from NC_053489.1 coordinate 144,713,375, forward strand.
AGTGAGTTTCTATGCCTAGCATTTCCTCCCTATCACATCTGAGCAGCCCATGTGAATTTAGAGTAACATGTGGGCTTATACAAAGTGATAAATGACAGCCTACCCCTCCTTCCTCCTCCATGCCCACTAACCAATTAAACACAATGGGGACAGGATGTTACATCTTAATTGATGGAGGCTTCACCTCCCTCCTATTCTAAGATACAGGTTGGAAGGGAGTGCCACAGCCTGTGACTGGCAGAAATCTGGCCACACCATATTATTGCCAAAAAATAATAAAGATTGATTTCAAATATATATTTGTATAACAATTTAAAACCGTTTATTGGTTTAAAAAAATGTTTTATCTTTGAATTCCAAAGGCGTTTTTTTAATTTATATTTTGAACATGTGACCAGCAGTAGAGTACTAGAAGCTCCTCCTGCTTATGTTTTCCCGCAGATGAGCTGGGAAAGAGCTGGGTCATGTGGCAGCTGTATATTGATTAGGAAAAATGTACTTTGATTTTTCTTTAATTAAATAATTACCGAGCCATCATCAACTTACAGAAAGAGAAGGAACAATATGAATTAAATAGTGTATATTTAGTATAAGTTTAGGTCAAAGTGGTGCCCTGGGATGGGGGCTTTAATATTATAGTTGCAGCCTAGTATTTTATTATAAGTACAACGTATATGCTCTGAATTAGTGTTGTACTTCAGCACCATAGCAGTGCAGTGTTACCGGTAGCTGTCTATTACCCTATTACACTGATAGCAGTGATGGTATACTAGGGGCCAGAACTATCCCATATTAAATCAGACTTGAGCATGGAATGATGCTGAGATAAGTATGATTTAATCATATATGTTATAAACCTGCAAAATAGCTTCTGGAGCTGTTTTTAGATATTATTTTACTGTCTTGCAGACTTTTAGAGGTCCAGACTGTGGCTAGTGTAAGTAGAAAATGCCCTGGTGTCAATGGGACTAAACAATGCCCCGTCATTGGTATTAGGGGGAGGAAAAGTGCCTCATCATTGGTGTCAGTGGGAGGAATAGTGCCCCATCATTGGTGTCAGTGGAAGGAATAGTGCCCCATCGTTGGTGTCAGTCGGGGGAATAGTGCCCCATCGCTGGTTTCAGTGGGAGGAATAGTGCCCCATCATGGTGTCAGTGGAAGGAATAGTGCCTTGTATCAGTGGGAGGAATAGTGCCCAAGGGCCAGGTAAAAGCAAAGAGCTGCCCCCGCCCCGCAATTGGTAATTATTTTTTTTTGCTTGCCAGATCCACAGCTCTCCTAGCAGATGGTGCTCCTTTATGCTCTTGCAGTGGACTGTTCATTGGTGTGCCCAAGTCCATTGTAAGGCTATGTGCTCTGCATTGGTCTTGATGATGTCAGAGGCAACCGAATGCCAAAGCATAGGGTAGATTAGTCTGCGGGAAGCGGTCTTACAACACGGAGGAGTCTCCGCGAGTGTAGGATCAGGTAAGTAAAACTGCTTTTTCCAGTCCCCTAGATGTAAATGAGCGTTTAACCCTTGCAGTGCGGGGGCAGCCCCACTTCACATCAGGATTTCTACTTACCCCCAGAGTTCAGCTTTATAAGACTTTCTATTGCAACGGTTAACATTTCCGATACTTCTTTATCACATTTTCTTGTGCTGTGTAGCAATTAAAATTTCTAACAAAGTAATTAAAGCCATGGCTTTGCGCAATTAAATAGAGCCCTTCATTGGGAACTATGGATGTGTAAGAGAACACAAATAGTAGTAAATGTATTATAAGATTTATGCTGTTGAACAGCTTCAGCAGAAAATAATAGTACAGAGCTGATTTACGTGCTATCACATTGATTAAGTAAAGTATCTCTTTCTTACAAAGACTAGAACAGGGCAATAAATAGATGTCTGATGTCAGTAATTCTGAGATCAAGATGCTGTATTTTTCCCTTAGATGCTAGAGTACAAAGATAGAAAAAAAGCACTATATTAGCAATGGAAAGATGTCCTTTGAGAGCAGAGCTTCACATCGTGCGGGAGCCTCCTCTAAATCCCAGGCAGAATTGGAATTAGTTCAGCTTCATATGTTAGACTTGTTGTGTGGCTTAAGGTAGAATCATATTATCTCAGTTGGAAAGGATCTCCTAAGGGAAGCAGGCCCTAGAATTAATTGGCTTCTGTTAATTTCACTGTGAAAAAGGGTAACGTATATTTTTTTTACCTTGAAGGTAGACTTGTTTTTCTGTAAATGCATAGCTAATTGCACATACATACGTATTTTCTTTTTTATAAGGTTGAAACCAAGTGCAGGTAAAGTTGTCTTAATTCTTTAATTAATTTGAAGTAATTATAACTATATGAACATATTTTTAACAACTTTTATGATCGATGATCTTTGGATAAACTAGTTAAGAGCTCAGCTGCCCTGGGTTTGGTTCGAGCAGGGCTCGGCGGGGTAAAAAAAGAAGTAAAATTAGAAAAATATATACATAAAACTATTTTTCAGAAATAAAAGAATGATAATTGGCATGTGCGTATGTATTAACCCCCTTTGTTATGAAGCCCATAAAAATCTCTGGTGCAACCAATTACCTTCAGAAGTCACATAATTTGTGAAATGATGTCCACCTGTGTGCAATCAAAGTGTCAGGCCACGTACACACGGCCGAGAAACTCGACGGGCAAAACACATCGTTTTGCTCGTCGAGTTCCTTGTGAAGCCGCCGAGGATCTCGGCGAGCCAAATTATCCCATTGCCGCCGAGGAAATAGAGAACATGTTCTCTTTTTGGCCGACAAGATCCTCGTCGGTTTCCTCGGCGAAAAGTGTACACACGACCGGTTTCCTCGGCCCAAAAAAAAACCCAGCAAGCTTCTTGCTGGTTTTGGCCGAGAAACTCGGTCGTGTGTACGGGGCCTCACGTGATCTGTCATTACACACCTTTTTGAAAGACCCCAGAGGCTGCAACACCTAAGCAAGAGGCACCACTAACCAAACACTGCCATGAAGACCAAGGAACTTTCCAAACAAGTAAGGGACAATGTTATTGAGCAATACAACAGAACAAAAAATCTTCTGCGCTCCGGTGTCTCACTAGACATGGGTGGTATAGGCTAGTCTTTAGTTTAAGGAGAAATCTAGAGTCTTGCAGCCCTTCTCAGAACAATGGGTGCTCGTTTAGCTAAAAAGAAAAGGAGGGCGCACCGACCTAGTGCATTACCAAATTTAAGAGTTTTATTAAAAGTAGAATAAAAGCAATGTGCCTCTAGTGAATCTCCTGAGGTGTCTCTACCTACCTATTTAATCCAATCAATAATTTGTCAATTTACTGAAGCATGATTTTTTTGCTCCATGAATCTGGCGCACAGTGGGTTGGTGCAATTTGTCCTTGGAAGCAGTACTGCTGCTGCTCTATCTTTGTACGCATTTATATATCTATGCATATGATTTCATTTGTATTTTTATGTATATTTATATTATAGATTAATCTATACATATAGGAACCCCTTTTTTATATCAATTGCCCATATGTGACTGTTATGTATTTGTGTGACTAATGGATATGTAATTGCAATGTTTACTAATTCTTTTTTTATGGCAATTATTTTTAGACTTTTTAGAATAACTATATATATACATACATATATATATATATATATATATATATATATATATATATATATATATATATATATATTAGGGGGGTTACACCCACTGTGCATTCCCTGTGGCCCTGTATGTGTACCCATGTGTTGAGGGGCACCCAGGCAGTGACCTAATTTGTAGTCTTTTCCCCACTTCCACCTATACTGACCACTAGAGGGAGCGACGCCTTTAATACAGGTGTGCGCATGCACGAGCAACGTAATCAGGTGAATAGCAGTGGGTGGAACGCAAACACACCTGCACTTCCGGACTGCGATCTTCCTATGTTTGGCTCCATTGGGGTACACGTGCAGGAGCGAAAGTGACGTTGTGGTTAGCCGGAAGTGCGGGTTGGAACACAGCAGATACCCGACCTTCCCGATTATGGGATGGCGTGCGTTCCAATGTGCGCATCTGGTGAGCCATGGACACCGAATCGATTGAGATCAGACAACAACTGTTGCCCGACCACCACCCGCAGCCCCCCGAGGGGGGAGAGATATGAGGGAAAGGTCCTATAGCTCTCGATCTGGCCTGCAGTTACCTCTGCTTCCCCCCTCCCCTTTTTATGTCAAGCATGTAGCCTGGCTGGCCAACTAAGGGGGAAGACAAGCGTATGGCACACCCATCCTTGTTTTAAATCGATCACCAATCATAATGCCGTGCATCAGCTGACACACCAGACATGACCTGACGCACATAACTAATCCCGGCGGTACATGTAGTCGAATGACAACTCCCTTATATAGTCAAATCGGCTTTATAATGGGAAAGGGTGGGGATAGTGGTGGTATCATTGACCAAATATGGCCAGTGACATTATTTGGGCAGTGATGTCACTGCTATCCTCACCCTGTTTTCTTATAATTTTCAGGGATGTCTTGTGATGTCAATGGTTCCTAGGGACGCTGCGGGTGCGTGCTTCCTTAGGAACCAGTGATAGCGGGAAGATGCCATATAGGAATACATCTTCTAGATAAGCTTTTTGGCTTCCCCCAAACAGGGGGTCGAATAGCTTAAAGTTCAGTCTGTACCTAGGCTTGGCTCATGCATTCGATACAACCATAGGCCTTTTTGTCACTAGTAAGTACTCTATGCCTTGTTAGGATCTCTTTCAGATTCGAAGGTTTAGGACAGAAATTTCCATTTGCAAAATTGCTGGAGCTTTGCTTTTCTCTTCTTGTTTACAGACAAGTTATAGGTTTTAGGGATTGAACTGGATACGAACCTAAATAAACAGATCTCCAACTGCTCTATACACAGCACAAGGTCATAAGTTATATTGATTTGTGCAAATTTTCATTTTTGTAGGAAATTATGAAAACTTTTTATTTTTTTTATTTGTACTTTATTGGATTGATTTTCACTTACTTCCTGTTGTGTAGACACATCCAGAAGTTGGAAGAAAATCTTTAAAAAGTAAGGAAAATGTTCTTTTAAAGTGTTTCGTATTCCTGATATGTATCTACTGTACCATGTACTTGTATGAAAAAGTATCCTGTTCTGTTCGTATTGCTTCATTTGTGTGAAATCCCTGATGTTCCTGCTAGTCCCTCTGCTTTCTTATTAAAAACTGACCACACTAAGCAGGAGAACACAATATGGTCAGTTCTCAAGCTATGCTGGGAACTCAGTGTATTCTCCAATGATCAGACGTGTCCTGACACCCCCCCCCCCCCTTTACGCACACCCTTCCACTGGGAAGCTCAGTGTGCTTCTGATTCTCCTCCCCAAGCTCTCATGCAGCTGAGAATGTGAAAATAAGGTAAAGTGAATGGGTTGTTTTACAAGGTGATCATTTACAATCACTTTAAGCTGGGCATACATGGGTCAGTTTTTTCAAAAAGCTAGCAGGCTGGTCAAAAAAACTGATAGGCTTTCCTCATCCACACAAGTGAGGTGGATATCTTAAATATCCTCCTTGTTGTGTTGTTGTATTCTGACAGCAGGGACTCCTCCATCATCAGAAAACATTGATCAGCACTGAAGCCAAATAACTGCAGCAATGATCGAACCGAAATTGGCCAGCAAGCCCATTTATGAGAAGTCAATCTTTAGAATGAATTCTCCCAAAGGGGAAGGGACATAAATTAATTGAAAATTCGGCCGGTCCCTGCTGTACCAACTAAATGTTAATCCATCTAAGGCGACAGTAGTCACTAGGACAAATATAGAGGGTGTGTCTTACTGTTTTTGACAGGTACCCTTTCCCACTTCTGTGAGACAACTCCGCCCCTCTGAAGTTCGGCCCCCCTCCTCCTTCCCCCACTGCCAGGCTGATTAGAAAGCGCAGTGTGCTTTGCGTATGCACAGTAGGGAACTGGCTGTGAAGCCGAAAGGCTTCACTGCCGGTTTCCCTTATGACAAAATGGTGATCCGAAAATTGGCTGGGGTGCCGATATTGCAAGCTCCCTGGACAGGTAAGTGTCTATGTATTAAAAGTCAGCAGCTACAGTATTTGTAGCTGCTGACTTTAATTTTATTTTTTCCCCAGGCGGGACAGAAAAAAGGTGACGGGGAAGGAACTCCATCTAACTCCTGTGGACTCCTGGACTCCTGGACTCCTGTGTGCTGTGTGAAGGGGGGTGTGTCCCTTCCCTCCAATCGGCTCTCAAAGCTCCCCTTATAGCTTTGTGCACTGGTCCAAATCATTTGGTGGAAGGGGGATTCTGGTGTGGGGTTGGCTTGGCCCCTTGGTTCCAGTGAAGGAAACACTTAAGGCATCAGCATACAAAGACATTTTGGACAATTATATGCTCCTAACTTTGTGGGAACAGTTTGGGGATGTCCACTCCCTATTCCAACATGACTGTGAACCAGTGCACAAAGAAAGGTCAATAAAGATATGGATGAGAACGTTTGGGGTGAAGGAACTTGACTGGCATTCACAGAATCCTGACCTCAACCAGATAAAACACCTTTGGGATTAATTCGAGTAAAGATTGCGAGCCAGGCCTTCTCGTACAACATCAGTGCCTGACCTCACAAATGTGCTTCTTGAAGAATGGTCAAACATTCCCATAGACACACTCCTAAACCTTGTGGACAGCCTTCCCAGAAGAGTTGAAGCTGTTATAACTGCAAAGGGTGGACCAACTCAAAATTTAACCCTATGGACTAAGACTGGGCATTGAGCTTCACAGGTCGCCACTTCCTCTTCCACTCCTCCATGATGACATCACAGAGCTGGTGGATGTTAGAGACCTTGCGCCCCTCCACCTTCCATTTGAGGATACCCCACAGATGCTCAATATGGTTTAGGTCTGGAGACATGCTTGGCCAGGCCATCACCCTCAGCTTCTTTAGCAAGGCAGTGGTCGTCTTGGAGGTGTGTTTGGGGTCATTATCATGTTGGAACATGGCCCAGTGTCGGTAGCACTCATGCAGCCCCAGACCATGACACTCCCACCACCATTCTTGACTGTAGGCAAGACACAGTTGTCTTTGTACTCCTTACCTGGTTGGCGCCACACACGCTTGACACCATCTGAACCAAATAAGTTTATCTTAGTCCCATTAGACCATAGATCATGGTTCCAGTAATCCATGTCCTTAGTCGGCTTGTCTTCAGCAAACTGTTTGCAGGCTTTCTTGTGCATCACCTTAAGAAGAGGCTTCCTTCTGGGACGACCGCCATGCAGACCAAATTGATGCAGTGTGCAGCATATGGTCTGAGCGCTGACAGGCTGACCCCCCGCCCCTTCAACCTCTGCAGCAATGCTGGCTGCACTCATACGTCTACTTTCCTAAAGACAACCTCTGGATATGACGCTGAGCATGTGCACTCAACTTCTTTGGTCGACCATGGTGAGGCCTGTTCTGAGTGGAACTTGTGCTGTTAAACTGCTGTATGGTCCTGGCCACGGTGCTGCAGCTCAGTTTCAGGGTCTTGGCATTCTTCTTATAGCCTAGGCTATCTTTATGTAGAGCAACAATTCTTTTTTTTCAGGTCCTCAAAGAGGTCTTTGCCATGAGGTGCCATGTTGAACTTCCAGTGACCAGTATGAGAGAGGGAGAGCAATAACACCAAATTTAACACACCTGCTCCCATTCACACCTGAGACCTTGTAACACTAACGAGTCAAATGACACCGGGGAGGGAAAATGGCTAATTTTCCCAGTTTGGACATTTTTACTTAGGGGTGTACTCACTTTTGTTGCCAGAGGTTTAGACATTAATGGCTGTGTGTTGAGTTATTTTGAGGAGGGGACAGCAAATTTCCAATGTTATACAAGCTGTACACTCACTACTTTACATTGTAGAAACGTGTCATTTTTTCAGGGTTGTCACATGAAAAGATATAATAAAATATTTTCAAAAATGTGAGGGGTGCACTCACTTTTGTGAGATACTGTGTGTGTGTGTGTGTGTGTGTGTATGTATATATATATACAGGTTTTTTTTCTCAGACAATAGGTGCAGAAACTCCACCTTTCTGAGTCACCCCTCTTCCTTGCCCCTACCCACCCCCGAGCACCGTCCCTTGGTTCCATCCTATACCCACCTCCCAGTACCGCCCCTTTTAGACCATACAGAACCACGTATCATTTTGTGGTGCTAAGAAATTCGTATGGAATTTGGTAATGATATCAAGAAAATCAGTAAAATAGATCCCCTGCAGCCAGCAACAATAGATCCCTCTAACCACTATGGACCAGCGACAACAACCCCCCCCCCCACCCCAGCAACAATAGGCTCCAGGCAGCATCAACAGATCTCTGCACAGCCAGCCATAATATACTCTCTGGCAGCCATCAACAATAGACCCCCTCCTCCAACAGTAGATCTCTTGCAGCAAAAAATTACCCCCCAGCAACATAAGACCCACCCCCAACAACAATAGGTCCCCCACCAGCAACAATAGACCTCCTCAGCAACAATAGACCCCCCTGCAAAAATAGATCCCCTCCAGTTAGAAAAGCTCCCCCAGCAGTGAGCATCAATACCCTGCAGCACACCCCAGCACCTCTTGCCATCACATACAGTCAGTCCAGGGGGTGCTGTCACTGCGTTCCCCCGCGTTCCCACTGAAAAAAATCCCTGTGTGTATATATATATATATATATATATATATATATATATATATACACATAGCTTTTTTTCTCAGAAAATAGGTGCAGGAACTCAACCACGACCCCGTTCAGATTTCACAAACAGTAGAAGGGTCTTAAAGGGGCATTAAATACCAGGATTTCATTACATATAGAGTGCAGAGTTCAGGGGGTTACACACAGAGTGCAGAGCTGTCATTTGTAAACACAGAAACTAGACTTCTGTGTTTACAAGTGATTGTGGTGAGCAGGCACCAAAGGGTCTGAGCCAAAGGTGGTGGAACTAAGTTCCCCCTGAAAAAAGCCCTGTATATATATATATATATATATATATATATATATATATATATATATATATATATATATATATATATATATATATATATATATATATATATATATATATATATACGGTATATATTATAAACATTTGGTCTTGCATTTTATTTGAAGCCTTTTAAACCAGATTAGGTTCACTGTAACAAATGGCCATTCATTTTACGTTGAGAATGTGATCATGCCCCCCAGCCTCCCTTATATCTTGTCTGCGGAATCTGTTGAGGAACATTACCCCAGTATGCAATGCTTTTCAGCTTTTCGAAGCTGGGGAAATCAATTCACAGCCTAGACTCTAATAAATGGTTGCTATGATCCCAGGTCCTTCTATATGTTGTGCTATCAGTGCATAAATGTACTGCTGATTTAATAAAAGATATCACAACTTGTGACAGGCTCTTAACGTGCCTTGTTGATTTAAACCTGGAAGTGGAGATGAAATGTTGGAATACGAAAATATCAGTAATCCCTTCTGCTTTTCAATAATTCACACAGTAGCTAGACTAAAGAGACATAAACTGAGTCCTTCTGATAACCTTTGTTACTCTGGGGCTATTTTCCCAAGCCATACAGCTAAAAAAAGAAAGCAGCAAGGCCATTTACGTAGATAAAACTAAGCTAATGAAATTAGGTGTAATGTTTTCCCTTCTCTCGAGAATTGCTTTTAGGCAGCTACATCTAACAGCACTGTGCAGTTGCATAAATGGAGTGTCTCTTGGTGGCTGAAGGCAGTCATTGTTCATGGCCCAGTTAATTATCACCTCTAAGCCTAGACTTAAGTGTAGCAGTGCCAAGTGGACAGAGGGTTGTTTTCAGTCTTTTGGCGAGTCTATTGTCCTGTGTTTCAGTAAATGCTTTAGGTTTTTAATACTAATAGAAAAAGCATTTTTCAGTTAGTGCTGCAAGTCCACGCATATGCATGTCTCCAGTTCTTAAAAATACTAATCTTTACGAATTATATAAAACATAAGTCTGTGCAACACTTTAGTTATTTTTTTTGTATAAAACAAGGCATTGTGTTTTTGTTTTTCTTCTTTTAATATTAGTAGTTAAAGTGGTTTGCCACTTTGAAGGACATGTAAACCTAAACCTAGCACACACATATACGTTTATGAATACCATATACAGGTGAAGATACTTGGCCTCTAGCCTATATTCTAACATTCTGAAATAGAAAACACACACATATATATATATATATATATATATATATATATATATATATATATATATAGCAGTAAACTATACCCAGAAAATGTGAAAACATGAAATATATAAATTTATTTGAAGGTATGAGACCTTTATAACCTGAAACTAGAAATACAGCAATTTATGCAGATGGAACGTTGGTATGTGGTTAATTGCCTTTTAGAGGCTCACAAGAGCACTACATCGGGCACCTGCAGGGGGATACATTAACCTTCCATGTCTGCTGTGTAGAGGACCATGATTCAGTAGTGACTGTGTGAGCCATTACTAAACCCGTGATTAACTGAGTGAACACGCCACCTGAGAGTGCAAGTCATCGCTAAGCTTTGGCAGCTTAAAGTATAAGTGAGAAAAAACAATCCTACTGGGTAAACTATATAGTGCAAGAAAACTTTTTTTTTTAGCAGATTTGTTTCTTTATAAGCTATGGTTGCTTGTGTCACCATATTTAACACTTTTAAAGCTTTATTGCATTTGCACACTGGTATAGGAAGTGTCTCTCTTCTATTACTGGTTGTAATCATAACCTAAAACCTTTGGATAACATTTTCATTTTGGATTTCAATTTCCAGACAGCATTGTAGGGTATAATATAATGGGGCCTAACCAGTGGCATGTGAACCATTAGTGATTCTCACCTGCTTTGCATGGTATTTTCTCACCCAGTTCAAGGCAATGTCACTCCTCTTAGGGCCCTTTCACACGAGCGGACAAACGGTCCGTTTTTTTACAAATGCTTCCCTATGGGATTGCAGACGTTAGTGGATTGAGCATCCGCTAACGTCCGCAAACATCCGCCTCTGCAAAGATCCGCTTTTTCAGACGGAAGAAAACCCTATTTTTCTTCCGTCTGGCGGAACGGATCGGATGAATACGGACACACGGTCCGTATTCATCCGATTCCCCATAGGGGAGAGCGGAGGAAAGACAGGGCGGTCTCTGCACAGTGTGCGGGGACCGCCCTGTCCGCCGACAGCTCAGCAGGGATTTACTGATGATCCCCGCTGAGCAGACGGACACACACGGGGCGGATCAATACGGATCCGCTCCGTGTGAAAGAGCCCTAAAACTTAAAATCTGCTCAGTTTATGTAAAGTAGTGATTCTCAACTCATATCCTCAGGACCCACTAACAGGCCAGGTTTGCAAGATAACTAAAATACATCATAGGTGATAGCATTTGCTCCTCAGTGATTGCAGTATTGTAGTCTGCACCTCCCCAAGGTAATACTTTAAATCTGGCCTGTTAGTGGGTCCGGAGGACAGGGGTTGGGAACCACTGATGTAAAGCTTCCCAGTCCACTTCTGATCCATACATCTCACTTGTTCATGCTTAGAGTACAAGAGTAAAGTACAAAAGTGAACCTACACTTAAAAGCATGCATGCTACAAAAGGATATTGTAATAATGTTCTTAAGAATATTATTACAGCAGAGCTTCACTCTCTTAAAGTAGTTTTAACCCTTACAAACCATTTTTTACTAAAGGTGAGCCTATAATAAGGCTTATCTGTAGCTACCCCGGATATCTCCTAAACCTGCAGCCCTTCTTGCTATGCAGCACTGTGCCTCCACTGCTCTCTTTGTACTGTGAAATGATTGAACCCCCCACAGCCGAAACCTTAAAAGGAGACTGCAGTAATAGTTGGTGGCTTGTGTTGTGAATTATTGTGGCTGGAGAGGAGTGCTGTCATTCACAAAAACACAAGATAATAACAACACAAGCTGGCAGCTACTACATTTGTAGAGAAAAAGCTAGGATAGTAGTTGCCAGCTTGTATAAAGTCCCCTAGATCAATAAATCAATAAATATATATATATCAATCTGTGCATATAAAGTCCTCTTTAACATGGTAATAGTGATTTCTTAAAGTGTCCATACAGTGCTCCTCCAATACAGGAAAAACGTTTTCATGATATGTGTCACCACTTTCACCACCTGGTGCAATACCCGCTCTCCTTAAAGCGGATGTGCCATGGGAACAAAATATTAAAAGTCAGCAGCTACAAATACTGCAGCTGCTGACTTTTAATATTAGGACACTTACCTGTCCTGGAGTCCAGCGCCGATCGCAGCAGAGCACGAGCGATCGCTCGTCACTCTGCTGCTCCCCCCGCCATCCACGCTCAGGGAACCAGGAAGTGAAGCGCTGCGGCTTCACTGCCCGGTTCCCTACGGCGCATGCGAGAGCCGCGCTGCGCCCGCCGATTGGCTCACACGCTGTGTGCTGGGAGCCGAGTGTTCCCAGCACACAACGGGCGACAGACGGGATGTGACGGAATGCCCGTCTTTCGCCCGTATCGTGTGGCCGGAAGTGGGTGCAAATACCTGTCTTTAGACAGGTGTCTGCACCCCCCTCCCCCCTGAAAGGTGTCAAATGTGACACCGGAGGGGGGGAGGGTTCCGATCAGCGGGACTCCACTTTAGGGTGGAGGACCGCTTTAAGGAGCGACCCCACTGGGTCAAAACTTGCCTTCAAAATATATGGTCTTAGACAGTCCAGATAGGAGCATGCTGTTGTTAGAGATAAGTATACAGGATATTCTCCAATGTATAGAAAAACAGAGTGACTTTGATCTTGTATGAAAACCATGGAGCTCCTGGTATCCCTCTTAGGACTCGGGCTCTCCTCACAAGTTTTATAAACCCTAAGGTATTGTTGTTTCAACAAGTTGGATCATCAATGTTAAAGTGGCTGTGTTCGCAACTTTGTCTTCTTGTAACTAATCACAGCTGATCTTCGCGTGAACTAGGAAGTGCCGGTAAACAGCATTCCTCGGTTCGCGTTGACAGGGAGAGCCAATCGGAGCCAATCGGTGGCTCTCCCTGTCAGAGGGGGGGTCTGTGCTGATAATCAGCACATTGATTATGAGCACAGCCCCAGCAGATGTACCTAAAAGCTGCCAGTCAGTGCCCCATCATAACCCCCTGCCAGTGCCCAATAAAGTGCCAACAGAGCCCACCACAGTGCCAATCAGAGTCCACTACAGTGCCCATTACAGTGCCCAGCAGTACCACCTGTCAGTAACTAATCAGTGCCACCTGTCAGTACCACCTATCAGTGCCGCCTGTCAGTGCCCATCACAGCCACCTGTCGGTGCCCATCAGTGCCGCCTGTCAGTACCCATCAGTGCCCGTCAGTGAAGGAGAAAACAACATTTTATAACCAAAACAAAGAAAAACATACTTTTGTAGTTTGTTTAGCAAAAAATAACCCCAGTGGTGATCAAATACCACCAAAGAAAGCTCTATTTGTGGGAAGAAAATGCAAACATTTTAGTTTGGGTACAGTGTTGCATGACTGCACAATTGTCATTCAAAGTGCGACAGCGCTGAAAGCTTAAAATTGTCCTGGGCAGGAAGGGGCGAATGTGCCTGGTATTGAAGTGGTTAAAGAACTGTATTGCATAATGAATTGTTCAATACCTGTTCACCGCTATAATTAACTACTTCTCCACCAGAGCATTTTTATATATTTTTTTAAAATCTTGTTAAAATCAGATATTTTTTGTTAGCAAATAATTTAAAACCCTGAACAATTCTATATTTTCAAAAGCAGAGGCCATGTAGAATAAAATTGTGGCAATTTTTTTATGTTGCACAATATACACACAGTTGTTAACTGAATTTATATTTTAGGGGAAAAAAGTCTGGATTTAGGGGCAGATTCACGTAGAGCCGCGTAAAATTGTGCCGGCGTAACGTATCTGATTTATGTTATTTATGTATTCTCAAAGCACTTGCTCCGTAAGTTGCGGCGGCGTAGCGTAAATCGGCCAGCGTAAGCCCGCCTAATTCAAATTTGGATCAGGGGGGCGTGTTTTATGCAAAACTACTGTGACCTGACGTGATTGAAGTTTTTTCGGAACGGCGCATGCGCCGTCCGTAAATTTTCCCAGTGTGCATTGCTCCGAAGTACGCCGCAAGGACGTCATTGGTTTCAACGTGAACGTAAATGACGTCCAGCCCCATTCCCGGACGACTTACGCAAACGACGCAACTTTTTCAAATTTCGATGCGGGAACGACGGCCATACTTAACGTTGGCTGCGCCTCATATAGCAGGTGCAACTTTACGCCGGGAAAAGCCTAACGTAAACGTTGTAACTTTACTGCGTCGGTCGCGCGTATGTTCGGGAATTCGCGTATCTAGCTAATTTGCATACTCAACGCGGAATTCGACGGAAGCGCCACCTAGCGGTCAAAAAGAAAATGCAGTTTAGATCCGACGGCGTAAGAGACTTACGCATGTCGGATCTAATGGATATCTATGCGTAACTGATTCTAAGAATCAGGCGCATAGATACGACGGCGCAACTCAGAGATATGACGGCGTATCTGGAAATACGCCGTCGTATCTCGGTTGTGAATCTGGGCCTTGGTCTACATGAAAAGTGCCCCACTAGCCTCATGCCCCGTACACACCATCACTTTATGTGATGAAAAAAAACGACATTTTCTGTGAAGTAAAAAATGACGTTTTTGAAACTTCAATTTTCAAAGACGAAGTTGCCTACACACCATCGTTTTTCTCATAATGTTCTAGCAAAGCGAGGTTACGTTCCACCACGTTTTTCCATTGAAGCTCGCTTCATAAGTAGCTTCTGGACATGCGCGGGTGTAAAAACGTCTTTTTAAACAAAGTTTTTTGCTACACACGGTCAATTTCTGTGAAGTAAAAAACGACGTTTTGAAAAACGACACATAAATTTGAAGCATGCTTCAATTTTTTTTGGTCGTTTTTTAGAAGACATAAAACAACGTTTTCCCCCACACACGGTCAATTAAAGTGACGTTTTTAAAAACGTCATTTTTTTTCATCATATAAAGTGATGGTGTGTACGGGGCATCACACTCTGATGCCTCATACACACGACCGGTTTTCCCGGGAAAACTGGCCGTGTGTATGCTCCATCGCAGTTTTCCCGACAGGAAAACCGCCGGGAAACCCGGGGGGGAAAATGAGAACGTTTAATTTTTTTCCTGCTGGGATTCCCGGCGGTCTTTTTCCTGGCAGTTTTCCTATGGCAAACACTGCGATGGAGCATACACACGGCCGAAATTCCCGGCCAAAGCTCTAATGGCAGTTTTCCTGCCAGGAAAACCGGCCGTGTGTAGGGGGAAAAAGCTGCCGAGCAGGTTCTCGGTTTTCCCCTCGCTTTTCCCGACGATTGTGTGTACAAGGCATGAGCTGCTTTATTTGGAGAAATAGTGACCAGATGACCATTTCTGACATTGACGGTGAAATCTCCACTTCTTGTTCTCTTCACCTCCCTAAATGAATGTGTGTGTGTAATGGGTATGCTCCTTGGCCAATAGGATGTCAAGTAGAAAGTCAAATTCATCCTGGCATGGAAGTAGTATAAATACAATAAAAACTAAAACTAAAGAATCAACAAAAAATACAAAATGGGGGTTGAAAACCAAAAACTTGCATTAAATTGTAAATGATCTCATTAGAACAAAGTGTGCATTGATTTATATAACATATATGATTGTTTGTAAAATAACAAACATGTTATACTTACTTCCACTGTGCAGCTCGTTTTGGACGGAGTGGCCCCGATCCACGCCTTCTAGGGTCCCTTGGCGGCTGTCTCGGGCTCCTCCTCGCAAGAGCTTTCCATCTTCATGCGAGCAAGCTTGTATGGTGGAAAGCTTTTGCGGGCGCGCTCCTGTGATACAGCGGCGGGCATAGCCGCCGACTGTATCACTCGGCCCCCCGCCCCCCAGAGCGCCGCATCATCGGATGTGATTGACAGCAGCGCCAGCCAATGGCTGCGCTGCCATTAATCCGTCCAGCCTAGCCAATCAATGGCCAGGCTGGGAACCGAAGAGGATCACAGGGACGCGCGCGGGACTTTCGAGGGGTGAGGTAAGTAAAACGGGGGTTCGGGGGGGGGGGGGGGAGCGGTACTGTTGGATGTTTTTTCACCTTAATGCACCACTTACCTTTACAACCCCTTTAATATGTTAATATGTTTATTCATTGTGGACTATGAAGAAAAAAAACATAAACTCAGAAAATTTTAATGTGATTAAATCAATAACATCAGTAGCTGCATTCGTAGTAAATCATTAATTAAAAAAAAAACAATAAAATAAGAATAGATAACAGTTTAAGCAATCCGCTTTTTAACAACATAGCGCAATCTGTATCCTTTTGGATTTGCATAAATAATTTCTGTGATCACAGCACGACATGGCGGAAGTATGCAAATGTTTTAGGGAAAGATGGTGAGAAATCAGACAATAGATTGGTATGCAGTGTTAAGATTTACAGAGAAGGATAAGATACTTCACTGTTAACCATTTCGATAGAAGCACCTTTACTTGTTTTTCCACTGTATTTATTGAGTCTCGTTAATAACAACAGGATTACTGTAACTGTAACGTGTTGCCTGTATCTGCCAATTGAGCTATATCCACACAGGTGCTGGATGCGGAAAAACCTGTGTTTTCTAAGCTTGGTTCAGCCACTTTGTCATATATAATAATGATTGTAACAAGGCAGCTTGGTCTGATTGCATGTATCCACACTTTAGGCAGTTACCTGTGGTTAGGGACAACTATCCCTAACCACAGTTAACTGCTTGATGTGTGGATACGTGCAAACAATGATGGTTTCTCTCAGCCGATCATTTCTTTGTACAGTCTGAGCAGCTGCCGCTGTTCACATCTGTGATCCCAACAACAGATATCCACTGATTCTTGCTGCTAGAATACTCTCTATGCCCCTAATCACCCATGTGAAAGAGGCCTAATGCCGCATACACACGATCATTTTTCGGCATGAAAAAAACCTTGTTTTTCAAAAATGTAATTTAAAATGATCGTGTGTGGGCTTCACATCATTTTTCAGGTTCTGAAAAACGACAAAAAAATTCGAACATGCTGCATTTTTTAACGTTGTTTTAACCACTTAAGCCCCGGACCTTTAGGCAGCTAAATGCCCAGGCCAGGTTTTGCGATTCGGCACTGCGTCGCTTTAACAGACAATTGCGCGGTCGTGCGACGTGGCTCCCAAACAAAATTAGCGTCTTTTTTTCCCCACAAATAGAGCTTTCTTTTGGTGGTATTTGATCACCTCTGCGTTTTTTATTTTTTGCGCTATAAACAAAAATAGAGCGACAATTTTGAAAAAAATGCAATATTTTTTACTTTTTGCTATAATAAATATCCCCCAAAAACTGCGACATTATGGCGGACACTTCGGACAATTTTGACACATTTTTGGGACCATTGTCATTTTCACAGCAAAAAATGCATTTAAATTGCATTGTTTATTGTGAAAATGACAGTTGCAGTTTGGGAGTTAACCACAGGGGGCGCTGTAGAAGTTAGGGTTCACCTAGTGTGTGTTTACAACTGTAGGGGGGTGTGGCTGTAGAACTGACGTCATCGATCGAGTCTCCCTATAAAAGGGATCACTCGATCGATACGCCGCCACAGTGAAGCACAGGGAAGCCGTGTTTACATACGGCTCTCCCCGTTCTTCATCTCCGGGGAGCGATCGCGACGGAGTGGCTATAAACGAATAGCTGCGCCGTCGTCCCGGATCGCTCCCCGAGGTAAGCCGCACGCAGCGGGGGGGTCCCGATCGGACCCCCCACCCGCTAGAAGGCAAGGACATATATATACGCCCATCTGCCTGTACGTGCCATTCTGTGGACGTAAATAGGCGTGCGGCGGGCGTTAAGTGGTTAAACGATGTCGTTTTTCGGGTTGTAAAAAATGATCGTGTGTGGGCCTTAACGACGTAAATAACCTGCGCATGCTCAGAAGCAAGTTATGAGACGGGAGCGCTCTTTCTGGTAAAACTACCGTTCAGAATGGAGTAACAGACAAAAAAGCGCAAATCGTCTTTTACTAACACTGAATCAGCTAAAGCAGCCCAAAGGCGAATATAACTTCCCCTTTAGAGTGCCTAGATCATTTTTTAAAACGATGGTGTGTAGGCAACATCATTTTATTTATGAAGTTGGGAAAACTTCGTTTTTCGACATGCTGAAAAACAATGTTTTTTTTTCATGCTGAAAAATGTTCGTGTGTACGTGGCATAAGACTCCAGCATTTAAAAGCTTGAATGACCATCACCTGGTGGCATTTACGCCAGTAATTATGAATTGTTTTGAAAGACTGATGCAAGAGTATATTAAAGCTTGGGTTCCCCCTGATCTTGATCAATATCAGTTCACTTTTAAGAATAATAGATCTTCCGTTGATGTCATTTCTTAGCAATTCATACAGCTCTTACTCATTTGAAAAATTAGCTCAGTATTTAATTTCATCAACCCGGACAAATTGGTTTACAAATTGCAGACATTAGATTTAAGAACCTCATTATGTCTGTGGATTAAAGACGTTTTAATAAATAGGCTGCAGTGTCTAATGTCGCGTACAAATGGTCAGAATTTCCATCAAGAAAAGTTTGAATTGAGCTTTTGGTTGGAAATTCCAATGTAGGCCCCATCTGACTTTTTCTGTCGAAATTTGAGAGCTGGTTCTCAATTTTTCTGACACGAAAAGTTCTTGTCAGAAATTCTGATCGTCTGTATGCAATTGTGACGCGGAAAAAAAAAAACGCATGCTTGGAATCAATTTGACGCATGCTTGGAATCATTGAACTTCATTTTTTTCAAGTCGTTGTAGTGTTGTACGTCACTGTGTTCTTGACGTTCATGCAACACAAGTTTGAGCCAACATTCCGTCGAAAAAAAAAATCACGATTTTCTTGTCGGAATTTCCGATTAAGCTGGATGTTTAAACTTCATCAGCCATTACTAGTGTTTCTCAAAGCTTTCAAGTGTCCGCACTCTGCTTCTTTGTTCCCCTTATACTTACAGTTGCACTGTCATTCAAAGTGTTAATGTCTTAGATAAAATTTGCAGATGACATAATGATAATGGGTTTAATATCCTATCCAATGGTAATGAAACAATGTACAGAAAGGAGGTCCACATATTGTCTATGTAGTGCATGTACAAGGATTTGAATTTCAACACAAGGATAACAAAAGAAATTGCCATTGATTTTAGGAATTACACGAGAACAGACCATGTTGCATTGTGTAATAATGGGGAGGAGATGGAGCCTGTTGCAAGTTTTAAATTTTTAGGTGTCCACATATTTGAGGACTTGACTTATTGTACTTCATATTTGGTGGGTAGGGTTCATCAGCATGTTTTTTCCTCAGGATTTTTAGGAGCTAAGACTTCCTCAATAAATTAGGTAACATTTTTACCATCGTACAATAGAGGGTATTCTGACATACTGCTGCACAGTCTGGTGCTCAAGTTGTGCCATGACGGAGTGGAAAGTTCTGCAGTGAGTAGTTAAAACAATTTAGCGGATTATTGGCTCACCACTTCATTGTTCAGGAGATATCCACTCCAGCCATTTTTGTAAACAATCTGTAAATATTAGAGATCCCATGTATCCAAGCACCCCTTGTTTATCACCCTCCCCATTAAGTAGGCTTGTAACAATCAGTGTTAACTAATAGGATACAGAACAGTTGTTTTCTTCGAGCTGCCAGAGCAAGTTTTTTTTTTAAAGGCTTTATTGGAAACCAGTATACATAACCGAAGTTACAAACAGTTTGGTATAAATAGGGATAAAGATAATAATGCAAACAAAATGTACAATCAAGGATCATTGTACACTTCCAAAATTTGAATATAACAGTCATACAAAAATTCTTACTGAAGGGTCATGTTTAGTTAAACATAAACTGCCTCTTGGGCCAGCTCTTGACTCATATAGAGTATGGTGAATGTCCTGAGGAAATTCATGGGGGCTCTTGAATATGAGTAAGACCATATTAAATTGTCACTGCTATGTTTGACCTGTTGGGTCATTAGGAATCGTTGACTTTCCAGACATTAGAAGTCATCTTTCTCTGTGTTAATAAGGGTTCAGGTACATCTCTTCATTCCCCAAAT
Organism: Rana temporaria; assembly: GCF_905171775.1. Lineage (NCBI taxonomy): Eukaryota > Metazoa > Chordata > Amphibia > Anura > Ranidae > Rana > Rana temporaria. The sequence continues at coordinate 144,733,539 of NC_053489.1, forward strand.
AGTCAGGTTGGCTTATACATGTACATAAGAAAGGAGAGCACTAGGGGGCTAAAGTCCCTCATCACAGAACTTGCAGAGATTAGTGTAAGCATTGTCAAGGTGCCGTGGTGAATTGTGTGTAGGCAGAAAAGTTTTACCTACAATAGAAAAGGGGTCGGACTAGGAGTTAAAGAAAAGCTATGCCAAAGCAAGTTTGATTTTGACTGGATTTTTAATGTCGAGATAGCTGTATAAGTGCACAATGATTTCAAAGCAAATTGCGGTTTTGTTTTATCTACTGTAGGAGGTTGCTGTCAAACTAAAGGTGACCACAGATGACTGTGGGCTGATCAAAAAAAAAGCTAACAGATTCCTCCATCCACACATGTGAGAGGAATCCTCCATGTTGAAACACTGTAATCGGAAAGTGGGTCTCCTTCAGGGAGCAGAGGCAGAGAGCACAATTATCAGCTCCGTAAATTTGCCAGGATCAACAGGAAGTGTAATATGCAAGTGAATATTTAAGACACCAAATGTGAACAAATTTAAGAAGTGTATTGTTATTTTTTGAGTATCCCCCTCTCTTTGAGCTTCCACTTAAAACCATTTCTTCTTTGCCAATTCAATTTACCCATTGTTTTTTCTCCGTGACCTAAACAATAATGTAGTCTCTAATTTACACACTTATTTATAGCTGATATGCAATCCTAGTTAGCAATCAAACATTTTCATATGATGCTTGCATTATTTTATTCCTTGTATATCAGAATGGATGAGGTTTAATAGCAGCGGAGACTGATAGAGGCACTGTAAATTAATCCAGTTATTCAGGGTTTTGTTTCCAAAAGAGCGGGCCCAACATATGGAAAGTCTTGTTACCTCTGGATTGCTATACCAGGGCTCAAGAAGACATTTTGCAAGACCTTGTTAAATGATTTCCCAAACCTTTTCTGGTTCATTGCAACTAAACTACATTTACGTTCCTGGTGCCTTTTGACTTTAATTCCTTCTTAAATCTCTGCTAATCTCTATTTTGTGGCTGGGCCTAGATTACCTCCAGAGCAGCTGAATGAGCTCCATACAGATCCATCAGACTACAGACAGAGAAACATTCCACATTTGGCAATACATCTTACAAACTGGAAAAGACTTCACAAAGCAGTTAATCATCTTACGTTGGCTCCCAAAATTAAATTAACTGTAAACAATGCCCAACATTTTCTTGAAATGTTGAAAATATGTCAAACCATATAATCTAATTTGTGTTTCTGATGAAAACAAATGAGAGTTCTCAGAGATGTTTAGTCAATATATAAAGCAGGGACTAATAGCTTGTAAGTATTATAATGGCTGTCATTTTAGAATCTTAGAGTGTCAACCATTTTACTTTAGTACAAGGTAGAGGGTTGAAGATGGGGGGTTTTAATATTTATGAGACCCTAAAATAACGTCTGCGGATGCAATATATTGCCAACAGAGTTATAAGAATGAGATTTTGGCCCCACACATGACCTGATCCAACTGCTTGTCTAAAGCTCACCACATGTAAGTTTATTTGCAGTTTCTTTTAGACTTAGCAAAAACTTTGTCGTGTAAGGGCATATGCAACCTATTTAATTCCTTTTCAATTTGGTAGGCCCTCATACTGCATGATTCGTTTTTTTAGTAGATCCAATGTAAGTTCTACAATCAGATTGTAAGGTGTATCGCTGCCTTAAGACCAGTTGAGGTAGTTACATTTCTATTTCAGCCAATGTAAAAACCCTAATCACACACTGCAAACCAGCCACAAGACAAGGAGGTTGCCTGATGTCTAGAATATAAGCTATGCCTTAAAGTGGTTATAAATGCCTTGCATTAGGATTACAAATGTCTAGGTAGAAGTAGTATCCCCCCCCACCTTATACTTTCCTGAGCCCTTATTCAAATGCAATGCTGTGTCCATCTTCAGCAGCTCTCTCCCCTCATTTCCTGGTCTCACAGGCTTTGTTAAGGCAGTGCTACTGTCAATCAAAGCCAGTGATGAGGGGGAGGCAGGGCTGAACTTGGCTGTCTGTATCTATAGACATAGGTAGCTCAGGAGGGAGCCTGTATGAGTGCCCTCATAAGAAGAGGCTTCCTATGGAGGCATTTGGCAGTGAGGAGGAGCCAGGAGCGCCGGCAGGTGACCCGAGAAGAGGAGGATTGGGGCTGCTCCATGCAACCTATTTGTTATTTATTTTTTGATTTTGTAATTTTGCATTTACAGTCACTTTAAGGTGAATGTACTGTATAGTGTGTTAGCATATATGTTATTTATTTTGTTCTGGAATAGGAATAGGAATTACAGGCTTTGCTAAAAAAAAATTAACCGCCTTCAATACAGGTTACTTACTTTTATAATGTGACATTTTTATAATTTTCTTCACACAAATAGAGCTTTCTTTTGGTGGTATTTAATCACTCATAGGTTCTAAATAAGGGTTGTGTGCTCTGAATGCTGGACTGCAATGGTCCTAAATGCATATACCACTCAGTAAAGGCTTGTCATGTGCAGCTGCTGTGTATTTTAGCCAGGCTGCTGGTAGCAGAATGTGCACTGAACCTTTCCCCAAAAAATGCCAGGTTCTTACATTATAGGGGCCAACCTGACCTTGTGCGTGTCCCTCCATAGCTTTCAGTAGCCCAATAACTATTTGAATATAAATAGCCAAACAATATAATGGGATTCTTAAAACAGGAATCCTGATTGAATGCAGTTGGCAGCAATTCTACTCTCATTTTCTTTTCTTCAGTTAAAAATTTTCAACTCCTCTTATTTGCTGATGTACAGTACATAAGTTAAAGTGATTGTAAAGGGATTTTTTTTTAACAAACATATTATACTTACCTGCTCTGTGCAACAATTTTGCATGAAGCAGCTCTCCGATCCTGCTCTCCTCTGGTCCCCTGCTGACGATTCTGTCTCTTCCTTGTTCTGTGTTCCCCCCATAGTAAGCCACTTGCTATGGGGCACTCATGTGGGTTTTATTTGGAGGTTGCACTGTGTGTCTATTGATGCAAACATTGCAACTTGCCCCCCCCCCCCCGATCCCCCCTCACTGGCATTGGCTCTTGCTGCTGTCTCTGAGCCAGTGAGGTGAGAGGGAGCAGCAGTTCTGCTCTTGTGCACAGTGCTGGTTCAACATTTTGCTCTAGTAAGTATTAGGGGGATTTGGGAGGGACAGGGATCTGCACACAAAAGGATTGTTTTGTACTTTAATGCATACAATTCATTAAAGTAAAAAAACCTTCTGACTCTAGAAGCACTATAGTAATATGATTCCTGTGATATTCAGTATCAAACTGTAAACCATGTGGTTGGTTCGATGCTCATTCCCTGCATTAAAGGAGTGAAAATCAACAGTTTTTGAGTCCTGGCAATAAGGCAGGACGTGGGGATTGCAAACTGGGAAGTTTTTGGCCAGGCTTCCAGGAGGTCCAAATGGCTTATAAGTATGTGAAAAAAACACATTTTACAAAACTACACAACTTCGCCTTTAACAAACCTGCCAACAGCCATTCTCGAAGAATGCCTCCCCCGACCTAATAATATCCCTGTTTAAATCTGTTGAATTTGCAATGATTGGACAGGGATCATCTAATGTCTGTGGGCACTGTTAATAGAATTACATTTCACATGAGTACCTCATTGCTGAAAAAAGTGCTAAAGCATCAATTTCTTATTGAACAGTTTGCTCCATAACAGCGCATGGCACTAGTAGGGGTAACTCTTATTTCCCAACTGCTGTCTGCCTTGAAAAAGATATACCTAAAAATATACCTAAACATGGCCTGTAACTGGGGTTTTAAAGTCACTTGAAAATGACTAAGTGGTAGTTCTTTCACTACTTCTATCCACTCTAAAAACAGAGAACTGCACTTCAACTTGATAGAAGATGCACGCTCTTCACCATCCTTAGATTGAAGTTCCCTCTGGCGGTAGCTGGAATATCTTCATTATACTCACAGAGATTTAAACCCAATCATAGCATAAAATGAAGTTCATGTTACAGTCATCTCCTCTTTGCTTTTCATTTATATTTTATGGTGTATGAAGAGATGGCTCCTTTGAATATAAATTGAGCAGATTATGTGGTTTCGAGTCAATACAAACTCATTCATACCTTTGAAGTCAGAGCATTTACGTTTCAAAGCCTCATGGCCACATAACTAGGACAGTATTGATGAAAACAAACTATTCTAAATGTATCCTTGTAAAACATTGCACTGAGCACCTGCCGTTTGAGTACATTACACTTAAGTTTTATATTATACACCCAATATCACCAGGGAACTCAGCTGTGTTCTTATGCGTCACTGAGTTTCTGCTTTAAAGCAGCATTACGACCTCTTCTGCCATCTACTATAGGAGAAACTGGATAAGATCATCATGAAATATACACCGTAACCATTAACCAAATAATTTTCTCTGTAACTGTTGTAGTTACAAAAAGTTGCAGGTGTGCTAGTAGGAGACAGCTGGTCGAAGAAAGGGAGACTTCTCACTGTAAGCCTAAAAGTTCAAAAATGATGTTGAGCATAATCACAAAAATAATGTTTTCTAGCACGATTCTATTATTTTACTGTTCTGCAGATAAATTGAAAACTGGGACAAAACTGTTGAATCCCGCTTGCCTGTCATTGGATGCTCTTCCCTACGAAGGATTTTCTTCATGTTGTAACTATACCCTGATGCCTTGTACAGACGATCGGAATTTCCGATGAAAAAAGTCAGACGAAATTTTTGTATGCAAGACAGCTTGAACGGAATTCCGTTGGAAAAATCTGTCGGAGTTTATCCCGACGGAAATTCCAATCGTGTGTACGGGGCATTACAGGTCACTGAGAACCGTAACCTGCTGCCTTACTGTCTATAATCTGAAATATAATAGAAACTACAGTTGAATAAAACACATAGACAGATACAACAATATTGGCCAACATATGCTTCATCTGCCATCCCAGATTAATTTGTAGTAGCCAGTACAAAGTCCTGCTGATTAAAAAGGGTTTACGGCATGTAGTTTTTACATGCACACAGATGTCAGATCAATTTTTTTTTTGTAAAATTAAGTTTATGGACTGTTTCCTGTGCAGTGGAAAGATTGTTTATGCAATATGTGAGTTGTTTTTTTGCACATTTTTATGGTTCACAACTTTGCACATTTTCAAGTATACAACTGGCTCTGCTGGTGGTTCATACACATTGGGGGTTATTTACGAAAGGCAAATCCACTTTGCACTACTTGGAAGTGCAGTCGCTGAAGATCTGAAATGAGGGGAAGCTCTGCTGATTTTATTATCCAATCATGTGCAAGCTAAAATGCTGTTTTTTATTTTCCTTGCATGTCCCCCTCAGATCTACAGCGAGAGCACTTCCAAGTGCAATTTCAAGTGCACTTTGCACTTGTAGTTTGCACTTGTAGTGCAAAGTGGATTTGCCTTTAGTAAATATCCACCATTGTGTGTGGTACTCGGCAATGATCACCAGCTGATGGTTGCCAGCAACACATATTGAAGTCTCTATGCTTGTTTAACCCATGGATCATATGTGTCTGCATCTATGGGATTCAGTGGTCATATTGAAGAGTTTAGCATTCCAACTTTTCTATATGTTGGGGTTAAAGTGATGTCCAGCCAAAACGTTTTTGTTGTTTTGGATAGAGTAATGAATGGATAAAATCTCAATGGCATTTTTGCTGCTATCTTCGGTTCTGTTGGAGGTTCTAGGCTTTCCCTACTTTACTTAAAATATATACAGTTCTGTGCAGAGGTTTTAGGCAGGTGTGAAGAAATGCTGTGAAGTGTATATATATTAATATTGTTGTATTTTAATATATTAATTGTATATGTTTATCAATTTACAAAATGCAAGGCGAGCAAACAGAAGAAAAATCCACATCAATATTTTGTGTGACTACCCTTTGGCTTCAAACAAGCATTAATTCTTACACTTGCACACATTATAGACTTGCACAATGTCAGGGAATTTGTAGGATTAGAGTCAGGTGTATGATTAAAGGAGTAGTCCAGCCTGAGCTTTTTTGGCTGGGCTTCTCCAATGGGTCACAGGAGTGCAATTAATTTTGCACTCCTGTGACCTGTTTTCAGCAGAGAGTGATCTGAAGTCTGCTCTCCTCTGACGTCACAGCCATCAGTCGGGGCAGTGCGTCATCTTGACTTCCAAGTCTGGATCCGCCAGCTGCCCTAATTGATGTCTGTCTCAGCGAGCCGCTGAGATGGCCGCTCCTCACCCCTCCACTGCTCAGCGCTCCAATGAGCACTGATAAGTAGAGCAGAAGCTATACTGACTGACTGCTTGGGGAGGAGTGAGAACCGAGCCATTGGCAGTGTTCGGTGGCTTGGTTCCCTGTGCAGAGACGCCAGGGGTCAGATGCAGCATCGTTCTGATGCTGCATCCACCGAGATAAGTATGAAAAGCGGAAAAAGAAATGTACTTCTTTTAAGCATTTAAACCAATCCAGTGCTAATGATCATCAATTTCATATGTAAGTCATTAACTGAAACAGAAACAACTGTGTAAGAGGCTTAAAACTGGGTGAGGAATAGTCAAACTCTGCTACTTGTGGAAGACCGTTTTTTGTCACAGGTCACACACCATGGCAAGACTGAGCAGAGCAAGAAACCGTTCTGTACTGCATCAGCACAGAACTGGTGGAAGCAGTGTGACCCAGGTACACACCTCTACTGTCTGGAGAAGATGTGGTCTTCAGTGAATAATTGGAGCTAAAAAGTCATACCTCCGATGTAGTAGCAAGGCTAAGCGACTCAACTATGCATGAAAACATAGGAACTGGGGTAAAGAAATTGGCAGCAGGTGCTCTGGTCTGATGAGTCAATTTTTTTTATATTTAACCCTAGCAGGAGGCAATTTGTTCACCAAAGGGCTGGAGAGTGTTACAATAATGAGTGTCTGCAGGCAACAGTGAGACATGGTAGAGGTTTCTTGCAAGTTTAGGGCTGCATTTTTGCAAATCGAGTTGGAGATTTGATCAGGATCAATGGTGTCCTTAATGCTGAGAAATACAGGTAGACACTTATCTATCATGCCATACCATCAGGGAGGTGTGTGATTGTCCCCAAACTTTTTCTGCAGTAGGACAACGACCCCAGACATGCAACCAATGTCATTAAGAACTATCTTCAGTGTAAAGAACAACAAAGAGTCCTAGATGTGATGGTTTGGCTTCCACAGATCTCAAAATCATTGAGTCTGTCTGGGATTACATGAAGCGACGGAGGGATCTGAGGCAGCCCACATCCAAAGAAGATCTGTGCAGAGTTCTCCAAGATGTTTGGAACAACCTACCTGTTGAGTTCCTTCATAAACTGTGTGCAAGTGTACCTAGAAGAATTGATGCTGTTTTGAAGGCAAAGGGTGGTCAAACCAAATATTGATTTGATTTGATTTGGATTTCTCCTGTTCATTTACTTTCCATTTTGTTAATTGATAAAAATATACTATTAACACTTCAATTTCTGAAAGCAACCATAATTTTCATTATTTAGCCTAAAATGATAGCACACTGTATATCTTCCTGTGTTACTGTTAGGCCGCGTACATACGGTCGATCCATCCGATGAGAATAGTCCGACGGACCGTTTTCATCGGTTCACCGCTGAAGCAGACTGATGGTCTGATGTGCGTACACACCATCAGTTAAAAAAACGATCGAGTCCAACGCGGTGACGTAAAACACAACGACGTGCAGAGAAAAATTAAGTTCAATGCTTCCAAGCATGCGCCGACTTGATTCTGAACATGCGTGGGTTTTTAACCAATGCTTTTGTGTACTTACCATCGGTTTGGACCTATCGGTCAGCCGTCCATCGGTTCGACTTTAAAGCAAGTTCTCTCATTTTTGTCCGAAGGACAACAGACCGATGGGCCGTACACACGGTCGGTTTGGACCGGTTGTGTGTACGCGGCCTTAGAGATGTTCCCCTTAAAATCACCTTGGTGAAACTGCTGTCAATTGGCCTTTTAATCCTTTAATCTAAAACTGAAAAGAAAAATATTTTGAGTGGACTTGCAGGCTACGTAAAAGAAGGTTGTACCTGCTCAGCTTTGCCCCATTGAAAAGTCGGTGCAGTCACATATAAGAACAAAAATGCAGCTTTTTTTCCTGACAAATTGGAGGTATCATACCAACATGGCAATACATAGACAATTTTTTCTGTCTGAGTTGTGTATTTTTATTTTAGAGACGGATTTTAAATGGTTCGATGTATTTTATGTATAATATTTTCACAGCTGTGATGTTTTATACTTGATACTTCTTTGTCCCCCAAAGACTAATATTGTGGAGAAGGTTTTTGAGTGAGAGATAAATCCTGTTTCACAACGCGTTCCAGTTGTGTCAGAAGAGTTATGTGGGAAAGGCAGTCTTTTTACACATAAGGACTACATTTGGCTGGGATGCTGACTGAGCTGTAATAAAGTATTCTTACTTAATGTCTAGAATGATATTTAATTATCGTATCTTCTGCAGGCTTAATAATGAAGATGAAAAGCACAGTGACATTGCTTATACCAACAATTCAATTAATTGTAATTGGATGGCATTTGAGGGGTATTTCTAAATGCTTTCACACAACTTTGACCCAGAATTCACACATTTTTCCAGTTTTAGTTTTTAAAATGTTATTATTGTGTTAGGCCGCGTACACACGACCGGTCCACCTGATGAGAATGGTTCAACGGACCGTTTTCATCGGTTCACCGCTGAAGCAAACTGATGGTCTGATATGCGTACACACCATCAGTTCAAAAACCGAACGGGTCAGAACGCGGTGACGTAAAACACACGAAGTGCTGAAAAAAACTAAGTTCAATGCTTCCAAGCATGCGTTGACTTGATTCTGAGCATGCGCGGGTTTTGAACCGATGCTTTTGTGTACTAACAATCGGTTTTTACCGATGGTCAGCCATCCATCGGTTCGATTTTAAAGCAAGTTCTCTAATTTTTGTCCGAAGGACACCAGATCGATGGGCCGTACACACGGTCGGTTTGGACCGATGAAACTGAACTTCAGTCTGTTTTCATCGGTTTGGACCGGTCATGTGTACGCGGCCTTGAAGTTTACATCAGATTCTAGTGACTGGGTTTACACATATGCATTACATTCTTTACAGTCAGTAAAGTTTGTATCAGATATGACACATCAATGAGCTATTAGGCTAGGTTCACACTGCTGCAATCCAATTTTGATCCAAATTTATGTCGTGCAACTTGAATGTGGTTTTTTATATTCTATAGGGTTGGAATCGCACCATAGTGATGCAGGAACCTTTTCCAAAATCACGCCATGCTGGGTGGCATTGATGTGAACAGGCACCATTTAAAACATAGTTTTTTTCAATTGTCATGTGATTCTGTGCGACTCGAGTCACAACTGAAATTGCACTAGTGTAAACGGAGCCTAAATATTATTGTAAGCCCATAAACCAATATTCTGATTGATGATGCTGAGGATTTAAATGCCCAACCAAATTCTTTTAATCTCTCTGAAAAACGGTTCTGCTCTTTGATATTAAGTTCATAGGTCAGACCCAACCACCATCCCTGATCCAGGTCCTGAGCTTCCAGTTGGATTTTTAATTGACTTTGTTTTCTAAGTAATAGAGTCACACAGTCAGATTTTCCAACAACAAATGTTCAATGTGAGCTTTTGGTGGGATATTCCGACCTTGTGTAGGCTCCATCGCACATTTGCTGTCGGAATTTCTGACAACAAATGTTTGAGAGCTGGATCTCAATTTTTCCGACAACAAAGGTTCTGACCGTCTGTATGCAATTCCGATGCACAAAAATCCTACGCATGCTCTGAATTATTTCATACTTCATTTTTCTCGGCTCGTCGTAGTGTTGTACTTGGCTGCGTTCTTGACATTCGGAATTTCCGACAACATTTGTGTGAGCGTGTCTATGCAAGACAAGTTTGAGCAATCAATCCGTCGGAAAAAAATCCACGGTTTTGTTGTCGGAATGTCCGAGCATTAGACCCCTTTCACACTGAGGAGTTTTTCAGGCGGTAGATCGCTAAAAATAGCGCTGCTATACCGCCTGAAAAACTCCTGCCCAGCAACCTCAATGTGAAAGCCGGAGGGCTTTCACACTGAGGCGATGCACTGGCAGGAGAGAAAAAAATCTCCTGCTAGCAGCATCTTTGGAGCGGTGAGAGGAGCGGTATGTATACCGCTCCTTCCCATTTAAAACAATGGGAAATTGCGTCAATACCGCCCGCAGGCAGTATTAACCCTTTATCGGCCGCTAGCGGGGGTTAATACCGCACCGCTAGCGGCCGAATCCCGCGGCAAATCCGATGGTATATCGCCGCTATACCGCCACCGCGGCTCCCACCCCAGTGTGAGAGGGGCCTTAGAGTAAGAATATCACTGATGCGGGGGGAGAAATGAATAACTACAGGCCAGGGTTGCCAACCTCCTGCAGCATTTTTTACTGACAAAACATGGAAAATTTACTGGCGGAGCAAATTTTTCATTGGCAACCTGAGATATTACAGAACTCCTATTGAAAACTAGCACAGTGAATATTTAAAAAGTATAAACATAATATGGAAACACTGACAATAGGTATAACAAAGCAATTTGCTTGATTTACACTTAAAAAGTCAACACAGCATGTAATTATCAGCCCCTAATATTTACTGGCAATCACAAATTTTTACAAACTGTCAGTAAATGTTGTGGCGGTTGGCAAACCTGCTACAGGCTTGTACACACTATAAGAAATTTGGGCGAACATTTTTGTCCAAAGAATGTTTGTACAATTTTCGTCTGCCAATTCCGAATTTTCATAAGAAAATTCTCGAAGGGACAAAATCCAACATTTTTCTCGTACAAGAAAAGAAAGACTGCACATGATCAGAAACTATCAACAACAATAAAAAAACCTTTGTCATGCGAGAATTTTCGTATAAATGTTCGTTCATCGGTTCCGATTTGCTGTGAAACAACGAGGAAATCAGATGATCATTCGCCCAGTTTTCTTATAGTATGTACCCCACTTAAGACTGGCATTCAGAGCCTGCAACTGGAGTGGGAAATGTTTTGGGGCCCTTTCACTCTGATGCTTTTTGCTGTGTTTTTACCTTGCTAAAAATGTCTTAAAAATGCAATAAAAATAAAATCCCTGAAATTAAATGGGATTCTTTACACCAATGCGCTGCGGGTGTGGTGCATTTTGAATAGTACTGCATGCTGCAACTTCGGTGCGTATTTCAAAACTGCACCAAAACGCAGCTCTCCTTGTATCATATAGAAAATGCATCAAAACATGTACAAAATGCACCACGGTTGCATTTTTGGGGCATTTTTTTCAGTCACATGTCCAGAGTCAAGCACCCAGAAAATGCATCAAAAACACATATGCATTTTTAATGCATTTTTTTTATTGCAACAGTGTGAAAGCACCTTTATGTATTCCTGTATGAAAGAGAGGGACCTTTGCAGTGAAAAACAGAAGAAAGGAATAGACATGAACAGCATAGGTTTTTTTAAAGTATTACTGTGAAACTGCAGTTACACTTATATTGTACTGTCTTGCCACCCTGCAAGTCTTATACTCACCTGACACTGATACAGCAAGATATTGCCTACGAAGCTGCCAAACTGCTTATGAAATCTTTAAAGGGCTTGTAAACCTAGTTACACCACGTTTACCCATAGGTAAGCCTATAATGAGACTTACCTGTAGGTACTAAAAATATTTCCCAAACCTACATGGTTTAGGAGATATTTACCATATTTGCTTGCGCATACTAGCCCATTATGCTTTTACTTTTGCAGGGGGGGAAAAAAGGACGTAAAACCCATCAGGACTTACCTCCTCTTTAAGCCAAGCTGCAAAAGTTCCTTTCAATCCTATGGGAGAGTTCCTCCACTAGAGCATGGAGTGCAAACTCTTCATGAGATTGAATGGAACTAATTTTTTTATCTCTCTCATCTCTTTTTAAATTTTGTATCTTTTTGCAAAGTGTTCTCTCATTGAATGGGGAGTGTGATGTCATTACCCCTCCACTTCACCTTGTCTAATCTAGGAACTCTTTGCATCCATTCAGAAAATGCAAAGCGTTCTCTAAATGACGCTCCTGTACCTCCTGTGTTCAGAATGCAGTAGGGCAGCTGCTCAGCATGGGTCCCAGACAGGGACGATCCACCCTATAAGCTTACTATGCAAGCCGATTAGGGCCCCGCAAAGCTGTGGAGGGCCTATCAAATTACTAGAGGCCCTGCCTGCTAAGAAGTAATTTTCGGCCCCTCATTCCGCTTCTCAACTCGCTGGTTGCATGAGAGAAGAGGTAAGAAGTCAGCACACCCCGCTTCTCACTTTAATGTAAGATGTAATTTCCGACAGCAGAAAGCCCCCCATGGACTGCAGCAGTGACGGCCGCTCTATTAGGCCCCGTACACACGGTCGGTTTGGTCCGATGAGAATGAACCGAAGTTCATTTTCATCGAACCAAACCGACCGTGTGTATAGCCCATCGGTCTGTTTTCCTTTGGTCCAAAATTTTAAAACATGCTTCAAAACCGAACCGATGGACCTCTGCCCCATCGGACCAAACCGATGGTTAGTACAGAAAAGCATCGGTTCAAAACCCGCGCATGCTCAAAATCAAGTCGACGCATGCTTGGAAGCATTGAACTTTAATTTTTCTCTGCACGTCGTTGTGTTTTACGTCACCGCGTTCTGACCCGCTCGGATTTTGAACTGATGGTGTGTACACACATCAGGCCGTCAGGCCACTTCAGCGGTGAACCGATGAAAACGGCCCGTCGGACCATTCTCATCGGTTTTGTCCGACCGTGTGTACGGGGCCTTAGGGGCACAGAGGCACCGCTCCCCTAATCCATGCACCCGGCCCCTAATCTACATTGATTTTATTTATTTTTTAAGCACGTGATTAGAACCTGAGGCTCTGATTGGCTTCAAAAAGGGTGGGCTCGGGACACAGAGCACTGTGCCCTGAGCCCACCCAGTTGTGTGACAACTGAAATGAATATTTGCAATTGTCTTCATGGTTCTCCTCCCGGGCAATCAGGAAGCATATTGGCTGAGAGAAGCGGCTGCATTGGCCAGGTACGGGGTGGGAAGCACAGAGACAAAGGGGAAGCCGCCAAAGCTGCCCACAGCCTGCATAGAGTAAGTGCAGGGCTGACGGACAGACAAATGTCTGATCGACCAAGCAACGGGGGGGGGGGGTGCTTTTGACTGATTGACCGACAGAGTTATGGGGGTGGGGGCTTTGACCGAATGGGGGAAGCTGGGGTGGTTTGTGTGTGACCTATACACAAGGGTTTTAGCTAGCTTGCTTTTGCAGAAATGTACCCATCTCTGTTCTGTAAAGATTTAAGAATGTACTTTCATTACCCCCATGCACTAGTGTTGTAAGAAGGCAAGCTGCATCAGTTGCGCCCCCTTCAGCCCCTTACAATGTATCTTGCCAAAAATGAAACCCCTTTTGCAGGGGACAACTCTGATATAACTTCCAGCTTTGTGCAGGCCTTGAAAGGGCAGTGATCCAATCACACAAGCAGGCAATGACATATCTCAAAATATGCACAGAATGCTCCCTGGTTGCCAGAAAGGGGCATTTGAGGTTTTTAGAAAATAACAGCTACACATTGAAATAAACCACAAACACCTGTAAAAAGTAAGGATAATTTTCCCTATTTCTTTGTTAGCCCAGAGTTTGCATATTGTTTTATTTAAACACTTTTATTTTAGAATGCAATTTAATTCACATTGTTTTCTCTGGATCTTTTTACGCTACATCTCACACTTGAGTTATGTCAAATTAAATGACAACAAGTGTCACAGGTGTGCTCCCAGACACTGTTTTATTACTGTATTTAGTAATCTTCTGCATCCTCCACATATATTTCCTCACCTGAGTGTACATGTCTCAAGGGACTGCTCAGTCTTCTGTTATATTTCTTCCAACTTTATCTTCAGTTTTATTATTTTAACAGCAATGCTCCAAGTTGGACTTAAATAATAGGAGCATTGCAGACCACACATTAAGGGCCAGATCCACAAAAGGGATACGACGGCGTATCTACTGATACGCCGTCGTATCCCTGTTTCTATCTTTGGAACTGATCCACAGAATCAGTTTCCAATAGATAGGCAGAAGATCCGACATGTGTAAGGGACTTACACTGTCGGATCTTAGGATGCAGTACCGCATCCGCCGCTGGGGGCATTTCGAGTCGAAATGCCGCCTCGGGTATGCAAATTAGCACTTACGGAGATCCACGAAGCTTTTCAGCTTCGTTTTTTCTCCGTAAGTATTAGTTTGCAATCGTAAAATTAGGGCTGCTTTTACAAGGCCTAAACTGTTTAGGCCTTGTAAAAGTAGACCCTTCTATCCCGCGTCGCCGTCTTTTTTTTTTTCCAATTTTTTTTTTCCCGCTGCAACTCGTATTTTTTTTTTACGCCCGTCGCGATTCTCAAAACCCAGCGCAACGTAAAACAGCGCAAAGCACGTCGGGAAAATGACATCGTGAGCATGCGCAGTACGGCCGGCGCGGGAGCGCGCCTAATTTAAATGGGACTCGCCCCATTTGAATAGGAACGCCTTGCGCCGGCCGGATTTAAGTTACACAGCCGAAAATTTCTAGGTAAGTGCTTTGTGGATCGGGCACTTAGGTAGAAATTTTCCGGCAGTGTAACTTAAATGGGAATATTTAAGTTACGGTGGCTGGCTGTGGATCTGGCCCAAAGTGCTTGTGTCTAATAAGAAAAAATAGAATTGCTCTAGTCTGTGAGATGACTGTATTTGCTCAGAACCTTTGTCACCACCTGCCTACTGAAGTCCTGAAACTGACCATAAATGGTATACTTGAAGGTCAGTGCTGGAATCCATTATTATTGGAATCCATTATTTTCCAGCACTGCCTTAACCCTTTTGGGCATGGAGTTCACCAGAGCTTCACAGGTTGCCACTGGAGTCCTCTTTTACTCCTCCATAACGACATCACTGAGCTGGTGGATGCTAGAGACCTTGCGCTCCTCCACCTTCCATTTGAGGATGCCCCACAGACGCTCAATAGGATTTAGGTCTGGAGACATGTTTGGCCAGTCCATCACCTTTACCCTCAGCTTGAGAGAGTGGGTAACCGCTCAAAGAGAACCAGGTAATCTGATTCCTGTGGTTCGAGCCAAGGGTGCAGGCAGTGCAATCAAAATGCAGGTTAGGATGAAGGAAAAAAGCTGGGACAGCCGCACTCCAAAAAAACTCCTCCTTTAATTAAAAATCACAAAATGCATGCCACAGCAAAAAACAGCACAACAAAAGAAAAGCTGACGTTTCGCACTATGCCTTAGTGCTTCTTCATAGCTATGAAGAAGCACTTCATTGTGCTGTATAACGCACACCCCAATTTTAAGAGGGAATTTTCTAGAAAAATTTTTTTTTTTTAAATAAACAACTTTTAAGAAGCAATCTAAGGGTCAGTGCCCATGAATGTCCATATGCAGCCTGATTAATTAAATTAAAGAGTAAACATTTTACTACATGATGGAGATTGTGCTGCTTAGTGTGGTTGAAGGAGAATTGCAATAAAGGATACATTCACTAAAAAACTTATGTATCGTCAGGTTAGGTGTATTTGCGGTTTCTTTTTAGTGTTTGAGTATTCTTGCAGCTTAGAAAAACATTCTGAGGAAAGTGGTCCGACCAGAGTTGGAATTGGTACCATTACATCTTACATCTGGCTTTTAAGCTTACCTGGGATGGAGATATGAGGTTCTGACATTGTTTACTGACTGTATCTACTGATTCTGGTCCTGAACACACGTTTTGCTTTCTAAAACTGGTCATTGTGTATCTGTTCAAGCTCTGTTACTTTGGAAAGTTTATCTAAGGTACCACCCTTACCAGCCCCTGGCTAACATTCCTGATTTGGAATACTGTTGCATTTTTCTTAAATGTTTTTTTTTTTTGTTGTTTTCTTTTTATTTTGTACTTCCCTCAGATTGTCAGGGCTATGTCTGGTGTTTTGATATTCAGTATTTTTAACTTGAACATGAAAAGCAGCAAGAGAGGAGCAGAAAGCACAGATGGTCAAAATGGATGAAGTAAAAGCAGGGAGAGCCTTGCAAATCCTGAAGTACTGCTTCCTCTCCGGCAAGGGTAGTGAGCAGCACAGTAGTGAGATCACTTCTTGCTACTCCAATTCTTGTGAGACTAGCATTTAGAGGCAGCAGCGCCTTAGATTTCACCCTGCATATATACAGCTATGAGGCTGAAGACACAGGCGTGTGCTACTTTTTAGGAGGAATTCACTGGTTGGCTGGAGAAGTAAGGCAACATTGTATGTAAGTGTTGAAGCCATTAGCAGCAATGATGGTTCCCAGAGATGTAAAATTTCATAGTGCTGCCAAAAGCCTGGAGGAGGAAGAGGCTCTCTGTGACATTTATATGTACAGTTACCGTAAAGAGACTCCTTCATGTATTCACAAAATAGAAGCTGCTATTGCCAGTGGCCGAGCAGCATTCATCCATCCTCTGTATTTACGCCATTAAGGAATACGTATAGAAAGAAGTGCAGGGGCAAAGCAGTATTGCAATTTTTGCTGACCCTCTTTCTTTCATGTAAGAATTTCAGCTGACGCAAACCTTATGTGTGTTCTATTACAGAGTACAAATAGAAGACTGTTCATGCTTGAAAAAGGGCTATATCTTCAAAGTAAAACCTCATGTTCTACTTGAAAATGAAATGTAACCCATCTGTGAAAATACTGAGATACCTTAGTTTTACTTTTTTCAACTGCCTATTATAGATTGGATGATTCTTCTTTACAGTGAATAATCATCCACAGCCTTTGATAACAAGTAAAAAACATTCTCTTACAACGCTTCTCTAATTAGTTCATGTGCGAATAGCTTAGGTTACTGAAATTAATTGCGAAAACATAGCTTAGCATGATGTGCAGACACCGCTAGAGATTATTGTGGTGAAGACACTTTTTTTTACTTCTAAATGTGCGGTTTTGTAATAGTCTGCTTTTGAGAGAGTAAAGTTCATAAATACAGTTTTATATTAACTCAACCTATGTTCTGAAAACCCATATATGCGGATTTAGATGATGCTATATATTTCTAAATCGGGGGTGTCCAACCTTTCGACCTTCCTGGGCCATATTGGAAGAAGAGAAATTGCTTTGGGCCACACATAAAACACACTAATAATAAGGACAGCTGATGAGCAGAAAAAGTCGGGCAGATCACAAGTTAATGATCACTAATATAGATAATGTACCTGTCTGAGTAATGAAACATTTATTATAATATTTTTTATTGTTAAAGAGAGCAACATAAAACTAATGCAATATTTCACACTGTTTTTACTAAATGAACACATCAATATCGTGTTCGATGGATATAGTAGCAATTCTAAATTGAATTCTGAAGGTGCTCCTCAGATATTTTGGTTCTAATTTTTCCCTTCATCCTTAAAAAGTTACTCACAAATATAGGTGCATCTAAAAAACTGATGACATAAATAGGGCATGATTGTGAAGAGTTGGCTATTTTTCCAGTGAAGAAACACTATCAAATCTTTCTTTGACCACGTGTTCGCTAAGTGTAAATGCATTTTACAAAAAAATTCCAAAACAAATCAACATTTCTAAGTATGCTTATGATTTTGTGTTGGGTCGCATTCTTAGCCATCTTGGGCCACAGGTTGCACACTCCTGCTCAGTCTAAACCATAGGTGCGGGTCAATAGCTTGAATGAGAATTTTGGGACCACCTGTTTTCCAGATTCAATGTATATTGGCATGAACATATTTTGACATCTCGGAGCAAAGGTAGAACTGACATTTGGGGCCCTGAGCAAACACTCAGAATACATGAGTCACAACTTTAAAAGTTTGGCTGCCATCAGGGGTAGATCTTTTCAAAGTTGTGGCCCCAAGTGTTCCTCCACTTTCTCAATAGCATTTGTGTAGTACAAAGCCTGTAAACACAGAGGCCCAGATTAACAGAGACTTACGCCGACGTATCTAATAATACACTGCGTAAGTCCATGGATGCGCCGTCGTATCTATGCGCCTAATTCACAGTACAAGATACGCCTGAATTTTGACTTCCTACGACCGACGTAAGTCTCCTACACCGTCGTATCTTGGGTGCATATTTATGCTGGCCGCTTCCATTGATTTACTCGTCGAATATGTAAATGAGCGAGATACGTCGATTCACGAACGTACTTGCGCCCGTCGCAGTAAGCTACGCCGTTTATGTAAGGCGTACGTCCGGCGTAAAGATAAACCACCAAAAAGCTGGTCTAAGTCATGTTAGGGTATCGACGTCCGAACTGCTGTCGGATTTTGCGTCGTTTACGTAAGTCGTACGTGAATGGGGCTGGGCGTAGGTTACGTTCACGTCGTTTCCATTGAGCCGGTGTATCTTAGGGAGTAAATTCGACATGATTCTGAGCATGCGCCGTTCGTTCGGGAATTCATTTACATGGGGTCACGGCTAATTTTAATACAACACTAATTTAAATTAGGCGAGCTTACGCCAGCCCATTTACGCTACGCCAACGTAACTTACGGAGCAAGTGCTTTGAGAATACTGTACTTGCCTCTCTGTGTTACGTCGGCGTAGTGCAAATGAGATGCGCTACGCCGATCTAAGATACGCCGCTCTACCTGAATCCGGCTAAGAATGTCTAGTGCCTAGGTTTAATGTTGCTCTATACCAGGGATCATCAAACTACGGCCCTCCAGTTGTTCAGGAACTACAATTCCCATCATGCCTAGTCATGTCTGTGAATGTCAGAGTTTTATAATGCCTCATGGGATGTGTAGTTCCGCAACAGCTGGAGGGCCGTAGTTTGAGGATCCCTGCTCTATACCATGAAACTAAGGTCCCATGTTGCCATATACCATGTACCTGAAGTGTTATGCCACTTTATATAATGCATGTTAAACAAATATCATGGCCTAAATTTAATAAGATGGATAAGTTGTTATACACGTATACACTAAAAAGATGGATAAGTTCTTATACACCTACTTATTTTATCTATTGATAATTTTCCCCTAAAAAATGTTTATGGATCGCAAACATAAATTTCACTTGTCAAATGTTTATTTTTCCATGTTTAACTGCTGAAAACGTTATTTTCTCGTGAATCATTATTTTGACTTATGAAATTATATTTCGTCACCACCTCAAATTTCTTTTTTTTTTCCTGCTCTCTTCTGTATATAGCTCTTGAAACTCCCAGTTATCACTACCCTGAAGCTGGTGTTAGGGGTAACTAACCTGTGTGATCATCTTTGTGAACTGACTGTTAATTTTTTTTTGTGAAGACCAAAAAAGAACACTGATAGTGTTGTAATCGCACTAGTAGTGTTAAAATGTTATTCATTACAGAGCAGGCTAAATAAAGTGTGTTATGCATCTTTGTGAATTGAGATTTAAAGTGGAACTTTAGTCAGAAAATTAAGTCTTGATAGATGACTTCAGGCTTATCCCTTTTGCAGGTATAGCTATTTAAGACATTAAAAATAATGCTCTGCACACGCTCAGATGCTCTCTGTTCTTGGCACTGTGCCTAAAATCAGAGCCAATATATGCTGATCAGTAGACCACTTTAAGATTTACTGTTGCTGAAGGGGGAAGAAAGCAGCAGGAACAGCACAGACTGTGCGGAGGGAGAAATGAAAAGCAGGAAAGGTGACATGACAAACTCTGCTTTCAGGGAGACACAATAGAGGTACATTTATATGGGTCTTGTCCCCCTGATATTCTTTCCTTTTTGCCTCATTGGCAGTCTGTGAACCTCAGCACTGTAAAGCTTCTCCCAGCCTTCCTCTCTAACTTTGTTAAGACATACACATGTGCATATTATAATTTCAGAAAGTAACATCATTTTTAGGGGGAGATTCCAATAAAGAAGTGACTGCTCTGGGCTTCAACAAAATGGTGGCCTCCAGCAAGAAGAAATGGGAGCAATGCTCTATGCAATTTACACAATACACTAATTTTGGTAGCATAATTATTAGTGTGCAATGTACCGTATTTTTCGTACCATAAGATGCACCTGACCATACGACGCACCTAGGTTTTAGAGGAGGAAAACAAGAAAAAAATATTCTGAACCAAATGATGTACTAAAATATTTTCCAGTGCCTATGAAGAAATGCAGCCTGACCATTGCCATAAATGCAGACTGACCATTGCCATAAATGCAGACTGACCATTGCCATAAATGCAGACTGACCATTGCCATAAATGCAGACTGACCATTGCCATAAATGCAGACTGACCATTGCCATAAACGCAAACTGACCATTGCCATAAACGCAGACTGACCATTGCCATAAACGCAGAGTGACATGCAGAGTGACCATTGCCATACATGCAGAGTGACCATTGCCATGAATGCAGAGTGACCTGATGTTATCTCATCTATCTCATTCTGTCTCAGGAACAGTGTCAGGCCCAGCCAGGAGATCGCCTGGCGCCCACGAGCGTATGGATGTTGGTGGTGGGGGGCAATGCCAGCGGTGGCAGCTGCGACGGGGGTGCCTGTTGTATATTTGCACCATAAGACACAGAGACATTTTCCCCCATATTTCTGGGGGGGGGGGGGTGCGTCTTATGGTGTCTTTTGTTATCAAACTATTATGGGTAAAGTTCCACACTAAACACTGGCTAACCAAGCTATCCCTGCATGATGGCTACAGTGCAGCCTGCTAGTTCAGGGAGGCCGTTATATGACGGCCTCCTGGGATCGCACCCGCCGGGCACCTGTTCTGTGAGTGCAGATTGAGGTAAAGAGCCAATCAGTAACTCTTTACTACACAGCTTGGACACAGCTGATCACTGATGTAAACAGAAGCTGGTTATCGGTGCTTCTTTTCTCACGCTGACAGCATGAGGAAGGGATTATCAGTGCAGCCCCAACAGTGCCCACCAGTGTCACCTATCAGTGCCCATCAGTGCATCATATCCGTGCCCATATATGCCCATCAGTGCTGCCTCATCAGCGCACAACTGCAAAGGAGAAAAATTAGCTGTTTGCAAATTTTCAGTCTTTATTGGTTTATTTAGCAAAAAATAAAAAACCCAGTGGTGAGTAAAAACACCCAACAGTTTTGTGGTCTGAGCCCTTTAACCCCTTCCCGACCAGCCGCCGCAGTTATACTGCGGCAGGTTGGCACAGCTGCACGAGCCGTCGTAGTTGTACGTCGGCCCTTTAAGACTCTGTAGCAGGCGCGTGTGTCCTCGGAGCTGATGCGCGTTCCCAGCGGGTGTGATGACCGCCGGGCACCTGGGGTCACTCGTGACAGAGCGAGAGCTGGGATCTGTGTGTGCAAACACACAAATCCTGGTTCTGTCAGGGAAGAGGAGACAGATTGTGTGTTCCTACTACGTAGGAAGGAGGAGTGTTCCTACTCCTCCTCTAGTCAGCCACATTCCCCCCACAGTTAGAAAAACACATAGGGAACACAGTTAACCCCTTGATCACACCCTAGTGTTAACCCCTTGCCTGCCAGTGACATTTATACAGTAATTAGTGGCTATTTTTAGCTCTGATTGCTGTAAAAAATGTCTCTGGTCCCAAAAAAGTGTCCGATGAGTCCTTTGCAATGTTGCAGTCCTGATAAAAATTGCAGATCACCACCATTACTAGTAAAAAAATAATAAAAATGGCATAAATCTATCCCCTATTTTGTAGACGCTATAACTTTTGCGCAAACTAATCAATATACACTTAAATACGAAAAATCCCAGCCCTTTCAATGTAAGTTCAAAGACAATTTACTTCCCATTTGTTGGTCAAACTTTTGCACAGGGTGTCTCTCATGTAGCTCTTCTACCTGTGACTGTGGGATTTGAATTTGGTTCTTTGAGCATTTCCAAAAACCTACTTTTGAACCAATTTGAAATATTCATATGTCTGGACTTGTAGTCATATACTGAAATGAACCCTATCTGGTCTTATACAAAGATAAGGTGGCATTGAGGCCTGTTGCCTACTTCCTTCCTGAATTGCTCTTACATCTCTCTGTCTGGCTATAGGAAAGTTCCCTTTAGTGCCTTGATGTAGTTCATTCTGTTTTACAATGCAAGTTTAGTGTTACTGCTACTGCTTCTAGTAAAAAGACTGACATTTTTTTGTCATTCATGATGAAGGTTAGCCAGCTTTTTGCTTGACCATTTCAAGGTAGCTCAGACAGTTCATGCAATCATGGTTAAATACAAGCTGGTCTTAAACACAAGGTTCTACCCTTTCTTGTCAAGAGGCTCTGTCAGTGCTTCCTGGGCTTTTAGGCATTGGGGAACTGCTTCCTACAGTAGATTTTCAAGATTGCGAAATGGCTTTCTGTTAACACATTGTCTATGTCTTACCAATTGGATTTTCAGGCCTTATCTGGTGTCAGCTTTTGGTTTAATATGGTTCTTCAGGCAGCTCTTTGAGATACAGGCTGCCCCCAGTTCTATTGTTTTTGTTAGGTGGGTCAGTTAATGTTTTTCTTACTATTAAACAGCCCTCTTTTAGTTTTGAAAGGTACAATTGTCTTTAATGAACAAGAAATGGGATTTAAATACTTACGGTAAAATATGTTTCTTATAGTTCATTAATGGACACAGGTCCTAATGCTGCTCTTCTACAAAGTTGAAGCATGCTGGGAGTGAGAGGGGTTATTCATGGCTGGTCAATAGCCTTTTTTGTTTGATAGTGTCCAATTTCTCCTCTACAAGGCTGTATAACATATTAGCTCAGAATAAGTAAACTCTGTGCCCCGTAAAGCAGTAGTAATCTGTAGCCTTTTTAAAAGGCAATCCCATATTGCATACTAGCACATTATGAAATGCTTGCCATAGAACAAAGCTCTCCAGGCGCACACTGTCACCACTGACAGGGCTTCCATCTTCACCCGGTCTTCCTTTCAGGTTTGCGTGCTACCAGCTCTCTGGCTGAATCACAATGACGTCACGCCAGCGCATGGGCATGGGAATCACAGCCGCGTCACAGAGCTCTGAAGGGATGGCACAGGTATGTCATCCCTTCAGAGCCAATGCAGCGGTGACATCACTGGCTGCATGCAGTGTGAATATCTCCTAAACAGTGCCAAGTTTAGGAGATAATTCAATGTATCTACATATCATTTTTATTATAGGCTTACTTGTAGGTAAGTTTTAAAAAAATAGACTTTAGTACTACATTGTGGGGGGGTAAATTTTCGCGCCAAAATCTAAATTAATAACTAAGATATATAAATCTCAAAAGTGTAAAAAAGCAGCAATCTAAAAAATTCTGGGGGGCAACCCCAGTATTCAAGAGTATGTGAAGAAAAAGATGCGCTAATTAAATAAATAAATAGGTTATTTAGAGTCTATCTCGAAACGTACGTCGAGGCGCATTGGTCACGCTATCTCCTACGGACGGACGCACTTCCGGTTCCGGCTCTGCTGGTCCTCGCTCACACACAGGTGGAACGCACGCCGCTTATTGCGATCTCCTTTTGATTAAGGAGATCAACTTCTTGTGGTAAGGTGCCATCCATGAGCACTTGTTTGCGGTGTTTTGTTTTCCATTCCTTGGTGGAGGAGGAAGTCTACACAGACCGAATGGACTTACCCTGCAAAATTCTTTTCACTATTATTTGGACTGTTTGTGCACATTATTAATTCCTTTGATCTCCTATGATAGGAGTCTTACCTATTTATTTATTTATTGGCTTGGTCATTAATTGATCATTGTATATATATTCACTTCTATCCCACCATTATATAATTTAATATCTTATTTAGATACTTATTTAGAAATGTTGAGGTTTTCACTGAATTTCATAACCTATTTATTTATTTAATTAGCGCATCTTTTTCTTCACATACTCTTTAGTACTACATTGATAAACTCCAATGAATGGATTTCATGGCCAGTACAGAAAACCTGTTATTTTAGATAACTACAAGCCCACAAGCTCATTAATTGTAGCTAAACTGATCAATACACTTTGAGAGAAAACTAGAGAAAGCCATGAGGTCAAACGCTACATATCAGTGACTTGGAAAGCATTGAAGCCACTGGAGTATCATAACAGCCAGGCAGCAACTATAGAGAAAAGAGCTTACCAATGATAGTCTGCATATTTCTCCCAGCACAGGGTTTCTTTTCTAACATTTGTAACTGATGTGGCCTGAAACATTACATCGGTGCTCAGAGAATGCCTAATAATATGTATTTGGTGTATTGGTATTATGTCAGTTCCTATAAATTTCCAATTTCACTGTTAAATTTAGAAAAGAGTTGACTGGTTGCAAGACATTAACATATATTCACTTTAAAGAGAGTTGATGTATTATTGACTTTGCATAACTCCTTACAGAATATTATTGAGTTGAGCAGCTGTGTCTACATCACTGGAATGCAGTGTTTGATAGAATCCTGCAAGCATTTTCCAATCAGTAAAAAATGGGCAATGCATTTAATCAGACTTCATGTCAAGAATTGTTATATAGCCTGAACTGTGCCGTCAATTTAATTAAAAAGAAAGCCAATGCTTTCACATTCAAGTACATTAGAATGTATTGTTTAATGATTTAGAATTACTTTTGAGAGATGTATCGGCTTTTAAATTATATTTCCAGTGTCTCACATTTCTGTATTGTCTTCTTCAAGAAACCCAACTTTTACATATGGTGCCAGCTTAGCTCTGTTTTAACGTCAATAATATGCATTTATGTTAGATACTGAGGATTTTTGTATGCAGTGTCACAACTATGAATGCAATTCTGTGCAATAACATATCTGTAGGGATTGACGATGATCATATGCACTGGTCCATTTAACCTGTGGTGTCGCCAAAAAAAGGCATCTTCTGTTCAGGACCCATAAGTTTAAGGTACTTGTGTATACAAACAGGTATCTATTTACTGTATACTGAATGCAGTTACGGTAGTTTTATCTTAAACCAGGGTGTATCCACAAAGGATGGGAGAACTATGAAGGCTGCCACTTCTGATCATTCTTTCTATATTGTATTTGCATTGCTTTCAATGTTTTCTAAATCATCGACAATCAATAAGTATGGAGATGACCAAACTATCAATCTTGCAATTTGAGACGTTTTGTCCCTATAAAACCATTCAAATTGATTGGACTCCAACTTGCACTGATTTTTAAAATGGTTCCTGCACCATTTTTGGTGATTTCATGCACGACTTGTATTGACACCTGTGCATGTTATCGCACAGATGTCGGCAAGCCGCACATGAAAGCGTACTGACCGGCAACTTTGAAATTGCACTGAAGTAGCGCAACTTCAAAGCCGCATTTAGTGTGAACGGGGGGCTAAAACAAGCCTGTATCCACTTCTGTAGCCATAGGCATTGTGGAGAGATTTTGTTTACAACAGAAGCATTATGCTTGGCAGTTGGTTCTTTTACTTCTGTACAATGTGAAAAATAAGCAAAATCACATTATTTTGCTTCTTAAATATATTTTCTTTTTCTTCCAGAATCGGGAGAATGTTTTTATTGAGTTTAACCACAAGGAGCTCTTGGAGTTTTATAACAAGGTGAGTACTGATTTATTTTCTCTATAATATCATTGTCATCATAGCACCTCCTCCTATCAATTCTGTAGAGTTACCCAATCAATTTATGGGGGACACCCTAGACCTTCTTATCTACCTCAGCAAATACCTACAGAAATTAATTAATTGACGATTGATTTCATCGTATGTCCTCTAGAATATTGCAAGAAAACAACCCAGGGTACACAGGACCACCCAAAATGTAAAAGTAGGAAGGAACCGAGCCAAGAACTGTAGCAACAAAATAGCTGCAATTGGAGTTTATAAAAGACAAAATAAAATAGTACATGAAATCCAACCAAATCCATCTTTAATAATTTGCTGTCTGTAGACCATTTTACATCTTCCGGGATCTCAAGTGGTTAGGGTGATACTAAAGGTTATTTTTTTTTTGTATTAAAATAAAAAAGAGGTTATACTTACCTGCTGTGTGCAAAGATATTGTGCAGAGCTTTCACGTACCTCTTATTTCGCAGTTCCCTACCAGTGCTGTCCAGTGCTGTGTGGAAGAAGGTGCTCTGGTCAGAGGAGACCAAAATTTTACTTTTTGGCCTAAAAGCAAAATGTTGCGGAAAACTAACACTGCACATCACCCTGAACACACCATCCCCATCATGAAACATAGTGGTGGCAGCATCATGTTGTGGGGATGCTTTTCTTTAGTAGGGACAGAAATGCTGGTCAGAGATGATGTGAAGATGAATAGAGCCAAATACAAGGCAATCTTAGAAGAAAACCGGTCAGAGTCCGCAACAGACTTGAGCAGAGGTTCACCTTCCAGCAGGACAATGACCCTAAACATACAGCCAGAGCTACAATGGAATGGTTTAGATAAAAGCATATTTATGTGTTAGAATGGCCCAGTCAAAGTCCAGACCTAAATCCAATTGAAAATCTGAGATGACATAAAAAAAAATGCTGTTCACAGACACTTTCCATTCAATCTGACAGAGCTTGAGATTTTTTGCAAAGAGGAAAGGGCTAAAATGTGACTCTTTAGATGTGAAAAGCTGGTAGAGACATCTCCAAAAAGACTTGCAGCGGTAATTGCAGAAGGGTGGTTCTACAAAGTATTGACTCAGAGGGGCTGAATACAAATGCACCCCACACTTTTCACATATTTTTTTTTTTAAAGTTTGAAAACCATTTCTCATTTTCCTTCCACTTCACAATTATGTGCCAATTTGTGTTGGTCTATCACATAAAATCCCTATAAAATACATTTACCTTTTTGGTTGCAACATGTCAAAATGTGGAAAATTTCAAGGGGTATGAATACTTTTCCAAGGCACTGTAGGCATTGTTGAGATATTAAAGTATAACTAAAGGCAAAACTTTTTTTCTTTGCAGTTTAGTTTTGGACTGAAGGGGGATGAAAACCCCCTTGTCTGGTTATTATTGTTGTCTGCGTCCTGTTAGGGATTAGTGATGAGCTCAGGTGTGTTTGGATTCTAGTCTGAATCAATGGATAGTCGTGGGTTTGAAATCCCAATCATGGCATCACCTGCATGGAGTTTGCATGTTCTCCATGTGCCTGCCTGGGTTTCCCCTGGGTACACCGGTTTCCTCCCACACTCCAAAGACATGTTGGTAGGTTTATTGACTCCTGTATAAATTGACCCCTCGTATGTGTATGCATGGATGTAAGTTAGGGACCTTAGATTGTAAGCTCCTTGAGGACAGGGACTGATGTGAATGTATATTATATATCTAAAGTGCGATGTAGATTTGACAGTGCTATGCAAGTACTTATAATAAATAATACATAAATAAATAATAGCTGAGAATGAAAATGAAAGAAAATCCCACATTTTGGGTTCTCGCAAAATGAGCAATAGAGAGAAATCTTCCAATGAGGGCTAAGTCACGTGTCCAGTGATGTAACGCGTGGGGGAAGAGCTACGAACGGGAATGACGGATCGCACATCCGAATGAGGAGTACATGCATTCTGAGCGGCTTGTGTTTGCCTTGTTGTTGCCTGTTGTGTCCGGGAGATTCGTGAGTGTGCCCATATCAGAAGCCTGTTATATTTGCCAATGGTGGTTACTGTATTGCGCAATAAGGTTTTTCTGCTTGCTTTGCATGAGCTGTGTCAGCGATTTTAAGCATATTGTGCTTATTTTGTTGCACAGCCAAATACTTGTTTCTCTTGCACATTTCGGGTGCTATCAATAAAAAATGCCACCCAAACACGCATTGAGCGGTTTGGTGCGATTTTACTGTCTTCCAGAATTGCGTGATTCGGCCGGAGATTATAGAATGCCTAGATGTGAACGGGACCTCAAAGTTCAAATGAGAGGCATTGAAATAATAACTTTGCTCCCCTCATTTTCTCTGGAAGCTGAAACTTTGCAGTTCCAGCGACAGCCTTCTAATATATACAAGCAGCGGGTACTGTAAGCTGGTGGAAACTGACCGAATTCCATTGGAGTGCCAGTTCACACTTATGTGAATTCAGTGCGGATCAGATGCGATCTGAAAAGCATAGATTTGCATGTCATCTAAAAAAGCATTATTTCCAATGTAGGCTTTTCACATATATGCAGTGTAAATTTGGTCCGGTCAAAAAAAGGGTCCTGTGCAAATTTATTAAGGGGTCCCTGCAAATTTTATCTCCAGCTATTCCAAATCCTTTCAGAAATCACATTAGAAACGCACCTGTCACAACAGAAATCGCACTGTGAAATTGTATCAGATTTGCACCGCATCAGTGTGAGGTTTGAGGATGAATAAAAAATTATCCTGTTGCTAAACATTATATTTTATTGCATCAAAATGTATTTATGCAAACTTGTGGTGAACTTAACCATGCTAAGTAACAAAAGATATTAGACAAAAAGTAACTGTGTATGCTCCCATGTCTTACCCTAGGGCACACCACAAAATACTAAGTATGACCCATGCTTCTGAGCACATAAAAGATTTCTGAGTCTTTTCAGTCATCAAAGGAAAAAATACACTTCCAAAGTAATAGCTTTTTCTTGTTAACAGTAAAAAATAACGGCAAACAACATAAATGCCACTCTATTCACCAATATCCAGCATGTATTGCTTTAAATCGTGCTGTTGTTGTCCATGAAAATGATGTTCGTAGATTGTGCGTTTAATTTCCATCTTTAAAAAAAAAGCCTTAATTTACCTAGCTGTGCACAGAAGATTAAGCACAATCAAAGTGGAATTTTTTCCCCACTGCAGCTCAGCCTTTACTATAGTGCCAAATGAGAAATCGTAATTTGCCATTATAAAAAACAGGTGTTCGGTTCTCTAAAATCTTGAATATTCATTAACACTTTTAAATGAAATGCCTTTTTATGAAATAGATATTCTGAGATTCCGCTACTTTTTTAATAACTTTTTACGTAAGTAGATTTAATATGTGTAGCTTCAATACTGTTATGGTTTTTGTGTGTGTAAATAATCCTTCATGAAATCTCTTTTTCTCCTTCTTTAATAGCTTGAGACCATCCAAGCACAGCTGGATTCCCTTACGTGATGTCTTAAAGACGGGTTCTTCCACTGCACTCCTGCCACCTCATTATTTTGTATAGAAGATAGATTGCCAAGCTGTGTTTGTTAAAGGAATCAATGGGCTGCTTCCTGTAAAATTATATGGCTTATCTCCTCTTAGACTAGCAACATTAGCCGAGGGAGATCATTGTGAAGGATGCCGAGAGTCTAATTGACTTTCTTGTTGGATCCTGTGAATACAAGCTATATTATGAATTCTCTTAATAAAACAGAAGACAGTAATGATGTTTCCATTCTCCCAGTAAAATATAGCATGACTAATAAATAAATGTATCTATATCCTATCTGAAGCTTACAAATAGAATAATTTGGCACCCCATGTATTTTATAACATTTCACTTCACCTTTTTGGACAGTGTGATATGGTAGGAAAGGACAAGAAGATAATACAATGTGCAACTAGTGTTCATTGCCCAAATTGCTCTCTTAGGCTTGGTCAAGGTGTGGTCCTTTGTTCCATTGGGATCTTGTAGTCGTGTTTTTGGCCTTCAGTACTCTACAGTTGACATTGATTTTTGGCAACCAAGTGTCTGAGTAAAGTTTGTCTCAACTAACTTTTATTTTATTTACCGCAATGGGTTTGATTTACTAAAATTGGAGGGTGCAAAATCTGGTGCAGTTCTGCATAGAAACAAGTTTTATTATCAAAGCTTAATTGAACAACCTGATTGGCTACCATGCACAACTGCACCAGCTTTTGCACTCTCCGGTTTTATAAATCAACCCCTATGTGTCTATGTAATTATTTCATTTTTTAAATGAAGCTGAACTCGGAAAGCAGGGAACTGATATCTTATAGGGAACCTTTGGAAATATTAATTGTACCTTGCAAATCGTACCTTTTTGTCTTAAATTCCCCCTGAAAATAGCAGTAAACTTCCTGGTATATGAGTGTGTCTAGGCATTTTGTTTCTGCAGATCTGAATATCTGCAGTGTAAAATTATTTAAGTCACTGTGACTGCTAGTCACCCAGGACTTGAGTTGCTATTTAGTGATATCACTACTCTGCTGCTCATTGTTCTCATTGCTGGAGAGGATGTGGTACCTGAAAAACTCTAATGTAAATAGAGCTTTGTTTCAGCTTCATTTATTCTGTGGATATTTGCTTTCCCAACTTCTCCTGTTGCTTCTTGATAATTACCCCTTCAGTAATCACATCACCAGACATCAGGGGACAACTCTGACATGAGGAAGCAAAGCTCAGCTCCTTTACACAGGTGACCACCTCCACACAATGAGACCCAATGGGGTGCAAGGAATGGTAAGTGACTAATGACCAACTGTAGAGGAAGCTACGGGCAATACTAGGACCTAGTCCTTTGTCCTCAGCTTGTCTTTTTTTGGGCACAAACACGCATGCTCAGAATCAAGTCAACGCATGCTCGGAAGCATTGAACTTAATTTTTCTCGGCTCGTCGTAGTGTTGTACATCACCGCATTTTGTACGGTCAGAATTTGGTGTGATAGTGTATATGCAAGACAGCTTGAACGGAATTCCGTCAGAAAAATCCACCGGAGTTTATCCCAACGAAAATTCCGATCGTGTGTACGGGGCAAAAGTTTGAATATCGCCAATGTGTTAAAACGCAATCTGTATGTCTATGGGTTGCAAAACCTACTTGAAGCGGGTAAAATGCAGGTTAAAAAAATGTCAGCTGCAATACACCTGTTATTGACTTCTGAATAATCTCAGCAGCATCCCATGCTGATACAATCACCATAAGACTGTAAAGCCAGTTGACACGAGCCCTTATACTAAGAGCAATATAATAAGTCTTTATTCATATAGACACCAAGATAGGACGTGCTGACAATGCAGGCAACAAAAAAATTCTGTCAGAGTTTCGAACCCTTCTATACAAAACTTAGGAAAATATTCTTACTGCATCTGTTGTTTCATAATCATTTTCTAGTCATGGACTGCTTGGGTATTTGTAATTTTGTGACTTGCATAAACACCTTGTTTTCAATGGATTTACTGTACTTTACATGTTGCTCAGTTGTTCACAGGAACATTTATATCACATTTCCAATGATTTCCCCCTAAGGCTTATGTTGTGAAATAAAATGACAGTGGAATACCAAGCTTTGTGTGAATGTTTTCTTTTGCAGATATCTGAACTACAGGAAAAGTGCAAGAACAAATGTATCAGAAGCCATTGGGGCGTGAGAGTTTACTGAGGAAGGCTCTGAGCTTCTAGCTCAAGGAATGCAAATGGACAACAGCCTGTTCAGCTGTATAAATGAATGAAAACTGCACTGCTACTTCATATTAAATAAACTTAAATTAATTAATACATTTTTATAACGTTTAAACATAAATATTTGTGATATGAATTTAAAACAAGGGAGCTATCCCACAAGCACAGTGTGATCTAGAAATAGTAGGTCCACATCTTCTGGTGAGTGTCAGTCCATGTGGGACACCTGAAGCCCTTTGAAGTGATGCACCCTAAATGTTTACAAGAGTACGAGCACTTTATATTGTGTACACTGTTATATTGGGACTTTTTGTATTGAATTTGTGTTTTTCATATCACAACGATTTGCGGTACACGTTATAAAGATACATACATTTTTTAAGATTATTTTATATGAAGTAGCAGTGTGGTTTGCATTTCATTTACATAGTTGTTATTTGTGTTGGTTTAGCACATAGGGTTAACTGTGGCAGCTAAAAATATTTATGTATCACTTATTTATTTTATTCTCCTTTTTTTGGAATCTCGTTATCCTTAGGCGCAGATTAACATTTCACACATTGGTTCAGCTGATTGGAAGGATAAAATGACTAACTGCTATGTAGACAATACAAATATTACACTGCAGAGCTGGCATTTAGCCTTGCTAAAATGAATTATATGCCCCTGCATATTATACTTACAGAATTACAGTAGGTGTTTGTGATATTGTGTTTTTAGCACGACAGCATCGCGCTGATTCTCGGCGACATGGTGCCGAGATCTCGCCGACATCTCGCACTCACTGGAATAGTGACAGCACATCCCAGCAAGCGCGTCATAGAAGCGACGGGAGATTCGACTTGGATTCCCGCCAATTCTACACGTGTGCGGCGTTTGTTATGAATCCTGAGGGGGAAGTCCCCGTCGGATTTTAAATAAAAATCCGGCATGGGTTCCCCCTCAGGAGCATACCGGGCCCTTAGGTTTGTTATGGGTTGTAAGGAGAGTCCCCCTACGCCGAAAAAACGGCGTAGGAGGTCCCCCAACAATCCATACCAGACCCGTGTCCAAAGCACGCTACCCGGCCGGTCAGGAAGGGAGTGGGGACGAGCGAGCGCCCCCCCCCCTCCTGAGCCGTACCAGGCTGCATGCCCTCAACATGGGGGGGTTGGGTGCTCTGGGGCAGGGGGGCGCACTGCGGCCCCCCCACCTCAGAGCACCCTGTCCCCATGTTGATGAGGACAGGGCCCCTTCCCGACAACCCTGGCCGTTGGTTGTCGGGGTATGCGGGCGGGAGGCTTATCGGAATCTGGGAGCCCCCTTTAATAAGGGGGCCCCCAGATACCGGCCCCCCACCCTAAGTGAATGGATATGGGGTACATCGTACCCCTAACCATTCACCTGTAGGAAAAATGTCAAAGTTAATAAACACACCACACAAGGGTTTTTAAAATAATTTATTTTTCTGCTCCGGAGGCTCCCCCTGTCTTTATTAGCTCTTTTACCAGGGGGAGCTTCTTCTTTGACGTCTTCGGGTGGGTGGGGGCCGCCGTCTGGTTCTCTTCCACCGCCGGGGGGGTTTCCTCCGGCGTCTTCGGCGGAGGGGCTTCTTCTTCCGCTATCCCGACGGGTCTTCTCCGCTATCCGGGGGGTCTTCTCAACTCTCCGGGGGTCTCCTTCTATGTTCGCCGCTCTCCGCTGTTGACTCGGCGCACCCCGGTTCTTCCTCTCGCTGTCCGGTGCCTTCTTCTTCCGTGCTGTACGTCTTCTTCTCCTTCCGTGCTGTGAGTTCTTCTTCCGTGCTGTGACGTCATGTTCTTCACTTCTCTTCTTCTCCCGATGTTGACACGTCGCCTTTCCTCTCTGCAATGACGGGTGCGCGGGTGCATCGGACCTATATAGGCCTCACAATCCCATCATGCTCTGGTACCTACCCATGTGATACCTACCCACGTGGGTAGGTATCACATGGGTAGGTACAGAGCATGATGGGACTGTGAGGCCTATATAGGTCCGATGCAAGCCGCGCATCCGTCATTTCAGTGAGAAGAGCCGGCGTGTCAACATCTGGAGAAGAGAAGAAGATGACGTCACAGCCCGGAAGAAGAATACGTCACAGCACGGAAGAAGAAGATAGACGTTCAGCGCTGAAGGAGAAGGCACCGGACAGCAAGATGAAGAACCGGGGTGCG
Source organism: Rana temporaria (assembly GCF_905171775.1). Lineage (NCBI taxonomy): Eukaryota > Metazoa > Chordata > Amphibia > Anura > Ranidae > Rana > Rana temporaria. The sequence goes on from NC_053489.1 coordinate 144,767,065, forward strand.
CCGAGTCAACAGCGGAGAGCGGCGAACATAGCAGAAGACCCCCGGAGAGTGAAGAAGACCCCCCGGATAGCCGAAGAAGACCCCCCCGGATAGCGGAAGAAGAAGCACACCACCCCCCGCCGAAGACGTCGGAGGAAACCCGCCGAGGAGTGGGCGCTTTTATAAAAGAACCGGACGGCGGCGAAGAGCGGCCCCCACCCGAAGACGTCAAAGAAGAAGCCCCCCCTGGTAAACAGAGCTAAAGAAGACAGGGGGAGCCTCCGGAGCAGACTAATAAATTATTTTAAAAACTCTTGTGTTGTGTTTATTGACTTTAACATTTTTCCTCCAGGTGAATGGGTAGGGGTACGATGTACCCCATATCCATTCACTTAGGGTGGGGGGCCGGTATCTGGGGGCCCCCTTATTAAAGGGGACTCCCAGATTCCGATAAGCCTCCCGCCTGCATACCCCGACAACCAACGGCCAGGGTTGTCGGGAAGGGGCCATGTCCTCATCAACATGGGGACAGGGTGCTCTGGGGTGGGAGGGCCCCGCAGTGCGCCCCCCTGCCCCAGAGCACCCAACCCCCCCATGTTGAGGGCATGCAGCCTGGTACGGCTCAGGAGGGGGGGGGCGCTCGCTCGTCCCCACTCCTTTCCTGGCCGGCCGGGTAGCATGCTTTGGATACGGGTCTGGTATGGATTGTAGGGGGACCCCCTACGCCGTTTTTTCGGTGTAGGGGGGGTTCTCCTTACAACCCATAACAGACCTAAGGGCCCGGTATGCTCCTGAGGGGGGAACCCATGCCGGATTTTTATTTAAAATCCGGCGGGGACTTCCCCCTCAGGATTCATAACAAACGCCGCACACGTGTAGAATTGGCGGGAATCCAAGTCGGATCTCCCGTCGCTTCTATGACGGCTTTGTCTCTATCGCGGCAAGCCAGCTCGGCGCTGGCTCCCGCGATGGGGCTCGTAGGTGCTCAATCTCGCCGAGAAAGGGAGCGAGATTGACACAATATCGCGTGCACCTACTGTAGCCTTTTTATTGTAAGGCTACCCCAAATAAAGTAGATGTGAACATTAACTAGATAGCATTCTTTGCCAAAGCACTTTGTATAATAAACAACTCCAATGTATTAGCATGGTTAACCCCTTGTTTTAAATGGGCTGTGACACCAGTGGCTAGTAGGAGGGGCTCCTGATAATCTGGCACTATAATTGGCTGCACAGTGCTGATGTCATTGGGAGTCTGTTATCCCAACTACCTGATTGTCAGTAGTTGCCTGTCCATCAAAGCTTGGTCATAGTTTTTGGGGCATCGATAGAGCACTTCCAAGAACAAGGGTGTTAAGACCTTTCTAGCCCATATACAATACGGTGCAAAATTATTAAGCAAGTGTGAAAAAAAATGCTGTAAATTAAGAATATTTTCAGGAATAGAAGTGTTAATAGTTAATTTGTTATCAATTAACAATATGGAAATTAAAGGAACAGAAGAGAAATCCAAATCAAATCAATATAGTATTTGGTGTGAAAACCGCATTAATTATTAAATTCTTCTAGGTACACTTGCACACAGCAGGTAGGTTGTTCCAAACATATTGGAGAACTAACCACAGATCTTCTGTGGATGCAGGCTGCCTCAAATCCTTCTGTCTCTTCATGTAATCCCACACAGACTCAATGTTGAGATCAGGACGCTGTGGGAGCCAAACCATCACTTCCATGACTCCTTAGTCTCCTTTACACTGAAGATAGTTCTTAATGACATTGACTGCATGTTTGGGGTTGTCTTGCTGCATAATAAATTTGAGGCAAATCACACACCTCTCTTGATGATATTGCATGATGGATAAATATCTGCCTGTACACCATTGAGGACACCTTTAACCACTTGCCAACCTGCCACCGTCATTATACTGCAGCAGGTCGGCATGATCCCGCGAACCGTCGTAGCTGTACATCGGTCCGTTCATGCAGAATAGCGGGCCTGCACGCACCCGCTACACTGTGGAGATTCCAAAGCTTGTGAGGAGCAATCGCGGGTATGAGAGGCAGAACAGTGACGTGTCTGTGTAAACACACACATCCCTGTTCTGTTCTGAGAGGAGATGCAGATTGTGAGTTCTTACAAGATGGGAACCACAATCTGTCATCTCCTATAGTGAGTCCCATCCCCCTACAGTTAGAACACACACTAGGGAACACAGTTAATCCCTTAATCGCCCCCTAGTGTTAACCCTTTCCCTGCCAGTGACATTTACACAGTAATCAGGGCATTTTTATAGCACTAATCACTGTATAACTGCCAATGGTCCCAAAAATATGTCAAAAGTGTCCGATGTGTCCGCCATAATGTTGCAGTACCGATAAAAATCACAGATTGCCACCATTACTAGTAAAAAAAATAATAAAAATGCCATAAATCTATCACCTATTTTGTAGACGCTAAAACTTTTGTACAAACCAATCAATATACGCTTATTGTGATTTTTATTACCAAAAATATGAATAAGAATACATATCGGCCTAAACTGAGGAAGAAATTTGCCTTACCCCCGTCCTGCCAAAAGATCTTACAATTCATAGTACTCTCTGAACTTCTTCCGTGAGAGCCATGCTCGGTGTTCTTCAGTATCGGCTCAAACAGCCCAAAAGCTAAAAATAGAAATAGCCCACTGTGTGTATCATAGATAACAAACACTTTTATAAGATAAACCATAAATGTGTTAAATGTTTAAAACAATGACAAACAGACACAAACACTAATAGAAACAAGCCAAGTCCACCTCTTGCAGATCCATGAATAAGACCAAGATAACAACGGCATGTGGCAATTGTGCAATAATAAATCTAGTTTTGAGGGTTATACCCTTCAGTCCACAAAACCTCTTAAGAATGAATAGCTTGCGCACCTATGGAGGCCAAGATATTTAAACTGTCAATGCTCATGGTGTAAATGTGCATATCCCCAATTTCAGTATGATGCATAGTTGGATCCAATAGTGATAAGGGCTGGCCACATATACACACATTGTGCTGACAATGTCCCGATGGTGTTTGGACAACCAAAGAAGGGGGAAACTTTTCCAATGGTCTAGAGGAGGTATGTCAAACAGGATGGTTGTGTACACATAATGTAGAGCCACTAAAGACACTCAGTGGCAAATCCACTTCTGTATGGCCTCCCTTGCATTGTAGCATATGGCTGCAAAAAGCAAACTGATAGTCCTGATCCCCTAGGGATCATTTGTAATCCAAGGGTTGTATATAAAATATTGCGTAGCTACCAAGTTCTTGGGGTGTAAGATATAATTATCATATCCAGAAATGTGGCCAACCTCCTTGATGATGCAGCAATCAGTATTCCATTACAGGGTGCATTCAAAAGCACTGACAAGTGGGTGCTGTCACAGGGTCAATAGGGTTGTTAAATCCGTGAGGATAAGACTGTGGCAAGGCCTGTCCGCTTTCCAAGTGCAGTCTTGCCACCATGTGCAAAGTCCAGGCTTTAAATGGTGGATATCTGCATGGTCATACATGTGCCATGCTTATGTTATCACTTGAGTATAATGGACAATGTGAGTCAATACATGTAATGATACTGAATCTCCACAAGAGGAGCCATGCCATCAGACAATGCCGAAGAAGACTTTGGGCCAGATTCACAAAAGAGATACGATGGAGTATCTCAGATACACCATCGTATCTCGGATTTTTTCTGGTCCTATCTATGCACCTGATTCATAGAATCAGTTACGCATAGATAGGGCTGAGATCCGACAGTGTCACACTGTGTTACACTGTCGGATCTTTTTTTTGATTTAAAAATGGCGCCGGGGGCGTTCCCGCTGATTTACACTGAATAATATGTAAATCAGCGAGATACGCGAAATTCACGAACGTACGCGGACCCGACGCTGTGTTCTTACGTCGTTTCCGTAGCGGTTTTCCGTCGTATACTTACCCTTTCTAAAAGCAGGGGTAAGTATTGTTAAGTATGGCCGTCGTTCCCGCGTCGATTTTGAATTTTCCTACGTCGTTTGCGTACGCCGATTCACGAACACGCGCGTCGCAAGTCCCGCTCACGTCGCAACCACTGACGTCCTATTGACGTCAGTGGGAGCAATGCACGCCGGGAAATTCCCCGGACGACGCATGCGTATTTAAATCGGCGCGGGAGCGCGCCTGATTTAAATATGACACTCCCCTAGCCGCGGAATTTGAATTCCGCTGGGGGAGTTAGGATCCGCCGTCGCAAGTTTGGAGGTAAGTGTGTTGTGAATTTGACACTTTCCTCACAAACTTGCGAGGGCGGATCTTAATTCACATAGGTTACACGGATCTAAAGATCCGCTAACCTTTGTGAATCTGGCCCACTATTTCTCTATATCTGCATAGCTGTCATAAAGTAGTTAAAATACTGTTTTGACTTTTTCATGTTTATTTCTTTGCATCTCAGTGCAACGGATCCCCTCCAGACAGTTTCAGCCACTTTATGTGTAGATGCACTTGTTCCAGCACTGGCTGAATATCATTGCTCCGAACCAGCATCCTGATAGTCACAACTGTGCACCATGCGTGTGCCATGTTTGTCAGCTTGGCCGCTTGTAGTCTGAACCAGGGGAGCATTTGACATGGTGACAAAGCAGTAGCATTTAGGCGGTCCTTTTTCATGAAGTGTTTGAACAAGGATCTTCATGGCAGGATCACCAAGTGGTATCATTTGGAAAACTGTAAAATTACTTTTGAAATTACATTATAATATATGCAAACTCTAAAGAATGGAATAATCCGCTCAGAGGCGGCTCTAATTAGGCAAATTAGGTGGTTGCCTTAGGCCTCGCCACCATAGGAGCCTCGCAGCCGCCTAATTTGCCTATACCGCTCCACTCCACTTTGCATTGCAGCGCCAGCCGGCATCTCTCCCCAGCTGCCTGACACACGTGCACTGACTGCGGAGTGGACTCAGTGGAGCAAACTAAACCGCCCCTCCCTCCTTCTGCTGTGATGTTTTCCTGTGCACAGAGGAGGAGGGAAGGAGGCACACCACCACCTGCACCCTGTGTAAATGTGAGTCTTACAGAGGAGGGGAGGTGGGAAATGAAGGAGAGGGTGAGGGGACAAGCAGAGTTCACTTGGAGTGATTTGGGGGGGAGACGATACCCATCCCCCCATCCCAGCTCCATCCACCTGGCTCCAGCCATCCCCCCAAACCATCCCGGCTCCATCCATCCCCCTGGCTCCATCTACCACCCCGATCCCATCTCAGCTCCATCCACCTCCCAATACCATCCCGGCTCCATCTATTCCCCCCAATCCGATCCCGGCTCCATCCATCCCCCTGGCTCCATCTACCACCCCAATCCCATCCCAGCTCCATCTACCTCCCAATTCCATCCCGGCTCCATCTACCTCCCGATTCCATCCCGGCTCCATCTATCCCCCCCAATCCGATCCCGGCTCCCGGCTCCCAGTGCCCAAACTAGTGCCCCCCTACCAGGCAAGTAAATGGAGCAAAGTGTAAGTTCCAAGACACAGGGCGGGTTCACACCATCAATCGCACAGGAACACACTGTGCAATTCACATGTGACCCGAGTGCAGTGCAATTTCAGCTCATTCATGTCTGCAGTCTCTGACCATCTCTTGCAGTGGCAGCCCGTCCATTAGCCTATGTTCACACTGATGTGATGCAAGAACCAGCGCGATTACAGTGCTGGTTCCCGCATTGCATCTCCTGCAGGCAGTTCACGCTGCCTTCTACAAACCGATGCAGTGTCAGATCGGTTCACAGATTGCAGTGTGAACTTGCACAAGAATCAACCCGCAAAGGTGAGAACATCCTCTCCGCCAATCAGGAAGTGCGAGTCTGATACCCATCACCTGATTGGCTGAAAACACAGACAATCCTATTGGACGCCTAGCAGGAGGAAAGAAGAGAGGCACACGGTGGAAGCATGGAGGACACAGCTCGCTGCTGTCACCTGCTGTCTGACCCACCACCGAGATGGGGTAAATACCGGTCAGACAATGAGCTGATGGGAGGGTGCTAGTTAAATGGGGCACAGTGGGTGCATTTGATGGGCACAGTGGTTGCATTTGATGGGCACAGTGGCTGCAATTGATGGGCATAGTGGTTGCATTTGATGGGCACAGTGGCTGCTATTGATGGGCACAGTGGCTGCTATTGATGGGCACAGTGGCTGCTATTGATGGGCACAGTGGCTGAATTTGATGTTTTTTTTCTGAATTTTTCAGTTTGTTTGCACCCCCCCCCCCCCAAGAATTGTGAGTAAAAGCTGCCACTGATCTCTTGTATCATGTCTGCAGTCTTTGACCATCTCTTGTATCATGTTTGCAGTCTCTGGCCATCTCCTGTATCATGTCTGCAGTCTTTGACCATCTCTTGTATCATGTTTGCAGTCTCTGACCATCTCCAATATCATGTTTGCAGTCTCTGACCATCTCTTGGATCATGTCTGCAGTCTCTGATCATCTCCAGTATCATGTCTGCAGTCTCTGATCATCTCCTGTAGTATGTCAGCACATTCTCTGACCATCTCTTGTATCATGTCTGCAGTCTCTGACCATCTCTTGTATCATGTCTGCAGTCTCTGACCATCTCTTGTATCATGCCTGCAGTCTGCAACCTTCTCTTATACCATGTCTGCAGTCTCTGACCATCTCTGGTATCATGTCTGCAACTCTCTCACTTTGTGGAAGGTGCTCCAGAGCCCCCTCCACATTTTAGTTCCCATTTTAAATGCAAGTCTGAACTCTGTGATGTAAAGGGGAATGCAGTGGACTCTGATTTAAAGGTAATCTTTGGTAACCAGAGCCCCCCCCCCTCAGAGAAAATTCTACAAACAGTGAATTCATAGTTCATAGAAATTAAAAGTCTTAATATATGCAATTTATACAGTTAATTTTTGTCGTGTATTATGGATGTGAGTGGGGCCTCATGTCTCAGATTTGCCTAAGGCCTCACAAAGCCTAGAGCCGCCTCTAAATCTGCTATAGAAGATAAGGTAACCTCGCTGTGGATCTGTACGCTGTTATCTCTGTTTATTATTCCACCTGGGTCAAGGCAGACTACCCGAGCTCCTCCCCCTAATGCCTTTTACTCATTAAGAATTTTATTTCACAGAGTGGGAGCTCTCGGTGGGAAGATGGATTTATATTAAAGCGGGGGTTCTGCGGGAATACGTTTTTTTTTTTCAGATGATTCTCCCGCTGTTACCTTAGCAAATCGGATACTCACCTGTCCTAGTATTGCAGCCGCCAGCATTGTCTTTTACCCGCAAAAGATATTTTATAAAATTCATAGATGGACGTTTCCATCTTGACTGTGGGCACTCTGAAGCCCACCAGGATTTCCTTCCGGGATATAGTGAATACTGATGTCCCAGCATTCACCGCTCTATCCCGCACATGTGCAGTGTTGACGGCGAGCGTCGCTGTCAACACTACACAGTTGCCTTCACAACGGCCGGCGTACTGAGAAGGTCACGCCCCGTTGTGATTACACTACAGCGCATCTCCTGGGAGTCTCGACACATCACTCCCAGGAGACATCACGATCAGCCGGGGAATTGTAAAGGCACGCCCACTTCGGTGGGGAAAGGATCCCGGAAACAACACAAAATGCTGCCAAATCAAGGTAAGCAATCCGATAAAAAAAAAACGATGGATTATACATACAGGATGGCTAGTGGTATGAATAAGACAAAGTTGACATTTAGGGTGAACCTCCGCTTTAATTAGGAAAATTAAAACTATTATGGAAAACATCCTTCCTCACACTATTTCCTGTATATGTAATTATTCTACTACTATTCATATGAATGAAATACATAGATATTCTTCTGTTTATCAACATATTCCAAGGTAAATCTACAGTAAGGCATACAGTATTTATTATCTATGCAAAAATACTAAATAAAATTACATCGTTTATAAGATTGAAAAAAAGACATAAGTCCGTCCAGTTCAACCTGTGTGTTTGTGATTTTTATTTTATTTTACTCCTATAGCCCTGTTCTGCTTTCTGAGGACGTTTTTCCATTTTTTTAAGCTGCCTACACACTCAGCTAGTACTACTTCCTGGGGGAGGGAGTTCCACATGTTTACTGCTCTAAAGAAAATGTTCCTCAATCTATGGTTTAATCTCCTTTCTTCTAATCTCAAAATCGTGTGCTCTTCAGGGACCTTTGGTAAAACCATTTATTACTGTTGATCTTTAACCTTTTTGCTGCTAGGCCCTACACTCCACTTAAACGAAAATTGAGTTTGACACCCCTGATCTATGGTCAAACTGAGGAAGTTCACTTTATTGTACTTGGGTTCATTTGAATGCTATGTCTAGGTTTCGTAGGTCAGATTCCTTATTCATGCTTGCAGAGGGCCTATGTAAAGACATTGCAGCGTCAAATGCTACTATATGATGTTGAATCCAGCAACCTGTTGTCCAAAAGTATACTATCAATTTTTGTATTTAAAAAATCATACTTACCTAGGTGGATGCAGCATCAGTCCCCTGCCGGTTCTCTCCTGATCGCTCAGTTCCCAGAGCTCTGTGCAGAGAGCTGGTGACAGTCACTGCTGTCTTCTCTGCATCTCCCCTCCACGCTCACTGGAGCGCTGGACTGTGGAGGGGGTGGGAGTTGCTGGTTGAGAGGCTGGGTCAGGTGTCGGTACAGAGTTCTGGGTGGATCCTGACCGCATGGTCGTGATCTATCTCCAGTCTAGCCCAGCTCTGTGATGTCAAACGACCGCTGTCTGCTGAAAACAGGCCACAGGACCGAACTGCACTCCTGTCATCCACAAGAGAAGTACAGTCAAATGAGCTTTGGCTGTACTTCCCCTTTTACTGAGTTGATCACAGTGTGGTGGTTTTGAGAACTGCTATTCCTGATAGGTGACGATCTAAAGCAGATGATATGTCCTCCAATGAAAGCAGAGGAAAGGATTTGATGGTGATTACAAAAAATTCTATTGTTTTATAATGAACATCTCTGTACTTGGCCACAATGTTTTCTTCAGTCATCTTCTTTTTTTACTGATCTTTTTCATCTTTAGGATGGATTTTATGTCCCCAGATGTATATTGTGGTGGTGGGATGCAGTCAGTATTTATTTTTCCTCCTACGACACTATAAAGTGGGACTGCTTCAGGAGTCCCAGTAGGACAGAATTGTGCTTTGCATGAGTTGATTCAGTATGAATTTCGCTGTTATCACAGTGTGTTTATAAGAACTCAAATTTTATATTACCATGAAGAGTTTCAGGCAACATTAATACTATATTCGAAGAAAGGGACTTTATGGGACTTTAAATTAGGCTCTCGACTCAGTAGGAGTATGCAAAAGTAATGAATGTGTTTATTGACATGGGAGACATATAAAAAAGGATACACATAACCTTGCATATATCACATAGACTTTAAGGTTTGACTTGGAAACATGCGACAATATGGAAAATATTAGGTGTATTACCAAGATTTACTACTTGTGGCTTTTCTGGGGGGCCTCCTGCTTGTACCCCAGAAGTATGCAGCTCTTTGTACCTCAGCTTCCGGGACAAACTCCTGTTTTTGGCCCCGGTCCCACATTCAACATATCCTCAGCTTTAACCTTTTGTATGTAAGTATTCAGGAACGGCATTGTTGTCCTTTCCTGTTACACCCAGTGCCATACTATAACAATTCTATTTTATAATTTTTTTATAGATAATTGTGAGCATCGACCCTGATGTGTGTTATACGTGAAACGCGTCGAGCCTTTTAGGATGCCAGTATCCTTTTAGGATACCAGTTGTCTACGTAGTTCACTGTTTACCATGCAATTATATTTTACTATTATGCTCCATTGTATTGTGCCACTCTAATGACATGTGTGTATATATATATATATATATATATATATATATATATATATATATATATATATATATATATATATATATATATATATATATATTCATGGGAACTACCCATTTATTTTCCATATTGTCGCATGTTTCCAAGTTGATCCTTGATGTCTTTGTCATATATGCAAGGTTATGTGTATCCTGTTTTTATATTTTTTCCCATGTCAATAAACACATTAATAATTTTTGCATACCCCTACTGTGTCGAGAGCCTCATTTAAAGTCCCATAAACTCCCTTTTTTTATTTGTACCAGGGATGGAGGCACATACATTTTGTTTAATACTATATTCAGCTCTGCAGATTTCTCTTATTTCACTTATTAACCATCACATCTTGTATGAAGTTGTAAGCCTTTAAACATCATTATTGTAGTCCTAAGGCTTCCTGGACATGACCCTTAGCAAAAATTATTTCATATACATATAATATATGTATAATATATAATATTTAAATATAATATATACATTGAAATGTAGTCACCTTGTATATTTGTCCTAGTAACACTTGTCACTAGGGCTTAAAGTGGGGGGGAATGTGAGTTGCCACTAGAACAATAGAGGCAGCATTTTCCAATGGGAACAAAATTGTTTCCTAGTGGCAAATGTAAAAAAAAAGGTATTTCCCCCACTTTAGATTTTCCTCTCATGTTCTCCTGTGTCCACAGAGCAGAAAGTAAAAGGGAATCTTGCATTTGACACAGATGGCATAAGAAAGGCAGGTGGGTTTTTAGTCTTCCTGTACTTTATCTAAAATGAATAAAAATAAAACTTTGGGTTTAGATAAAAAGTGCAGAAGAGATAGAGTTTATGATACGGTGTATCCTTTTTTGTGGTAATTTCCCCCCTCTTTACATTTTTTCAGAACAGAAGGTGAGGAAAAATCTCTCCAAGGGACACCACAATAAATTCCTGCAGCAATTCTAGCCACAACCCCCCCCCCCCCCCCCGCCTTCTCCCCACTCTATGTAGAACAAAAAAACGGAGAACATAAAAAAAATGATGTTTGAATGGACAAATTGATTCATTTTAAAATGTAAAGCCAGTTAGAGGAAGGTGACAACTTCTATTAGAAGCCCACCACCAACCTGCTGAAAATCATCTTTACTGTGCTCCCTCGCTTCTCCGTTCATTTGTCAGAGCCATTAAAAATCCAGTGCTTCCAAATATGAGGGAGTATGTGACCATTTCCCATTTTACTTGGAGGTTAGGCTTGGGGCTCAGATAGAGGAGTGGATCAGTGGGAAAGCACAGCAAAGTATCATAGATAAGGGGTTATGTTTCTGGTTCTGAAACTGAGGACTGCCTTTTCTAAAGAATACAAATGTATTCTCACATTTTCTGCAATAATTAAGAACTGCTTTGGGATACTTGTTGAAGCAAAAAGTAACAAAATAAGGCCTCATACACACTGGATGTTGTGCTAACTCTTCTAGACTCCTTTCCTCCTGGCAGCAGCGTTGTGGCAGAAAAAAAGCTCTTGACATTTGTAAACACGCAAACGCGTTTAAGTGCATCAAACCCTTGGGAGTTATTTACATTTCATTATTCTGACCATTATAATTAATTAAGACTCAAGTGCTAAACTTCCAATTCAAAATATTGTGCATAACAATAAAATAAAAAAATAATAATAAAGTCCTATAAATGAAATATCAAAGTCCACCAAAAGTGTAAAACGTCTTAATTCAGCTGCTGTGCACCAACCACCAAGTGAAAATAATGCCACTTACCAAACCCTTAGACCCCCACAACTTATGAGGTCTAAATCAGCATTTAACCACTTGTCACCGGGAGGACGTCCTTGGGTTGCAGTGGTTATACGGGGATGATGCCTTCACCAGCTGGTACTATATACCTATGTCATTGCACATTCATCCTAACATCTAATAGGTACAGACACGCATGTTCCACCTTTAGCTGTGCAGTTTGCATTAATAAAGTCTGCATAGCTGAAGTCTTCAACCTCCAGTGGCCAGCTCCCTCCCTGTAACATGCACATCTAAATGGTGCCGGGGATGAGTTATTTCACCCTGGCTCAGATGGAACAGCAGTACCATGTGAGATGCCGTTTTGCAATCAGCAGGAAGCTGATGTATGAGAAAGCAGAAATACTACCAAACAGTACTGTAGCTGCAGCTACATGGATGGACTGAGGATATGCACACATTCGTCATAGGAAAAAACACGTCAACAATACTAATGCAAAGTTCTGAGTCAATGATTTATGTTATTTTTTAATACTTCATTTAATGAATGTGACTGTAGTACTCCTTTAGAATCCATTCACACCAGACGCTGTTCCTTTTTTTATTAACTTTATTGAAATGTGACACGAACATTTCATAAAGTTCAATTAGCCACGCATATTGCCTTGTGCTGCACTGAAATTATTTCAGTTGTTATGCAGGCAAGTTGTACCTTGCCTGCATACCACCGCAATGCAAAGGTGTTAACCGGGCACACAGGAGACCAGGCATTTTTGTTTTGCATGTGGTGGGACTGCACCAGAATAGCCACCCAATGCAGTCCCACCACATCTGGTGTGCATTGGCCCCAAAAAAGTCCTCTAAGTGGCAAGTTTCCACTGTATAGTCCTCAAACGAAAAATGATTTATGCTTATCTCAGAATGTTGGAATTTCTGCTTTTAAAATGGTTTATTCTGTTTTAAGATCCATTTTTGATTCTTTCACGTAAAAGGAGAAATTCAGCCTTCAAACCAAAGTAAGATAACCTTATCAGCCATGTCAAACATATTGCAACCAAAGGTAATGATTGAGTATAATACATTGACCTTCCTCTTCTAATCCCTGTTTTTCCTAGCTCTAAATGAACTTGCACACCATACAGAAGTTTATTACTCTTCTATTCACATTTCTGTGCTGACGCTTTAAGCTATTAAATTTATCTTCAATTATCACACCAATGTTAGAAATGGTGCGCCTGTTATTTCATAGCCGGGTGACTCCATTTTATTGCTTCTGTGGCCTTAGATGGTCAGTGGTATGGCAATTTACTTTGAATATTTCATGTTCTTAATCCTATTTTTGTATGAAAGGTTAGTATTATTAAATTCAAGGTCTTTCATTTCCTGGATGATTTTTTTTCTTGATGAAAAGAGAACCGTGCAAGCACAAAAATCCTTAATCTTCTAGTTTTTTTTTAATAAAAACTTTATTTCAGAAGCCATGCCATGATTACAGGATAAGGACATAATATTTCTTACAGCCTGATGACCATTACAGAAGTGCTGAGTGAAACAGTTCGCCTCACACGGAAAGGTCTTCAAAAGATCAGAAAAGCGGTAAAGAAGCCTTTCTCATAAAAGTGTTTGCTGTTCTGAGGGGAATAAGATTTTAGTGCTTTGGAGCCAAAATAAAATGCTATGGGCCGGCTTCAGTCAGGTGCTTAGTCACAGTTTGTCAGTGTTTGAAGCTTTAACAGAGTTTCCCCATCACAAACTCATAAACCATTTAATCACTTGAGGGAAGTTATGGCCTACGGCAGTATAAAAGGAAGCAGGATATGAGAACTGAAGTAAAAGACAGTTTGTTTGTGGACATTTCACTTGTTTGCCGGTAAAGAAACCTTTATTTTAGATATGTTGTTGGCTTTCTCAGTTAAGTGGAGTCCTGGGTTGACCTAAAATGTGTTTGCTGATCTTAAAATAAAAAATGGTGTTTTAAGATTGTATGAGTGGCGCTGCCTTTGACTGTTAATGAGTTCTATAAAACTGCTAGACTTGTCTAGAAAATTATCCTGACGTCTGAAGTCATCTAAAATATTATCTATTTTTTTTTTCCAATACACGTGCATGAACAACAGACGGGTTTGAATTTATTTTTAGATTTTTTTTCCATCAAACTGCAAATGTGAGTGATGTTTCCACACTTTAAAACCTTGTCTTTTAGTATGCTTTATGCTCTAGGGCACAGCACTTTCAGCCTGTCTGAACTTATTAAAAGAGCAGAAAATATAAACTTTTCTTTCACAAAGCAGCCAAATACGTTTGAAAGGATCTCCGATTAACCTGACCGGCATGTAGATGTACAATCCCACCAGCAACTTACCTTTCCATCTAGACAGGTCAAACTTGTGTCATAGTTTATCAGGTTTAAATGCAAGCTAGTTCATGCTGATGAGCCGAACTGTCAAACTCTTCACTGTAAACACCTTTTTTTTAAATTTAAATAAATACAGGCATGAACTTTTTTTATCAGAAAAACCTACAATCCACAATGTTCAGAAATATGGAAAGATAAGTGGATTATTTTTATGATTGCTGTTAAGATGCATAATGCTTGGATGAGGCCATGAATGCTGAGGGCAGTGGAAGGTCATGGCTGAATGTTATAAAAAATCATTTCACCCAAAAACCTTATTTCTGTAATGGATGCTTGTGGGCTGAATCCCTTTATCTCATGGGTACGCCATATCCAAGATATCCTTATTATAAAAGTTTAATTCCTGCATGAAAGTCCTCATCTCCTGCCATGTAGTCTCATTCCTTCTGTTGCAGAAGGAGAGTCTTATTCCTTTCTGCATATGTTAAAGGATACGCTCATCTTTTGGAACATGTTCCAGCATATCTTTCCCCCCACCTTCTGATCCCCTCTGCCCCCAAGACAGCAGGCAGGGTTTCCTCTTCCCTGCAGTTGATGTCACATTTAGAATTGTTGCACCTGTACGGGACTTCACCTGCACATGTGCCGTCTGCATTCATTCAGAGATCCTTCCTGCCACCAATGCAGACGGCTTGTAGTTCTCTAATAAATGCTTGCGTACTCCATTCACAAGTCCTCCAGATTTCTAACAGCAAGCCCTGATTGCAGGTGAAATGCTTTGCAGGTTTCTTGGAGAAAAATAATAAATGCATTTTTTCCAGTAAAAATATGTGCATTTATTATTAATTAATTGTAATTTATTAATTTAATATAATTTTTTCCTAACTGTGAACTTAGCAAATTAACTTTCATTAAGAATAGTGATAATCACTTGCAATAGCTGTAGCAGGTAGGTGGGCCTGGAAACCCATGTGGGAGTTCCTAGGACATATAGGAAGTTTGCAAATGAATCAACATGGCAGAATCTTTAGATAAGATACATTAAGATACTGACCCACAGGGTATTCATCACTTGAAGTAAAACACAAAGCAGTGGCTATTTATTGTAAAAAAAAGATTTGGATACATTAACCTTATCGGGACTTTTGTGTGCCCTGTTTAGTAGATATAACCAATGAATGCATTATACAGGGTAATCTGAAGTACAGTATTAGCATGGATATTCCACGATATAGAAATGTATCCATCAATCTATCTGATATTTGGATCGGTATATGATCGTGGCTCATCCTCCACCTACAGTACTTCTATCATTACCAGTCTCTATAACTGGAAGGACTTCCATATATGATCGGCTTCTTAACCATACAGCCAAGAAATTTCCTAAATCAGGACTGTTAAGAAGAACTCCCTCTTTCCAATATGAATAGAGGGTTTCCGCTCAATAGCATTCAGGTTCATCATATAGAGTCAGCCACGGTATTACATACCTGACACTCCTCAGTATCCCCCGGGGACACACACCTGTTTAGATATCCCATTATTACCTGATTACTTAACCTTACTAGCGGTGACTTTACCGCTTGGGAATTCTACGAGTGTGGATATATAGGCGTCCGGACTGTACTAGTTTATTGTTTGTCTATTGTTTGCCAATGTTTATATGTTTGTTGTTTGTGCCCAGACCATAAACCATAGTTTATTAGTGCTACACCCGCCTGTAATTAACAAAGAGCAGCTAGTCTCTATGGCCCAGATTCACGTAGAGCGGCGCATATTTAGTTTGTCGTAACGCATGTCATTTACGTTACGGCGGCTGAATTTTGTGACGTAAGTGCTGTATCCACAGAGTATTTGCGCCCAAATTTGCGCCAGCGTATCGTAAATTCCGAGGTGTAAGGCGGGGTAATTGAAAGTGGGAAGGAAGTGGGTGTGCTCCATTGAAATGAGCCGTGACCCCATGCAAATGAAGGGCCGGCCGTACTGCGCATGCGCGCACGAATATGCACCTCACTGGGCATGCTCAGAACTCGGCCCGGCGCAATCAGTGAGATAGGAAATAGGCCAAGCATACTTAGTGAAATACGCCCTGTGTATAAATAGCCCCAGACAAACGCCCTTCCATTGCAAAAGTACATCCCTGTGTTCCCCTTCCTAAAGCAAGGTGCTTTTGTTCTGTTGTCTGTTGGTGTTTGTTGGTTAGTGTAGTAGTGTTAGAGTAAAGATTTATTGAAGTAGGAGATTGTAGTAGGTGTGTTTTTTTTCTGAGTGTTTTTTGTGTCTGTTTTTTCTTTTTTCTTTTTGATTTTGTATTAGCTGTCTGCTTGTGTTGTTTGATTTTGGTGTCTGGTTCTTGCTGTCTGATTTTTGGGTTTGTTTGTTCTGTCTTTTTGTCTCTGTTTGTTCTGTTTTTTTTGTCTGTTTGTTCTGTTTGATTTTTGTGTCTGTTTGGTGCTGAGTGCTGTGTGGTGAGATGGCTCCAAAGAGAAGAAAGCTGAACTTCTCGGTGCATGAGAAGCAAATCCTTGCTCGGGCGATCACCTGATTTGGGCGATATTTGCATGGCCCTGAGAGCCGGGACATCACCCCGGCCAGGAAGAGGGCGATCATCCAGGAGATTACGGATCAGATCAATGCGGGGGGGTAGAGGAGGACCACCAGTGGCATTGCAAAGAAGATCAATGATCTGAGGAGCCTGGTCCGTGAGAAACTGGCCAAGGTAAATGCCCATGCCAGGGGCACTGGCGGGGGCCCACCTGGCACCGTCAGGTGGACAGAGGAGGAGCGTGCGATGGCCCAGTGCTTCCACAGCCAGCAAGTGGTGGGCCTGCCTGGCTTTGACTCCGAGAAGGGCGTGAGGACAGGTAAGTTGTTTTATTTTTTCTATCTGGCGAGTAGCATGTGTGGGGGGGAAGGGAATATGTGCCAAGTGTGTGGATCCTCCAACCTGTGTATGTTTTGTGTACCAACCCCCGGACAACAGGCTGCTGAAGAGCCCCAAGAAAGCCAGGAGTCCCCAGGGCAGGGGAGTGGACACAACTCACCTCATGAGGAGGTTGAGAGGGAGGAGGATGAGGGGGGGGGGAGTTGTGGATAACCAGATGGACCTTGCCAGGAAAATCCTTTTGTCTTTGGATGATGCTCCCCCTGTGGCTGCCCCTGTGGCTGGCAGCAGTCAGGCCTCCATCAGGGGTAGCCCCTCCCACTCCTCCCCCAACAGGGCTCCCCCCCAGGGCTCCCCCCAGGGGGCTCCCCTCCTCCCAGGCCACAAGCCTCATCTGCCTGCAAATCTGCGGAGGGACCATGCCCGTCAGACACAACATCTGGGTCAGGTCACCCGGACTTTGGTCCAGATGGAGGAAAGCCTGGCCACCATTAAGGAGTCGGTCAATGATGTGGACACAAACTCGTTGACAGTCATAACTTGCTTTCGTGACCTGCAGACCGCCACAGCAGGCATGGCCATGGAGGTGAGTGCCCTGACCCAGGCTGTCAACGCCAATACCCAGGCTGTCCAGGCCAATACGGCAGCCCTCACTGTGGGCCTGAACAGGATAGCCATGGCCTTGGAGGGAAGGCCAGCAGGTGGGCAGAGCCCAGGGGAGGCTCCTCCTTCCCCTGCTCCCCCCCCATGAGTCTCCCCTGGTTGGCCGTGGCCGTGGCCGGCCCAGGCGTAGCTCAAGCCGCCGTTAATTTTGGGTGTACTTTTGAATTTTTTTTTATTCTACTGTGATTATGATTTGTTATATGTGTGAATGATGTATGAATGTGGGGGTGACATTCCTGATGAAAAAAGGGTGTCACCCTCATTTTTGGTGGAGTAGGGATCCCCAGGACCAGGGAGAAGTGATCCCAGGTCCATGTGAATGGTGTATGAATGCACAGTGACATAATTGGAGCCTTGGCGTGGCAGTGCTGCTCCCTAGTACCGTGTGGGGTACTTTGGTCTAATCCAATTCGATGAGGATGTGGGGTGTGTGTGCTAGGGACCACAGTGGTGTGCATGCGTGCATTCTCATTGTGCCATGTTTAACCACTTCCCGACCTGCGTATTGTAAATGTACGTCCTCTTTTTAAACATGGATATCTCAGTAACGGCAGCAGCTGCTGCCACAACTGAGATATCCATCTTTTCAGCGGCCGTGTAAACGATAACGGCGGTCTCCGCGGCGGATTCGCCGCGAGATCGCCGTTATCGGTGGCGGGAGAGGGCCCCCCCCTCCCGCCGCTCTTCCGCGCCCTCCGCCGCTTACCGTAGTCGTCGGTAGCGGCGGAGGAGATCGGATGCTGCAGCCTGAGCGGTGAGGAATTAAGTGAGGGCAAGATGGCCCCCACCCGTCCTCATAGCTTTGCTGGGCGGAAGTGACGTCAAAACGTCAGTCCCGCCCAGCGTCTTAAAGAGACATTTTTTTTTGTCATTTGAAAAAATGACAGTTTCAATTTTTTTTTTTCTTGCATTGAAGTCTAAATATGAGATCTGAGGTCTTTTTGACCCCAGATCTCATATTTAAGAGGACCTGTCATGCTTTTTTCTATTACAAGGGATGTTTACATTCCTTATAATAGGAATAAAAGTGATCAATTTTTTTTTTATTATTTCAGTGTAAAAAGTAATAAAATAAATAAAAATAAATAAGAAAACAAAAAAAAATTTTTTAAAGCGCACCGTCCCGACGAGCTCGCGCGCAGAAGCGAACGCATACGCGAGTAGCGCCCGCATATGAAAACGGTGTTCAAATCACACAAGTGATGTATCGCCGCGATCGTTAGAGCGAGAGCAATAATTCTAGCCCTAGAGCTACTCTGTAGCTCAAAAAATGCAACCTATAGAATTTTTTAAACGTCGCCTATCGAGATTTTTAAGGGAAAAAGTCTGACGCCATGCCACGAGCAGGCGCAATTTTTAAGCGTGACATGTTGGGTATCATTTTACTCGGCGTAACATTATCGTTCACAATATATAAAAAAATTGGGCCAAATTTATTGTTGTCTTATTTTTTAATTCAAAAAAGTGAATTTTTCCCCAAAAAAGTGCGCTTGTAAGACCGCTGCGCAAATACGGTGTGACAAAAAGTATTGCAATAACCACTATTTTATTCTCTATGGTGTTAGAAAAAATATATATAATGTTTGGGGGTTTTAAGTAATTTTCTAGCAGAAAAAACTGTTTTAGTCTTGCAAACACCAAATCTGAAAAACACCTAAGGTCTTTAAGTGGTTAATGTGTGTGTTTACTGTGCAAAGATGCCTTCTGCGAGGCGTCTCCTGGCTGCTGTTCCCTCAGTAGACGGGGGACCCACAGTCAGGGGGGGTTGTCGGGTTCAGGGGTCAGGTCATCACGTATGTCAATCTCCAGGCCCCTTCTCACTGCGAAGTTGTGCAGCATGCAACATGCACCGATGATCTGGCACACAACGTTTGGGGAATACAACAGGGTACCCCCAGACTTATCCAGGCATCGGAAACGGGACTTCAGGAGGCCAAAGGTGCGTTCCACCACTCCACGGGTACGTATGTGTGCAGCATTGTAGTTTTCCTCTCCTGGGGTTTGGGGGTTCCGGAATGGAGTCATGAGATGGGGTCCCAGTGCATATGCAGAGTCACCTGGATGGGAAAAGACAGGAGGATGTTAGTAATGCATGTGCCCCTTGCGATGTCTGCATCATGGGGGGGGGGGGACAGTCATACCTGACACCCATGTCACTCACCAACCAGCCAAGACATTCTGTTCAAATTGTCTTGGGATGTCGCTTTGACGGTATATGAAGCTGTCATGGCTGGATCCTGGGTGTTTGGCACTGACGTGCCATATGAGGCATTGGGCATCCACTATCACCTGTACATTGATTGAGTGCCAATGCTTCCGATTGCGGTACATGTGCTCTGTCTCATGGGGGGGGGCTGTAGTGCCACATGTGTGCAATCAATGGCCCCCACGGTGCGTGGGAATCAGGCAATTTTGTAAAAATCTGTCATTGTCTTCATCCGCAGGTCCTCCTGGGTGGGTTTGATGATTTGGTTAGCCATGCATCTCAGGATTGCAGGGACAACCTGGTGCACACATCTGCTAATGGAGGATTGTGACATCCCAGCCAACAATCCACTTGTGCGCTGAAAAGAGCCAGTGGCAAGGAAATGGAGTGTTGCCACTACCTTCAGCAGTGGCTCCAGTGCATGTGAGCGGTGTGTTGGGCTGGTGATGTAATCTTCCAGGATTCTGGTTAATTCCATGATGGCTTCAGGGGTGAATCTGAAGGTGCGATACACCTCAGAAGCAGCCATGCCAAAGACATCTAGGCATGTGCGGTATATCCTCTCCTGTGCCCTCCTCCTCCTCCTCCTCCGTTCCCTCCTCCTTCTGCGTTCCTCTAAAGTCACTAGTATAGCTATGAGCATGGATGCCCCTGGCATGTTGGCAGACAGATTGTTGTCCTGCAAGTGTGTGTGCTCAGCTCTTCCCTAACGGTGTTGCTTTAGCTGACCTTTACACGGCTGGTGCAAAGTTAAGGCACCTTTTATAAGGTGTAACTTTCCGCCGTGAAACTAGCAGATGCGCACAGGGCGTAGCCTACGCCGCACAAGCGTACTTTTGTGGATCGCCGTATCTCCCTCATTTGCATATTTAACTAGCAACTCAGTGGTGTGTCTAGCGTATTTTGCGCTCCAAGATGCGCCGGTGTAATCGTTTTACTTAGGACGGAAAAAAATGGTTTTCAGGCGTATCTCGTTTTGAGGATATGGCGCATAAATACGCGCGGCACATTTTTCAATTACGCCACGCATCTCTAGATACATCGGCATAAGTGCTTTGTGAATCTGGGCCTATATCTGCTAGGAGCGATATGTTTTATTGTGTAACCTTGTATTTGATACATTAATAAATTTATATATTTTTGCTATATATCCATGACCTGTTATTGTCCACTACGGCCAATAGTAGCCCTCTATATTTCTCTGGGGACACCTTCACTATAGATGTTCCCAAAGAGATACAATACATGTTTGATACATTAAATGTATCCCTTTAGAGTGACACTAAAGTCTGAATTTAAAAAAATAAAATAAAAATCTATTGAAAAATGTATTCTTTAGAAACGGACACGATTACCAGGTTTGAAAGTATATGGGAGCCCTGGATTACACATGTAATGCAAAACACTTTTGTTAATGATGTTATGATGCCATGGTAGCCCAGCCATCGTACAGGTGGCCTGACTAATTTTTAGCACAATGTTAGAAGATCCCCGGTCTAGTCCTGCAGACCCCCTAGCCCTACCCTCCCTCCCTTTTCTTCCCCCTTTTGATTTTTTTTTCTCTCTTTTTGTCTTGAAATTGAAGCTACATTTCCGTTTGGTAATTCTGATACCTTCTTACTAGCTAGAAACTCCTAGTGCCACAAGGGCACTTTGACACAAGGATTAGTGACACTTGGCTATAACGACAAGATCTCAAATCACCAGGGAAATGTGTCAGTAGATCTCTCTCTATTTTTGAGTTAATTACAATTTTACTCTTAAGAAAAGTGAATTTATCTGATATAGTTACAATACCTTCCATGTTCGTTAGGTTACCAGTATGAGTAGGAATTTCTTTCTGTATAAGACATACTTAATTGTAATTGTTTGTATAATTCCCATTACTGATGCAAAATAAAGATATTTTGACACGGAAAAATGTGGGCCAGATCCTCAAAAGAGATACTCCGACTTAAGTGCTGTTCAGTCTGTGTGTAACTTTGGAAACGATCCTCAAAAGGCTTTTTCCAAAGTTACACAGAAGATCCGGCATGTGTAATTGATTTACACTGCCTAATTTTAGGATGCAGTACCGCATCCGCCGCTGGGGGCATTTCGAGTCGAAATGCCGTTGCTAGTATGCAAATTAGCACTTAAGGCGATCCACAAAGCTTTCTAGCTTCTTTTTTGCGCCGTAAGTGTTATTTTGCAAGTGTAAAATTAGGGCTCGTTTTACAAAGTGTAAAGTTAGTCACACCTTGTAAAGGCCCATTGCAGCGACGGCATTTGGTATGCTTTCCCGAGGGAGAACTCCATGCCAATTTTCAAAGAAAAAATCGGCATGGGTTCCCCCCCCAGGAGCATACCAGGTCCTTAGGTCTGGCATGGGTTGTAAGGAGACCCCCCCACGCCGAAAAATTGACGTAGGGGGTCCCCCTACAATCCATACCAGACCCGTATCCAAAGCACGGTACCCGGCCGGCCAGGAAGGGAGTGGGGACGAGCGAGCGCCCCCCCCCCTCCTGAGCCGTGCCAGGCCGCGTGCCCTCAACATGGGGGGGTTGGGTGCTCTGGGGCAGGGGGGCGCACTGCGGGCCCCCCCACCCCAGAGCACCCTGTCCCCATGTTGATGAGGACAGGACCTCTTCCCGACAACCCTTGCCATTGGTTGTCGGGGTCTGCGGGCGGAGGCTTATCGGAATCTGGGAGTCCCCTTTAATAAGGGGGCCCCCAGATACCGGCCCCCCACCCTAAGTGAATGGATATGGGGTACATCGTACCCCTATCCATTCACCTGGAGGCAAAAAGTAAAAGTTAATAAACACACAACACAAGGCTTTTTAAAATAGTTTATTATTCTGCTCCGGACGCCCCCCCTGTCTTCGTTATTAGCTCAATTACCAGGGGGGGCTTCTTCTTCCGCTCTCCGGGGGTCTTCTTCCACTCTCCGGGGGTCTTCCGCTCTCCGGGGGGGCTTCTCCGGACTCCGGGGGGGCTTCTCCGGACTCCGGGGGGCTTCTTCCATCTTCTCCCCTCTTCCGCTCTTGACTCGGCGAACCCCGGTTCTTCTGCAGCTCTCCGGTGCCTTCTTCTTCAGCGCTGGCTGCCTGCTATGTTTGTGTGTTAGCTCGATTTCAAACAGGCAGCCGGCGCGGTCTTCTGTGACGTCAGGGTCTTCTGGTCTTCTGTTCTTCCGATGTTGCCTCGTCGCCTGTTGTCGCTGTAATGATGGAAGCGCGCCTTGCATCCCATTTATATAGGCATCACCGTCCCATCATGCTCCGGCAGGTACCCACGTGGTGGGTGCCTACCCACGTGCACCCACCACGTGGGTACCTACCGGAGCATGATGGGACGGTGATGCCTATATAAATGGGATGCAAGGCGCGCTTCCATCATTACAGCGACAACAGGCGACGAGACAACATCGGAAGAACAGAAGACCAGAAGACCCTGACGCCACAGAAGACCGCGCCGGCTGCCTGTTTGAAATCGAGCTAACACACAAACATAGCAGGCAGCCAGCGCTGAAGAAGAAGGCACCGGAGAGCTGCAGAAGAACCGGGGTTCGCCGAGTCAAGAGCGGAAGAGGGGAGAAGATGGAAGAAGCCCCCCGGAGTCCGGAGAAGCCCCCCCGGAGTCCGGAGAAGCCCCCCCGGAGAGCGGAAGACCCCCGGAGAGTGGAAGAAGACCCCCGGAGAGCGGAAGAAGAAGCCCCCCCTGGTAATTGAGCTAATAACGAAGACATGGGGGGCGTCCGGAGCAGAATAATAAACTATTTTAAAAAGCCTTGTGTTGTGTGTTTATTAACTTTTACTTTTTGCCTCCAGGTGAATGGATAGGGGTACGATGTACCCCATATCCATTCACTTAGGGTGGGGGGCCGGTATCTGGGGGCCCCCTTATTAAAGGGGACTCCCAGATTCCGATAAGCCTCCGCCCGCAGACCCCGACAACCAATGGCAAGGGTTGTCGGGAAGAGGTCCTGTCCTCATCAACATGGGGACAGGGTGCTCTGGGGTGGGGGGGCCCGCAGTGCGCCCCCCTGCCCCAGAGCACCCAACCCCCCCATGTTGAGGGCACGCGGCCTGGCACGGCTCAGGAGGGGGGGGGGCGCTCGCTCGTCCCCACTCCCTTCCTGGCCGGCCGGGTACCGTGCTTTGGATACGGGTCTGGTATGGATTGTAGGGGGACCCCCTACGTCAATTTTTCGGCATGGGGGGGTCTCCTTACAACCCATGCCAGACCTAAGGACCTGGTATGCTCCTGGGGGGGGAACCCATGCCGATTTTTTCTTTGAAAATTGGCATGGAGTTCTCCCTCAGGAATGCATGCCGCTGTCATTTTTTTTTTCCCCGACGCAACTTTAAGCCGTCGCGATCCTCAAAACTCGGCGTAACGTAACTTCGCGCATGCGCAGTACGGCCGACGCGCATGCGCAGTACGGCCGGCGCGGGAGCGCGCCTCATTTAAATGGGACTCGCCCCATTTGAATAGGAACGCCTTGCGCCGGCGGAATTTTAGTTACACAGCCTGAATTTTCTAGATAAGTGCTTTGTGGATCAGGCACTTAGGTAGAAACTTTAAGCCAGTGTAACTTAAATTGGATTTTTTAAGTTACGTCAGGTTTTTGTGGATCTGGCCCTGTATTCTTAACTCAAAAAAGTACCTTCAATTGCTCTTAGCCCCCTCCAAATCTCAAAATTCTATTTTTTTTGCTTCTGTAATCTGACTTCTTGTTAGAAGAGGCTTGTTCCAAACAAACAGAAGTGAGAGGAAAAACGAGAGGGTGTTTCAAGTAGGCAGAAAAACACAGTAAGAAACAATTTAATAAAAAACTAGACTACAGTGCTATTAAGTAGTGAATGTGTATGGATTATTTTTGGAGACTAAGGATATCCTTTAGTGGCTTCAATACAGCATTAACTCTTGCACACAATATTTGAAGGAACTCAGCAGGTAGGTTTTTCCAAACATCTTGGAGAACTAACCACAGATCTTCTGTGGATGTAGGCTGCCTCAAATCCTTCTGTCTCTTCATGTAATCCCAGACAGACTTTATGATGTTGATATCAGGGCTCTGTGGGGCCAAACCATCACTTCCAGGACTCCTTGTTCTTCTTTATGCTGAAGATAGTTCTCAATGACATTGGCTGTATGTTTCGGGTCGTTATCCTGCTGCAGAATACATTTGGGGCCAATCACACACCTCCCTGATTGTATGGCATGATGGATAAGTATCTGCCAGTAATTCTCGGCATTCCCATTTGTTAATTGATAAAAATATAACTATTAACACTTGAATTTCTGAAAACATTCCCACTTGAAAGCATTTTTTTTACACTTGCCTAAAACTTTTGCACAGTACGGTATATATATATATATATATATATATATATATATATATATATATATATATATATATATATATATATACAGTATATATATATATATATAGCAGTGATCATGTAAAATTGCTGGCTGCTCTGATATGACTGTACATCTTCACTACTAGCCATTATCTGTGATCAACACCACAGCAGTACAGGGTTACCAGACTAATGCTGCCAGTCAGTGTCACTAATCACCACCACACCAGTCATATTTTTTCTAATCATTGCTACACCAGTCACAGTGCCACTGCACCAGTGTAAGCCAGCAACAGTGTACCCAAGTATCACCTTACCAGGTAAGTCAGCAATAGTGTTCCTGGTTGTTGCCACAGTGTCCCCAGACCAGTGCAGCCTGCAACAATGTCCCTGATAACGGCCACACCAGTGCAGTGTTCCCTCTGCCTATCTCCTGTACTGACCATGACCTGTTTATTGACCATGTTTCTCCCTGTTGTCTGGATCCGTTGCCTATTTGCTGGCAAGGTCCCTCTCTGCAGCCAGATATGACCCATTTGCACATCTGACTGACTATGTTCCTGTAAGACACCAGTTCCAGCCATCCCCTGTGGACATCAGCACTCCTGGAACCACAAGGACTATTTTGTACAGTTTCCTGGTCAGTGAACGTGACATTCCTGGGAGCAGCCATGTACTAGTAGGCTAGGCTTGCATGGCTTATAGAAAAGCTTGGGATATTTTTCTATAACCTAGCCCTGCTTTAAAGTTCTGCACATCTTTGTCTCTGACCTGTCTGGTGTGTTCCCTGGACTTCATGATGCTGTTTGTTCCCTAAGGTTCTCTATGGTTCTCCAGGCTATGAAAAGTCTCACACATGTGGTATCCCCATACTCAAGAGGCATAGTAGAATGTGTTTTAGGGTGTAATTATAAGTATGCCTATGCTGTGTGTGAGAAATAACTTGTTCAAAAGACAACTTTGTGAAAAAAAAATGTATTTAATTTGTTCATTTTCCAGAAAATGTGGACCAACAAACTTCAACTTCAAAACGCTTACCATGCCTCTTACTAAATACCGTGGACAGTCTATTTTCCAAAAAGTGTACTTTAGGGGGTATTTGTACTATCCTGCCATTTACAGCCTCTTGAAATGAGGCAGTAAGTACATCAGGACTGATTGTGTTTCAAATAAGTTTGTAGACTTTATAACTTTTACACAACTTAAATAATATACACTAATTTGGGTTATTTTTACCAAAGAAATGTAATAGAATACATTTTAGTCTAAATTTATGAAGAACGATTTTTTTTTCCCAATAGTTTATATTGTTTCACTGTACACAAAGTGCTTATTTGCTTATTTAACATATTATAACTTTGTAACTATTGAAATCTTTTGAAACAATGAAGCCTTTATAGTGCTTATTTAGGATTGTTTTCTGCTAATGAATTTCTATAAAATACTTTCAAACACAGTACGGAACATTTCACAAATAGATTTATCTTGTTCTTTCCAACTTTTTGGGTTTAATGTACTTTGAATTAAACATAGAAGAGATGCTGCAGTGAATAGATGTTGCCTTTTTATTTAGGTCTAATTGGTCAATGTACTTCAGGTAACAACTTCATAATTTGTGACATCTAACTGTACATTTCTACCACAACAGCTGGAACCAGTTTCCGATTTCTTGTATGCCACATACTTGACTGCTGGTGTCCAGCTTTGCTGATGTGCATTATCCAGAGAGGATTGCCTAGGCCAGTGATGGCGAACCTTGGCATCCCAGATGTTTTAGAACTACATTTCCCATGATGCTCCACTACACTGCAGAATGCATGAGCATCATGGGAAATGTAGTTCGAAAACATCTGGGGTGCCAAGGTTCGCCATCACTGGCCTAGGCTATAAGAAGATTGCCAAGACCCTTAAACTGAGCTGCAGCATTGTGCCCAAGATCATACAGCGGTTTATCAGGACAGGTTCCACTCAGAACAGGCCTCACCATGGTCGACCAAAGAAGTTGAGTGCACATGCTCCAGAAGTTTTCTTTAGGAAATAGAAGTATAAGTGCTGCCAGTATTGCTGCAGAGGTTGAAGGGGTGGGGAGTCAGCCTGTCAGTGCTCAGACCATACACCGCACACTGCATCAAATTGATTTGCATGGCTGTCATCATCTTCTAAAGATGATGCACAAGAAAGCTGCAAACAGTTTGCTGAAGACAAGCAGACTAAGGACATGGATTAGTGGAACCATGTCCTGTGGCCTGATGAGACCAAGATAAACTTATTTGGTTCAGATGGTGTCAATGTGTGGTGGCAAGCTTGTCTTGCCTACAGTCAAGAATGGTGGTGGGAATATCATGGTCTGGGGCTGCACGAGTGCTGTTTATTGAGGGAACCATGAATGCCAACATTTACTACGACATACTGAAGCAGAGCATAATGTTATGGACTGGCCAAGCAGGTCTTCAGACCTAAACCCTATTGAGCATCTGTGGGGCATCCTCAATTGGAAGGTGGAGGAGCGCAAGGTCTCTAACACCCACCAACTTTTGTGATGTAGTCATGGAGGAGTGGAAGAAGAAATCATTAACCTCAGAAGTTGCTCACAAGCAAAAATAATTCCTGGAGAATTGTCACGCCCTTGGACATTTTCAATATTGGGTTTCCTGTCAGTGCATACTGCCCGCAACAGAGGTATTTAAAGACCTGGCATCCCTGCCAGCATTTTGCATGGCCGCAGGAATGCGCACTGGCTCATAACAGGTGCAGGGCAGGCATGGATGCGCGCCAGACCATGCATATGCACTGCCGTACAGTTACACATGCCTCCAGTCTAGTTTGGCACCAAACAGTCTATAAGGAAGCCAGTCAGTCTCTGCAGTTGCAGAATGATCTTCGGCTCCTCCAGTGCATTATTCCTATGATTTCCTTGCTCCTGTGATTTAATGTTACCGACTTGGCTTGTCCTGGACCTGTCTTCTGCCTGCCTCCTGACCTGACCAGCTTGTTTAAGGGATCTTCTCTCTCTACTCTCCTGTGTATGATCCTGGCCATCCACCTGTCTATGCTTGCTCTAATTCCCACCTGGCATCTGACTTTGGCTTAGAACCCGGTTCTCTGTCTTACTGATTACCTGTTGCTTTCTCACCTTCGCCACCTGGCTGCAGACACCACTCCAGTGAAACAGCTGTACTCCGGGTGTTCCTCTGACTAGCATACCAGTATGAACCTCTCTGCAGGCATTCCAGCAGGCGACCTGGGCTACTTCGGGCCTGACAACTCCTGTTCCACCTTCAGAGGAGTTTGAAACTTAGCCGTAAGGGAAGCCCTCTCTCCATTGGCCTCCATCATTAAGTACATAGGGCCAGATTCAGGTAGAATTGCGGCGGCGTAACGGATCGTAGATACGTTACACCGCCGCAAGTTTTCATCGCAAGTGCCTGATTCACAGAGCACTTGCAATGAAAACCTCCGGCGTAAGCCCGCGTAATTTAAATGGGCGTGTGCCATTTAAATTAGGCGCGCTCCTGCACCGGACCTACTGCGCATGCTCCGTTTCGAAATTCCCGCCGTGCTTTGCGCGAAGTGACGTCATTTTTTCGAACGGCGACGCGTGTAGAGTAATTCCGGATTCCTGGACGGCTTACGCAAATGACGTGAATTTTTAAATTTCGACGCAGGAACGACGGCCATACTTTATACAGCACATACGTGTGCTGTGTAAAGTTAAGGCACCCAAAACGACGACTAACTTTGCGACAGGAAACTAGACTAGCGGCGACATAGCGAACGCGAAAAACCATTGTGGATCGCCTTAACTCCTAATTTGCATACCCGACGCTGATTTACGACGCGAACTCCCCCCAGCAGCGGCTGCGGTACTGCATCCTAAAACAATTACACCTGTCGGATCTTAGGGATATCTATGCGTAACTGATTCTATGAATCAGTCGCATAGATACTCTGAGAGATACGACGGAGTATCTGAGATACTCCGTCGTATCTCGACTGTGAATCTGGCCCTTAATATTTCCTATGTAGTCATGGATTAGGAGATAGACCCCAAACAGCCAAATCAAACACGGCACATTCTACCAGAAGCTTCGCAAATTGTAGCACAGCCACAGAGGCCCAACAGAAGGGCCTTGTTTATGTTCATTAGAACCACAGGTGTTCTGTATAGCCCTGTCCAGCAGCCTGTGATCAACGACACAGTGGCTGTATGAGTCTTCCTGCATGTTCAAGTATTTGCATTTGTACAGGTAAAGATGCATGGAAAGATCCATAGAACCGCTGCGTCTTTCAACCTGTCATTGATTTTTAACAGGCTGCTGACCATGGCTGAATGGAAAGCCCACCGGAAGCATAAATACAGCTCCTTTGCACACCTGTTGAATGAGCCCTTAAGGCTGAACTTTTTAGTTTCTGTTGGAATACATTGTTCATTAATTCTGTGAAACAACTACATCAGCCAGTAGATTGCAGTGTTTATAAGTTTGTAGCTGCATCTATGGTACTGTATGCTCTATTGTCTTTTCTCTGATAATACATTTCCTGTTTGCAGATAAACACATATAGACTGTTCACTGTCTTGTCTGTAGGGCTATATACAACATTTAAACAGGTTATGGGCCAAGGCATAACCCTGACACCCAGAGAAAAGATGATAATCCAGACATAATCAGCCACAGCAGATAAGTGCAAGATACTGCAACAGAATAAAAGAAAATGGTCAGTAACACAGCTGCAGCAAAACTTTCATTGGAAATCTGACAAACCAGAACTACAATTTTTGGAAATTCAAGATGAAAATGCTGTTAATAAGAGAAGGTATGTGGGAATGTTTAAATTAAGTCAGGCTAGAACACCCTTCAGATGAATTGATAGAGAAAGACCAAAACGCTCAAAGCACAATCTCTCTTAGAAGATGGTCAAATCATGCATATACAGTATACTAGTGTGAAACTGCTAAAGAAATGTGGGAAGAATTACAAAAGGTGCATGAAAGCAATAATCTCATCAATAAACTGAATTTGATTAGAAATCTATAGCAAACCAAGCTGATGATAGGCCAGGATATTAAGGGTTACATAAGGCACCTTGGAAATGGTTGAACACCTGAGAGGTATAGGAGAAGAAATAAAGTATTTTCAAGTCGCAGCACTTACCAGTGGCTTACCAGAAATTCATAATACACTTGTCACAGCACTTGATGCACATCCAGATGATAACCTTACATTAGAATATGTTATGGGCAAGCTTGTGGATGAATAGAAGTGTAA
This sequence comes from Rana temporaria, assembly GCF_905171775.1. Taxonomy (NCBI): domain Eukaryota; kingdom Metazoa; phylum Chordata; class Amphibia; order Anura; family Ranidae; genus Rana; species Rana temporaria. The sequence continues at coordinate 144,797,410 of NC_053489.1, forward strand.
AATAGAAAACATTAATAGTGACAGTGCTTCTGTAGCAGAGTCTGCTTTAAAGATGAAAAACAGGAATAAATACAGTAACATACAACCATAAACACGTGAATGTATGTTACATGTGCAAGAAACAAGGTAATTTAAAGGCAGCTTGCAGAATCTGAAAAGCTAGAATGCAAAAACAAACTAAACTACAAAAGGCCAAATGTGTGAAAGTAGAAACTGATTTTGCTTCAAATAATGAATATGTTTTTCAGTCCAAAAGTTGCACCACATCTTTGCTGTGTGTTGATTCAGGAGAATGTCACATGACAAATGACAAACATTTCTTTGTTCATCTTGACCAGAGTAAAACAGAAAAAAATGCTACAGCTAATGGGCAAATAATGGAACCTGAAGTGTAGAAAACAGCGCAGCACTTAAAAATTAATAAACTGTGAAATGTGTAATAAAGTACTAACTATACAAAAATATGTGTTTTTAAAAGATAAAATAAAAGCCAAAAGAGTTCATATATAAACATAAATCTTGAATAATGATAATTCATCAAGCTGTTAACATTCCTCAGTAATATATAAGTCTCTCTGGAACACTCCGACAAATTCTTCAATGTGTCCCACCACTAAGGATGAGCCGAACACCCCCCTGTTCGGTTCGCATCAGAACTTGCGAACACACCAAATGTTCGTGTGAACTTTAGAACCCCGTTAAAGTCTATGGGACTCGAACATTTGAAATCTAAAGTGTTAATTTTAAAAGCTAATATGCAAGTTATTGTCCTAAAAAGTATTTGGGGACCTGGGTCCTGTCCCAGGAAACATGTATCAATGCAAAAAAAGTTTTAAAAACGGCCATTTTTTCCGGAGCAGTGAATTTAATAATGCTAAAAGTGAAACAATAAAAGTGAAATATTACTTTAAATTTCGTACCTAGGGGGGGTGTAAAGTCAGCATGTGAAATAGCGCATGTTTCCCGTACATAGAACTGTCCCTACACAAAGTGTCATTTCTGAAAGGAAAAAAGGCATTTAAAACCGGCTTTGCGGCTCTAATGAATTGTCGGCTCTGGCAATTACAGAGCTGATTCATTCATAAAAAATAAAAATAAAAAAGCTGGGGGTCCCCCCAAATTCCATTAACAGGCCCTTCAGGTCTGGTGTGGATTTTAAGGGGAACTCCACCCCAAATTTAAAAAAAAAATGGCGTGGAGTTCCCCCAAAAATCCACACCAGACCCTTATCCGAGCATGTTAACCTGGCCGGCCGCAGAAAAGAGGGGGGGGACAGAGTGCGCCCCCCCCCCTCTCCTGAACCGTACCAGGCCACATGCCCTCAACATGGGGAGGATGTCCCCATGTTGATGGGGACAAGGGCCTCATCCCCACAACCCTTGCCCAGTGGTTGTGGGGGTCTGCGGGCGGGGGGCTTATCAGAATCTGGAAGACCCCTTTAACAAAGGGGACCCCCAGATCCTGCCCCCCCCTATGTGAATTGGTAATGGGGTACACTGTTCCTCTACCATTTCACGAAGGATGTGTAAATAGTTAAAAAAAAACACACAGACACCGTAGAATAAAATCCTTTATTAATTAAAAAAAAATAAAAAAAATCCAGCAATGTGAATCCACTCTCGGCCCGGCCCCCGCTCCAACGTTGTCTTCTATCCAGCGACGGATGATCTCTCCAGCGACGGGTGATCAGCGGTCCGGTCCAGCGATGAGTAGATCCATCCGCCCAGAGCGCAGCAGGCGAGCTCCTCTCTCCGCTGGACACAGCCCAGTGGAATGACGCGCTGGAGCTGTGACATTACTTATATAGGGGAAGTGGCCACCCGTCACGTGACCCCGCCCCCTCTGACGCACCCTCGTACGTCACTGGGAAAGACCCTGAAAGACCGGGCTCTGCGTCAGAGGTGGCGGGGTCACGTGACGGGTGGCCGCTTCCCCTATATAAGTAATGTCACAGCTCCAGCGCGTCATTCCGCTGGGCTGTGTCCATCGGAGAGAGGAGCTCATCTGCTGCGCTCTGGACGGATGGATCTTCTCATCGCTGGATCGGACCGCTGATCAGCCGTCGCTGGAGAGATCATCCGTTGCTGGAGTGGGGGGCCGGGCCGAGAGTGGATTCACATCGCTGGATTTTTTTTTTAATTAATAAAGAATTTTATTCTACGGTGTCTGTGTGTTTTTTTAACGATTTACACATCCTTCGTGAGATTGTAGAGGTACAGTGTACCCCATTACCAATTCACATAGGGGGGGCCAGGATCTGGGGGTCCCCTTTGTTAAAGGGGTCTTCCAGATTCTGATAAGCCCCCCGCCCGCAGACCCCCACAACCACCGGGCAACCACCTGTTGAGGGCATGTGGCCTGGTGCTGTTCAGGAGAGGGGGGGCTGCACTCTGTCCCCCCCTCTTTTCTGCGGCCGGCCAGGTTAACGTGCTCGGATAAGGGTCTGGTGTGGATTTTTGGGGGAACTCCACGCCATTTTTTTTTTAAATTTGGGGTGGAGTTCCCCTTAAAATCCACACCAGACCTGAACGGTCTGGTATGGATATTAAGGGGAACCCCACGTAATTTTTTTTTTAAATTGACGGCGGGGTTCCCCTTAATATCCATATCAGACCTAAAGGGCCTGTTAATGGAATTTGGGGGGACCCCCAGCTTTTTTATTTTTATTTTTTATGAATGAATCATCTCTGAATTGCCAGAGCCGACAATTCATTAGAGCCGCAAAGCCGGTTTTAAATGCCCTTTTTCCTTTCAGAAATGACACTTTATGCAGGGACAGTTCTATGTACGGGAAACATGCGCTTTTTCCCGTGCTGACTTTACACCCCCCCCTAGGTACGAAATTTAAAGTAATATTACACTTTTATTGTTTCACTTTTAGCATTATTAAATTCACTGCTCCTGAAAAAACGGCCGTTTTTAAAACTTTTTTTTTGCATTGATACATGTTTCCTGGGACAGGACCCAGGTCCCCAAACACTTTTTAGGACAATAAATTGCATATTAGCCTTTAAAATTAACACTTTAGATTTCTCCCATAGACTTTAACAGGGTGTTCCGCGGCATTTCGAATTTGCCGCGATCACCCCTAATTGTTCGTTGTTCGCCGAACAGGCAATGTTCGAGTCGAACATGAGTTCGACTCGAACTCGAAGCTCATCCCTACCCACCACCAATCCAATGCACCAGAATATATGGCTGCACAAATTATAGGCAGCAAACTGGGCTCAATTACATCATCCAGACCCGACAGTATGACCCTAGGGAAGAACTCTCAGAAAAGGTGGCCTTCTGAAGATGACAGCAGCCAGGCTAATTGCCTTTGAGGACAATGGATTGATGGCATGACTTTATGGAACAGTTGTTTACCAAAAAATGAGGTGAAATGAAGGCCGCATTGACACAGAAATAGAAATTAATGCAGACACTGCTGTAAAAGAAGAAACTAGGCCACAAAAAAAACTCAGTAACTCCTCCAGAAGCAATAAAGGCATCCCAGCAAAATGTCTGTCCTATGTTGCTCGCGTAGCAATAAAACCAGAGCCAGATTTGTGGTATGAGATGCAAGGACTTTCAAATCATGATAAACAAACGTGGATCAGAGCATTTGAAAAAACTGCTTACAAGAAACAGAATTATAGAACTGAGATCTGAAATGTGACTGATATAAGGAGTTGTGTTGTTGAGTGGGGGTGTTGGAATACATTGTTCATGTATTTTGTGCAACAACTACATCAACCAGTAGATAGCAGTGTTTATAAGTTTGTAGCTGCATCTATGGTACTGTGTGCTCTACTGCTTTTTCTCTGGTAATAAAGTTGGCAGTCAAGCAGAAGATAAACTCATATTGACCATTCACTGTCTGTTCAGTATATATACAGAATTTCTAACAGTTTCAAACAAAATTATCCTGTTCTAAAGAAACCGTGCCTTCATCCAAATATATCAGTAGGGATGAGCTTCGGGTTCGATACGAACGTATGTTCGACTCGAACATCGGTCGTTCGATCGTTCATTGAAATTCGAACCAAACGGGTCGTTCGCGCCAAATTCGAGTGACGCGAAACGTCCCATAATTCACTACGGCGTTGAGCGCTGATGATTGGCCAAGCATACTGTATGTCCCGCATGCTTGACCAATCACAGCGTGCAAAAAACGAAGAGCCATAATTGGCCAAAGCCAGGGTGGCTATGGCCAATTATGGCTCAGGGGGTTTAGTACACGCCCCACACTATAAAAGGCGGCCTGCAAGGTGGCCTCGTGTAGTGTGTTCCGGCTTTGTGAAAGAGAGGAGCAGTTAGAGAGAGAGAGATAGATCGAGACACAGTGTCTTTTCTACTAGATAGATAGATAGATAGATAGATAGATAGAGCAGGAAGGCTAGTCAGTATAGTTAAATTTACAGTTTGTAGAGAATATATTCACATCCCTAGGAGTTGTAAATACAGGGAGTGCAGAATTATTAGGCAAGTTGTATTTTTGAGGATTAATTTTATTATTGAACAACAACTATGTTCTCAATGAACCCAAAAAACTCATTAATATCAAAGCTGAATATTTTTGGAAGTAGTTTTTAGTTTGTTTTTAGTTTTAGCTATTTTAGGGGGATATCTGTGTGTGCAGGTGACTATTACTCTGCAGAATTATTAGGCAACTTAACAAAAAAAAAATATATACCCATTTCAATTATTTATTTTTACCAGTGAAACCAATATAACATCTCAACATTCACAAATATACATTTCTGACATTCAAAAACAAAACAAAAACAAATCAGTGACCAATATAGCCACCTTTCTTTGCATGGACACTCAAAAGCCTGACATCCATGGATTCTGTCAGTGTTTTGATCTGTTCACCATCAACATTGCGTGCAGCAGCAACCACAGCCTCCCAGACACTGTTCAGAGAGGTGTACTGTTTTCCCTCCTTGTAAATCTCACATTTGATGATGGACCACAGGTTCTCAATGGGGTTCAGATCAGGTGAACAAGGAGGCCATGTCATTAGTTTTTCTTCTTTTATACCCTTTCTTGCCAGCCACGCTGTGGAGTACTTGGACGCGTGTGATGGAGCATTGTCCTGCATGAAAATCATGTTTTTCTTGAAGGATGCAGACTTCTTCCTGTACCACTGCTCGAAGAAGGTGTCTTCCAGAAACTGGCAGTAGGACTGGGAGTTGAGCTTGACTCCATCCTCAACCCGAAAAGGCCCCACAAGCTCATCTTTGATGATACCAGCCCAAACCAGTACTCCACCTCCACCTTGCTGGCGTCTGAGTCGGACTGGAGCTCTCTGCCCTTTACCAATCCAGCCACGGGCCCATCCATCTGGCCCATCAAGACTCACTCTCATTTCATCAGTCCATAAAACCTTAGAAAAATCAGTCTTGAGATATTTCTTGGCACAGTCTTGACGTTTCAGCTTGTGTGTCTTGTTCAGTGGTGGTCGTCTTTCAGCCTTTCTTACCTTGGCCATGTCTCTGAGTATTGCACACCTTGTGCTTTTGGGCACCCCAGTGATGTTGCAGCTCTGAAATATGGCCAAACTGGTGGCAAGTGGCATCTTGGCAGCTGCACGCTTGACTTTTCTCAGTTCATGGGCAGTTATTTTGCGCCTTGGTTTTTCCACACGCTTCTTGCGACCCTGTTGACTATTTTGAATGAAACGCTTGATTGTTCGATGATCACGCTTCAGAAGCTTTGCAATTTTAAGAGTGCTGCATCCCTCTGCAAGATATCTCACTATTTTTGACTTTTCTGAGCCTGTCAAGTCCTTCTTTTGACCCATTTTGCCAAAGGAAAGGAAGTTGACTAATAATTATGCACACCTGATATAGGGTGTTGATGTCATTAGACCACACCCCTTCTCATTACAGAGATGCACATCACCTAATATGCTTAATTGGTAGTAGGCTTTCGAGCCTATACATCTTGGAGTAAGACAACATGCATAAAGAGGATGATGTGGTCAAAATACACATTTGCCTAATAATTCTGCACTCCCTGTATATTTATAAACTGTATAGCATAGCTAGCTCTGCTATTAGTATTTGTCAGGCAGGAGATTGTGCTTCATGCAGTGCTCTAACGTGTTGTATTGCCTGCATTAGGGTTTAGCTTAAACATAGTACCTAAACATAGTACTCCGTGTTAGTCAACGTGTGCTATTTAATTGCACATACACGCATTACCTGTTACTGCATGTGTGCTATTTATTTGCACAGAAACGCAGTCACTGTTAATGCAAGTGGGCTATTGAATTGCACAGAAACGCAGTCGCTCTTACTGCGCGTGTGCTGTTTAATAGCAACTAAACGCAGTTGGTGTCACTGCGCGTGTGCTGTTAGCACCTGAACGCAGTTGGTGTCACTGCGCTGTGCTGTTACATAGCACCTGAACGCAGTTGTTGTCACTGCGCGTGTGCTGTTACATAGCACCTGAACGCAGTCGCTCTTACTGCGCGTGTGCTGTTTAATAGCAACTAAACACAGTTGGTGTCACTGCGCGTGTGCTGTTACATAGCACCTGAACGCAGTTGGTGTCATTGCGCGTGTGCTGTTATATAGCACCCGACCGCAGTTGGTGTCACTGCGCGTATGCTGTTTAATAGCACCTGAACGCAGTTGGTGTCACTGCGCGTGTGCTGTTTAATAGCAACTAAACGCATTTGCTGTAACTGCGCGTGTGCTGTTTAATAGCAACTAAACGCATTTGCTGTAACTGTGCGTGTGCTGTTTAATAGCAACTAAACGCATTTGCTGTCACATGTCACAGAGGTGGCAGGATATTGGGAGGTGGGATGGCATTTAAGTGTTTTGTAATAGAGTGTTTTTAAAGGTGAAAATTGTAAAAAAAAGAAAAAATTAAGGTCATCTATTGGACAGGATCTTCTGGAATCCCTTATTTTACTAAACACTAATGCCGCGTACACACCATCACTTTATGTGATGAAAAAAAGCGACACTTTCTGTGAAGTAAAAAATGACGTTTTTGAAACTTCAATTTTCAAAGACGAAGTTGCCTACACACCATCGTTTTCTCACAATGATCTTGCAAAGTGAGGTTACGTTCCACCACGTTTTACCATTGAAGCTTGCTTCATAAGTAGCTTCTGGGCATGCGTGGATGAAAAAACGTCTTAGAAAACGACGTTTTTTGCTACACACGGTCAATTTCTGTGAAGTAAAAAGTGCACTTTTGAAAAACGACACATAAAATTGAAGCATGCTTCAATTTTTTTTGGTCGTTTTTTACAAGACATAAAACGACGTTTTCCCCCACACAGTCAATTAAAGTGACGTTTTTAAAAACGTAATTTTTTTTTCATCACATAAAGTGATGGTGTGTACGCGGCATAAGAAGGATATCAGCAGAATTTTAGTTTATGATGCCATCCATCATAAATGTGTTCATTCTTCTGTTCTCAAAAAAATTATACAAAACAACAATCAACACACTCCTGTAAATGCAGATTATTATGAGTCAACATAGACTAATACAGTGGGGATCGAAAGTTTGGGCACCACAGATAATTTTTTTTATTAATGTGCATAACGAAGCCAAGGAAAGATGGAACAATCTCCAAAAGGCATCAAATTACAGATTAGACATTCTTATAATATGTAAAAAAAAAAGTTAGATTTTATTTCCATTATTTACACTTTCAAAAAATACAGAAAACAAAAAAATGGAGTCTGCAAAAGTTTGGGCACCCTGCAGAATTTATAGCATGCACTGCCCCCTTTGCAAAGCTGAGACCTGCCAGTGTCATGGGTTCTCAATCATCGTCTGGGAAGACCAGGTGATGTCAATCTCAAAGGTTTTAGATGCCCAGACTCATCTGACCTTGCCCCAACTATCAGCACCATGGGTTCTTCTAAGCAGTTGTCTAGAAAACTGAAACTGAAAATAGTTGGCGCTCACAAAGCTGGAGAAGGCTATAAGAAGATAACAACGCGTTTTTAGATGTCAATATCCTCTGTTTTGGAATGTAATTAAGAAATGGCAGTCATCAGGAACAGTGGAAGTTAATACAAGATCTGGAAGACCAAGAAAAATATCAGACAGAACAGCTCGCAGGATTGTGAGAAAAGCAATTCAAAACCCACGTTTGACTGCACGATCCCTCCAGAAAGATCTGGCAGACACTGGAGTTGTGGTACACTATTCCACTATAAAGAGATACTTGTACAAATATGGTCTTCATGGAAGAGTCATCAGAAGAAAACCACTTCTACGTCCTCACCACAAAAATCAGCGTTTAAAATTTGCAAATTGTCACGCACCTACGTCACATTTTTGTGGCGGGTCAATTAAGCACCTTTTCTGATCTGAGGGAGCGATTTCGACGTCCCCGGACATGCATTTTTATTATATGCAACTGCGACACGCCGTCAGGGCTCAGTTTGGTGGGACTCCGGGGACCCTTTCACCGACCCCATATTTCACTATATGGAGGAGATGGACAGCTTTTTTATATGCTTTATTTCCAATTGTTACTCGATGCTACTAGGGGTGTTCCTGATGGGATTTCCTTTAAGGACCATGACCCAATGGGAGAACAATGTCGGTGCTCTAGAGGGGGAACAGTGGGAGGAGGCGCTTCAGGCGGTACAAATGTCCTCCCTTAACGTGACGCAGCGTCTGTCGCAATTATACATTATACTGAGGGTGCATTACACGCCAGCCAGGCTGGCTAGAATGCGGGTGAGACCAAACTCAGACTCCCCAAGGTGTGTGAGAGACCACGGAGACTTAATTCACATGTTGTGGTGCTGCCCAAAGCTACATTTGTACTAGACAGGGGTATTGAATACCATAAATAGGGTCTTCTCAGAGACTATCCCGACTGACCCCAAACCGTGCATCCTGGGCATCCTAGACGATCTCCCCCTGGAGGACAATTTCAAACCGCCCATTGCAAGAGCCCTATTTCAGGCACGGGTACTCATCCTAAGGCGATGGAAGGCGGCTGAACCCCCCTTGCTTAGGGAATGGATCAATAAGGTGGGTGACACGTTGAGACTAGAGAAGTTTATCTTTCAACACAGAGGGAGCCCTGGCAAATTTGAAAGGCAGTGGTCACCCTGGTTGAGCACCCCAGGACTGTCCCCAGTGGACCTCGTGCTGGATGCAATTACCATGTCTGGGGAGGTGGGATGGGGATGATTGGCTGTGATGTTTGGGTACTATGTTTTTGTGGAACTGGAAGTCATGACGTGTTTGTAAATCATTTGTTCTTTAATAATCTTGTTTCTGATTAACAAAAAAAAATAAAAAATTTGCAAATGAACATATAGACAAGCCTGATGCATTTTGGAAAAGTTAAAATAGAACTTTTTGGCCGGAATGAGCAAAGGTACGTTTGGAGAAGAAAGGGCACAGAATTTAATGAAAAGAACCTCTGTCCAACTGTTAAGCATGGGGTGGATTAATCATGCTTTGGGGTTGTATTGCAGCCAGTGGCACAGGGAACATTTCACGAGTAGAAGGAAAAATGGATTCAATAACATTTCAGCAAATTTTGGATGGTAACTTGATGCCATCTGTGAAAAATCTGAAGTTAAAGAGAGGATGGCTTCTACAAATGGATAATGATCCTAAACACACCTCAAGATCCACAGGGGATTACATCAAGAGGCGTAAACTGAAGGTTTTGCCATGGCCTTCACAATCTCCTGACCTCAACATAATTGAAAATCTATGGATAGACCTTAAAAGAGCAGTGCATGACAGACAGCCCAGAAATCTCAAAGAACTGGAAGACTTTTGTAAGGAAGAATGGGCAAAGATACCTCAAACAAGAATTGAAAGACTCTTGGCTGGCTACAAAAAGCGTTTACAAGCTGTGATACTTGCCAAAATACCTGGGGTGCCCAAACTTTCGATCCCCACTGTATATGATTCTCTAAGCTGCAAAATGGAGGCAAGGCAACCATTAGCTAGATTCACGTAACGTGTCCTAACTTTGCGGCGGCGTAGCTTAGCGATTTTAGGCTATGCCGCCGTAAGTTAGCGAGGCAAGTACATGATTCACAATGTACTTGCCTGCTAAGTTACGGCAGCGTAGCCTAAAGCGGGTGAGACGTAAGGGCGCCTAATTCAAATTTGGCTGAGGGGGTGTGTTTTATGATAATCAGGCTTGACCCGACGTGATTGACGTTTTTTTTTAACTGCACATGCGCCATGCGCCTACATTTCCCAGTGTGCATTGCGGCTAAGTCCGCCACACAGGCCTATTGATTTTGACGTGGACGTAAACGACGTAAATCCCTATTCACGGACGACTTACGCAAACAACGTAAAATTTTCGAATTTCGAAGCGGGAACGGCGGCCATACTTTAACATTACTATTCCATCTATAAGATGGAATAACTTTAGGCCTGATAAAGCGTTACATAAACGGCGTATCTGTACTGCGTCGGCCGGGCGTACGTTCGTGAATAGGCGTATCTAGTGACTTACATATTCTACGCCGACCGCAATGGAAGCGCCACCTAGCGGCCAGCCTAAATATTGCACCCTATGATAGGACGGCGCAAGCCGTCGTATCTTAGATAGGTTTAAGTGTATCTCTGTTTGAGAATACACTTAAACTTAGGTCGGCGCAGATTCCGAGTTAGGTCGGTGTATCTACTGATACGCCGACCTAACTCTACCTGAATCTAGCTACATGTTTTCAACATGAGTTCTTTCGCTTGCAACCTTTATATTTGTTGTAATGGCTATCAATATTTTTACTTTTACTAAGTCAGCCAAACAGTTGTATCTGAGTTGTTTCTAATTGTATAATGTTGATCCTACTTAACACTGCAGGAGCACAATCCTGTGCTTTATCATTGACTTGCCTAGAGACAGTTTTGCTTTTCTTGTGGTACATGTATTTCAGTGGCTTAAAACTGTTAGAAGTGAGTTATTCCAAATCATTTATTTATTCATAATGTAGGTATTTCTTGTGGTAATTAGCTTGCAGTTGCTTTTTTATTTAATAGGGTTAAAAGGTTCAGCTCTGTTCATACATTACTAATTGTACATGATACTTAAAGCGGAGGTCCACTGACCGTATTGTTTTTTTTTTTTTTGCAAACAGTAACAGAATAACACATTGACACTTGCAAACTCACTGTTTTGGAGATTTAGCGTGCTCCATGTCCGTTTTCATTGTAAAGATGAAGTTATATAAACTGAGGAGGGGCGTTTTCATCTTGCTTGTGGGCATTTGAAGCCCACAAGCATTTACTTCCTGCTTCCAGTGATGCTGAGCTACCATCATTCCTTGCGCGTTCCCACGCATGCTCAATAGTAACTACGTGGAGCACCGTAAAGTTCATGGTTGCCATCACAACGGGCAGGGTCGCAGGAAGTTTACGCCCCCTTGTGATGGCAAAAACAAGTGTACACAACAAACAGAGGAAGAAAAGGCGTCACTTCTGCTTTTTAAATCCCGCGATAACTCGCGGTAGGCCTCCGCAATGACTCCTGGGAGCAATGACAAAAGCTCCCAGGAGACAGTGCGGCAGAAAGGAAGTGACGAAATACCTGCAAAATACCCACCCATATCTGCAGTTTGCACAGACAGGAAACAGAGAGGAACATCTTCAATCCACAGTTACACTATAAAAATAAATAAAAAATAAGTGCCGTTTATAAATGAATACATTGCTGTAATTCTATTGAGAGTAAATTGTAAAATAGGGTGGACCTCCGCTTTAACTCAGAATACTACTCTGCTATATAATCTCAGCACGATGGCTTAGATGATATCATTTTTTATAAAGCAGACCCTATGTTACAGTAAAATTGCACCTTGACTATGCAGGTTTACTTACCTGCTTCTCTCCCGAGAATAGTGCTGATGTCATTACCCAAATACAGCAATACCCATATTTGAGAAATGTCTTGTGTAACTGGGTGAGTGGAGTCTGATGGGGAAATTACAGACTAGTTTCCCATCAGGTTGACCATACTCTTGAATGACAGTGCACAGCATAGGGAGTTTTGAAAGCTTCTATTGAACTGAACAGCAGAAATGGATCTGCTCACTGTGCTGTCATTTAACAGCCAAGCAGTCTTAATAGGGAACATTCAGTTCCATACTGCACTATGAAACTCCTTGGTTATGTGCCTGGCAGTGTTAAAGTGATTGTAAAGGCTTAAGGTTTTCTTACCTTAATGCATTCCCTCTTTGATGTTCAGCCCATTTGATCTTGATCCAGCACTGTGGCCTAGAGCAGCTCTTTCTCTCCTCACTGGTCATATAGGCAGCAGGGACAGGGCTGAGCTGCACTGTGTGTGTCAATAAACACACACAGCCTGGTTTGGGGTAGGAAGTGGCTTCCTATGGTGTCACACAGAGAAGAGGATGAGCTGGGAGAACCGGCGGGGGACCTGAGAAGAAGAGGATTGAGGCCACTACGTCCAAAACCATTGCAAAGAGCAGGTACAAATTACATATTTGTCTGTGACTGGTACATGAAACAGCCGCAAGCACCGTTCATTTTGGTAGCTGGATCCCACTTCTTGGCAGTGCACACTGATTTCCATTCTGACAGGCAGAGCAGATTAGGGGAACTTTGTGATTAATGATTACTAATAATTGCCCAAATAGTTTATTTGAACAGACTTAAAATGATTGTAAACTCTCATTATTATTTTTTTAAATAACAAACATATCATGCTTACCTCCACTGTGCAGCTTGTTTTGCACATAGTGGCCCCGATCGTCCTCTTCTGGGGTCCCTCGGCAGATAACAGATATAAGATAACCCCCTAAGAGAAGAGCTCTCCCGGGGGAAGGTTACCTTGCGGGCACGCTCCAGAGTCCAGCCCCCCGGCACCCGCACCTTTGGATTTGATTGACAGCAGCGGGACCCAATGGCTGCACTGCTATCAACCTATCCAATCAAGAGCTGAGACCCCGTGAAGAGAGGGAGAGTGCGTCTCTGCCGACTGAACGAAGAGGCTCAGGTAAGTAAAACGGCTGGGGGGCCAGTCACTGCCAGGTGTTTTCTCACCTTAATGCAGGGTATTCATTAAAGGGTCACTAAAGAAAAAACATTTTTTAGCTGAAATTATTGTTTACAGGGTATAGAGACATAATAGTTAACTGATTCCTTTTAAAAATGATTAAAAATAGATAAAAACCAATCATATAATGTGCCTGCAGTTTAGTTTAGTTTTTTCTGTTGTTTGCTGGTCTCTGATGTACATAGAGCCAATAGAGGGCAGTCAGCCAATAGAGAGCAGTGATACTTTGTCTAAAACTCCTCAGCACCAATCCAGTTTCGTTTTACACACAGTAATCACACCTCCTTGATTAGTCACCACAGTGAGAAATCTCCCAGTACTGTGATGATCAGGAAAGAGACAACCAGGAAGTGTCCAGAACAGAGAGGATTTACAGCAACATCAAAGCAAAAACGAACAATGAGGACATGAAACCAGGACTGCAGCAAGGTAAAGGAAGCTATTTAGCTAAAAAAAAAATCCTTTAGTGACCCTTTAAGGTGAAAAAACATGAGGGTTTACAACCCCTTTAAACATTGCAATTTGTAGCTAGACACAAAGTTGCAGCAGAGGCTAGTCTGTGTCAGACACGTGGGAGCACAGTGAACTGGTACCAGAATTTACTTAATTATTTAATCTTGGTCCAAGAAGCAGTTGATACCTTTAAATATTGCCTGAATCAAGATGGTACCAAGCTGTTGTAGAGAAACGAAGATGAAGGCATTGTCAGGGAAGAATACTGTGATCGGTGTGAGCCATTATAAATGCCTGTTATTCTTACACATTACATAGCATGCATGAACTTGCCATTAAAGTAGCTAAAAAGGCAGAAGGTTTTTTTATCTTAATGCTTTATATGCATTAAAGTGGATGTTAACCCACTCTCATCCTTTCTAAACTACTACTGCCATAGTGCTGATCTATAAGGATATACATGTCTCCTGCATGTATCCTTACCTGTCAAATATCTCCCCTCTGTCTGTTATAAGAACTGAAAAACTGCGGAGTCTGTGGGTGGATCTGTTGTCTGGAGCTCGGTGGGTGGAGTCATGATGTCAGTAGACTCCCCGCCCTCCTCTACAGTCCCCTTGTTAACATGCATTTTTTCCTGTGCATTCCTTACACTAAATTCTGCTATGATCACTAACATCCAGTCAAAATCCAGAAAAGTAACCACGTGACTTAGTGGGGGTGGAAATTAAAAAATAATGCCTGTCTCCAGGCTTGTGCTTGAGATATGTAAATGTCACTCACAGCAAGGGGGCGGAACGGACTAAGGTTTTTCTCTGTAAGTCTGTTTTATTACACTGAACAATAAAAGAGGATTGCTCAGAGCTGGATTAACAGATGTACTGTACATTGTGACATAAAAAAAAAATCGGGTTTACATCCACTTTAAACTTCTGTGTACAGCAGCCCCCTGAGCCCCCCTAATACTTAGCTGAGCCCCACCTCGGCCTAGCGATATGCATGAGTTCCTCAGCCATCTGAGAGCAGCAACATCATTGGCTCCCACTGCTGTCAAAGTCAGTTAGCCAATGAGGAGAGAGAGGGGGCAGGGTGCACTCGGCAGGAGGGAGGGACCAGGAAAGCCGACGAAGCACCCAAGAAGAGGCGGATCCGGGCTGCTCTATGCAAAACCCCTGCACAGAGCCTGTAAGGATAACATGTTTACTTACACTTTAAATATGATTATGATGCTAGATTCACTGTAAAGGAAACCTACAAACTGTCAGTGCTCACCTTCTAAATGCGAGTTGCCTGGCTGTCATTCTGATACTCTGACTTTAATGTTCTCTAACTTGCTGAAGCAAGTATACAGCCTGTGATGTCAGAGTAAAGGCTGCCTATTTGGTTTAACCACTTAAGGACCGCCGCCTGTAGATATACGTCCACAGAATGGCACGGCTGGGCAGATGGACGTACCGGCACGTCCTGTACATCTACCCAGCCATGGGTCGCGCGCCCGCAACCCGGTCCGAAGCTCCGGGAACGGGACCGTGGGACCCGCGGATCCGATCGCTGCTGGGGTCCCGCGATCGTTCCCCGGAACCGAAGAACAGGGAGAGCCGCGTGTAAACACGACTTCCCCGTGCTTCACTGTGGCGGCTGCATCGATCGTGTCATCCCCTTTATAGGGAGACACAATCAATGACGTCACTCCTACAGCCACACCCCCCTACAGTTGTAAACACACACTAGGTGAAACATAACCCCTTCAGCGCCCCCTGTGGTTAACTCCCAAACTGCAACTGTCATTTCCACAATAAAGAATGCATTTTAAATGCATTTTTTGCTGTGAAGATGACAATGGTCCCAAAAATGTGTCAAAATTGTGCGAAGTGTCCGCCATAATGTCGCAGTCACGAAAAAAAAAACGCTGATCGCCGCCATTAGTAGTAAAAAAAAAAAATGCAATAAAAATGCAATAAAACTATCCCCTATTTTGTAAACGCTATAAATTGTGCGCAAACCAACCGATAAACGCTTATTGCGATTTTTTTTACCAAAAATATGTAGAAGAATACGTATCGGCCTAAACTGAGGAAATTTTTTTTTTTTATATATATATTTTTGGGGGATATTTATTATAGCAAAAAGTTAAAAATATTGATTTTTTTTCAAAATTGTCGCTCTATTTTTGTTTATAGCACAAAAAATAAAAAACGCAGAGGTGATCAAATACCACCAAAAGAAAGCTATATTTGTGGGGAAAAAAGGACGCCAATTTTGTTTAGGAGCCACTTCGCATGACCGCGCAATTGACAGTTAAAGCGACGCAGTCCCGAATCGCAAAAAGGGGCCTGGTCCTTTACCTGCATTTTGGTCCGGGGCTTAAGTGGTTAAAGAGTAAACCCTCTAGAAATTTTCCTAAAAAAAAAAAAACTGCAAGAGAAAGGCATAATGAGCTAGTATGCATAGCATACTAGCTCATTATGAATGACTTACCTGAGAGCGAAGCCCCCAAAGCGCTCCTTGTTCCCCTCCTCCGCCGCCATGTGCATTGTGACTGGCCGGAGCGGTGATGACATCACTCCCACGCTTGCGTGCGGGACCGGCAGATTCCATTCAAGACCCGGCACGCTCAGTGCGCCTGCACCTCTGTCTACAGTGCGCATGCGCCGTAGACATCGGTGCATTCTTTTTGGCAAATATCTCCTAAACCATGTAGGTTTAGAAGATATTGCAAACACCTACAGGTAAGCCTTAATCTAGGCTTACTTATAGGTAAAAGTTGTCACAGAGGGTTTACAACTACTTTAACCACCTTAGCGGTATTCCCGGGCGTGACTCGGGGTGGTTTTTCCATGCTAGGATCGGTATCCCCGAGTCACGCTTGGGGTAGATGTGCAGAGCGTGCAGCGGCGCGGCTTACCTTTCACAGCATCCACAGACAAAGTTACTTACCTTGTCCCTGGATCCTGCGATGCATCCCCGCTGTGTGAGCGAGCGGTGTCCTCGCTCGATTCACAGTGTCCCTGTGTGCCGCCGATCTCCGTTCCCTGCGATGTTACGACGCACGGGGGCGGAGAACGGCGCCAAATTCAAAAAAGTAAACAAACACATTACATACAGTATACTGTAATCTTATAGATTACAGTACTGTATGTAAAAAATACTTAGGCTTATCAGAATCTGGAAGACCCCTTTAACAAAGGGGACCCCCAGATCCTGACCCCCCCCTGTGTGAAATGGTAATGGGGTACACTGTACCCCTACCATTTCACGTAGGAAGTGAAAATAGTTGTCTGAAAAAAAAACACACACACACCGTTGAACAAAATACTTTATTAATTAAACCAAATAAAAATCCAGCGGTGAAAAAAGACGATCCATGCTGCTCCCTGATCCATCGTTGTCTTGTATCCCGCGGCGGATGAGTTCTCCTGCGACGGATGTACGGGTGTTCTCGCCCACGATTGGTCCAGCGATGAGAAGGTCCGTCCATTCAGAGCACAGCTCCGCGAATGACGCTCCGGAGCTTGACGTTTCTTTTATAGGGGAGGCGGGCCACGCGTCACGTGACCCCGTCCCCCTCTGACGCACACTGTGCTACGTCACTGGGAAAGCCTATTCCTTACTAAGGAATAGGGCTGTCCCGGTGACGTACCCGAACCCAAACTTTTTTTATAAAGTTCGGGTTGGGACCCGAACACGAACATCCAGGTGTCCGCTCAACTCTAATTAAAATCACTTGCAGAATTGAGCGATAGCGATTTGTGGGGAAATTTGTCATAAAAAAATAAAAGTAATGACAGCGACAATTCTGCAACTGAGCAAATTTCAGTGATTTTGAGTTGATTACATTATTGAATAATTTTTATTATAATTATATTATTATTTGTTATAATTATTTATTATATTATAATTTATAATTTTGTTTTTAAAACAAATTCATACCCGGGATGCCCACTAGACTCTTGTTTGGTCAGATTTAGTTATTCCTAAGAATTGCAGGCCTACAGTATAAAACGCCAAATTTCCTTGCAAAATAATTGTACCGCTTTTGGTACGTAATTCCAGACAGAATCATACCACTAGGGAGGTTAAAGTGATACTAAAGGTTAAAAAAAATATTTTTAATTAACAAACATGTCATACTTACCTCCACTGTGCAGCTCGTTTTGCACAGAGTGGCCCTGAACGCCGTTTTCTTGGGTCCCTCGGCAGCTGTCTCGGCTCCTCCCTGCTTCAGATAACCCCCTCTGGGAAGCGCACTCCCAAGGGGAGGACCAAGGGGAGCCGCCGAGTGCAGGACTTGGCCCGGCCCCCAGTGCTCGTGTCATTAGATTTGATTGACAGCAGTGCGAGCCAATGGCTGTGCTGCTATCAATCTATCTAATGAAGAGCCGAGAACCCCGGGCAAAGGAAGAGCGCATTCTCAACATGGGACTTTCCAGGGCTCAGGTAAGTAATTTGGGGGGCTGGGGGGGGGGGGGGGGGGGGGCGGAAATTGTCAGATGTTTTTTCATAAGATGCATTAAGGTGAAAAAACATGAGGGTTTACAACCCCTTTAAGTCAGAGACTCAAAGCATCGAAATCAGAGGATGAGCATGTCATGCAGGGAAAAAGCATTTTTAACAGCAGGGGAGCTACTTTATATATTTTTCGTTGGACATGTTTCCTTTAACCGTCCCCTCTGTGTGGCCTTTGCCTTGTTATGGATTTATTTTTACTAGCAAAATGTAAAATTACCCTCCAGAAAATGATTTCTTTACTTTTCCATTCACACTCTCAATTAATAAACTGAATAGTAACACTTAAACCCTGAACTTTCTGAATACAAAAATGAAAAACTCATACACTGCAAGAAATACAGTTCCTTAATTTACTGCATAAATTAGTCTTGCCTTTTTTTTTATTATAGCGACTTAACAAAAGAGTTCAGAGAGTTCAGATAAATTATATTAAAATGTTTTAGTGTATGTTTTGGAGCAAATGTATGCTTTCAATACGCATTCCCATCAGTCTTCACTTGTTTTTCTTTCACATTTAACGCCAACACAAACTCCAGTTGAAGTCAGTCCCACGTACTGCTAATCAGTGCAGGATTATATCACTGGTTACCACCACCCTGGTGTTCTCATGTGCTGATAGTCACCTCTTTCAGCAGAAGATTTGAGCAAATAGTGGTTCATCAGGCAATAACAGACACCAGCAAACAGATGGGATGCTGGACTGACTCATAGCAAAAGCTTTTATTTTAAGGTTGTATTTCTGGTAGGGAATATTTGAAGCAAAGCATATGCTAGCTTAAAAAATGCAACACCTGGACAGAAATAGAATTGGACTTATTGGAGTCATTGGATTTCTGTCAGATCATAACCAATGTGTTAAATATATTTTTCTGCTATTTTTCTCTTATAATGCATGGTCTAAAACACACGCACACTCATTAATTGAACAAAGCCATAGGTATTTTTTTTTTCTGCATGCCCTTGCAAATGGAAATTAGTTGTGAGATGTAGCATCTCTGTAAAGTGTAAAATAGTAATAGGATGGCTGACCTTGATAAAACATGAGATGGTAAGTAAACAGGTCTTCATTTTGCAATGTTTGTGTGAGCTTATTTTTTTTTTTGCCAGAACATCAAGTAGCAACGACTTTCCCAAATGAGATTACTGTAGCCTTGAAATATGTAGCCTTGAAGTTCTTCTTCTCATGAGGCTCAATTTGTATTGCTCACAGCAGTTTCAATAATAATTATTATTTCTACTGCACACAGGATGAGGAGCCCTGTTGCCTATATCTTGCAAAGATCCATGTTTTATGATATATACACATTTAAAAAAATCATTTATACTGAAATTATTAATGTACTGGAAATAAAATGAAACACGCTTTTCTTTTGTAAGCTGTATACTTGTTTTAAAGCAGAACTAAATTGTTTTAATGTAAACACTCTGAAATTGTAAGTTAAGGATCGTGCATGCATGCAAACTCAACAACAATGAAGGGAATTTATCAAAATTGTAAGTCAGAATCAGGACAAGGTGTGCATGGCAACCAATCAGCTTCTATTTTCATTGTCATAGTGTAGCACCTGCTAGTGTGTGCTACTAGTAGTGAGAGTAGGAAAAACATAGCTGGCTCTGGGTTAGACCCGAGTCAATAAATTGGGTCAGGGCTGGATGACTCATCCTGGCAGCTCTCTGGTGCTTCCCCCTTTTCTAGAACATTGGAGAATGTTCTGGATCTAGTGGATGGAGGCTAGGAGGGGCTGCCATGAATATTTATGGAGTGGGCCAGGGGACTGAAAAACCCATAAATAGACATGGACCATGTCAGCAGGGAAGTCAAGTGGAATATGGAAAAGCAGTGCTAAGGGAGGCTTGTCAGTGGCCCTTGAGGGGCCCCTTACAGGGGGGGGGGGTTTACCTCAGACTGGAGCTCAGGAGGCTGGCCTGGAAGGATCCCACCACAGGAGGCAGTTGGAGGGATTCAAGCCAGAGAGGCAGTGGAGAGAAAACAAGGAGAAACAGTGAGTATATCAGCACGGTGCAGGGACAGACAAAGGGAGAGACTGGCAGCTAAAGCGGTGCTCTCTTGAAGACAGCGGCGTGCCAAGTATTCATCCAACCTTGCCCTGGGGAGACTCCATTTGTGTGTGTCAGTCAGACAGGACTGGTGCAGTACTCCTCACCTAGTTGCCGCCACACACGCTTGACACCATCTGAAACAAATACGTTTATCTTGGTCTCATCAGACCACAGGACATGGTTCCAGTAATCCATGTCCTTAGTCTGAGTGTCTTCAGCAAACTGTTTGCGGGGTTTCTTGTGCATCATCTTTAGAGGAGTCTTCCTTCTGGGACAACAGCCATGCAGACCAATTTAATTCAGTGTGTGGTGTATGGTCTGAACACTAAACAGAGAAAACAAACTGCGCAACGGAACAAAACAGTTTACAGAGCAGCTGGACACTGTAGGTCAATAGAGTCCTCAAATGTAGCATATAGAAAAAAGCAGTGCAGCACTTAAAGTAATAACAATAATAAATCAAGTCCAAACGGTGATCAAATCAGAGTGATAAATGGTTAAGCTGACTCTTGGAACCTCACGGAGGTATTCAGTTGTGTGATCCTTAAACACAGCAAACAGGTATCCTTAAAATAGAAGTACAAGCCGCTCACCTGAACGAATGGACCTGTGTGTGAGCAGCAGGTCAAATGCGCTGATCCCTCAGAAAAGGGGGGGTTGTTTGGTTCACCGGTGACTCCTAAACTATTTCTCCAGAGGACTCCAAACGGTAGATGGTCGTCCGATAGACTCTCTCGTGGAATGGTGTCATGGAAAAATATAAAACAGACACATAGTGCTCTCCGTATGGTCACAAGGCAATACAATTTATTGAAAAAGGGGGGTACTCACAAATAAAGCACTATATCCTAGTGCATGGAAAATGAGTGTACAACAATATTAAAAAGACCAGATAGGTAGCTGTCCTGACATCAAACGAAAGCCCCCCGCACGTGTATCGTCCTAGGGTGCAGGACTTCTTCAGCGGATAAGGGGCCAGTATGTCAGGAATCAATATATAAAGCAGCTAGACCTAATCAAGCCAATTAAAAAGGGCTCCTCCCCCGAGTAATAAAAAATAGCCCACCTCCAAATATTGGAGAAAGCCAGCACAATTAGGAAAGTTAATGTCAAACACCAAAACAAATAACAAATAGACCTGCAAGTGTCAAAATATTGAAAGCAGAGCAAACAGCTCTAAAATGCAAAAGGCAGCCAACAATAATAAGATATTATAGCAAGATCACACTGAAAAAGGGGTGCAGATGGCTAATCAGCTAAGATATGATGGCGGGTATTTAATGATGATAGCTCATGTTTATCCCCACAAAATCAATTCAAAAGATATGGCATAGAGAAATAGTGTGCAAACCGTGGCATCCTCCACGGCGTCCTCCATAGAGCATGTGACCAGACTTGGTCACATGACTCACCGTAGCCATGGTAATCGGCTGGACGCCAGGCATCGGCATACACGCCCATCGTGGGCGGCAGCCTGTGCAGTGCAGACCGCCCACTAAGGGCGGTAAGCGGCTGGACGCCAGACATCGCATACACGCCCATACACGCAATGTGGTGAAGCTCTGCTGATTTCCATCATCCAATCATGTGCAAGATAAAAATGCTGTTTTTTAATTTTCCTTGTACGTGATTGGGTATTATTTACAAAGTTACGCTTCACCACAAATTCGCTAAATTCTAGGGTTAATTAGTGGAACTGCACTTGCAAATTGCACAGTTTACTTAATTAGATTACAAATTAGATTAAATAATTAGAAGTATGGCAATCATTTACTGGATCACTAATTTCAGGGAAATCTATCAGGGAGCACAAAAGTTTACTTTGGTTTTTATTATTTACTGTATGTTTTTTAATTTTGGCATTGGTATAGCATGTCTGTTGTGGTGATGCCTGGCTTCCCATGCCTTTGGATTGAAAATAGCTTGCTCATTAGTCCTACAAATGGCTAAAATTCATTACTATGATTTGCCCTTCAACTTTCAAACTTTTGAGCAAGATTTGCAAAATTTTTCACAAAACGATCTGAAACAGAAACCGGGTACACGCGATCGGCGGTGACACAGCAGGGACGTGGAGCTCTGTGTGTAAACACAGATCTCCACGTCCTGTCAGGGAGATAGGAGACCGATCTGTGTCTCTTGTACATAGGGACACAGCATCGGTCACCTCCCCCAGTCAGTCCCCTCCCCCCACACAGTTATTACACACCCAGGGAATCCATTTAACCCCTTCCTCACCCCCTAGTGTTAACCCCTTCCCTGCCAGTCACATTTATACAGTAATTAGTGCATTTCTATAGCACTGATCGCTGTATAAATGTGAATGGTCCCAAATTTGTGTCAAAAGTGTCCGATATGTCCGCCGCAATATCGCAGGCCTGACAAAAAAAATCGCAGATCGCCGCCATTACTAATAAAAAATAAAAAATAAATCATAAATCTATCCCCTATTTTGTAGGTGCTATAACTTTTGCGCAAACCGATCAAATACGCTTATTGCAATTTTTTTTTAACAAAAATATGTAGAAGAATACGTATCGGCCTAAACCGAGGAAAAAAATATATTTTTTTAAAAAAAAATGGGATATTATTATAACAAAAAGTAAAAAATATTGTGTTTTTTTTCCAAATTTTCTGTCTTTTTTTGTTTATAGCGCAAACAATAAAAATCGCAGAGATGATCAAATACCACCAAAAGAAAGCTCTATTTGTGGGAAAAAAAGATACAAATATAATTTGGGTACAGTGTTGTATGACCGCGCAATTGTCATTCAAAATACGCCAGCGCTGAAAGCTGAAAATTGGTCTGGGCACGAAGGGGGTTTAAGTGCCCAGTAATGAAGTGGTTAAATACATTTCCTTCTCTAGCTCTGTTTTATATGGACATAATCCCAAGTCTCTAAAGTGAGAATGATTAATTTTAACTAGATATAATTGTTTTTGGCAGTCGCTGTGCAAATAGAAAATAAAAATTGAAGGCCCTCTTAGAAATATTTAGTCATTTTTCTATTGTTCTCTGTTGATCATTTATAGATATGGGCAACAAGCTTGACCGATTTACAGTGATCAAAAGATGTGCATGTTGGGTTCGAATTTTTTTTCTGAAGGTCGGATTATTTAGAAACCAACATTTGTACTCCTTTGTGTATAGCCAATTTTATGACCAGTCAAAGATATTACTCAGTTAATGACTGGAACCATTTTAAAATTACTCTGCTTTGTTGGCCATAAATAGTCCACATTATTAAATAATGGCCATTGCTACCAACGTACAAGCATTGGTCACAGGTAACTAACTGTGACATTGCCTTTGATAGTCGAATTAGGATAGAGAACACACCTTGCTCCTCAGCCCATTGACCCAACTCATATGTGTCTTCTGTATGTGAAGGCTGCATTGGCTAATAATTTGTTTGACATCAACTCATGGGGGAGTTTTACCTTTTAGCTGATGAATTTTAGAATGTTTTTTTATATGTGCATATATATATATATATATATATAGAACAAAAATAAAGATACACGTCTCAGTATCTCAGTACATACGTGTTTTCTTTTGCAGAATTGCCTTTCAAATAAGTGTTATATAACAGATAAAGTGATTCTAAAGGATTTTTGTTAAATTAATAGACATGTCATACTTACCTGCTCTATGAAATAGTTTTGCATAGAGCAGCCCCTATCCTCCTTTTCTGGGGTCCTCCGTCAGCGCTCCTGGCTCCCCCTCCTTACGATTGCCAATTGCTATGGGGCACTCATGCGGGCTTGCTCTTGAGCAGCGCTCTGTGTGTCCATTGACACACAG
Organism: Rana temporaria; assembly: GCF_905171775.1. Taxonomy (NCBI): domain Eukaryota; kingdom Metazoa; phylum Chordata; class Amphibia; order Anura; family Ranidae; genus Rana; species Rana temporaria. The sequence goes on from NC_053489.1 coordinate 144,821,265, forward strand.
AGTGTGGCTCAGTCCCACCCCCCTCTCTCTCTCTTCACTGGTTGTGATCGACAGCAGCAGGAGCCAATGCCTCCTGCGGCTGCCATCATGGCCAGTGAGGAGTGCGAGAACAAAGAGAACCGCTGTTCTCGGGGATAGCACCTGATTGAGTGTGGGCTCAGGTAAGTATAGGGGGGCTTTCTCCCTGGTGTGGAGTGTCGTGCTCGCCCCCTGCCTTGGACTACGGAGAGTCAGGACGCCCACTAACACACAGCTTATTTCTCTATCGGCAACGTAGAGAGCATCCTGACTCTCCCGTAGTCAAAGGGAGGGGGCGAGCACGACACTCCATACCAGGGAGAAAGCCTTGCTTTACTGTGTGAAGTTACAGACAGAAGAACAGGAAGTGAGGATTTCTCAGAAGAAATAAGGACATTTAAAAGCCAAATCAAAGGAAGAGGTAAGTGAAGGAGGACTGCACTAAGGTAAAGGAAGCGATTTAGGAAAAAAAAATCGTACCTTTACAACCCCTTTAAGCTTCGTATACACGATCCAACTTTATGGTCACAATTACTGGCTGAATTAACGACAACAAAAGTTGTCTCTTAATGCTCACCAATTGTTGGGCAATAAATCTGTTACGTTGGTTTATCCGATCGTGTGTACGCAAGTCTGTCCAACTAAAATCCAAAGTACAAACACGCATGCTCAGAACCAATGCTAAACATCAGACATCAATAGCAGAAGTTACCCGAAGGGTGGTGGCAAAGAGCTGAAAAACCCACATGATTTGGTGAATGTTGGCTGAAAATGTTGTGCCGTGTGTATGCCTAACAAGTTCACGGCCAACGCCCTTCGGACCAAAATCAACGGAAAAGTTGATTGGAAGTCCGATCATGTGTATGAGGCTTTATATTAAACAGTCATACTGCACTAGATGGAGAAAAGGCTTGATTTGATGGTTTGTTCTGTTTTCCACTCATTTAGATAAACAGTACCTGGTGTTTTAGCTTTTGGGTAGGTAAAATTCTTGGTTGCATAAATGCTGAGCTTTACATTGCTGAAGTACATTGCAGTGTTTGAAGAAATTTGACAGTTTTAACCTGCTGTTCTTTAGGAGGTCATTTTATCCCGCTTGCGAGATACCATAAAACTGGGGTTCTCTGAGCCTCTCTGTTTTAATGCTCAATGTGGAAACAAAGCCTTAGGGATGCGGATTCACAGTGAGAGTTTGAATTGCTTCAAGACCATTCTTAAATGCAGTACTACAAATGTATAAATACACTGTAAGAAAGAAAAGTCCATAAAACTTTAAATAGTAATTTATTCAGTTCTGCTAAAATCCTACAGTGAATCCTTTATGTGAACTGATAGAGACAAAGCTGTCAGAGTGAGTTGATGGATAGTGATTGAGTCAGTCAAGTCCTATAATCCATGAACCGTTTAGATAACAAGCTGAGTCTTCAGAAGGGTAAAAAAAAAAGAACCTCTAGTTACATTTTTAAGTTCCAAAATGTCTATGGATGTAAGTCACTTAACCAATCGTCCTCATTTAAATAAATTATCTTTACATCTACATTGGACATGGAGTCTTAAGTCTCATGGTTTCCACTGTGTCATCTAAAATAATGTGTGACATATTTATTAGTTCATATACTTCCGCTGGACTAGTTATATCATTTTCCCTTTGACAGATTAAATGTAGATTTGACCTTGGTGTACCCCAGTGTTGTCTATGTTTCCCTAAATCAGCTCAAGATGTTGAACAGAATTTATCCAATGATGTTATTTTATGTTATCCAATAGGTTATCAGTTCAGGCAAAGAAATTTTTAGCTAACTTTAGAACTAAAATGAACAGAATTCTAAAGTCTGACAAGAACCTGACCCTATTGCAGTGACTAAAACTTGCAAAATATTTAGAAGTTTCCTCATACAGTTAGTGAGGATATGTTATTTTGGTGTGTTTTGTATAGTCAGAATATTTCACTGACCCGGAGGGCCGCTCGCTATTCCTGAAGGGACGCATAGCACAGACACGAGTAACAATCGCAAACCTCTACGCCCCTAACGACCGACAAGACAGGTTTCTTGCGGGGAGATTGACCCAACTGACGCGCTTTATGACAGGACAACTGATAATAGGAGGTGATTTTAACATCCCCCTGTCCCCACTGGAGGATACCTCCGCTGGGCGGTCAGCTCTGTCGGTAGATCTCCGTAAACGAGTACACGCAACGCTCCATGAGCATCAACTGGTAGATATTTGGCGTCTGACTCACCCGGGTGAGAAGGATTACACCTTCTTTTCGAAACCCCATCAATCCTACTCAAGGATTGACATGTTCCTGATCCCTCACCGGCACCTATCGGCGGTTAGGGAAACCCGGATAGGTAACATTACTTGGTCGGACCATGCGCCGATACAATTGGTATACGACTTGACGGACACCCTGACTGACCGAAGACACCCGTGGAGACTAAACGAGAGCCTACTGCAAGACAAAGACACTATGACAGAGGTTGTGAGGGAAGTGGGACACTACTTCAACACGAACGCCACCACAGATAGTGACCCGGGGGTGGTGTGGGAGGCCCACAAGGCAGTGGTGAGAGGGATCCTTATTAAGAACGGGTCGCGGTTGAAGAAGCAGAGGACAGAGCAACTTGATAAGTTGCTTTAGAAGCTACAAACCCTTGAAGCACAACATAAACAGACTCAAACAACGCAGATCACATCTGAGCTGAATACCACCCGCGGTCATATAACAGACCTACTGCGACACAAGGCCAAAGCGGCGATGCAGATCTGCAGGCGGACGATTTACGAATCGGGTAATAAGTGTGGGAGGATGCTAGCCCGAGCGCTCCACTCACAGAAATTAGCGTCGTATATACCGCATATTACCACACGTAAGGGAGAGAAGGTGTCTGTCCCTCTGCAAATCTCCAACGAATTCAAAGACTTTTACCAGGACTTGTACAATCTCCCACCCACATCCCCAACCTTAATTACGGACCGGTCCCTGAACTACATCTCAGACTCCCGAATGCCGAAGCTGAACCCAGAAGTGAGAGAGTTGCTGGAAGAACCAATCACTATGATGGAGCTCCAGACGGCTCTGAAGTCCGCCAGGCCTGGCAAGGCCCCGGGCCCGGACGGTCTCACTGTCCCCTATTACAGAGCCCTGCTCCCGTCATTGGGAGACAAACTGCTACACCTGTTCAACGCGGTGGGCGCGGGAGGGAAGTTCCACTCCTCCACCCTTCAAGCTCAAATTGCGGTGATACACAAGGAAGGGAAGGACCCAGGTCAGTGCGGAAGTTACCGCCCCATATCACTCCTAAATTCTGACATTAAATTATTCACCAAGATAGTCGCCACGCGGATCCAACGACACCTCCCAGATCTAATACACCTTGACCAGGTGGGATTCGTGCCAACTAGGGAGGCTAGGGACAACACGACCAAAGTCCTGAACCTCCTCCATGTCACCAGCACTTCCAAGACGCCTGCAGTGTTTGTCGGGACGGACGCCGAAAAGGCGTTCGACCGAGTGAACTGGCAATTCATGTTCGCAACGCTCAGACATATAGGGCTAGGACAGAAGATGATGGGCTGGATAGGAGCAGCTTATGTAGATCCCTCGGCCAGAGTACGGGCGAATAGCACTACATCAGACCCTTTCCCGATTTCGAACGGGACCAGACAGGGGTGCCCGCTGTCGCCTCTGCTCTTCGCCCTAACACTTGAGACCTTCCTGCAACATGTCAGGCGGAACCCTGATATCACGGGAGTAATTATAGGTAACTGTCAACATAAAGTCTCAGCCTACGCGGATGACATGCTTTTCTCCCTGACAAACCCAACAACTTCGCTGCCGAGTCTCCTACGGGAATTTGACACGTACGGTAGGCTTTCCAACCTAAAAATTAATATGACCAAATCTGAAGCGATGGCGGTGGGGATCCCCCAAGCGCACTTACAGTCTCTTAAACAGCGCTTTGGTCTGAAATGGACAAGCACAGCCCTGACATATCTCGGGACCCGCATACCGCCCAAAATAACTGACATCTTTAAGCTCAACTTCCCCCCACTACTCCAAAAGGTACAGAAACAGCTAGATCAGTGGACCACGGGCCTTCATTCATGGTTTGGGAGGTGTAGTATCCTTAAGATGACAATACTACCTAAATTTACGTACCTACTACAGGCCCTCCCTATGCATATACCGGCCGCCTATTTTAGACGAGTCCAGTCTGCGCTTGGGTCGTTCCTATGGGCGGGCAGACACCCCAGAATTAGCAGGACTATACTCACCATGCCCAAGAACTACGGGGGCCTCGCAGCGCCCAATATTAGGATGTACTACTACGCGGCCCAGTTGAACCGACTGGTGGACTGGTGCCGCCACGGACAGACCAAGCTCTGGCCGAGGTTGGAGCAGGCGCAATGCGACGTACAGCTGAGGTCGGCCCCGTGGTGCCAGGACATGAAGCCAAGCGACGTGAACAGACACCCACTTATTAGTAACACTATCACGGTGTGTTCTGGGCTCTTGGCGCGGTTCCGCCTAACATCGGAAGCCTCCCCCCTGCGCCCCATTTTGGGCAACCCATCATTTACACCGGGCCTGACAGACCCCAGGCTTCGCGAACTGAGAGACTCGGGCCTGTTCCAGGCCTCACACTTTAGCGTCGCAGGCCGATGGAAAACGACGGCCGAGCTGACGGACCCTACGGGCCAGTATAGACTGGACTTCCTGAGAACTGGACAGCTGAGTCATTTCCTACGAACGCTAACACCACCCTCCGAAGTTGGACGTGTACTTACGTCCTTGGAGGAGATATGCTCGGAGTCAGAGCCATTACCGCACGCTTTATCGTTGATGCACACGATTCTGATTACACCGTCGGATGACTACCGGATCCCGTGCCTGGGTAAATGGGAAAGGGATCTGGAATGCCACTTTACGCCGGCTCAGACACAACGTATACTTAGATTCACACACAAGTCGTCGATCTGTGCGAAAACACAGGAGACTAACTTTAAGTTGCTGACGAGGTGGTATAGGACCCCAGACCTACTACACCGTCTGTTTCCGTCGGTGCCGGACACCTGTTGGAGGTGTCAGGCAGACAGGGGCACCTTGCTGCACATATTTTGGTCGTGCCCACGCCTACAGACATACTGGAGCGAAATTCGGCGAATAACGCAAATGTTTTCGGATCGGACGGTCCCGAGTACACCGGCGTATTTCCTACTGCACGTGAACGATACCCCGACTCGGACATACAAAAAATCGATAGTTCGCCACCTATTGAATGCGGCGAAGGCGTGCATACCGCTCTGTTGGCGATCCCCACACCCACCGTCGGTTGCTATGTGGATACAGAAGGTAGACGACATTAACACAATGGAAGACTTGATACTGACAAAACAAGACAAGACTGAACTGTACACTCAGACGTGGAGACTGTGGAACTCTTTTAAGTACTCTGAAGAGGGCCAATCCCTCAGAGGGAGTCCCTAGAGGGTGACGATCGGTGACTAGAACCGTACGGGATGAAAAGCAAACGGTTGGAATGGGCTCCTGGAGGGAGCCACTGAAGCCCAGGGGTAACCCGACATTGAGAAGGCCATGCTCGCGACTCCCCCCCCCCCTCACTTTAAAATTGTATGAAAAACAATCCTTATTTAGTGATACTAATAATAAGGAAAAGTGCAGACAAAGATTCACCACCACCTAAATGTGAATTGCCTGCTGACCTTCCAAACATAAAAAATGTGTAATGTCACTTTCAGACACAAATCCTCATTAGGGTCGGCTCATGGAATGTATTCTGATTCTGAATAGTGGCATAACATTTTGCCTGGGGTTCTCCAAGGATAATTGAAGAAATTAAAAGAAATTAAAAGAAATGCATTACTTCTACTCAGTAGAGAATTTTCACTCACATTTGCTCTATGACAACGCATATTGTACGATCGGTATTGCAAGCAGCTTTGCTCCTCACTGCACGTTCAGTATAACGAAACACTGAAAGTGTCATCACCGGCTCCTTCCGATGTGTTGCGTCACAGGTCACGTGACTTTCTCAGGGGATTTTTCCCTTGAAAAAGTCATGTGACGCAACGCATCAGGAGGAGCCAGTGACGACAATTCGGGTGTTTCGTTATACTGGACGTGCAGTGAGGAGAGCTGCTTGCAATACCGACCGTACAATATACGTACCACATATTATTAATTACTACCCACTAGCACAAATCACTCCCCTGGCCTATTTTCATACAAACCCTACAATCTCTTGTAGGTCAGCATTAAGGCCTACCTGCTTATACCCTTAGCGATAGACACAGTTCTATGGACTGCTCCTGATCTTACATACATATTACTAAGCCAGTACTCAAACATTCTGTGAAAACATGGGACCATCCCTCCTTTCCCCTGACATATGAAGAACCACATAGATTATTGGTGGTGGCATAAAGCAGGATTTCATTGGGTGTATGGCTTGTTGACTATAAGAGATACAGTATGTTAGGCTTTGCTTTTCTGCAAATTCATATCTACAGTATGTGCAATCAATCCTAAAACACAAGACTCTCACCTATTTTGAACATATGACTGAGAGATCCTCTCTCTAAAGATATACTATCATTGATATATAATTTTAACCTGGAGGACGATCTGTTGTGCCTTATGCTTCATGTCTTCCAATGAGATAAAGACCAGGGTGGACCACTGGAGCAACAATGGGCTTAAATCTGGGACACAATTGCATACAGATCACAAAATTTTATTGAGCCCAACACAAGCTATTGTTTAGGTGGTACATGCTACCTTATAGAATGGGTTGATTTTACTAGACACCTGCAAAATTAGAATCAATAATGAAAAACAGGGTCAGAATGGCAAATAGCATGCATACACTCATATGTGTGTGCACAGGGTATGCCAGGTGTGCCTGGGAACACAATAATCACCCTGTGATATGACCTTCTTTTTGGAGTGTGGGAGGAAACCCACGCCAGGCACAGGGAGTGTCATGGTTGGGATTTGAACCAGCGACCATTTTTACTGCTAGGCAAGAGTGCTACTCACTACACCACTGTGCCGCCTATAGTATGTTTTTAACTGCACCAAACTTACTTCGCCTGACTGCTGTAAAGAGTCCATATTTGTTCAACTTTCATAATCTGTTTCACCGTATTCTACAGTGTATGCCTAGGTGTGCACAGCCTATTGCATTAGGGTGGGCACTCCAAAGTTCAAACTGGCACAAGGTATTCCAGGTGTGCCTGTTCTCCCTGTGCCTGCGTGGGTTTCCTCCCATACTCCAAAGAGTAGGTTTTATCACAGGGTGATTAGGGTGTGCTCAGGCACACCTATGAGTGTATGCATGCTAATACTATTTGCCATTCTAAACCAGTTTTTTTGTTATTGATTCTAATTTTGCAGGTGTCTAGTAAAATCTACCCATTCTATAAGGTTGCATGTACCACCTAAACAATAGCTTGTGTTGGGCTCAATAATGGTAGGTTAATTGACTTCTGTCTAAATTGGCCCTAGTATATGAATGTGTGTTAGGGACATTAGATTGTAAGCTCCTTGAGGGTAGGGAATGTACAACATATATGTAAAGCTCTGTGTGAATTGATACCTTAAATATTAATAATAATACTATACATGTACATGGGCGTCCGCTGAAATTTTTTCAGGGGGGGGGCTCTTCGGCAGCGGCGATACACAGTCGCATTTAACCCTTTCTTCAAAAGCTAGCGGGAGTTAAAAGCGCTTTACCGATAATGCGGCCAGCTGGCAGTGTGAAATAGCTCTTGAGATAATTCAGCTTCACGCCATGCCCATATAAATATAGCTAAGAGAATGTACAGACCCCCCTTCAGCTCAGATAGACCCCCCCATTCTGCACAGACCCATCCATTCTGCACACACCTCCCCATTCTGCACAGACCTCCCCATTCAGCACAGACCCCTCTTTCAGTACAGATGGACCCCCTTTAAGCACAGACTCCCCTTAAGCACATATGGACCCTCCCTTCAGCACATATCCCCCCTTCAGTACAGACCACACTTCAGCACAGATGGACCCCCACCTTCAGCACAGACGGACCCACCCTCCCCCCCATCCCATTCAGTACCTCAGATCAGCGCAGCACAGGCAGCAGGTTCCCTCCCCCCTATGTACACATAAACACTGGAGGGGGAGGCGGCTTTACTCTGCTCGCTGCGCCTGTGTGACATCCGGCCTGGGACTGCTCAGACAGCCTGCAGGCCGCGAGACTCTTCAACACCTTCTCGATTTTCCAGGAGGGGTCAATTGCCTCCCCTTGCCCTATGGAGCGGATGCCCATGTACCTGTACCTCATGTTATTATACAACCACACTGGTGCACGCAACACTTTGTATGTTCAGCAGCAATGGCACAGCAGTTTTCCTTCTCTCGTCTAAAATGCTTCACTGACAACAACAACATCTAAAATTAGTTTTTAGGTGTGGATGGACTTTAACTACTTGCCGACCGCCCACCGTCGTTATACGTCATCACTTTAAAGATGAATATCTCGGTAACGGCAGCAGCTGCTGCCACAATCGAGATATTCATCTCTTCAGTGGGCGGTCCGGTACACGATAACGGCGGTCTCCGCAGCGGATTCGCCGCGAGATCGCTGTTATCGGTGGCGGGAGAGGGCCCCCCCCTCCCGCCGCTCTCCCGCGCCCTCCGCCGCTTACCGTAGCCATCGGTAGCGGCGGAGGCGATCGAGACCGTTCGGCTGGTGACTGGGGACGAGACTGAAGGAAAAATCTCCTTCACCCGTCCCCATAGCTCTGCTGGGCGGAAGTGACGTCAAAACGTCGGTCCCGCCCAGCGTCTTAAAGCAACATTTTTTTTTTTTGTCATTTGAAAAAATGACATTTCCAATTTTTTTTTTTTGCATTTAAGCCTAAATATGAGATCTGAGGTCTTTTTGACCCCAGATCTCATATTTAAGAGGACCTGTCATGCTTTTTTCTATTACAAGGGATGTTTACATTCCTTGTAATAGGAATAAAAGTGATAATTTTTTTATTTTTATTTCAGTGTTAAAAATTGTAAAATAAATAAAAATAAATGCGAAAACCCCCCCAAATTTTTTTAAAGCGCCCCGTCCCGACGAGCTTGCGCGTAGAAACGAACGTATACGCGAGTAGCGCCCGCATATGAAAACGGTGTTCAAACCACACAAGTGAGGTATCGCCGCGATCGTTAGAGTGAGAGCAATAATTTTAGCCTTAGGCCTACTCTCTAACTTAAAAAATGCAACCTGTAGCATTTTTTAAACATCGCCTATCGAGATTTTTATGGGTAAAAGTTTGACGCCATGCCACGAGCGGGCGCAATTTTTAAGCGTGACATGTTGGGTATCATTTTACTCGGCGTAACATTATCTTTCACAATATATAAAAAAATTGGGCCAAATTTATTGTTGTCTTATTTTTTAATTTAAAAAAGTGAATTTTTTCCAAAAAAAGTGCGCTTGTAAGACCGCTGCGCAAATACGGTGTGACAAAAAGTATTGCAATGACTGCCATTTTATTCTCTAGGGTGTTAGAAAAAAAAAATATATATATATATATATATATATATATATATATATATATATATATATATATATATATATATATATATATATATATATATATATATATATATAATGTTTGGGGGTTTTAAGTAATTTTCTAGCAAAAAAAAATGTTTTAGTCTCGTAAACACCGAATCTGAAAAACAGGCCCGGGGCTAAAGTGGTTAAAGGTATGGTAAAGTGAGAATTTTATGCATTCTATGCATTAAGATAAAAGGCCTTCTGTGTGTAGCAGCCCCCCTCAGCCCCCCTAATACTTACCTGAGGTCCCTCTCTGTCCAGTGATGTCCATGAGTGTCTCAGCCTTCTGAGATTTTCCCTCCTGATTGACTGAGACACAGCAGGGGCGCCATTGTCTTCTGCTGCTGTCAATCAAAGTCAGCTAGCCGTTCAGGGGCGAGAGAGGTTGGGGCCAGGTTGGGGACCCGTGTCTGAATTGACACAGGCAAATGCGACTAAGCCCGGGTGCCCCATAGCAAGCTGCTTATTGTGGGGGCACCCAACAGGAGGGAGGAGCCATGAGCACAGATGAAGGACCCGAGAAGAAGAGGATCTGGGCTGCTCTGTGCAAATCCACTGCACAGCGCAGGTAAGTATAACATGTTTGTTATTTTTATCGGAAAAAAAACAAGACTTTACAATCACTTTAACGTAGAACTATGGCCTCCCATTAAAATAAAATATGCACCTAATAATAAGTGCATCTGCAATTACAGTTTCTCCTCAGCCTCCCTGCCACATTCCACAAATTCCTGTTAATCCTGCCAGAACTATTCACCTTGTGCAGCTTTCAGCAATGGCGTAGCAACAGTGCTGCACTGCTCCTAAATTCAGAGCAGAGTTGCCAATCTCATGTAGGCTGTGCCTGTTTGCTAAGGGGACGAAAAATGTTGGGAATGAGAGCATGTAGGACACGTATGAAGGAGGATTTGGTTCAGTCAGTGAAGGAAAAGGAAGTTTTTTGTTTATTTTATGAGGCATGTGAATCACTTAGTAACTGGATTTGATACGTGTTTAGACTGCAGGAGCCTTTAGGTAAAAGAAGCATAGTACAACAATAGAAATAATATGATGTTAAGTACTGGAAAATAGCTACACACGATGCAAGTGTCTATTTAGCAGTGTTTCAAGGGAACTGTAGTTACTGGATTATTATATAAAATTATTGTCTAAACGCTTCCCTTACTAAATGCGTTTCCTGGCGATGACAAACTAACAAAATAAACAGTGATCGCAAAATCTGCTTTGTTCTCAAGAGGAATAATCAAAGCATCAACATCACAAACAAGTTTTTTTTTTTCCATTTCTGTTGGAAATATTAAAGCTTCATCACTTACGAGTACTGCAAAATCCTGTTCTACTGATCAGCAGGAAATGGCGCTGCAATCAATTCTAAATATATATCATGGTTGTATAAAGGGAAAATCCCGAAACAGATCTGAGGGTACTGCAAAGCTTTTAGCCTGAATGGAAAAGATGGAATGAAAAAAACATTACTAATTCATTCAGAGGACACGGTTATATTGCGCTAAAAGTTAAATAAAGGTTACTTTGTGTACCCTTGTACACGTAGTGCTTCTGTGTGTGGCACAGAGCTTCATTTATTTACAGCACATGGACTGTAGCTTCATTCTTAAACGTTTTTTAGCATATATATAATTTTTAAGCACTTTTGCACTTTAATGGCTTCAGTTCCAGAAGGTTTACCTCCCTTCATGACCAGGCCATTTTCTTGCGATACGGCACTGCGTTACTTTAACTGTCAGTCCACAAAGCACTTACCTGTAAACCTGTAAACAATTCAAATGGGGCGTGCACCATTTAAATTAGGCGCGCTCCCGCGCCGGACGTACTGCGCATGCTCAGTTTAGAAATTCCCACCGTGCTTTGCGCGATGTGACGTCATTTTTAGAACGGCGACGTGCGTAGCGTCCATTCGTATTCCCGGACGTCTTACGCCAAAACAAAAAAAAATTGAAATTCGACCCGGAACGGCGGCCATACTTTAACATGGCTCGACTAAAGTTAAGGCATGTTAAAGCAGGTGTAAATTTGCGACGGGAAAAAATTACTAGCGACGACGTAACGAACGCGAAAACCGTCGTGGATCGCCGTAAATGCTCATTAGCATACCCGACGCAGGAAAACGACGCAAACTCCACCCAGCGGCGGCCGAAGTATTGCATCCTAAGATCCGACAGTGTAAGTCAATTACACCTGACGGATCTTAGAGCTATCTATGCAGAAATGATTCTATGAATCAGACGCATAGATAGGACAAGAGATACGACGGTGTATCAGGAGATACGCCGTCGTATCTGTTCTGTGAATCTGGCCCATAGCTTCTACAATTGATGGGATACATTTATGGAATATTTATTTATTTTTTACTAGTAATTGAGGCGACCAGCGACTTATAGTGGGACTGCGATGTTGCGGCGGATAAATTGGACACCTGACTGACACTTTTGACACTTTTTGGGGACCAGTGTCACTAACACAGTGATTAGTGCTAAAAATGTGTTCTGTCACTGTACTAATGAGACTGGCTGGCAAGGGGCTAACATCAGGGGCGATCAAAAGGTTAAATGTGTTCCTGGGGAGTGCTTGGTTGCCGCATGAGTGATGGATTACCTGCTTAGAAGAAACACAAAATGACTGCCTTCCCTTGTCACAAATACATAGGCATACAAAGACAGCTTACATAAGCAGATCGCCATTCTGCCTGGGCCTCAAGTGATCAGTGGGTCCCGGCGGACATCAGATCCGCCAGACCCGTTTGTTGGCTCCCGCTGTGTCCAAACACAGCGGGAGCGGGTCGCCAGAGGCATGTGCGTGCGCCCCATACCCGGAACTGCAGAATCACGTACTTGTTCATGATTCTTTGCACAGGAGTCGCCGATACGCAGTACATGTATATGGGGCGGTAGGAAAAAGGTTAAACCCACACAATTGTCGCACACACCGTATAAGATGGTATATCAGGATTTCATCCTGAGGGAGGATGAATACTCCCCTCTGGGTTTTTTTAACTGCAGTGACTAGCTTCTATCATATAATATACATTACAAATTACAGGTATTTTATAATCATAGCTGTTTTAATTATTTTTATAAATTGTCTCTTATGGAAAAATATTTTCAACAAAATAGTTTTTTATTTATACTGTATTTTACATATTATGAGATTAAAGTTGTGTTTGCCAACTTTTCCAATGTTGTTCTAGTCGCTTAGTACATTTCATTTAGCACAGCCATTGTACACTTTGTACTTCTGTGCCAGACATACGTGTTGCCATATATTGCTGTTTGTTTTACATAGGGGTCTAATAAATAAAATAAAAAAAAATACTTTTCAAATGTCACATTTGGGCAAATATAACAAATAAAACCCTTATACCCTTGAAGGGTCTGGTATAGTATTTTTTAGGGAATGTTTTTTTTTTTTGCAAAAAATCCATACCAAAACTGATGCACCTCGTATGAATTGGGGGAATGCTATTTTCTTTAAACTATCTAACGGAAGAATGTACCTGGCAGGGATGAGTCACTGGTTGTTAGGACTTCGACAGGTCCTTGCTCCCTAACAACCAGTAGCCCTGAGAAGGAACCTGTCACATTTAGCAGTGATAGTAGCACTTACAAAACTTTTCTGGTGGTAAAGTTTTGGTGGCTTTACAGACATGTGCCAAAACATCCAAGTAGTTCTGGATAACATCACTTTTCCAACATGGTGCTATGACTGTACTAAATTAAAAATAATTACCTCCATTTCATAGATAACAAAACATGGGACAATTAAGACCAACTCAATTTTGACGTACAGAGACAGGTTAGAGTCACAAATAAAGGGGACAAAGATAATTTGTTTAATTTAGTTCAAAAGTTGTGTTTCTCTATGTAGAGTCATTTTGTCTTAACCACCTCATCTGCAGTTAGGGTGTATTCTATCCAGTGCAATATATTTTATGTTTCAATAATTATTATTAAAGTTTTCCAAAACAAGGTACAAAGATCTCATCTTTACATTGCGTGGTATATAACACATTTGGAGAGTCATACATGGAATGTTCTTAAAGACTTGAGGAATCCAACTCGTATTACATAGGCGGACCATTGTCCCATCCTAATGTAGGCTGTAAGGCCGTTTTCATCGGTCAAAATCGATCGTGTGTGGGCACCATCGGTTATTTAACCATCGGTTAAAAAAAAGAAAACTTGCTTTAAATTTAATCGATGGATTCCTAACCGATAGGTCAAAATCGTTGGTAGGCACGACCATCCGTTAAAAATCCACGCATGCTCAGAATCAAGTCGACGCATGCTTGGAAGCATTGAACTTCATTTTTTTCAGCACGTCGTTGTGTTTTACATCACCACGTTCTGACACGATTGGTTATTTAACCGATGGTGTGTATGCGCGATGGACCATCAGTCAGCTTCATCGGTTAACCCATGAAAACGGTCCATCGGTCCGTTCTCATCGGATGAACTGATCGTGTGTACAGGGCTTAACACATCCGCTCAGTTAAGTATGGTACATGTACCTGTCTCAACCAAGAATCTTAACAGTGCAAAATATTTTAAACCTTTCACTTCATTGTCAGCTATTTAAGATTAAATAGGTGTGATCAAAATGCATTTCCATAATTTTTGGTTTCCTATGTAATAGGCACCACATGGACATAGCAATAGATAAATAAATAAACTTGTTTTGCAATTTACAAAATGTTTAGCACACTCTTTGGGAGAAACAGTATTTAGTTGTAAATACATATTTTAAATATGCACATTTATTGCATTGAAAGGTGCCATACAGAAGTCTGTGACATTGGTGTTTTTTAAAATGCCTAAAAAATGGCTTGGTGATAAGTATTTTTCTAGCAGGACCTCACTTAAATACTAGACTTTAGGTATTATGAATAAATATACCTATGTGTCATTGCATCAAAAGTGCCAATATTTTTTTGTGATATTGCAAAATATAGATTGCTTGTTAAGTTGTGCTAATAAGCATGTTTTAATGTAGCAAAGTGCTCAGGTTTGATAAGGGAAAGGTGTTCTTTTGTCCCTCACCCTTCAGCAGGTTTTATAGTTTTTTTTTCTTATAGCCTTGAGTCAATAATAACATTTGTAAATTTTGTGCCTCAAGTTCAAATTCAGTTTCTCTTGTGCTGTATCATTATTATTGACCAGTATGTTTCTGATAAGCTGTTGTGGACGTTAACTCTGCAAATGCAAAATTGTATTGCGGTGTTGTATTGCAGGTGTTCTATTTAGTGTAGTTTCAATAGTACAACCTGGTCCCTTCACTTTAATGAGGACTTGAAACTGTAAATGAGTTTCATTAGATACAGCCGAGAAAATATGCATGTATTGTGGTTAAACCCCCCACACACACAAATTCAGACAAAAATTGTTGTGTGCCAGACCATAAAAGGAAGATATCATCAATAAATCTGAGCCAACACAAAATGTGCCATACATAAGTCAAAATAGATCATTCCCATCACTCAGGTATAGGCTTGCTTACGACAGGGCACAAGTCTTCCCCATTGACAAGCCCTACAACATTAAATGTAAATGCCTTGTGTGAATGCATAAAACTCAACATGTCCAGAACAAACTGTACTCTCGCCAATGAATGCCCATTTAGTCTAAAACATATTTATTATACATATATTTGAATATAGCATCCATAATTGCTAGAGGCATGGACATCCTTTCCACCTCCAACTCTCAACTTTTAACTTACAGAAAAGTTATGCTCACGGATGGGACTTTCTCCAGGTGACCAACATACGGACTAAAGGATTTTCTGTTTGCACAATGACTGATAAGTATATCTCTTTTCTTGCATATATGTGACTGTGGAAGCATTTGAGGGAGCTGCTATATGCAATGCTGTACATTCATCCTTTGGCAAAAGGACTACCTTAATCATATAGATAATCTACTATATGCTATCCATTGCTAATCGCTATTTTCTATGGTGTTAGGGAGGTTTTCCCAAACTACAACCATCTTCACTGGGAATATACTGTACTTGTACCTCCTCTGGGCCACCATAGATTCTGCCTTCATCTACTTGGGCTCTTTCACTGGACATTACAGCCGCTAATACCCCTCCAATACAGCACAATTGTGGATGTTCAGGGCATTGATCCCTGGATACAGTCGCTACTGCACTTTAGTGTTTTGACTTCAATACTGGTCTCTTGCAGATTGCACTCATGTGATATATATACAGTTTCCAGTACCATCAATTGCTTTTTTTCCTTACCTCTATATTGGATTATTAAGGACAGCTGCTCTCCTAACCAATACCTACATTGTGGGCTTATATCTATACAAGACATATGGAGCTGTGTGGGGGATTGGGTTTAATTGCATATTGTGCGTAGTTTGTCTAGTATGGTACCATTGTATATGTTATATATGATTTTCTATTTTTGACATTGACATAAACACTGTTTTAATTGATCCAACGAGTTCATATAATTTTACAGGGATGGTTTAGCTCAATTCAGGTTTTTTATTTCAGTTCATAAACGCTAGTAACATATTGAATGGCATACCCAAGCCATCTAAAATTGTAAGTAAATGTTTTGTATCTGTCAGGAAAGGTTCCTTCCGCTGGTGACACTGCCTGATATTTGGCGTGCAGTACTGTGGTCCACCAGCAGGTGTCTCCTGGCATTCTGGAACTGCCAGGGGAGCTCTCCCCTGTTGGTGGTATTATGTAATCTTTGGGCCGCAGTACTGGCGTCCACCAGCGGAGGGTTCCTGGCAGTGTGGGGCCGACATCTCCTGCAATTAGGCGTCACCTGAGACTGATTGCAGGAGATGTGTACAAATACCCGGCAAGTGCACTCACACACTGCCCTGGTATTGTCCTTGTGCCCTGATACCTGATACCGTTGTATCTGTTCCTGCATCCCTGGATCCTTTCCCTGCAGCCCGATTCCTTCCTTCTTGTCCCTGTCTGTCTATTCCTGGTTCCTCATCTGCTGATCTCCTGTTAATGATCCCTGGCCTGGCTTGACTACGATTCTGGTTCTCCCCTTGCTACATATGTTGGTTGGTTACTGTCACTATTTTGATTGTTTGGTTTGTTCACTTATTGTATTGGTTGTGTATTCACATTTATATTTATTTACCTTAAATAAACTTACTTAATTTCACCTATTTCTGTTTGTGGTTTCCTCTGTTGCAGTCCACACAGTTCTGGTCACTTTCGATACATGACAGTATCCTTTAAGTACGATGGCAACCTTTCCACATCTACTGGTGTTATTAGTTAGACATTTAACATAGAAGATGGGTGCTACTGGAAGAGAGACAATTCGTTTTTTGTGAAAAACAATAAATTCTAAATGTTAAGGAACCCAGGGCCAGATTCACAAAAGAGATACGACGGCGTATCTCCTGATACGCCGTCGTATCTCTGAGATACGATTATCGTATCTATGCGCCTGATTCATAGAATCAGGTTACGCATAGATAGCCCTAAGATCCGACAGGTATAAGTGACTTACACCGTCGGATCTTAGGCTGCAAATCTAGGCCGGCCGCTAGGTGGCGATTCCATTGCTGTCGGCGTAGAATATGCAAATGACTAGTTATGCCGATTCACGAACGTCCGCTTTGCCCGTCGCTCTAAATTTACGTTGTTTGCGTAGAGATACGTTGCGTAAAACTAAGCATGCCCTCTAGGTGGTCTAACCAATGTTAAGGATGGCCGTCGTTCCCGCGTAAAATTTTTAAATTTCACGTCGTTTGCGTAAGTCGTCCGTGAATGGCGCTGGACGCCATTTACGTTAACGTCTAAACCAATGACGTCCTTGCGACGTCATTTAGCGCAATGCACGTCTGGAAATTTTAGGGACGGAGCATGCGCAGTACGTTTGGCGCGGGAACGCGCCTAATTTAAATGGTCCCCGCCCCATTTGAATTAGGCAGGCTTGCGCCGGGCGGATTTACGCTACGCCGCCGCAAGTTTACAGGTAAGTGCTTTGCGAATCAAGCACTTACGCTGTAAACTTGTGGTGGTGTAACGTAAATGGGATACGTTACGCCGCCGCAGCGTAACGTATTTCTATGTGAATCTGGCCCCAAGTGCCACATAGTGCTTATTTTATTTTATTAACCACTTAATGATCGGAAGGATTTATCCCCTTAACCACTTACCCCCCGGACCATATTGCTGCCCAAAGACCAGAGTACTTTTTGCGATTCGGGACTGCGTCGCTTTAACAGACAATTGCGCGGTCGTGCGACGTGGCTCCCAAACAAAATTGGCGTCCTTTTTTTCCCACAAATAGAGCTTTCTTTTGGTGGTATTTGATCACCTCTGCGGTTTTTAGTTTTTGCGCTATAAACAAAAATAGAGAGCCAATTTTGAAAAAAATGAATATTTTTTACATTTTGCTATAATAAATATCCCCCAAAAATATATACAAAAACATTTCCTGACAGACTCCATGGCAGCCTACGTGTGGGTTAACCCCGCCTCTCATACCTCATAGGACCCTACTCCCATAAAGCTTTGCTTCCTGGCCATGGACAGTGTTCCTTTTTTGTCCTCCTCCTAGGACCTATATATTTATATGTTAAAGTTCAGTCCTGGTGATATTTATGGGAGAGTATGTGTACTGAAGTCCAACAAGTCCCAGCTATTAGCAGGGTGGAGTGTGCGGTACAAATTGATTCCTGGTGGAGCTTATTATCCAGCCATTGGCTGGCAAGCAACTTTGGTCATTCATCCTGGCTATTAGCAGGAGGCCCTTTTCCCCTACAAACGATGCCCAGGTGATGTATCTTTGCTCCCTATCCCAGGCTGGACCGGATGGATTGGTAATGTATTGTCTTTCTTTTGCTACACATGGCAGCTGTTTATGTGTGTTTGTGTGTCTGCGCCGTTTAGCCTTACCGTTTTGGTTAATGGCTTCTGGAACGCATGCTCCGTTCCACTCCTTCCTCCTTCAGCTTCCTTGTGGTTGTGTGCGCGCGCACGCGAGTCTCCGGCTCGCGCATGCGCAGTAGCGCCTATTTGCCGGTTCGCGCATGCGCGCATGGCATTCAGGGTCACGCCGCACACAGCGCAGGCGCGTGGCGTGTGCGTGGGGCGCGGTGACATCATCGAGGGCGGCAATTTTAAAAAGCTGTCAGTGACAGCTGATTTTGGGGAAACTCCTAGATGCACCTTGGATTTCCAGGCACAGGTCTTGACTGGACAAGGTAAGGTGCCCTGTGGCACTCTGTCCTGTGTACTGTCAGTTTCCTCTGCTGTTGTATTGCCTATGCCTTACTCTTATGGTTATCTTAATGGTTATTGCAGTGTATTCCTCACCACTATGGATGTATCACCGCCCCCCGGTGGCCAACCCTTACGCCGCAGGTAGGATGGAAATTTTCTTTCCTCTGCCTGTCTGTTTGGGGTTTTTTTATATCATGTTTTTTTCCTGATTTCTTTTTTCACCATCAGCCCTTCTAGGTCTGATCATCAGCCCTCAGTCCACGAAGACATTGATATCACTAGATCACATCGCCATCATTCCAGGTCAAGCTCTAAGCGACCAAAGAGCAGGTCACCCTCCAAACATCATGGGGAAAAATATAGATCCACTTCTGACCGCCATTCCCACCGTCATTCCAGCAATTCCGGAAGAAGATCTTGCTGGGGGTGCAAGGCCCAGGTCCCGGAAGGGAAATCTCTTTGTGATCCCTGCTATTCTCGTGCTGCAAGAGAAAGGGTGGATAGTGACCAACAAGTTGAAGCTCTGGTCAGGAAGGTGGTCCAGGAGTCCCTGAATAAACCTGATCCCACTGGTGACATTCTCTCACCTGTAGTTCCAGCTCCAGTTCTTCTACAGGATGACTCTGAGGTTCCTCAAGTATGTCCTCCTTTAGTGAGGTGGAGAGTGTTGTCAATTCCACAGGATTTGACTTTTCTCTAGTCCCAAATCTGGTAAGGGCAGTCAAAGTCGCTTTAAAATGGGAAGACCCGGTGGAATCTCCTAACAAACAGAGAAAATATTTTAAACACCTCAAGAAGGAGCGTCCTAGCTTTCCCCTTTTGGGTGAACTCAGTGAAATGATTACTGATGAGTGGACCACCACTGAAAGGAAAAATTCTTTAATCTCCAAAGTATCAAAGATGTACCCGTTTAAACGAGAAGAAGTGAAACACCTGGAGTCTGCTCCCTTGGTAGACGCCGCTCTAATGAGACTGGTTGGTTAAACATGTTACCCTTCCTTTGGAAGACACAGTCTCTTTTAAGGATGCTCTGGATAGGAAAATTGATACAGATTTAAAACGCATATATATCACAACAGGTATGGCGTGTAAACCAGCACTGGCCCTTGCGGCCCTCTCCAAGGCAATGGAGACTTGGACGGATGAAGTAGATTCTACTCTGTCAAACATGCCTGGTCTTCTGGTCAGAGACCTACCAGTTCACGAACTAAGAATGGCTGCTGCCTTCCTGGGTGAGGCCTCCCTTGACATTATCCGCCTAGTGGCGCGGGTCATGCGCTCATCTGTTACAGCTAAACGCGCCCTATGGCTCCGTCCTTGGGTAGCCGACCCAGCCTCTAAACAGGCATGGTGCCGTATTCCCTTTCAAGGGTCTTCCCTGTTCGGGAACAAACTTGACAGCGCTATCTCCCGTGCCACAGGGGGTAAATCGGGGTTCCTTCCCCAGGACCGTCGTCCCTTCAACCAAAGGAAATTTTTTCCTAGGCAAGACCAAGATCGTGCTAGAGAGGCTCGTCGATACAAGCCGGGAAGAGAGTTCAGGAAAAATTGGAGAAGAAACCAACCTTCGGGTCAAAAACCCACAAAAGGGGCAACTTCGGGTAACCGTGACACCCCTAAGTCCTTTTGATATTGGGATCGCTCAGACGCAGCGGGTTGGAGCTCGGCTTCTGCAATTCCGGCACGTTTGGGCAGCCTCAATAAAAGACTTTTGGACGGTCAAGACAGTATCCCTAGGTCACACCTGGTCCTTTGTCAACCCTCCTATACTTCAGTTTGTCCCCACAACTCTGCCTCACTCAGAAGAAAAGAGAAATATCCTTCTAACATACACAGACACTCTCTTGTCCCAGGGCGCCGCTATACAAGTGCCAGCGGCAGAAAGATTTCAGGGAATGTACTCACCTCTGCTCATGGTTTTGAAGAAGTCCGGCTCTTGGAGGCCAGTGATAGACCTGACGCATCTGAACACCTTTATAAAAAAGGAAAAATTCAAGATGGAGTCACTTCTCACAATTCGTCAGACCATTCTGCCAGGCGACTGGCTTGTGTCAATCGACTTGAAAGATGCCTACTTCCACGTGCCCATAGCGGCAGAATTTCAGAAATACCTTCGGTTTGCAGTGGGCAGTGTTCACCTACAGTTCACGTGTCTCCCATTCGGGCTTACAACATCGCCGCGAGTGTTTTCAAAGCTCTTACTGGCTGTCGTGGCCTTAATCAGAATGAAAGGCATCCGTCTACACCACTATCTAGACGACCTGCTGTTACTTTCACAGAACAGGGAACAGCTATTGATACATCGGGCTCAAGTTATTCTCACTTTGACCGAGTTCGGCTGGCTTTTGAACAGGGAAAAGAGTCATCTAGAACCCACACAGTCTCTAGTCTTCCTCGGTGCCCAGTTCGATACGATCCAGAGTACAATTTCTCTACCCTTAGAAAAAATCCCAGTCATCCGGGAAAGAGTTCGTCTTGCATTGGAGTCCCCTTTTCTCAAAGCTTCACTATGTCTCAAAATTATAGGCACCATGGTGTCCACGACTCCCATGGTCAGATGGGCACAATGGCGAATGCGTCCTTTTCAGAGGGGTTTTCTCCAACAATGGGATCCGAGGCCCCAGGACCAATTAATCCGGATAACTCAGTCAATGAGGGACAGCCTCCTCTGGTGGCTTCTGCGGAAAAATCTCCTCAATTGTCTCTCAATAGCCCCTGTCTCCTGGATCACAGTTACATCCGACGCCAGCAGCAACGGCTGGGGTGCCCTTTGCCTGAAAGAAGTAGCTCAAGGGAAGTGGGATTTCCCATCTCGAAAGGTAGTATCCAATATCCTGGAACTCCGTGCAGCCTTCTGTGCCCTTCAAGCCTTCACCCATCTGGTAAAGGGGTCATCAGTCCTTCTAAGGATGGACAATACGACAGCCGTGTCTTACATAAAGAGACAAGGAGGCACTCGCAGTCTGTCCCTTCTGAGGGAGGTGGAGCCGATTATGTCATGGGCTCAGACACATCTGACAGATCTAACAGCAGTTTATCTCCCCGGAACTCAGAATATTCAAGCAGATTTCCTATCGAGGACGACACTCGACAACAACGAGTGGTCTCTCCACAGCGAGGTTTTCGTCTGGATCCTGTCACTAGGATTCACACCGGAAGTGGACCTATTTGCATCCCCGTGCAACTACAAACTGGAGAAATTTTACACAAGAAATCGCTGTCCCCAAGCGTTCGGGGTGGATGCTCTAACAGATCAATGGATGTTCCACAAAGCCTATGCTTTTCCCCCAACTCCAGTTATTCTCCGGTTCCTGTCGAGACTCAGATGGGAGGAAGTCGACGTGGTCGCAATAATTCCTTACTGGCCCAACAGACCATGGTTTCCACTGTTGTTTCAGTTGAGCTTCCGGGATCCAGTTCAGCTCCCATCCAGACCAGATCTCTTGCTCCAGGGGTCGACCCCTCACCCTTGTCCATCACATCTGCACCTGATGGCCTGGTTTTTGAGAGGGAAAGATTGGAAGCGCTAGGTTGCCCAAGCCAAGCAATCTCTACATCACTAAATGCCAGGAAAGTGAGCACCAACAAAGTCTATCAGAGGATATGGTCTAAGTTCTCGGATTACACCTCCTCCATGAACAGTTCAGCCAAAGTCCCCAGAGTGCAAGACATTTTGGGCTTCCTCCAAACTGGGCTTGACCTACCCTTATCAGTCAGCTCCTTGAGGGTCCAAGTATCAGCAATCTCTGCCTTCACAGGTATTTCGTGGGCCAGACATTCCCTTGTCCGTCAATTCTTCAAAGGAGCCATGAGGTTAAGACCTTTAAGAAAACCGAGATTTTCTAAGTGGGATCTCCCATTAGTCTTGGACTTTTTTTCAGGAGATCAAGATTCAACTAATCAATCTATCAAAGATCTTTCCCTCAAGATTGTCTTCCTTGTGGCTATAACATCTGCCAAAAGGGTCTCCGAAATTGGCTCTCTAGGCTCCAAAGAACCGTTCCTCACTTTTTTCCCGGACCGTGTAGTGTTAATTCCAATGCTGGGTTCCAAACCTAAAGTCACGTCAATCTTTCATGAAAACCAGGAAATTGTACTTCCCACGTTTCATTCTTCTGAGGGTTCTATGGTTCATCCTCTGGATGTCGGCAAAATCCTTAAACAATATCTGGAAGCCACAGCGTCCTTCCGTAAATCTGATCATTTGTTTGTGTCATTCCATGGAAAAAACAAAGGCATGCGTGCTTCCTCCAGAACCATCGCCGCATGGATCGTCCAAGCTATCCAAAGGGCTTACAAGGCTAAAGGGTTGGCTCCTCCTGAAGCGGTAACCGCTCATTCCACGCGGAGCGTCTCTACATCATGGGCGGCTGCCCGACATGTTTCCCCTGAAGTTATTTGCAAAGCGGCCTCTTGGTCGTCCTTAAATACATTTATGACGCACTATTGCGTAGAACCGGCCTCCTTGTCGTCGGTTAATTTTGGTTTGAATATATTATCTGTTGACAATGTCAATTAAAACATTTTTTTTCTTTAACCAGCAATTGCCCACCCGGGTGTGTTTGGCTAGTCATTTCCCACACGTAGGCTGCCATGGAGTCTGTCAGGAAAAAGGAAAATTTATATGAAATACTTACCGTAATTTTCCTTTCCTGATGGACTCCATGGCAGCCGGAGTTCCCTCCCTTTGCTGGAGTAGGCTATATTACGGAACACTGTCCATGGCCAGGAAGCAAAGCTTTATGGGAGTAGGGTCCTATGAGGTATGAGAGGCGGGGTTAACCCACACGTAGGCTGCCATGGAGTCCTTTAGGAAAGGAAAATTACGGTAAGTATTTCATATAAATTTTCCTTTTTTTTTTCCTCAGTTTAGGCCGGTACGTTTTCTTCTACATATTTTTCGTAAAAAAAAATCGCAATAAGCGTTTATTGATTGGTTTGCGCAAAAGTTATAGCGTTTACAAAATAGGGGGTATTTTTATGTCATTTTTATTATATTTTTTTTACTAGTAATGGCGGTGATCAGCGATTTTTTTTCCGGTATTGCGACATTATGGCGGACACTTTTGACACATTTTTGGGACCATTGGCATTTTTATAGCGATCAGTGCTATAAAAATGCATTGGATTACTATAAAAATGCCACTGGCAGTGAAGGGGTTAACACTAGGGGGCGGGGAAGGGGTTAAGCATGCCTGGGTGTGTTCTTACTGTGGGGGGGGGGGCCTCACTAGGGGAAACACTGATCCTCGGTTCATACATTGTATGAACCGAAGATCAGCATTTCCCCTGTTGACAGGATCGGGAGCTGTGTGTTTACACACACAGCTCCCGGTCCCCGCTCTGTAACGAGCGATCGCGTGTGCCTGGCGGCGATCGCGCCCGCCGGGCACACGCACGGGAGTCGGGGGCGAGCGGGCGGCGCGCGCGCGCCCCTAGTGGCGGCTGGGAGAGAGGACGTCATACTACGTGCTCTCGCCCAGCCGAGCCAACTTGTCGACGTATAACGGCGGTGGGCGGTCAGCTAGTGGTTAATGACCAGACCATTTTTTGCGATACGACACTGCGTCGCTTTAACTGACAATTGCGCGGTCATGCGATGCTGTACCCAAACAAAATATCCGTTATTTTTTCCACAAATAGAGCTTTATTTTGGTGATATTTGATCACCTCCTGCGGTTTTTATTTTTTGTGGAATAAACAAAAAAGAGCGACAATTAAAATAATTATATATATATATATATATATATATATATATATATATATATATATATATATTTTTTTTTTACTTGCTATAATAAATATCTCCAAAAAATATATTAAAAAACGAATTTCTTCCTCAGTTTAGGCCAATATGTATTCTACATATTTTTTGTAAAAAAAATCACAATACGCATGTGTTAATTGGTTTGGGATAGATTTATGGCATTTTTATTTATTTATTTTTTACTAGTAATGCCGCCGATCAGCGATTTTAACACTTTTGACACTTTTTTTTGGGACCAGTGACATTTATACAATGATTAGTGCTATAAACATGCACTGATTACTGTATAAATGTCACTGGCATGGGCGTAGCATAAGGTGTGTCAGGGGTCACAATCGTAACCCCCGCCCCTAGCTCCAGGGGGCCCCAGCAGCCTGCCTGTCATATTATCATATCTTCCACAAAGTCCAGCTCTGATCTGCCCTAGGACCCCACAACCACGCTCCAGTACTGGACGTCTACTTTGCCTTCCACAGTCCACACCCCTCCATTCTCATTGGTTGGGGATAAGCTGTGAGGCATTTTCTGAATGGAGAGGAGCACTAGGTGAGAACAGCCCAGGATGGGGAGGTGTCTGTGCTGTGTGCTGGAAACATGGAATGGTAACCAAGCTTAGCGAGGCAAGAAGAGGAGAGTGCCGTCCTATAGCCAAGGTGGGGCCAATGTCACTGGTAAGGTAAGACACTGCTCAGTGTCTCCTAGTCACCAGCTGGGATTCTCTGTACCCCCTCAACCGGGGATGTCCGCTTACCCCACTTTCCTGATAACTGGGGAAAAGACACACACTTCCAGGAGGTGACCTCCCCCCGAACACCTGCCAACACTGACAGAGAAACCTTCAAAATTTGCTAAAACAAATCCCTTAACACCTCCTCAGGGCTGCAGGCTCCAGATTTTGTGTCACATGGCTTTGTCGTCCCAGATCTAAGTTGCACCCCCCAAAGCCCCCTGACCACCCTCTCTCTCCCTGGATACTAAGCCCGGCTGCTAAGCTCCTTTCCAATTACAGCACTTTATACTGTTCCTCCTCCGCAGGGCTGAAATCACATTCCTTTACAACACAGCCAGTTAGCCTCTATCTGCACAGGGTGTATCTGCCTACTGCAACTACACTGCCGTTCTGACCAACATGAAAGCCAGATACACCCTGTAAAGATTGACAGACTGTGTGTAAAGGAATGTGATTTGTAGTGTGTGGGGGGTGTTTGGGCTGTATACAGTGCTGGGATGTGAAAGGAGCTCTGCCAAGTGACCTGCTTGGGGTCCCTGTCCTCTGATTCTCCAGCGGTGATCCCTGTCCTCTGATTCTCCAGCGGTAATCCCTGTCCTCTGATGTAACTAGGAACTCTGGGAACTCAAAACTCTTAAACCACTTTGAGTCTCTTGGGATGCGGTGGATGTATCTGCATGCACGGTGGAAGTGGTGGGTGGTAATGTGATGGGGGGGCCAGGTCAACTTTTGCATCGCGGCCCACAAGCTTCAAGCTGCACTACGGGTCACTGGCATGGGAAGGGGTTAACACAAGGGGCAATCAAAGGGTTAAATGGGTTCCTTGGGAGTTGTTTCTAACTGTATCCCCTGTCAGAATGGGGATTTGCCATGTTAACATAGACAGACATCGGACATTGCACCAGCCTTCCATGCGTACGTGCTTCGGGGCCTGCGCCTGCAATATCTATTGCACGAAGCGACGTACAATGATGGGAATTCGCATAATAGAGCCAACCTGCCGCAGTATAACTGCGGCTGCTGGTCTTTAAGTGGTTAATCAATATAAGGCTGCTGCATTTTTACACTATAGTAAAACCAATAAAACAAAAAAAGGAATGGTGCTGTCACTTTAAATAAAATTATAATGTGCGTGTGTACACAAATTATCTACATTAATTGTGTAAGGAGTAATGTGCACATTAAGCAATACAATTTAAAACAAATCTTCCACGGCATAAGGCTGGTTTCACACTGAGGCGTGCAGCCGCGGTGACGGTATAGCCGCGCTATTTGTAGCGCGGCTATACCGTCGTATTTACCGCGATATTCAGGCGCTAGCGGTGTGGTTTTAAACCCCGCTAGCGGCCGAAAAAGGGTTAATACCGCCCGCATTGCGGGCGGTATTCCCGCGGTATCCCATTGATTTCAATGGGAAGGCGCGGTATAGGAGCGGTGAACACACCGCTCCTATACCGCAGTAAAGATGCGGCTAGCAGGACTTTTGGTGCGCTCCTGCTAGCGCACCGCTTCAATGTGAAAGCCTTCGGGCTTTCACATTGAACACTACAGGGCATGATTTTTCATGCGGTATAGCAGCGCTATTTTTAGCGCTGTACCGCATGAAAAACGCCCCATTGTGCAAGGGGCCTAAGAGTCCATATATTTTAAAGTACAGCCAAACACCATGCTCCTTTAAAGGTAATAGTGTTCAAATCCTCCAAATAATGTGCTCCACCAGGTAAATATTTTTTTTTAATTATGTGCTCACCAGAACTAATTGGCCACCAGGTGACCATCAGGTAGAAAACAGATCCACTTCTCAATATGTTGACTCTCTGTCCTCTCTTCTGCTCTATGCCACTACAATAGTGAAAGCTCCAGGAGGGACCACATAAGAGTAGCATATAGTGTAGTACGTTTGAAAATCACACACAAAGTATTTAACATTTTAGTAGTAAAAACGTGCATTCAGCATGTGAAGTTTCCAGCTGTCTCGCACGATCTTTAGTTGTGCTAGCAATTCCTTGTGTATTCCACCGTCCGGGTACTCTGGGAAGTGTCACCGTAAGTTTTGTAAGAGGCTTGTATTTTCATGCATTTTGCGCATGTGTGCATAATCAGGGATTTCCTATTGTCCCAGTGGTACAGAGACCCAGTGCACTTAGGTAGCTGGGACACTAAAACTGTGCCGGAGGTACAGCCTTTCCCACATACAGTGTCAGTTCTCACTACGTCAACCTTATTGAGAATAAAATACCAAAATAATAGTTAAAAATCAAGAATATAACCTTCTTGTTGAACTTTGGATCCTTTTATAACACATTTCTCCCCACTCCTAAATAGAAAAAGCATTTGCTACTATACAGTACCTTTTAAATGTGGTCAAGAGTTGGATTTCAAAATATTGGTAAGCTCCTATACCACATTTGCTAGGAGAATCTGTACTCAGAGTAGATAGGGAAATTCATGTTACATGTATCCCAGAAATAATTGAAGACTTGCCAAAAGAGCATAGGGCCAGATTCACAGCCGAGATACGACAGAGTATCTCAGATACTCCGTCGTATCTCTCAGAGTATCTATGCGACTGATTCATAGAATCAGTTACGCATAGATATCCCTAAGATCCGACAGGTGTAATTGTTTTACACTGTCGGATTTTAGGATGCAATACCGTGGCCGCCGCTGGGGGGAGTTTGCGTCGTAAACCAGCGTCGGGTATGCAAATTAGTAGTTACAGTGATCCACGACGGTTTTTCGCGTTCGCTACGTCGCTGCTAGTCTAGTTTCACGTCGCAAAGTTAGTCGTCGTTTTAGGTGCCCTAACTTTACACAGCACACGTATGTGCTGTATAAAGTATGGCCGTCGTTCCCGCGTCGAAATTTAAAAATGTTTCCTTCTTGCGTAAGACGTCCGGGAATACGGAAGTACGCTACGCACGGCACCGTTCGAAAAAAATTAAGTCACTTTTCGCAAAGCACGGCAGGAAATTTAAAAGGGAGAATGCGCAGTAGGTCCGGCGAGGGAGCGCGCCTAATTTAAATGGCACACGCCCCTTTGAATTACGCGGGCTTACGCCGGAGGCCACTGGCGGAAGTTTTCTCGCAAGTGCTTTGTGAATCAGGCACTTGCGATACGTTACGCCGCAGCGATTCTACGTAAATCTGGCCCATAGAGTCCACCTCACCCCTGAACCTTCCTTAGGTCTTTGTCTTTGTAATTATATGTGTACTGTTTCAAAGCTTGTTTCCTTTTTTGATCTGGAAAATATCATTTTATTAAACAAACCGAAATGCTTCCAGCTCGTTGGACATATTCTGCAGATTATAGAGTTCTGTGACTATTGTCCAATCTAACGGTTTACACATTGTTCTTAACATTTGAGTTGTTATCTATACAAAAACGGCTAATAAAACTTTATTTAGAGATAGTAAAAAGACTTCCCAATATACAGTACATAGATAATTACAAACTATAAATAGCAACAACATTTCTAATATATTGGCATACATTGATTGTTTACAGTAAAAAAAATCTCCTTCATATGTATATCTAGATTAGGAATGATAATTCATCTCTAAGGAGTGGGTGGGATGATGTTACAGGGAAAGTATAATTGTTTTAAATTAATTAAAAATTATAATTCCATTTTCAATTTTTAGAGAGAATTTATATAATTTATTATAGTGCGCATTGATTTCCATTCATGATTTTTAGGTTGTTGGGCTTCACCCAACATTGACTGCATGTGTAGAGCTGAGTCGGTCAGATGTTACATGTAACTGCTAGGACAGGTGGAGAGGTATATCCCTTTTCTGTAAATTACTCTTTAGTGTGTGTAATCTGATCTCTCTGTTATTCAGAGCTACTTTACAACAGCAGCTGGTAAATGAACCTCTAGATATCTGATGCTTTTTTTAAAAGCTCACCATCTGCAAGTCATAAGTGGTAATTATGGCATATTCATATGTGGTATTTCATAATTACCTGATTAAAAGGTTTTATTTAATTAATTTGAGCTACACATAATTAATACATTAAGAAATAGAATATAAAATCAAACAAAAACCAATATGCATATTGTTCAATATACGTTTGATATACTCATAATGGTTTACTGTACTGCCAACTTACATGTGATAGATTTGCTTAAAGGCCAGTACTACCACTGATGACAAAGAAACAAGCTCATTTTTTTTTACAACATATCAACACCATTCCTCATAAATATTCTTTAGTTTGCCTGCTCTATTTAGGTTACATGCATATATTGTGATGATCTTATTAATGTAATGAACAATGCACCATTAGATGATTGTTTAAAACAGAAGTGCGGGAAGAAACAAATAAACGTATGTAGCACCCTCAGTGTTGCTAGGTGAGGTAATTTAATTTGGCTCTTCTATAGGCAGAGGAGCTTGGGTTCATTTGTGTTTTGACTGTGTGGTGCTTCAAATGCTGTTACTTCCCCCTGTTTTCTGGAACTCTGTGGATAATTCTAGAATATAGTGGGTGGAGGAGCAGAGACTGCAGCCTGAATATTTATAGAGCTACCACAAATCCCTGAGGAGGTAAGGCTCAGTACTCAGGAGCCTAGCAGTCTGGGTGCAGAGTCTAGGGTCCAGTCATCTGGAGGGTACCCTGTGCTGGGGGCTCTGCCCCTCGGCAGGAGGAAGGCCAGGAGAAGGAGCAACTGGAAACCTCACACTCTTTTACCAGCCTCAGCTAGGCATAGGTATGGTGTAAATCTTGCGCCACAGCTGTAATGACTACATGGTATGAACTAGTGAAATAAATAAATCGAACTATATATAGCAGCTCCCCAAATTCAGTTACCTGAATAATAAGTGAAAAAAGGAATGAGGGAAAGGGGGCGCTAGTTAATAACCAGTACATGTAATATATACCAATATTGTGTATCCAAATAAATAATCATTGCAGACAGGAGGAATCCAAATACCCGATCCTGAATCAAACGATAGTACTCCCAAGTCCCGGCACTGAGGCTGTGTCATATCTTCTTGTTTTTATCCATTTTAAATAAAGCAGTATTATACTATTGCGGTATTTCTCTTCTATATTCGGCAGGATTTGACATCTGTTGTCTGGAGTACTATCGTTTGATTCAGGATCGGGTATTTGGATTCCTCCTGTCTGCAATGATTATTTACCTTGGGTAAAACAAGCCTATTTGACCTCTTTTTAGTTAAAGGGTCCATTACTGTTGGTAAGGAGCCAATCTATCCATTCACGTCGGGTGAATGTTTTTATGTTTGGTGAAGGCTTCACTTTCCACTTTGGATATCTACTTTCATCACGCAATTTTTCAAAATATACAACATTAAGGACTTTTTGATCACAAATTGATTTCTTTTGCACAGCAGCAGATATTATATTCAATATATATATATCTTATATGAACTAATTTTTTTATTATTTCTTATTTTTATAATTGCATATTTTTTATTGTTGGATACACGATATTGGTATATATTACATGCACTGGTTATTTACTAGCGCCCCCTTTCCCTCATTCCTTTTTTCACTCAGCTAGGCATAGCTAAAGACATCCTGAAAGCAAGACCTGGATTCAGCAGCCTCTTGGATTCCAGGAACTACTAAAAGGGACTGAGTGAGCAAATTCCATTTTAATTTATCTCAAGCCTGTACAGAGAGGACAGTAAGGCTGCAAAACTTTACATGCCTATGGGACAGTTTAGCACAAGTGCAAATCAGCCAGAAGCACCCTCATATCTCTAGCTTGGGAGAGGAAAAGCCAGGTGCTTTAGTATTACTGCAAAGGGCAGTACCTGCATCTTCAGTTTTTGTTATTGCAACTGTATCACCATTCCCAAGGATGGGCAGCACTTTTGAAGTCAGTTCTTAGCAAGTCAAGTGTTTATCCAAATCCTTCAGTTTGGATCATCCCATGCATCCCTATTCTCTATTCAAGTTCATCCCTTTAAATAAAAAAATAAAAAAAATACCCTGGACTGATTATTGTAGAAAATATTTGTGTACCCCAAAAATGGGACTTTAAACTGGCAAAGACACTAATAAATTGGTTAAAAGGGATATATTTATTATAGAAAAAAGACAAATAAACTAAGCTAAAAAATCATCATCAATGATGATTGCTACAACATACACTGACATATAGCACATAACATATGTTGGAAATAGAATATAACAGTATGTATACAAAGTAGTTTCACTCCAGTATCCGATAGTACTTTCCGGTGTCCAACATCTAGTTCTAGCGGTGCCCAGTGTGTTTCAGGTTAAAAGTCCTTTCATCAAGGGTAATTATATAGAAGGATTTGTATTCCAAACAACGTGAATGGCACCATAGTCAAAAACAGAGTATTAAAGCAAAAAAAAATAGTGTTGTCAGTGGATGGCGTGCATGAGGGTATTTGGTTCAACCTGCACACCTGGAGTATTTTTAGCCCAGCGTGGGAAGATCAGACAACCTGGCCCCTCCGATAGAGGTTTTGGGCAGGTAGAGACAGAAGCTTGCAATCTCCAATGAAAGGTCTCACAGTACAGATAAATTAACCACTTCTACGTCCATATGATGTCCTTGACTTTGTGCGGTCATATCTGAATGATGCCTGCAGCTACAGGCATCATTCAGATATTATTGTTTGCAGCCGGCGATTTTGCACACCATAATAATGATCATAGTGGCAGTTCTGTCGCTTGGTCGTTCTTATAGGCGGCCCCCTCCCGCCACCATCTGGTGCTTCTCCAGGCTCTTCTCTGGGCTCTCCTGTGATATCAGGGGCACGGAGAACGAATCGTCCCGCGCCGGCTCACGACGATAGAGATTTTCGGTGACCAGATGGTCACCAGTTATCTCTATGACCGCCGGAAGTAAACAAAGCCGCAATAGCGGCTGAAAGCATGAGATCTGTGATTTTTTTCCCCAATCTCATGCTTTCCAGCCTGGAGGAGAGATGTGGGGTCTTATTGACCCCGCATCTCTCCATAAAGAGGACCTGGCACAATATATTCCT
Source organism: Rana temporaria (assembly GCF_905171775.1). Classification (NCBI taxonomy): domain Eukaryota; kingdom Metazoa; phylum Chordata; class Amphibia; order Anura; family Ranidae; genus Rana; species Rana temporaria. Next base: position 144,853,646 of record NC_053489.1, read on the forward strand.
ATTACAAGGGATGTTTACATTAAATTAAGTTGTGTTCACTCGCGCTCAGAAGTGAACATGCATGTAAGTCCCGCCCACATATGTAAACGCCATTCAAAACCCACTTATGAGGTATTGCTGCGTGCATTAGAGCGTGTGCAACAATTCTAGCACTAGACCTCCTCTGTGTAATCGGCGCTTCTCATCGCCATATTGCATTCCACGCTGGAACACATACGGCGACCGCTCGATGATGTCATCACCCGGCGTCGTGTGAGTTCCAGCGTGGAACGCGGAAGTGCCGAGCGTAATCAACGCTCTATTTGGCACACATGCCTCCCTGCTATAAACAGAACAGCGTGCAGAGTACACGCTGTTCTATTATTGTCAGCCGTAGCCGGACCACGCTACAAACAAATTACAGGCAATATCCCCTCAACCTGGATGTCACTGAAGCCTGGATCCATACCATCCCTAACTTATCCACTACCTACATCCACACTGCTTTCCTTACTGGTGTTGTTGGGGACACCCTAAGATATCTTCCACCAGGAGACCCTGCCTAACTGAATTCCATTGCTACAACAATACCCTGCTTACTGAAGAACTCTCATCCTCTGCAAATGGATAAGTACCATTACTACGTTACATTTATTGCTCTGGAATTAACCGGTTCACATATAGCTTTACTAAGTACTGTATTTGAATCTGCCTCTACTTTATACTACCATGCTGCTTGGCATTACTTGTTGTGCTTTCAAGTAACAGTTGTGGAATGTCTTAAAGGGACATCTTAAACCATTTAAGCTATAGTTGCCTCTCTGAAGTATATGCTACTTGCATACAGTATTCTCATATGCTACGTGCTTGACATTTGTTGTTAATAGTATACGGCCTCTCGGCCTAAAATACTGAACATGTTCGTTATACCTTTTTAGGCTAAGGATTGAAGGTGTGTTATACCTCCTCCCTTAGTAGCTCAATGCATTCCTATATGTGAGTGATATAATGTAGAGAACCCCCAAACTATTTTTCTCTGATTAGAGTGACGCTTGGGGTACAGTACTGAAAATCACTTTGCATAGAGAAGTGCACTGAAATCTTCTCCTTAATGCAGTTGTGCTTCGCTCACCATAACCTTTCAAAGCTAGGGGTTGAAGGTATGTTGTAATACCTCCACCCTTAGTAGTTCAACGCATTCCTATATGTGAGAGAGATGATGTAGTGAACCCCCAAACTCTTTTTCTCTGATTAGAGTGATGCCTGGGGTCCAGTACTGAAAATCAAATTGCATAGAGAAGTGCATTGAAACCTTTCCGTAACCGCAGTTGTGGTTCACTTTCTTTCACCGTAGTTTGTGACACATTGTAAATTGAAAATAGTAACCCGTAAAAAAAGCGTCGCCTATAGAGATTTTTAAGTACCAAAGTTTGGCGCCATTCCATGAGTGTGCGAATTTTTAAAGCGCGACATGCTAGCTATCTATTTACTTGGCGTAACATCATCTTTCACATTATACAAAAAATTGGGCTAACTTTACTGTTTTGTTATTTTTTAGTTCATGGAACCGTTTTTCTCCCCCAAAAAGGCATTTGAAAAATTATTGCGCAAATACCGTGCAAGATAAAAAGTTGCAATGACCACCATTTTATTCCCTAGGGTGTCTGGTAAAAAAATATATATAATGTTTGGGGGTTCTGACAAATTTTCTAGCAAAAAAATTATGATTTTTACATGAAGGAGAGAAGTGCCAGAATAGGCCAGGGGCTGAAGTGGTTGAGGATTATGGTCAGAATCCTGCATCAGTAGTAAAACTGCAGTGAAGTAGTTACAATCATTTGTTTAAGCTTTGTTTAGAGGGTCCGTGGGGCATGCCATCCACACTGACAAGGTCAAAGTGCTCCGAACTGAAGAACCAATTTATTAGTGTCTTTGCCAATTTAGAGTCCCCTTTTTTTCGGGGGGTTACAAAAACCTTTTTTACATATACGGGGATGTAGCAAATTCACTATAATATCTGACATGGTTAAAGCCTCTATTTATCTATTATTGCGAAAGTGTGAGAAAAGTGTGAAAATTCTAGTTGTTACCGTGAATGACCCTAAATTCACAGTGATATGAAATAAAATGTGATAAAAAGATAAAAATCATTATAAAATGAATCAATAAATAAAAGTAAAAAACTCAATGAATTGAAAGCACATAAAATTCATAAAGTTCATGAATGGATCATCTGGCTGTAATGCCAATGAATAATAAAAAACACCTGTGCACAAATCCAGTAAAGTCCAAACTTTTCAGATGTGGTCTGAAGCCAAAGTGATCTCCACCACCATATGACAAGTTAATCCGCTTACCAGAGCCCCGCGGTCCCCTATGACGGAGAACCTGGAGACGCTTGTAATGTATCTCAGCTGAATGACAGTTGCACCTTGAATCCACTGCCTCGCTAGTCAGTATACTCCATGACAATAAACCAAATGGCAATGGTAAGGCCTCCTCTGCTGCCAGATCCTGCCACCAGTTCTTGCTACGTCTTTCCAAATGGAATGAGAACTGGTGACAGGATTGGGAAGCTTCCAATTGAGCTCCAGGAATTTCTTGTGTTCGTACCAGATTGCTTTTATTGATCTTAGCGCAGTTTCTTTTTTATGAAAATTCTAGTTGCCTGGCTGTGTGGGGGAAAGACTCAACAAATCCAGCAGCTCCTACCACAGTGAACACTACGCTTACATACTGTGGAGACAGCATTGCTCCTAGAAGGGCTCTGCGGTTTTAGCCCTCTGTCAGCCGAATCTAGATCACCGAAGTTCAGAACCAAGTGTAATATAAAAAAATTATGAGGGCAGTCTCAAAACCACCTACTGCGCATAAGTGGTATACACTAAACAAGCAATATATGTACCTAGTGATGTGTTACCACAATAATAAAGTGCAAATGCAAAATGAGTGCCAAACAAAACTGCTCCAAACAACAGGTATTACTGTGTGCAAACAGTGAAAATAGCCCAAAAAAACTAAACAGTGGTGAGTCAAATATGGTATATAAAATCAATAAAATTCTTCAAAGGCTTCCATCCATGAATATCAATGTTTCAACTGTAGATCCTCCTGCTATATGGGCTCTCAGAGCGCTTACCTCAATACATAAGTATTGTAGCTTTAAATGATGATACAGCAGCTTCCTGAGCAGACAGTGACATCCTTGTCTCCAGATACTGTCAGATGATTAGGAGGACTTCAGAAAGATGGAGGCTCACAGTGGGGACAGATATTCATCAAGCAGATATAAGAAATAAAAAAGCTCCCATGGTGAAGTAAGCAAGTGCTGGGTAATTTAATAAAAATATATATGCTTACACTGCATAAAACCGCCAAACAGGAATAAAAACAGCATACTGTACACGGACGGACAGACTCCTGTGTCACTTCCAGTCACGTGTGTACTTCCTAACGCGCGTCGTCACGTCACGTGACTTCATCGTGACGTCACGTGACTTCATCAGAGACTGCGCTCATCATTTTCTTATATTATTTCTGTTTTAGTGATTTGTACACTTGTAGATTTGAGCAGCAATTTCACGCACTTTTTATACCACTTCTTCCCCGATTGTAGTTTTCCTTTAAATTCATTGGGCTAGCGCAGAAGATTTTTCTATATCAGAACCAAGTGTACTCCTGTGACCCACAGGAGAATTATGACCACAATAGTTTTGGTCATACTTCTCTTTTAATACAATACACAATAAACTGGACATAAATCAGATTCTGTCTGTAAAACAAGTTATTTCACTTCCCCATAATTCAGTGAAGAGAAGGGGCTAAATGTCTTTCTAAAGGTGTCAAACTGAATGATCAACCTCAAGAAGGAGGCTCTCATTGGCAATTATTTTTATTGGGCTGCTTAACCTGGAATCTCCCCTTTCAACATGAAGGAATTAGTTCATACCCTATGTATATCATTATTGATGAAGTGACCAACAGAGAGTTCTGATCTTTATTATCATATCCTGTATTCAGAGCCTCGATAATGTTTTATATATAATTATTTTGACATAAGAGCATTAACATTTTCATGCTTTTACCCTTTTCTAAACTATTTCCAGACCCATGTGTATATGGTTATATATCATATTCCGTTAGCGATGTATTCCAAAATTTGAACTTTCAGAGTTAACTAATGTCTTTTATTTCTTCTACTTTTCCTTGCCACTGGCATTTCATGAACCATTTATCTGCTGCTATAACTGTAACCTCATTCAGAACAATGAAATGGTGGTTTAGGAAAAGTCTTTCCTATTTAGGCTTCAGCCATCCATACATAACCTAATATCTCAGCAAAGAAAAATCCTTGCTAATTATATTTTAGGACCTCATTTCAAATCCAGCAGAAGAAGTGTGCTCTACAAAGTAGTTTATGCACTGTTTAGTATTAGTCTAAAAAACAATGTGGACATAAATAGGATTTAATAAATGGCATAGATGCCCAAATTACTTTCATAGGCTTGTACCATCATCCCTGCTGTTTTCTACTGATATGTATTTACAGATTGTTGGAGCTTTAAATGTATACAAATACCAAAGTAATAAAATCGATAATTGTCAAAATTGTAAAAATATACAAAATTAAAACACGTTGTATATATTAAAGGCTAGTAATACAGTATGTGTCTTATATACAATCTACCAAATATCTACTAATAACATGTTCCAATTGTATATATTTTATATATTCCTTTCCTAAAGATGTAGCAGCTATTTATGCATTTCATGAACAATGTTCACTTCTTCAGGAGACTGTAAATGTGTGGTAAGTGTAATAGAATGTATAAATAACTTCAGTTTACATAGAACTAGATGTTGTCAGTTAATTGTGGTCAAGGCAATCCCCGGGAACAAGCTTCCTGTTTCTGTGAAGACATAGACTATTTTTTCACGACGTTCTTTTTCACGAGGGGGGAAAAAACGCGCATGCTCAGAAGCAAGTTATGAGACGGGAGCACTCGTTCTGGTAAAGCTAGTGTTTGGAATAGAGATAGCACATTCATCACGCTGTAACAGACTGAAAAGCACGAAGACTGAAAAGTGCGAATCGTCTCTCACCAAATTTTTACTAACAGGCGGTAACACGAAATCAGCAGAAGCAGCCCAAAGGGTGGCGCCATTTGAATGGAACTTCCCCTTTGTAGTGCCGTCGTACGTGTTGTACGTCACCCAGCTTTTCTAGAGCATTTTTTTCACTAACGTGTGTATGCAGGGCAGGCTTGAGAGGAATCACCTTCAGGGGCTTATGATATTTTATATGTCAGTTGCATGTGAATCGCCCTGTATCTGTAATTAAAAGTCCAAAAAGTCATGGTATTTAAATGGACAGAATCTATATGGATTCATCCAATAAAGGTAACATGAATTGACTTGGTGGCTTGGTGTTAGTTTCAGAATATTCCTCCTAGACCGGTGATAATGTTGTGGCTCCCAAAAATGTATTTACAGAAAAGCTGAATCGAGGAAGGTGGAAAATTGTATGTAAGACATCCGCTGTGACAAATATTACCAAACCTAAAAATGTACTTAAGGTTCCAACAATCTGGACATCAATAATAATTCATTCAAATACCTCTTAATTTTAACTGAATCACATCTAGTCTTCTAATCTAAAGCACTGTGTAACTTAAACAATTGCAATAGTTTTTCTGCACTAAAATACTGCTTTGACTATAGTTCCTTATTTTTTGTACCTCTGTGCTGTTGATCTCCTACAGCCTTTTTTAGCCTGTTGCTTTGTTTAAAGTGGTTGTAAACCCACATTTTTTACTTTTTCCTACAGGTAAGCCTATAAATAAGGCTTACCTGTAGGTATAAAGAATATCTCCTAAACCTGTATGGTTTAGGACAGGGATATGCAATTAGCGGACCTCCAGCTGTTGCAAAACTACAAGTCCCATCATGCTTCTGACTCTGGTGTCATGCTTGTGGCTGTCAGAGTCTTGCTATGCCTCATGGGAATTGTAGTTCTGCAACAGCTGGAGGTCCGCTAATTGCATATCCCCGGTTTAGGAGATATTCCCCTCGCAATGCGCCGCTGATTGCAGCGGCGCATGCGCAGGGGGGATCCTCGGCTGAAGGGCCGGCCCTGCCTACCCATGCTGGATTGAAATCTCCTGCGCGCATTCGCGGGAGTGACGTCATCGCCGCTCCAGCCAATCACAGCGCTGGAGCGGCGATACCCGGAAGACATGCTCGGCTCGGCTTGGAGTGGACCAGGTAAGTTCTCTACCTCGTTCCGAGGTAAGTATTTCATAATGAGCTAATATGCGGTGCATACTAGCTCATTATGGCTTTTGCCTTGCAGGGTTAAAAAAAAATGTATATGCGGGTTTACAACCGCTTTAAAACAGGGATCTCCAAACTTTCGAAAAAAGGGGCAGTTTATTGTCCTTCAGACTTTAGGGGGCCAGACTGTGGCCAGTGGGTGTAGAAATTGTCCTGGCATCAGTTGGAGTAAATAATGCATCTTTGATGTCCATGGGAGGAACTGTGCCCCATCATTGGTATCAGTGGAAGGAAGAGTGCCATATTATTGGTATCGGTGGAAGGAACAGTGCCCCACCGTTCGTGTCAGGAGAAGGAATAGTGCCCCATCATTGGTATCAGTGGGAGGAATAGTGCCCTATCATTTCTGTCAATAGGAGGAAGAGTGTTACCTCCCTACATAACCTTTATGTAACAGCCATGGGAAGAATGAAGGGAAATAATATAGTGTGTCACAACCCTGATTCTCCTGGAGTAGCTAAAATAACATTCAAAATGGTGGCACCTACCAACACTCTCCAGACTTATAAATGCACAAGGGAGAACTTTACAAGTAAATAACATTGCTAAAACAAGTTGAATGCACATTTAGGTAAATGTGAAGATTCTTGTTGAAATGAATGGTCTGGCAACAGGGTCTCTTCAACACTTTAAAGCTTATGAATGCTTAGGTTTTAGATCAACTTTCATCAACAGTGTCATGTACATTTTCTTAGAATGTTTCCATATGTGGTCTAAAATACTTTTGCACATTAGTTTATTTGTATTAGGTCACAGGTTGGAAATAAATACTGCTCCAGCCATTGATATCACAATTTTTGTCAGAAGTATGTCTCTTTGTCTGAAGCAGTGTACAAATTCAGTAGTTTTTCCTGATTACCATTGTAAATGGCATTATAAGTAGTGCCATTTGACCACAAATTGAGAGATTATAAGTTGTGGCAACATTCTTAGATGCCTGAAGTGATGCTGAAATTGTTACATCTGTAATCAACTATCATCATAAAGCTAAGTAAACAATTTATACTTCTAACTTGTGAATATTGTATGTGAATTTTATCATTTACTAGTGTCGATATTTGGCATATTTTGTAATCCTATTGGTACAGTAATACACATTTACACACGTCTGCTTTTATTTTAGATATTTTGTTTATCAGAAAATGAAAATAAAATTTAACGTCAATGTTAGGCTTGGGAAACCACCAAAAGCTTGCGATACAATTTGTTCCCATGTGAGTGATAGACTCTCTATTGACTTACTATTGCAGATAGTTTTATATGGTCCAGCAGTGGACAAATATAGAATATTGTTTGTTTGGAAGCCTATATACTAGCTACTAAATATTAGCATGTGCCAGAAACCTTAAATTATCTCCAGAAGCTCATAAAAATCAATAAATATTAAGAAAACATTGAAGGTACTGTGGTAGAAGTATTACAAATTAAAAACAATATTTCTGTTGCCAAACTTTATATTTCAATGGGGCTAAAGGGGTTTGTGCAGAATTGGCCTTCTTCACAAGTACCAGAAATATTGCATATATTTCATAAGGCAGTACAAAGAACAATGCTGATATGCTAAATGCATTAAAGCGGAGGTTTCGATTTTTTCCTTTTATGTGCAATGCATAGTAACACATATATCAATTTCACACTCACTTGCTAGCCGCTTGTAATCGCATTGCCTCGTTTTCCGTCATAAAGAATAACTTTTAAAATATCATCCCGGCGTTTTCCATCTTGCTTGTGGGCATTGTGAAGCCCACAAGCAAAGACTTCCTGGATGCGGTGATGCGACGCTCCCATCATACACCGCATAATCTCACGCATGCGCTGTGTTGACGGTGAGCAGCGCGAGCTGCGCCATCAACACTTCCACATTACCATGACAACGGGTCGAGTCACATGACCCGCGAGATAGCGCGAGAATACACTTGTTGCTATTTCAGATCGTCTCCTGGGAATCTTGACACGTCACTTCCAGGAGACATTGCACACACCTCCCATAACACACTGAGGCGTCGGGGAAAAGGAGCAACACGCCCTCTCCCGTGGGGAACAAGACCCGGAAGCGAAGGGAAATACATTTGAATCAAGGTAATCATAGACTCCCGGAAAAAAAACTGTGGATTTTACATTTATTATGGCTGCAGTTCTTATTAATATAATGTTCAGATTGAGGGTGAATCTCCGCTTTAATATACCCAGCTAACAGAAATCTGGAGTGTTTATTTTTACACACAATGCACAGCCAAGGTCTTCGACTCTACAGATTGCTGCTAGCACCTGGTTTTTAAAACCTTGCTACAACACTTAATGGTTGATTTACTAAAACTGGAAAGTGCAAAACATGGTGCATCTGTGCATGGTAGCCAATCAGCTTCTAACTTCAGCTTGTTCAATTAAGCTTTGACAAAGCCAATTGGTTTCTATGCAGAGCTGCACAAGATATTTTACTTTCCAGTTTTGGTAAATCATCCCCTTATATACATACATTTTTATTTATTTTTTTACTGTGCTTGTAGCCTGGTTGCATTACAGTAATAAGTAAGTAGGCCTCAATTAGGCTTTAAAAATAATAACACCAGGTAAATAGAGCTGAAAATGTTAGAGGAAATTACATTTCTTCATTGTCCATTGAGGTGGATTCCTAACCTTAGCTACAATGGATTTTTCCCTTTACAAGAACGAGTATTCTGATTCTAAGAATGATATATTTGATACTTGGTCATGCAGGTTATAGGTTGACCCTCACTCACTTCCCTTTTATATAGCTGAAATTCATCCTATCACCCTAGTCTTCCACTGAATTCAGGATTACTAATTGTTTTTCCTTTTAAGGTTTGCTGGTCAGAGGGCTCTAATTATCATTACTTACCTCCTAAACAGATTACTTAATATATGGGCCTCCCTTTCCCTACCACCAAGGATTGAAGGTATACGATTTAAACCTGCCAACTGTTAAAAGGTTGGTCTTTTTTATAGCCATACCTAATCTGTTAATACTTCACTTCCCTGACATCCAGAGCTATTTATGCTAGCCTTCTTCTTTTGTTGACCATCTTAAGCTGTTTGTTTAAGTTATTTCCCCTGTTCAGTTTGTTTTTCTACCTGTTTGTTTCCCCAAAATATATAGTTGGTTCTAGTTTTCCCTTCCGGGATTATCTTTCCTGGTCTGAAACATTAGGTTGATCCTTGATTTTAACCATTCAAGGTTAGGTTGACCCTTCTCCATTATGCCTATGTATACAGATGTTAATTCCTTCTCCTACTTGTTGTAAGATTCCTTATTGGTAGGTTCAATTTGTAGAATTTTACCATCCTTCAGCTAGATAGCTTTTGGACATTCTATGTCCAAAAATTACTAGTATACGGTGTCCCTTATTAGATAATAAAGAAAATAAGATTCCCTCTGTGTAATTATGTCTTACGTATTATTTGTGGTTACAGATTTGTTTGCCTGTGCCCAAGGCTGTCTTAATAGCATCACGGGCCCCTGGGCAAAGTAATGCTCTGGGGCCCCTACAATGATGACAGTGCAGGTAAACAGACATTAAGTAGGTAGGAGGCAGACTGCCTCCCCTTTGCATCCATCACTCTCAGTGCCATCATGGGGCCCCCAATTTCGGGGATCATGGGCTCAAGGACTAACTGCTTTTGGGAAAGTGCAGGGGCCACCCATGCAGCTGGGGCCCCTGGGCAGTGCCCAGGTGTGCCCTCTCATTAAGACAGCCCTGTCTGTGCCCAGACCTCTTATGGGAGCCAGTATATCCCATGAATACTATAATTACTATTTCCCTGTGGCCTTCAATGCACTTTATTACAATTATTTTCTGTAAGTATAAAAGTATTTTTTTCTATTTTAGACACATACCACCCTTCCTAGTAAAATATGCTATAGTTTGCCACCCATTCACATACATAAGAAAACCTGCAAGTACACGATTTGCTTGTACACCATCATCAATGCATATCATATAGCCATCATTTTTAACAATTCAAGAATAAATATTATTTATGTGCCAGGGAAAGCTTTGAGAAACAAATGAGATAAATGGCAATTATACGGAAAAGAAAACAAATGTATTTTAAATAATAAATTGTACATTTAACACAGTTTGATTTTTTGTAACAACAAAACAGAAAGTCTTTATATATTGGCTAAGTTATCTGCAAAACATAATAGCCAGGATAAGTTTAATTTATCAAAATATAGTAACTATGATGAAGAAGCTGCCAGCTGTGCTGGCTTTATAGGCAAAATAGCTCTGAATCAGCAAATGCTGACAACGGTCTTATGAAGTTTGCAACTTTCAGTATACAGATCTCCCGTGCTTCATTATTTTGTGTATTTGCTACATTTTGCATCAGCAATGTATTTCCTATTCAAAGAAAAATAGATTATACAGTATGTGACCTGCTTCAGAATAGCAGCTTTTTAAAAAAAAAGGTAGTCACATAAGGGAGCAAACAAATTAAACATTTGCCAAAACATTTGCTGTGCAACACTCAACCCGTGTATGTAGCACATTTGCCTGCAGATTTAATAAGTGAAAAAAGACATTCACTGACTTTCAGCAATCTCTGTTTTTCAGTGGGAAACAGTGGTTTCTGTAACATTCACTGTCTAAACAAGTCTAAATATATTTCAGCTATAATAAATATAAATAGATTTCATGGATTTTACTGGTATAGGGATCTCTGCACCTTATGCCGCGTACACACGATCAGTCCATCCGATGAGGACGGACCGATGGACTGTTTTCATCGGTTAACCAATGAAGCTGACTGATGGTCCATCGCGCCTACACACCATTGGTTAAATAACCAATCGTGTGAGAACGCGGTGACGTAAAACACAACGATGTGCTGAAAAAAACGAAGTTCAATGCTTCCAAGCATGCGTCGACTTGATTCTGAGCATGCATGGATTTTTAACCGATGGTTGTGCCTACTAACGATCGGTTTTGTCCTATCGGTTAGAAATCCATTGGTTAAATTTAAAACAAGCTGGCTTTTTTTAAACGATGGTTAAATAACCGATGGCGCCCACACACGATCGGTTTTGACTGATGAAAAGGGTCAATCAGACCATTCTCATTGGTTTAACTGATCATGTGTACGTGGCATTATGATCACTATTGCTAACTCATCACTGCTTTCTTTTGGTTTAGGGGCCCCTAGTCTAGGATGAGGTGAGTATGCAGCAGAGTTGGGGATTGGGGATTTAAAAGGCTAAGTTCACCTTTAAGAAACAATAAATAAATGCACATTTTTGAAGGATAAAAAAAATGTGGATTTATAATTTTTTTCACAGGAGTCTACAAAGCATTGCACCTGTGATCAGTGAATCATGATTTCAATGCCAGGCTCTCGTAGACACTTCTTCCCTGCCTGTACCTCTGTATGGGCTTTCAGTTGGTAACTGGAGGATGTGTCAATGGAACATTGAGTGTGCTCATTACTGCACTCGTGTTCAATTGAGAGCTTTAAAATTTACAAGGTGTTATATTTATTTTCTTCACTATATTTATAAAAATGTTAGTTTACAAATCAACATTTATTACTAACAAAATATTCAATGAATACGATGGGTTGGCTAGACATACAAGACAGCAGTGATGTTTGCTTTGACCCCAGTTTTTCTGTTGTGCCCCGTACACACGATCGATTTTCCCATCGGATAAACTGCGATGAGAGCTTTTCGTCGGGAATCCCGACCATGTGTATGCTCCATCAGACTTTTTCCCACAGGAAAACTGCTGGGGAAAAAAAGAGACCTTTTTTCCCGTCAAGAAAAAATCCTAGCAAGAAAATCGTTCGTCTGTATGCTTTTCCAACGGAAAACAATTTGACGCATGCTCGGAAGCATAGAACTTAATTTTGTCGGCTCGTCGTAGTCTTTTAAATCACCGCGTTCTTGGCAGTTAAACGTTCACCGGACCTTTGTGTGACCGTGTGTATGCAAGGCAGGTTTGAGAGGAATTTCGTCAGGAAAACCATCATTTTTTTCCCAAAGGGAAACCGCTCGTGTGTACGTGGCATGAGATAGTTTGAACTGAGCTGTCCAAAACTGAACGATGAGTCACTGGGATGAGATATTCCTTTCAAATTAACTTTATTAGCACTACAATAACACAACAGGTCACATCTGCGCTGTCTGTATATTGACAATAAATATGACAATAAAGACACATTTGTGTAGGAGATCTAAAAGGGAGTAAATAAAGTCGACAAACAAAATTATCCCAGTGTTGTGAACCAATGAAAGCATAATGACTTTTTGTAAGAGGGAACCAAAGTGAAACTTGTTATAAGGGCCCTTGGGATGACATATTTCTAAAGACTCATTGAACTGGCTTCTTTAATTAAAAAAGCAAACTTAGTGACATTAAATCATTTATTTATGCTATATGTTGTATGTTTTTAATAATAATAAGAACAATAATTATAATAATAATAATCATATAAAAGAAATTATATATAAAACCAATATACATTCCCAAATATTAAAAGTTTAGGTTAAGCATGGGGGGGGGGGGGAGTTAAGGACCCACTTGAGGGTTAAATTATGGCTTTATGTGATAGATTGTAAGCTCCATGAGCAGGGCCCTCCTTATTCCTTTCGTAATGAGCTGTATTATAATTGTACCATCCCCTTTATATTGTAAAGCGCTGCGCAAACTGTTGACGCTATATAAATCCTGCATAATCATAGGTAAAGTAGTGTAAACCCAAGTTGAATGACATTAATTTGCTAAAGCACTGTCTCATTAACAATGTTATTTAAAAAAAATAAAATACTTGTTTTCACCATTTTTTTCATCCTTTGTTGCTGTTGATCTCCTGCAGGCACTTTCTACTAACTTGCATACACTGCAGTAATGGCTGTATGGTATAGTTCAGTGTACGTTTCCTGATGGTGACAACAGTGAACCATGCCTGTGAAATGTCTGTTGAAATGTCCAATTGTAGTCCCCTTTGGAAACTCATGTAACACGATGACAGTGCAGTAGCACAGTTCAGAGACAGAAATTGAATGTCGTCACACAATACTGCAGGGTTCTCCAAACTATGCCCTACAGCTGTTGTGGAACTACACGTCCCATGAGGCATTGTAAAACTCTGACATTCACAGACATGACGGGAATTGTAGTTCCTGAACAACTAGCGGGCCATATAGGGAGACCCCTCAAACACAGGTGCAAGGATTGTCAAGGTGCTAAGGTATTATTTTAATGAATGTAATAGATTTAAAGGATACAGTTCTAATAAAACAAAGTGTTCGGGTTGGGGGTTTTGTGTTTGAGGGAAAATTGCAAGGGATATATTGTTAATATCTAATATGTAGCAAGCTACAGTATGCACAGTAATTTTTGTGCCAAAAATTCCTAGGCAAGAACAAATGTATTACTGTTTTTTTTTTTGTTTCATTTTAGATATGTATTTTTTGCTTTCCTCAACTGACACCTATTATAACCAATCAGAATCTATCTTTTTCTAATGTTATACATAACCTGCGTGAAATTATTTGTAAATTGACCTACAAAATGCCTAAAAAAAATAAACAATATCCTAACATGCATATGGTAAACGCAACTGATTTGTGAAATTATGTAAAAAAAAAAAAAAAAAGTGGTAATCATAAAAACGAGTAAAAGGGGCACAGAAATGAAACTACTGCATGTGTTATGATTTAGTGAACTGACCCTAAGATCTTGGAATGGCAGTTCCATTATGTATAGTTTCAATAATTGTGTGCTATAGTGAGTAACGTCAGTGTATTGTGTGTCTGTTTTCAGGAGCTACGTAAGGCTTGTTAAGCAAAACATCTAAAGGAAGGATGCATATAGGAAACAATGTTTGTAGAAGGCGTCTATTCCCTGACTCCCATTGAGTAATGTGCAATGATCTGAAAAGTCACTAGTCCTTGTGTTTCATAACAGGAAACTCATTGATTCAGGAAGTTCAGAGGGGTACATTCACACACTGCTCTGCTCAACTTGCAGTTAAAAAAAAAAGCATTGACTTCATTTGTGCACTGCACACTCATTTTACTTGGTTTTCAGCCATTGATTCATCAAGCTTTCGGTAAATGTTGTTTGTTCCTGTTTGATGGTAAAAATATATGTAATCAATGCGTTAGCAGTCCTCTATTTTCACATTTACTTAATGAGATTCCAGGAAAAATATGAAAAAGGATCTCGCTTTAGTTGCTTTCATTCGTCTTTGTCTCAATTTAAATTATTTAGCCTCTCTTGAGCCTCTTGGTTCATAGTGGTGCTTACATTACATTGGGGGTTCATGCACATGGATGTTTTTAGGTATTTTCTATGTCTAATGTAAATTTTCCAGTGCTTTTCCACTCCAGGGGAGCCTCAGGTACCACATACAGCCTGCCATTCAAGTGAATTGCTGTACATGGCTGTACATTTGTAAATGCCAATGCTGCCTTGAATCCGTGTTTACTCACGGATGCGCATATGACATATTTCCTGAGCATTGGAAGTTTCACTTGAATGGCAGGCTGTATATGGCACCTGCGAAGAAAGAGCCTGCAAATGCCTAGCGAAGAAAGACCCAGAAATGCCTAAAAACATGTGTTTAGACTCTTAAATTAATACAAGTGGAAATCTCCATTGCATTATGAGTGTTTATGTCCAGAGGTGCTTTTAGAGCAGAGGAGGAAGTCTAAGCTCAGGAGTTCATTGCATCAATTGCTACTACAGTACATGGCATTTTATTATCCCTATTTACTGAAGTGGTGAAAGACCCCTAGTGAACAGGTATATGCATGTACATTCAGACCTTATATCCATTCTTCAAGCAAAAAGCTAAATGCACATTTCAAATTCCTTCAAATGCCAATATTATGATACACACTCCTCTGCTAGTCAGAACAATCACCCTGCTACTTTCTAAATTTAGTGTTATTGATTCCTGGGTCAGCGTTATTCCTGGAGTTACACTTTATTCTTCTTGATGACCTAATGGCATGTTGGTACTGTATGTGTATACAGCTTCTATGTTCATTTATAACAGGCTGTACTGCACAAACAGTAGGTGAATGCATCAGTACATTGCAGAAGTTCCTTACCAATTCTGCACATCAATATGCATTTGTACTATAGTCACCATAAAAGCAGACTGTATGTATATGCTAACATAAGTCAGCAACGAGGAGTAATCCTATATACTGCACCATCTGATTCAGCTTTTATAAGCAGATAAGTGATCTTTGCCTGTTTTAATGCATGTGCATAACAGACAGCATCAGAATGCACATTTTGCAGTCCTGCCTTAAAAGCTTCTGTAGCGCTGCTCCTGCAGGAACCACTTGGCAATTTGGGTTCTCTGTTTTTTGACTCAACTCCAGGAACACCCTCAGCCTCTCTGACATACCTTATTGAATGAAAGTTACTGAAAACCCTTATAAGAGTATGGATACTTTTAACTTGGCCATGGATTAAAACCAGGAAATAGATATAAGTAGTAATAAAACTCAATGTATTGGTACAGGTTAGAATAAATGATGGTTTGAGCATAAATGAACACACAGAAGGCAGATTCAGACAAATGGGGTTATTTACAAAAGGCAGATCCATTTTGCACTAAAAATGCACTTGAAAGTGCACTTTCAAGTGCAGTCGTTGTAGATCCGAGGGGGGCATGCAAGAAAATAAAAACAGCATTTTTGCTTGCACATGATTGAATGATAAAATCAGCCAAGCTTCCCCTAATTTCAGAGCTTCCCCTTAGATCTACAGCGACTGCACTTGTAGTGGAGACTGGGCTTCCCTTTAGTAAATCAACCCCAAAGTGCACTAGACAGTACTGTATAATCACTGTGCCAAGGTAATTTAAAATAGAGTTCCATACAACTAGACTGGGATCAATGCATGAGTCAGCAATAAACAGTACATATAAGCATTGACTGCAATGTGAATAATACTATAACTAGTTTAGAGTGCACTATAGGAGAATGGCTAGAATATGATGCAATTTTACTCCGAGAGATACCTCTTAGCAACAGCAAAAGGTTAAGATCTCTTTATAGTAGCTGTAAAGAGGCAGTGGCCCAGATTCAAGAAGCAATTGCGCCTGTGTAACCATAGGTTACGCAGCGCAATTGCTTACTTGCTCCGGCGTTACGAATGCTCCTGATTTAGGAACATCGTAACGCCGACTGCAGCCTAAAATCTGCGTGGCATAAGGCTCTTATGCCAGGCAGATTTTGGCTGCATTCTTGCGTTGACCGCTAGGGGGCGCTCCCATTGTGATCAGCGTATAGTATGCAAATTGCATACTAACACCGATTCACAATTGTTGCGCGGGCCCTGCGTACGCAAGTTACGTCATTTCCGTACGGCGTGCTTAGCGTAAGGCTGCTCCTGCTAATAGCAGGCGCAGCCAATGCTAAGGATACCCGTCGTTCCCGCGTCGCGACGTTCGAATTTTACGCCGTTTGCGTAAGTGAATCGTGAACGGCGCTGGACGCCATTCATGTTCACTTTATAGCAAATGACGTCCTTTGCGACGTCATTTGCCGCAATGCACGTCGGGAAAGTTTCCCGACGGAGCATGCGCTTTACGATCGGCGCGGGAACGCGCCTAATTTAAATGATTCCCGCCCCCGGTGGGATCATTTACATTGCGCGCGCTTACGCCGGGCAATTTTGCCGGTGTGCCCTCGCAATTTACGGAGCTACTGCTCCGTGAATCGAGGGCAGCGGCAAAATCGTTGCCCTGTGCCTCCGCAAAAAAAGAGCAAATCTCTTTGAATCTGGGCCATTATTTAGTCCTAACTCTTCAGCCAGCTAGTGTTGGGACCCAGTTGTACCATTGATGCACATAACAATAGTCCCAGTCAAGCCTTCAGGCAGCAATAAGGCTACTAGATGGCTAAATGTTCAGTTCCTAAATGGCTCAGTCTCCCTAGCAGCAGATAGTAAATCCCCACAGCAGCAGCTTACCAGTCCTAAGTGATTTTGCAGCTCATCAAAATGAATGGGGTGAAATCAGAGTGCACATAAGTGCATATGAATGGCACAGGAACCGCACAGCATTCCTGTGCAACTCCAGTGCAGTTCCTAGAGTTATTGGGCCCTAAAACTCACAGTCCTTTTGTCTAACCATTACTTTATACTGGCTTTTCAAGATAAAATATTTAGTAGTTTAGAGGTTGGATTAAAGGTTGCATGTAGCATAACAGTTTTGCTAGTTAAATAGTACATTCTTTGGAAGGATTTTGGGACAGCTGAGGAGGAAACGGGGACAGAAAAACTTGACTCCAAATAAGGGACAGCTCCTCCAAATGAGGGACAATTGAGAACTACAGATACCAGTTTTGTGCCTCGCGAAAGTAATTTCTTACACCATGATAAAAACAGTTCTGTTTAAAGCAACATCCTACAGTGGGGTTTACCACTAGTGATGATCGAAACAGGCCCAGTACTATTTGCGTTTTGTGAATCTTGCAGAAAATTTGACAAACCCAAACTTTGCAGTGAAATCTATAGAAGTCTAGAGGGCACTATTGTTATTAAGTTCAACTTTGGGGGCACGTTTCCCCCATATTTAGGGTTTAACTTGTAACATGCTTCAGCAGTTTCACCCCAAGCACTCCAAGATTTAAGTAAGAATACATACATTATGTCTCTTATATTTAAACAATATTTTCTTTTCCCAGAGTTACACTTTAAGGAAAAAAATATATTTTATTTTAGTATGTAGTGTATTGTATTGTATTATATACAAGCAATAGTGATGGGTGTTACATTTTATCAGGTGTACAGTCTTGCAAACTAATTAGTAGTATCACCATAGCCACTCATTCCCTGCAAATCCAGGTGCAGCACACCTACTGCATTTAGAGCTGTGCCGAGAAATAGATTAGTCATAATTATAAAAGGGTATTATTAGTCCTTTACTTTTTTTGTGCAATGGTTAACAAAATATAGCACATCCAAAATATAGCACCTGGAATGTATCTTGTTTAGGATTCAATTTACTTTTACTAACTGTTCTTATAAACTTCATCTTTCAGTCTTGATGTGGTTAGAAAGGGCTAGCCTCTTTTTTTTGCTGTCTGTGATTTTGTTGTGAAGATTTCCTTTCACTGTTTGCCATACAGCTAGTAAAGAGAGATTTTTTTGATACACAGCAATAAAAAGTGATTTCCCCTCACTTCCTGTACTGGTGGCCTCTATCCCTGGGACACGAAGTGTGGAAAATGTCCCTATAGGTAAAAAAGCAGTCAAACTTTTAAGCCTCGTAGACACCTAGTTTTTTCTCGGCAAAAACAAGCAAGAAACTTGCTGGGAGATATTTTTTTGCCGAGGAAACCGGTCGTATGTACATTTTTGTCGAGGAAACTGTTGAGAAACTCGACGAGCCAAAAAGAGGGCAAGTTCTCTATTTCCTCGACGGGAATGGAGAAACTTGCCTTGTCGAGTTCCTCGACAGCCTAACAAGGAACTCGACGAGGAAAACGATGTGTTTCGCCCGTCGAGTTCCTCGGTCGTGTGTACGAGGCTTAACTGAGTTTCTGACTTTCCTACTCTGTTAAAGAAAAAAAAAGTTATAAGCTAAAGTTCTACTTCTGACTACTAAGCTGAAAATGAAGCCATTGCATTCCATGTTGTACATAATATGAGATATTTAACATACAGGTATGTGTAACATCTTTCTGTCCTGTCTATCACTTCACATTAGCTGCCACATTACACAAAATGTGACAGGAAACTTTATCCTGGCAATTTTCCTATTAAAGTAGTCTTACATGAGTTCAGCCGTGTGTTTGACAAACTCCCTATTATACAACTTTCATTTATCTTCATATCGCCTTTTCTGAAGTGAGTACATATTTATCCATGAATGTTATTGAAAACTTTCACTTAAAGAAGCCTTATTACCTTCCATTTTAGGGTAAGGGGACAGGGTCTCTTTAAAGCCTACCTCCCACCCAATTTCCTTTCACAGCACTACCTTGCCACTATGTAGCGAGTCAATGCTGTCACCGTCACCACAAAATACCCAGCTTCTGAATTTGGAGGAGCATGTGATCTCCTATCATGATGCAGAGCTCGGACCTAGGAACCAATTGCTTTGCTCAAACACTGTCACATGATAGAGGGATGATGCCATTACTACCTGTAAGCTCCAAAACCAGCTGACTCCTAGTAGCAACTGTAACAGACAAAGGAGCAATGAAGGTCTAGAGTAGCTAGCCCCAGATTATCTAACCCTGATTCTTCACCCCCATGTTATTAAAAGTTTCAGCTAGTTTACACAAGGGACAGAAATATTTTTATTGGTTAAGAGTAGTATTGATCTTAATAATACATGGTATAATATATATTTACTACAAGTCTGGAAAATTACTCTTGCTATGATTGTTGAGCTTTTTATTCCCACTACAAGCCTTTCTGGATAACCCATTATACAGATTTTAGCATCTTTGGGAATTGTTACCTGGAATACTTTTTTATGGTTTGTAAAGTATCATCTCAATACAGGGAGTCCCCGAGTTACGAACATCCAAATTTGCGAACAACTCCTACTTACGAACGGGAGGCTGCGTGGCCACATTTTGACGGTGGGCACATTCGACTGACCTTTTTGATGGCGGGCACATTCAACGGGACCTTTTCGACGGTGGACACATTCAACAGCGGGAACATTCGACAGAATCTTTTCGACGGTGGACACATTCGATGGAACATCAGAAAATGACGTATCTGCCATTCTGTTCATGCATGGGCACTTTTAGACCGCGAGCACATTCAATGGAACATTGGAAAACTACGTATCTGCCGTTCTGCTGCTCCGACTTATGAACATATTCGGCTTAAGAACAAACCTACAGTCCCTAACCCGTTCATAACTCGGGGACTGCCTGTACTTTCTGAGTAGCAACACAGAGAGAAGAAAGCCTCCGTGATACGCCTTTAGTTAAGAGAGTTATCAGCCTTTTCCATATTTGGAAAATATGCTATATAATATGCTGTAAAAACCATACACAGTTGTGAAAGACATTGCAATAACTTAACATAAAAAAACTTTGCCCCTTCAGAAGAGGCCAGTGGCATGATTTGGCACATGCAAGGAATGGCTGCACTTTAGACAAGCTTCTGAGCCACAGAGCAAACTCTTGTGTTTATACAGCTACAATGAGCCTCATCTTGGAGAAATTTGGATGGCCACCTGTAAGCACTTCCTGCTTGGCTACAGAACTATACCTATCCCCACCCCTCTTTGTCTTTCTCCATGTGCATACTTGATTCTTTCCCAGAAAAGCAATAATGCTACCCTGCTTTCTACGAGCCTGCAAACACACTTTATGTAAGGAAAGGGGTCTTGAGAGATGTAGCTCTGGATGGCGTGCAGATATCTATTAGAACCAAATTCTAAGCAGCTGCCCCTGCAAGAATTTTATAAACCTGGTGATGATGTCATAGGTAGTAACACCATTTTTTTTAATTGCAAAGTAAAAATAATGCTGGGACATACTCTAAAGAGGGAGTTTTGGGGGTAATATTTCGATAATGCTTGGACGTTATATATGACAACCAATCAGAGATCATTTCTTAATTGGT
The DNA here is from genome assembly GCF_905171775.1 of Rana temporaria. NCBI lineage: Eukaryota > Metazoa > Chordata > Amphibia > Anura > Ranidae > Rana > Rana temporaria. The sequence continues at coordinate 144,874,537 of NC_053489.1, forward strand.
CTGGCTATAACAAAGAGAAATCCTATTGGTTGCTATATGTTACTCCACATGGTCTTTGCACTTTTCCCCACTATGGTCTGATTGTCTCTTTTCCTGCACCTCATGTTCCTCAAGTTGTAATATCTGTTCACAAATTAGAAAAACTTTTTTTTTCCAAGCAGAACAAATATTTCATCCAGTTTGTATTCTTTCACTGAATAGTAGCTTTTGTTCATTCCACAGATTTCGCTCTCTTTCTGAAAAGCAATGTATTTGTTTTATCTCTTAGCAACATTGTAATTGTAACTTTGTTTAGCCTCTTGAGAGATTCCAAGTCATTAGTAAGAGCAGTCAGGGATGCGCTTCTTGTAATGTGTACGTATTGATTAAAATGTACCTTTTGTTGGGTCCTCATCTCCCAGGCTGAACTGAGGGTGGTCTTCTCTTTTTACATTTACAGTCTTTCCATATAGTAATACACTCAGCAGCACTCCTCTCTGTTTATCAATGAGTCACTCTGCCTCCCAGAGATAAAGTTAATGCTATGTGTTAAAATTATTAATAACGGCCATGACTAAACAATAGTCAGATGGTATGAATTCTTCAATGATTATAAATAAACTTAAGTGCAAATAATGTGCAAGACTGGAATCTTACAATAAAATTGGAAGTGGCGCTGTGTCCCTTTGTAAAGAAAACAGTGCCTATTAAATGTACAAGGTTTTTATGAATAGAGTTGATGGTGTTTTTTTCTTCTGGTTTTATGTAATTGGAATATGCTTTTTTGTATTGTGAGTTGCCAAAGTACATGTACTGAAGTTTTCAAACAGCACATAAGTCCAGACTTCAAGCACCCGATGGATAAAAATGTACAATAATTAGTGTATATTCATGGCCAAAGATATACTATATGGGCCAGATTCAGGTAGATCTGCGTCGGCGTAACGTATCGCATTTACGTTACGCCGGCGCAAGTTTTACGGGCAAGTGCTTGATTCACAAAGCACTTGCCTGTAAAGTTGCGGCGGCGTAGCGTAAATCCCCCCCGGCGCAAGCCCGCCTAATTCAAATGATCCGGGTAGGGGGTGTGGATCATTTAAATTAGGCGCGTTCCTGCGCCGAACGTACTGCGCATGCGCCGTCCCTAAAATTTCCAGACGTGCATTGCGGTAAATGACGTCGCAAGGACGTCATTGGTTTCGACGTGAACGTAAATGGTGTCCAGCCACATTCACGGACGACTTACGCAAACAACGTAAAATTTTCAAATTGCGACGCGGGAACGACGGCCATACTTAACATTGGATACGCCACCTAGGGGGCAGCTTTATCTTTACGCCGCGTATCTCTTACGGAAACGGAGTAAATTTACTGCGACAGGCAAGCATACGTTCGTGAATCGGCGTAACAACTCATTTGCATATTCTACGCCGACCGAAATGGAAGCGCCACCTAGCGGCCAGCGTAAATATTGCACCCTAAGATACGACAGCGCAGGCCGTCGTATCTTAGGCATGTTTAAGTGTATCTCAGTTTGAGAATACACTTAAACATACGACGGGCTTAGATTCGGAGTTACGTCGGCATATCTGCTGATACGCCGGCGTAATTCTTTGAGAATCTGGCCCCATATGTTTAACTATGGGCCCAAAGCTTGCTAAAACAGATTTTCTTCTCCATAAATCATTTAGCTAAAATTGTAAATTACCAATACTTCTCTTGCCCAGCTGAGGCATTTTTTAATCCTGGGAGGAAAAGGTGCCATTTGGCTTGGTATTGCCTAAAAATAATGTATGAATAAAATACTGTATATACTTGAGTATAAGCCAACCTGAATATAAGCCAAGGCACCTAATCTTACCACAAAAAAAAGGGAAAACTTATTGACTTGAGTATAAGCCTAGGGTGAGAAATGTATCAGCTACTGTAAGTGAAAAAGAGGGCCAACAATGTCCATTTGCAGCTTGACTGTGCCCATTTGCAGCCTCACTGTGCCCATTTGCAGCCTCACTGTGTCCATCTGCATGCCTCACTGTTCCCATCTCCCTGCCTCACTGTATCCATCTGCAGCCTCACTATGCCCATTTCCCTGCCTCACTGCGTCCATCTGCAGCCTCACTGTGCCCATCTCCCTGCCTCACTGTGTCCATCTCCCTGCCTTACTGTACCCATCTCCCTGCCTCACTATGTCCATAACCCTGCCTCACTGTGTCTATAACCCTGCCTCACTGTGTCCATCTGCAGCCTCAAGTACCTGATCTCCAGCGACGCTTCCTCCTTGTCCTCATCCGTGACAGAAAACTGATTCAGTTTCCCAGCAGTGGGTCAGTGTTCCGCATATCACGGACAAGGACGAGGAGAAGGTGGGGCTTTGTTACACTGAACAGCCACCGACTAGACTGCATGTCACGTAGGGTGACCACGTGTCCCGGATTGGCCGGGACAGTCCCGCATTTTTCAGGTCTGTCCGGGGCACAATAATTCCAGGACAATACAGTGTCCCGGAATGAAATTGACACAGCCACCCCTCCAGGCCAATCTGATGCCCCCAAAAAAGGGCGCCACATCACCACTTTACTTACTGACAGTACTTGTCCTGGCCGGGAATGCCTGGAGAAGCACAATCCTGCCCCCTGCTTGTGATTGGAGAAATCATAAATCCCGCCTCTTGTGTCCAATCACTGTGCTGTTATTCGTTACAGCACAAGCTGATTTTTGGGAAAGGAGGGTGTCCCTGAATGGTAGTTTGGAAATGTGGTCACCCTAATGTCACGGCGCCAGGAGATCAGGCATGAGGCTGCAGATGGACACAGTGAGGCAGGGAGACTCGAGTATAAGCCGAGGGGGGCTTTTTCAGCACACAAAAAATGTGCTGAAAACTCAGCTTATACTCGAGTATATATGGTACTCTTTTATGTATCAGCGGCATTTGTAAACAGCAAGCTGATTGTAGCGGAACACAAATAAAACATTTTTTTTAAAGGAGCTCATCTTTCATTCCTTTTGTTCTAATTTTACACAGAATGGATATATTAAATTGTATCCAACCCAAAAACAACAAAAAAAATATATATATTCCAGCTTACCAGTCTATAGATGTGGTGGCTGCAGCAACAGCAACAGCAACAGGACAGGACACTGGGAACTTCCACTCTCTCTTGTACATAACATAGATGGGCAGCGATTTGTAGTCCTCAGAACAATATAACTGAAAACTGTGCAGCACACACAGGCATAGGGCACAGAAAGTTAACAGCTTTCTGGGAGCATCAGCTTTTCATTTTTTTTTTTATTATTAACCACTTGATTTTCAAAAGATTTTACCCCTTTCGTGACATGGCCATTTTTTGCTATTTGGCATTGCACTATTTTAACTGGTAATTGCACTGTCCTGCAAAGCTGTGCCTAAACAAAAAATGTATATCATTTTTTTCACACACATATAGCCAGATTTAGAAAGACTTACACCGGCGTATCTACAGATACGCGGCGTAAGTGTAAATATGCGCCGGCGTATTTATGTTCCGTAACCACAGAACAAGATACGCCTGAAAATAGGCCTCCTCCGACGAGGTAACTTTTCTACGCCGGCGTATTGTGGGCGCATATTTACGCTCGACGCATCTTGCGCTCACATTGATTTCCTATTCAAATATGCAAATGAGGGAGATACGCCGATTCACGCATGTAAGTGCGCCCGACGCAGGCTACGCGCGGTGCGTGTAAGTCGTACGTCAGGCCTAAAGTTATTCCATCAAAAAGCTGGAATATCTTTGCACCAGACGTGTGCAGGTCAGCTGGAGAGCAGCTACAGCAGCACCGCTACGGACGAGCTGAGCAAGCTGAGCAACCACACTTGCAGGACAACACATCTGTGTGCCAACATGCCAGGGGCAGCTGTGGTCCTAGCACTACTAATGGGTCCACCGACTCGTAGGAGGGTACGGGAGAGGATATACCACACGCGCATGGACGTCTTTGGCATGGGTAATTCCGAGGTGTATCGCATCTTCAGGTTGTCCCCGCAATCCTCAGATGCATGTCCCACCACTTCATCAGACCCACCCAGGAGCATCTGCAACAGAAGGCAATGGAGGATTTCTACAGAATTGCCAGATTCCCATGCACCGTGGGAGCCATTGATTGCACACATGTGGCACTACGGCCCCCCCGTGACACAGAGCACATATACCGCAATCAGAAGCATTGGCATTCCATCAATGTACAGGTGATAGCCGATGCCCAATGCCTCATATGTCATGTCCGTGCCAAACACCCAAGGTCCAGCCACGACAGCTACATATACAGTCAAAGCAACATCCCTAAGGATTTGGAACAGAATGTGTATGGGGACAGCTGGCTGGTTGGTGAGTGACATGGGTGTCAGGCATGACTATCCAAACCCATGATGCAGACATCACGAGGGGCACATGCACGACTAACATCCTCCTGTCTTTTCCCTTCCAGGTGACTCTGCATATGCACTTGGACCCCATCTCCTGACTCCATACCGGACTCCCCAAACCACAGGAGAGCAAAACTACAATGCTGCACACATACGTACCCGTGGCCTCCTGAAGTCTCGTTTCCGATGCCTGGATAAGTCTGGGGGGACCCTGTTGTATTCCCCAAACTTTGTGTGCCAGATCATCAGTGCATGTTGCATTCTACACAACTACGCCATAAGAAAGGGCCTGGAGATTGACCTACGTGATGACCTGACCCCCGAACCACTCAGTCCCCCCCTAACCGAGGGTAGCCCGTCTGCTGAGGGAGCAGCAGTCAGGAGACGCCTCACAGAAGACATGTTTGCACGTTAAACACACACATTCATCATGGCACAAGGAGAATGCACGCATGCACACCACTGTGGTCCCTGGCTCAAACACCCCACATCCACATCACATTGGATTAGCCCAAGTCCACCATGCAGGACTTGGGAGCAGCAACGCCACGCCAAGGCTCCAATTATGTCGCTGTACATACATACCACATTCACATGGGTCGTGGAGATAACTTCACACTGTAGCCAGCACTCCTCACTGTGTGCTTAAAAAAAAAACTCATGACCTGAGCATAGAAAAAAAAAGTAAAAAAAAAAAATAAAGCCACTTATTTGGGCTGACGGGGGCTGTGCCTGGTGGCAGCTTTCTGGCTCCTCAGCTGCCTGGGGGGAGCCTGGGGTGGGGGGCGTGGGACATCTGGAGGTGGCTTATCCCCGGGTGTGCCACTCCTGGCAGGTGATGGCTACCTGCCCTCCAAGGCCATGGCAATCCGGCTCATAAAGACATTTGTCTGGGCCTGCATCCTTTTTTTTTAACAGAAAAGTTTTATTAATAAAATAAAGAAACAAAACAAAAAGCAAATCAACAAACTGTGGTACAGCAAGGTTTGACATTGCAAGGATTAGCACATACATACAATTAGCATGACAGGTACAGGGCAACACACTAGAGGTAGATCTGAATGGGTCTAGGTTGGATCGCTGGACAGGGTGAGGGTCAGCTAGTCAGGCTGCAGGACGGTGAGTCATGTCTGGGCCTGCATCCTTAGCTGGCGGGTGATGCTATGCCGCTGGTTGCGCTCCTCCTGGATGGCAGCCATGTTGGCGTTGACGGCCTCAGTAAGGCGGTCAACCTCGGCCACCAGGTGGCCTGCAGCTCCCCCAAACAGGTGACCACTTAAGCACTATTGGCATTGCCATCCAGCACTGCATCATAGATTTGGCCAGTGTTATGTGCCATTTGCTGCAGGTGCCCGGCTATATCCCCCATATGCCGGGTCTGCTGGCCCTGGTCCAGGGCTATTTGGTCCTGGACACTGATAGGTACACCCCTGGTCTTCCTTGTCGCCTTTCTTAGGGCAGAAGACGCTTGCGAGCGGGTGTATGGTGAGCCCCTTGAGGGGCTTCCCCTGCTGGTGGCAGACACAGAGGGGCTTCCCCTGATGGGGGGGAGTTGCGAGAGGGCCCAGGCAGAACACTGGACTCCTCTATAATCAGGCCTATCTGCCCTAGGTCCACTGACTCCTCCACCTCCTTGAGAGAAGAGGTGTGGGCACTCCCCTCCACCGCTGGATCTTGGGCGTCTTGCTGAGGCTGCTCCGGGGACGATGTAGTGGGACGGCCACCGGCAACAGATGTGCCGGCTCCCTCCGACACATCTGTGGATGACATAAAGCAGTCACATGTTGGGGGACCCACACACTTGTCACATGTTCCCTTCCACCCCCTCACATGCTACACACCGGATAGGGGATATAAAACACTTACCTGTCCTTGAGGCCTCATCACAGGAATCGAAGCCCTCAACTCCCTCCAACTGCTCCCTCTGTATACACCGGGCGACCATCTCCTCATCCGGGGTCAAAACAATATTGCAGGGTGGTCCATCCCCCGTGCCACTCTGGTGCCTCCGAATGGTGGACAGCTTCTCCCGCACACAGAGCTTCATGTCGTTAATTTTCTTGTTAATGTCGCTGCGGGTGGCATTGCCAAGGGCACTAACTTGAGTCGCAATCGTATCCAGGATTTCCTGCTTCCTGGCGTGGCTGGTATCCTGACTCTGGGCACCATGGAGGAAGGTCTCATATCTCTCCATGCCAGCAATCACGACTGCCCTCTCCTGGGGAGTAAAATTCCTCTTCCTCTTACTGACTGGAGCAGCCATAGCACAGCAAAAGAGCCAAGAAATAAAGAACAGCAAAATTACCTTGCTCGGGGGGGGGGAGGGGGGAAGCAGGATGTAATTTTGCGTCTGACGGGCGCATGTCTGGGCGTATTTATGTGCTCGGCATAAGCCAGTAGGCCGGCGTAAAACAGGAAGAACCTATCTGATTTAAGATCCGCCGCAAGTTTTTGAGGCAAGTGGGTAATTCACAAAGCACTTACCTCAAAACTTGCGGCGGCGTATCGTAAATCCCCCGGCAGAATTCAAATTAGTTGATCAGGAGGTGCGTGCCCTGACCCAGGCTGTCCAGGCCAACACGGCAGCCCTCAATGTGGGCCTCATGCGCATCGCCATGGCCTTGGAGGGCAGGCCGCCAGGTGGGCAGAGACCAGGGGATGCTCCTCCTTCCCCTGATTACCCCCCCCATGAGTCTCCCCTGAGGAGCCGGGGCCGTGGCCGCCCCAGACGTGGGTCACGCCAGCGGCGTTAGGTTTTTGACTTTTTTTTTTCCAGTGTTTTTTGTTTATTTGTTATTTTTTACTATGATTATGAGGCCCTTTCTTACGGCGAAGTTGTGCAGCATGCAACATGCACCGATGATCTGGCAACACAGTTTGGGGAATACAACAGGGTACCCCCAGACTTATACAGGCATCGGAAACGGGACTTCAGGAGGCCAAAGGTGCGTTCCACCACTCCACGGGTACGTGTGTGTGCATCATTGTATCTTTGCTCTCCTGGGGTTTGGGGATTCTGGAATGGAGTCATGAGATGGGGTCCAAGTGCATATACCGCATCACCTGGAAGGGAAAAGACAGGAGGATGTTAGTCGTGTATGTGCCCCTCGTGATGTCTGCATCATGGGGGGGGGGGCAGTCATGCCTGACACCCAGCTGTCCCCATACACGTTCTGTTCGAATTCCATTGGGATGGGGCTTTGACGGTATATGTAGCTGTCATGGCTGGATCCTGGGTGTTTGGCACAGACGTGCCATATGAGGCATTGGGCATCGGCTATCACCTGTACGTTGATGGAATGCCAGTGCTTCCGATTGCGGTATAGGTGCTTTGTCTCACGGGGGGGGGGGGGGGGGGGGGCGTAGTGCCACATGTGTGCAATCAATGGCCCCCACAGTGCGTGGGAATCTGGCAATTTTGTAGAAATCCCGCATTGCCTTCACCCGCAGGTCCTCCTGGGTGGGTCTGATGATTTGGTTGGCCATGCATCTCAGGATTGCGGGGATAACCCGGTGCACACATCTGCTAATGGAGGATTGTGCCATCCCAGCCACCACTCCACTTGTACGCTGAAAAGAGCCACTGGCAAGGAAATGGAGTGTTGCCAGTACCTTGACCAGTGGCTCCACTGCATGTGAGCATTTTGTCTGGCTGGTGATCTTTCAGGGTTGTGGTTAATTCCATGATGGCAGTAGGGGTGAATCTGAAGATGCGATACACCTCAGAATCACCCATGCCAAAGACGTTTATGCGCGGTCGGTATATCCTCTCCCATGCCCTCCTCCTCCTCCGTGCCCTCCTCCTTCTGCGCGCATCTAAAGCCAGTAGTATAGCTATGACCATGGATGCCCCTGGCATGTTGGCATACAGATTGTTGTCCTGCAAGTGTGGCTGCTCAGCTCGTCCCTAACGGTGTTGCTTTAGCTGACCTGCACACGTCTGGTGCAAAGTTAAACCTGCTTTTATGAGGGGTAACTTTAGAACGGACATACAGCTTATGCGCACAGCGCGTAGCCTGCGCCGGTCAAACGTACTTTTGTGGATCGCCGTATCTCCCTCATTTGCATATTTGCATAGCAAAACAATGGTGCGTCTAGCGTATTTTTGCGCCCACGATGCGCCGGTGTAGAAAAATTACATCGGTCGGAAAAATCTAGTTTTCAGGCGTATCTCGTTTTGGTGATACGGCGCATAGTTACGCCGGCGCATAGTTACACTTACGCCGCGCATCTCGAGATACGCCGGCGTAAGTGCTTTGTGGATCTGCCCCATGGTTTTTAGAGTAACATACAGTTTAATTAGAGAAAAGTAATACAATAAACTAGTAACAGAGACTCACAAAAGTACCGTATTATCCGGTGTATAAGGCGACTGGGCGTATAAGACGACCCCCTAATTTTACATTTTTTTTTTTAAGATTTTTTACCTGTACTCACCGTATAAGACGAGCCCCCTTCCTAGGCTTCATATTTCTTCCTTCTGGAGCCATATCTTTCTTCATTCTTGCTGGAGCTGGAGCCAATCACGGCGAGCAATGTATTCTGTTAATGAATACAAAGCCTGCTTGGATTGGTAGACGCTGTAACATCATCAGCCCACGCCTCTCTGACTCTCTAAGCCAATCCGGACAAGCTACTGTATGTAGCCTGCTCGGATTGGCAGAGGTTGTTACTCCAATCCGAGCAGGCTCTGTATTAATTTGAATACATCGCTCACTGGGATTGGCTAAACGGTATATAATGTATGTAGCCGAAGCTACATACAGTATTACCGCACATCCAGCAGACATCCGAGCAGCTGACCCGGCGTATAAGACGACCCCTGCTTTTTGGCCAATTTTTCTAAGAGTAAAAGGTAGTCTTATACGCCAGCAAATACAGTAATAAAAGTGACAACATTCTTTACAGTCTGTATTACATTTTTAGATAATTACTCGATCTGAATGAAATAGTATGTCACGCATTTTACCAGAATTATAAAGTGTGTTTTTCTATGCTATATAAAAAATCTATATGCAAAAAACAAAAACAAAAACACATACTTTTGACTTATGACATACAGGCCTATGCAGACCAATGCAAAGAGAATATTGCAATTGCAAGGCATTTACCCTCATTTGTAACAATAAAAAAAAAAATCAGCTAGAGTTTTTAACCTTCTATGTTACAGAACATTTCCCTGCACGTACATGCCTACTAGCCTTCGTAAAGTACTGATGTGTGCTGTGTTCACATTTTGGATGCTTAAATTGATAACACATTGGCCTGCTTTCTGCTTTTAAAATACAAAATGCACCAAACAAGATCTCATTGCAGATTAGAAGGTTAACTGGATAAAGCTGCACTAATTTAATTGTTCTATTACCTTAATGTACATGGCAATATAATTAGCAATTTGTTTATAGGACAGGCCCCTTATCTAGGTTTCATTGATTACATTATGAGTTCCTCCCCAGATCATTTTTAATATTCAGGTGAGCAAAGACATTGAAAAAAAAAAAATTCCTTAGGGTTTTGTATGACATCCAGAATGATAACATCCCTAATGGTGACCATCTGTGTCCTGCAAAATGAACTACAAGTCTTTGACTTTGTGGTAGGTTGACCCTAAAAGCATTTTGAGACATAAATAGTCTTTTTTTACACCACATGGTTCCTAATTAACATGTCAACATTTATAACCATGGAAATTATTTTTATAAATAAAATGATTATGGTATTCGCAGATATTCAGATTTTACACACAACCGTTTTTCATGATGAGAACAATTAAATGTTTTAAATTGGTCGTTAAAAACGGTCAAACGGCAGAAATGAACTACAAATGCATTGCTAGATGGTATATAACCCCGAACAATTTAAGTAAATTTAAAGAGGACCAATCAGAAAACTGCTGGAGGGGCTGCGAGACCCCAGGAACTTTGGCACACCTATGGTGGGAATGCCCTAAAGTAAAGACATACTGGGAGAAGATCTTGAAGTACATAGAAGAGATAACAAAAAATAAAATAAAAAAAGATCCTTGGACGGTGCTATTCCACGGAGGTGTAGTTGGTTTAAGAAGATACAAGGAATCAATGGTGCCACACTTATTGAACGCTGCCAAAAGGCTAATCCTCAGAAAATGGCAAGAGACAGAATGTCCCATGATATGGGAGTGGATTGACGCCGTCGAAGAGACATACAAGATGGAAGATATAAGGAATGGGCTGGAGGGAGATGAAAAAATGGGATGATTGGAGGGTATTTAAGGTCATGGAGCTATGCCGAAAACCTGAGGGCCGGCATAGGAGTCCCTGAGGAAATTCAATAAAGTGGCCATATCTGGTGAGGAGGGGGGGGGGGAGTTGGGGGGGGAGGGAGGAATAGGGGGGGGGGGTTAGGGGAAATCCAAATAGGAAAATTATTTCTGTATTCATGAATAAACTCAATTTAAAAATGATTAAAAAAAAAAAAAAAACATAAATAAAATAAGAAAATAAAAACAAGAAATAAAAATAAGAAACAAAATAAATAGAAAGAAATGAGTATAAAATAACCAAAAATACACCTTTACTAATGATGTAAAACCAAACAGAGACGCTATGTGGGCTGGCAAAAACGAAAGCTGAGCGCTCTAAAAGAAACTCTAGGAGGTGGAACCTGAAGTAAAGGAGAAAAAAAAAAAAAAAAAAACGGTCGTGTGTATGCTTGACACATTTTCTCGTCGAGAAAAATGGGCATTAAAAATTTAGAACGTGCTCTATTTGTTCTCGTCATTTTTCTCGTTGTTAAAAATGGTCGTGTGTATGCTTTAATGGCGGGGAAAAAAACGAGAATGCTCAGAAGCAAGTTATGAGACAGGAAAAGTTGCATAATCAGCCCAAAGGGTGGCGCCATTCGAATGGAACTTCCCCTTTATAGTGCCGTCGTACGTGTTGTACGTCACCGTGCTTTGCTCAAGCCTTTTTTATCACGATCGTGTGTATGCAAGGCAGGCTTGAGAGGAATCACGTGGAGAAAAACGTAGTTTTTTTCCATGGCATAAAAAACGGTCGTGTGTACGCGGCATTAGTATTGGTTCCATTTAAAATGCACTATTTGTGTGTTCTGGAGCTTTCATTTTAAAAGGTGAATTGTATATTGCTTTTGTTTTATTTAAGTATTGTTTCATTTTGGTGAAGCTATCCTACCAAGTGTTATGTGTTAAAGTCATAGGGCCAGATTCACAGAAGAAATACGCCGGAGTATCTACTGATACTCCGGCGTATTTTCAAATTTGCCGCGTTGTATCTTAATTTGTGATTCACAAACAAGATACGACGGCATTTGTCTAAGATCCGACAGGCTTACGGCTTCGTACGCCTTCGGATCTTAGGCTGCAATACTTTGGCCGCCGCTGGGTGGAGTTTGCGTCGTTTTCCAGCGTTGGGTATGCAAATTAGCTTTTACGGCTATCCACAAAGGTATTCGCGTGCGTTACGTCGTCGCTCGTTGTTTTTTCCCGTCGCAAAGTTAAGCCTTCTTTTTCATGGCTTAACTTTAGACGAGCCATGTTAAAGTATGGCCGTCGTTCCCGCGTCAAATTTTTTTTTTTGCGTAAGTACGTTACGCACGTCGCCATTCACAAACACGTCGGGGCGCTGTAATTTTGCGCAAAGCACGTCGGGAAATTTCCTAACGGAGCATGCACAGAACGTTCAGCGCGGGAGCGCGCCTAATTTAAATGTACACGCCCCATTTGAATTAGGCGGGCTTGCGCCGGACGTCTTTGTGTTACTCCGCCGCAAGTTTATACTCAAGTGCTTTGTGAATCAAGCACTTACGAGGAAAACTTGCGGCGGTGTAACGTAAAGACGATATGTTACGCCGCCGCATTTGTACCTGAATCTGGCCCATACTGTCCAACCACATGTGAACTATTTTACCCAGCGCTGTCTTACCATCAGCACTATTTCCAAAAATCATATATATGCAAATGCAAATAAATCTTAAATGCCAAAAACGGTATGAAACCTGAAAAAACAAAAAATCCAAAAAAGCCAAAAGTGTGTTCTTTCCATATATTATTGTGCAGTCTTTGTGCCAGTGCTTATTCTTATTCCGTGCTGTGCCGTGCCGTGCTCCCCTCTTTATTTGAATACACTCACCAGATAATGGTGGATATTACGCCTGTATGAAGAGCAATTGCTCAGCATGTAATCTTTTCAATTGATGGTCTGCTTGTCCTTGTAGTTTTCCAGCAGGTGGGGATGGATCCTCATATATATCATAGGGAATATAACCAGAAGATATCCATAGTGTAAAACGGTTTATTCAACTTAAAACTTGCTTTTACAGCCAATTAAAAACTTACAAGATTATCCTCTTGTAACTGAGCATGTGCTAATGCCGACCTGGAATTCGAAGAGCCGTGGTTTGCGTTCCAATCAGAGGGATCTGACATCACTGGAAACATCCACCCAACTTATGCATTTCACTCCGCCCAGGAAGCATCATCAGAGGTTGTGGATTCCGGGGTCTGATTGCTCTCTTATATCCATAACTCCTTCTACTACACCCATGGTGGTTCCTTCTGACCTCCTACTACACCGTATCTATCTGGGACTGTGTATGTCCGCGATCATGACTACAAAAGCCCATTCTCCTTTGTTATCACTGTTTCTGGTCTATATACTTCCCACTATGTATGTTAACTCATCCTTTATTTGCACAACGTCATTTGATATACCCACATTTGACAATGAAATTTACATCATTAACCTCATTTTACTACATATTCTTATTGCTAATATTTTAAGAGACATTATTAAATTTATAAAAATATAATCCATTCGTTGTATAGTATGTTGATATAAACAGATATGTAGAGAAAAACATAAACAATCTATATATAGTTTTAAAATTTCTTACAAACCATTTGTGTGAACAAATGTATCTACATCTTTAAAAATTCATATGCATGTACAAACAAAAAAAATCAATATATATATAATGGGAACAATGGCTGCAATTGATGGGCACAGTGGCTGCAATTGATGGGCACAGTGGCTGCAATTGATGGGCACAGTGACTGCGTTTGATGGCACAGTGGCTGCAATTGATGGGCACAGTGGCCGTCAATTGCAGCCACTGTGCCGATCAAATGACTTCACTGTGCCCATCATTTGTAGCCACTGTGCCCATTAAATGCAGCCACTGTGCCCATCAAACGCAGCCACTGTGCCGATCAAATGCTGCCACTGTGCCATCAAATGCTGCCACTGTGCCCATCAAATGCAGCCACTGTGCCCATCAAATGCAGCCACTGTGCCCATCAAATGCAGCCACTGTGCCCATCAAATGCAGGCACTGTGCCATCAAATGCTGCCACTGTGCCATCAAATGTTGCCACTGTGCCCATAAAACGCAGCCACTGTGCCCATCAATTGCATTTGATGGTCACAGAGAGGCTGCACTTAAATTTTTCAGAATTTGTTCAGCTTGCTTGAGCCCCCCCCCCCCCATTTTTTTTTAGCACCAGCCGCCACTGCCTGCCCAGGTATAAAAGGCTGTACATACCTGGGCCTCCTGCAGCTGGTTAGACACTGGACACTGATGCCTCACCCCCTTCCTGTCGCAGGCACTTTTTGTGATGTGTCACCCTTGGATCAATGTGGGACTACAGTTGAAATTTTTTGATATTTGCTAGAGTCCTACGACTGAGCAGGTTTTCCTGAAAATTTACTCATTATTCAATGTGTGGTTAAGATAATTATTACCAATAAAAGTGCCGTGGCCATTATTTAATCCATATGTTTGTTCTCGGTATTTTATTTTGGGTAAGCTGGGGGGAGGAGGGGTTATGTGGCCTGCGATCCCATGAAGCTTTGTATTTTATGTGCTGAAGAGAGTCTTCTGATTACCCACAGCCCTTACAACCACCAGTCTAATTGTATAGGTGTAGTTATCCACCCAAAAAATACATCTAAGCACATTTTGCTGTCCTACTTAAAGTGGTATTAAACCCAAAAGTGTGCATTATATTGCAGCTTACCAATTTTTAGATGTGATGCCTGCTTTAGTTTAAATTTTTAGGCTTTATTTAATCTGCAACATATTTTTCATCTGGAGATCCAGCCAGTAAGTCTGTTCTGCTCTCCAGCAGAAAGTATCAGTTACAGAGATCAGACAAACCATTTTGCGAGTGATAAGGGTTCTTACAATGATCAGCTTTTATTTATATATGTAAAGCCTTTATCCCAAAAAGAAAAACAAACTGTTTGCTCTAACTGCTTATCAAGTATTAGCTAGAGATTGGCTTTAGTTTGTTAGTGTATTTACATCTGCTAGTACATCTAACACTACCCTCCCCCCAGACAGACAATGCTTTTGTCCAAAGGTGACCCCTAGGCTCCTTCATCCATAGTGGGGGCACTCTAATACAGAAGGCATGTTGCTGGCCAGATCACCGGGGGAAAACAAGAAAATCCAATGATTGATAAGATGCAATATATTACATTTTTGGTTTTAAGGGTTTCATACAGCTTTAAGTCCACTACTAAGCACTCTAACTCTGTGCATATTAAAATTATATCTGAATTTATTACTTATTTTCTGTAGAAAATAATACATTCATTGTAGTCATCCTGTAAATAATCGCATACCCCCTGCTACTTTTTCCTGCTCCTGGCTTTCATAGCTCTTTGTTGTCTGGCCCCTATGAGTTGCATAAAGGGTAATTCCACTTTCATGAAAAAAAAAAAATATATAGCAAATATAAAAAATAATATAGCTTATACAAGTCCTATTACAATGGATTCTAAGTAAACATGTACTTTCTTTTTCAATCTGCAGTGCTTTAATTTTCTGTAAAATTCAAACCAATATACCAACCTGAGGACTTTCCATACACCATATACACATTGGGCCAGATTCATGTAGAATCGCGGCGGCGTAACGTATCGTAGATACGTTACACCGCCGCAAGTTTTCATCGCAAGTGCCTGATTCACAAAGCACTTGTGATGAAAACTACGCCGGCGGCCTCCGGCGCAAGGCGGGCCAATTCAAATGGGCATGTGCCATTTAAATTAGGCGCGTTCCCGCGCCGGACCTACTGCGCATGCTCCGTTTCGCAATTCCCATCGTGCTTTGTGTGCCGTGACGTAATTTTTTGGAACGGCGACGCGCGTAGCGTACTTCCGTATTACCGGACGTGTTACGCAAACGACGTTAAATTTTAAATTTCGACGCGGGAACGACGGCCATACTTTAGACAGCAATACGATTGCTGACTAAAGTTAGGGCACCCAAAACGACGACTAAATTTGCGACGGGAAACTAGACTAGCGGCGACGTAGTGAACGCGAAAGTCCGTCGTGGATCGCCGTAACTCCTAATTTGCATACCCGACGCTGGTTTACGACGCGAACTCCCCCCAGCGGCGGCCGCGGTACTGCATCCTAAGATCCGACAGTGTAAAACAATTACACCTGTCGGATCTTATGGATATCTATGCGTAACTGATTCTATGAATCAGTCGCATAGATAGAAACAGAGATACGACAGCGTATCAGGAGATACGCCGTTGTATCCCCTTTGTGAATCTGGCCCATTGTCCCCAGAACTCTGCACTAAGATACAGGTCAGATTTTAGGCACCATCTGCAACAAAAATTTCATTGTCGAGTGCGATACTCCCAAAGGGTACTTTTTTTTTTAAAAGGGTTCAGAGACTGCAACTTTCTTCATTAGAACACAGCAAGTGCATCAGCTGATTATTAATGAAAAATCACTCCCATCCATATTTACTTTGCACATTGATATAACCAAACAAACAGCTATTTCTTCAGAGCAGAAACAGGTAGGACTTCCCCTTGGTCGTTCCTTGTGACTCATCAGAGCAGAGGAGGAGCTTATTAGAGCTTCCATCTGCTCTGTTGTGCCCCTGTATCTGAGATCTGACAAGACTGCTAGAGCTGGTACTGAAGAACCTTGGGAAATGCAGCATTATGCAATCTTTGTGGGGCATGCAGTGCGGTCTTAAAGCACCTAACACAACTCTCTCCCCCTATTTTCTCCCTAACAGTTTCAACATACACTGATGATATCATTTATAATCAGGGGGCTGGCTAATCCAATGTCCATGATTATTGAGCCTTCTAAGCCTGCCGACCATAATTCAAAGGCCATGCTGTGCATCATGGTTTTAAACTGGTTTGACTAAGTGAAATTGCATAAATTCACAGGGGTGTACAAACTTGTAACCCATTGATTTGTGGCAAAATTATGGTTGGTATATTTTAAATGCCCAATTACAAGTAACTAGAGTTAACACAGCTTGCAGGATTTACTAGAAAATGTTAGCATCTCACTGATGAGTTCCTCTTGTTGCTTGGAATTTTTGTTTTGTGAGCTCACTTTATTTGTGCTGAATGTCTTTTACGTATATAGGGAGAAGTGGCATCTTCCAAGAATCTAATGGTCAAAGACATTCATATCTCTTATGTCTGCTATTTGTTATGATGGAATATGACATGGTCAATCTAGGTTGATTAAAACTAAATATTTGTTCCTTGTACTAATTGTAAATGTTATGATTGGATATTTAGCCCTTTAACTACCTGTGTTTGCTCTTGACATTCTCTGCGTACTTGTTTTAGAGAATGGATTGCCCTCCTAATAACCTTTCCCTAGATGGTGCCAAATAATAGCATTACATGAGCTTTAACACTTTCGCCTATGGCTTTTTGATGGAACACAAAGTCTAATTTTCACTGCAGTTTTTATTTGTAAGTACTTAAGCTACCAATGGGGGAAACGGCAAGATACTGACTTCTTTGCTGAATATGCAGCCACTCTTTTTACAGGCTCAGATGCTGCTTAGTGTTTGATGGGAAAGAGACAAGATGTGTCCTATCCCAAACTGTGTGCCATCTGTGAGATACAGATGGAATTAGAGAGACCTGCCGTCCATGTAATGTCAGGCTGTGCTCTGGTTGAGAAAGATTTGTACCAAGTCAAGGACTCGGCATGGCTGAGGCATACAGACCCAGCTAACCCCGAGCAGCCACTAAACAGAAAGCCGTATTGCCATCAAGCTGTGGTGCCAGGTTTCCACAGAACACACATCATCCTTTATAGGGGTTGATGTGTCATGTTACATTTATCCAGCAATTTCTCCTGCAAAACAAATACAATTTGCTGTTATTGAATGCCTTTCATTATGAAGATAAATTGTGTTTTGTAGCAGCATTATTTTCACCAAGCAGAATATTATAGATGGCTAAGGGAACGGATCCTCACTATATACTTAGAGTTCTGTGTGTTTCGTATCGGTTATCTTTTACAGTAGTTTTGGTTGTTTTCCCTTGTTTTATTTCTATGGCTATTTAGATGATAAAGCTGTAGTGGTGGACCCTTGTTGTTTTATGTATATGGCAGTGGGTGGAATAAGTGATGATGTTGTAGCTGATCAAGAAATCAAATTGGTTTCCAGTGTTTAAATTATATAGAGTATATATAATAATTTACTTGTGGTTGCTTGTATCTTTCCAGACTGACTACATTATTTATTTATATTAATTTATTTCCCAAAACCATTATACAATTCCAGTCTATGTTGATGAACAAATGAATGTGAACAGATGTGGATGCATTGTTAGCATATTTATTATCAATCTAGCTAGAAGAATATGTCCTAGTATTGGACTGGTGTTATTATTAGACATTTATTATGCATAGATCTTTCAGGGAAACGACAGCAGAACATACAGTTAAATTGTTTGAAAGGTAGTTGTAAAACACTAAATATAAATGTAACAGGCACCAGCATAGCTTAACTGGTGGAAAAACAAGTCTTCTCAATAGAGAAATAGGTGCAGATCATGGGAGCTGCGGTGGCTCAACGCGATTGGCACTGCGCTGACAAGCCATTCACCTCTGCAGCTAGGGGTTCAGATCCCGGTCTCGGCTACATGTGAATTGAGTTTGGTGGTCTCAGCCCGGCTCCCGCTGGGTGTGCTATGCGAGGTAAGCCTGCGCTTAGTACGCCCACCCCCTCCCACAACAAAAACACCACACTTACACGCACTCGAAATTGGGTTAACATGCATGCACTTTGACCACAAGGTCTCTAAAAAAGAGAGGCGAAGGACTAACGGGGCTGGTTGAGTGGGCTAGATCCTCTCACTCCCTTATAGGGAGTCCCTCTGCCCCGTTGGGCTTCAAAGCGGATCAGGTAGGGCGGGCTGTGTGGGAGGACCCCCTCATACACCCACCATTGCCACCCGGGGCATGGAGAAAGGTGGCAGATTGCCTCTGGGGGAGGCCTGTCTACTCCCAACTCCTGCAGTCCGGCTCCTCTCTCGAGTACACGCAAAAAAAAAAAAATAGAAAAAAAAAAAAAAAGAAATAGGTGCAGATCTGCATTGACTTATCCTGAGTCACTGACACTTGGTTTCTGACCTTTAAAGTGCATTAACTAACATGTCCTCCTAAGAAAACCAATTTCTAAACCAAGCTAAACCATCAATGCTCTAGGACAGCCAGTAATTATATTTAAATGACTCTGCCATAGCACTAAAGATTATGGTTAATATGATTATGGTTAATATGAAGGCCCTTTAAATTGCCAAATCACTTTAGCCTGATAGCTTATGCAAATGATTAAAAGATAGGAGGTTATAAACGGTGTAAAATGTTGAGGGTTACTTTTGATCATCAGCCTGTGTTTGACCACATAGGAGGTGATAACAAGTATCAATGGAGGTTGGAGGCACTGATTATGACACATTGAGATTTTTCTATGAGTAAGCACTGATTGTAGTGTGAAACGTCAGCTGCATGCCCCTGTCTTTGCTGTATATGGTGTTTGATAACTTTTATCAATAAAAGGCAACCGAGAAGGTTTTTCCAGAGTGCGGCTGTCCAAACATTTCTTTCTACAATTGAGATTTTTATATGATGGGATTTATTCCCTTATGATGGCTGTCTTAGCAGAAAGGATCAAAGCACTATGTGATTAAAATTTACATGAAAAAAAATAATAATAATTACGGTGGGTCTCCATGCTTCAATGACTTAATCAACAACAGGCAAATACTGTATATGTTTGTCTTGGAAAGATATTTGCTCATCTACTGGCAGCATCACTTCATCGTCATTTTTTAGTTCCAGAACTATAGACCCCATTAAATCCTATCTTCCCAACATCAGATCGCTTCAGTACAAAGTTCATACTTGAACAAAAAAAAAAGACTGAACACATAGCCTGGTTATAAAATACAACAGTTTTCTTTTAACCTTGCTTATGAATAACCCAGAAGAAATACACAATGCTGTAGTTTCTTCCTACAATTCAAAACAAATTTATAATGCTAAGATCAGTTTAGATGCTAACATGGTCACATATAACTGAAACGAAATCCTAAAATGTTTACCATATTTTAGTGATGCAAGATAGAAATCAACATTTTCACTATTATTTTTCAATTTAGCAATGGACCAATAATTTGGCAACACACAAGTTTTAGTAAATATGGAAAGTGAAAATTTTACTGGTATGTAGTTTTTGTATTTGGATTCACTATAATTAAAATAAAGGAGTAGAGCATGTTTGCTTTGCAAAGAGAACATGTAAAAACGAGCTAAGAAAATGTAAAGAAAATGTTTTTTTGCTTACACATGATTGACTGATAAAAGTCAGTAGATTGCCACTCCATTAATTAGGCTAATGAAAAATTCCCTTGCAGAGTGAAATTTTAGCTTGTTAAAGCGACCATAGATGGTGCAAATTTCCTTTCTACAAACACAGGTTGCAGGAAAGAAACTTGCACGATTTCCCCATAAATACAGACAGTGCTGCCAGGAGATCCCTCCTACCGACACAGTGTCTTCAACCGGTGAGGATAGCAGCCACTAGCAATAATCGCACTGTATGTAATATCCGTCAGGCTGGTTGTACCCAAGTTGATCGATCAATCAACTTGGTACATTCAGCCTGCCCATACACGTTTAGAATCTCGACCAGTGCCTGCTTAACTGTCTATGGCAGGCCTAAGTGAGCAGACTATTTGGGCCAGATTCACAGAAAAAGTATGTCAGAGTATCTGCTGATACTCCGGCGTACTTTCAAATTTGCCACGTCGTATCTTTATTTTGAATTCACAAACAAAGATACGACGGCATTTGGCTAAGATCCGACAGGCATACGGCTTCGTACGCCTTCGGATCTTAGGATGTAATACTTCGGCGCCCGCTTGGTGGAGTTCGCGTCCTTTTCCCGCGTCGGGTATGCTAATTAGCTGTTTACGGTGATCCACGAAGGTACGTGCGTTCGTCGCATTCTCTTACGTCATCGCTAGTCAGCTTTTCCCGTCGTAAAGTTGCGATTGCTATTTAGGTGGTGTAAAATTAGACAGCCCATGTTAAAGTATGGCCGTCGTTCCCGCGTCGAATTTCAAATTTTTATTTTTTTTGCGTAAGTCGTCCGGGAATATGAAAGTACCGTTCAAAACATTACGTCGGGGCGGCGTCATTTCGCGCAAAGCATGGCGGGAAATTTCAAAACGGAGCATGCGCAGTACGTTCGGCGCGGGAACGTGCCTAATTTAAATGATACACGCCCCATTTGAATTAGGCGGGCTTGCGCCGGATGGCTTTACGCTACGCCGCCGCAAGTTTACAGGCAAGTGCTTTGTGAATCAAGCACTTACGCTGAAAACTTGCGGCGGTGTAATGTAAAGGGGATACCTTACGCCGCCGGATTTCTACATGAATCTGGCCCTTTGTCTTTTGTAAATCAACTCCATTGTCTCATAAAGATATGGTAGTAGTAGCCATCAAAGCCTTTCTAAGACAAAGAAAAATTACATTCCATAAAGTGTTGGGGTATGGCGTCAGTAAGACAACTTACTGGCCTGCAATGTGAAAGTGTTCTCAATAAAAAATTTAAATGTGGTAAATAGTCTTCTGTCAAGTTGAGCAAGATGGTCTGCCTGGATGTTCATATAGGCAAAGGGGTGCAGAACTTTTGCAAATTTGTGACGTGTATTATACAGACTTATCATGAATAAGAAGTAATACTTGCACAGGACATTTTACAAAGAGCTATAAAATTAACCACTCTAGATCAGTAAATGTTGTCACTCGTAAAAATAAAGGAAAAACATCAGAAAAAAAGGAAACAAATAAAACCATCTCGTCTAAGACTGGTATGCTGCAATATTGGAATTTTGGCTTATACAGTATGTGGTAAATCTAATTTTCAGTGAAAGTGATATTTCCCTTAAAGCTTAACTCATGAATATTATAAGCAATTATTGACTAAATACAAGGGGCATATGTATAGTTACATGAATCTTGGTGTGTTTTGTTTGTCGGTTCTCTCAGTCCTCCATTTACAGTACTCCGGTTGCTCAGCTGTTGGTTAATTGCCAGCACTCATCGTTCCACAGCACCTGCTCGTCAGTCCAGCCTACAGCCAGTACCTTCTGGCTATTTAAACTGCCTAGTTCATTTCTTCTGTGCCTTAGTCTTGGTCAAACATATCTGAGACTCTCTGCTGTGTTCCTGTTGTAGACTTGCCTGGCTGATGTCCCTTCTTGATCCTGTCTGCTGCCTCCTACTATGCTGATTTCTGTCTTCCTGGTTTACTGGCTTGTTCTCACTACCAGCTTTGGCTACCGTACACTGGCTATGTTTTGACTACGTTTACTATTGGTACCATTTTTACTATCATATTAAAATGTGTGATTTTACCTGTATTTTCTGTCTCCATTTGATTCATGGTTCCTGACAATTTCATGCAGATCTGTGCAATGATCCAGTGTGAAAATGTGTGCAGGATCTTCCTGTGTTAGAGACCAGTCACTGCTGTTCTCTCTCCTTGTGCAGGGTGACTGGTCTTGTTCCCACCCCCTTCTGTAGTGGATGAGTCAGCTGGGTTCCTCCCACAGCTTTGTTGTCTGAACAGGCTACGTGCAGAACAGTGATGATGTCACTATCACTTTAATATCTGGGTTTGTAAAGACATTTAGTGCACACCAGTTTTTTTTTTATATTTTGTGGCTGTTGAGGAATATAATTAACATAACGTTTTTGTGCCTTGAGTTCAGCTTTAAATATTTATTGTGTCTCTGTGAGACACTAGTTAGCCAATTTTAAATCTCTTGATGAAGACAGGCTTCATGCACTACACTTGGGCTGACTGTATCAGTAACATTTAATTGTAGAACTGAAATTTCTTCTTTAGGTAGAATTATTGTCTGACCACCGGAAATAAATGTTTTGCTATTACAATGCACCTGTATGTGGAGCTAATAATACAATAACAATCCATAATTGTATATTACAGAAAGTTTATTAGAAGTCAACCACACATGCTCAAAAATAAAACTTTCTGGTGTGTATTTAAAGATCACACCACAGGACCACAGCCTGAGAAAAAAGCAACTAATGCTTAACTTGTTTTACTTTATACTGTGAAGGGAATAAAGGTGCTAATGCTTGAATTATTGATTAGGCGTGTTGCGTTATTAAATTTGCTTTCCATACTCATACTACACAGTCTGGCCTGGGGCTGAGTGCAGCTGTACAAACCCATGGGTCAAAGAGTAAAATGTGGTGACGTAATTTCAAGCCCTAGCAGAAAATTAGTTTGAAATATGTAACTGTAACAATGATGATGGCTCAATGTCTTAATCCCTAAAATTGTCAAAATATAGAACACCATTATTCGTGTCTGTTATGAACAGACGCAGTCTGTATTGTCTAAATCCAACATATTAATATGCAAATTAGCAAGACTAAATGGAAGAAAAAAACAATATGTTCACTACAGAGATGGCTATTCAAATTTGGCGTCTGTACACAGCATACTGGTTCAGACCCTGCCCTGCTTCTTCTCCAGATGGAATAGTCACCTACCTGCCATTTTGATGACTCTTTTTTTCTGCCATCACTCTTCTATGTTTCTGTCCCTGGAGCAAGGCTGGGGGCTTAAGACTCTGCATTCAGTACCCCTGAAGTTCTACTGTACCGATCTCAAGTGATTTCAGCCATTCATCTAGAACAGCGCTCTGATACTCCCACTAGAACATCACAGAGAGGAGTTGCGCCTGATATTTGTCATCCTTGCCCATCTTCCACTACCTAAGCAATTCTTTTGGCAAGCATGTTAAAATGCATATTTTAGGGCTAAATATTACTTAACCCCCCCAAAAGATCATATATTTTTTGAGTAGGACGGACTTTAAGTGTATGACCAGACCTGTCTGTGGCTGAATGTTCAGAAAGCCAAGAACGTGGCTGGAAACAGAGCAAGAAGCAGACAGCTAGTCTGACACTGTGAGATTTAGACCCGATTCACACTGGGGCGACCTGTCAGGCGACTCAGCCGCCTGACAAGTCGCGGTCCACAGTAGTCAATGGAACCGTTCTAATAGGAGCGACGCAAGTCGCTCCGACTTAGAAAAAGGTTCCTGTACGACTTTGGAGGCGATTCAGGGCGACTTGCATTGACTTCAATACTGAAGTCATTTTGCAAGTTGCCTCTCAAGACGCCTTGAGATCGCCTTGCCGAGTCGCCCCCAAAGTCGTGTCGCCTGTGTGTGAACCGGCTCTAAGTGTAACATTGTTCTAATACAATAAATAATAGTACTAATAATTAAATAATATCCTAGCATTCTAGAAGTTGAGTTGTGCTCTACAATTTTCATAGCAAGCGAATCTCTATCCCCATCCTGGTGGTCTTGAAGAAAATACCATTTTTACCTCAGTAGTAACCCATAACACCCAATCAAATTTTATCTGTAACTAATTAGGAGCTGTCAAAACAAAAACAGGTAAACGTTTCAGGTTACTGGACATGTCATATTAAATGAAAACAGATTCTGTATCATATTTAGTACATTTTTGTTTTTATATGCTGCATTTTAACAGGACCAGACCCCAAATTGCCTGCAGTAACAAGTATATTGGCTGTTTTATGAACACTGGGCTCTTTACAGTACTGTATAATTTATTTAATGTCATAGAAAATTAATCAACAAAAATAATTACAAATATTGCAATATTCTAGATTAGATGTCACCTTTCATTTTATTACACATGTATATGCAGCTTTTGCTAATTAATGAAGAAGTGGCTCTGTATTAGCAGTTGTAATATATGTGACCCAATTGTGTCATGTCATGCTAATATGTCTGTTCTGCTGAATATACACACTGCAGCAGTGATCTTCATACTCTGCTCCATTCAGGATAACCTCCAAGTGACATTTAAATCCTGCTTTAGTTCCAGGTTAAACATGGTTAAATGGCACAACGTATAAAGAAAGTACAGCTAATAATAATCAATGTAGGGGAGACTTGTCAGGATAAAAACTTAGGAGCTGCCAGTGCTTCCTTTTTTTGAAGGTTCAGCTCTGGAGATTCACCCTAGTTGAAGTAAGGACAACGAGTGCTGGCCTAAAAGCTTGTATCTTCAAAAGTATTATATTGCTGTCAGTGCTTGTATTTGTCTCCCAGAATGTGGATTACCACAGGCTTTGCTTATTGAAGTGTTGGAAATAAAAACATTCGGTTGCTCCACAGCCATCAATCACATTCAAATAGGAAATTACAGTTGAGAAAAAAATTGGGAATAGGAGAAATTTGGGAAGTTGTTTCTCAGACAATCAGAGGAAATATGATTACAATATACGAATATCTAAATGGTGATTCCAGCATAGGGAGTAAACTATTCAGTCTTATGCCATGTACACACGATTGGAATTTCCGACAACAAAACCATGGATTTTTTTCTGATGGAATTTCCATCAAACTTGGCTTGCATACACACAGTCACACAAATGGCGTCTGAAATTGCGAACATCAAGAATGCGGTGAGGTTCAATGCTTCCGAGCATGCGTCGACTTGATTCCGATTTGTGTGCATCGGAATTGCATACAGACGACTGGAATTTTCCGACAAGAACTTATCTTGTCTGAAAAATTGAGAACCGTCTCTCAAATTTTTGTTGTCGGAAATTCCGACAGAAAAAGTCAGATGGAGCATACACACGGTCTGATTTTCCGACCAAAAGCTCACATCGAACTTTTCTTGGCGGAATTTTCACTTGTGTGTACGTGGCAGAAGGTCTTTCTCAGTGAGGTTGGACAAGAAGTGGTATAGGTGTCCGTTTATGAAGCAGTGAATTCTATTCACTGCTTCGTTCTCCGGCTATCACAGTGAAGATTTTTCTCCTCTTGTGCCGGTTTATCAAGCGGAGAAGATCGCTTCACCCTCAGAGGAGTGAAGTGATCTTCCAATGCTTCTAACACTGGAGAACGGCCCCTGATACTGGAATCTCGTGAGACTCTACGAGATTACAGTACCAGAAATTCACAGAAACACAGAGATGTCAGTTTATTGAGCGGTGATAAATTATCACCGCTCAGTACACTGACAGACCGCGTGGTCAATGTAATTCAAATAACGAGTCCCCCTACAAAATATATATATGTATACACACACATACACTATATATACATGTATATACACACACATTATATATATATATATATATATATATATATATATATATATATATATATATATATATATATATACATATATATACATGTACACATTATATATATGTATGTATATATATATATATATGTATACACATAAATATTACAGGGAGACATGGTTACAGTGTTGGGGGGTCTGAACGAGGTAGAAAGAAGTTAAAAAATCTTTCTCCTTCCTCCTCAGAACCCCCGGGATTCTCTCTTCACTCCCCGCTTCACCAGCTCTGAGATGGTGAATCGGGGCATGTGAATTCTGACACAGATCGCCAGTGAAGAGCTCAGATCACAGCTTCATAAACTGGCCCTTTTTGTGTCAGTCTATGAGACTTCACTGTGTGTAGAGATAATCGGCGGGAGAAGAAATTCAAACACTTCTCCCCCGATTATCACTGTTTCATAAACTGTTTATGGGCTGTGATCACTGGTGATCCTTGGGATCACCGCTCTTCACTGCTTCATAAACGGACACCTTAATGTTAAACCGAAAAGGATGTGGAATAGTTGGTAATGTCAGCAGGCAGTGCCTCCATGGCCAGCCTCCATGGTCAGCCTATGTCATGCTTCTCTGCCTGGGAACTTGTTAAATAACATTTGAATATCTATCCTAAAATAACAGACATTGGTGATATAATCCAGGATTTGTCTAATTATTTCACTAGTCTTTTCTTCTTTTTAGCATTATATCAATCACTAAATTGAATTGTACTTACATAAATAAATGGTAAATACAATGGGGGCTATTTACCAAAGACAAATCCAAAGTGCACTTGAAATTACACTGAAAGTGCACTTGAAAGTGCAGTCGCTGTAGATCTGAGGGGAACATGCAAGAAAAATAAAAAACAGCATTTTAGCTTACACATGATTGGATAATAAAATCAGCAGAGCTTCCTCTCATTTCAGATCGACCCCTCAGATTTACAGCGACTGCACTTCCAAGTACACTTTCAGTGCAATTTCAAGTGCACTTTGCACTTGTAGTGCAAAGTGGATTTGCCTTTTGTAAATAACCCCCATTGTGTCCCAGAATAAACTGTCCTACACTTTCATGTCATCGCCTCACCAGGGTTCAGATATTTTGTGTTATGGGTTAAGCAATTTTTAGACTTTAGGCTTACTGTGGACTTTACCAAAGCAGAATTTCAAAGACAATACACTAGTCACTCTTTATCATTAGTTTATTCATAAAACTGATAATCACATCTAAAAACATGACTACTGTAAATTATCTTACTTTTACTACTGTTTTTTAAATATATTTAACACCTTTTGGCACAGAAAATGTTAGTTTAATTAAATGCAGCCTCTATATATAATCCTTGTATCCTTGTATGCATAAAATGACACCATACTCCAATCCACGTTGAGGCCCCGTACACACGGTCGGACAAAACCGATGAGAATGGACCAAGGTTCAGTTTCATCGGTCAAAACCGACCGCGTTTATAGCCCATCGGTCTGTTGTCCTTCGGTCCAAAATTTTAAAACATGCTTTAAAATCGAACCGATGGCCCGCTGCCCGATCGGTCCAAACCGATGGTTAGTACAGAAAGCATCGGTTCAAAACCAGCGCATGCTCAGAATCAAGTCGACGCATGCTTGGAAGCATTGAACTTCGTTTTATTCAGCACGTCGTGTGTTTGACGTCACCGCGTTCTGACCCGATCGGTTTTTTGAACAATGGTGTGTACGCACATCAGACCATCAGGCCACTTCAGCGGTGAACCGATGGAAATGGCACGTCGGACCATTCTCATCGGTTTGGAACGACCGTGTGTACGCGGCCTAACAGTTCATAAAACATTTTTTTTCAAGGCAAACTGTTCTCAAAAGTAATACCTCTAGGGTCCAAGAATAGGAACTGAGGCAGGGATCCAAAGACTACAACTGAAACTGGGATCCAAAGGCAGGAATCAAGACAGTTCTCAAAATGGTAAGAACTGAGATAGGATATAAAGACTAGCACTTGGGGATAAAAGGACAGGAACTGAAAGAACCCCCCCTCACCAACCAAAATACCATATCTAAATGTAATACTGCACAATTCACTAAGCAAAGCAAAATGCCCTACATGGTTCACTCTAAGAAAGAGCTTCGTCGGGGGTGTGTGAAATAATATAAGTGCTCAAAATGAAAAGTGCTGTAATTAACACATGGCAAGTGGCTGTTTTGAAGATCCCTTAGCCAGGACCATTGTGTGGTTGTTTTATTGCTGGTTTCTGGGCTGACATCACTATGTAAACTTTCTTCCCTTCATACAAAGTGCATTATTACATGCCTCCCTTGAAATTTCATAAAATAATAGAAGTTGGTAATCTTATGTAAACTGCATAAACATTTGCTGCAAATTTTTCTCCTGTCATTAGTGACCAAACAGATTATTATATTTGTAGAAGGGAATCTAGGGATTGTTTTGCATCACTGAATTTTTTGCTAATTTAATACATGCTAATCAGCTGTTTTTGTACCAAGGGAATGCTCAAGTAATATTTTCTGTGTTGTGCAAACCTATTGAACATTTAATAATAATTATGTTTTAGCTTATTTGTTGCCTTCTGACTAAAATTATCAATTGTTATATGAAATCCTGCTAGAGGGTATGAGGATGGAAATGCATCATGTTGGCCTTCTGAAGTATATATATTTTTCCGTGTCAAAAATATTTACAGTACAGAGACATTGTTCAAGTAACACAATATAAATATAATACATCCACAGTAAGGAAGCTAGTTTGCATTTATACATAAACAATGTCATTTATAATAATATGTAATAAAACGCTATACAACAAAGAATGTGGATGTTGTTACCATTAAAATTAAAAGAAAATTCACACGTGTTTTATATTCTGTATAAACAATTGCCTAATCTATAGATTCAGGTACATTTGCGTATCTTTGCCCGGGCGTAACGTATCCGATTTACGTTACGCCTCCGCAACTTAGACGGGCAAGTGCTGTATTCTCAAAGCACTTGCTCCGTAAGTTGCGGCGGCGTATCGTAAATTGCCCAGCGTAAGCCCGCCTAATTCAAATTTGGATCAAGGGGGCGTTTTTTATGTAAATCTACTGTGACCCGACGTGATTGACGTTTTTCCCGAACGGCGCATGCGGCGTCCGTGGAATTTCCCAGTGTACATTGCTCCAAAGTATGCCGCAAGGACGTCATTGGTTTCGACGTGAATGTAAATGACGTCCAGCCCCATTCACGGACGACTTACGCAAACTACGTAACTTTTTCAAATTTCGACGCGGGAACGACGGCTATACTTAACATTGTTGCGCCACACTTATGGCACCATATAGCAGGGGCAACATCACACCGGAAAAAGCCTAACGTAAACTGCGTAAATTTACTGCGTCGGCCGCGCGTACGTTTGGGAATTCACGCATCTAGCAAATTTACATATTTTGAAGCGTAAATCAGCTAACACGTCCCTAGTGGCCAGCATACAATTGCAGTTACGATCCGACGGCGTAAGAGACTTACGCCTGTCGGATCTAATAGATATCTATGCGTAACTGATTCTAAGAATCAGGTGCATAGATACGACGGCTCGGATTAGGACTTACAACGGCGTACATGGCTGCGCCGTCGTAAGTCCTCTGAGAATCTGGGCCTTAGACATCGAAAAAGATTATTACTTGAATAAAATGAGCTTCAAAATCATATGAGAAGATGGAACAGAAATGGATAGAAAGAAGAAAGAGTAGGAAACGGGGAAATAGAGGAAAAGGAAAGGCGTCCACGAGGCCAGGCCGAAAGCCACCGCTACAACTGGGGCAAGGACAGTTTACATCTGATATCCTTTTGTCAAAGCTACAATGGCAAAAATACATTTTTAACAAAGGCTGGCATGGTATATGCAATCCAAGGCTGCCACAATTTTTCAAACTTGGGGATCAGAAGTATATATATTTTTAACTGATGCACAAATCCTCATATATAGTATGTTTGCTGCTTGCTGAGAATCTTAACCACTTGAGATCTGCGCTATAGACGAAATACGTCCGCAGCGCGGCTCTCAAGTGCCAAGTGGCCGTTTAAAAACGGCCTTTTATGTGCATTACCCGCGCGCGCCACTGGGTGGCGCGCGGCGGGTAAAAACTGTCCCGACGCATCGCCGAAGACCCGATGCGTGTACCTGGCGGCCGCGATGTCCGCCGGGTACACGCGATCGTCGGTGACACGGCAGGTGACAGCAGGGACGTGGAGCTCTGTGTGTAAACACAGAGCTCCACGTGCTGTCAGAGGAGAGGAGACCGATCTGTGTCTCTTGTACATAGAGACACAGCATCGGTCCCCTCCCCCAGTCACCCCCCTCCCCCCACACAGTTATAACACACCCAGGCTACACAGTTAACCCCTTCCTCACCCCCTAGTGTTAACCCCTTCACTGCCAGTCACATTTATACAGTAATTCGTGCATTTTTATAGCACTGATGGCTGTATAAATGTGAATGGCGCCAAATTTGTGTCAAAAGTGTCCGATATCCCAGCCCCAATAAAAATCGCAGATCGCCGCCATTACTAGTAAAAAAAAAAAATAATAAAAAAAATCATAATTCTGTTCCCCATTTTGTAGGCGCTATAACTTTTGCGCAAACCAGTCGCTTATTGCGTTTTTTTTTTTTTTTTACAAAAATACGTCAAAAAATACGTATCGGCCTTAACTGAGAAAAAAAATAGTTTTTTTAAAAAAAAATTGGGATATTTATTATAGCAACAAGTAAAAAAATATATATATTTTTTTTAAATTGTTGCTCTTTTTTTGTTTATAGCGCAAAAAATAAAAACCGCAGAGGTGATCAAATACCACCAAAAGAAAGCTCTATTTCTGGGGAAAAAAGGACGCCAATTTTGTTTGGGAGCCACGTCGCACGACCGCGCAATTGTCAGTTAAAGCGACGCAGTGCCGGACGCTGAGATTTCGCCTGGGAACGAAGGGGGTTTATGTGCCCAGTAAGCAAGTGGTTAATAATGATGTGCAAAGCATAATTACTAAGCATTTATTTTTCATTTAAATTGTATCAAATACTTATCTTAACCACTTAACGACCTGCCCATAGACAAAATATGTCTACAGGGCGGTTCGTTAACTCTGGGAGGACGTCGGTAAATTGCCGCTGATAGCGGCCGTTTACCACATGATCGCTCCGTCCAATGACGGAGCGATCAAATGTAAACAAACTGGCGTCATTTGATGACTTTGGTTCCTCCCTCCTCTCTCTGTACTGATCGGTACAGTGTGAGAGGAGAGAGCCGGTGTCAGCAGCGCTGACGGCTGGATCTGTGATTATTGCAGTCACAAATCCAGCCATCCCTGCTCAGCCATCCATGCAATACCCTGTGCAATACTCTGCAATACCCCTGCGCAATCCTCTGCAATACCCCTGCGCAGTACTCTGCAATACCCCCTGCGCAGTACTCTGCAATACCCCCTGCGCAATACTCTCCAAACCATGGCAGCTCTGCCTCTTGTCCACTCCCACAGGACCAGTGAATAGCATAAAAAAGGAGTAGTTAGCCAGCCACCTCCCCATTCTTTGTAACAAGCCACATGCCAAAACATATGGGCCTGTATGCAGCCATGGTTTAACGTCAGGAAAGTAAGTGTTCGATACAATTTCCAGTTTTCCTGATGCCAACATGGCAGCCCTCTTCAGATCACCCCATAGATTTTAAATCGGATTCAGGTCTGGGCTTCCAAAATGTTAATCTTCTTCTGGTGAAGCCATTCCTTTGTTGATTTGGATGTATGTTTTAGGTTGGTGTCATGCTGAAAGAGGAGGTTCCTCTTCATGTTCAGCTTTCAAGCAGAAGCAGAAGATTGTGCCAATATTGACTGATATTTGGAACTGTTCCTAATTCCTTCTACCTTGACTAAGGCCTCTATTCCAGCTGAAGAAAACAGCCCCAAAGCATGATGCTGCCACCACCATGCTTCTCTGTGGGTATGGTGTTCTTATAGTGACGTTGTCAGGTCACCCGTAGCCAGGTGACAAGTGCACCCCGTTGGGGTCAGGGATGCACCACAGGGTGGTGAATCCTATGGCCGACTACTGCTAGCAGAGACGAAGCGTGAACCTAAGATCACCCAGGGCGCGGAGTCTAAGACCCAGTTTTGTATTCACCAGAGCCTTTGATGGTAAGGATGGTCTTGGCTGCAACTGGGTCCAGGTCGCATCCCCGAGATTCCTCAAGTCACACTCCGCAGGGAGAAAGGGGAAGCAGTCAGCAGGACAAACCATGGTGATGGGCAAGCCGAGGTCAGGGCAACAGGCAGACAAGGATAACCGTGGGACATGCAAATAGTCAGGGGCACAGGCAGACAAGGAAGTCGGGAACAAGCCAAAACGGTACACGGAAGATGAACGAAGCACTCTGCAAACAGGAACTAGCAACTATACTGCAGACAGGAACTAAGCATAGGAACACTGTTGAACAGCACTGCAGATCTGTAGAGCAACGGTTAATATAGGCTTCCTGGGATGGACTAGGGTGGAGCCATACAGGAAGAGGAAGTGATAAAAAGGGAAACCAGAACAGGGTCAGCCTCTAATGGACACATGGAGATCAGGTAAGCAGACAGACTTGATGCATATTCATGACAGACGTGCAGTGTTGTTTTTTGCGCCAAACATCTTTTGGAATTTTGGCCAAAAAGTTCAACCTTGGTTACATCAGACCAGAACACATTTTCCCACATGCTTTTGGGAGTCTTCAGATGTGTTTTTTGCAAAATATAGCCAGGTTTGGATTTTTTTTGTAAGAAAAGGCTTCCGTCTTGCCACTCTACCCCATAGCCCAGCCACATGAAGAATAGAGGAGATTGTTGTCACATGTACCACACAGCCAGCACTTGTCATTCCTGCACCTCCTTTAATGTTGCTGTAGGCCTCTTGGCAGCCTCCCTGAACCGGAAAGGTTACTTCTTCAGGAGCTTCTAATTTTTTTTTAAAACATGCTATAATTAGAATATAATATGAGACATGGAATACATAATGATACATAATGGCATCTATATACATAAATAGATGTGAACTCACCAATGTATTGGTACAGATAAAAAAAGCATTAACAGTTGCCCATGCTCTAAACGTGCAGACGTTGGGGACTGGTCCTGCCTCTCTCGGATTCAAGAGGAGGCTGGACGGCTATCTTCCAATGGCAAGGCGAGAGACATCTTCCACCTGATGTTCTCTCGAGTACTTCAGCCAATACAACACCAGGACTGCTTTTGCGGCTCTTCGGTACGCATGTCCTGGCTGATGCATGCACAGTGTACTCTTTTGGCCGGCTCGAGTGACGTCAGATGCCAATCTGACGTTCGCTCACATGGGATGTACAAAACAGTGAGGCTGAGACTCCATTCCTCAGATGTTTTGGGGAGTGGAGTCGCCCAGGACACCTCACATACCGGCAGCTTGTCTTATGTTCTATGCAGACTTGGAGGAGGATTCACCTCTTATGGGTATGTACATTTATATTTAGCGCCTTAATGTGTGGGTTTTGGCCTCCCATTTTGATTACCAACTTGTTTACCACTATGCCTATACTCTCTCATTAGATCTGCCACACTGAGAGTTTTTCAATCATTCCAGCATTGTTTACAGTGATGAATGTTCTCAGACAATCTGCTGGGAATCCTTAGTTTAATTAAGGTATATTCCATTATATATGTCTTGCATATGTTTGCACACTAGTGTTATAAAGTTACAGGGATTCCCAGCGATTAGTTGGTAACTTATATATATATATATATATATGTACCGGCATATATATATGTTTTTTCCTCTATAGAGTGATTTTTAATACTCCTGTCCCATTGAGAATTGTTTAATAATTCTAACATTATCTGTAGTGGTGAAGGCGATCCAAGGGCAAACCTAAGCCTAATTAAGGTATATCCTATTATATCCCTTCTTGCATATGTTTGCACATTAGTGTTTAAAAGACATATGGATTCCCAGCATTTAGCTGGTAACTCATATACAAATACCTTTTTTCCTTTATAGAGTGATTCCTAATATACCCAAGAATCTGCATCCATTTTCCAGGCTGCCTTAAAGTTATTTCATTATCACTGATGTGAGTAAGGATACAGTTGTTATATATTCACAGTTATTATTACACCCAGTATGGCAACTTATCATATTATTTTACATACTCTTTAATTATAGTTACCTGGTGCACCCCCATATTCCAATTACACAGTGTTGGGCATGCTTCTTAGTTGGTGTTAGGGTTCGGTGATCTACCTCCCATTCGGAGGGGTGTCTGATCCAGCAGCTGCACATTTAGAGCATGGGTGATTGTTAATGCTTTTTTTTTATCTGCACCAATACATTGGTGAGTTCACATGTATTTATGTATATAGATGCCATTATGTATCATCATGTATTCCATGTCTCATATTATATTCTAATTAAAGCATGTTTTTTCAAAAATGCTGAGGTTCCTGAAGAAGCGACATTTTCGGTCGTGAAACATGTTGAGCCTTTTTTAATTCTCTTCAAGGACCCCTTGGAAACACCCAGGAGATACCTTTTACTCAGAGTGGGCCTCATATCCTCATACAGCCCCACAGCTCCTCCTTAAAAGATTTCAGTTTGTTTTTCAATTGAGTTGTACAGTTAATAGGTCACATTAAAGGTGGAAAAAGGTTCTGAAAAGATTTATCTTTTTTAAAAAAAATATTACATCACAGAAACCTGACATTTTAACAGGGGTGTGCAGACTTTTTATATCCATTGTAGTCTGGTCAGATGATACCAAAATTGAACTCTTTGGATGCCATAATACATACCATGTTTGGAGGTCAAATGGCTCTGCACATCACCCCAAAATACCATACCAATTGTGAAGTTTAAACCTGACATGAATTCAATAGAAAGTCTATTTAAAGAACTAAAGATCAGAGTTCATAGAAGAGGCCCACGGAACCTTCAAGATTTGAAGACTGTTTGTGTGGAAGAATGGGCCAAAATCACACCTGAGCAATGCATGTGACTAGTTTCTCCATACAGGAGGCGTCTTGAAGCTGTCATTACCAACAAGGGATTTTGTGCAAAATATTAAATACATTTCAATACCTTTTCCCTGTGTCATTGCATTTTAATACACATAACTTAATTTCTTAACTTATTTGTTTTGGTTTCTTTGTATGTATGGATTGCATGGGTTGTTACCGACACGTGGTGATTTAATGTCAACAGCACCTTTAGAAATACATTTACCTAGACAAATGGTGACGTGTTCAATATGTATTTTACCCGATGTATGCCATACAAGTTGATACACATAAAGGCTATCCATTATCAGGCAGGATGAATGGGCTGCCCTAACTTGAGTTAAAATATGTCAATGCTTGTGTGTTAAATGCAGCACACGCATATGAAATGGGCTCTCAAGGTTTTATACTTTGGCTGAGAATCATATTCTTTTTGTCTAGAATAAAGGATATATTTTAATAGAACCTTTTAAAATATAAATATAGAAGCAACCGCTGCTCGCTTGTAGGTAAAGATTCGGCCAACAAACTATGGGGCCATTACCTTCTTAGTCATTAAGTATACATGTCAGGGGTTCAACTCCATTAGAGGTACAGATGTTCCAGGTAAGTGACTCATTCAGAACTGAAACAGAGAAATCATAACAACCCTGGCACCTTCAAAAACAAGTCATTAACAGCAAGTCCCATGTTTCTATTTAGATGAACACCACTAAATAGTATAGTGGGTTGAGTGGGTGGTAACATATCTTATCAGAACTCAAAACACATCAGTTTCTTTAAAAAAGATTTGCAAGTATTAAAAAATTTAAATATAAAAATAAACAACAAGCCATAAAATAACTGTAACCTATGGTATACTATAACAACATTAAAAATGGAGTTCTCATAAACTTATTTTGTGCCTGGGGAGTGTTTGGATGATTCCCACTCATACAGATTTATGGAAGTCTTTGAAAAGTCATCTACACGCAGAAACATGAAACATGTGATCATGTCATGTGCCTTAACCACTTAAGACCCGGACCAAAATGCAGCTAAAGGACCTTGCCCCTTTTTGCGATTTGGCACTGCGTCGCTTTAACTGAGAATTATGTGGTCGGAACGGACGGAAGATGGCGCCAGACAGCAGCTGAGCGCTGAGTCTCCCGCTCCCCCGACACCTTCCCCGAGCAGATGGAGCTGATTAATGTATGAGTGGGTGGGTGACCCAGACTCAGATCCGATGCACCTGATGATGAGAAACTCTGTCTGAACATGTCTGAATCTGGATATGCGGAGCTAGAGAATATCGTGTGGTGAACCGATGCGGTGAACTCCCTTTGCTGTCACTCTGCTATCTCTGCTTCTTACTATTTGCTACTCTGCTACTTCCAAAGCTGTCTCTGGAGCTATCTCTGGAAGAGCCTGATCTGTGACCAGGCACTGTGTACTGCAATGTTATTTACATCGGCTTTTGGCCCTGATCTTTGAATACGGCGGAGGGCGGTGGTATGGAGGAGCAATGAGAGAGGACCTGATCGGGCTATACACCAAAGCTAACTTACCGGAGGTCCCGTTGTCGGCGTGTACTGGGCAAGTAAGGTGAAGGAAGCCTGCTGACGCAAGCGCGGTGTCCGGAGGGGCTCCGGAAGGCAGCAGTGTGGTCGCGGCATTGAAATAGCGGCTGGAGCCGAGCACCACCGAACACTACCGAACCACGCATTACGGCCAGAGGTCCTTGAAAGAAGAGTCCACACCGAGCAAGGGAGTTGGTCCCTGTCGGTTCCCATCCCCTTTAAAGGCGCGCTGTGCTGTGTTTCACAGAGCCCCAGGATTGTTCCAGGGTGAGACCGCTAAGGAACCTCAGGATCTGGTAGGAACATCGTGTGACAAACTATGAAAAACTTGCTGAGGGGGGTAATTTGCCTCTGTGAGAAAACCTAGAAGCCTAGAAAGCCTGATTATTTGATTGACTGTCGGGTTGGTAAGAAGCTAAAAATTTCTATACCTCTCTGGGGGGGAGTCTTTTTGCTGTGTGGATTTGACATATTGCTGGACTGAATGATGATACTTACCTTTTAATTCGTATATAGGGGGGGAAAAAAAGCCCCCACCTGAGATCTGAGACGTTGCTGTGTGGTGGTTGCCTCTCGGTGAGCAGAGAGAGGCAGCAATTAAGGGGTGCTTCAAATAAGTTAAATCTGAAGACGTCTAGGACAATTGTCTAATGTGAACATACAATATAATATCCTAGAGAGTTCACCCCAGAGTTCACCCCAGAGCTGAGCTAAGCAGGGGTAGAGGTACAGAATCAAATACAGGGGGTGCAGAATTATTAGGCAAATGAGTATTTTGACCACATCATCCTCTTTATGCATGTTGTCTTACTCCAAGCTGTATAGGCTCGAAAGCCTACTACCAATTAAGCATATTAGGTGATGTGCATCTCTGTAATGAGAAGGTGTGTGGTCTAATGACATCAACACCCTATATCAGGTGTGCATAATTATTAGTCAACTTCCTTTCCTTTGGCAAAATGGGTCAAAAGAAGGACTTGACAGGCTCAGAAAAGTAAAAAATAGTGAGATATCTTGCAGAGGGATGCAGCACTCTTAAAATTGCAAAGCTTCTGAAGCGTGATCATTGAACAATCAAGCGTTTCATTCAAAATAGTCAACAGGGTCGCAAGAAGCGTCTGGAAAAACCAAGGCGCAAAATAACTGCCCATGAACTGAGAAAAGTCAAGCGTGCAAGCGTGCAGCTGCCAAGATGCCACTTGCCACCAGTTTGGCCATATTTCAGAGCTGCA
This sequence comes from Rana temporaria, assembly GCF_905171775.1. NCBI lineage: Eukaryota > Metazoa > Chordata > Amphibia > Anura > Ranidae > Rana > Rana temporaria. The sequence goes on from NC_053489.1 coordinate 144,912,260, forward strand.
ACATCACTGGAGTGCCCAAAAGCACAAGGTGTGCAATACTCAGAGACATGGCCAAGGTAAGAAAGGCTGAAAGACGACCACCACTGAACAAGACACACAAGCTGAAACGTCAAGACTGGGCCAAGAAATATCTCAAGACTGATTTTTCTAAGGTTTTATGGACTGATGAAATGAGAGTGAGTCTTGATGGGCCAGATGGATGGGCCCGTGGCTGGATTGGTAAAGGGCAGAGAGCTCCAGTCCGACTCAGACGCCAGCAAGGTGGAGGTGGAGTACTGGTTTGGGCTGGTATCATCAAAGATGAGCTTGTGGGGCCTTTTCGGGTTGAGGATGGAGTCAAGCTCAACTCCCAGTCCTACTGCCAGTTTCTGGAAGACACCTTCTTCAAGCAGTGGTACAGGAAGAAGTCTGCATCCTTCAAGAAAAACATGATTTTCATGCAGGACAATGCTCCATCACACGCGTCCAAGTACTCCACAGCGTGGCTGGCAAGAAAGGATATAAAAGAAGAAAAACTAATGACATGGCCTCCTTGTTCACCTGATCTGAACCCCATTGAGAACCTGTGGTCCATCATCAAATGTGAGATTTACAAGGAGGGAAAACAGTACACCTCTCTGAACAGTGTCTGGGAGGCTGTGGTTGCTGCTGCATGCAATGTTGATGGTGAACAGATCAAAACACTGACATAATCCATGGATGGCAGGCTTTTGAGTGTCCTTGCAAAGAAAGGTGGCTATATTGGTCACTGATTTGTTTTTGTTTTGTTTTTGAATGTCAGAAATGTATATTTGTGAATGTTGAGATGTTATATTGGTTTCACTGGTAAAAATAAATAATTGAAATGGGTATATATTTTTTTTTTGTTAAGTTGCCTAATAATTATGCACAGTAATAGTCACCTGCACACACAGATATCCCCCTAAAATAGCTAAATAACTAAAAACAAACTAAAAACTACTTCCAAAAATATTCAGCTTTGATATTAATGAGTTTTTAGGGTTCATTGAGAACATGGTTGTTGTTCAATAATAAAATTAATCCTCAAAAATACAACTTGCCTAATAATTCTGCACTCCCTGTATATCATAGCAAATGACTAATGACTAAAGAGGCTTGATAAACATTGACTACTGTGTATCCTTCAAATGTTGCTAATAGACAACTGTTTATCTGTTGATGCCCAGGACAATCAACTAAATACCAAATATCCTATTCCGCTACCCGATAACACTGAATGCTGTACACTTTCTTAATACTGCTAACAGACCACTGTTGAATTGCGTCCCTGTTTTTTTTTTCTCTCTCATTATTTTTTGTTTTCCTTTGGGAGCAATAGCAAAAACAGCAGAAACAGTAAAAGCAGTAGAAAATTGTAGAAAGACAAAGAAGAAGAAGAAGGTCCTTTTCTTCACCTTTTTTTAATTTTTTTTGAGATCCCTGCACTGGATAAAACTTGATAAACCGTAACCTATAGGTAAAAGAACTAAAACACGAATTGGACATTTGAATTTAAGATTGCTTCCCTCTGCTTCTCCCCCCCTTCTGCGGTCCTAGTGTTGTTATAGGTATAACTGTATAGATACGTAATCATATAACTATATAAGTTTTTGTTGTTTTTTTGGGGTAAGGGTAAGGGTAAGAGTATTGGATAAATAAGTGATTGGGACATCCCATACTGTAGTAGGTTTTGTAGTAGGTAATACTGTATAGTATAAGACTGGATATATAGGTAAATACATACCAAACACATAATAATATAGATAGATATTTTACACTTTGAGATTAAATAAATTCACTAACTAACTGGGGGAGGGAGGGGAGGGAGAGGAGGGAGGAGGGAAGGGAGGGGGAGAGGAACAGAGAAAAGGGAGAAACAAATAACCAATAATTAAATAACTAAATACTAGACCACGGAGCTAAGGAATAAAACAATGGTGAAGAAGGGTCCAAAAGTTACAGAAAGTGGGAAAGGGAACTCCATAAAGTCATATATGATACAGGATAAAGCAGATCAAAGGGTAGAACAAGAGGTGGAGGAGATGGAAGAACCAGCCCCCCCCCCGGTAAAAAGCTTAACAAATGGAAACCCTAATAGGGAGGAAACAAAACCTCCTCAAGAAGAGCAACAGCAAACATCTGAGGTGGAGAATAGGGGAGGAATGGATAATTCCCAAATGCCTTCTACTAAACAAGACATGGCTGAACTGATGAAATATTTGGAATGCACGAATAAAGGCGAATTAAACGCAACCAGGGCAGATATTAAAGGTGTATTAACATGAGTTGAAGAATTGGAGGTGCAATTAGATGAACATAAAAAAGCTATCTTGGAATTACAGGAAAGAGCTGATAGGGACTGGATAGAAATGAGGAATCTCCGATATAAGCTGGAGGACCAAGAAAATAGAAGCAGACGAAGCAATCTAAGGGTCCGAGGTCTACCAGAATCGGTAGAGAATAAAGACTTAGAAGATGTGATTCGGGAAATATTTAATAAAATAAGGAAAAAAGAAGCCAAAATGCCGTTAGCCTTTGATAGAATACACAGAGTAGAGAAATCCACGAAAGCCCCTTCTGAAACGCCAAGAGACGTAATAGTAAGATTCTCCCAATATAAGGATAAACAACAAGTTCAATACGGTATGAGAAATAATGAAGATATTGAATATGGAGGATCAAGATTGCTTCTCTTTACGGATCTTTCACAAGAAACACTGGCACGAAGAAGAGCTTTGAAACCTTTGATTAATCAGCTGCAAGAGAAAAAGATTTATTATAGATGGGGATTCCCAGCATGTTTAACAGCTTAAAATCTAGGGATATCAGCTGTTCTATGATTCCCAGAAGATCTGAAAGAATTCTGTACCAAGATGGAATTGCCATATATCAATATAGAAAATTGGGGAAAAAAACCTCAAGAATGGGGAAAGCTCAGGAATCAGACATGGAATAAAGTATAGTGGAAATAGAGAGGAGAACAAATAAAAGGGTAGCGGACAGGTAGAGTCTGGATCACTAAGAGAGATCTGCTCAGGGGGGGGGGGGGATTTGGGGGTGCCCGCCTGGGCCCTCGGGTCCATTCCCATATGTGGGATGGGGCCCGCGGCCCAGACTGGCATCTACAGGACCCCCTAGGAAGGTCTGGCCAGGTCTGGGGGCTAGTAACAGGCCCCAACTTGGCTGACCATAACATTGTTTTTCAATGGAGGGAGGGGGGAGGGGGAGGGGGGAAGGGAGAGGGATTATTTGTGATGTTTAATTATGTTTGTTATTGTCTGGGTACACGGATTGGTCCATCCTACAGAAATCAGTATATAAGAGGATATAAACTCTATGATGTTTGTTTGAAAAATTCATTTTTGAGGGGAGAGAGAGGAAGAGGAAAAAGCGCACACTGGATTTTTTCTAAATGGCACCCTTAAAAATTGTCACATATAATGTTAGAGGGTTAAATAGTCCCAAGAGACATCAAATACTGCAAGAACTGAAAAATTGGGCTTCAAATATTGTTTTTTTACAGGAGACTCATTTTAAGTTTTCCTCAAGGGTTGGATTAAACTCTAGATACTTTCCACTATGGTTTCATGCATATTCACCTAATAAAAGATCTAAAGGTATAGCAATAGGACTCGATAGGAATACCCCCTTTGTGTTAAAAGACATGGAATCAGACTCTGAAGGGAGGTATCTTTTTGTTAAGGGCTCCTTGTTTAATAGAATGTATACTCTAGTTAACGTCTACTGCCCTAATGCACACCCCTGTCTCTTTTTTGGAAAAGTGTTAAATAAGCTGGAAAAGTTTAGAGAGGGGGATGTGATTATGGCAGGGGATCTTAATTTTGTGTTTGATCCAGTCCTGGATACTCAACTCCTTTCCCTGCGCTCGGAAGGAAGGGTTCTTAAGACTATTAAAAGAAAATTACATCAACAACAATTAGTAGAAATTTGGAGGATCCTTCACCCTAAAGGAAGGGATTTCACATACTATTCCCAGATACACTTCACTTATTCGAGAATTGACCATATTTTTTTAGACCACCAACTCATGGAAGGGGTAACGAAGGTGGAGGTGAAGACCATAACCCTCTCGGATCATGCTCCAGTGATGACCCTATTAGATTTAGAAGATGTTCCGGTTAGGCAGAGATCTTGGAGATTGGATGAATCTCTCCTGTATGATCATAGTGTAAGTGATGCTCTGGAAAGGGACTTAAATCTGTTCTGTAAAGAAAATAATGTAGAAAATATTGCACCATCTACACTGTGGGAAACCCATAAAGTATTTATGAGAGGGAGATTAATAGCGGAAAGGGCAAAAATCAGGAAAATCTGGGCAGCAGAAAAAAAAAACAGATTTTACAGGAAATTCAGGAGTTGGAGCTGGTACATAAAAAGTCAACTGACAGTAAAATAATGGAGGAACTAACAAGAAAACGTGAGGTATTGAAGAATTTGCTGGAACAGGAGACAAAAAGAGTATTTTTAAAAACAGCTAAAAAACAATATGAATTCGGCAATAAGTCTGGGAGACTGCTGGCAGAAGCAATTAAACCTAGACGAAACTGGAATTATATTGCAAAAATAAAAGACAAAAAGGGGTCCCTGAAACATACAACGAGAGATATCAGTCAAAACTTCCTTGAGTACCGTATTTATCGCGGTATAACGCGCTCTGGCCTATACCGCGCACCCCCAAAGTGGCCCCCAATCCTGTGGGAAAAAAAGATTTTTTGTTGTTTCGTACTTACAGTTTTGATGTCTTGCGCGGCATCCATCTGCGGCCTCGTCGGGTCCGGCGTCCTTCTGCGGCCTCGTCGGGTGTCCTCTTCGGCGGGTCCGGCGTCCGTCTTCGGCGGGTCGGGCGTCCATCTTCGGCGGGTCGGGCGTCCATCTTCGGCGGGTCCGGTGTCCATCTTCGGCGGGTCCGGTGTCCATCTTCGGCGGGTCCGGTGTCCATCTTCGGCGGGTCCGGCGTCCTTCGGCGGCGTCCTCCCGCTCGTTTCCCGCCACGACTTTGAATACTGCGCCCGCATATAGCGAGCGCAGTACACTCGTGAATCTTCGGGCAGGCTCGGGCGCCTCTCGCACTGACGTCCTGTATGCTCAGGACGTCAGGACGTCAGTACGAGAGGCGCCGAGACTGGCCGAAGATTCACGAGTGTACTGCGCTCGCTATATGCGGGCGCAGTATTCAAACTCATGGCGGGAAAGCGGGTATCGGCGTATATCGCGCACCCACGATTTTGCCCCGATAAATACGGTACTATCAATCTTTATATAAAGTAAGCGATAGTCAGGATAAAGAAAAAATACAGAATAGGAAAGAGAAAGTTGAACAATATCTTAAGAAAATAAAACTATTAGCTATTTCAGAAGAAGAGTCAAATAAATTAGAATGTGAGATATCTGAGGAGGAAATTCAGCAGGCAATTAAAAATAGTAAAAATGGAAAAAGCCCAGGACCGGATGGGTATACATCCCTGTACTACAAAAAATTTCTTGGAATATTAACGCTGCACTTCTATTGTTATATGAACTCCATTGGAGAAGGGATGAAAATACGTAAAGAAGCATTAGGAGCTCATATAACAATACTACCAAAAGAAGGCAAGGACCCAACGCTGTGTTCAAGCTTCAGACCAATATCCCTGATTAATGAAGACATAAAAATCTACGCTAGGATCTTGGCCGAAAGATTGAAACTATATATGCCAGACTGCATAGAGACAGACCAGGCAGGCTTTGTCCCTGGAAGGGAAACAAGGGATAATATATTAAGGACAAATCTGTTAATACATGAAGCAAAAAAAAGAAAGAAACTGGCCCTTTTCTTATCTGTAGATGCTGAAAAGGCCTTTGACAGAGTCAACTGGGAATACATGTTACAAACACTGCAAGGATTTGGCCTGAAATCACGAATGATGAGATGGATAGGGGCATTGTACTCAGATCCTACGGCTCAAGTCCAGGTGAATGGGACTCTGTCAGAGACATTTAAGCTACATAATGGGACACGTCAGGGATGCCCACTCTCCCCTTTATTATTTGTGTTATCTTTAGAACCCCTCTTAGCCTCCATAAGAAAGAACCGAGAAATAAATGGCATCAAGGTAGGAGGACAAGAACATAAGATAGATGCTTATGCAGACGATATTATGTTATTCATAGCTAATCCTAGACAATCACTCCCAAAGGTTATGGAAGAAATGGATGAATATGGAAAGATCTCTGATTTTAAAATAAATATAGAAAAAACAGAGATATTAAATATAGACACACCCCTAAAAGATAAAAGAGAATTAAAAGCACTTTTTCCCTTTGTGTGGAGAGAAAGGGGACTGAAATATCTAGGAGTCTACTTATCAGTAATAACAACGGAATTATATCAAGATAATTATATTCCCCTACTGAACAAAATCAAACAAGATCTGAAGGGATACCAGGCATACAGATTGTCATGGCTAGGAGGGATAAATGTAATTAAAATGATGACACTTCCGAAATTTTTGTATATCTTCCAGAGCCTGCCAATCTGTATCCCCGGGGCATATTTTAGAACCTTGAGAAGTCTAATACAAAAATTTGTCTGGAAGGGGAGAGGAAGTCGTATCTCATATAAAGTAATAAGTAGATCAAGAGAAAATGGAGGGGTACTACTTCCAGACCCCCAAAAATATTATGAAGCAGCAGTAATAAAAAGAGTTATAGACTGGGTTCATAATACATCACATAAGAAATGGGTATCCCTAGAAGAGAATATGAGTAAAATGGAGTTAGGTCAGATTATTTGGATCCCGAAAAAATATAGAGATCTTCCTAAGGTATCTGCCCCAATTACAATAGAAACACTAAAGATATGGGATAAAGTAATTAAGGATATGAAAGGGCAATATAATAGCCCATTGATGCCCTTAATGGGAAATGATTATTTCCCACCAGGGAAAAATAATAAACTGTACCTAAAGTGGACTCACTCGGATAGACTGAGGTTAGGGGATGTTTTAAAGGGGAATAGGCTATGCCAATTAGAAGAATTACGAGAGAAATATGGAATATCGCAATGGGATAGTTGGAGATATATGCAGCTCCAACATTTCACTGAATCCCTTCCAAAGCCGTTGCGAAGTGTTGAAAGATTAAATCCCTGGGAGAGATTGATAGACCAGGGAGGGATAAATGGAAAAGGGATGATTTCTAAAATATACAGGTTGCTGATATCCTCTAATGAGGAGGGATCAACACATCCTCTGGAAAAATGGGAGATTGAACTAAAACAAAAAGTTCCAGAGAGGTTGAAGATGAGGGTTATGGACTATGTACACTCCACCTCAAAGGATACAAAGGTGAAAGAAATTAACTATAAACTATTGACCAAATGGTACTATGTCCCCACTAAAATGCATAAAATAAATTGTGATACATCGTCCCTGTGTTGGAGGGAATGTGGGGAAGAAGGAAATCATGCTCATATCTGGTGGCAATGTAGATTTATTCAAACATATTGGGTGGAGGTACTAGGCCTAATAAAACAGATAGAAGGGAAGGAGATAGGACTGGATCCCTGGAAATGTTTATTTCATGCTATGGAAGGTCAGAGGAAGGAATATAGAGCATCCCTCACCCCATTTTTTTTAAATGCAGCAAAAGCATTAATCCCGAGCAAATGGAGAATTAAGGATCCACCAAGGATAAAAGAATGGCTTAGTGAGGTAGATAAAATAAGAGTAATGGAGGAGTTAATAAGCTATCAAGAGGCAGAAATAAAATTCCAAGAAATCTGGGGGAAATGGACATACTTTAAGCAGTCCCAGATATATCTGAAGATTATGGGGAGAGAAGAAAGTTTGCAGGCTGGTACCTAGAAAGGGATCTTCTTTCTTTCTCCCCCCCCCTTTTTTTTTTGTTCTCTTTTTTTTCTCACATAATATGAAGTGATAGGGAGGACAGAAGGTCCACCATCTCACTTCCTTAAAAAGTAAATGACACATATATGGACACGGGGATAGGGACGGGCTATAAGAGACACTTGGGTGTGTATATATATATATATATATATATATATATATATATATAAAGGAATGGGTTGGGTGCAGGGGGGAGCAGGTACAGATTATATGGAAGTAATTGGAAAAAGAACCTTTGTCCCTGCTCCCTCTTTTTTAATTTTTTCAATTTTTTCCAATTTTTTCAATTTTTTCACCTTTTTATATTTTTTTGTGGGGCTCATTGGGGGGGGGGAGGAGAGGAGAGGGGATTGTGCCCCTAGTTTAAAGGACATCATTATAGAGGCAGTATCGTAAGGTTGGACCTAGCCCTGTACCCGCACAAATGTTTTTTGTAGTGTTGTAATATGTCGTTTGTATATGTTAATGTTATATGTATGAAGAATTTTATAATGATTGGTGATTTTAAAAATGTCTTTAAAGAAAGTATGTAAAGTTTTTCTATTTTTTGTGAAAACAATAAAAATAATTTAAACAGAACTCAAAACACATCAGTTTCTCTAAAAAAGATTTGCAAGTATTAAAAAATTTAAATATAAAAATAAACAACAAGCCATAAAATAACTGTAACCTATGGTATACTATAACAACATTAAAAATGGAGTTCTCATAAACTTATTTTGTGCCTGGGGAGTGTTTGGATGATTCCCACTCATATAGATTTATGGAAGTCTTTGAAAAGTCATCTACACGCAGAAACATGAAACATGTGATCATGTCATGTGTCTTAACCACTTAAGACCGGACCAAAATGCAGCTAAAGGACCTTGCCCCTTTTTGCGATTCGGCACTGCGTCGCTTTAACTGACAATTGCGCGGTCGTGCGACGTGGTTCCCAAACAAACTTGGTGTCCTTTTTTTCCCACAAATAGAGCTTTCTTTTGGTGGTGTTTGATCACCTCTGCGGTTTTTATTTTTTGCGCTATAAACAAAAATAGAGCGACAATTTTGAAAAAAATTCAATATTTTTTACTTTTTGCTATAATAAATATCCCCCAAAAATCTATAACATTTTTTTTTCCTGAGTTTAGGCCGATACGTATTCTTCTACCTATATTTGGTAAAAAAAAATCGCAATGAGCGTTTATCGGTTGGTTTAATTTATAGCATTTACAAAATAGGGGATAGTTTTATTGCATTTTTATTATTATTTTTTTTTTACTACTAATGGCGGCGATCGGATTTTTTTTTTCGTGACTGCGACATTATGGCGGACACTTTGGACAATTTTGACACATTTTTGGGACCATTGTCATTTTCACAGCAAAAAATGCATTTAAAATGCATTGTTTATTGTGAAAATGACAGTTGCAGCTTGGGAGTTAACCACAGGGGGCGCTGATGGGGTTATGTGTGACCTGAAGTGTGTTTACAACTGTAGGGGGGTGTGGCTGTAGGTGTGACGTCATCGATTGTGTCCCCCTATAAAAGGGATGACACAATCGATGCTGCCGCCACAGTGAAGAGCGGGGAAGCTGTGTTTACACACGGCTCTCCCCGTTCTTCAGCTTCAGGGACCGATCGCGGGACTCCATCGGTGATCGGGTCCGCGAGTCCCGCGGTCACTGTCACAGAGCTTCGGACCGGGTCGGACCTGGTACCAGCTATGACTAAGCACTGAAGCTACAGTGCGAAACGTTAGCTTTTGTTCCAATTTTTTTGCTGTGGCATGTTTATTTTGTGATCGATTTTAATTAAAAGAACATTTTTGGAGTGCGGCTGTCCAAGTTTCCTTCATATTTTTGCATCACTATTGCATTTCCGGCACCCATGGTTTGGTTCCAGTGAGGAGGTTCTTTGAAGACTACTGAGCGGTTATTTTCTCTCTCATGGAAAGCCCTGATGTTGAGGTATGAGAAAAAAAGTAGAAAGCACAAATCTATTATCTGTTACCAATGCATCCTTTTCCAAGATAATTGCTTATATGTGCAATGCACAGTTATTATTATATCATGACTCATAATGAACCTAGCTGATTATTGGTACAGTTAATCTGTTGGAAAGTGCACTGTTTAAACCTGCACTGGCTTGACTAAAACTAGGCGACGAAGTGTCTATAGCTACAAATGGATTTCTAATGTTCATGTAGGGACATTAGAAATTGTAAAAGCAGTTTATTTATTTTTTGCTATCTGTTCTAGAAAATTTTTATTGGGACATGCATTTTTGACTTGCATGTGTGGTAAATTTTTCCCAAGCTTGCATCTCCTTTAAGATCAATTCCAATTCTCGCACACAGCTCAGCCTCAGAGCTGACGATGGCAGTTAGGCCTCGTACACACGATAGGTTTAAGGACAACGGTCTGATGGACCGTTTTCATCGGTCAAAACCGATTGTGTGTGGGCCCCATAGGTTATTTAACCATCGGTTAAAAAAAAGCCAACTTGCTTTAAATTTAACCAATGGATTCCTAACTGATAGGTCAAAACCGATCGTTAGTAGGCACAACCATCGGTTAAAAATCCACGCATGCTCAGAATCAAGTCAACGCATGCTTGGAAGCATTAAACTTCGTTTTTCGTTCTGACACAGTTTTTTAACCGATGGTGTGTAGGCGCGACGGACCATCAGTCCATCAGACCGTTCTCATCGGATGGACTGATCGTGTGTACGCGGCTATACACTCTCTACTTCTACGGACTGCTCCTCGTCCTCCAGCCATGGGCGTCTGCACGGTGGGGCAGGGGGGGGAAGCTGCGGGACGCTGTCAGGATATCCCCCCTTCCCTTTTCTCATGTTCGCAGCACGAGAGAGGAGAAAGCTTCCTGCTTGTTCTACCCTCCCAATTGGCCACGGCGAGGGGCCAATCAGAACAATCAGAAGAAAATAGAGGGGCATCATGGAAAATGTAGTGCAATTGATCTAAGCAGGGAGCTTAGGGGAAAAGAGAAAACTCAAAAACAAGCTGAGGAGTGCTACACTGTACAGCTACTACAGGAAACATGGACGCTGTACCCACACCACCAGATAGAGAGCAGCACACTGTCCAGCACCACCAGAGAGAGCGCCATGCTGTCCAGGACCACCAGAGAGAGAGCAGGTCAGTGTCACTGGGCAGTGTGGGCACAATAGGAGACAGACAGCACTAGCATTGTATAGCCACAATAGGACTGGGACACTGTAATATAAAGGGGACTGCACTGCAAAGGGGCACTGTAATCATTGCAGTGCCCCTTTACAGTGCAGTTCCCTGTATATAACAGTGTCCCTGCACATTAGAGTGTGGAGGACCGACACCAGCCACCCCCGCTAATGTCTACAACCCCCCCCCCCCAGTCCCTGGTGGAAAAGTTGGCTGCTCAGTCTAAAATGTTCCGGCCTATTTTCTGTCCCAGTCCGGGCCTGGTGTGAACTATGCCAATAGGATTACCTGGGTTTTGGACTGTCTATGCAGTCTGAGTGCAGTCACAAAATGCATCGAAGTACATCTGGTGTGAGAGCCATAGCCTGAGTGTTCTTTCCGGTTGGGGGGAGGGGGGGGTGTCCCCTTGTCAGAACACAATAGCTCACCTGGTAGATTGTTGTACTATCGTCAGATTGTTAGTACAGTGGCACCGACATGAGTTTCCAGTTTTTTTTGTTGATCAACCTGCTGGGCTGAACAAAGAAAAAAAATGAATAGTGTGTACGAGGCTTTAGCATGAGTTACTGCAAAACATAGTGTGAGCTGGTCTTAAATGTTCAGCAGAAATCAGGTAAGGCAACATGTGTTCTCCTTGTTTGAACAGCTCCTATTTACCGAGTTGTAAGGCTTAATATACACTTTCACAATTGAATGTGAATTTCTGCATGGTTTAAATGATCATAGCGAATCATGTGACATCCTGATTAGAAATACAATAGAATAAAATACCATCAAGTTTCTGGCTTACTATCTATGGCTAGATTGGCCAGCAAACATTGTAAAGTAGATGTGTGTATGTCAAGTGAAATAGGGACCTTCTAGAGTTGTGAAAGGTCCTGCGTATGTATGATAAACAATTAACATGACTTACCGTAAAGAAAATATATATTCACCTGATTTTTAATACTTTGCTGCATCTCAGTGCTGGTCAACACCTGCTGTTATTTTCTGTCTACAGGTATGCATTCCAACCAGTGCCGATCCTGACCTCCCTGGGGCCCTAAGCAAAAAGACATGTCACATTAAAGTTGAGAAGCGCGGGGGGGGGGGGGTGTTCCGCTGTCGGAAATGACATCTTACATTAAAGTGAGAAGCGGGGGGTGACTTCTTACCTCTTTTCCCATGCAGCCAGCAAGTTTAGGGGAGCGGGACGAGGGTCCGAAAATGACCTTTCACCAGACGGTGAAATTTGGGGGGCCCTCTGCAGCTTTGCTGGGCCCTAAGCGGCTTGCATAGTGAGCCTATAGGGCGGGTCGGCCATGATTCCAACTATGGCTATTTGGTGACAACAGTGTCTGCGGACTGTTTTCTAAATTGGCTAAATGTAGTCTCCATCAAAAATCTGAGTGTCAGGGTGACAGAGTATTATCACCATATAACAGGAAGTACCAACAGAAGAATATTCATGGCAGGATCAGCAGGTTGTATTCCATTGCAAATGAAGATTAGATTCTGCTTTAGGACAACTTTAAAGAGAAACTAAACTCTATATGCTGTGTCCAAAAAAAATATAGGGGGCAATAGACTAGTCACTTATATTGTCTGTGGTCTCGCTAAAGCTGATCTTACCCCATTACTGATTTACTGTGTCTCTCAGAAGGAGGCCATCTTGGCAGTGGCAGGGTTTTGCTTCCTCATGTCAGAGGACATTAAGCAGCACAGAAATTACATTTTCAAATTGCTCGAGACTAGCAGTCAGCAGGAGGACTTCAGATTAAGCTATGGGGATTTATACATAGAAGTGCTTAGTAACTCTCACATACCAGGAAGTACACTATTAGATTTCAGAAGGAAATTAATACAGTTTTGGGGCACTACATAGGCACACCTAACATTTTAAATGTTCCCCATAACATAGCATTTCTCAGAGATGAGATATCAACAAAGCATATGCTTCTATAGCAGTGTTTCCCAACTCCAGTCCACAAGGCACACCAACAGGTCATGTTTTCAGGATTTCCCTCAGATGAAACAGCTGTGGAAATTACTAAGGCAGTGAAACTGATCAAATCACCTGTGCAAAATAATGGAAAGCCTGAAAACATGACCTGTTGGTGTGCCTTGAGGACTGGAGTTGGGAAACACTGATCTATAGTGTGCATCTGTCTCAATCCAGAGCACCAAGTGTTAATTTCTGTCTGCTTCCCCTTTCTGCTGCTATCTGCACAAGTCTTCCTGACACCAAGAGAAAAAAGTCGAGAGGGAAAGGACCTTAAGCACACAGTATGTGATTGGCAGCCTCAGCGCTGTTCCTGTGTGCTTTGTGATGAGGGGACGTGTCCCTTCCCTCCAATCAGCTCTCTGAGCTCTGCAGTGTGTCATTTCAGCTCCCTGCCCCCTCTGTTTTCTGACAGCTCAGACAAGTTTTATACATTCTGGACTTTGTACTATGTAGAAAAGAGAAGACTGTATGTAAACAGGTACAGTTTATGCAGGAGGATCTGTTTCATCTCAGTGTATCACCCGAGGCCAGTCACTTCACTGGGTGTATGTGAGGGTTTACAACCACTTCCAGGGAAAGCAAAAATCACCATTGAGAACATATGATATTGCATTATGTGAACTGCATATTGTTTTTTAAACTAATAAGCTTGTGAAGTACATAAGCTGAATGTTAAAGTGGATGTAAACCCACTCTCATCCTTTCTAAACTACTGCCATAGTGCTGATCCATAAGGATATAGATGCCTCCTGCATGTATCCTTACCTGTCAAATGTCTCCCCTTTGTCTGTTATGAGACCCGAAAAACTGCAGATTCTGTGGGTGGGTCTGCTGTCTGGAGCTCGTGGGTGTAGTCATGATGCCAGTAGACTCCCCGCCCTCCTCTACACTCCCCTTGTCAGCATGCATTTTCTCTTGTGTATTCCTTACACTAAATTCTGCTGTGATTCCTAACATCCAGTGAAAATCCAGAAAAGTAACCACATGACTTCAGAAAAGGAGTGGGGGTGGGAATTAAAAAATAATGCCTGTCTCCAGGCTAGTGCATGAGATATGTAAATAACCTGATGTTGCAACTGTGATCAGGTGACCTCAGACACACTGCAATATAACAATCAGATCACTCGAGCTTCTCCTCTGCCCAGCTCTCACTAGATACATCTAACCTAAATCAGATCACTTGTCTGTGTATATTCTGCTTTCTGTTCTGTGTTTTCACTGCAATATACATGCATTTCCTCGTCACACTGAACTGTGGATCACACCCCATGATGAGAAACATCCAGTCAAAACACAGTAAATGCAGCCAATCCTGGGAGAGCTGGAGGGGAGAGGAGGGGAGAGAGATGTGAATTTTTACACAGGATGTGCCTTTGTTTTAGGCTAGTTTATGAGATATGTAAATAACCTGTCACTCACAGCAAGGGGACGGAACGGACTAAGGTTTTTCTCTGTAAATCTGTTTTATTTCACTGAACAATGAAAAGAGGATTGCTCAGAGCTGGATTAACTCTGTGTGGCAAGACTGGGCACAGATGATAGGAAATTGTATACCCTACATTGTGACATAAAAAAATAAATAAAAACATTTTGGGTTTACATCCGCGCTTGCAGCTGTGTCCAGCAGTCAACAGAAAATGGACATCTAAGTTTAAATCCCAGTGGGCTAGAGGTAAATTCAAAGCTGCGCCGGCGTATCTTCTTTCTGTATTCAGAAAGCAAGATACGCCGAAATTAGGCTAAGATCCGACTGGCGTAAGTCTCTCACGCCGTCGTATCTTAGTTGCATATTTACGCTGGCCGCTAGGTGGCGCTTCCGTCGATTTACGCAAGGAATATGCTAATTAGGTAGATACGCCGATTCAGAAACGTACGTCCGCCCGGTGCATTTTTTTACGTCGTTTACGTTAGGCTTTTTCTGGCGTAAAGTTACCCCTGCTATATGAGGCGTATCCTATGTTAAGTATGGACGTCGTTCCCACGTCGAATTTTACGTTGTTTGCATAAGTCGTTCGCGAATAGGGCTGTACGTAAGTTACGTTCACGTCTAAAGCATTGACGATTTGCGGCGTAATTTCAAGCATGCACACTGAGATTCTTTCACGAACGGCGCATGCGCCTTTCGTAAAAAACATCAAATACGTGGGGTCACAATTAATTTAAATAAAAAACGCCCACATCATCCACATTTGAATTAGGCGGGCTTACGCCAGACCACATACGCTACCTACGCCGCCGTAACTTAGGGCACAAGTTCTTTAGGAATACGGAACTTGCGCCCTAAGTTACGGCGGCGTAACGTATCTGAGATACGTTACGCCCGCAGAAAATTACGCCGGGCTATCTGAATCTAGCCCAGTGACTTCAATGACTATTAATTAAAGAATTTACTTTACACCGAAATCTCTGAAAAAGCATGTTTTTTTGAAGCATTCAGAAACAAATATTTAATACAGATAAATAACAATTCATATGTTAATTTCAAAACTTCAAGTTTATTTAATGTTTGGGTTTAGATTTAATTTAGAATGACAATAACTATTGTATTTTACCCTGAATTGTCTTTAGTGTCACTTTAAAAGCTTGTTACTGATAGAACACTCTTTATAGAATCAATTAACATAGCAAGCAGATATACAGAAAGCCGCTGCCAGTTCTATATGCTCTTACAGTCTATCTATAATCTGACTGCTAAACTCTTTTCCCCTCTTTTCATAATGCTTTGTTATCCAATGAGTCATTTTTTTTCTAACAGCTGCAAACATAATCAAAGCAGTCTTTTGGGAAAATCTTATGGGAAGTACAATTGGACATGCATAATATTTTAGTAACCCTAGTGCCATTGTGGAGTTCAGTAGATGAAAAACACAAGATGGCATTCCAATCTGATTAAATGGAGAATTGCTATAAAATGAAAATGCCAGAGATAGGGAGAAAACATAGAGTATTTGTAATTATGCTCAAAGTATATTATCTAGATGGATGCATGGTGTATTTTTATACTCTATTACTGGACACAATTTCAGAGTGTCGGATAATCCCAGAATGAGTTCTGCGAGATGGAATGGCATCTGCTGAACCGGGGATAAAAGCCTACCACTGAGACAAGTCTTTCACATATCTGTTTCCTGCCACATTCTAGACAACCCCCGGTGTCTGTAGATAGAAACTAAACCTCTTTTAAGGATAGGTTGCAATTTTTGCAAACTTTATATTAACTTCTCCTTGGGGGTCTTCTTTTAACTTGACTTCCTGTCACTGCCCCTTTGAAGAGGCACACTGCGGGGCCACTTACAGATCTTGATTATTTGCTATACATTTTTATTTCTGCAATGTCTAGCAAAGTTGCACAAAACTAAACGGCTTGCTTTTTTAAAAATGTCTGTGGAATATATTGGTTACATGATATGAGTGAGGATACATTTGGGTAGCTGCTGACTTATTTTAAAAGGTGCAGGCTCTGGGGCTGTCAACCTGAACCTAGGTGCAGGCCCGGATTTACTCCCTTTGCCGCCCCAAGGCCGGGTCCTTCAATGCCGCCCCTGCCTGCGCAGTACAGGGGGGGGACATTATCCGCCGGTGGACTTTTTCGGCAGGACACTGAGAAGCAGGGGGGGTTCTGCTGCCGAATATGACATTGATCATTGGGGGGTGCTGCTGCCAAAATTTACATTGAGAACCATCTCACCTCCTCTTCCCTCTGTTTTCTCTCCTCTCACCATCCGTGACATGACAGGGGGGACTCCCGAAATAAAAGTGTCCTCTCCTCTCAGCTGCAATGCCGCCCCTGCACCCACTGCCGCCCCGAGGCCTGGCCTTGTTGGCCTTGTCTTGAATCCGGCCCTGCCTAGGTGGGATACTTAGCTAATCAATTACCTGAAACAAATACGTGGGACAAGAGTTCAAACGTTCATGACTTCTTTGGTCATATGACATCTTCAGAAACTACAGCTTTGAAGGCTAGTGCATAGTGAATGAAAGGATGTGGCGCTTAGTGTGTTCACAGGTGATAAATAAATTGTGATAATCCATGTGTGATGAACCCAACACCATAAACAAGCTGCTCCTATAATGGTGACTCCTAGTTCAAGTGTTCAATGGGAAGGTGGCAAATCACCAGAGGTATTTGACCCCTTGATGGGCACTGATGAGGCTGCACTGATGGGCATTGGTGAGGCTGAGCTGATGGGCATTGATCAGGCTGCATTGATGCGTGTAACAATAAAAGGTTTGTTTTAATACTACACTATTGGAGCCTCCTCTCCTCCTTTCTTCAAACCCTGGGCATGGGCTGGAGTCTCCCCCCCCCCCTGTTGTTATAGTGCCATCATAAGGGATAGAGGAGCACAATAGTGACCATATCGCAGGGGCCTCTGCATTTGCAGCAGAAAAGACTGGAGATAAGGCAATAACTTGATGTGCTTAAAGCGGAGTTCCACCCAGGAAAACAACATTTGGCCAAAAGTCCTAAAAAAATAAAAAAATAATAAAAGTGAAAAAAAAAAAAATTTATACTCACCCGAAATACCTGTTGCTATGCGGAAGTCCGTAATCTGCATCATCCGCACCGTGTGTTTTCTTCTTCTCCTTCTCCTAGTGAATGGGGCGCGCTGCTTTCTGGGAACTGTGTGTGTTCTCAGAGAGCAGCCGCCCATTCACAAGCCGGCACGAGACTCACACAGGCGCAGTAGGAAATGGGCAGTGAAGCCGTAAGTCTTCACTGCCTGTTTCCCCTAGTGTGAATGGCGGCGCGGGACATGCATCAGTCGTGGGATCGGCATCGGGGGAGCCATCAGCGCGGGCAAGTAGGACAAGGTAAGCGTCCTTATTAAAAGTCAGCAGCTACACTGTTATTAGCTGCTGACTTTTAAAAAAAAAAAAAAATTGCGGGTGGAATCCCGCTTTAATACCATATGACAGTGAGGTGAGAGTTCTTGGAGACTGGTGGAGGACACAAAATATGGTTCAATACCACAATTAAGGAGACATCTCCATCAAGATTATTCACTTATTGGAAGATTGACTTTGTTTGTCCCCATCACCTCCCTGCACGGGACGACATAGAACTTAATCACATTTTCATTCAATTTCCTTTTTTTATGAGGTTGAGTTGATGGGCTGCTAGTAAGGCTGCATTGATGGGCACTGGTGAGGCTGTGCTGATGGGCACTGGTGAGTATAATTTGAGTATTCAAATGTGCTTTAAAATGCATGGTTTTCCCCTTTTTAACAAGAAAATAATGACATTATTCTTTGGGATGAAGCCCCTGGTCTTTTTCCCACCAAGCAACACCCCTGGACAGGAGCCAATTAGCCTACCAGCGTGTCTTTGGAGTGTAGGAGGAAATGGGAGTACCCAGAGGAAACCTACGTAGGCACAGGGAGAACATGCAGACTTCTTGCAAATAGTGCCATGGTTTTAGCAAAAGCCCAAAAAAGTTTACCAACACACATGATTCATGTTTTTAGGTGGCAAATTAGCAACGAGATACATACTTATAGGAAGGGGCACCTTTCATATTCACAGATCAAAATGGCAGTATTTTTATTGGTGGCTAAATGGGAAAAAGAAAACAAAGTCAGCAGGTGCCTATGCTTTATGCTTGGAAAGACACTGGCCCAGATTCAAGTAGAATCGCGCAATATTTGCGTGGGCAAAGAGCAAATTTTTTTCTCTGCGCCCACGCAAATATTGCGCTTTGCCCGCGATTCACGGAGCAGTTGCTCCGTAAATTGCGCGGGCAATATGCTAAGCAGCCGGGCGCAAGGCTGCCTAATGTAAATGATCCCGCCGGGGGCGGGAATCATTTAAATTAGGCGCGCTCCCGCGCCGAGCGAACAGCGCATGCTCCGTCGGGAAACTTTCCCGACGTGCATTGCGGCAAATGACGTCGCAAGGACGTCATTTGCTTGTAAGTGAACGTGAATGGCGTCCAGCGCCATTCACGGTTCACTTACGTAAACGACGTGAAATTTAAACGTCGCGAGCGGGAGGCGCAGCTATACTTTAGCATTGGCTGCGCCTGCTATTAGCAGGAGCAACCTTATGCTAAAGGCGCCGTACGGAAACTCCGTACCTTGCGTACGCAGGGCCCGCGCAACTTTTGTGAATCGGTGGTAGTATGCAATTTGCATACTACACGCCGATCACAAAGGCCGCGCCCCCTAGCGGCCAACGCAAGAATGCAGCCTGGGATGTGAAGGCATAAGGAGGCTTATGTTTGTCACATCCTAGGCTGCATTCGGTGTAACGAGGTTCCTGAATCAGGAGCACTCGTTACACCGGAGCAAGTAAGCACTTGCGCCGCGCAACTATGGTTGCGCGGGCGCAAGTGCTTCTTGAATCTGGGCCACTGTATACAGTATAATCTGTGTAATTTGCAGGAGTGCTTTGTGCAGGCTAGATATCTATTTCATCAGCAATATGCTTTGGGGTTTGGATAAGCACAGATGTTTGAGAAACTGACCTCTCCAGATGCAGAGGTGAATGTAATAATAAAATTAGGAGGCCCAAGCAGAACAAAAGCAGAGCTGGCAGAATATCATGGCATTGTGGGGTGAAAGATGAATAGGAAAACAGCTTCATATGTATGTTCTCTGTGTGGGCGCTTTGGATGCCATTGATTCTTTTCCAAAAGGCCTGATCAGGGCACAAGATGAAATGCCTTCTGAAAGAATATGCAAGATGCGTTCTATGCCAGAATTACACTGTTATTTGGGGATTCTTATCACTGTGCATATTCATGCAGAGATAAAGGAAGCATGACAGAAACAATTCGTTTTTATTTGCCGTACATATTTCCTGGAAAAATTATATCAGTATACCATATATGGCCAAAAGGATTGGATGCTTAACTGGGGAGTTCCTTTTTTTTTATAAAAGACAACACGCCCTTGCATACCTTTAACCGTTTAAGACCCGTACCATTATGCAGGTTAAGGACCTTGCCCCTTTTTGCGATTCAGCACTGCGTCGTTTTAACTGACAATTGCGCGGCCGTGCAACGTGGCTCCCAAACAAAATTGGCGTCCTTTTTTCCCACAAATAGAGCTTTCTTTTGGTGGTATTTGATCACCTCTGCGGTTTTTATTTTTTGCGCTATAAACAAAAGTAGAGCGACTATTTTGAAAAAAAAAAATCAATATTTTTTACTTTTTGCTATAATAAATATCCTCAAAAAAGATATATAAAAAAAGTTTAGGCCGATACGTATTCTTCTAACTATTTTTGGAAAAAATAGCAATAAGCGTTTATAGATTGGTTTGCGCAAACTTTATAGCGTTTACAAAATAGGGGATAGTTTTATGGCCTTTTTTTTACTACTAATGGCAGCGATCAGCAATTTTTTTCATGACTGCGACATTATGGCGGACACATCGGACACTTTTGACACATTTTTGGGACCATTGTCATTTTCACAGTGAAAAGTGCTATAAAAATGCACTGATTACTGTGAAAATGACAATGGCAGAGAAGGGGTTAACCACTAGGGGGCTCTAAGGGGTTAAGTGTGACCTAATGTGTGTTTCTTACTGTAGGGGGGCGGGGCTGGACGTGTGATGTCACTGATCGTCGTTCCCTACTGTATATCAGGGAACAGACGATCACTGACACTGCCACACAGAAGAACGGGAAAGGTTTGTTTACACACACCTCTCCCCGTTCTTCAGCTCCTGTGACCCGATTGCGGGACACCAGCGGCGATCGGGTTCGTGGGTCCCGCCGGCGTGGTCACGGATCTTTGGACTGGGTCACGAGCGCGCCACCGGCCGCGTGCTCGCGACCCATGGCTGGGCTCTTAAAGAGGACGTATATATACATCCCTGTGCCCAGCCGGTCCTTAAGTGGTTAAAGCTTACACAGGTTCACTGGTTTGGTAAAAAAAAAAGTTGTTTTGGCAATGTACAATGTCTGTAGGAGAAACAATGTTTTAGTTTGAGAAAATATGATGTTTTCTTTATAAAAAGTAGAGAGCGAAGGGAATTCTAAGTGCTCTTGTAGTTTGGTGGTTTTCAGCTCTGTAGTGCAGATTGTAGTACATTACACAGCCCTCCTGACAGGTCAGCTTTTACATGTTCCTCTAATGGACAACCACTGCACTTAAAATGGATTAAAGGTATCTCAGTAATCTCTAAGGGGATAAATTAAGTTTGAGATCTTCATGTATACTTCTGTTTCATCTTACACATTCAGAAATTCATAGAGTGTAGCAATTACTCATTAAAAATCTGTCTCACGATGGTGTGAAAAATGGCTGGTAAAGCATATATGAATCTGCAGCAGAATTCTTTATAAAGAAAATGTCAAAAACTGATGCAAAGATGCACTACAATACTTACAAGTGAGACACAACGGGCCAGATTCACATAGAATTGCCCAGGCGCAGCGTATCAGAGATACGCTACGCCGCCGTATTTTACCTGGCTCTAAGTCGAATCCAGGAAGATTTTGCGGCGTAAGTTACGGCGGCGTAGTGTATCTCTCGGCGCGTATTTCAAATTGGGCGGGTAGGGGGCGTGATTCATTTAAATGAAGCGTGTCCCCGCGCCGATTGAACTGCGTATGCTCCGTTTTGAAATTTCCCGCAGTGCTTTGCGCGAAATGACGTCGCACCGACGTCATTTTTTTAACTTAGACGTGAGTTACGTCCTTTCCTATTCACGGACGACTTGCGCAAAAAAAAATTCAAAATTCGTCGCAGGAACGACGGCCATACTTTAACATGGCAAGTCTATCTATACGCCGCAAAATAGCAGCTTTAACTATACGCCGGGAAAAGCCGACTAGCGACGACGTAAGAGAATGCGACGGCCGTGCGTACCTTCGTGGATCGACGGAAAAAGCGAATTAGCATACCCGACGCGGAAAACGACGCAAACTCCATCCAGCGGGCGCCAAAGTATTGCACCTACGATCCGAAGGCGTACGAAGCCGTACGCCTGTCGGATCGAAGCCAGAAGCCGTCGTATCTTGGTTTGAGGATTCAAACTAAAGATACGACGTGGCAAATTTGAAAGTACGTGTATCAGTAGATACGCCGGCGTACTTGCTCTGTTAATCTGGCCCAACTTTCCTAATTTACTCATTGTGGAATATGTCTTATTTAATTTTCCTTTTTATTTTTTATAATATCTTTATTATTTTCCAATATACCAAATACAAAACATAAAAAAATATTGTCATTGACTTATTTTAAAGCGGAGGTCCACACAAAAAGTGAACCTCCGCTTTTCGGAACACTCCCCCCCTCCGGTGTCATATTTGACACCTTTGAGGGGGGTCCAGATACCTGTCTAATACAGGTATTTGCACCCACTTCTGGGAATAGACTCCCGCGGGAGTTACGCCCCTTGGCGTCACCCCCTGCTGTCTTCTGGGAAACACACTGGTCCCAGCAAACAGCGGGGACCAGTGACGGTGCACCGCGCGGCTCGCGCATGCGGAGTAGAGAACCAGGCATTGAAGCCGCAACTCTTTACTTCCTGATTCCCTCACCGAGGATGGTGGCGGGGGCAGCTGAGAGACTAGCGATTGCTCGGCCTCGGCTGTTGACATCACGGGCTCGCTGAACAGGTAAGTGTCCATTTTTTTTAAAAGTCAGCAGCTGCAGTATTTGTAGCTGCTGGCTTTTAAAAAAAAATGTGGGTGGCCCTCCGCTTTAACAAACACTCAATCCCCCCCAACCTCCCTTTCCTCACCCCATCCCCACTCCCTCTATTCTGTCTTTTTAAATGTATGTCTTCCTCCCTGTTCCCCCTGCCTCCTCTTCTCCTATATTCCCACTATTCCAACACATTTTCTTGTATTTTTGAATTCTGTCCAGCTTGTCCATATATTAATAAATTAATTGATCTCATCTTCTGCACTACATCGTCTGTATTCCATTCTGTATGTATTTTCCACTTTTTTAATCCCATCTCCTATTGTAGGGCTCTCTAGTTCTTGCCAATTTTTGTGGTATCAATTTGTTTTGCTGCGTTCATCAAATATGGTGTCACTGGGCCATATTCTCAGAAGAGTTACGACGGAGTATCTCAGGAAACTCCGTCGTATCTCTCTTTTTTGACCCGTGTATCTATGCGAGTGATTCCTAGAATCATTTTCGCATAGATACACTGAAGATCCGACATGTGTAAGTCACTTACACTGTCGGATCTTAAATGTAATTCGCCGCCGGCCGCTAGGTGGCGTTTACGTTCAGGTCTCATTTGTTTATGCAAATGAACCTGATACGCCGATTCCCGAACGAAATCGCGTCGCGTAACCGTCGCTTACGTCGTTTGCGTAAGCGTAAGGTTACCCCTGCTATATGAGGGGTAACCTTACGCCAGTCACGTATGCCATGTTAAGTATGGCGTCGGGTCCGCGTCGTCTTTTCCCGTCGGGTACGTCGTTTTCGTAAGTCGTTCTTGAATACGACTTTACGTCAATGACGCACATGTCGGCGTCATTGACGTTTTCCGTCGAGAACTGGAGCATGCGCACTGGGCTATTTTAAGCCCGGCGCATGTGCAGTTTGAACGGCACGGGGGCACTCTTAATTTAAATACAAGCCGCCCCCTTGGAATTACGCGGGGTTTGGGGGCCAATTACACTACGCTGCTGCAAACTACGGAGCAAGTGTTTGGGGAATACAGCACTTGCTCCTGTAAGTTGGGGCGGCGTAGTGTAAATAGCTTACGCGACGCCGCCGCAGGAACTACAAGAATCTGGCCCATAGTATTCTTTTTTTACCAATAACAGTTTTTTTATTTTTGAAAAAAGGGCAGTACAAAATATGGCAACATATCTGGTGTAAGAGAAGAGAAGAGGTACACAATTCCAGCTTAATGTGCTTACACAGTGGTTTCATAGTTATTTGTACTATCAGTAGCTTATAAAATAACAGGATTCAAACAAAAGAGAGAAAGGAAAGAGGAGGTGGGGCGGGAAGGGGGGGATGGGTGAGTGGGAGAGGCAAGTGGAGAGGGAGAGAAAAGGAAGAGAGAAAAAGAAAAAGGAGAGGATAGAAAAAGGGAGAGAGGAGGGGGGGAAGCAGGCAAGAGGGGTGGGTGTTGTAGCATACCTCGGTGGTCTGTCGTCAGCTCACGGCGGGTCCTCCCTCACATGCCACCTCTCCCAGACAAGGTCATGATCCTCTAGTCTGTCCCGGATCCTAGCCGTCATTTTTTCCATGAGTTCTACATCCTTGACCCTAACGTAGAGGGCCTCTTGGGTTGGGGGGATCGGTTTCTTCCAGTTTAGTGCTATCAAGCACTTTGCCGCCGTGATAATGTGTCTTAACAGCTTTTTATAAGGTTTGGCTATGCGAGGTTGGGACAGGCCCAAAAGGAATAGCTTCGGGGAGAGGGGTATGGGCACCTCCAGGAGGCGGGTCAGGAGCTCTCGTGTCTGAGTCCAGAACGGGACAATCAAGGGGCAGGCCCAATATATGTGAAACAATGTGCCCCTCGCTTGGTTACATCGCCAGCACCGGTCAGAGGTGGAAGGGTAGATCTTGTGGAGAACGTCCGGGGTCAGGTACCAAAAAAACAGCACTTTGTATGCATTCTCCTTATAAAGGGTACAGATAGAGCTTTTGGCCGCCTGTCTCCAAACCGCTCCCCACTCCTCCTCCGAGAGCACCTCCCCAAGCTCCCTCTCCCATCGAAGCATATAGGCGTGTTTACCGTTTTGTTGGAAGGAGTGTTCATTTAAGATTTGGTATATGTCTGATATAAGGCCCCTTCGAGCTGTGCCCTCTAGTATAATGCGCTCAAATGGGGTTGGCTTCGAGAAGAGGAGCCGAGGGGCTACTGTGTGGGCGTAGTGGCGAATCTGTAGGTAGCTGAAGAAAGCTTGTCGTGGAATGTCATGTTTGGCTTGAAGATCAGCGAAGGAGTGTAGGGTGCGGGACCTGGGATCTACTAAATGGCCAAAATGAAATAGGTTTCGCGAGGCCCAGGGCCATGACATCGGGTGGGTGAGGCTTGTCGGTACTTTAGGGTTATAGAGAAAGGAAGTCAGCAGGGAGCTATCAGATTTCAGTCGGCAGCCTTGGGCTAGCCTCCTCCATATGCTTTGAAGCTGCCGCATGGAGCCTAGCAAACGTCCTGGCTCCACTGACGCGTTCGCGTTCCAGAGGAGGTTATTGGGGTGAATTGGTGCCAGCCAAATCTTTTCCACCTCCGTCCACCTATTGTAGGACTTCTGGGGAAACCATGATGCCACCGCTCGTAGCTGTGAGGCCTGGTAGTATTTCACCAGGTCCGGGAAGGCCAGGCCTCCCTCGGTTCGCGCCGCCGTCATGACCGAACGTGGGATCCTGTGGCGCTTGTAGTTCCACACATATCGGAGGAGGTCTGCTTGTAGGGCTCGCAAATGGGTGCATGGGACTGGGATGGGAAGGGTCTGGAACAGATACAGCAGTTTTGGAAGGATCACCATTTTTATGGCCGCTATCCGGCCCAGAAGGGATATCTGATGGGGCTTCCATTTATGGATCAGCGCCCTGATCGAGCTATAAAGGGGGGGGAAGTTGGCCTGGTACAGGGATGCAAAGTCCGGGGTCAGATGGACCCCCAGGTATTTCAGGGAGGTTCGCTCCCAGTGATATGGGAAGACTGACTGCATGTGTAGGGTCTCTGGTTCGGGCATGTTTATCGGCATGGCCATCGACTTGGAGGTGTTGGTTTTGTATCCCGAGAGGGCCCCGTATCGTTCAAGTTCAACGTGAAGATTGGGCAGGGAGATGCGGGGGCGCGTCAATGTTAGAATAATATCGTCAGCAAAGAGGGAGATCTTAAATTCCCTCCCCCTTACTGGAATACCCCGAATGTCCGGGTTACCGCGGATCGTCGCTGCTAGGGGCTCGACGCACAGAGCGAAGAGCAGGGGGGAGAGCGGGCACCCTTGGCGGGTTCCATTGGTGACAGGGAAGGTGGACGAAGTGGCAAAGGGAGTTTTTACCTGTGATATCGGGTTGGTATAGAGGTGTCGGACCGCCTGAAGAAAAGGTCCCCTAAACCCCATGTGTTTCAACGTGGCGAGCATGAAGGGCCAGCCAAGGCGGTCGAACGCCTTTTCTGCGTCTAGGCTTAGGAGCAAAGATTCCGAGCCCTCCCTGCCCGCCACGTCAATTAGGTCAATCACCTTTCTCGTATTGTCCCCCGCTTGGCGGAGGGGGACAAAGCCCACCTGGTCTTTATGGACCAGGGAGGGCAAGACTACATTTAAACGGAGGGAGAGGACCTTCGTAAATATTTTGAGGTCTGAGTTTAATAGGGCTATTGGCCTGTAGCTTGCGCATAATGAAGGGTCCTTGTCAGGTTTAGGAATGAGGGTGATAAATGATCGCTGCATATCCTGCGGGATGGGGGTCTGTTGTAGAAAGGCGTTGAAGAGTTTAGTCATGTGGGGGAGAAGTGTGGGGAGAAAGGTCTTATAATATTCGTATGGAAACCCGTCTGGACCTGGGGACTTGTGGGCGGGCAGGGCCTTAATGGCCCGGGTTAACTCCTCATCCGTGATGGGAGCATTAAGGGGGATCAGGTCCTCCGGTTGTAGCCGAGGGATGCCCGCCTGTGTCAGGTATTGTGTCATCCTATCAAGTAGGTCGGGGGTGGGTGGGTTATGGGGAATTTCAGGCCTGTTGTACAGATCCGCGTAAAATGCTGCGAATGCGTCCGCAATACTTTGCGGGTGGGATATGGTGTTGCCCGATCTGTCCTGGACCTGGTGCGGGGTGGAAGCGAGGGAGCGATCGGTTAGCTTCCTTGCTAATAGAGCTTGCGCCTTATTGCCCTTATCATAGTATACCTGACGGAGGCGGACAAGGGCCTTCTCGACTCGACCCAGCGCGAGGTCCCGGAGTGTCGACCGCACTAGGGTAATGCGTTTAAGAAGCGTCAGGGAGGGTGAGGTCTGGAGACGGGATTCTAGGGCTTGAAGCTGCGCTTCCGCCTGTTTTTTAGCTGACTCAGCGTTCCTCTTAAGGGCCGATGAGATGGCCATACAGCGTCCCCTGATTACCGCTTTATGAGCGGCCCACAGTGTGGTGGTGGATATGTCCTGCGTATCGTTTTCGCTAAAATACAATTGTAGGGCAGTTTCTATCTCCATTTTGGAGGGGATGTGCTTCAGGAGGAAATCATTCAGTCGCCAGTTACAAGGCCTGCGGTTGGGAGCGGTCAGGTCGAGGGTCAACGTAATGGGAGCGTGGTCAGACCAGGAGATGGGTAGTATCTGTGCGGAGCTAGTAGCACGTAGCGTGGTATTATTAACTAGAAAGTAATCTATGCGTGAGTGTGTGTGATGGGGGGATGAGTAAAAGGTAAACTGGCGATCCCCTGGGTGAAGCGCCCGCCATGCGTCAAATAGAGCATGTTTCCTCGTAAGCTGGCGGAAGAGCTTGGAGTCCCGCAGGGCCCTAGTCTGAGAGGCCCGGGGGTTCACTACCAGGCGATCCCAGGTTGCTGAGTGGGGTAGGTTGAAGTCCCCTCCCACCACCAATAAACCGTGGGGGGAGCGGGCTAGGCGGGCGAGAACCCGGCCCAAAAATCTGTGCTGATGGGCGTTGGGGGCGTATAAGGTACACAGGGTTATGTCTCTCGAATGCCACGTTCCCCTCAGGATGATAAAGTGGCCCAGGGGATCAATGTAGGTGTCGGTGCAGGTAAAGGGGGTGCCCCGTTTGACCAGGATTGCAACTCCTGCCCGTTTGCGCGAACTAAAGGCCTGGTATATTAAGGGGAAATATCTAGCTGCGAACGTAAAGGAGTCGCCCTTGGAGAAGTGCGACTCCTGTACCATTATGATCTCCGCCCCCGACTGCCTGAATTCCCTTAGTGCTAAATGTCGTTTCTTATTAGAGTTGAGCCCGTGTACGTTCAGGGATAGCAACTTAGCCATGTTGTGGGTGGTGTGGTCGTGAGTCATACTTAGCTGGAGTCAGGTGCGCTACGTCTGGTTCTGGGAGGGTGGGTGGAGGGGCCGCCGGGCCGGCAGCCACCGAGGCGTGCCTTCGGGTCTTGCCTGCTCGAAAGAGGAGAGAGAGAGATCTGGAAAGAAAAGGAGAGGTGTAAGCAAATAAACAGAGGAAGAACACAACATTATTCAACAATAGGGGTCCAGGTGGCCCGAGGGCCCCGGGACCCAACAGTTCCTTGAGGACCTCCCGACCAAAGAGTCCAAAAATGTGGGTCGGGGGGGCAGGGGGGTGGTGTGGATAAATTCCACCGTGGGGGTTGGGGAAGAAGGAACTTTCAGGCTATTAGCCATGGGGGGGTCCGTAATCAGAAGGGTGGCCTCTACGGGGTCTCGTCCGAGACTGGCCCGATATGTAGCTCAGGGGTAAGGCTAGGGCAACCGGGGGTAAAACCAAAAAAAATGTAAACAATGGGCAAAAACAAAACTTGAAAGCTTCATGTAGTGCTCAGGGCGGCTCTTGTGGCCAGGATGACCATCTCATGTAGGCCTGTGCCTGGGGGAGTTGCGGCCAGGGTCGCGGCCTCTGGGGCGCCTAAGCGGCGGGACTTTCTGCCAGACCACCGGTGGTGGGGGTGGTGTAGCCACAAGGTCCCAATCTGGCAGCTGGGGGACAGGGATGTCCAGTGTGTTGCAGAAGGTGTCCAGGTCCTCTGGGTAGCGTAAGGTGGCAGAAGTTCCCTGGTGGCTGGCGGAGAGGCTAAAGGGGAAGCCCCATCGGTACACAATGTCTTTGTCCTGTAAGGTGCGGAGCAGGGGTTGAAGAAGACGCCGTTTCTGGAGGGTAATCCAGGAAAGGTCCGGGTAGAGCTGTAGTGGATTATTGTTGAAGACTAGGTTACGAATGGGGCGGGCTTTGCGCATTATGGCTTCCTTCAGCGGGTAGGAGTTTACACGGCATATGACGTCCCGCGGTTTGGAGGCAGGGCCCTTTGGCTTGAGGGCTCGATGAGCCCTATCCATCTCGATGGTCTTGTCTGCTGGTTCGCCCAGAATGCCATTGAATAGTTTCTGGAGGGTGAGCTGCAGGTCCTCGGCCCCCTCCGCTTCGGGGAGGCCGCGTATGCGGACATTGTTGCGGCGCCCCCTGTTGTCCAGGTCTTCGATGTGCCGCTGCATGTCTCTGAGCATAAGATGATGATCTGATGCCTGGATTTGTGTGCGGTGCACTGCCATTTTAGTCTCTTGGATCTCCTCCTCTGCCATCTCCACTCTGTCAGCTAAGTGTTTGAGACCCGTATGGAGAACTTGAATTTCAGCGCGGCAGGTCGCCTTGACGTCTTCAATTAACTGTTTAAAGTCGTCTTTCGTGGGAAAGGCCTGCATATAGGACTGCCATGGCGGAGGGGGATAATGAGAGGGTCCCCCGGTGTCATGCGTGGGATGGAGTGGGTTGATGGGGGATGGCTGGTGGCTGGGACCTAAGTCCCCATGTTTTCTGGCCTCGGGGGGGGTTGCTGAGATGCGTCCCATGATGCGGACCAGGCCCGAGCCTGTACCTCCATAGAAGTGGGGGCCCCTCCGTGCCATGGGGCACAAGTGCTTGCCATTGAGGCATATGAGGGGGGAGAGATCCCTCTCCTATCCCCGGCCCCGAGATGGATGGCCGGGTGAATAAGCCCCTGTGCTGCGGGAGAGGTGGATTGCGGCCTAGCACTGGCCGGGGAGCTGCCTTGCTGTGGAGAGCCTATGGAGGCCTGGGAGGTGCTGGTGGCTTGCAGGGCCGGGAAATCCTCCCGATTAAATGTGGGTGAGGAGAGCTGGTCCCCGCTTTGCAGCTCAGGGTCTGGGGCAGTGCGGAGCAGGCGGGGGAAGGCCCCCGTACATTGAGTGTCCTGGGGGCCATAGAAAGCCGCGGCCTGTGCCGCGTGGTCTGCGGCAGGGAGATGCGGATGCGGGGATCCACTCACCGGCTGCTGGGAGCCATCCGGGCTCGACGGCGATTCGGATGTACTCGATCGGGTCGGGGATGGCTCCGGATGGTGAGGTGAGTGAGGGGGAGACGTCCCTGTGCTGAAGGCAGCAGCGTCCGGCGCCATCTTGTCTCCTCCGCCCGGCGGCATGTCGGATGGCCGAAAATAGTGCTTCAGGGTCGAGGATGAGCCTGGCGGGGGTTGGGATGTGGCCCATAGTATTCTTATATTGTTTAATTGAATTTTTTATACCATGGAATAAACAGACCCAGGCAGGCCCGGACTGACCATAGGGCCATCAGGTTGCATGTCTTAAAAACAGATGGCAGGGCTGGCCGCGGGTGAATATGCACGTATATGCTTGGTGGTGGTGGGAGGATTGGAAAGTCATTCCTCCACCCACCAAGTCATTCCATGGCAACTGAAAGTCCTGGTTCGTGCATGCGCCCCGCAGCCACCGGTCACCTGGCAACCAGGAGAGGAGGAGGGACAGAGAAGCTGAGGCCGAGGCTACCATCTTCCATCTCATACCACCCTTCTGCATATGAAAGCCCAAGAGGTGCTGCGGCCGCCTAAAGGGAAAGCAGTGCCGCTGGAGTATGCCCACTCCTCTTCCCACCGGTGAAAGGGTTAGATCTGATGCTCTAGGGCGGGGATATGCAATTAGCGGACCTCCAGCTGTTGCAGAACTACAATTCCCATGAGGCATAGCAAGACTCTGACAGCCACAAGCATGACACCAGAGTCAGAAGCATGATGGGACTTGTAGTTTTGCAACAGCTGGAGGTCCGCTAATTGCATATCCCTGCTCTAAGGCAAGAGAGTGTTTCTTTCATTAATTGCAAATGCTCAAGTGCACACTGTCAGCTCGATAAAGAGAATTGGCAATTAAACAGCTCTCTATAGCAGGGAGTCCATGTATGAAAGTTCAAATGCAGCACAGGGTGTGTTGGTGGTCACAGATAGGCTGACTGTGGATGGCTGCTGGCTCATAACAAGCTAGAAGGGGCTCTGTAGACATTAATGGTAACTATGATCTTTCTTATAACTGGCTCTGTGTGTAATAATTAATACCTGGCTCTGAGTAATAATTTTTAACTGGCTCTGTGAGTAATAATTTATACTTTAAATGGCTCTGTGAGTAATAATTTATAACTGGCTTTGTGAGTAATAATTTATACTGTGACTGGCTCTGTGAGTAATAGTTTATAACTGGTTTTGTGTGTAATGATTTATAATTGGCTCTGTGTGTAATAGTTTATACTGTAACTGGCTTTTTGAGTAATAATTTATACTGTAACTGGCTCTGTGAGCAATAATTTATACTGTAACTGGCTCTGTGAGCAATAATTTATACTGTAACTGGCTCTGTGAGTAATAGTTTATAACTGACTCTGTGAGTAATAATTGATTCTGTAACTGGCTCTGTGAGTAATAATTTATACTGTAACTGGCTCTGTGAGTAATAGTTTATAACTGGCTCTATGTGTAATAATTCATACTGTAACTGGCTCTGTCAGTAATGTTTTATACTGTAACTGGCTTTTCTGTATTCACAAAACCAGTTACTAAGCATTACTCACAGAGGCCAGGAATTTTGCTTAATAACTGGCTTTGTGAGTACTCCGTTATATCTGGCTTTGTGAGTACTCCTTTATATCTGGCTTTGTGAGTCATGATTTATAACTGGCTTTGCAACCACTACTTTAAAAGTTTTAGAAGGGAACTGCACTTTATACCAGGGTTTGGTAACGTGTTTTAAAAAAGTTATAGCTCCCAAACCCTTCCAGGTGTGAAGGTGCAGGAATTGGGATGATCTGAGGTGTGATGGTACAGGAATTGGGATGATCTGAGGTGTGATGGTACATGAATTGGGATGATCTGAGGTGTAATGGTACAGGAATTGGGATGATCTGAGGTGTGATGGTACATGAATTGGGATGATCTGAGGCAGGGCTCAAGTCCTGCGGGAACGCGTGGGAACGGAGTTCCTGCACTTTTTTCACAGCAGGAACGCAGTTCCCTTTGCAGGACTAGAGCAGCCGAGAACAGCCGAGCCGCCCGAGCCAATCCTTCACTAAGCGGCGATGCCCAGCTCGAGTCACTGTCAGGGGCAAGCGAACCTTAGTGATCCTTTATGTTACCGGCTGCCTTTGTGTATATGGATTCATCAGGTAGTGTGCTTTTGTCATTGTTCCCAGGAGACATTGCGGAGGTCTGCCACGAGTTATCGCGGGATTTAGAAAGAACTTGCTTCTTTCTAAATCCTGCGATAACTCGCGACAGACCTCCACAATGTCTCCTGGGAACAATGACAAAAGCTCCCAGGAGACATTGCGGCATCGAGAAAGTGGAGGAATACCCGCACACTACCCGATAAATCCATATACAGGAAGCGGCCAGTAACATAAAAAATTACTAAGGTACAGTGGATCGAAAAAAAAAAAAAACATGCGGTTTAGTAATTATGCATATGAGCGTATCATTTATTTATTTTTTGGTGGGGGAGTGGATCTTGGGTGGGAGTTCCCACACTTTTTTCCCCAGGACTTGACCCCTGATCTGAGGTGTAATGGTACAGGAATTGGGATGATCTAAGGTGTGATGGTACAGGAATTGGGATGAGGTGTGATGGTACAGGAATTTGGATGATCTGAGGTGTGATGGTACAGGAATTGGGATGATCTGAGGTGTAATGGTACAGGAATTGGGAGGATCTGAGGTGTGATGGTACAGGAATTGGGATGATCTGAGGTGTGATAGTGCAGGAATTGGGATGATCTAAGGTGTGATGGTACAGGAATTGGGATGATCTGAGGTGTGATGGTGCAGGAATTATGGTGATCTGAGGTCTAATGGTACAGGAATTGGGATGATCTAAGGTGTGAAGGTGAAGGAATTGGGGTGATCTGGAATCTGAAGGTGCAGGAATTACAGTGATCTGAGGAGTGAAGGTGCAGGAATTGGGATGATTTTAGGGGTGAAGGTGCATGAATTGGGGTAATCTGAGGTGTGAAGGTGAGGGAATTGGGGTGATCTGAGAGTGTGAAGGTGAGGGAATTGGGTGATCTGAGGTGTGAAGGTGAGGGAATTGGGTGATCTGAGGTGTGAAGGTGAGGGAATTGGGGTGATCTGAGAGTGTGAAGGTGAGGAAATTGGGTGATCTGAGAGTGTGAAGGTAAGGGAATTGGGGTGATCTGAGAGTGTGAAGGTGAGGGAATTGGGGTGATCTGAGAGTGTGAAGGTGAGGTAATTGGGTGATCTGGGAGTGTGAAGGTGAGGGAATTGGGGTGATCTGAGAGTGTGAAGGGGAGGTAATTGGGTGATCTGAGAGTGTGAAGGTGAGGTAATTGGGTGATCTGGGAGTGTGAAGGTGAGGGAATTGGGGTGATCTTAGAGTGTGAAGGGGAGGTAATTGGGTGATCTGAGAGTGTGAAGGTGAGGTAATTGGGTGATCTGAGAGTGTGAAGGTGAGGGAATTGGGGTGAAGGTGCAAAGCTCAGTTGATTTCTTACCATTATTCAAGTGGTTTACAGCATTTACTTTATAAGATTCCTTTTTTTATGTATCTGCCACTCTGACTTTCTTTGAAAACATGTTTCACACACTATGCCCAAAAGGTTGCCTACCCCTGGATTAGAGCAACTCTTGTGCAGCTTCATACTAGGACTCCACCATCAAAACCGAAGTTAAAGGGGTTGTAAAGGTAAACGTTTTTTCACCTTAATGCATCCTATGCATTAAGGTGAAAAAAC
Organism: Rana temporaria; assembly: GCF_905171775.1. Lineage (NCBI taxonomy): Eukaryota > Metazoa > Chordata > Amphibia > Anura > Ranidae > Rana > Rana temporaria. The sequence goes on from NC_053489.1 coordinate 144,945,966, forward strand.
ATCCTACAGCTAAGCCCCCCCCCCCCCCGAGTCCCCGTTTTTACTTACCTCACCCTCGAAAGTCCTGCGTGCGTCCCCGTCATCCTGTTCGGTTCCCAGCCTGGCCGTTGATTGGCTAGGTTGGACGGATTGATAGCAGCGAAGCCATTGGCTGGCGCTGCTGTCAATCACATCTAATAATGCGGTGTGCCGGGGGCAGAGCCGAGTGATACAGTCGGCGGCTATGGCCGCCGCTGTATCACAGGAGCGCGCTCGCAAGAGCTTTTCACCATGCAAGGGAGCTCGCATGAAGGTGGAAAGCTCTTGGGAGGAGGAGCCGAGACAGCCGCCGAGGGACCCCAGAAGACCAGGTTCGGGGACACCCTGTGCAAAACGAGCTGCACAGTGGATGTAAGTATAACATATTTGTTATTTTACCCCAATTTTTTTTTTACTTTAGTGTTCCTTTAAAGTGAGACAAAAAGCAGCATCATATGGCAGCTCTGACCTACACTTTCACTTTTACTTCACCTAAATATGATAGGATATCCTACTTTATTTCATACCATACACATGTATCTAGTCTTATGTTATATAAGATATATTTTTTCTTTTAATACACACAGGTGCACACCCACACAGTTCACTAATATTTTCCAAAGCAATATATCAGATCCACCTCTGATCACAATGTATATATAAAGAACTCAGGTAAAAACAAAAACTATAATAATATAATAACACCTCTGATTCAGTTGATGAAAAATAAATAACTATAATTACCACTAATTGTTATTTGCAGACCTCCCTGTACCCAGAGGGGCTACTTATATATATATATATATATATATATATATATATATATATAATATACCAAGTGACATTGACTGGGATAGAACAGACGTCTCTTTATAGAAGGTATATGTTTTTTATATATATATGGATAATGCTTATAATTTGCCATCTGGCCACGTTTATGGGCCTGAGGAGAATGTGAATATATATGTCTAATTTAAATATGTTATCTAGATTATACCTATGTTTTGGGCCATCCTGTGACTTTCTGTGTCCTCCGGGGTGGGTTGCCATTTATGGTTCGGGCTCTTGGCCACTTCCTGCCTCGCTATGGAACCTTCTCCCGTTGCCTTTGAGGAAGTCTACTGTTCTTATTACCTTCAGAAAAGCTCTGAAAACTTTCCTCTTTGGGGCAAGTTGATTATGACCACGCCTAATTAAACTGACCTGGCCCCTCCTCCCCTTGTCCTGTGTCCCCCTCACTCCAAACCCCCTTGCTACTGTTTGTTTTTATTGTTGATATTTTACATGGTTTCTCTTTTCTTTCATGTACACGAGCTATCAGTTCGTCTATGAAGTCTTTTTTTCTTTCTTTTCTTGGATTGCTTTTTGGTCCAGAATAGACCAGCGGACCTCCTTCCAGCGCTTAGACACACCCTTCAGGGTGTATGTGGCGCTGTAAAGAAATATTAAAATCAATCAATCACAGCATCCACGGTGAGATGTTCTTTTAGTGATGGTTATATACCGTCAGATGGTTGCACTTTTTTCTATAGAACTGTAATAATATATTTTCCACTAAGTATAAATAAAGATATTAATGTTTATTTGTTTATTTTTAGTTTTGTGACATATTCCTTGTACATACCTTTTAAACAAATGATGCGCCTATGTATGACTCCTGAGGAAGCCAACATCAAGTAACTGCGAAACATGAGACATGTAGAGTTTACATACACTGCGCAATTATTGGTACTTTGTATATATCGTTGGTAATATGTGCCAACGATAAGTTGATTCATGGTTGTTACAACTGATATTTTATTGTAAATGTTATGGAATGTTTCTATTTTTGTAATAAAAACCTTTTAATTATAATATCGACTGTTTATCAGTTGCACATATGATGCCATTATAGTCCACCACAAGCCTCCCTTTTTCTCTACAATAATTTAATGGGACGAAGGCATCACTTTATAATATTGATATACCACAGCACTTTACTATATATAATAGTGGGATGTAATTTGTTTGATAAATTTTCCCCAGAGAAGGAGTAAACTTTATTCCTAGGTATTTTAATTCTGTTTTCCTTCATGTAAATGGACATTTCTGTTGAAGGCCTGTTCTTCATGTTTACTCAAATTTATATTCAAAATCTCTTACTTTGAGGCGTTCATTTTTAGATTTGATAACTCTCTGTAGTATTTCAATAATTTCATTAGATTTGGTCGTGTTATCGTAGGATTAGAGGTGTAAGACAAAACATCATCCGCATACGTCGCTATTTTATGTTCGTCATCTCCAGTTCTAATACCTCCTATGCCTATACTATTTCTGATGGTTGCCAGGAGGGGTTCTAAAGACAGGATAACAATTCTAGGGGTAAAAGAGTACATCCCTGTCTTTTTACTGTTGCTGTGGGGTGGCTATATACCATTTTGATCCATTGGACCATCCTTCGGCCTATTCCCAATGCCTCTAGTGTGTTTAACATAAATCCCCAGTCTACCCTGTCAAATACCCTTTCAGCATCTATTGACAGGAATAGAACTGGGGATTTCCCTCCACTCAGTTTGTGCAGTAAAATTAATGTTCTTCCCTCGTTGTCCCTTCCCTCTCTTCCAGGAATGAACCAGACCTGATCTGCGTGTACCCACTCAGGTCTTTCATCCTGGCGGCCAGCACTTTTGTGAATAACCTTTGTGTCCACATTTTACAGTGATATTGGTCTGTAGCTAGAACAAAAGGTTGCACCTTTTCCCTCTTTGGGTAGAACGGTAGTTTAGGCTAACTTTTCACCGATATGGCAGCATCTCTTTATGAATTTTTTGCAACACTAATGACAACATTAATTGATCACATGCATCCATACGAACATTGAAAATGTTGCACAGGTTTTATGAATTTGGAGTGAGTTTTCCCAACTACATCCACACTGACAGAAATGTTTTGCAAATGCCATATTGAATTGCTCCAATATCAACAACTGCTATAGAAGACAAGTAAATCAATTACTTGTTTCTCATTTTTATGATTCCGGTAAGCACATAAGTATCCGACGGTGTAAAACACTTACACCTGGCGGATCTTAGGGATAGCTATGCGTAACTGATTCTCTGAATCAGTCGCATAGATACGACCGTCGGAACTCAGAGATACGACGGCGTATCTCTTTCTGAATCTGGCCCTATGTTTGTTTATCAAATGGTTAAAGCTGGCAATTATTTTTGAGAATTTTATGTGGGACATGCATTATTGGTAAAGCGACCCTAATACTAGAGTCAAAAGCGAAATAACTCCAGCCTGCAAAAGAAGATTCTATAAACTTATATTTCTGGGAGGGAGTCTGAGTGTTAAAACTCTGGGGCATTGCTAATCCATATCTGCTACAGGTATCAGACACTACCAGGTGCGTCTGATACCTGCTCCCCCACCTTAAGTGTAAGTATAGCAGCCTTTTGATTTCTCTCCCAGTGGGGTGGCATGTTAAGGACTGTGGGAAGTTTGTTTTATCTTGGTGTCTGGACTGTCATTTGTCATTGCCTGGTTGTTTTTTTTGGCACAAACTAAGAGATCACAGCCTTTGTTGTGGCAGTGGGGTACTGTATTTGTTATTTTGTGTGTTTCAACCCACATAATGCCCCAATGTGTTCCAACTTCAATTTGCGATGCTCAAGCTCTTAGATACCATTTTTCTATTAAAGGCAGAGAGAGTGAGAGAAAGGGAAGAGAGAAGCAGATCAATTATACCTGAGTTCGGGACAGCTGACTACAAACCAGAGCACCACTAAACCAAAGGAATAATACTAAGACCCCCTATGGAATATAGGTGGAAGCCATTTACTGATATTGTGTTGGACCTTGTTATTGGGAAGTCAGCCGTTGTGGTGGTTATAGCAAGGTGATCAACAAGGCTTAATGCACTCCTCTAGTACTTGTGGGGGGGTTTTCATGTATTACACTCCACCAGAAATTAGGTTGGATTAACCATTCAACATCAATATTCGTTTATTAATTCATTCATATCAGTATTACATGACTTTTTGTATATCAGGGTCTTCATTGAGCCACACGGAGGAAAGACTCCCAAGGGTGAAGATCCAATAGGCCTCATGTTTACTCAGTCTTTGGTGCCTCCTCCCTCTGTTCAGATCTCCTCCAATGGACTCTATCCCAAAAACTCTCATACCCAATGGGTCTTCTTGATCGGCTTCATGGAAGTGCAGAGAAGCAGGATATTTAACTCTTGTGTTTGTGATATAACATTTATGTTCACCAATCCTCACTCTCATGGGGCGAGATGTACGACCTACATATAAAAGGCCACATGGGCTAAATTGTTTTAGCTGGTGGATCCTTCCACCTTTGCCTACCGTCTTCTTCCTATGCCACATAAACCTGCATGTGCCAAAGTTCTTAACACTACACCTATAACTCTCCTTTTGGTCGAAAATTGTTGACCATGGGCCTATAGACTTATTGGAAGTTTTTTTCACCGCTCTTGGGGCTACCAGACTCCTTAGGTCGCGAGGCTTCCTAAACACAATATTCGGTCTATCGGGAAGACTACTACTTAGCATCGGATCATGCTTAAGGATACTCTAGTTCTTCTTGGATTGGATTGGAATAAATGCTTATAGAGCGCCGAATGCGAGTTGTGAAACTCACATCTAAGCGCTTACCAACAAGCTGGGGGTATCCAGTTCCCAAGAGCAAAAAGAAGAAACTAGGACATCTAAGTAAGAGAGGGGAACAAGCAAGAAGTAAACAGAAGTATAGAAAGAAGGGAGGGGAGGGGGGGCAGGACACAAAAAGCCTATCCCTACTCCCTGACCATGGACCGCAGCCTGGGATTAAGGCAGCATCCTGCTAAGAGTTGGATGGCCAAGTGTCTATCCGTAGGCTTGTGAAAAAAGCAATGTTTTCATGCCCTTACGGAAGGCCATCAAGGAGGAGGATGCTCGGAGCTGATGAGGGAGCTGGTTCCAAAGAGAATTCCCCAGTGTTTGGAGCCTGCAGCCACCCTTTGAAGCTGGTCGACTAAGTTGAATAATCGCTAACATAGCGTCAGGCAAACAAAGCTCTCTGGATGGACAGTAGTGTTGTGTCATATTCGATAAGTACATCGGGCCTAGTTGCCATTAGGCCCGAAACACCAGACAGAGAGCCTTGCACTCGACCCGTTTTGCTATCGGGAGCCAATGTAGATCCTTAAGCACCGGGGAGATGTGATTCCACCTAGGGCAGTTTGTGACTTGTCTTGCAGCATGATTCTGTGTAATCTGCAATTGTTTTATCCACTTCTGTGGGAGCCCTAGAAAGAAAGATTTAGAGCAATCTAACCTAGAGTGGATAAGTCCATGAACTAAGATCATACGGTTGTGCTGAGTGAAAAGGTTCTTAATTTTCCGTAAAAATTGCAGATGGTAGTTGGCTGATTTTATGCAATATTTTGCGTAAGGTACGAAGCTTAGTTCAGCATCAAAAATGATACCGAGATTTTTAACCTGCTTAGCTGGAGTTGATGCAGGGCCGAACAAGGATGGCCAGGCAGGTAAAAAGGTAGAGTTGCCCTGTGGGCCGATCAGCAAAAGCTCAGTTTTGTCAGCGTTAAGGCCTAGCCTGTTTGAGTCCATCCATTGTTGGATGTTAGATAGTCCCTTATTCAGCTGGTTAGGCATATTAGGTCCACTTGCAAGGTCTGCAAAGATCTGCGTGTCATCCGCATAGATCTGGCAGCCTAGACCATAGCTGGTAATGAGATCGGCAAGTGGGCGCATATAGCAGTTAAAGAATAAGGGAGAAAGGGCAGAGCCCTGAGGTACCCCGCAGGTCAATGACTGGGTGTTTGAGCGGTACGAGAGAAGGATAGAATAGTCAATGGTGTCAAATGCCGCGGAGAGGTCCAGCAGCACCAAAGCTGCGGACCCCCCCCCCGCGTCGCGGACACCCAGCAGACGTTCCCTCATATCTAGGGCAGACATCTCCGTACCGCGCCCGGGTCGAAATCCCGACTGGCAGTCATGGAACAGACTGTGTGACTCAAACTGCTCCTGCAGCTGGATAAACACAACCTGCTCCAGGACCTTAGATAGAAAAGGCAGTAGAGAAATGGGGCGGTAGTTGGTAAGTATCGTGGGGTCCAGGCACACTTTTTTTAATAATGGGAGTATGATTGCTCTCTTGAATCTAGATGGCACTACACCCAGGCGGAGGGACAAATTAATTACTCTGCAGATGTCAAAAACCAGAGTTTCTACATGCTTCTGAATGAACCAGGCAGGACAGGGGTCATCAGAATAACTGGTTCGTTTCAGTTTTGAGATGATAGCTCTGATTTCCTCCTCTGACACTGGGCGAAGTTTGCAGAGTTTTTCCAGGGTGGTTTTGGCTTTTGGTGTTGCACAGGGGGGTGCTGAGGAAGATCGGGCATGGATTTTCTCCACTTTTGAAATTAAAGACAGGTGGATATCATTACACAATTGTGGGGATGCCATAATCTTGGAGTGGAATCTTTTTGGCTCAAAAATCTACCGGATTATGGCGAACAATTCTCCCATTTGGTTAGGGGCGGCGCTAACTTTGGTATTATAATATGTTCTTTTTAGCATTTTTACTGCCTTGGCATAACCTCTACAATGTATACGGTAGGCTTGTTTGTCCAAATTGCATTGAGATGTTAGCCATTTTCGCTCCAAGAACCGTTTCTTTTTTTTGAGAGGGAGGAGGCTAGATGTATACCACGGTTGGGATTTCTGTAATCTCGGTCGTTTGTTAGCCACCTGAAAGGGCGCCACTTCGTTCAATGATTTTTTGAGCCTAGATTCAAAATCATCCAAGGCACGCTCTAATTGGAGAGCATCTTCTTCAAGATTGGCAATAATCTTATTCTCCTCATTCTCGTTGTCGGTTTTAATATAGCAGTTCTTGAATTCATCACAGTTCACAGACTTAAGTTTTCAGAATTGATTTACGCATGTTGTGACAGAACCCACTGTCACTGTGTGTTTTGGAAGGGACTGGGGGCGGGCCTTTTACCCACAGACTATGGGCCAGAAAATACTGGAGACCTGAAACTGGCATTGAGATAATGTAATGCTACATCCCCTCTCCCCAACCCCCCCCCCCTTGTTGCTGTGCCTAATTGTGTTAATTCATGACACATAGACAATGGAGACTGGACTGGAGACGTCTCTCCACAGGGGATGTGTATTGAGAGGCTGCCTGCTTACCATAATCTCATTAGGTTTATCTGTAGCCTGTTTCAATGTACAAATGTTCAGTTCCCATTGGTTGTTCCTTGTCCCCCTCCCCTCTTAGATAAGGCTAAGGGGAGTGTCCCTAACTGTGTGTAAAACTGTATGTCTTGGATTTAATAAAGAGTTTAAGCTCTGCATGTTTAACCCTCAACACCTGTGTGGATTGTCTCGTGATTGAGGGGTTAAGGGCTGGTTATGGCAAATCTGCAGGCTGCGGATGCGTTTGGAGGACAGGAGACACAGGTCTGGCGTATGTGCCCACCTGGGGCATGCGAGATTCGTCACACATGTTATTACCCGCCTGTATTCTTTTGTTTGACCACACAATTTTTTGTATCGTCACTTTTGAATTGGAAAGACCATATAGGAAAAGGGCATCTAGAGTGTGTCCCTTGATATGAGTGGGTTCCTTGATATACTGGGTGAAGTGTAAAGCCTGCATGTCATCTTGAGCGTCCCGGTTCCGTACATTGTCTAGCCATAGGTTTAAGTCACCCTGAATCACTACATGATTGGAAAGCAATAAAAGTTGCATAGAGAAGTCGGCAAAATCAGAAAGAAATTGGGCCAGAGGGCCAGGAGGCCTATAGATGATTGCGAATGTGAATGCTGCGTTATCATTCACTAAGCATTTCACTGCTAAGTGTTCAAAGGTATTATAGGGCGAATAGGAGATTTCTTGGCAAATCAAATTAGTGTCGTAAATAATGCATATGCCACCAACTTTTTTTAGATTGTCTATTCTTAGTCATGATGTTATAGTTGCTGGGTAGTAATTTGTCATAGATTGATTTTGAGCTGTCCTGAAACCATGTTTCTGTAACTCCCATTATATGAGCGCCAGTAGTTAGCAGCGCATTGTGAATTTCATCGCAGTGCTTTACTGCGGATCTGGCGTTTACATATAGGGCCTGAATAGACTCAATTGAGCAGGGCTTGACCAGTTTTTTCTTCCTTGCCCGATGTGAATGTGACTGGTCCGTGATGGCAGGGGCCGCAGCAATTTTTGCAATATAGGATAAGCAAAGTGCATTGATATCTATTAAGGGAGGGGTTTAAGATTGTTCCCAGGAAAGAAGCTCTGCACGTGAGTAACACACTCGTGTAGCCTTACCTGTTGATTGAAGATCTGCGCGTGTCATATTAGAGTTGGTGTTATTGATGTTAAAGAGAGAAAAAGGCAAAGGCCCCCGTGGATGCCCGCAGACGCCGCACCCTTATGTTGCGCCCTTCGGTCACGACAAAGGTGCGCACCCACTGTGCGAGCGCTGCGCTCGGCCTAGATAAGTCCAAGCTGGATAGAGGCCACACCCTCCGCCCTCTCACAGCAGGGTCACGTGACCTAAGCCCCACCTCCAATATGGCAGCCGGAGGAGGAGGAGGCTCGGCTGATGTACAGTGCCGATTTCAGGTGATTTAAAAGTCTTGCACAGGGGTGGGTTGGAGGTTTAAAAAGTCCTCAGCTTTGTTGGTAAAGATGCATGAGCGCTGCGCTCGGCCCAGATAAGTCCTGGCTGGATAGAGGGCCTCGCCACGCCCCTCCACTCTCTCTTCAATACACTTTATATCTCAAACGCTTTATTCGTATATTGGGTGGAAAAACAAATTTGTTGGATATCAGAGTTATTGGGTGGGAACTGGCTTTTGGACACACCCAGCTAGATTATCATATAGGACTGCATATTTCTTAACGGCAGTCTCTATCAGAGTGTCATCATACCCTTTTTCCTGGAATTTCTTTCTAAGGAGCTCACTTTGTTCCAGGTAATCCTCCTTCTTAGTGCATGTACGCCTAAGGCCTCGTACAGACGGGAGGATTTCCGCTGGAAACGGTCCGACGGATCCTCTGGCGGATTTTGACCATCAGATCAAAATCCCTGCGGAATACATCCGCGGTGACGTGGCCGCGCCGTCGCCGCGACGATGACGCGGCGACGTGCGCGACCCTGGAAGGTAAATACTTCCACGCATGCGTCGAATCAATACGACGCATGCGAGGGATGGGATCGGACGGACTTATCCGGTGAGTCTGTACAGACGACCGGATAAGTCCGGCGGACAGGATTCCAGCGGATAGATTTCTTAGCATGCTAAGAAATTTTTATCCGCTGAAAATCCGTCAGCTGGATTTTTATCCGCTGGAAAATGTCCGCTAGGCCGTACACACGACCGGATCTATCTGCTGGAACTGATCCGCGGATAAATCCCAGCGGACAGATCCGGTCGTGTGTACGGGGCCTAAGATAGCAAAACTGCCTATACGGGACATTTCTTATCTAGGATGATGGTTACTTCTGGCATGTAGGAAGGAGTTACCACCTGTCAGGTCACCTGTGGCCAGGTGAAAAGTGCACCCCGTTGGAGTCAGGGGTGCACAACAAGGTAGTGAACCCTATAGCAGACTGCTGCGGATGGACCACAGAGTGGATATGGAGGTGAGGTTCACTGGGGCACAAACAGGGACCCTACAGGAAGCTTGAGCCCAAGATTCCCCATGGCGCGGAATCTAAGATCCAGTTGGTATTCACCAGAGCATCTAGTGGTAAGGATGGCGTTCACTCCAACTGGATCCAGGTCGCGGTCCCCAGAGTCCCCTAGGTCACGCTCCGTAGGTAGTGAGGGGAAGCAGACACTCAGGACACAAGGGATAGTGAAGGGTAAGCCGAGGTTGGGGCAACAAGCAGACGAGAATAACCAAGGGACAGGCCAAGGGTCAAGGTCACAGGCAAACAGGAGTAGTCGGAGACAAGCCAAAGTAGATACACCGAGATAACATAGCACAAGGTAAGCAGGAACACAATACTAACAAACAACGTTGATCAGCAAAGCAGACCAGCAGTTCAGTGGTTAATATAGAGTTCCTGGGATGGCCTGGGTGGAGCCATACAGGGAGGAGAGATGATAAAGGCAGCCAGATAAGAGAGTCTGGCCTCTAATGAACACATGGAGAGACAGGTAAGCTGCCAGACATTATTACATATCCATGACACCACCACTGGGTTTAAAGTAAATCCTAGAGAGAATATTTCCATCATTATTACTCCTGAGTTCCAGATCCAAAAACACTAACTGATCTTTGTCGATAACAGTAAATTCAATGCCAAAAGGGTTATCCTTACAGTAGTTGTTGAGCTCCCATCCCAAATAATGAGGATGTTGTCAATATATCTAGCAAAGATGACCAGGTTTGCCCCAAATGGATTGTTGTTCCATATATATGAATTCTCCCGCTAGCCCATAAAAAATGCTAGAAATAGACAGGGAATTATTAGCTGAACACACTCTCTCACAAGTCACAACTGATTAAAGTGTAGTAGTCAGAGGGTTGGGGGAAATGTCTGTGCAAACACCAGACTGATCTAACAGTCCCCTGAACAGCCAGGAGGCTTAAAGAGTAACAAAAAAAATTGCAAATAAAAAATATAGCATATACAATTGCAACACAAGTCATATTGTAATTGAATATTATAAAACATGATCTTTCCTTTTCAATCTGAAGCTCCGTAAATTTCAATGAAATGCAATGCATTATGGCTACCTTGAGGTGTTCTGTACACAGAATGTGTACATAATGCCCACCCCAAAAACATAATTTCCTGCTTGTGTGCTTGACTCACTGATTTTCCCAGAAGTCTGCACTAAGATACAAGGCAGATTTCAAGCATTCCCTGCAATAAAAATAGATTGCATACTTGCAGATTATGTGAAAATGATCTGCAAAATAGGCCCTTGTTGTCACCGCTGGAGGCTGCATCAATCTTCCCCCATCTTCCTTCCAGGTTCGCCAACTCCGGCTGTGTGACTGGCCGGAGCCACGTGACGTCACTTCTGCACATGCAGGCGGGAGACGCCAGTCACAGCACAGGACTCTGAAGGAATGGCACAGGTGGCTGTTCCTTCAGAGTGCATGCGCCAATTATGTCATTGGCTGCATGTACAGTAAATATTTCCTAAACGGTGCAAGTTTAGGAGATATTTACAGTACCTATAGATAAGCCTTATTATAGGCTTACCTATAGGTACAATTAATAAATAAGAGTTTACAACCACTTTAAATAGACTGTACATTTGTAGCTAGTGTGACAGTAAGTCAGGTAAATCTGTGGGTGTTGTCACAGATGGGACATACATTTCTGCCTTGTTTAGACAATACAGCAATTGTTATTAGGCATCGGCTGCAAATGTAGCCAGAAAAGGCTAAAGGCCGTTGGAAGACTCCAGCTGTTCAGAATGAGGCAATTAAGGCCTCTATAAGTAGTCCAGAGGATTACCACTGAATAGCTGCATCCTAAGGCTTTGTGAGTAAGGAGAAGCAGTGTACTGAAAGTCTTCTGAGGAGGTGAGGAGAGGATTGATTTTTCTGTGTGATACAAATCAAAAGACTATTGTTTTTCTGCTGTATGATCAGCAGTGTCTACCCAGCAGTAGGCTGTGCCAGACTCCATAGATAGGTTCCTGTGTGGTGAAGGTAGACGCCCCAAGTGGCCAGGGTTTATTTTATGTTTGATTTTGTTTATGCTGTTTGGATGCTTGCACTTGTTTCCAGCAAGATGGAAGAATAAACCAAAATCTTTGTTTTCAACCGTCTTTGACTGCCTGTCTGTATAAATTCAGTGTGTAGTGAACCCATCCAGGGGGGTCACACACCCCGCTACCGAGCTAACCCCTTACACTTGTTAGATACATACAGTAAATCATTTTACTAATAAACACAATTTTCCTGGCTGTGTTTCTTTCCATATTATTGTTTTGTTTTCATCTCTATGTAGGTTTGTTTGCATTATGATCTAGTAAGCTCAGACCTCTGTGGTACAGTATATTAATGTGCTGTTACTAAACAAAAATTACAATTATATATGGGACGGATGTTACTGGTGCAAATGGAAAAAAATCGTATTCTATATTGAATGGTTTGCTGCAATCAGAAGGGTGCAAGTCACTCAATGGTGGCACGCCCAAAGTATAATTAATGTAATATAAGGATTGTGCTACCCTGGTAGGTGACCTACATCTACCTAATCATGTGCGATAAGCAAAATTAGTTAGCATCTATAAGTATCGCCTTGTGCTATTCCACCACAAATTTACCAATAAGTGACAATCCACCAAAACTGCATATGTATATATAAAAACACATAAACATATCATACGAGTGTTGAATTTTAAAAAACGTGCACTACTCTCTTTCGAATTCACAGAAAATATATGCTCTTGACTTTGCTTGAACGCTACCTGCCCTGACCTTGGCTTTTCTCTGTACTTTCCTCTGCCTCCTGCCCATCTGCCTAATCTTGTGTTGCCAACTTCTGCCTGTACCCTGACTATTCTTTGCCTGCTGTCTATGTCTGTGTCTGACCATCTGTTGCTAAGCTGACTTGTCTGACCACTCATCCAGTTGTTTATCTGCGCTGCTTGCACCTGCCTAGCTCCCGCTGGAGCTTCCTCTACTGTGAGCCACTAGTCTTCCTGCACCTGCTATCAGACACTGTCTACTGCTGCCTGCTGTCTCCCAGACCAGGATCTGCTGTTCCTGCTGACATCTGCTGTTCCAACTATCTGGTCCACTCCGATGACACATCTGCTATGCATCACTACTTCCATTGAAGACTTCACTCCTCCTCTCTCACGGTCATTGTCGCAATATCAGTGGTCGTCAGGATCAGCTGTTAGGTATGTGACAGAAACGATGGTCTGTAGACAATAGAAATATGCTGAAAAGTTACTTAGCTCTGATTATAGAGGCTTCAGGATCCCTGTAGGCAAGGAGGATCCAAGGCTTACTCTACAGTGGTTGCAGGAGTTCAGGCAAAAGGCATCTTCAAGGAAGAGACTTTCCTTGGTGTTAAGTCATTACAGAGTACTGCTTTCAGTCTCTGTGGTTGGCTTTTTGCTTAGAAAGAATAGGCAGCCAATCCCCCGTATCCTTTTTCTAATTGTTACGCTGATATACAAATTCTCCAATTTAACCCCTAGATGGCACTATTGTATCAAACATGCCATAGGTCATATATGTCAAAAGGTCAAAAGATGAAAGGAGGGAAGTGCACCTAAGTGTGGTATTACAAGATTATTTATTAGTGCAAAGTAATGCACTTACATAGGAGAAGACATCAAAGGCATATCTGTAATATGGAAGGTCCTCCTCGAGGGGTACCAGCTATCTGGTTTCCCAGCGTCCAGCAGGTGTCCGTGCCTGTACAGGATGCTGATTCCAAAGCAGAAAGTGGAGGGGATCCTGGCTGCCTGGCGTGGACTGCACAGAGGGAAATGACGTCACTCGGTGGGTGGACCTCAGTGAAGGAAGGACAGGAAACTAGGCTACGCGCATGGAGCATACAGCTCCTTCTACTGGCCTGTCAGTTTCTGTGTACGAGCAGCTTAAATGCAGTCTGGCTGCGGCTGTGGAAGCCGCAGCCAGTTAGTCTTTTTGAATCTGGAACTAGAAGGGTCAGTGGACCAAGAACATGTAGGAAACTTGTTTACAACCAGATTCAAAGACATATATATGGCATGTAAAACTAGTAAATGAGCATAAACATTAAAAAACAACTACATGATTATTGAGAATATTTGACAAATGAATGTAAAATCATATACATTAATTGTATCCTACACCTAGCTGCAGACTGTGTTGATCCGCCATTTAATGTTTACATGTATATTATGGTTTTTCATTCATAATGTTTTTTTTATGTGTAATGTTTTTTAAAGTGTATTTAATGTTTTTAATATCCTCTTTAGAGTTCCTTCTGAAGACATGGATATTATTTTAAATATTGAGAAAGTTATGCCCTGTATACACGATCGGTCCATCCGATGAAAACGGTCTGATGGACCGTTTTCATCGGTTAACTGATGAAGCTGACTGATGGTCAGTCGTGCCTACACACCATCGGTTAAAAAACCTATTGTGTCAGAACGCGGTGACATAAAACACAACGACGTGCTGAAAAAAAAAACGAAGTTCAATGCTTCCAAGCATGCGTCGACTTAATTCTGAGCATGCGTGGAATTTTAACCGATGGACGTGCCTACAGACGATCGTTTTTTTTTCTATCGGTTAGGTATTCATCGGTTAAATTTAAAACAAGATTGCTTTTTTTAACCTATGGATAAATAACCGATAGGGCCCACACACGATCGGTTTGGTCCGATGAAAACGGTCCATCAGACCGCTCTCATCGGTTTGACCGATCGTGTGTACGCGGCATGAGGCATAACATTTTGAAAAACAATTCGGATTATTTCCCACACAATTTTTCTGTAAATTCTTGCCTTTTGCCAGACGTAATTTTTATTTACATACTGTAAGTATATATCTAGCTGGATAATAAAATATTTGGTATTACACTATGTCGGCTTCTTTGTGATCTCTTGAGGATACATTCACTTTACATGCTGTTAACCTTTTTGATTCTGGTTTGCTGGACATCCACATCAAGAGGCTGATTGTTTCTTGGTGAACGGGTCCCGTGGAGAAACACTTACCTGCTGTTTGTTCCTTGCAATCGCTGGGGGAATATTGCATGGACTTTGCACTTGCATTTTTAGCACTATAAATGTGCACTTTCATAGTGTTTATTGATTGTTATATTGTTTATTTTCATGCATTTATCAGTGTTTACACATGTACTACCGTTTTATGGTAAATGAATAATTATTTATGAATTTTAAAGGGAAGCACACCTATTTATTTAAATTATGGACCAGATTCAGAAAGACTGGCGTATTTTTAGGCGGGCGTAGCGCATCTCATATACGCTACGCCGCCGTAACTTAGAGAGGCGAGTACCGTATTCAGAAAGAACTTGCGCCCTAAACAAGTACATTTCTGAATCAGCGTATCTTGCTCATTTGCATATTCGACGCGTAAATCAACGGAAGCGCCCCTAGCGGCCAGCGTAAATATGCACCTAAGATACGACGATGTAAGAGACTTACGTCAGTCGTATCTTGGACAAATTCTGGCGTATCTGATTCTTTGAATCAGGCGCATAGATACGACGCCTCACATTCGGACTTACGACGGCATATCTGGAGATACGCCATCGTAAGTCCTTTTTGAATCTGGCCCTAAATATATATATATATATGTATATATATATATATTCAGAATTTTGTATTGAAGCACTTGTGTGCTGCATCCAAATATAAACTAAGCACAAAAATACATTTTCTTTTTATACATTCTCATAAAACAGACTGAGAAAGCATTCAAACTATTTTAATTCGAGTTTGACGTTTCAGTGATGCATATCCCACATTTCTCAAACCAACTTATACAACAATGTGTAAAAAAACACTAAAAATATCATGGACCCACCACCTGAAAGTGCGAGTAATGCCCACTGTGTAAAATCAACATTTGTACAAAGAACTGTCATTCTGTGGCAACTCCTCCAAGAGGAAATGCATTATAAAATAGTAATATGACTCGCATGAGTATATTAAACAAATGAATTAGCATGTTGAAAATCTGCCAAGCCAACACATGTAGACGTGGTGGTAAGAAACTGCAGCATGCCATATATTCAGATTCACCATCTTACTTGTACAGTACATCTGAATGTTATATGCTTACGTTGCTGTTCATGCAGTCTGTTTAATGTAAGTACAGTAAGACTATTATGCCATTTAAAGAGGGGTTGGGCAATCATAAATCAGCTATCAGGAAAACACTCTTCAAAATTCCTCTTAACAACAGGTGGAATTACATTTTCTGCAGAAGACACTTTTATTGCTAAGCCTGACATGCATGATCATAAATCACATTGCACCTCTAGCTAGAGAAGGAGATGGACACCGCTTGCTGTTTCAAAGAAAAAGCAAATAGATTTTTTCATTGGAAAACACTTGCACTGATTGGCTTGAGTGAACAGCTTCGTTTTAGCACAACAGACCACACTTTATTATTCGTATTTTGCCCTTTAGTAATCAGTAACAGGAATAATGGGGTTGCTGTTTGATTTGTATGCCTATCTCGATGGTTTATCATTGGATCAATGATAAGCAGCTCTATTATTTTGTTTAGTTTGTTCTCTGACTTTCAATGGTGCTTTTATGCTCTACAACTAGGAATGAGCTCAGGCATGTTCTGCAGAGAGTGTTATGCCCCGTACACACAATCTTTTTTCGGCTTGTAAAAAACAATGTTTTTCAGCCTCTCGAAAAAACAAAGTTTTTTCCAACTTCATCATTAAAACAACGGTGCCCACACACGATCATGAAAAATAAAATGCCCTAGCAAAGCGCGGTGACTAACAACACGTACGACGGCACTATAAAGGGAAAGTTCCATGCGGATGACGCCACCCTTGGGGCTGCTTTAGCTGATTCCTTGTTAGTAAAAGACGATTTGCGCTTTTCTGTCTGTTACAGCGTGATGAATGTGCTTACTCCATTACGAACGGTAGTTTTACCAGAACAAGCGCTCCCGTCTCATAACTTGCTTCTGAGCATGCGCAGGTTTTTCACGTCGTTAAAGTCCACACACGATAATTTTTTACAACCCGAAAAACGACATTGTTTAAAACGTCGTTAAAAAATAGAGCATGTTCGAATTTTTTTTTGGTCGTTTTTCAGAACCCGAAAAATGCTTTGAAGCTCACACACGACCATTTTAAATGACATTTTTAAAAAACGATGGGCCAAATCCTCAGAAAACTAGCGTAACTTAACTTTTCCGAGTTAAGTTACACGGCCTTACAATTTCTACCTAAGTGCCCGATCCACAAAGCACTTACCTAGAAATTTCAGGCCGTGTAACTTAAGTTCCTCCGTCGCAAGGCGGTCCTCCTCTCCAGGGGGCGATTACAATTTAAATGAGGCGCGCTCCCGCGCCGGCCGTACTGCGC
This sequence comes from Rana temporaria, assembly GCF_905171775.1. Classification (NCBI taxonomy): domain Eukaryota; kingdom Metazoa; phylum Chordata; class Amphibia; order Anura; family Ranidae; genus Rana; species Rana temporaria. The sequence goes on from NC_053489.1 coordinate 144,963,076, forward strand.
ATGCGTGTGACGTCATTTTCCCGACGTGCATCGCGAAAAATTACGTTACGTCGGGCTTTGTGGATTGCGACGGGACAATAAAGTTGCGTCGGGTAAAAAAAAAGTTATGCGCCATAAAAAAAAATTCAAAATTTAAAAAAAATCGCGGCGATCGAAAAAAAGGTCTGTTTTTACAAGGTGTTACTAGTTTACACTTTGTAAAAGCAGAACTAATTTTACGTATGCAAAACGTAACTTACGCAGAAAACACAAAGCTAAAAAGCTTTGTGGATCTGCCTAAGTACTCATTTGCATACGCAAAGCGGCATTTCGACTCGAAATGCCCCCAGCGGCGGATGCGGTACTGCATCTTAAGATCTGACAGTGTAAGTGTCTTACATATGTCAGATCTTCTGCCTATCTTAGGAAAAATCCTTTTGAGGATCAGATCCAAAGATAGGCACAGGGATACGCAGGCTGAACAGCAGTTCCGCCTGCGTATCTCCTTTGAGGATTTGGCCCTATGTTTTTTACAACCCGAAAATGATCGTGTGTACGCGGCATTACTCCTGGTTAGAGCTGTGGAACAGCAGTAACTATTCCTGTATATGTTTTCTCAGAGGCCTCATGCACACAGGACGTTTTTAAAGCTGCTTCTAGGGGCGTCTGGCATTTTTTTTCCTGCCTCTAAACTCCCCTGCATGTTAGCTTATGTGTCCATGCACATATTAGCTTTTAGCAGCGTTTAGTGGAAGGAGAATTTAGAGGCAGGAAAAAAACAACTGCCAGTGTGTCCAGGAGTAGCAGTTTTGGCAGAAAAAACTCTTTATGCTGCTAAATGCGCCTAAACGCTAGGCCTGTTTACCACTTCAGCAATTTTTCATTTCAGCAGCCAGAATTAATAAAATTTCCAGCCAATTAAATTAATAAAAGTCCAAACACTAAATGCTGCTTAACTCTGCCAAACTGGTTTGAAAAAATGCAGCTTAGGTGAGTTTTTAAATGCTGATTTTCTCCTGTCAGGAGAAACAGCGTTTTACAATAAACCAGTGTGCATGAGGCCTTACACCTTACAGGGAGCTGTGGAACCCGATTCTGATGGGGGACCCTTCTTTTCATTTTACTAGAGCCTTTGTGTGTGATTAGTACAGAAGGTGAGTACTGTTTTTTGTGCTTCAGTTGCCATTACATATCTTTTCCTTTACTCGACTGGCATTTTAGCAGTTTCGTGATGTCATGGCTGAGCAGGCAGCTTTTGTGCATAGTGTCTACTGGTTTATGCCCATACAACTTTCAAGCCACGTATTTCGCAATTTAGGTTTATTCATGCCTTTTAGGCAGATGAGCACTGTTGGGTTTCTGTCACGTACCTTCAGGTAGAGCCTGATGAGCAGAGGAAGGCCTCTCGTACAGCCCCGATTAAAGGACCACATATCATTACTGCAATTTTTTTAATTTGTTAACTTTTGTAATAAATCTATATTTTATGAATACCTGTTTGTGGTTGTGCTTACCTCAATGACAGCTTTAAACACATCCTTAAAAATCCCACTACCTTATGGTATGGGAGTGGTATGCTCTATCCAATTTTCTCTATATTAACCAGGTTACACTGTCTCTAGAAATTGTCCAATACACTGTGTGTGTATATATATATATATATATATATATATATATATATATATATATATATATATATATATATATATATACATATATTTATTAAAGGTCCAACGAGTTTGCAACAGCGGCCACAAGAGCATGGTGAGGTAGGAGTGACCGTGATGTTCTCCGTAGCAGGTGAAGTAGTAGAACTGCAGGTTATGGCTCTGGTTGCAGGCAGTTTGTGGATGTAGGGGTGCTGTAGATGTGTGTAATTTGCAGGTGCCGGGGTACTGCGGATGCAGGTACATAGAGGCTATAGCAAGTGGAGAAGACTGGTGCAGAGTCAGACAAGCCAGGTTATACAGGGAAGATCAGGTACATCAGAGACATTGAAAAAGAATGGTCAAAGTTCAGGCAGAGGTTTGGCAATGGAGAATCAAGCAGATAAAGAAGAATCAAGGTCAAGCAAACCGGGGTCAGAAGTGGAGAGAATCAGGGTAGTCAGGAAACTGGGTCACAATCAGATAAAACCAGGCACAGGAACAGGATACAGGGGAAAACTGAAGATCATACAGCAAAGCCCTAGTGCATCTGCCATCCTTATATATGGCATTTGGGCACCAATGCTAATGTAGCGCACATGGACATGCCTGCCAGGAAGGTCATCATTGGAATTGTGCCCATGCATGTGCAATGGCCTCTGCCTTTGCACATCCGCTGCGCTATGGCCAGCATGTCCCTCACAGCTTCAATCATTAGTTTTCAAATTCCAGACATTTTCTCTTTGGTCAGGACTGTAATGCAGCTACCTCTTGTGCACACACGTCTGAAAGATTTTATGCTGAATCAGTTGAGAACCGGAGACAGCTGCACTACAATAAGCCTGAGGATCAAGGTCCGGTTAGTGAGACCTGGCATGCCCCAAGCAGCCAGGCAGGAGGCAGAACCCAAGCCTTGTTTCCCTCAATTGGATCATGATCTGGTGACATAAGGTCACATTTCCTCGTAGCAACGTTAGACAGACTCCCCTAAGCTATGAAAGCCAAGGGGACAAATTTACACACTCAGGACTGTTATGCCTCGTACACACAAATCCGGCCGTGTGTAGTCTCCATCTGACTTTTTTTGTCAGAAGTCCGACGGACCTTAGGAAGAGAACCTATTCTATATCTTTCCATCGGACTTCTACGGACTCAAGGCTGACTTTTGCATGGTCAAAAGTCTGACCGTGTGTACAAGGCATTACAATACACAAAGCATGGCAATGAGCAATTCTATCCACTCATAGTGTCCATTTCATCCCTCTCTGTTCATCATCTCTCTGTTCTCCCTAAAAGGTGGTGTTGCATTTAGCTATCACCTCTACTATACAAGTGTCTGAACTGGAGGCCTTATCTTTCAAAAAACATTTCTAGTTATGCATAGGGACAAGGTAGGTTTCAGGCACAGGATTTTGCTCCTGTTTATGGTTGTTTTGCCTTTAACCTAAGGACATTGTCTACAGTTCACTAAAAGTCTTGATGTGTTTTGGGGCTGTTAGAGTCTATCTCGCAGCTGCATTTTCTTTCAGGAAAACACTTCTGATTGACTTTTGTGGTCCCAGATAGACCCTAAGGGAACATTGACTTCTGACAGACCACCACCTTAGTTTATAATCTCAAGAATAATGTTTTAAAATTTCCTGTCAAGGTGAACTCTACTTAAATTGTGAGTTCTTCTTGGTCTTCTGTTTTCATTTTCTATGTACTACCAGGAAGATATTTAAGCATCATTTAATGTCAGTTTTGGATGCTAGCCCTTCAGGTGGCAATTTCATCTGCAAACAGTACCCGGTTTTCTGTTATTTTTATTGGGTCTGTTAGCATTTGTTACTCTCTTGCCAATCTTTTTATTTCTCTGCTTTTGGATGTCCCGATCGTCTAAGAATTAATGTGTTTCTCCATGGGTGAGAAAAAAAAAAAAGATTTTTGTACTTACCATTAAATCCTCTTCTTCATCTGTCCATGGACACAGGTCAGTCACCTCTGTGTTTATTTGTATGCTCTCAGAACTTTGGTACAGAACTCAGGCATTATGGTTGTGGGTGGTATTAAAATTATATTGTTTTCATTATTTTGTATATTCTAAAGAACCATCAAAAACAATAGTTCTAGCTTGAAATATGAGACAGTTTTAACAGTATTGAGCAAATAGCATTGATGGACCGTTTTCATCGGACGAACCGATCGTGTGTGGGCCCCATTGTTTTTTTTTTCCATCGGTGAAAAAAAATAGAACCTGTTTTAAAATTTTCTGATGGTTAAAAAACCGATAGAAAAAAACGATCGTCTGTGGTGAAATCCATCGGTCAAAAATCCATGCATGCTCAGAATCAAGTCGACACATGCTCGGAAGCATTGAACTTCATTTTTCTCTGCACGTTGTTGTGTTTTACGGCACCGCGTTGGACACGATCACATTTTTAACTGATGGTGGGTAGACAAGACTGATAAAAGTCAGCTTTATCGGATATCTGATGAAAAAATCCATCGGGCCGTTTTCATCTGATGAACCGATCGTGTGTACGTGGCATTACTCTTTAGAATCACACAGGTGGCATAGTCATCTAGACACAAAGTAACTAACCAATTTATTAACTGAGTTTAAAAAGGCATATGCTTATAAATAGTTGACTGTTAGCAATCCCAGAGGAAAACAGATGCGGAACACTGTAATATATCCAGTAAAATAGTCACTTGCTATGACAACATTAACTCTGAAGAGCAGTTACACATAACTGTTTCTTAAAATAATCACCTTCCCTCATAGTACACTTCTGTTGGCGAATTTACGTTGTTATTCTATCTAGTATATCAATATTTCAGGTTTTCAGATAAATGAAATATTAGCCGTATTTCTTATTGGACTTCATAGCACTAGATTGTAATTTATTACACAAAACCAGGGATATATATGAGTGATGCGTCCCCTGTGCCTAATGCCCCATGCTGGTGATGAATAAACAGTGATGTATTTCAGTTGAAAGCCTAGTCCCAATTAATTTGCTTGCAATGCTGCTCTGCTTAGAGACTAATAAAATACTGCTGGTAGTACGGACATTGTTTTTCATTCTTCCACATTGGCACTAATCTAGAAACGGCAAGCAAAGAATCAAAATATGAAGGATAAAATGGCTATGTATGGAATGAGACTGATAGAAACATGCTTTGATTATTTCTTTGCATATTGATTGTGGATGGGTATTTCAGCAAGTCTTGGGATACTGGGAATGGCGTTGTTGAGGATCCAGAGAGCTTGAAATTTTTCTACAGTTTTTCATGAATCCATCTTGCTAAACATAGGTGTGTGCAGGGTGTGTGCCGAGTGTGCCTGGGCGCACCCTAATCACCCCGTCCGCCAGGGGCACTGATAAGAAAGTACAGCCAGCCCTCCTGTACCGGGCCCAGGTCCTATATGTTCAAAAGGGGAGGTCAGTCACCCACGTGCAGAAGGACCGGCTGTACTGCCTTATTGCAGACATCGATCCTATTGTTCCTCCTCCTGCAAAACTGCCAGCTTCTCCTCATCTTCCTCACTCCAGCTGCACTGCAGGCAGTTGGGGGGAAAGGGCCGGTAAATGTGTCATTTACTGGCACCTTCCCTTTCTGAATGAACACACTGAGCGATGAGTACTAATCGCTCATGTGTCCATTCAGCACTTAAAGCGGTGTTCTAGCCGCAATTTTTTTTTAAAGTCAGCACCTACAAACACTGTAGCTGCTGACTTTTAATAAGGACACTTACCTGTCCTGGGCGCCCATGATGTTGGCCCCCCGAGGCCGATCCGTCCTCTGGATTGTGTCCCGGAGCCACCATCCTCACTAAGGGAAACAAGCAGTGGAGCCTTGCGGCTTCACTGCCCATTTCCTATTGCACATGCGCAAATCGCGCAGCGTTTTGTGAATGGGTGGCTTCTGTTCTGGGACACACACAGGTCCCAGAAGACAACGTGCCCCATTCCCCAGAAGACAACACGAGGAGGAAGACTACCGTGGAAGAGGAAGTGGCAGATTATGAAGATCTGCCTAGCAACCGCCATTTCTGGTAAGTAAAAAAAAAAAATGTTTTCACATTTCTTTTGGTGCCTTTTTATGTAATTGTTTTTTTTTTATTTTTTTAGGGTGAACCTCCGCTTTAAGTATAGTAAACTTTGTTTAATATGCTTCAGTTTGTGAAGTGCCTTCTATTCATTAATCTGTGCAGCTGAGGCTCAGTCTTAAATATGGGACATCAGGGGTCTGTTTAGACCCCTCATATTTCACCAAAGACCCACAACAGAAAGAAAGAAATTCTAAAAAAATATTGCTTTGCTCTATAATTTCTGTTGCTCTGTGTTTGACTTTTTGGGGGCACACCCTAATGCAATAGGCTGCGCACACCTATGTTGCTAAACTTAAACTTGAGATGAATATAGATAATGTTCCAGTTCTTATTCAAATACAGTAATATGTAGATTGCAGATAATACACTAAACAGTATGTACTGAATTAAGGGAGTATTACTCTGGGATTTTGATCTTTCTCCTGACTTTTACTAGTTAGTGAATCACTGACCTGGAAAAAGTATATGGGATGAGAGTTCCTGAATTTTTAGACTTCACGGCAGTATCCTTTTCTCCAGACCTTGTTGCATCTAATGAGGTCAGATCTCCGTTGTTCTGACCCAAAGAATATCAAAGAACCAAGCCAAAGAATCAGCATGACAGCAATTAGCTTGTGACCCTGCAGCAAATAGTCATTACAAATAGATAGGAAGGGAATATAAACCCCAACAAAGGTTTTGCTCACATGCTTTTCATCTGTAAGATGTCATTTTATAGTTTATATAAAAAAAGAAAAACATATTTAACAATATTTTTAGTATCAACTAAAGCTTTGAAAAGTGAGATTTTCAGAGTTGTTGGAAACTAGGGACCAAGGCCCGGATTCACGTAGCACTTACGCTGACGTATCTTGAGATACGCCGCGTAAGTGTCAATGTGCGCCGTTGTATCTATGCGCCGTGCCCATAGAACTAGATACGCCTGAAAATAGGCTTCCTACGACCGACGTAAGTTTCCTACGCCGTCGTATCGTGGGCGCATATTTACGCTGGCCGCAAGGGGCGCTCCCATTGATTTACGATTCAAATATGCAAATAGTGAGATACGAACGTACTTGCGCCCGGCACATTAATATACGCGGTTTACGTAAGGCTTACGTCCGGCGTAAACTTAAGCCTCATAAAGCAGGTGTAAGTCATGTTAAGGTATGGACCAGGGAACAGCCGTCGTATTTTACGTTGTTTACGTAGTAGTACGTGAATAGGGCTGGGCGTAGGTTACGTTCACGTCGTAGGCAGTGATTCGACGTATCTTAGGGAGTATTTCCCACGTGATTCTGAGCATGCGCACTAGGATGCGTTCACGGGACGGCGCATGCACCGTTCGGTCAGCCCATCATTTGCATGGGGTCACGCTTCATTTAAATGGATCACGCCCACTTCCACCTACTTTGAATTAGGCCGGCTTACGCCGAATAATTTACGTTATGCTGGCGCAACGTTGGGAGCAAGTGCTTTGTGAATACTGTGCTCGCCGCTTTGCTCTACATCGGTGTAGCGTATATTCGATATGCTACGCCGGCATAACTATGCGCTGAAGTACGAGAATCCGGGCCCAAGTGTTTAATTGAGGACTCCAAGCTAATGTTACTACAATTTTGTCTTTTGTTATTTTAGCAACAATGTTGTTACATGGTTCTGTTTGTAATTTTTTTTTCTATACATGGCTGATATCAAAGCTGATCAGCAGCAATAAGTATTTCTTATACGTAAATGTTAAATCCTAAAGTAGAGCTAAAGTATGCAGATGCTCACTTCTGCTCAAGGAAAGCTGGGTCTTTGGCTGTTTTGATTGGTTGGTGTAGAATGATATAACTCCCCTGTGCACAGGAGTCCAGTCATTCTGGCACCAAGGCATGCCGAGAATGTACACTGAGCAGTGCATTCACAGCTCAGTGTACATTCTAAGGAAGATTTTAAAAAATACACCTAAGCAGAGATCACTTTTGCATACTATAAACAGATTAGAAGCAGGGATCTTGTTTGCACACGCTCTGATCTTCTAGCCCGCTGATAAGGAGCACAACCAGTCCTGTTGTCCTGGGTACGGGCCTCATGAGCTCAACTTGTGGGCTCAGGCCACTTTATAGTTAATTTCTGCCAAATAAGAAAATAGGGCTTACTAAACCTTACCCCTGTTCCTACTTGCTAAGGGGGTGTATAATTAAATCTTTCTGGGCCCCATCGGGTCGACAGAGGGACCCAATGGGACTTTTTCTCTGTTTTCTTTTTTTTAATCAGAAAATAGATTTTATTGTACAACATTTCAAGAAAGTATAACAACCGGATTCAAAACTCCGGAAATATAAACATAGAAGTGGTAAGTATACATTTCAGAAATGTAACCAATATTCTGTATCTATACTGTATCTATACTGCAGCACTACATTCACCCCCACAACGGCAGCACTGTATGCATACCCCACTTAAGGACAAAACTACATTTTGTTTTTAAGGCAGGGTCAGGGGAGGGGCCAGGGGTGGGGTTGAGGGTGGAGTCAAAGGGGGCCTTGTCAGGTAGGCTGTACGGCCCTGAAAAGCCTTCCAGGAGATTAATAACTGCATCATAATATCTGCTACTGCATCTTTAATGCGCTTTAATTAAAACGTTCCTAAACCCATGCTGTGCCAAAACACAGTGCATACTGTACATATGAACCCAGCCTTATATATTATTTGCACCTAAATTATCTCAGTGTGCTTAAAAGTTAAAGTGGTTGTAAACCTTACATATACCCAATGGTGTGACTGGCTTCAGGTGATACATAGAGATAAAGAAAATCTTTCTACATAAGTTTTACCTGTTTATCTGCAGTCTTCTCTCCTCTACAGCTGTTCAAAGTACAGAATTTAAAAGGTTGTCTGACTGTCAGAAAAGAGTAGGTGGAGAGCTGAAATTACACTCTGCAGAGGTAAGGAGAGCCCTGAGAGCTGATTGGAGGGAAGGGACACACACCCCCTTCACACAGCTCACAGGGACAGAGCTGAGGCTTTCAATCAGCTGGAGGTCCCTCCCCTGTCACCTTTTTTCTCTTGGTGTTAGTAAAACTTATCAGAAGTGACTCATGCTGATAGTAAAGTAATGAGGCAGCAGACAGAAATTACCCTTAGTGCTCTTAATTGGCACAAGTACACACTATAGGGGATATCATTTCTGAGGTTTACAACCACTTTAAATAATAATAAACCTTAACCACAAGTTTAATTATTATGTATTGTATTCAGAAGAACGAGCATAGCTTTTTATATAGAAAATAACCCATACTTATTGGCATTAGAATGCCATGCACTGCTTTCCGACTGTGAGCTCCTACTTCCGTGATCACACATGTCATAGGCAGGTCTCATACATAGGAGTCAGGCTGAATGTGCCAATGCACAGCCAGCCTTTAGTACATAAGGGATGAATGGGTCCTCGGATAACCCCACTGTTTCTTCATAAAGATACACATGGGTGAAAATCATCACCCTATGACAAAAGGTTGTGGGGATGCTGTTTCTGGAAGCATCAACAGGTATGAGTAATGGAAAAGTAAGCCTAATGATTGAGAACAAACTTGCTACACCTGCTAAAGGGTAAGCCACCATTTTCTCTATCATACATCACGGGACACAGAGCGGCATAGTAATTACTATGTGGGTTATAGAGTCTACCTTCAGGTGATGGACACTGGCACTCTCAGACAGGAAGTTCCTCCCTATATAACCCCTTCCCCTAAGGGAGCACCTCAGTTTTTTCGCCAGTGTCTTAGGTGTTGGTCACATTGTGAAGCTATGCTAGGTCCTTTGTGGCTGAGCTAAAGCTGTTTAAACCGGATCCGTCCAAGGTGCTTCATAGCCAAAGTGGACGGTACCCGGGCCCCGGTGGAAGAAGGGGTTTTGCCTATAATGCTTCTCATTGAGAGCTGGATTCTGGGCCCAGAGCATTGGTCAAAAATATGCGGCCAAATGCTGTTATCTTTTGCCAGGATGCTATATGGGTCCAGGGGAGCAGTGACCTGCTATGGACCCCAGTCCCTGAAGGTTTTTAACAAAGCCCACGGTGAAGGGTGAAGGCTGGGCCTCTTGCCATTGGCAATACCCTGCAGCGTGGACAGGTAAGTGGGGGATCTGCGGGACGTGGTCCGTCAGCAGATTCTTCTAGTAAAGGGAGTATGGGTAAGCCTACATTATGCTGCTATGCATGGGCATGTCTGCCACAATGTCTGTTGAGACAGGTTGGTTGTGTTTACATCTCATACTTTTCCCCCTGTCTGGTGCTGGTGATCTGTAGGCAGCAGGTACTAGATGCATTTCGAAACAAAAGCCTAAAAAGAGAGCTTACTGGCCTGAGAGCGTGTGTTTCCGCTTGGCATAGGTGTTCCTGAGTCCCCCCTGTAGCGCGTGTCTCGATTCCATGCTGCGGCGGCGTCCGCCGCGGTCCGATGTTGCGCGCGTGCGGGTGCACGTGGTATTGACGGCGCGGCGTGACGTCACGGGGCGGAGCAGAACGTGCACGCGGGTGCACGAGTAAAAGCGTCCCTTCAGGCAGCGTGTGTGTGTGGTAGCGGCAGACGGTGAGACACAGAGCGCGCGGTGCTGAGAGAGACACATTGAGATCCTCGTTGAGTGGTCAGGTTGGTGGACCAGGGCACATTGAAGTGCATCTGTTCAGGGGCTAGAGAGCCCAAATCTGGACATATCGTGGGAAGTGCCTGCCTTTGAGCCTCCTCCCCCAAAAAACAGGTCACATAAAGTACCAGGCTGGTTTTGTTGGTGGAAGCTTTAGCCCATAGGCAGCTCCACAAAGTGTCCCAGGTAGTTTCCACTACATAAGGGATACTTTTTGTGGCCAGGTTCCTTGCTGGGTTTGGGGAGTACCTAGGATTTGACCCAATGGCTCCCAAGGGGTCGGGATCCAAAGCAGCAAAGTCTGCAAAAAGATCTAAGGGATCCCCATCTAGCTCAGAGGACCTAGGCCAGGCCTCAGCAGCAACCCCCCTCCCTGAGAATCCTGAGCTTAACGTCGGGGAGGATCAGGTACCTGGTGCTGTAGCAGGCCCGGTTCAGCCAGCCCCGATGTTTGTGACACAAGAGGTCCTGGCTACCTCCCTGGGGGGACTGGAAGTGAGATTGGCAGCCTTAATTGCTGCATCTCTTTCCGAGAGGAAACGGTCTAGGTCTCCTTCTCCGAAGTAGCGGTCCCAGAGTTTGGAAAGTCTTTCCTCTGACAAAGTAAATTTCCTAGAGGACCATGAGGAGGACCTAGAAGAGAAAGAATCTGAGGAATCTACTATTGAGGAACCTTTTTCAGCTTCCCCAGCTGAAAAGCTATGGATTCAGTCCTTAACGGACATGGTCCGTACAGCATTTAAATTGCCGGAGTCTCCGGTAGGTGTAGTATCTTCTTTAGGGTCTTTGAAGGCCCCACATGCTAGCACTTTCTTTCCAGTCCATCCTCTCTTAGAGGAGCTTATGTATAAGGAATGGGCTTGGCCTGACAGAATCTTTATTCCACCTAAAAGATTTTCTGTGTTATATCCCATGGAGGAAAAATTCTCCAAAAAGTGGTCAGTCCCAGCTGTGGATGCCGCCATATCGTGTGTTAATAAATCATTGACCTGTCCTGTGGACAATGTCCAGATGTTTAAGGACCCGGTGGACAAGCGTCTGGAGACGTTATTGAAGTCCTCCTTTTCCACGATAGGTGCGGTGGTGCAACCGGCTGTAGCCGCCATTGGGGTGTGCCAGGCCCTGAAGGACCAAACTAAGCAAGTCCTAAGGGACATTCCAGCCCAACAAGCTCAGGAGCTAGCTGACGTACCTAGAGCTCTTTGCTTTGCAGTAGATGCGATAAAGGATTCTATCCAACAAGCATCTCGTCTCTCGATGTTCCTTGTGCATATGCGCAGACTTCTATGGCTGAAAAATTGGTCAGCCAAGACTCCCTGCAAGAAGCTGTTGACAGGCTTTCCCTTTCATGGCGAAAGGTTGTTCGGTGAAGACCTGGACAAATATATCCAAAAGATTACAAGTGGGAAGAGTACTCTTTTGCCGGATAAAAAACGGTTCAGGGGCCCCACTTTTGAGCGTCCAGTATCACCTGTACCAGGGTCCTCTAATTCAAGGCAGTAACGACGGCCGCCAACTAGACCCAATAATGACAACAAGCCGCAGGGCCAGTTTTCAACAAACAAAAGACCCTGGGTCCGTAAACCTGCCCCAAAGTCATCCTTGTGAAGGGGCGCCCCCATCCGCTTGGGTGGGGGGAAGACTCCAGCGATATTCAGAAGTCTGGAAGAAGGGAGTCTCCGACAAGTGGGTTCTTTCCACAGTAGCCTCCGGTTACCGGTTGGAATTTCGGGAGATCCCCCCCGCCTCATTTTTTCAGGTCAAACTTGCCAAGCGACCCAGGAAAGAGGGCCTCACTGTTGGCATCCTTAGACCATCTTTTGACCCAAAGGGTAATTGTGCGGGTGCCCACTCAAGAACAAGGTCTGGGGTTCTACTCAAATCTGTTAGTAATCCCAAAGCCAAACGGCGATGTCAGGCCGATTTTAGACCTAAAGCGGCTAAACAAGTTTTTAGTGGTTCGGACCTTTCGGATGGAATCCATTCGTTCAGTAACCGCATATTTGCAGGGGGTGAGAGTTTTTAGCGTCCATAGACGTCAAGGACGCATATCTCCACATCCCGATATACCCAGGACACCACAAGTTCTTACGGTTCATGGTAGGTCAGCACCATTTTCAATTTGTGGCACTGCCATTCGGCCTGGCCACAGCCCAGAGGGTCTTCACAAAGATCCTGGCACCGGTGTTGGCAAACTTAAGGACCCGGGGTGTCCAAATTTTAGCGTATCTGGGCGACTTGTTGCTAATAGACCACTCGGCTCCCAGCATAGAGCGAGCAGTCCAAACCACCATTCAATATCTAGAGGCCTTAGGTTGGCTCATAAACAGGGCCAAGTCTGCTCTGCATCCTACCACAAGGCTGGAGTACTTACGCCTCGATACTGCCCAGAAAATAGTTTTTTTGCCTCAAGCAAAAATCGATTCTCTGATACTGACCATTCGGTCACTGCTAGACAGACAAAAACCCAACTGTTCGGTGCTGCATGCAGCTGCTGGGAAAGATGGTGGCAACCTTCGAGGCAGTACCCTACGCTCAGTTCCACTCAAGGAAGCTGCAGAGTGCAATCCTGGCAAGGTGGAACCGAAAGGTTCAGTCCTTAGATTGCCCCATGAGGCTCGTCCCGTCAGTCAGGGGAAGCCTCTGCTGGTGGTTAACACCCCAGAACCTGAAGAAGGGAAAATCCTTCAGTCCAGTGGCTTGGGAAGTTGTAACAACCGACGCCAGCCTAAAGGGATGGGGAGCCATCCTAGGGGGTTTATCCCAGCAGGGGGTATGGTCAAGCAAGGAGAGTCGCCTGCCTATCAATCTGTTGGAGATCAGGGCAGTTAGGTTAGCCCTAAGGGCCTGGACGTCCAAGTTACAAGGCTCCCCGGTCAGGATACAGTCGGACAACGCCACGGCGGTGGCATATATAAATCACCAGGGGGGCACGAAGAGTCGATCTGCTCAAAGGGAGGTGGATCAGATCTTCATTTGGGCGGAAGCCCACATACCATGCAGTCGGCAGTATTCATACCCGGCATAGAGAATTGGCAGGCAGATTACCTCAGCCGCCAGCAACTATTCCCAGGGGAATGGGCTCTCCACCCCGAAGTTTTTCAAGCCATCTGTCAAAGATGGGGTGTTCCGGACGTGGACCTGTTGGCGTCCAGGTTAAACATGAAATTGCCCAGGTTTGTGTCCCGGACAAGGGACCCGTGGGCCTGCGGGACGGATGCCCTGGTGTGTCCTTGGCACCATTTTGCCCTAATTTACGCCTTCCCACCATTGCAACTGTTGCCTCGGCTCCTGCGCCGAATCAGGTTAGAGAAAAAAACTGTGATCTTAATAGCTCCAGCGTGGCCTCGGAGGTCTTGGTATTCTCTGATTGTCAGGATGTCAATCGGGGACCCATGGCCTCTTCCCTTACGGCCAGACCTTCTGTCCCAGGGACCGATATTCCACCCTGCCTTACAGTCACTAAGTTTGACGGCTTGGCGGCTGAATCCTTTGTTTTAAGGAAAAGAGGTTTGTCGAAATCCGTTCTTGCTACCCTAATCAACGCCAGAAAACCAGTTTCTAGGCAAATATATTACAGGGTGTGGAGATCTTACGTGGCCTGGTGTGAGGCCAAAAAATGGCACCCTCGTAAATTTGTCATTGGCAGAATCTTTGAGTTCTTGCAGCAGGGACTAGACATGAAGCTAGCTGTCAGCTCCCTTAGGGGCCAAGTGTCGGCCTTGTCGGTGCTTTTTCAAAGACCGTTAGCCACGCATTCTCTGGTAAAAACCTTTTTACAGGGAGCTCTATGGATTAGTCCTCCGGTTAAACTCCCCTTATGTCCATGGGACTTAAACTTAGTCCTATCAGTCCTTCAGAAGCAACCATTTGAACCCTTGGGGCAAATACCTTTGGTCTTGCTATCCAGGAAATTAATCTTTTTGGTGGCCATGGCTTCGGCCAGGAGGGTATCAGAGCTGGCAGCTCTATCCTGTAAGGAACCCTACTTGATAATTCATGAGGACAGGGTCGTGCTCCGACCTCTATCTACTTTTTTGCCCAAAGTAGTCTCAAGTTTTCATTTGAACCAGGATTTGGTTCTCCCGTCTTTTTTCCCTAGGCCAAGGTCGGGGAAAGAAAAATTACTACATACCTTGGATGTGGTAAGAGCCATAAAGATATATTTAAAGGCTACGGCAGAGATTAGAAAGACAGATTCTTTATTCATTCTGCCAGATGGACCCAAGAAGGGGCAGGCGGCATCAAAAGCCACCTTAGCCAGATGGATTCGGCAGATAATCGCTCAGGCCTATGGCCTGAAAGGCAAGGAGCCGCCGGCTTCTATTAAAGCTCATTCTACAAGAGCATTGGGGACTTCTTTGGCAGTACAGCACCAGGTTTCTATGGCCCAAGTATGTAGGGCAGCTACCTGGTCTTCAGTCCACACGTTCGCAAAGTTTTATCAGCTGGACGTGGGGAGGCGCGGGGACCTGGCCTTTGGGCAGGCTGTTCTACAGGCAGCCCTTTGAGTTCCCTGCGCTCGATGGTACCTCTGATCCTTCTTTTAACTCTCCCTCCCCTCATTTGGCATTGCTTTTGGACATGCCACATAGTAATTACTATGCCGCTCTGTGTCCCATGATGTATGATAGAGAAAAAGGGATTTTTATAAACAGCTTACCTGTAAAATCCTTTTCTCGTAGTACATCACGGGACACAGAGCACCCATCCCTCTTGGGGAAAATATTGGGAGTAATATTGCTTGCTACAAAACTGAGGTGCTCCCTTAGGGGAGGGGGTTATATAGGGAGGAACTTCCTGTCTGAGAGTGCCAGTGTCCATCACCTGAAGGTAGACTCTATAACCCACATAGTAATTACTATGCCGCTCTGTGTCCCGTGATGTACTACGAGAAAAGGATTTTACAGGTAAGCTGTTTATAAAAATCCCTTTTTTTGTTTTGTTTTTTGTTCTTTTTTTTTTAAAGGGGAGGTTAGATACACTTTAAAATTCCCTCTTTAACAATATGCCATTAAAATAAAATAAAATAAAAACTTTTATTTAAATTTTAAACACTGGATTTTTGTGTCAAGGTTGTACAGTATATACCACCATATGACTTGATGAAGGCAACTTTGTTATAGAACATGTAATTCTAAGTTTAGACAAGCTGTATACCTAATTGAACCTTCTTTCTCATGCTGTCCCTGTGACATCTATTCATCTGCTTATCACTGCTGCTCATCTACATCTGTGAACCACTGACATAAAAATAGACACAGGTTGATATTTTCAGACAGACTATTTCAAAGTGTCTGCTTTTCCCGTGGTGAGTTAGTGGTATCAGTTTTGCTTATAGGCATGTTGTAATGTTCACAGTGATAATTATACCTTTAAAGCAAACCTGAAGTGTCTGGTATGTAACAACAATATTTAGTATATATATTTAAATAACTTTCTTCAATGTGTGCACCATAGGTTAATAGTTTTCTGATTGCTGACGGCATATTTATATCTTAACAGACTCCACTGTGACTTTAGAAGACATCTAATATGGTTTAAAGGCAGAGAAGACCTGGTAGCTATTTAATCAAAAACTGAGAAAAATGGGAGGAAAGCAATTGAAAAATATTTCAAGCTATTACACAGCATGCTAATTATTTTCTCTCATTAAAGTGGATGTAAACCCCAATTTTTTTTTCTTGGTGTCACAATGTAGAGAATACGATTTCCTATCATATGTGCCCAGTCTTGCCACACAGAGTTAATCCAGCGCTGAGCAATCCTCTTTTTATTGTTCAGTGAAATAAAACAGACTTCCAGATAAAGACCAAAGTCCTTGCTTGAGTGACAGGTTATTTACATATCTCGTGCACTAGCTTGCAGACATGCACAGCTTCTTGTCTATGTATATTCTGATGGCTGTTTACACTGAACTGTGGATCACCCCATATTTTGAAAACATTTAATCAAAACACAGGAAAGACAGCCAATCCTGGGAGAGCTGGACGGTAGAGGAGAAGAGGAGAGGGGAGGGGGATGTGAATTGTGCACTTTACAGAAGCTGTGCATGTCTGCAAGCTAGTGCACTAGATATGTAAATAACCTGTCACTCAAGCAAGGACTTTGGTCTTTATCTGGAAGTCTGTTTTATTTCACTGAACAATAAAAAGAGGATTGCTCAGCGCTGGATTAACTCTGTGTGGCAAGACTGGGCACAGATGATAGGAAATCTTATTCTCTACATTGTGAGATAAAATATATATATATATATATTACAAGTGTTTTGGACCAGGGTGGTGTCGTGGACATAGCCCCTATTGATTTCAGCAAAGCATTAGATAAATATCCAAATAATTATTTCATAAAAAAGTTATACAAGCTTGGGTTTATCTCTTGGGTGGTACAGTGTATACGCAGTTGGTTATAGGATAGATTTCAGAGTCTGGTTGTAAATGAAGTTCATATGAAACAGCAATAAGTCACTAGTGGAGTACCACAAGGCCCTGTACTAGGTACTGTTCCATTCCTAGAACATTTTCTCAATTAAGGCAAAGCATTCTCTGGTTGGATGAGATGAAGAAGTGAGGCCAGTTGGTGTTCTCTGAAGGGTGCCCATGCTGAGTAAATGCCCTCTGTGTTCACTATGCAGCATATACACTGGTCAATGTAACGATGCAAAAATAGCCATACATTGAATTCAGCTTTAAAGTATGCCACAAGCACTGGCCAGAGAAGAATTACTTTGACACAGTTGGCCAGCTTGAACATATATTGAATGATACGGGAGCCAAAATCTATGGGCCAGATTCAGGAATAATTACGGCGGCGTAACGTATCCCCTTTACGTTACGCCGCCGCAAGTTTTCGGCGTAAGTGCTTGATTCACAAAGCACTTGCCTGTAAACTTGCGGCGGCGTAGCGTAAAGCTGTCCGGCGCAAGCCCGCCTAATTCAAATGGGGCGTGTACCATTTAAATTAGGCGCGTTCCCTCGCCGAATGTTCTGCGCATGCTCCGTTAGGAAATTTCCCACCGTGCTTTGCGTGAAATTACGGCGCCCCGACGTGTTTTTTGAACGGCGACGTGCGTAACGTACTTTCGTATTCCCGGGTGTCTTACGCAAAAAAAAAAAATTGAAATTAGACGCGAGAACGACGGCCATACTTTAACATGGCTGTTATAAATCTAAGCCATGAAATAGCAGGCTTAAGATTGCGACGGGAAAAACCCCTTTTTAATGCATGCCAATATTCTGTTTGCTTTGTTAGCAACAGCTTGGGATTGCATGCCATGCCAGGTCCCTTTCCATCCTAGATTCACCCAGAGATTCACCCCCTAGTGAGTAGATTGCATTCATATTTTTGCCATTCAAATGCATTATTTTAAATGTTTCCACATTAAACCTCATTTGCCATGTAGTTGCCCACCCCATTATATTGTTAAGATCTTCTTGCAAGGTTTCCACATCCTGCGGAGAAGTTATTGCCCTGCTTAGCTCAGTGTCGTCAGCAAATACAGATATTGAACTATTTACCCCATCCTCCAGGTCGTTTATGAAGAAATTAAACAGAATTGGTCCCAGCACAGAACCCTGGGGGGATCCTACTTCCCACCCATGACCATTCCAAGTATTCCCTATTTATCACCACCTTCTGAACTCGTCCTTGTAACCAGTTTTCAGTCCATGTATTCATCCTATGGCTCATGCCAACAGACCTTACTTTTTACAGTAAATGTTTATGGGGAACTGTGTCAAATGCTTTTGCAAAATCCAGATACACTACATCTACGGGCCTTCCTTTATCTAGACGGCAGTTCGCCTCCTCACAGAAGTATAATAGATTGGTTTGGCAAGAACGATTCTTCATGAATCCATGCTGATTACTTCTAATGATAGTTTTCCTTACTAAAATCTTGTATATAGTCCCTCATCATCCCCTCCATGAGCTTGCATACTATTGATGTTAGGCTAACTGGTCTGTAATTCCTAGTGATGCATTTTGGCCCTTTTTTAAAATATTGGTGCTACAATGGCTTTTCTCCAATAAGCTGGTACCATTCCAGTCAGTAGAACAATGGTCTGGCAATTACTTGACTGAGTTCCCTAAGTACCCTTGGATGCAAGCCATGTATTTATGTTAAGTTTCCCAAGTCTATTTTTTAATTCTGTCCTCTGTTAGCCATGAGGGTGCTTCCTGTGATGTGTCAGGAGGACAAACACTGAAGTTTTGGTTACTGAAGCACCTGATTCCCTTGTGAAGACTGAGGAGAAGAAAAAATTCAATACCTTTGCCATCTCCCCATCCTTTGTAACCAAATGTCCATCCTCATTCTTTATGGGGCCAATATGGTCTGTCCTTTTTTTTTTTTTACTGTTTATATACTTTTTTTTTGCTCTCCTCCGCTATGTGTTTTTCGTGTTCTATCTTAGCCGCCCTAATTGCACCCTTACGTATCTTTTTGCACTCTTTATAAAGTCTGAATGCTGATGATGATCCCTCAGCCTTGTATTTTTTGAAGGCCTTCTCCTTTGGTTTTTTATGCATTTGCATTATGCATTTTTACATTGGTGTTAAACCATCCAGGACTTTTGTTTGCTCTTTTAAATTTATTTCCCAATGGGATGCACTGGCTAATGCCCTTATTTAATATGCTCTTAAAGCAAACCCATCTCTCCTCTGTGTTCTTTGTTTCTAAAATTGTAGCAATCAAGTGTTCGTAGTTTAGGGAGGTTGACTCTTTTGAAATTCAGTGTCTTTGTGTTTCTCTTGTGTTTCCTATTTGTGTGATTTAAACTGAAACCAATTGACCTGTGATCGCTGTTTCCTAAATCAGGTCTGTATTGTTGGTAATCAGTAGATCTAGTAACGTCTTGTTTCTATTTGGTGCATCTACCATCTGACCTATGAAATTGTCCTGCAAGACATTTAGGAACTGGCAAGCCTTAGACAAATGCATGGTTCCATCCTCCCAGTCTATGTCTGGATAATTAAAATCCCCAATTATGATAACACTTCCCATCCTTGCTGTTAATCCAAATTGTGATATGAGGTCCATCTCCCCCTCCTTATTCAGGTTAGGGGGCCTATAGCATACTCCCAGTATTATTTTCCCCTTAGCTTCATCCCTTTGGAGCTCTACCCATAAGGATTCCACCTCCTCCCTAGCTCCCTTATTGATGTCATCTCTCACATTCACTTATACATTATTCTTGATATATAGGCATACCCCTCCCCATTTTTACCCTCTCTATCCCTGCGATAAATTGAATACCCTCGAATGGTTGCCAGCCAATCATGAGAGCTGTTGAACCAGGTCTCTGAAATTCCCACAAAATCTAAATCCTCCTCATTCAACAGTATCTCTAGTTCATCCATCTTGTCCATCAGGCTCTTGGCATTGGTGAACATGCCACGTAGTTTAGACCGGTCGCATACTGTCCTCTTATTCAGTGTTTTCCGAGATTGCAAATAGGACTTGTTACTATACTTACCTCAGGTTTATGTGCTTTAGTCAACCTACCACTGCCTACCAGCAGGGCATAATTAGCTGAAACATGATGCAACTGACTCCTGGAAAACAGGATAATCTCCCTTCATACATAAAGACTACGAGGAGGGTATATTACAAATAAAAAATAAGAAGCATTTCACAATAATTAAAAACAGTACTAAAATAAAATAAATTGACAGTACTGCATACATCTTGCACTAGGAGCATTTACAACTTGATGTATGGTACCAAAATTCAGATGATAATGCAAAGACCATAGGTTATGATTCAAAGAAGGGGGGGGTTGGTTGAAGAGCCAGGAGGAAGAGTAAGAAGGAGGGAGAAAAGAAGAAAGAAAATGAGAAAAGAGGAGAAAAGAGAGAAGGGGAGAGGGAAAGGAAGACGCAGAGGGGAAAAAAGATTGAAGTGGAGACACAAGGATAGCACTCACATGGGCCACATCTGTAATTATATTAGGGAAGAAACAATATCAAGCAAGTGGACATTGATGGTCAGACTTTCAGGCCAAGGAAGTATGGTTTTGTAAAAAATATATAATTTAATAGCATATAAATAAATTAAACAAGATGTACAGAAAATAAATACAAAAAATTATCACAAATTGATCAACAGCAAGTGACCACTGTACATTCCTCGGAAGTCGCCAACGCACGTTTCGCCGTGGGGCTTCTTCAGGGCGAGGATGAGGAATATAAAGTAAGCAGAGAGATAGAAACTTATATGACTGATGGTCCTCTGACGGATGCGTCCACGGGGCATATAAGATACAGGTGGAGATAAACAGGTCGAGAGATAAGCTTAGGTATAAGCTTTCATATATCGAGAATCTTGGGTAGATCGAAAGAGTCAAAACTACAAGTCCAAGGAGTGGAAATTATACACCACAGGGGGAGTTGTAACTCGGACTATTTCTATGAGGTCCTGAACAAACTGGGACAGCAGATGGCAGTACAGCAGCAATGTAGGGGAGCTTACATAAAGGAACCCTTTCTGTAGCAGCATTTGCATAGGGCATTAGTAAAAGCCATATAACTGATTGCAGCAATGCGTCTGTGTCCCAGGGTGTACACACGGTAACACGTGTTACCGTGTGTACACCCTGGGACACAGACGCATTGCTGCAATCAGTTATATGGCTTTTACTAATGCCCTATGCAAATGCTGCTACAGAAAGGGTTCCTTTATGTAAGCTCCCCTACATTGCTGCTGTACTGCCATCTGCTGTCCCAGTTTGTTCAGGACCTCATAGAAATAGTCCGAGTTACAACTCCCCCTGTGGTGTATAATTTCCACTCCTTGGACTTGTAGTTTTGACTCTTTCGATCTACCCAAGATTCTCGATATATGAAAGCTTATACCTAAGCTTATCTCTCGACCTGTTTATCTCCACCTGTATCTTATATGCCCCGTGGACGCATCCGTCAGAGGACCATCAGTCATATAAGTTTCTATCTCTCTGCTTACTTTATATTCCTCATCCTCGCCCTGAAGAAGCCCCACGGCGAAACGTGCGTTGGCGACTTCCGAGGAATGTACAGTGGTCACTTGCTGTTGATCAATTTGTGATAATTTTTTGTATTTATTTTCTGTACATCTTGTTTAATTTATTTATATGCTATTAAATTATATATTTTTTACAAAACCATACTTCCTTGGCCTGAAAGTCTGACCATCAATGTCCACTTGCTTGATATTGTTTCTTCCCTAATAAGCAAAGACCATAGGGTCCTGCACAAACCGGCAGAACCTCACATCTCACCTTAACTTTCAAAGTAAAAAAAAACCTTTGCAGCAACTTTCATAGAGTAATTTACAAGTGCCTCCCCAGTCTGACCCAAACAGTCTTGTAGACCTAAGGGTATACTATCATCTGTGTGTAAGGGGGTTTATGACTGACTGCCTGTTGGCACCAAATCTCCAAGCTCCAACCCCCGATTCTTCACAAATAAGACAGAGACCCAACTGCTGGTAGTTCTTAGTCTTCATAATATTGTGCCCAACTCCTTGCTAGAAGCCTTCTCATGACATTCCAGTCCGTTAGCCTTTATATTCAAAGAAAGTAATGTCCACACAAATGTTATGGTTTCCACAGTTTACTGATGTTCTGAAGATGGCAGTGACAGTTCACATCACACAGACATACTAACTGGGATGACTTGACAATTTTTGCCAATCGCATTAGGTGGATGTACCATAGTAGTCAATATGTGAAAGCAGCACATTGTGCATCACTGTTAAGTTATCCAACCCTTTACACAGTGTCTGACTGGGAGCCTGTCAGGTTATCTCAAAAGTGATTCAGCTGGTGCAATCAAGTGTCGTGCTGGAGAAAAGAGGATAATAGATATAAGTTTATATAGGAAAGTTGTCACTTAAATGTTGAAGTCAAGTGGGCATTCCATAACTTCCCATCCCTATCCAAGTTACTAACCCTCTAATAAATAACAAAAACAAAGCCACAGACTGTTCTCTGACTCTGGGTGCTTGGGGAAATTTGGCGTGGCTGTGCAGGAGTGGGGGATCCCATTCATTTCCATTTACTACGGTGGAAGTGCTACATATTGGCAGTGACTAATGACATCACTACAGGAAGGCTTTAACCAAAATGGGACCTAACACCCAATCACCTGATTTCCTTTTGCCACACTATTGTGGGACAGAGCCACCTGGTGGCAGACAAGCTGAGTGCACCTGCCTACATGTTTTGTGATGTACGTCATATTTATAGGTGGATTTCCGAATTTTCTTCATTTTGATCATTTTTTATATTTTTTCCATGAAGTGGAAAATATTGCTAAATTATGCTAAAGTACGTATCAATATCAAAAAATGAACAGCTTTACTGATATACTGAATAACTAGTAAATATTTGGTGATCTTCATCCTAGCCACATTTCCTATTTTATGCTGACAATGCTAAACAGGGGGGGATGCAATTCTCCTGATAGCATTGTCCGCTTCAGGGCTTTCTCACAGGTTGACAGTTCCTCTGTTCTGTGCTGCATAGAGTGATTGACAGTGGCTCCTGTTCAGAGTCATGCTGTCAAAAATTATTACAATTCTTGAGAACATTGGAGTGGTCTATTCTTGCTGAGCTAGTCGTGCAGTGGAAAATACAGCGCAGGATCGTGTGACAGAAAAAAAACCCACAAATAAAGGACCATTCTGCTTTTAATCGGTGTTGTAATCACGGGCCGATAAGTACCTGGTGTTTTATAAATGCAGGAAAAAGTTGTATTGTTATGTTTGGACAATAAGAAAAATACTTTATAAAAGAGTCTGAAACAGGCTTTACAATGAAAATCAGACTACCGCAAAAACTAGGTCAAACAATCAGCAGGAAATTCATTTTGATTTGGGCATTCTGGTTAGCTCCTTTGAAAAAACAAGGTTCCATCCGATGATGCTGATACTACACCTTACAGCCACACTGCTGCATTATTCCATGTTTGAAGTTGCCTACTTGCATCTTTGAAGACTTGATGTGACATCTTTGAAGCCTTACTGTTACATCCGTAAAGCAGAGGGCCTGGACACCTCCAGCCTGGAGGTTAATCCTTTGAAGATGAGTTCTGCAATATTTAGTACCGCAGGGTGATACTTTTATTACAAAGCTGCACATTCGAACTGGCAAATAAGGTTTAGAACTTTTTTGAAAGTAAGAAAAACTGTACAATTACTTATTATACCAGAGACCTTTCCTGGACCTAAATGTCATTAGTTTTATTTATTTGTCACTACACAGAGGGGCATAGGGTTGTGTGTAAAATGTAATGCATACCAGTTTCTGATACAACATCATAGATTCACCTGATACTTAACATAAAGGACATACTGCACAATGTAAGAAGGGTTGCGTCCTACTAAGGCAAACTGAGGCTGGCATATGACTATACAGCTAGGACAGAGGCCAGATGTTAATTTATAATGCAACAGCTAAAAAAACTGACTTTCTCCCATAGGCATATGTACATATCCTTGAAGCCTTCTTGAGTGATAGGTGTTCCAGGACAAGGTCACCCAGTGATCAGTGTGAAGATGCCAAAATAATCCCCCTTTCTCTGGTTATACACAAGTCAGGGTCTTTTTCAAGACAAAAAAATATATTTAAGACATTTTAAAGTGGAATAGGTTTAGTTAAGTCAAAACAGAATTCAGTCAAAGTTGCCCCTCTTCTGTCACCTTCTTCACAGCCCTGAATGTACAGTGGGAAAAATAATTATTTTATCCCTTGCAGATTTTCTAAATTTTCCCACGTACAAAGAAATTAAAGGCCTATAATTTTTATCATAGGTGTATTTTAAATGATAGCGACAGAATATCAACCAAAAATCCAGAAAAAGCACATAAAACAAATGCTATAACTGAAGTTACAGTTCAGTGAGAAAAATAAGTATTTAATCCCCAAGCAAAACATTTGTTTTAGTTAGTTAGTGCTTGGTGGAGAAACCCTTGCTGGCAAGCACAGACGTAAGATGCTTCTCTTAGTTGGCTACCAGGTATTTTCGTTATTGGTGTAATCACGGGCCGAACGAACGCGCAGAATCCGAAATCCGAAAGATCCGACATAAAAAAATGCTTTATTTTAGTTTTCTTTGCTACAACAGTTCGATATAGATAGGAGATTCAACATGATGCTGACAATAGCAATCTGTGTCTATTGAACCTGTGGTCGAATGTGCCTAATCTTAACTCTATTAGTCCAAGATATTCTACATAGAGAGGAAAGATTTGACATTATAGAGACAGTGTTGTGGTAGACCATTCGACATGAACGATGAAGATTCGACGAAGCGGCGAAAAACATACAAATGTTGAATCTGTCATCGAAGGCTTATGGTGTTCGTCAAAAGTTCTAAGAAGATTTGACAAGCAGCTAAACTGTACGACGCTGCAATCGTACATTTCCGGTCAAATGCTAGGCCCATAGGCTATAGAAGAATTTGAATGTTGGTTGACTAGTAATAATAATTTATAAATATAATTATTACTAGTGTCATACAACATTAGAATTCTTCTATAGCTTGTAGGCGGAACATTCGACCGGAAATGTACAATTGCGGCGTCGTACAGTTTAGCTGCTCCATCGAATCTTCTTAGAACATTCGACGAACACCATAAGCCTTTGATGACAGATTCGACCTTAATTAATTCCGATTTTTGGACGAATGCATTTTTTAACGAAACAAAATAAATAAAAACACATATCGGGAGTAACTAAATACATTTATTTTCCAGACGAAAACATATATTTCAGTGTGCACATGTCTATTCTTTACAGACCTTCTCTAAATCCTTAGGGTTTCTTGGCTGTCCCTTGGCAACTCAAAGTTTTGGCTCCCTCCATACCTTTTCTATAGGATTAAGGTCTGGAGACTGGCTAGGCCACTCCATGACCTTAATGTGCTTCTTCTTGAGTCACTCCTTTGTTGCCTTGACGGTATGTTTTGGGTCATTGTCATGTTGCAAGAACCATCCATGACCCATCTTCAATGTTCTGGCTGAGGAAGAAGGTTCTCATCCAAGATTTTGCAATACATAGCACCGTCCATTGGCACCTCAACGGAGCAAAGTTGGCCTGTACCTTTAGAAGAGAAACAGCTTCAAAGCATGTTAATGCCAAAGAGCTCAATTTTGGTCTCATCTGACCACAGCACTCTTTCAATCCTTCTCTGAATAATTTTGATGTTCTAAATGTTGGCATGAGTGTACATGTGCCTTCTTGAGAAGTGGGACTCATTGTGTTAAATAATCATTTCCCCCACTATATATATTACATATGCAGCAAGTGCATTGCCATAGGTGTGCGCAGCCTAATGCATTAGGGTGTGAACCCCAAAGCACAGACACACATGCAGCCTCAGTTGCACGGGGGAGTGAATGAATGAGAAGTGCTCTATGCTGAGTGGCTTCTTGTTCATTCACAAACTTAAGCATAGTAATCACATTTTACTATGCTTCAGTTATGAATGAACAAGGTGAGCGAGTGTATTTATTGTGTTCATTTAGATGATGGTCTCTGGGTCTGACCCACTGATCCTGTGATATCAATTGGGACAGTGGTCCAGTACAGAGAGCTTCAAAGTGTGTATCTCAGAGCCCCTAAGAGAGTCGGCAGAAGGATGTTACTTACCACCATCAGAATGTAAGGTCATCAGAACCTGTGGTTCGCCCCGAAGACACCAGCCTTGGAGGAATGTCTTTGAAGGACTTTGTATTGCAGGTATGCCGGGGCAGCACACAGCCTGTAATTAGAGTAGGGAATTAGGGAAGGATTGTGTCTGTCAATATTGGACTCTGTCCAAGAGTTAAGTCAAGTGCACATGTGGAGCCCATGCAAGGTGCACAGCGGGGGCCACTACGCTACTGGGAATGATGGACAGGTGGATGTGGACAGAACTCAGTGTGTTCATCCTAAATGCAAATTACTGGGAAGATGTACACTGTCACAGGGACCTAAGCGTTAACTGGAGAACAGTTACAGTGCAAATATACGTAGGGTATGTTCATCTCTGAGAGTAGAAATCTGCCCTAAGGTTGAGTATTCCCCCACAGAAGCCTCAGACTTGTCCCAGGGCATTAATAAAAAAACAACACAAAGCAAAGTACCCCATGTGTCATCAAAGAATGTGTAACCCAGAAAACCCACCCCAGGATAGCCATTTCATGTGACCTAACAAGGAGGGAAATATGGAGGACGTGATGACCACCCTGTCACCCTGACCTGCCCCACCTTACAACCGCTACCCACATACAGGAGCACAGAACAATCTATCTGGCACTGTGCTTGAGAGATAATAACAATAGGGAAGAGACTCGCCTATTTCTAGGATTCTGATCACAAAGCTATGGACAGCAATAGTTACACTGCCAGAACACAGGGACAATTGCCTAATAGTGTCTGCTTCTAGCCTGGTTAAATTACAGCAGCAACTCCTGCATTAATGATCATGTGGTCTTATTCTTTCTTTACTTCCTGAAAACTCCCCTTTATAAAATATCACAGTCCTCCAATTGAGGTTTCTGGCCCAACTAACAGTGGTAATTAACCACTTCAGCCACTTCAGCCCCTGAAGATTTGGCTGCTTAATGACTAGGCCGATTTTTGCTTTTATGGTACTGCATCACTTTAACTGACAATTGCGCGGTTGTGCAACGCTGTACCCAAACAAAATTGACGTCCTTTTTTCCCACAAATAGAGCTTTCTTTCGGTGGTATTTGATTGCGTTATTATTTTTTTTGCGCTATAAACAAAAAAAGAGTGAAAATTTTGCCCCAATTTTTTTTAAAAGCAAATTTTTTCCTTAGTTTAGGCCGATATGTATTCTTGTACATATTTTTGGTAATAAAGTGTATATTGATTGGTTTGTGCAAAAGTTATAGCGTCTACGAACTATGGGAAATATTTATGGCATTTTTATTATTATTATTTTTTACTAGTAATGGCGGTGATCTGCGATCTTTTTTTTTTTTTGGGGGACTGCGGCATTATGATGGACAGATCTGACACTTTTATCACATTTTTGGGACCATTGACATTTATACAGCTATTAGTGCTATAAAAATGCACTGTGCATACTGTGCAAATGTCACTGGAAGGGAAGGGTTAACACTAGGGGCCAATCAAGGGGTTGACTGTGTTCCCTCATGTGTGTTCTAACTGTAGGGGGATGGGAGTGAATAGAGGAGATGACAGATTGTTGTTCCTAGCTAGTAGGAACACACAATCTGTCTCTCCTCAGCTCACAGAACAGGGATTTGTGTGTTTACACCCATACGTCCCTGTTCTGGCTCCT
The DNA here is from genome assembly GCF_905171775.1 of Rana temporaria. Lineage (NCBI taxonomy): Eukaryota > Metazoa > Chordata > Amphibia > Anura > Ranidae > Rana > Rana temporaria. The sequence goes on from NC_053489.1 coordinate 144,990,704, forward strand.
GTGCCCTTGATAGCACATGGTCAGCGGTCATCGCAACAACCGGCCACACGCATCAGGTACCCCTCAGTGCAGGAGCCACGGCTGCTAAATCAGCATAAAGGGCTAATGTACAGCTACGACGGATCGTGAGAACGTGCAACTCTGGCTGATATATTTACCTATATGCCACAACACAAACATTGGACACAAATGACCAAATAAAAGCAAGATACTGTATGTACTGGATCTAAACATCAAAAATGAAAATAAGTTAGACTCAGCTTATTAAAACATGGATTTTGTAGGCACAGTATGAGATGGTATGTATTAAAACATTTTTTTTTTTGGGATATACATTAAAATACAAAAATCATAAAAAAGGGGGGGTGATTAAAAAAGCACCCTTCATCTACAAAGAGTCAACAGATATCCAAAATCCATGGTATGGAGACAGAAAATCACAGTATATTGCAGAGTACATAGGGATCCACCAGTAAGGTCAGCATTTAATGGGATACATGAGTGTGCTGCTGGCGTGTTGCTCCATACTCAAATGTCAATGTGTTTCACAAGATATGCTTGCTTCTTCAGGACTGATTGGGTGGGTGCTGAATGACTTCGGATGCAGAGGAAAGGATGGCGATGACCAAAAAGGAGGAATGACACACATGGGGCATCAACAAGGGAAGGAGACACTGGGAGAGCGGAAATCCCCATGTAAGGTGAAAACCCGCTGAATATAGCAACAGGAGCCAGCCAAAAAATATCTCAGGATGTGAATGTAGATATATATTGCTGTATTATATATCGGATACCAGTGAGGATAGGTACACTACACCTTCCAGCCACAGGATATGGGATCACCAACGCCAGGAGCTGGAAGGTTAAGGCTGCATTCACACCTCGGCGTACAAAATCGCAGCGTTTTGTCCCGCGAATTGCGGCGACAAATAGCGGCGTTTTGTACCGCGATTTGCGGCGACAAAACGCTGCGATTGTGAATGCAGCCTTCACCCCCTCTATGGAGATGGTTCACATCTCCTATGCCGAACGCCGAAAGCCGCCTGAAAAAAAGGTTCTGGACCTTTTTTCAGGCGGCAGGCGTACAGCGTTCGGCGTTGAGATGTGAACCATCTCCATAGAGGTGCATGTTAAATCATCCCTCTGGCGTCTCGGGGCTGCAGCGGCGTCGCACTACAGGCGTATATACGCCTAGGTGTGAATGGGGGCTTAGTGTGCCTTAAAGGGCCATACTCTGGGCCGGATTCAGATACAATGGCGTATCTGTCCGGCCGGCGTAACGTATCTTAGCTACGTTACGCCGCTCTAACTTTGGGCGCAAGTTCCGTATTCATAAAGAACTTGCACCCTAAGTTACGGCGGCGTAACGTATGTGGGCCGGCGTAAGCCCACCTAATTCAAATGGGGATGTTGGGGGCGTGTTTTATTTGAATTTGGCTTGACCCCGCATATTTTACGTTTTTTTTAACGGCGCATGCGCCGTTTGTGAAAACATCCCAGTGCGCATGCTCGAAAATCCGCCGCAAAACGCCATTGCTTTCGACGTGAACATAAATTCCGTCCAGCCCTATTCGCGAACGACTTACGCAAACAACGTAAAATTTCAAAACTACAAACGACGTAAAAAAAAGCGCCGGGCGGACATTCGTTTCTGAATCGACGTAAATAGTAATTTGCATATTCCTTGCGTAAAAATACGGAAGCGCCACCTAGCGGCCAGCCTGAAATTGCAGCCTAAGATACGACGGTGTAAGACACTTACACCTGTCGGATCTTAGGGAAATCTATGCGTAACTGATTCTCTGAATCAGTTACGCATAGATACGACCGAGCGCACTCAGAGATACAACGGCGTATCAGGAGATACGCTGTTGTATCTCTTTCTGAATCTGGCCCTCTATCTTTTTGTTTTACTGCTGTGACACATGCCAGTTTGTTCATACAATATTGTGATTGTTGGGGCCACTCCAGTGTATACAGAATACAATAGGCAGTCACCCCCCAGCATTGTTTTCTGATTGCGCTATACCTATCCTCCCTCAGTCAGTTACTGGTATCCAATATATAATACAGAAATATATATCTATATTCACATCCAATAAAAAAAAGTCTGAAAACTATAATGCAGCCCCTACTACGCCTCTCGTCAAATTTCTAGATATAATTATCACCATTGGATGCAGACTTTGCATTCTTCTCTTTGTTCAGCCTGCCCCAGAGCAGTATTTACATACATTCAGCATAGAACAAGTGTGGCTGTATTAACCATATTGGCACTTGTGGGCTCATGCTTATGGCAGGGAAATTAGAGTGAGTAGCACCAAGCATCACAATTGACTGTTTGTAAAAATATCTCCCTTATTTGTTTACTTATATGTCTGGTGCTTGTGGTTTGAAGGAAAACTTTAGAAAAGAGAAGAGACAAAAGATGCCCAGAGGAGCCAAAAAACCCAATAAAATTCCAGGCACAAAAAAACACTATTTTTTTTCTCTTGTCCAGTGGTCTTTACAGATAAATTTAACTCTGCATATGAAGCAGACCTTATGCTGCCTCAAATAGCTAATGTTAGCAGTGTTTTTCCACAATAATCACATGACTCAAAGAGTTAGTACAAAAGGTGAAGTTGGAGAGTATTACCTCTCCCAAGCTGAAATCAGAGATGGATCATGGTGCTGGGCCGGGTGGAAAAATGGCTGCCAACGCCAGCATTGAAATGATGTTTCCAGTAAAAAACATGGGGCCTGATTCTCAAAAAAGCTGCCTAACTTAACTTTCAGCAGTTAAGTTACACTGACTTAAAATCTCTACCTAAGTGCCCGATCTTCAAAGCACTTACCTAGAAATTTCAGGCCGTGTAACTTAAGTGCCGCCGTCGCAAGGCGGTCCTCCTCTCCGGGGGGCATTTAAAATTTAAATGAGGCGCGCTCCCGCGCCGGCCGTACTGCGCAAGCGTGTGACGTAATTTTCCCGACGTGCAGCGCGCGAACGTAATTGACGCCGGGCGGCTTTGAAGATTGCGACGGGACACTAAAGTTGCGACGGGTGAAAAAAAATATACGCGCCGGGAAAACAAATAACTATAAAAAAAATGACAGCGTTGCTCAGCATGCATTCCTGAGAGGGAGAACTCCATGCCAATTTTCAAAGAAAAAACCGGCATGGGTCCCCCCCCCCAGGAGCATACCAGGCCCTTAGGTCTGGTATGGGTTGTAAGGAGACCCCCCCACGCCGAAAAATCGACGTAGGGGGTCCCCCTACAATCCATACCAGACCCGTATCCAAAGCATGCTACCCGGCCGGTCAGGAAGGGAGTGGGGACGAGCGAGCGCCCCCCCCCTCCTGAGCCGTGCCAGGCCGCATGCCCTCAACATGGGGGGGTTGGGTGCTCTGGGGCAGGGGGGCGCACTGCGGGCCCCCCCACCCCAGAGCACCCTGGCCTTGCATCCCATTTATATAGGCATCACCGTCCCATCATGCTCCGGCAGGTACCCACGTGGTGGGTGCCTACCCACGTGCACCCACCACGTGGGTACCTACCGGAGCATGATGGGATGGTGATGCCTATATAAATGGGATGCAAGGCGCGCTTCCATCATTACAGTGACAAGAGGCGACGAGGCAACATCGGAAGAGGGGAGAAGAACAGAAGAGAAGAAGGTGACGTCACAGAAGACCGCGCCGGCTGCCTGTTACTAATTGAGCTAACACACAAAGATAGCAGGCAGCCAGCGCTGAAGAAGAAGGCACCGGACAGCTGGAGAAGAACCGGGGTTCGCCGAGTAAACAGCGGAGAGCGGCGAAGAGAGAAGAAGACCCCCGGAGAGCGGAGAAGCCCCCCCCCGGAGAGTGGAAGAAGACCCCCGGAGAGTGGAAGAAGAAGCCCCCCCTGGTAATAGAGCTAATAAAGAAGACAGGGGGGGCATCCGGAGCAGAATAATAAATTATTTTAAAAACCCTTGTGTTGTGTGTTTACTAACTTTTACTTTTTGCCTCCAGGTGAATGTGTAGGGGTACGATGTACCCCATATCCATTCACTTAGGGCGGGGGGCCGGTATCTGGGGGCCCCCTTATTTGAGGGGACTCCCAGATTCCGATAAGCCCCCGCCCGCAGACCCCGACAACCAACGGCAAGGGTTGTCGGGAAGAGGTCCTGTCCTCATCAACATGGGGACAGGGTGCTCTGGGGTGGGGGGGCCCGCAGTGCGCCCCCCTGCCCCAGAGCACCCAACCCCCCCATGTTGAGGGCATGCGGCCTGGCACGGCTCAGGAGGGGGGGCGCTCGCTCGTCCCCACTCCCTTCCTGACCGGCCGGGTAGCGTGCTTTGGATACGGGTCTGGTATGGATTGTAGGGGGACCCCCTACATCGATTTTTCGGCGTAGGGGGGGTCTCCTTACAACCCATACCAGACCTAAGGGCCTGGTATGCTCCTGGGGGGGGAACCCATGCCGGTTTTGAATTTAAAAATTGCCGTGGAGTTCTCCCTCAGGAATGCATACCAAATGCCGTCGCTTGAATGGGCCTTTACAAGGTGTGACTAACTTTACACATTGTAAAACCAGCCCTAGTTTTGCGCAAGCAAATTCGGAACTTACGCAGAAATCACAATGATGAAATGCTTTGAGAATCTGCTTAAGTCCTCATTTGCATACTCAAAGCTGCATTTCCATGAGAAATGCCCCCAGTGGCGGATGCGGTACTGCATCCTAAGATCTGACCGTGTAAGTGTCTTACACATGTCAGATTTTCTGCCTAACTTTGGAAAAAGCCTTTTGAGAATCGTTTCCAAAGTTAGGCACAGAGATAGGCAGGCTGAACAGCAGTTAAGTCTGCGTATCTCTTTTGGGAATCAGGCCCCTAGAGTTTTATGTTTAATCTTTTACAAATACAAATGAAAAAAAAAACTGAGGAAATGATTATATCTTTTCATGTGACAACACTGAAGAAATGACACTTTGCTACAATGTAAAGCAGTGAGTGTACAGCTTGTACAACAGTGTAAATTTGCTGTCCCCTCAAAATAACGCAACACACAGCCATTAATGTCTAAACCGCTGGCAACAAGGGTGAGTATACCCCTAACTGAAAATGTCCAAATTGGGCCCAAAGTGTCGATATTTTGTGTGGCCACCATTATTTTCCAGCACTGCCCTAACCCTCTTGGGCATGGAGTTCACCAGAGCTTCACAGGTTACCACTGGAGTCCTCGTCTACTCCTCCAATGATGACATCACAGAGCTGGTGAATGTTAGAGATCTTGCACTCCTCTGCCTTCCATTTGAGGATGCCCCACAGATGCTCAACAGGTTTGACATGCTTGGCCAGTCCATCTACAATTCCCATCATACCTAGTCATATCTGTGAATGTCAGAGTTTTACAATGCTTCATGGGACGTGTAGTTCCGCAACAGCTGGAGGGCCATCGTTTGGATATCCCTGCTGTAGAGGGTCCACAAAAGCTGCTGCAATCTGCAGCTTTGGAGCTCTCACATGCTGAGAATCATTCTGAAGGCCAGTAACTCAGACCAGCTTTCCACTGAAGGAATCAGTCTCTAATGGAACCACAGACCAGGCAAACCTTGTTAAGTGCTTTTCATTTTTATTATGACTTATTTTGCTGTTGTGTATTTTTGTTAAAAAACAATTCTGTAAATATCTTCCTTGTACCATTGTACTTGTGTTTTCATTAAACGATATCCAAAAATCATTAAGCTTTATCTCTAAAGGATCTAAACTGGAATTTAAAGAATCCTTGTCTTTTTAAAGAGTACTAATATATTTTTTATCTCTAACATATTCCTGTTTGACGTAACACAAATCATCATAGCTGCTACTTAAAGTCAGATTTGTTACAGCTGATACCGTGAACAGTGAGTATTTCTAATAAAACACATGGTGGCAACTATTGTTGTGTGTATGTGTAAGGGGTTAACTGCAGAATTAACTGACCCGAGAGATCATCACTCACATTCTCGTCATAACAGCCATACACAGTAGTTGTTCTAGATGCATATATTGAGCTGAAGACAGACATTTTACCAGACTCCAGAACCTTGGTCGCATGTAAACATTGCTGTAGGTTTGAAGAAGACAAAGGGCCAGATTCTCAGTGGAGATACGACGGCGTATCTCCAGATACGCGGTTGTATCTCTGCGTTGCGCCGTCGTATCTATGCGCCTGATTCCTAGAATCAGTTACGCATAGATATCTGTTAGATCCGACAGGCGTAAGTCTCTTACGCCGTCGAATCGTAACTGCATATTTACGCTGGCCGCTAGGTGGCGCTTCCGTCGAATTCCGCGTCGAGTATGCAAATTAGCTAGATACGCGAATTCCCGAACGTACGTCCGGCCGACGCAGTAAAGTTATGCCGTTTACGCTAGGCTTTTCCCGGCGTATAGTTACCCCTGCTATATGGTGGCGTAAATGCGGCGTAACAATGTTAAGTATGGCCGTCATTTACGTTCACGTCGAAACCAATGACGTCCTTGCGGCGTACTTTGGAGCAATGCACACTGGGAAATTCCACGGACGGCGCATGCGCGGTTCGGGAAAAACGTCAATCACGTCAATCACGTCGGGTCACAGTACATTTACATAAAACACGCCCCCCTGATCCAAATTTGAATTAGGCGGGCTTACGCCGACCGATTTACACTACGCCGCCGCAACTTACGGAGCAAGTGCTTTGAGAATACAGCACTTGTCCGTCTAAGTTGCGGAGGCGTAACGTAAATCGCCGCAAAGATACGCGGTTCTATGTGAATCTAGCCCAAAGTTTGCATTTGAGTCCTTTAATTAGATTGAGAACATTGATGCAGAGGCTGAAGGGTTTTACCCTATAGGGTTTCTTAGTAATGTACATTTATCCCTTTAAAGGGGTTGTAAAGGTACAATTGTTTTTCCTAAATAGCTTCCTTTACCTTAGTGCAGTCCTCCTTCACTTACCTCATCCTTCGAATTTGCTTTTAAATGTCCTTATTTCTTCTGAGAAATCCTCACTTCCTGTTCTTCTGTCTGTAACTCCACACAGTAATGCAAGGCTTTCTCCCTGGTGTGGAGTGTCGTGCTCGCCCCCTCCCTTGGACTACAGGAGAGTCAGGACGCCCACTAACACACAGCCCCTTTCTCTATCTGCAGATAGAGAACGTCCTGACTCTCCTGTAGTCCAAGAGAGGGGCGAGCACGACACTCCACACCAGGTAGAAAGCCTTGCATTACTGTGTGTAGTTACAGACAGAAGAACAGGAAGTGAGGATTTCTCAGAAGAAATAAGGACATTTAAAAGCAAATTCGAAGGATGAGGTAAGTGAAGGAAGACTGCACTAAGGTAAAGGAAGCTATTTAGGAAAAAAAATATGTACCTTTACAACCCCTTTAATATGGACACTGACAGACTTGGTTGAAAAATACTACTTCAGCTAATTAGTAAATTGCATCATGTCCAATTTCTCTTTCCTTGGTGACAGATTCCCTATAAAAGTGTTGAATTTCACTAATAGTTCATCTCATAAAATAGCTATTCCTGTAGTCTTATTTAGATTTTTTTTTTTTACAAAAAATTTGCTTCTTAAAATATGTTGTATATTTTCAAACATCTATTTAACACTGCTTCTTTGTGATTACCCTATGTTGGTCTCAAATATACCTGTAAAATGTTGTAAAGCATAATGGAACAAAATGAATTAATCTCTTCCCTGAAAAACGATAAATTCTCCAATGAATCCGCAAACCTAATCAATGGCTTTTCCCTTTTGTATAATCTAATTACCCTGCAATCGTTAGCTAAATTGATAGAGATAGAACAATAATTACTACAAGAGAGTAGAAATACAATGTGTCTGAATAAAATGGAAATGTTTTAAATATTTACTAGAATTAAAAAAAAAGCTTTGATGTAGGAAATTGAACCTTCCTAGTTAAGTGATTAGTATGTCTCTTTATCTTCTGTGTATTGACTTTTGGCGGTGTCATGGCAAAGCTCATGATATCTTTCTGATACACTAAAGTGGACCTAGTGTCAAATAAATGTTCTATGATGAGTCCTTGTATGTTACATAATGTATAAGTATTATGCTTACAAGTATCTATTGCCTCTTAACCACATCAAGAGCAGACACTTTCACCCTCTTCCAGAATAGGCCATTTTTTAGCTTTTAGCGCTGTCACAATCTGAATGACAAATACTCAGTTATGAAACAATGTATCCAAATTCATTTTTTTCTCACTTTTTTTTAGACAGATGGGGGCAGATCCACAAAGAAATTACGCCGGCGTAATTTCAAAATTCCCGCGTCGTATCTTTGTTTTGAATCCTCAAAACAAGATACGACGGCTTCTCGTCTTGATCCGACAGGCGTACGTCTTTGTACGCCTTCGGATCTTAAATTTCATTTTTTGCGTTCGGCTTTTTCCGGCGTATAGTTAAAGCTGCTGTTCTGAGGCGTACTCAATGTTAAGTATGGCCGTCCTTCCCGCGTACAATTTTGAATTTTTTGCGTCATTTGCATAAGTCGTTCGCGAATAGGAATTTGCATAGAATGACGTCACCGTCGTAAGCATTGGCTGGTTCCGGGTTTAATTTCGAGCATGCGCACTGGGATACCCCCAGGGACGGCGCATGCGCAGTTAAAAAAAAACGTTGTTTACGTCGGGTCACGACGTATTAACATAAAACACGCCCCATCACTTCTATTTGAATTCCGCGCCCTTACGCCGCAACAGATACACTACGCCGTCGTAACTTAAGGGGCAAATTCGTTGAGGATTCAAACCAAACAAAAGTAAGTTACAGCGCCGTAGTGTATCTTAGATACGCTGCGCCAGGCGCAGATGTATGTGGATCTGCCCCATGGTGTTTTCTTTTGGTAGTAGTTAATGTATTCCGTCTTTAATATTTTCAATATATAAAATTATTTACAGACTCTCCCCCTTATTCCAACACATATGTACAAAAAAAAAAAATCTCAATATGCACCCCATGCCATTGATTGGTCTTACCATTTTAGGTTCATTATCTACCCCACTCTTTTGACCACATACTAGAGGTCTCTCCATTTCTAGTCTCTCCATGGTGTTTGGTTAAAAGAAAAGTATGGATTTACAAGAAAAAACCTTATACTTACCTAGGTAGATGCAGCATTGATCTTCTGGACTAAGGATGAACAAACTAACACCACTAATAGCTTAGGGCCAGATCCACAAAAGGGATACAACGCCGTCGTATCCCTGTTTCTAACTATGCGGCTGATTCATAGAATCAGTTACGCATAGCTAGTCCTAAGATCCGACAGGTGTAATGGACTAACACTGTCGGATCTTAGGATGCAGTACCGCGGCCGCCGCTGGGGGCATTTCTCGTCGTAATCCAGTGTCGGGTATGCAAATTAGCACTTACGGAGATCCACAAAGCCTTTTCCCTTCGTTAAGTCGCCGTAAGTGTTAGTTTGCCGTCGCAAAGATAGGGCTACTTTTACAAAGTGTAAAGTTAGTACACCATGTAAAAGTAAACCCGTCTTTCCCGCGTCACTGTCCAATTTTTTTTGAAATTTTTTTTTTTCCCGCCGCATCTCTTTTTTACACGTCGCGATTCACAAAACTTAAATCACAAAAGTTACATTGCGCCCGCTGGTTGTGGATCTGGCCCTTAGTTCTCCCCTGCATTCTGAGCAGAAACCTCTGCTCTGCCAGCTCAGTGCTCACTAGAGATTGCCGGGCTGGGGAGGGGAGGGAGTTGCTGGCTCAATATCACAGCTGCACAGCTGGGATGTTGAGCCAGCTGCTGGTCCAGGCATCTGGGTGGATCCCGACTGTAAAGTTGGGATCTTTCCCCAGCCTGGACTGGCTGAGTGACGTCAGCCAGCTTTGGCCCACTGAGAAAGGGTCACAGGAGTGCAGAATGAACTGCAATGCATGAATCTATCTATTATCTATGGTGGTAGAGTGGTGGCAGGAGAGAGGGGGCGGCACCCATGCTCCCCTTATGGACACACTGCCACTGTTGGAAAGTGAACATATTATCAAGACTCAACAATGCCTCAGAGCATCCTGTTGAAATAGAAAAAAGTGTTGATTTCACAAATGCACTGTGCAACTGACACAATTTGTGAAAATAAAATTAACATTTGTTACATTTGCACTCATAGTTGGAAATAAGAAAAGGTGTGAAGAGCAAAGTTGTGCCACAAAACCAAGATCCGTTTTTTTGGATTTTTCCAAAAATGTATTCAGCTTAGTTTCATTTGCAAATTAGCCATGTGTCTACATTCAATATATTGTAAATATTATTTATTTTCAGAGTTTGGATTTTAAGCAATTTGTTTTATACAAATGTGATATTTGACTAGCCAAGATGTAGCTGTTGGATTCAAATGTCATTGATGGCTACCTTCATCTTAGTTAAACAAATGACTTCTTACAGGTTTGACGGAACACTGGTATCATTTTCTGAATGTCCCCATGTTTAATGTTATGTAAAGCAGATAATAAAATCATGCAGGTGCTGTAAAGTCTATGATGACAAGTTGTACATATAGTTGTGAAATGTGACGGTGGGTATATTTGTATGTTGCATTGCAATTTCTAATTCCTGTTTTTTTATATTTAATGAAGTATGAAATATAGTCATTTTGTATCCTTAGAGTGAAATGATTTGGGAATTTCCATCCCAGATAGCAATGATAACTTGCCACAAATTTATGGCTGTGTTGAATTGTAAGTAACTTGCTGCACATTTTCACAAACAAGTTGTACACTTGCAGAGCACTTGAAGCACAAGTTCTAGTTGACACTTTTCAAATTTGTAGCAAATTTGCATGGCAAGTCTTTAGCAAGAGCAAAGTTGCAATTGTGAATCTACAGCAAGAACACTGCTAAAATTCAGCCACAGTGACCCCTCTGGTGGGATGACCATTGCATAACATAACCAAACCAGAACTTTCAGCAGACTTGCATAATGTTTGCAAAGAAAGTTGATCTGGAGTCATGCAATCGGTCTTGTTGCAAGTGTGCAATACACTTGTAAAGCCTGGCAAGTATAGCAATAGCTTAGCAAGTCATTTTAAAATTTGCAGCACAATTGCTTTCCTATCTGGGATAGATAATATAAAAAAGTCAATTACTTCATCAACATGGAGCAACGTTATGTGGTTTGATTCCAGTACAGACCCTCTTGAGCCCCCTCTGGACCTACCAGTGGGTTTAGAATGGGTTCCACATGAAAAAAAAAAAAAACATTTCAGAAATCGAAAATATAAATAAAATAAAAAAATAGAATCTAGCTTACCCAGTAAACCAGGGCACATTTAATTGTGATGCATGCTGTATAACTCACAACAGCCAGCCACATTCACTATATTGCATAATGATAAATGCTTATTGGCAGTTTTGGATTACTTTATTTATTGCAGTTTCGATAACAGTCAAGACTTGCAGGCTTATTCAGCTAACAATTTGTTGATTGCTATTGGGTGGCAAAGCTGAAGTCATAGAATTATCCAGAAAGTGCAATTGAGGCAATATAAGCTGATTTTAGCTTTAAAACATTGATTTGAATAATAATATCAGCCAGCAGGGTTAAATAGCAGTCTAATAAAATTGGGGCTTTGGTAAAATTGGCAGTGATGCTGCTTGTGTCACATCATTTTCTCAATTTTGAAACAATTTAAGCAAATTACATCTTCATAATTTATGTCTAGACTGCTGATTTTTTGTTTTAAAGTGGAACATACAGACATGAGGAGATGGAGATACCATGGAACATGCTGATGATTACAGTAGGCCAACATTTACAGCACACATGCTGCAGAAGAATGCACCTAAGGGTATGTGCAGTCACAAACTGGCTGTTTGCATTGAATATATGAAGTAAATTAGGGACCTTCTTATAAAACACGGTACAGTTTTATGGCAATATACTTTGCAAAACCTTATCTTATTGTAGGATTGGCAACAGCTTTCTATCTATTGGATCAAATCATGAAATGCAAATACTTCCAAATGTTACAATATTTATGATAATGGTGAATTTAATCCTGTGGCTAAGTGAGTACAAGACCCCAGTGCTGCTGAGCATGACAGCATGGAAGTAGTACAGTCCACAGTTAGCTTAGAGATCCAGTGGGACATTTATTTTACAAGTGCAGTGCAGCAAGGTGTTGTGCAATACAGCCTGGAGTTTGTGCATAGCAGCCAGAAGTCAAGAAGTCCTCAAGCTGTACAGTGTTGCAGTTCTGGGGAATCCCATGCTCTCCATTTCTATCCAAACTCATTGTTCCCCAATAAAAACACAAAAATAAATCCCTAGACTGATCTTTTGAGCGATCAAAAGAATGTGGAAAATGTTATGTGCCTGGCTGAGTGTGTTTCAAAAGGGGGGGGGGGGTAGGACAAAATTTACCAGCAGCTCTTTCATTGGTGTGCTACACAATGTTCACTCTTTCTGTGATGCAAATTGTGATGTGGAATGGTGGTGGAAGGTTAGTCACACGCATGGCAATTTTAAGACAAATTTAACCAGTTTTCAGTTGTTAGAACAACCACATTGATCAAGACAACCTACTACTATTACTTCATATTCAGTTTCATGGCATTTAAAGAGAAGTATGTCCAAAGCTTATTTTGGACATATTTCTTTCCTGTTTCACAGGAGTACAGTTACTTTTGCACTTTTGCACTCCACTGACAGCAGAATAAAGATGCTCCAGTCTCTGGAACAATCCTGAACATATTGCCAGTGCTTGAGGGACAGAGGCGAGAGTGGTTAAGTCAGCCATTGCTTTTCACTCCAAGAAGATTAACACAGGCCTCTTTACCATAACCCTGGCCCTGTGGTTGTGTGGGCTCTGTGTGTAGGGGGCTTATCGTAATATAGAATCCTTCTTTAAAACTAAGGGGGCCCCAGAGCCCCCAGATACTGCCCTCACTATGTAAATGGGTAAGGGTACATTCATAAAATAAAAAAAAAAACTGTAAATATGCACTTTATTAAAATAAAGTCCTTTATTAAAAAATAAAACAAAATGCACTACGATGTAAATCGGTCTTCAATTACGTTGTCCACTGATACAGATCTGCATCAGTCAAGATAAACGATGCTCACCGACAATCCATAAGAACATGACAATCGCCGACATGATCTGTTACTGATAACTGTCCACCATAGATGACAGCTCCTGGTCCCTGCCACAGAATGTAAACAAATGGACGAGGTATCTATCCCAGGTGACGCCATTGACTAAACTACAAACGGCCAAATTTTGGTAAATGACATCAAGTAAATCTTAAAAGATCATATCTTAGAATTCTTAATATGTTTGTGGGTATCTTTAATTGCTTTACAGGTACACAGTACAGCCACTGACAGCCAGTTCACACATTACCTCGATAACACTAGAGGGCACCAGTGCAGCGAAAAGTTTTGCATATCCAGTTAAAGACAAAATATGGGGAAATGCTGGAAAGGTTATTGGTCTCCCCTTGTAAAGGTTTATTAGGGCCTGTCCAGAAATTGGGCCAGAACTGACAGCAAGCTCATTAAATGCATTCTGACATCTAGCAGAAAACAAAGAGCACTCAGCTGATGTGGTACACATTTACCCTGCCAAGAACTAATTAGAAACAAAATGAGGCATCATTGTGAAAGAATCTCAATTAATTCTTCATCAGGGAATAGATGGGAATAGTTAGATAGCATGGGAGAACTGTTCTTGTATGCAAAAACAGTATGGCTTGCTACAAGAATGACCAATTTACAAACTACAAATGAAGCTTTCATTATCTTTCATTCAGTAAATGGTTCCCAGTATAAACCAGGTTTCTCACTACATACATACAGTATCTCACAAAAATTACTACACCCCTCACATTTTTTAAAATATTTTATTAAATCTTTTCATGTGACAAAACTGAAGAAATTACACTTGGCTACAATGTAAAGTAGTGAGTATACAGCTTATATAACAGTGTCAATTTGCTGTCCCCTCAAAATAACTTAACACACAGCCATTAATGTCTAAACCGCTGGCAACAAAAGTGAGAACACCCCTAAGTGAAAATGTCCAAATTGGGCCCAATGTGTCAATTTTTTGTGTGGCCACCATTATTTTCCAGCACTGCCTTAACCCTCTCGGGCATGGAGTTCACCAGAGCTTCACAGGTTTCCACTAGAGTCCTCTTCCACTCCTCCATAATGGCATCACGGAGCTGGTGGATGTTAAAGACCTTGTGCTCCTCCACCTTCCATTTGCATAGGATGCATTAAGGTGAAAAAACATGAAGGTTTACAAACCCTTTAAGGTTTTTCACCCTAATACATTCTATGCATTAAGATAAAAAACCTTCTGTGCAGCAGCTCCCACACAGCCCCCCCCCCCCACCTTTTTCTGAGCCAGATCAGATCCAGCAATGTGCACGACCGCAACAGCTCTCGCCTCTGTCTACTTCCTTATTGGGCATTGGCTCCCGCTTCTGTCAATCTAATGCCGTGACACATGAGCAGGGGGTGGGGCAGAGCTGCCTGCTCTGTGTCAATAGAGGGTTGCCATCTCATCCATTTAAAACCAAACACATATATATTATTATTATCATTATTAATAATTATTATTATTATTTAGGTACTTATATAGTGCCATCAATTTACGCAGCGCTTTACATATATATGTATATATATATATATATATATATATATATATATATATATATATAATTACACAGGTTCTGGGGGCTAATTTAATGTAGGTAAGGCACTAAGTGAACTTACAGTAGCTCACAAAAGTGAGTACACCCCTCACGTTTTTGTAAATATTTTATTATATCTTTTCATGTGACAACACTGAAGAAATTACACTTTGCTATTAGGGATGAGCCCAACACCCCCCGTTCGGTTCGCACCAGAACCTTCGAACGGACTGACCGTCGCGCGAACATTTAGAACCCCATTGACGTCTATGGGACTCGAACGTTCGAATTCAAAAGTGCTCATTTTAAAGCCTAATATGCAAGTTATTGTCTTAAAACGTCTTTGAGAACCCGGGTCTTGCCCCAGGGAACATGTATCAATGGAAAAAAAAGTTTTAAAAACAGTCGTTTTTTTCTGGAGCAGTGATTTTAATGAAAAAAAAAGAAAAAAGAAAAATTCCTTTAAATATCGTACCTGCTGGGTGTCTATAGTATGCCTGTGAAGTGGCACATGTTTAGAACTGTCCCTGCACAAAATGAGATTACTATAAGAAAAAAGTCATTTAAAAACTGCTTGTGGCTTTAATGTAATGTCTGGTCCCTGCAATATGGATGAAAATCATTTATGAAAAATAGCACAGACAGTACACACACCACGTTGCTTTAGGTACACACTGCAGAGGACACGGGCAGTACACACACCACGTAGCTTTAGGTGCAAACTGCAGAGGACACAGGCAGTACACCACGTGAGAATACTGCAGCTAGCACAATCACCTGCCTGCCAGTAAATTAGGAAGTGCGGATCTAGCTAAACTATACAGTGTATAAATATATATACAACACCTGGGATGCATATATATCCTCTACACACTGTAACTTTAACTGACTAGCCTGCCTGCCTGCCTGCTCTATCTACCTACTAAAAATGACACTCTCTCTCTCTCTGTTTTCTCTCTTTTAATCACCGCAACACACTACACAAGGCCAACCTGAAGGCGGCCTTTTATAGTGTGGGGCATGTACTAAACCCCTGAGCCATAATTGGCCAAATCCACCCTGGCTTTGGCCAATTATGGCTCTCCGTTTTTTGCAAGCTGTGATTGGCCAAGCATGCGGGTCATAGTGCATGCTTGGCCAATCATCACCCAGCAATGCACTGCAATGCTGCAGTGAATTATGGGCCGTGAAACGCCACTCGGATTTGGCGCGAACAGCCCAAAACTTTCGTAATTCGACGAACGATCGAACATACGATGTTCGAGTCCAATATGAGTTGGACTCGAATACGAAGCTCCTCCCTATTTGCTACAATGTAAAGTAGTGAGTGTACAGCTTGTATAACAGCGTACATTTGCTGTCCCCTCAAAATAACTCAGCACACAGCCATTCATGTCTAACCCACTGGCAACAAAAGTGAGTACCTCTCTAAGTGAAAATATCCAAATTGGGTCCAACCAGCCATTTTCCCTCCCCGATGTCATGTGACTCATTAGTGTCTCTCACTCTCTCATACTGGTCACTGAAATTCAACATGGCACCTCATGGCAAAAAACTCTGAGGATCTAAAAAAATGTATTGTTGCTCTACATAAAGATGGCCTAGGCTATAAGAAGATTGCCAAGACCCTGAAACTGAGCTGCTGCATGGTTTAACAGGACAGGTTTCACTCAGAACACGCCTCACCATGGTCGACCAAAGAAGTTGAGTGCACAAGCTCAGCATCATATACAGAGGTTGTCTTTGGTAAAAAGATGTGAGTTTTGCCAGCATTGCTGCAGATGTTGAAGGGGTGGGGTGTCAGCCTGTCAGTGCTTAGACCATACGCTGCACACTGCATCAAATTGGCCTGCATGGCTGTCAACCCAGAAGGAAGCCTCTTCTAAAGATGATGCACAAGAAAGGACGCAAACAGTTTGCTGAAGACAAGCAGACGAAGGACATGGAGTACTGGAACCATGTCCTGTGGTCTGATGAGACCAAGATAAAGGTATCTGGTTTCAGATCGTATCAAACGTGTGTGGCGGCAACCAGGCGAGTGTGACAAGTGTGTCTTGCCTACACTCAAACATGGTGGTGGGAGTGTCATGGTCTGGTGCTGCCATCACTGGGGAGCTACAGTTCATTGATGGAACCACGAATGCCAATATGTACTGTGACATACTGAAGCAGAGCATGATCCCCTTCCTTTGGAGACGGGGCCACAGGGCAGTATTCCAACATGATAACAACCCCAAACACACTTCCAAGACAACCAGTGCCTGCTAAAGAAGATAAGGGTAAAGGTGATGGACTGGCCAAGCATGTCTCCAGGTCTAAACCCTATTGAGCATCTGTGGGGCATCCTCAAACGGAAGGTGGGGGAGCGCAAGGTCTCTAACATCCACCAGCTTCATGATGTTGTCATATAGAAGTGGAAGAGGACTCCAGTGGCAACCTGTGAAGCTCTGGTGAACTCCATGCCCAAGAGGGTTAAGGCAGTGCTGGTAAATAATGGTGACCACACAAAGTATTCAGTGTACTCATTTTTGTTGCCAGCGGTTTAGACATTAATTGCTGTGTGTTGAGTTATTTTGAGGGGACAACAAATTTACACTGTTATACCAGCTGTACACTCACTATTTTACATTGTAGCAAAGTGTCATTTCTTCAGTGTTGTCACATGAAAAGATATAGTAAAATATTTACAAAAATGTGAGGGGTGTACTCACTTTTGTGAGATACTGTAATTACCACCTTAATCAGCCACATAACCTGTGCAATTAATATGTGTTCGGTTTTAAAAGAATGAGGTAGCAACCCTAGAGCACGTATGGGTGCCCCTATGGAAAGTGGCTTTCCAAGGGGGCACCCGCTGAAGAGGAGAGTCCTGGAGAGCCAGTGGGGGACCACAGAAGAAGAGGATCGGGGCTGCTCTGTGCAAAAGGATTGCACAGAGCAAGTAAGTATAGACATGTTTGTTATGTGAATTTTTTTAAAATTAAGTTTTACTAACCCTTTAACTATTGCAGTGGGAGCCCAAGACTTTTTCATTTTCCTGGAGTTCAGCTTTAAGGTTGCAAACTGCCTCTTGAAAAAGATTACCTATTAATAGTTTGATCAGTAAGTGAACTTGTCATAAGCAGCATCTGCTGCTAGAGAACAAGGCTGATTATTATGAGCTTGCATAAGTGAGACAATATTAATCTTCTATAAACAAGGTAATAGATACAACAAACTGTAGAGGACATTTTTTTTTTCATTTGAGGTTATTGTACTTGTTTTATCAATGAGTTATATCCAGATACACAACAAACAGCGCAGCAGCCCCCTGATGCACCAATGCCTGCAGTCTAAAGTCAATGTTTGTCTACAGTGTTATATGACTTAAAGAAAGCTTAATCCTCCCAAATGCCCTTCTATTTAATCTTCATAAAGACACCATAATGTCTGCAAAATGCAGGCTAATCTTTAAGAATAACAGAGAAGATACCATCTACTTTTCATATGAAGTTTTGGACATTTGCTATTAATCAGAAGCAATGTTTCACTAAGTCACTAATTTAATGATTAGAGATGTTAAAGAAAACCATATTGAGCAGTCGTTATGGAGTTTAAGTGAAAACATATGGAGGTTTAGAAGAGAACCATCAGAAGAATGTGCTGCCACGCTGAGATGTATTCTATTTTTCTCCAGTTCCTTGGTCTGTCCATTTTTAAAAGTGACATAACCTTTATAAGTGACTATGGGCCAGATTCAGGTAGAAGTGCGGCGGCGTAATGTATCGTAGATACGTTACACCGCCGCAAGTTTTCATCGCAAGTGCCTGATTCACAAAGCACTTGCGATGAAAACTACGCCGCCCGCCTCCGGTGTAAGCCCGCGTAATTTAAATGGGCGTGTGCCATTTAAATTAGGCGCGCTCCCGCGCCGGACCTACTGCGCATGCGCCGTTTCCTAACTCCCGCCGTGCTTTGCGCGAAGTGACATCATTTTTTCGAACGGCGACGCGCGTAGCGTAATTCCGTATTCCCGGACGGCTTACGCAAACGACGTGAATTTTTAAATTTCGACGCGGGAACGACGTCCATACTTTATACAGCAATACGATTGCTGTGTAAAGTTAAGGCACCAAAAACAACGACTAACTTTGCGACGGGAAACTAGACTAGCGGCAACGTAGCGAACGCGAAAATCCATTGTGGATCGCTGTAACTCCTAATTTGCATACCCGACGCTGGTTTACGACGCAAACTCCCCCCAGCGGCGGCCGCGGTACTGCATCCTAAGATCCGACAGTGTAAAACAATTACACCTGTCGGATCTTAGGGATATCTATGCGTAACTGATTCTATGAATCAGTCGCATAGATACTCTGAGAGATACGACGGAGTATCTGAGATACTCCGTCGTATTTCCTTTGTGAATCTGGCCCTATGTTCATGGCAAGATCTTAAATATAGTAAAAATATATTGTGCTAATCTGAAAACAGTAAAGATAAGGCAGCCAACACAACAAAGGATAATTGTGAAAATATGAAAAAAACAAGTGCAACGCCAATTTAAAAACCAGCTGGATGGTGAAAATCACATATAACCCAAGTGTATATATAAAAATATATTCAATGGTGCAAGTGATCAGGAGCAAACCTACTCCTCATATATGTCACCACAACCGTAGTTAGTGCAAAAAATAATTTCCATCCAATTGGAAAATATTTGGAAGAAAAAAGCTTAAAAGCAGTGTATTACATATATTTAGTAAACATTCATGTGAGGTTCAAACGTGTAACTCATAAATAAACTCCAGTTCGAATGAAAAAAAAAGTCCATACACCGTGAAGGTGACAAGGAAGTAATTCCCATAAGGTAGGCGTAAACAAGGTATATTCTCAAAGATACACTCCCCGAAACTTTGGAAAAGATGAGGTACCCTTACCGGATGGAGTGGACCCACAACTCACCATACGGCGGAAGGGTCACAAAGGCTAAATGGGCCGATTGCCCTCACTGGTCACCGTCTCGGTCCACTTCACTGGTTACCTCAGACGTGGTTCGTACCCGATTCAGTCAGGATGCATCCGCGTCCAAATTTCAAACTCCAATCCGGATTCCGTAAGGAATGGTAATTTATCAATATAATCCAATCAGGGGAAAAAGGAAGAGAAAAAACTCCTCATAGTGTAAAAATGTAAAATTGTATTATAAAATTCCAAAAATAAACACTGAAATCCTGCAATCCCTGGGTACACTGGTCCATGTACCTATTGTGGGTGACTGTTTAGTTTTTTGCTGATGTGGATTTGGATATGAACTTTGCAGGATTTCAGTGTTTATTTTTGGAATTTTATAATTAAATTTTACATTTTTACACTATGAGGAGTTTTTTCTCTTCCTTTTTCCCCTGATTGGATTATATTGATGAATTACCATTCCTTACGGACTAATGGACTTTTTTTTCATTTGAACTGGAGTTTATTTATGAGTTACACGTTTGAACCTCACATGAATGTTTACTAAATATATGTAATACACTGCTTTTAAGCTTTTTTCTTCCAAATATTTTCCAATTGGATGGAAATTATTTTTTGCACCAAATACGGTTGTAGTGACATATATGTTAGAGGAGTAGGTTTGCTCCTGATCACTTGCACCATTGAATATATTTTTATATATACACTTGGGTTATATGTGAATTCCACCATCCAGGTAGTTTTCGAATTGGCGCTGCACTTGTTTTTTTCAAGATCTTAAATATTACGTTTTTTTTATTTTATTTTGCATTCCCTGTTTCCTTCTTTCTATCCTTATTAACACGCTAATGACGTTTCATTAGATACAATTAGGTAGATTCAGGTACGTTCGCGCAACTTTGCGGCGGCGTAGCTTAAGGAATTTAAGCTACGTCGCCGTAAGTTAGCGAGGCAAGTACATGATTCACAATGTACTTGCCTGCTAAGTTACGTCGGCGTAGCCTGAATCGGTGGGCGTAAGGGCGCCTAATTTAAATGTGTTTGAGGGGGGCGTGTTTTATGTCAATGGCGCTTGACCTCACGTTTTTTACGTTTTCTGTACTGCGCATGCGCCGGGCGCCTACATTTCCCAGCATGCATTGCGGCTAAGTACGCCGCATGGGCCTATTGATTTTGACGTGGACGTAAACAACGTAAATTCCGTTTCACGGACGACTTACGCAAACGACGTAAAAAATTCGAATTTCGACGTGGGAATGGCGGCCATACTTGACATTACTATTCCAATAGGGCCTAGCTCTAACTTTACGTGCCCTATCTCTTATGTAAACGGCGTAAAAGTACTGCGTCAGCCGGGCGTACGTTCGTGAATCGGCGTATCTCCTCATTTACATATTCTACGCCGACCGCAATGTAAGTGCCACCTAGCGGCCATCCAAAATATTGCAATCTAAGATAGGATGGCGCAAGCAGTCGTATCTTAGATATGTTTAAGCGTATCTCTGTTTGAGCATACGCTTAAACATAAGTTGGCGTAGATTCTGAGTTAGGTCGGCTTATCTACTGATAAGTCGGCCTAACTCTTACTGAATCTACCTAAATAGTTTATACCTTGTGACATTATCACTGGGTTTTCATGCTTCTCTATGCAATGAGGGCAGATCATGGTTGGTGGAAGGAGCCATCAGGGTGCTGTACACATTTTTCAAAAATTTTACAATACCCTGCCGCTCTCCTGTCAACAACCCGCAACCTTGATGTAAGCAGTAGGCTAAAGAAATCAATTGACATGAAGCTGGCTCTATCTGACTTGCTGTAGCTTATAATGCATGCTGGAGACTCCAGAAGAGGATGTAAGAGGTTGCTCTGTCCAATACAATTGCATAGAGCAGGTAAGTGTAGCACCCTCCTAGGATAGGATGCTAGGATTGCTCTGTAATCAAAAGAGCTGGGATTGATTGTTTGGGCCTGCTCCACAGCCTGGGGCTTTGATTTGATTTTGCGTTTCCCTGCCTCTGTGAAGAATCTTGCAGAGCTTATGGTGGAAAAATCTAATAACAAGGCTGGATATTTACCATAATCTGGCCAATCCCTGGATAGGTGTGCCCAGTAGGTTGTCAGAGAGGTTATAAATTGTCTGGAGCTCTGGTCAGATGGTCTTTTCCCAAGAGGGAACTATTCTGAGAGCTTCAGGGGGTTCTTTGCCTCTGGAGTGCTCCTGGAGTGGCTGCTGCACTGCTCTCCTACAGGTGGGGCCTATGGACTTGCTCTGGGATTTGTGAGTACAGCCTAATCCCTGTGCCATAGTCTATTCATGGTCCTCAGCCATGGACTGTTCCAGTCTATATGCACTACCAATTTAATTTATGGCCCCATCTGTAAAGGACCTGGACTTTTCCAGTCTGCTTTGTGATACCAATTTACCTTGTAGCCCCCAGCTGTAAGGAATTGGACTGTTTCCGTCCTTCGTTGTCTGTGCTCAATTTGTCCCATGGTTCACACTGCCCTCTGCGAATCTCACATTGCCCTGTGAGAACACCCATGCGATTCGACTCAGGTGCGTGGAAAAAAAGTCCCTGCACCTTTTTTGTGCGAATCCAATGCGAGTTCAGACGTACAACTGTATGGCTAAGCTCGCATTGCACAGACATTGCATGTGATCTGCACCTGCACATGTGTTTGCTACACCCGGGATAAAGGTAAATGAGAGATCTTGGGTCTTTTTTGACCCCAGCTCTCAATAAAGAGTGAAAAATATAAATATAGTTCCAATGCGCTACTGTGAGTAGACCAAAGTGTAAAAATAGTATAAATAATATATTAGATAAATAAATATATATATAGAATACCCGGGGCAGCTATATCTAAAAGTGTTCACATAACACAAAAAGGAATAAAATGGTAAAAAAGTGATAAGCGCTCCAGGTATGTGCAAAATGCAACCAAAGTGTATACATAAATGAATAAACCACAATCAAGGAGATAAAGTGACCAAGCTCAAAAAGTGCAATAAGTGCCGAAAAATGATTATAAAAAAGTATATAATCTGATGTGATACATAGAGAGGATGTCCAGTCCTCTAAGAGTCCATAAGCTCTGTATAGCTAACACATAGATATATATATAGCAATATACCGATAAACAAAGTGTATATAAGATGGTTTAAAGGTGAGTGAACAAGTGTATAAAAGTGCAACAGTGATGTTGATGGGACAGTCTATAGGTAGAGATGGTGAGATGTATCCAAAGTAGATATCTATGTAGAAGGTAGCAGTGTAACAATCCTCATTAGTCTTGTAGTGCCCTTACCATGAAGGTGCTATATGTGCGCATATAGGGATATCCCTCCGGGTCTGCGATCGTTCCGGTTCTGGGGACAGTCAGTGTATGTTGTTCCAGCAGCTGTATTCAATTAAGCTCTCCTGGGCGTGTGTCTCCCGATGTCCTCCGGATCTCCGGTCACCTTTCTCCTAGGGTCACTTGTTTCCAATGTCTAGTAACTGCTGCATACCTCCATAGTGCTCTCAATTGTATTGTTCAGTGGATAAAACAATGGGGTGGGGAGAGAAGAAAATAGCCTCCAATGGTGTAGTAGAATTAAGCATCCAAAGGTATTTATTAAGGGTTAAAAAAGCAAGTGGCACACACAGTGGGCCTGGCTTACACATGCGTTCGCTTCTGTGCTCGAGCACGGAGGGATGGGGCGGTTAAAAAAAAAAATCTTATTTATTTAACTTTTTTTTTTTTTTACACTGTCCCTTTAATGTTTTATATTGTTATCACTTTTATCCCTATTACAAGGAATGTAAACATCCCTTGTAATAGAAATAAGCACGACAAGTCCTCTTTATTGAGAAATGGTAAAAAAGTGATAAGCGCTCCAGGTATGTGCAAAATGCAACCAAAGTGTATACATAAATGAATAAACCACAATCAAGGAGATAAAGTGACCAAGCTCAAAAAGTGCAATAAGTGCCGAAAAATGATTATAAAAAAGTATATAATCTGATGTGATACATAGAGAGGATGTCCAGTCCTCTAAGAGTCCATAAGCTCTGTATAGCTAACACATAGATATATATATAGCAATATACCGATAAACAAAGTGTATATAAGATGGTTTAAAGGTGAGTGAACAAGTGTATAAAAGTGCAACAGTGATGTTGATGGGACAGTCTATAGGTAGAGATGGTGAGATGTATCCAAAGTAGATATCTATGTAGAAGGTAGCAGTGTAACAATCCTCATTAGTCTTGTAGTGCCCTTACCATGAAGGGAGCCGAGTCGAGACCGAGGATTATACTCACACAAGCCGGAGGCTATCAGACGCAAGGCGGCAACTTCAAAACGCCACGTCTGTACTTTGTCTTTTTTACACGCTGTTTTGCTATTTAAGCACTGTGTGTGCCACTTGCTTTTTTAACCCTTAATAAATACCTTTGGATGCTTAATTCTACTACACCATTGGAGGCTATTTTCTTCTCTCCCCACCCCATTGTTTTATCCACTGAACAATACAATTGAGAGCACTATGGAGGTATGCAGCAGTTACTAGACATTGGAAACAAGTGACCCTAGGAGAAAGGTGACCGGAGATCCGGAGGACATCGGGAGACACACGCCCAGGAGAGCTTAATTGAATACAGCTGCTGGAACAACATACACTGACTGTCCCCAGAACCGGAACGATCGCAGACCCGGAGGGATATCCCTATATGCGCACATATAGCACCTTCATGGTAAGGGCACTACAAGACTAATGAGGATTGTTACACTGCTACCTTCTACATAGATATCTACTTTGGATACATCTCACCATCTCTACCTATAGACTGTCCCATCAACATCACTGTTGCACTTTTATACACTTGTTCACTCACCTTTAAACCATCTTATATACACTTTGTTTATCGGTATATTGCTATATATATATCTATGTGTTAGCTATACAGAGCTTATGGACTCTTAGAGGACTGGACATCCTCTCTATGTATCACATCAGATTATATACTTTTTTATAATAATTTTTCGGCACTTATTGCACTTTTTGAGCTTGGTCACTTTATCTCCTTGATTGTGGTTTATTCATTTATGTATACACTTTGGTTGCATTTTGCACATACCTGGAGCGCTTATCACTTTTTTACCATTTCTCAATAAAGAGGACTTGTCGTGCTTATTTCTATTACAAGGGATGTTTACATTCCTTGTAATAGGGATAAAAGTGATAACAATATAAAACATTAAAGGGACAGTGTAAAAAAAAAAAAAAAGTTAAATAAATAAGATTTTTTTTTTTAACCGCCCCATCCCTCCGTGCTCGAGCACAGAAGCGAACGCATGTGTAAGCCAGGCCCAAATATGTAAATGGTGTTCAAACCACATATGTGAGGTATCACCACAATTATTAGAGCAAGGAAAAAAATTTTAGTGCAAGACCTCCTCTGTAACTCTAAACTGGTAAATGTTAAAGCGTCGCCTATGGAGATTTTTAGGTACTGTAGTTTGTCCCCATTCCCCAAGCGTGCACAATTTTAAAGCATGACATGTTAGATATCTATTTACTCAGCATAACATAATTTTTCACATTATACAAACAAATGTCAGTAACTATTGTGTTTTTTTTTTCCATATTAATTAAAGTGAATTTTTTCCTAAAAAAAATTGTGTTTGAAAGACCACTGCGCAATTACAGCGTGACATAAAATATTGCAATGATCGCCATTTTATTCTCTAAAGTCTGCTAAAAAATATATACATATAATGTTTGGGTTTCTAAGTAATTTTCTAATAAAATAATAATTTAAACTTGTAATCAAGTAGCAAAACCTGTCAATAACTTTCTCAAATAGGAGGAAGTGATAGCCACCTGCCTGTAATCACACGATCAGTCCCAGTGTTGTAAAAGGGCGGGGCAACAACATAGATAATTCAGGAGGTGTTTTTTACATTGTTGAGGTGTTTTGTATCCTGCTGTCATGGTTTCAGAGAGAAAAAAAAAAGATAAAGGGCCAGATTCACAGCAGAAATACGCCGGTGTATCTACTGATACGCCGGCGTATTTTCAAATTTGCCACGTCGTATCTTGATTTGGAATCCTCAAACCAAGATACGACGGCTTTTGGCATAGATCCGACGGCTTCTTAGGCCTTCGGATTGTAGGTGTAATTTTCCGGCGGCCGCTGGGTGGAGTTCGCGTCGTTTTCCAGCGTGGGGTATGCAAATTAGCTGTTTACGGCGATCCACGAAGGTACGCGCGTTCGTCGCATTCTCTTACGTCGGTTTTTCGCGTCGTAAAGTTTAGAGTGCTATTTAGATGGTGTAAAATTACACCATCCATGTTAAAGTATGGCCGTCGTTCCCGCGTCAAATAATTTTTTTATTTTTTTTGCGTAAGACGTCCGGGAATACGAAAGTACGTTACGCACGTCGCCGTTCAAAAAACACGTTGGGGCGCCGTAATTTCGCACAAAGCACGGCGGGAAATTTCCTAACGGAGCATGCGCAGAACGTTCGGCGCGGGAACGCGCCTAATTTAAATGGTACACGCCCCATTTGAATTAGGCGGGCTTGCGCCGGACGGCTTTACGCTACGCCGCCGCAAGTTTACAGGCAAGTGCTTTGTGAATCAAGCACTTACGCCGAAAACTTGCGGCGGCGTAACGTAAAGGGGATACGATACGTAATTATTCCTGAATCTGGCCCAAAGTCTTTAAAGGAATTAAAGTTTGAAAAGGAAAGACTTTTTTTGAAAATGTGTAGTAACTATATGTGTTTTATATCATATAATACATTTAGAGTGTTCCTTTATTTGTGCTTTCTATATGCAGGTGTTTTCTGTATTCTGGATTGTGACATAAGCTGGTCTTCTAGGGGTGTTTAAATGCAAGTTAGAGTTTTAGGTAAGAGGAGTATAATAGGCAACAGTCAAACTGTATGACAGAGGAAAATAAATGTGGCTTTCCTACACTAATGGCGAGTACCAGAGCCAAACATATTGACCTCCTGCTTCCAACTAAAGGTAAAATCATGGACTCCATAGCCTTTAAATTAATGTTTTTTTCTATGCATAACAAAACACATTTCAAAGTAAGTGCTTTTAAAATAAATCACTGCTAAGGTGACTTTCAAAGCATTGTGTTCTATTGCACTGCTATTTTTCCTGGTTTCACAGAGTGACAACAAACCCCCCCAAAAAATTAGCTAACCATTTTGAAGCTGCAAGGTCACTGCTCCATTTATATGATTTCACTTTTCAGGCAGAAAAAATGTTTGTAATCCAAGAAAGGGAAAGAATTGATCAGCACGGGAAAAAGATTGTGTTGTGCTGTTAACTGCATCATGCCAATATACAGTCATTTGTCATTTAGCAGAACAGTAAGCATGCTGGGATAGATTTTTTGCAGAGCAGCCTTTGCAACTATTAAATAGCTGGAGAATCTAAAATAAAAACAGATATACAGAGTGCGAAATTAAATGTAGATTCTGAGGGTTATGCTTTAATGGGCAACTCACAGCTAAGATGAACATAATACAATTTCTGCACCCCCTGTAACTGCTCATGGCAGTTTAAACAAATACAGATAGCATAACCTACTATGGAGACTGGGAGATCAAGCATTTGAAATTGTTTCCTGCTTTTCTAGTCATATATGCAGGGCCGCTATCAGGAATTTTGGGGCCCCTTACACAGCTTCAGGCATGGGCCCCCTGGAGCAGAGAACCGGGGCGGGGCTGCTGCCACTAGTTGAGGGAATTGAGAAGCGGGGGGTGCCGCGGATTGAGAAGCGGGGATGCCGCAAGTTAATAACTGGGGTGGTCAGCAAGTTGAGAAGAGGAGGGGGCCCTGGGGACCTCTAGGCCCCTTGCAAAAAAAAAATAGATAAAGAAATTTCAAAAAAAATTATAAGAAAAAGGGGGGGGTTGCCATCCGAGGCCCTGGGGACCTCTGGGCCCCTTACAAAAAAAAGGGGGGGTTGCCATCCGGGTCCCTGGGGCCCCTTACAGGTGTACTGCCTGTACCCCCCTGATGGCGGCCCTGCATATGTGTAATAGGCTGCACTTATTTGTATTTGTTTCAAATGCTATAAGAGGACACACATCTGCAAGAATCTTTTGTCTTGCACACTAAAGACCTGATGGGTTTTACCTCTTTTGTTCCCTGCAAAGTAAAAGCATAATGGGCTACTATACGTCGCATAGTAGCCCAATATGCGGCACCTACCTGAAAACGAAGACCACGCTTCTCCTTGCTGGAGGCCACATCCATCTTCGCCCCTCTTCCTGCCGTGGGCCACGTAACATCACTCCTGTGCATGCGCGCGGGAGCCGCTAGTCACGGCACTTGTTCTCGAAGAAATGGCAGGGAGGGCCGTTTCTTCACAGTGCATGCACAATAATATCATTGACACACAACACAGTAAATTTACAGTACCTATAGGTAAGCCTTATTCTAGGCTTACCTATAGGTACAAGTTGCTCTGGGAGGTTTAAAACCACTTTAAAGGATTATTTACACTAGCTTTTGGGTGGCAGTAAAACTACATGGTTTAGCTGCCCTTTTACCACCCCCTAACTGCTCCCCCTATAGATGCAAAGGCAGCGGCTAGGGGTATTTACGGTACATGGCAAGGACCGCAATGCTTTGCTTTGTGGCTGAGGCAAGAACTATACCCTCTGTTGCATTCGGCGAGCACTACTCAATGCTTAGCATGATCTATTCAAGTGAATGAGGCCACACTGTAACCACCCACTGCCGTGTGGTAGTGTGGATTTCAGAGAGGTTAAGGCTCTGTTCACACCTGTGCAGGTACGACAGTGTGCATGCATTTTTGTAGCAGCAATGATTAAATACCACCAAAAGAAAGCTCTATTTGTGAGAAGAAAATTATAAAAATGTCACATGGTTACAGTGTAGCATGGCCTGGGTAGGAAAGGGGTGAAAGTGCCCTGTAGGCAAGTGTTTAAAGTGTTCCCTTATTTATTTTTGAGCAGTGTATATGCTATATTATTATTTTTTATTTCCTATATTTTTTCCACGAAAGTGAAGTTACGGTATCTTTTAAGTCTGTCACTTGCTAAAGTACAGAAGTTGTGCTTTTTGGCCCTATATACTGAATTGGGAGCACCTAAAAAACGGAGGGAAATCATGCTGAAGTGCACATAATATGCATGTTTTGTGTGTTTTATTGCCTAATACAGAGATTCAAATTGCTTAAAAATTTTAAAATGCAATACAAACATGCAAAAATGGCTATACAAATGCTAGAAAAAGTCTGAAAAACAATCAAAGAGGCTCAGCTCAAGTGTTATTGGGGCGGAATGTCCCCAATCTTTCAGGCTGAATGATGCCCAGGATCGTTCAACATGGAGGACATCCTGTGTGTCCAAGAGATCATGGACATCGATTAGATACTACCTGTTACTTGAGACTTTGCAGCAAAGTATTAAGGGCATGTCTACATGACAATTCCCCCTGAACCTGGTCTGAGAATGCTGACAGGTTATCTCAATCAAACTATATGTAAATGAATCCCCTCATCTTCTGGAAGAAAATCTCCTTTTCTTTAAAGTAGTGTAAGCAACTCATGACATCCTGTAAATGTATCAACATGGCAATTGTTTATGATACACAGTGTGTGACAAATTGGGGTTTGTTAGCTCATTAATAGGCCCAAACAGTGAGTTTACTCCACGCCAGAAATACATTTCATGGCTTTTTCTACCCACTTTTATTTAATACAAAGCAAAGAATTCACACTTGAATAGTTTCCTACGCAGGGGGTTCTTACCATCACTGCAACAAAACATATAATTCAGCCTTGTGCCTCTCTTTGCAGTTTTATTGCTCAGTTCTCCTGCCTTGGTCCTCCAGACCTTCAAACACACAGTCCCAGTGCTTGTGCACAAAACGATGTACCTTTGTCAGCTTCAATGTTTCTCCTGCAGCTCCCAGTGCGACATCCTCACAGGCTTGGGCCTTTGTCTGTCCTGGCCTGGACAGTATGGTGCACCCCACAGCTCCCTTCACACGCTGACCCCCTTTCAAGAGTGTGAGGCCATTGACCTCTAACTCTGTCTCTAATATAAACCCAGCACACACCTGCGTCATAACTGTATCTGTTTCCTGAAAAATCTGTCTTGGACTGTCATTTAAAGCGGAAGTAAACCATCTATAGCATTTCTTAAAAAAAAAAAAAACCTGCAAGAGAGAGGCATAATGAGCTTATATGCATAGTATACTAGCTCATTATGAATTACTTACCTGAGATCGAAGCCCCCGAAAAGACTCTCGTCCCTCACCTCCACCGCCGCCATTAATACCCGAGTTACTTCTGGGTATCACGGCTCCGGCGCTGTGATTGGCTGGAGCCGCAATGACGTCACTCACGCACATGCGTGCGGGACCTGTCAGTGACGCCACGATCGCCCTCACTAACGACACGCTCAGTGCACCTGCGCTGTTGTCTATGGCGCGCAGGCGTCGTAGACACCGTGGCAGTCTTTTCTGCAAATATCTCCTAAACCGTGTAGGTTTAGGAGATATTTGTTGCACCTACAGGTAAGCCTTGAGAGAGTGGGTAACCGCTCAAAGAGAACCAGGTAATCTGATTCCTGTGGTCCGAGCCAAGGGTGCAGGCAGTGCAATCAAAATGCAGGTTAGGATGAAGGAAAAAAGCTGGGACAGCCGCACTCCAAAAAAACTCCTCCTTTAATTAAAAATCACAAAATACATGCCACAGCAAAAAAACAGCACAACAAAAGAAAAGCTGACGTTTCGCACTATGCCTTAGTGCTTCTTCATAGCTATGAAGAAGCACTAAGGCATAGTGCGAAACGTCAGCTTTTCTTTTGTTGTGCTGTTTTTTGCTGTGGCATGTATTTTGTGATTTTTAATTAAAGGAGGAGTTTTTTTGGAGTGCGGCTGTCCCAGCTTTTTTCCTTCATCCTAACCTACAGGTAAGCCTTAATCTAGGCTTACCTGTAGGTTAAAGTGGTCTGTATGGGTTTACATCCACTTTAAAACAGTGTCATGGGCTCGACCTACCACAAGTGCTATGGCCAACTGAATTCCACCTAGTTAGTGTTTACATTTTTATACAAAGGTTGTATTCTATTTTGCATACATTAAATGCTGTGCAAGACAGGACAGGACATGCACTATATAAGAGAATGTTGTCTGATAATAGCTGTATGTAAGGTACTCTTCAGTACCAGAAGAACAAATCATTACAAAAAAGTTTTCAGCTCATAAGAATTGCTGAAATATCGTGATTCCTGAGTGGATCACAGTTAGTAAAACAGTGGGAAAGCACCACTGTTGAGTATGAATCTTGAAATTGATTGGGTTTCTTCTTTTTAGTCAATGTGGAAACTTTCTTTATATTGTATAGTTACTAGAAGATAACATGGAAGCAGAATCGAAAATGAGGAAACAGTTTAATTATAATGACATTTTTATTCATTTGAAGTCAAGTTATGTCTTTATCATAAATAGCAAATGTGGAATGAGCACATGATAAACAATTAAAATAGCACTGGGAGAGGAAAAAAATGTGTTTGAGACAGATGCCGAAAAAGACGAGACACTCCAAGAGTTGGTGCTACTCACAGTAATCCAGTGCAGACAAATGTGCTGAAAGGACAATTGTCAACATCAAAGATAAAACATAACAGTCACTAGAGCGATAATAATTCTCTGTACCAAGTGCCAATGACATGAAATGGGTCAACTTGACCTCCACTGACAGCATGCAAGAAAAGCTCCTTGTGCTGCCTAATAGATGAGCACCATCTGTTACTGGTTTCTCTTTCATGTTGTAAGCACAGGTGTAGGGGCTCTAGGCTACCATAAAACTGCATGCTGGCATCTTCACTGTCTCCTCATTCCCACACTGTTATAAAATGCTGTTAAAATATTTTACTGATATTTGTATTCTTTCTAAAATATTTAATTTGCATATTTTTATTTAATATACCAATGCCTATACAAATTAAAAGCAAACAAAAATAGCATTCATTTTGGAAGCTGGGTGTGGCCATACTATGTAAAAAGTGGGAGTGGCTTAAAGGAAAATAATTAAATAGAACATGAGCCTATTTGCTGCATACATTGCATACATTTATCACCGTCTTGGTAACAAATTGAATCACAAAAATTACTGTCTTCCAGGCACACTCAAACCATAAGATATGTTTTAAAAATGGAACTACCGTATTTGCCGGTGTATAAGGCGACCGGGTGTATAAGACGACCTCCTAATTTTACAATTTGTTTTAGATTTTTTGCCAGTATTAACCGTATAAGACGACCCCGCCGCCGGAGCCTTCCTACGCTTCACATTTATACCTTCTGAAGTCATATTCTTCTTCATTCTTGCTAGAGCTGGAGCCAATCACGGTGAGCGATGTATTCTATTAATGAATACAAAGCCTGCTTGGATTGGCAGAGGCTGTAACATCATCAGCCTGCACCTCTCTGACTCTCAAAGCCAATCCGAGTAGGCTGTATGTAGCCTGCTCGGATTGGCAGAGGTTGTTACTCCTATCCTAGCAGGCTGTGTATTCATTTTAATACATCGCACACTGGGATTGGCTAAGCAGTATATACTGTATGTAGCCAAAGCTACATAGAGTATTGCCGCACATCCAGTAGGCATGCGAGCAGCTGACCCGGCGTATAAGATGACCCCCTGCTTTTTGGCCATTTTTTTTATGTGTAAAACGTAGTCTTATACGCCAGCAAATACAGTAGTTTGAGATGTATGCTTCTCTGTGCATAGAATTTGGAAAAATAATTAACTTATTAGGCTCAATTGACAAAACTTCAGTAAAAGCATAATGATCTTCATTGGAAATTTTAAATCTCAGACTGAAAATAACTGTAACTTTTGAAAATAAGACCTCTATATTCACACATTAGCTTTGTAAAGTGAGCTGTTTGTTTGAGTTTACTGGGTGGAAACTACTAAGCAACCAGCTCTTGTTAAGACCATAAAAACAAACAGATATTTGTCTGTACTTGAAAGGTCTTAAAAGAACTTAAAGGGGTTGTAAAGGTTTGTTTTTTATTTTCTAAATAGGTTCCTTTAAGCTAGTGCATTGTTGGTTCACTTACCTTTTCCTTCGATTTCCCTTCTAAATGTTTTTTTTTTCATTTGCCTCGTACACACGACCATGTTTCCTGCAGTAAAAAGTCCGCCGGGAAACCCTAAGGGAAAAACCGAGAACCTGCTTGGTTATTTTTTCCCCCTACACACAACCGGGTTTCCCGGCAGGAAAACTGCCATGAGAGCTTTGGTTGGGAATCCCGGCCGTGTGTATGCTCCACCGCAGTGTTTTCCATAGGAAAACTCCAGGGTTAAAAACCACGGGGAATCCCAGCGGGAAAAAAGAAAACTACACATGGATGGTTTTCTCGGAAGTGAGAAATAAAGACAAAGAAAAAACATTTGAAGGGAAATCGAAGGAAAAGGTAAGTGAACCAACAATGCACTAGCATAAAGGAACCTATTTACAAAATAAAAAACAAACCTTTACAACCCCTTTAAGGGCTGGCCATTACAATTAAACGGTCAGTTGTTGCATTTATTGTACTGAATGGATATACCTGTACGTCCTCTCAGAACTGCTCTTAAGTATGTGTGTCTTTCTAATCCTGTGATTGTACTATGATTGGATAGTGCAGATCACAGGTAAAAGGTAAAGAGCCATTGAGAGTGGCTCTGTGCCATGTGATTGCTGTGATCAATCACAGCAATCACAATTGTAAACAGTGTACAGGCATACCCCACTTTTAAGTATGCAATGGGGTTTATTTACTATCGATGAAAAGTGCAAAATCAGGCTAGAAGCCAATGAGCTTCTAACCCCAGCTTGTTCAATTAAGCCTGGTAATAAAACATGTAAGCTCATTGGTTTCTATGCAGAAGTGAGCCTGATTTTGCACTTTCCAGTGATAGTAAATAAACCCCATTGTGTATTTAAAAGTGGGGTATGCCTGTAGTTCTGGAAACCCCCACCCCCTATTCATGATGAATGTTTGCATTGCACTTATTATTAAAGGGATGGAATATTGGCAAATGTTCAAAAATTACAGCGATGTACTGCATACCATTTTTTTCTTTTTGCCTTGATATACACTTTAAAGCTGAATTTAAGCTCAAGGCGAAAAAAATGACCCTTGCAGCACAATGAAAAAGTTAAATGCTCTTTTTGTTTAGCGAAACAGAAATAAGAAGCTATACTTACCTTAATCCTTGTTCCCGCAAGCTTCCATTGCACTATATGATAGGTTCCATGAAGTCACTTCTCTTTGTTCCTCCACTGCTCGCAGCTATTGCAACATAAACACGCACAATGCAGGACCAGCATTCAACAAATTGTACATGAAGATAGCGAGGGCCTGTCCACATCCTCGAGCATTGGAGAGTGAAGAAAAGTGCCACCTGCTGGGGGAGTGGAGAATAAGGTAAGTATAGATGCTTAATCCTCTACCCCTTAATAAAAACTTCTCCACCTCACTGCAAGGGTATCCTTTTTTTTACTTAACTCAGAGTTTAGCTTTGACAGAATAAATAAATGCACTGCTCCAAATAAAACCCATATTACTTATTGATATTACCCGAATAACTTGAATGACTTTTCCAATTACATTAGGAACACTGGGGCAGATCCTCAAAGAAATTACGCCAGCGTATCACTTGATACGCCGCGTAATTTCAAATTACCCGCGTCGTATCTTTAGTTTCAATCCTCAAACCAAGATACCACGGCATCTAGGTAAGACCTGACAGGTATACGTCCTTGTACGCCTTTCGGATCTAAGATGCAATACTTCAGCGTCCGCTGGGTGGCGTTCACGCCGTTTTCCGCGTCGGGTATGCAAATTAGCTATTTCTGACGATCCACGAACATACGCGCGCCCATCGCATTCTCTTACGTCGTCTCTAGTCGGCTTTTCCCGGTGTATAGTTAAAGCTCCTTTTTGCGGCGTATAGTTAGATTTGCCATGTTAAGTATGGCTGTCGTTCCCACGTCGAAATTTGAATTTATTTTTTTTGCGTAACTCGTCCGTGAATCGGGATGGACGTAAGTCACGTCTAAGTTTAAAAAATGACGCCCTTGCGACGTCATTTCGCGCAATGCACGGCGGGAAATTTAGAAACGGAGCATGCGCAGTTCATTCGGCGTGGGGACGCGCTTCATTTAAATGAAACACGCCCCCTAATCGCCGATTTTAATTCCGCCGCAAGAGATACACTACGCCGCCGTAACTTACGGCGCAAATTCTTCGAACCAGCCAAAAGTAAGTTACAGCGGCGTAGCGTATCTCTGTGAATCTGCCCCACTGTATACAATTATTTTACAATGTTTAATTAAATCTATAAATTACTTATAGATGTTACAGTTTTCCTTTCCAGTACCATAGTACAATGTTTAATGTACTGTATATCTCTGCTATACAGATAAAGTTGAAAAGAAGAGCAATGATGAAATCTTGAATTTCAGTTTAGAAGTCTAATTATGCCTGATTCCAACAAGAAATTTGCCCTCCCCACCCCTTTTTGAATGGTTATTTTCTAACTTCATCTGACATAGCACTAACTAGGACTATGATTGGCTTCAGGGCAGAAAATGTGCTTCAACACCACTAAAGCAACCCATGATATTTTTAATTAGATGTCCTATGGATGGCTGAAGGGGACAACATCGTGGTTTTGATTTCAATGGATCTTGAAGAAAAATGTGTTTATAAAAAGAGTTCCTTTATTTGCATATGTCTATGGAGGGCATGCCGTTGTATGTAGGATCTGATTCGCCAGGGGACTCTAATGGGAACGTTCGCTCATCAGAAATATTAAAATGTGAACTAGTTCAGAAACATATTAGCTGTCTTGATCTTAAAAGGGTATGATCAACTCTCAAGAACACTGATTAAGATATTTAAATATAAGAGTTAATTTAGACTACTTTACTGCATTGATTCTGTCTTCAATCTGACAATATTCTCTTTTCTCTGCTATAAAGTTAGCTTTTTAATCAGCTCAAGTGGGGTCACTGAGGATGTATGTCTTTGTTATCCAGTAGAGCGCTCACACTATGCTCAATTACTATATAAAGTGGTCTTTCCAATGAGTGTTAAATATGTCTGAAAGCTTGTTCTAATTAGGTATTTCTTTTGTATTGTGCGAGCACACTGGTACATTGGCTATTAGGTAGAAGAATAAAAATGGTATTTTACCCAATATTTTTAAACAATATAAAATGTTAAGGACAAGTTAATTGATGGCACATGCATTTTAATTTCCTATGATTTTTTTTTTTAGCAATGACCGTAAGTAACTCTCACCGGTTGTCATTTGCTGTAGATTTATTTCACAACATTCATTTCTTAGCAGAGTTACCAGTGACTGTGGTTGGGTGTTGTTAGTCAGCGGTGTGCTACTGTATGTGTATAGTGGTTGCCTTCCAGTATGTTAGTATTAGTGGTCACCATCCAGTATAGTAGTAGGTGAACCTGTTTATTGCAATAGAGATCACATGCAGCTCATTTTATTTTTAGTTAAAGTGGATGTAAACCTGAAATTTTTTATTAATTTTTTTGCTGTCACAATGTACAGTATACGATTTCCTATCATCTGTGACCAGTCTTGCCACACAGAGTTAATCCAGCTCTGAGCAATCCTCCTTTATTGTTCAGTGAAATAAAACGGACTTACAGAGAAAAACCGTAGTCCGTTCCGCCCCCTTGCTCTGAATGACAGGTTTTTTACATATTTCATGCACTAGCCTGAAAACATATATTATTTTTGAATTCCCACCCCCATTTCTTTTCTGAAGTCATGTGGTTACTTTTCTGGATTTTGATTGGATGTTAGTGATCATAGCAGAATTTAGTGTGAGGAATACATAGAAAAAAATGCATGTTGACAAGGGGAGTGTATAGGTGGGCGAGGAGCCTACTGACATCACGACTCCACCCACAGAGCTCCAGACAACAGACCCACCCACAGAATCTGCCGTTTTTCAGTTCTTATAACAGACAGAGGGGAAACATTTGACAGTTAAGGAGACATGCAGGAGGCTTATATATCCTTATAGATCAGCACTATGGCAGTAGTTTAGAAAGGATGAGAGTGGGTTTACATACACTTTAAACCTGTCCTTTCTAGTCTGGGATTCTATAGTTAGGTTTATCTCAGGACTCAATAACCATCATAGGCTGGAGCCAGGTTAGGCCACTTCTTTTTGTTCAATAATGTTGCTCATTAAAGACCATTTGAAGTCTTTGTTTTCATTATTTATCTGCAATCAGGCTGCATAACAAGTAAAGTATAGGGTCATTTTTAAAGAATATTACAATATGAAACCCCACGCAGAATGTTTCTCATTGAACATTGTTAATTAGAATCATGTACAGTGAATGTGTCCAATTGATGATAAAGAACTAGTCCTCTGCACTCTGGGTGAGAACTGTGGATGTGGATGTCAGTGGAGATGTGTCCGATCCGACAAGATCCGCGCCAAACAGATAGATGGTGATACGTTTTCCATCCATCCCGCGGATGGGTTCGGATAGTATTGGATGAAAACAGACAGGATGTCTGTTTTCATCCAATCTCACAATAGAGGACAGCGGAGCTCCGACAGGTCCATTCCTACACAGTGCTGACTCAGCTGGGGGTCAACGGAGCGATCCCTCACTTAGCTAGCCGAGTCCGCTGAGCGGATCCGCCCCGCGTGAAAGGGACCTTAAGTACAAACACATATTAGCATGAAATACCCAAATGTCATTATCTTTATTTGTCATACAACTTAGGAAAGGAAAACGTTTCGCTAATATCCCAATACATGAACAGTATCAAAATTCAAATGCAAAAATCAATAAATTCTTGGAAACCAAGTCCAAGTGCAAAAAAAAAGAAATAAAGGTTCAATCCAAACATGATCAGATGCCAAGTTTCCAGTGCTTGCTTTGACCTATCTTTAATTAGATGATCACTGCGATCTGATAAGCCTCATATTGTGCCATCTGGTGGAGGATTTTATCAACTGCACACTAAGGCCGGGATTCACATACATCGGCGCATATTTATGCCGGTGTAGCGTATCTTTTTTACACTACGCCGGCGCAGTGCGGAGAGGCATGCACTGTATTCAGAAAGCCATTACTCACCAAGATGCTCCAGCGTAACGTATTTTCGAAGGCGTAGGCCAGCGTGAGTGGGCTGACCCCATGCAAATGATGGTCCGAGCACGTCGCAGTGGTTTACGTCGGGCGTATCTTAAATGGCGCATGCGCTGTGATGTGGACGTATGTCCCGCACCCCTCTGCGCATGCTCACAGCTACGCCCGGCATAACCTTTAAGATACGCCGGCCCACCGCCTATGCCCAGTGCATAAATACGCCCAGACATGCGCCCGTCGAGCGCAAAAGTACACCAGCAGCTTTTGGTGTAGGTACTTTTGTTTTCTGTTTTCTGAGCCATGTCTGCTCCAGTGACTGGGAAGGAGAGGAGGAAAAAAAACTTTACACCTGAGGAGAAGGCAATCTTTATCAATGCCATCTCAAGGCACGACGTGTACCTCCATGGGGCAGAGAGTGGCACGACCAGCAAGGTCCGGAAGGAGGAGATCCTACAGGAGATAACCATGCAGGTCAATGCCCTTGGCCATGAGGTTAGGTCCTCAAGGGACATAGGCAAAAAAATGAATGACCTGCATCGTCTGGTCAAAGACAAGCTGGCCACGATGAGGAGGCACACCAGGGGCATGGGAGGTGGACCAGCCAGGAAGATCAGGCTCACTCCTGATGAGGAGGTCATTTTCAGGTGCCTAAAGAGGGAGCAGGTAGAGGGCCTGGAGGGCTATGACTCCATTGATCAGCCCTTGAGGACAGGTAAGTGTGTTTTATCTCCTATCCGGTGTGTAGCATGTGTGGGGGTGCAAGGGAACATGTGAAAAGTGTGTGGGTCCACCAACATGTGAATGCTTTGTGTCGTCCACAGATGTGCTGGAGGGAGCTGGGCCGTGGTCGTCTGCTGGGCGACCCAGGCCATCCCAGGAGGAGTGTGCCCACACCTCTCCTCTAGAGGAAGTTGAGGAGGAGCACGGTACTCTAGAGGGTGTTGTATACCTCGTGGAGGAGATCCCCATCCCTGGATCCTCCCAAACCTCCTCCCCCATCAGGGATAGCCCCTCAAGAGCCTACTCCATAAGGGAAAGCCCCCCAAGGGCCTCCTCCATCAGGGGAAGCCCCTCATCCTCCTCCTCCATCAGGGAACTCCCCTCAAGGGCCTCCCCATACAGACGACCCCAAGCCTCTCCTGCCCCAGGAAGGCTACGAGGAAGACCAGGGGGTGATCCTGATGCCTTTGAGGAGAATCTGGCGAGGGACCAGGCCCGGCAGACCCGCCATTTGTGTTCTATAGCAGGTGACATGCGCTGTGTGGCAGAGAGCCTGGCCTCCTCAGCCCAGACCCAGGCTGCCTGCACATTGGCTGTCCAGCAGGCCCTCAAACAGCAGGCTGATCAGAGTACCTCCATTTCTGACAGCCTGCAGGATGTGAGTG
This sequence comes from Rana temporaria, assembly GCF_905171775.1. NCBI lineage: Eukaryota > Metazoa > Chordata > Amphibia > Anura > Ranidae > Rana > Rana temporaria. The sequence continues at coordinate 145,029,910 of NC_053489.1, forward strand.
CCAACTGCACTTCTATAGTGACCTGCCTTTGGGAGCTGCAGGCCACAACATTAGGCCTTGTGGCAGAGGTCAGGAGCCTTGCAGTGGCTGTCCAGGTGAATACAGCTGCCATCGAGGTGGAGGGGAGGAGCCTGGCAGTGGCCGTACAGGCGAATACAGCTGCCATCTGGGTGGAGGGGAGGCAGAGGAGGCACCACCAGCGGCTCACCACCACCCGCCAGCTGCAGATGCAGGCAGAGACAAATGCAGTCCTCACCCGCATTGCCCTGGCATTGGAGGGCAGGCAGCCAGCCAGGGAGAGACCGGGGGATGATCCTCCTCCAGATGTCCCAACCCCCCAACCCGAGGCTCCCCCAAGGCAACTGAGGAGCAGGAGCATTGGCACCAGGCGTAGCCCACGACAGGGCAAATGAGTGCCAGTTTTTTCTTTTTCTTTTATGCTCAGGTTATGAGTTTTTTTCTTTTTATTTTATGCTTAGGTTATGATTTTTTTTCTTTTTATTTTATGCTCAGGTTATGAGTTTTTTTCTTTTTATTTTATGCTCAGGTTATGATTTTTTTTCTTTTTATTTTATGCTCAGGTTATGAGTTTTTTTCTTTTTGTAGTGTATGCACACGGTGAGGAGTGCAGGCTACAGTGTGACTGGTATGTGAATGTTGGGGTGACATACCTGCCAGCAAGGCGTGTCACCCTGGGTCATCGGAGAGAGGTTATCCCCACAACCCTGTGAATGTGGTATGAATGGACAGCGACACCATTGGGGCCTTGTCGTGACGTTGCTGCTCCCAAGTCCTGCATGGTGGACTTGGGCTAATCCAATTTGAGGTCGATGTGGTGTGTGTGAGCTAGGGACCACAGTGGTGTGCATGCGTGCATTCTCCTTGTGCCATGATGAATGTGTGTGTTTAACGTGCAAAGATGCATTCCACAAGGCAACTCCTGACTGCTGTTCCCTCAGCAGACGGGGTAGCCTCGGGCACGGGGGGACTGTCTGGTTCGGGGGTCAAGTCATCACATATGTCAATCTCCAGGCCCTTTCTCATGGCGTAGTTGTGCAGCACGCAACATACACCGATGATCTGGCACACAAAGTTTGGTGAATACAACAGGGTCCCCCCGGACTTATCCAGGCATCAGAAACGGGACTTCAGGATGCCAAATGTGCGTTCCACCACTGCACGGGTGCGTATGTGTGCAGCATTGTATCTTCTCTCTCCTCTGGTTTGGGGATTCCGGTATGGAGTCATGAAATGGGGCCCAAGTGCATATGCAGAGTCACCTGGAAGGGAAAAGACAGGAGGATGTTAGTCGTGCATGTGCCCCTCGTGATGTCTGCATTATGGGGTCAGACAGTCATGCCTGACACCCATGTCACTCACCAACCAGACAGCTGTCCCTGTACACGTTCTGTTCAAATTCTGTTGGGATGTTGCTTTGACGGAATATGTAGCTGTCGTGGCTGGCCCCTGGGTGTTTGGCACGGACATGCCATATGAGGCATTGGGCATCGGCTATCACCTGTACGTTGATGGAATGCCACTGCTTACGATTGCGGTATATGTGCTCTGTGGCACGGGGGGGGGGGGGTAGTGCCACATGTGTGCAATCAATGGCCCCCACGGTGCGTGGGAATCCTGCAATTCTGTAGAAATCATGCATTGCCTTCTGCCGCAGATGCTCATGGGTGGGTTTGATGATGTGGTGGGACATGCGTGTGAGGATTGCGGGGACAACCTGGTGCACACATCTGCTCATACTGGATTGTGACATCCCAGACACGCTGAAAAGATCCACTGGCAAGGAAATGCAGTGTTGCCAGTACCTTGACCAGTGGCTGCACTGCATGTGCGCGTTGTGTCTGGCTGGTGATTTTATCATGCAGGGCTGTGGCTAATTCCAGGATGGCATCAGGGCTGAATCTGAAGATGCGATACACCTCCGATTCCCCCATGCCAAACACGTTCATGCGCGTTTGGTATATCCTCTCCTGTGCCCTCCTACGTGCCTGTAGATACAGTAGTGCTATGACCATGGCTCCCCCTGGCATGTTGGCATCCAATGTGTTGTCCTGCAAGTGTGGTTGCTCAGCTCATCCGTAACGGTGCTGCTGCAGCTGCTGTCCAGCTGACCTGTGCACGTCTGTTGCTGAGTTACCCCTGCTTTATAAGGGGTAACTTTAGGCCGGACGTACAACTTACGCGCACCGCGCGCCGGGCGCACGTACGTTCGTGAATCGGCGTATCTCCCTCATTTGCATATTTGAATAGGAAATCAATGGGAACGCAAGATGCGTCCATCGTAAATATGCGCCCACAATACGCCGGCGTAGGAAAGTTACATCGGTCGGAAGAAGACAATTTTCAGGCGTATCTAGTTCTGTGTGTACGGTGCACAGATACGACGGCGCAAATTTACACTTACGCGGCGTATATCAAGATACGTCGGCGTAAGTGCTTTCTGAATCCGGGCCTAAATATCCTTTATATCAGTGATTTGAGTCCCACATCTACCTGTCTACTGATTACATTTGGATTGCACCTTTATTTCCTTTTTTAGCACTTGGACTTGGTTTTAATGAACTTACAGGTATTGATTTTTACATTTGAATTTTGACACTGTTCATGTATTGGGATATTAGCGCAACATTTTTTTTTACTTTTATTTTCTTACTGGCTGGTTCAACAGATGAAAATAAAAGAAAGAAAGCCTAAAAAGGGAAACTAATGCAGCCATCACATGTAAGAATTGGTAATCTGCAATATAATAAATGTTTGCTTTTGGGTTTAATACTGCTTTAATGCTTGTTTTTCTGTGTATGACATAATTATTGTGCACCTACAGTTATTTAAAAAATGTAATTAAAATGTTCTGTTAAAGTTGAACTTTCAACTTAGTGTTTATATTTCTATAAGTCTCTTCAGCACAGAATTAATTCTATACAAACATAATTAACCACTTAACCCCCGGACCATATTGCTGGTCAAAGACTTTTTGCGATTCGGTACTGCGTCGCTTTAACTGACAATTGCGCGGTTGTGCGACATGACTCCCAAACAAAATTGGCGTCCTTTTTTCCCCGCAAATAGAGCTTTCTTTTGGTGGTATTTGATCACCTCTGCGATTTTTAGTTTTTGCGATATAAACAAAAATAGAGCGACAATTTAAAAAAAATATATATTTTTTACTTTTTGCTATAATAAATATACCCCCCCAAAAAAAAAAAAAAATATATATATATATATATATATATATATATATATATATATATATATATATATATATATATATATATATATACAAATTTCCTCAGTTTAGGCCGATACATATTTTTCTACATATTTTTCGTAAAAAAATTGCAATAAGCGTTTATTGATTGGTTTGCGCAAAAGTTATAATTATATATTTTTTTTTACTAGCAATGGCGGCAATTAGCGATTTTTTTCGGTACTGTGACATTATGGCGGACACTTCGGACACTTTTGACACATTTTTGGGAACATTGGCATTTTTATAGCGATCAGTGCTATAAAAATGCATTGGATTACTATAAAAATGCCACTGGCAGTTAATGGGTTAACACTAGGGGGCGGGGAAGGGGTTAGGTATGTCCCCTGGGTGTTTTCTAACTGTAGGGGGGGTGGACTGACATGGGGAAATTACTGATCTTCTGTTCATACATTGTATGAACAGAAGATCAGCATTTCTCTCCCTGACAGGACCGGCAACCAGTTAAAAGTACTTAAAAGTGCAATCTTATCCAATTTCCACTATTTGTTAGAATTTTTAGATTACTGTAAATCCAAGGGCTGGAGGAGCTTCCAAACTAAGGTCTGTAATACTGAGACTTTAGTGCCAATTTGGTTCAGAAGCCATTTAACCACTTAAGGACCCATTCACGCCGATATACGTTGGCAGAATGGCACAGGTGGGCACAATCACGTACCTGCACGTGTCTCTTTAAGTCCAGCCGTGGGGTTGCGAGCGCGCCACCGGTGGCACGTTCGCAACCTGGTTAGAAGCTCCTTGACCTCGCCCGTGGGACCCGCTGACCTGATCGTGGCCGGTGTCCCGCGATCGGTCACCAGAGCTGAAGAACGGGGAGAGGTGTGTGTAAACACACCTTCCCTGTTCTTCATTGTGGCAGTGTCAGTGATAGTCTGTTCCCTGATATAGGGAAAGACGATCACTGATATCAGAACATCCAGCCCCGCCCCCCTACAGTTAGAAACACATATGAGGTCACACTTAACCCCTACAGTGCCCCCTAGTGGTTAACTCTTAAACTGCTATTGTCATTTTCACAGTAAACAGTGCATTTTTATAGCACTTTTTGTGGTGAAAATGACAATGGTCCCAAAAATTTGTCAAAATTGCCCGATGTGTCTGCCATAATGTCGCAGTCATGAAAAAAATCGCTGATCGCCGCCATTAGTAGAAAAAAAAATATTAATAAAAATGCAATAAAACTATCCCCTATTTTGTAAACGCTATAAATTTTGCGCAAACCAATCGATAAACGCTTATTGCAATTTGTTTTACCAAAAATATGTACAAGAATACGTATCGGCCTAAACTGAGGAAAAACATTTTTTTTTTATATATTTTTGGGGGATATTTATTATAGCAACATGTAAAAAATATTGCATTTTTTTTCAAAATTTTCGCTCTATTTTTGTTTATAGCGCAAAAAATAAAAACCGCAGAGGTGATCAAATACCACCAAAAGAAAGCTCTATTTGTGGGGAAAAAAGGGCGCCAATTTTGTTTAGGAGCCACATCGCATGACCGCACAATTGTCAGTTACAGCGACGCAGTGCCGAATCGCAAAAAGGGGTAAGGTCCTTAACCTGCATAATGGTCCGGGACTTAAGTGGTTGAACTACAAACCTAGTTTGAAATGTAAAAGGAAGTTAGTACTCGGAGGAAAGTCCTATGCTTGTTAGAAATCACACCCATGATACCAGCTCTGCAAGACCACTGCGTTAAGCACTTAGACATCACTGCACCAGTCAACTCTTCTGATGTAAACACATTAATCTCTGTCAGCTGGACTGGCTTTTATGTCAATCTTGTCTTTATAATACGACACAGAAGAGATGACCAAGGTTACAATGAATTATGTGACAGCTTTTCATATAAGTCAGAGAACAGCTGACTCTCGTGTTAGAGATAAGTGTGATTTCAACCAACGAAAGCCTCGCACACACAACTAATGGCTGAGAGCGCTGATCAGGAGCCGGTCGGCAGACCCTTTTCGGTCATTATGAGCCTTTGACAGAAGCTTCTTTCGGACCAGCCGCCATACACACGGGCCGGATTCTATTGAACCGGACGATGCCGACCAACATTCATCCCGCGCCTACTAGGCTTTAGGGTGGAGTTGCATTGTGTAAAGCTGTTTGTAGGTATTAAACTTTCAGATATATTTTTTTCATGATCAAGTAACTGTAATGCTTAGCTAGTTAAAGCTACATTTTTAGGATTTCTTTAGGATTGGGCTTTTTTTTAACCTCTTTTATAATTACCTATTCAGTGGGAGTCACTGTGACTGATGTAGAAGATTAATGACTTCCTCTGAACCATATCTTCGAGACGGATATTAAATATGATATAAAAATCTCTCTTCCATATCATATCATGACCATCAGATACATACTAATTTATCTACAAGCATATATTACCCATTGCCGCTGTAGTATCTTGTTTTCTTCATGAAGCTATGGCTGATTAATTAAGCAGAAACTTTTTTTTTTTTAAAAACATCTTATTTATTAACTGTACCAAAAATGTACATATTTGTTTACTAATCTCTTTAGTGATGTGCAGAACATTGCTCTCCCAGCTTCCATTAATAAAACACACTGATTTGCTTTGTAGATCTTATCCTTTTTACAAAACCAGATAAAGTCTACTAAATTTAATGTTGCTGTAAATTTGAATAGGTAAGGACACAGACATTAAATCATAGCTGGCGTTTTGACATGTAAATGGAAAGGCTATGCGGTACACTTGATCAAAGCAGATAAAGTCCGGACATTAAGGCTGAATTTAATGTCAATACATGTGGTTCTAATGTGAGTAGCCATTGTTCCTAGCAAATTCAATTAGAGATGATGTTCTGGTTCACCATTACCAAAGGTTTAAGTAAATCCTGAGGGTTCGAAATTTCAAGGCCCTGGTGAATTTATTAGCAGATTCGCCCAGAACCATAATGCACGCCATGGTATTTGAACTATGGCCTGTAGGCTTTTAAGAGACAATAAAAGGGCTTTTGGTTAAGCAAGCAGCCTCACTATAAAAGGGGGGGACACAGAGAAGTCATAGTGCCTATGAATTGCAAACTGCTGTAGGGAAAACTGACAGACTGCAAAGGGAGAGATTAGTGTCAGTTAGGAAATTGAACTTTATTCTGATTGTTTGCTCTTTGGGCAGCTAAACTGGTATTTTTTTTAACTTCATTTTATTTTGTGGTTGATTTGAAGTCAGTGGTCGCTTTTAGTTTCTATCCTGTTCACATGTCATAGCAACCAGGGCTGGACTGGGACACAAATTTGGCCCTGGACTTCATCCAGACTGGCCCACTTCGGACAACTCCCGCAACCCCCATCCCCGCCACCCAAGCCCCCTCTCCCCCTTCACAAGCCACTAGCCATTCTACTTTATTAGAGTAGAACGGCTGGTACTGTTACTCTTAGGCCTCGTACACACGACCGGACAGTCCGCTGAAAACGGTCTGCCAGACCGTTTTCAGCGGACATGTCCGGTCGGAGATTTCTGTCTGATGGTTGTACACCCCATCAGACAGAAATGAGAGACAATCTGCGCGGACAGACAGCGCGGTGACGTGTCTGCGCCGTCGCCGCAACGACGTGCACGACGCTGAAAGGTCAATGCTTCCACGCATGCGTCAAAGTCATTTGACGCATGCGAGGGATGGCGGCCGGTCGGACATGTACGGTGAGTCTGTACAGACGACCGAACATGTCCGACGGACAGGATTCCAGCGGGCATGTTTCTTAGCATGCTAAGAAACATTTGTACGCTCGAAAACGGTCGGGTGGACAAATGTCTGCTGGAAACCTGTCCGCTCGGCTGTACAGACGACGAACATGTCTGCTGAAACTGGTCCGCGGACCAGTTTCAGCAGACATGTTCGGTCGTGTGTACGGGGCCTTATAGGCAGTACCAGTGGGGAAGCTAGACATTATTTCACCCGGGGCAAAGAATCAGTTCGGTGCCCCCCCTTATGGGACAAGATTAGGCAGAAGTGAGAAACTCCCAGGCCATAGCTGTTGAGTCAGCTGTCTGTCCCCTCCCCCATGCTCCTCTGTCTTCGTCCCTGCTCCTCTGGTTCTCCCCCTGCTTCTCTGTTCCCCCCAGGTGAGCGCTGCAGGGAGGGAGAGGAGGTGAGCGCTGCAGGGAGGGAGAGACAGAGGAGCGGAGGGGGGGGCGGCGGTCCGCTGTCACTGAAGCCGGCCCACTGAGCCATCGGCCCACCGGGAAACTCCCTGTAGTCCCAATGGCCAGTCCATCCCTGATAGCAACTTATTTTTTAATACTACAAGGCTTTAAAGATGTACTTTTATTTCAGGGGGTGGTATTTTGAGGATTCTATTTATCTGGGGGTATATTGTTTATTATTTTAAGTTAATAAGGTACTTTCATTTTATGTTTATTGGAGAAGTACAGCCAAAGCTCATTTGGTTCTACTTTTCCCGTGGATTACAAGAGTGAAGTTCGTTTTGCACTCCTGTGACCCGTTTTCAGCAGAGAGTGGGCTGAAGTCCGCTCTCTGCTGATGTCACAGAGGTCAGTCCAGGATCCGTGTCATCAAGACCATAGAGTCGGGATCCGCCAGATCCCTGGACCGACACCTAGCTCAGCCTCTCGGCGAGATGCTGAGAGCCGGAGCCAGCCGCCATTGCCCCTCCACAGTCCAACTCTCCAGTGAGCGAGGAGGTGGCAGAGCAGAGAGCTGTGACTGACAGTGATCGGCGGTGTTTGATCGCTTGGTTCTCAGTGCAGAGGCTCCGGGGGACAGTTGCACCAACAGACCTGCTGCATCCACCTAAGTAAGTATGATTTTTAACAAAAAACTATAATTCTCTTTTAACCATTTTTTTCAGGGGTGGCAATACAGTATGTGTTTTTTATTTATTTCGTATTTTTTTTAATTTCATGTTGACAGGACCTTTTTAAATTTGGGGTGCTCAACCTACAGCATTCACTTGTTACCAAGCATCTGTTCTTATGGCTGCTTCATGTTTGCAGCATTTGAAAGGGGAAAAAAAACTAGTGCAACAACAGTGTCCACCTAATTCACCTCATATTAAATCACTCATATTCACTGCACCCCCTAGTGTCATAGATAAATAAATAAAGGTTAGGCATACACCAGTTAGGTCTATTATTCTTCATTAAAACTGTCCTTCTGCTTGCCAGTTTTACACTGTTGTATCTTCTGTGGTATATTTATTCTTGTAGTAAAGCTCCAGCATGTGTATTTTGACCCTTGTAATGTGTGGTCCTACCACTGTGTCATCTGCGGACTCTTAATTCATGTATAGCCTGATACTTACCTGGCAGGAGAGGAGCAGCTGCAGTCTCACTCTGTCTGATGCTATTTTTGTGTGTGCACACACAAAAGATTTCAGGGACTCTTAAAGCAGGCCATACAGGAGCTGCGGTGGCTCAACGCGATTGGCACTGTGCTGACAAGCCATTCACCTCTGCAGCCAGGGGTTCAGATCCCGGTCTCGGCTACATGTGAATTGAGTTTGGTGGTCTCAGCCCGGCTCCCGGTGGGTGTGCTATGCGAGGTAAGCCTGCGCTTAGTACACCCACTCCCCTCCCACAAAAACCACCACACTTACACGCACTCGAAATTGAGTTAACATGCACGCACTTTGACCATGCGGTCTCTAAAAAGAGAGGTGAAGGACTAACGGGGCTGGTTGAGCGGGCTAGATCCTCTCACTCCCTTGTAGGGAGTCCCACCTGCCATTGCCACCCGGGGCATGGAGAAAGGTGGCAGATTGCCTCTGGGGGAGGCCTGCCTACTCCCAACTCCTGCAGTCCGGCTCCTCTCTCGAGTACACGCACAAAATACACTTTAAAAAAAATTATGTGATTTTGTGTTCTTCAACCATGGGTTGAAGAAGAGAAAATAGCTTGATTCCTTCATCAACACAGTCAGTGTTGATGGGGAAATCATTCCCACTGTGCTATTGTATTCTGACAGCGCAAGGTTTCCAAGCCATCAAAATACATTGATCACTGCCGGAAGCTATAGTAGCTAGCAGCGATTGAACAAAAAAGAACCTGACAGGCTGGCTGTAGTGAAGGCCAACCTGCCCATAAATGGATTGAAAATAGATCCAATGATCTGTCTACAGCTGGCATTACTGTGGAACTGTTACAGCCAGTGTGATTTTTGCCCTCCTGGAGGGCACCCGGGAGACTTGATTATAAGAGATTCTGAGGAACATTGTGAAGGGTTGTGGGAGTAGATACTGAGATATCACCACAGGTTGGCTGGAAACTACAATTCAAAAGTTCTTTTAGCCTGGTATTTGGATGAAAAGCCTCTGCTTATACAGGACTGGACTGGTTAAAAAGATTTTAAAATTGCATGTATAAACTCTTAAAGTGACACCCCCCAAGCACCCCAATGCAAGGCTTTGGGTCCAAGCAAGTTGGGCTACTGATTGCTGACTGTTTTTGCAGTGACCACCTATAGTTTCCTTAGTTATAGACTACCCTGTGTAGGTTTAAGAAAGAGACGGGCTATTAAAGCGGATGTCCGCTGAAAAAAATAAATATTAAAAGCCAGCAGCTACAAATACTGCAGCTGCTGACTTTTAATATTAGGACACTTACCTGTCCTGGAGTCCAGCGCGGTACACCGCTTGCACCTGTTGCAATATACTCTGCTGTGACTTAAATGGGTTTGTGTAATTTTTGGTGTATATCTGAGAATATATACTATATATATATATATATATATATATATATATATATATATATATATATATATATATATATACTATATTACCAAAAGTATTGGGATACCTGCCTTTACATGTACATGAACTTCAATGGCATCCCAGTATTAGTCTGTAGGGTTCAATATTGAGTTGGCCCACCCTTTGCAGCTATAACAGCTTCAACTCTTCTAGGAAGGCTGTCCAATGGTTTAGTAGTGTGTCTATGGGAATGTTTCACCATTCTTCCAGAAGCGTATTTGTGAGGTCAGGCACTGATGTTGGATGAGAAGGCATGGCTCGCAGTCTTCGCTCTAATTCATCCCATAGGTGTTCTATCAGGTTGAGGTCAGGACTCTGTGCAGGCCAGTCAAGTTCCTCCACTCCAAACTCGCTCATCCATGTCTTTATGGACCTTGCTTTGGTAAGCAGTCATGTTGGAACAAGAAGGGGCCATCCACAAACTGTTCCCGCAAAGTCCAGAACATTAAATTGTCCAAAATGTCTTGGCATGCTGACGCCTTAAGAGTTTCCTTCAAACTGACCCATGAAAAACAACCCCACACTATAATCACCCCTCCACCAAATGAGTTGAACCAGTGCACAAAGCATGATCTATAAAGACATGGATGAGCAAGTTTGGGATGGAGAAACTTGACTGGCCTTCACAGAAGCCTGACCTCAACCCCATAGAACACCTTTGAGCCAGGCCTCCTCCTCCAACATTGGTGCCTAACCTCACAAATGCACTTCTGAAAGAATGGTCAAACATTCCCATAGACACACTCCTAAACCTTGAGGAGAGCCTTCCTAGAAGAGTTGAAGTTGTTGCAGCTGCAAAGGGTGGGCCAACTCAATATTGAACCCTAGGAACTAAGTCTGGGATTCCATTAAAGTTCATGTGTGTGTAAATGAAATAGTAAAAAAATCAGCGCAATATACAGGTAAAACAGAATCAGCAGCTATGCACTAGGATTCAATTTATAAATTCCTTAAGAGTCAATGTAAAGTAGATAGTGCAGCGCTAGAGGAAAAGTCCAAATAAAGATCATCCAGGTGATTCTCTTATAAGTGACTGACAATATGAGGCATGCAGGTGATATAGCGTGGGTTAACAGGAGACCTCCACCAATAGTAACAATGGCCGCTCACCTCACTGATAATAAAAAATCGCTTTCCCATAAGGGTCAATCCCAGGCATGTAACAGCATAATCCAAGCAGGAAAGGAATACATCTCAGGTAATATCAGCATGGATGGCAGATCTCAAGTAATATCAACATGGATAGCAGCCATGGAATCCGATGTAAGAAAAACAAAACATAGTGTTTCTCCGCAATAACCAATATAACATTTAATAGTGAAAATACACTTACATAAAAAGCACTATATCCAGTGCTAGGAATCAAATGCAAACAAAAACGCACACAGCATGGTCCGATAGATGGCAGCGGGTGACGTCACGTACTTCCCTACCGAACGTTGCGTCCCAAGGGCGGGACTTCTTCAGCGGATGTAGGGGAGAGGAAACGTGCACCCAGTTATATACATGTATGTTGCTATGGAAAGTAAGTAGCTACAATGCAGCATATGGACCAAAAAGGTCTCTAGCTACAGGGCAGTGTGTGGGACAAAAAGCTCACTGGCTACGGATCAGCATGCAGGACAAAAAGCACTGCAAAAAAACAGAAAGCAAATCACTTACTGCGGCGATCATACCTATTCAAATCTGTCAGCAGAAATATGCAAGGGGAGAGTAAATATTACTTAAAAGCCCCGGAATACATATGTTTAGCAACGACAAAGAAAAAATATAAAAATATATAAATAAATAAATAAATATACGAAAGTCCCATTTAGACAAAATGGAAGATGAAAAAACAGGGCTGCATAATCATACAGACCAGTACAACACATGAGGTCAACCGCTGCAACCATCGGACAAGTAAAAACATAACATTAAAACAATATAAATACAAATATTAATTATGAACAATGTTATAAAAATATTTTGTTTAAAAAATATATGTATCTGAAAACGCATGTCAACGATCGGATAAAAACAATTGACATCAAAGTCCACATTAAAACAATGTAAATACAAATATTAATTATGGACAATGTTATAAAAATATTTTCTTAAAAAAATATATGTATCTGAAAACGCATGTCAACGATCGGATATAAAACAATTAACATCAAAGTCCACATTTAACCCGTCAGGACAAAGAACATGGGTCTCATGAATCCAATAAGATTCTTTCTTGCTCAATTGTCGGATAAAATTACCCCCCCTCCAATGACGATTAACCTTTTCAATTCCCCAAAAACGCAATCCTTTTGGATTTCTATGATGGAAATCCCTAAAATGGCGGGATACATTGTGTGTGGTTTTCCCTTGTTTGATGTTATTGACATGTTCGGCTAAACGTACATGTAGGGGTCTGGAGGTTCTACCTATGTATTGCAGGCCGCAATCACATTCCAACATATAGACAACACCTACGGTGTCACAAGTGATGAGCTGTTTAATATCATATTCTTTATCAGTGGCAGATGCCACAAATTTTTTCCTCTTTTTAATGTTCACTTTGGAATGTTTGCATGGAACACAACGTCCACAGGCATAGAAACCTCCCAGGAATTTGAACATTCTATTATCTGAAATGACCGGGGGATCGAGCACACTAGGTGCTAATCGATCCCTAAGAGTGGGAGCTTTCTTGTATACAAATTGGGGTTTTGCTGGTAATGCAGGTCCCAATATTTTGTCCTGTTTCAAGATAGACCAATTTTTTGAGATGATCCGTTCAAATTTTTTATGTTGGACGTTATAGTCCAAGATCATTCTAAAATTGTGTTTATCATTGGGGGAAGGCTGACATTAGCCACACGATCGGACACTAAAACAGTTCTATCTAATTGCTGAACCTGTCCAATTTCCCTCTCAAGGTGGTCTTGGTTGTACCCTTTTTGCACAAATCTATCAGCCAAAACACGAGATTGGTCAACAAAGTCAGACTCAGTGGTGCAATTACGGCGTAATCTAATAAATTGCCCTTTGGGGATATTACATAACCAAGATTTGTGATGGCAACTTCCCAATGGTATGTATGCATTCCGGTCTGTAGGTTTGAAATAATTGGTGAGTTTAAAATGGTCCGTATTTTTGACTATGGTCAAATCTAAAAAGACAATTTTTTCATAGTCAATGGTCCATGTGAGTGTAATATTTTTGTTGTTATTATTAAGACCACTGATGAAGGTATCCAATGAGGACCTCTCACCATTCCAAATGATGATGAGGTCATCGATATAACGACGGTAACAGACCAACTCAGGGGGGCGATGTTGGAAAATCGCCTCTTCCTCCCAGTGGGCCATAAAAATATTGGCCACACTGGGAGCAAAACGAGCGCCCATGGCAACTCCCCTTGTCTGCAGCAAATAGTCTCCATTATACCAGAAATAATTTCTGGATAAGCAGAAATCCAAACAGCCCAAAAGGAATTCTTGGTGTCTCCCTGATAGTGTTGATGTGGAAAGGGCCCATTCAACAGACGCCATAGCGTCACTGTGTCCTATAATAGTATAAAGCGAACTGACGTCCGCAGTGACTAATATACTATTAGTGGAACAACCAAGAGATTCCAATATTTGGATAATATGCTTAGTGTCTTTCAGAAAAGCAGGGGTTTTAACCACTAAAGGTTGCAAAAACGAATCTATATATTGGCCCAATCTGGCCGATACCGAGTCGATCCCATTAACAATGGGCCTCCCAGGCGGATGGGTACTATTTTTGTGGATCTTTGGCAAGAAATAAATAATAGGGGTTCTACAAAACAAGGGATCGAGATACAACGCCTCTTTTTTAGTAAGAATCTTTTGATCCCTCCCATCTTCAATTATATGATGAAGTTCATCCTTGAAATCAAACATAGGATCTTTAGACAATACCCTATAGGTATCACTATCAGAAAGAAGATTACTCATTTCAAGTTGATAATAGTTTTTACTGAGGACAACGAGACCCCCCCCCTTTGTCCGCAGGGCGGATAACGATGTCTTTCCTTTTTGCCAAGGATTCAATACCCCTTTTAATGTATTGAGGATCCAATACCTTTTTTACCTTCAATGCTTCCAAGTCATTTACAACCATGTTCTTAAAAACATCCAAAAACTTATTCTCTTTATTAAGAGGGTTAAAAGTGGACTTATTACGCAAACCTGAGTGATAGGAATTAGCAATAGGTGCCGCTGTACTAGTGGGCTTAGACAGGAAATACTTTTTCATGTTAAGTGTCCTGATGTATTTTTGCAGGCTAATGTACGTTTGAAACTTATTCAAATTCTTAGTGGGGGCAAATTTGAGACCTCTATCAAGGACTTTCAATTCGTCCTCATCCAGAGGAACCCCACTAAGGTTATATATCCCTGCTCCAACTATGGTCTGGGTTTTTTGTAGGCGCCTGCCCCCTCTCCTTCCTCTCTTTCTTTTCTCTTTCTGGGAGTTCCAATATTCGGAGGGATGGGAGGTGGTGGATGTCTCCACCAATCCCCTGGTGGGGGATACTGGTAGTGGGGGTCTAATTGGTGTCCCTGGCGTGACCCTAAAAAATCCCCCTCTGCATAAGAGTGATGATTAGCCAAAGGAGTGAATCTGTTATAGGTGGAGATAGGATGGGATCTCGTGACATGAGAAGAATCCCTATAATCCCCATGTTGGCGTATATCCCTCCAGGGTGTGGGGGAGTTGGGTTGATATACTGGGGGATGATGAACTGAACCAGAAGGGGCAGATCCTCCCCTTCCCCTTCCCCTTTTGTTCTTACCTCTTTTGTTAGTACCTCTAGTGAAATAATTTCTCTGAGGAGAGGAATATCTCTCAGGTGATGGATGATGTTGAACATCATTACTAAAGTGGGCTCTCGGGGTTAAATTCTGAACTTCATTAATAAGTGGATTGACAGGCAATCTGACATTATCATTGGCAACAGTTGTGGAGGTGCTTTGCCATTTAAAGATACTGTTTACACCAGTGAAGTCATCCCAATCCCTTATAAATTTTTTCTTTTTCTTGTTCTGAATTTCTGAGTCCCACTTCATGAGTTTATTTTTAAGTTCACCTGAGAGTTTAAGAAATTCCTCACTATCCTTGAGGGGTTCCAAAATGGTGGTAATGTCATTAATCTGGGAATTAAGGATCTTGAGTTTCCTCTGTTTACGAACCAAAAGGAGCTCCATGAGCTCCATACCTTTTTTAATAAAGAAACTACTCCATTCAGAGATAGAATCAATGTCCACCAGGCCATCATTAGGCGGGACATCCCATCTTAAACGTCTCGGAATGAGTTTTGAAGTAAGGTACTGCTCAAAAGATACAATGTCCCACCATGTTTTGGTCTTTTTTTCAAACAAATGTCCTAACTTGCGAAAGGACTGGGCTATATCATTCACTGGCTCGCTAGCATTCCTAGAAAAGACATCAGTGATTTTAATATCCCTTTTTTCCAAATATTGGAAAACATCCATATTGCTGCTAGATTAATATAAATTGATAAGCAGATAAATGAAATAGTAAAAAAATCAGCGCAATATACAGGTAAAACAGAATCAGCAGCTATGCACTAGGATTCAATTTATAAATTCCTTAAGAGTCAATGTAAAGTAGATAGTGCAGCGCTAGAGGAAAAGTCCAAATAAAGATCATCCAGGTGATTCTCTTATAAGTGACTGACAATATGAGGCATGCAGGTGATATAGCGTGGGTTAACAGGAGACCTCCACCAATAGTAACAATGGCCGCTCACCTCACTGATAATAAAAAATCGCTTTCCCATAAGGGTCAATCCCAGGCATGTAACAGCATAATCCAAGCAGGAAAGGAATACATCTCAGGTAATATCAGCATGGATGGCAGATCTCAAGTAATATCAACATGGATAGCAGCCATGGAATCCGATGTAAGAAAAACAAAACATAGTGTTTCTCCGCAATAACCAATATAACATTTAATAGTGAAAATACACTTACATAAAAAGCACTATATCCAGTGCTAGGAATCAAATGCAAACAAAAACGCACACAGCATGGTCCGATAGATGGCAGCGGGTGACGTCACGTACTTCCCTACCGAACGTTGCGTCCCAAGGGCGGGACTTCTTCAGCGGATGTAGGGGAGAGGAAACGTGCACCCAGTTATATACATGTATGTTGCTATGGAAAGTAAGTGGCTACAATGCAGCATATGGACCAAAAAGGTCTCTAGCTACAGGGCAGTGTGTGGGACAAAAAGCTCACTGGCTACGGATCAGCATGCAGGACAAAAAGCACTGCAAAAAAACAGAAAGCAAATCACTTACTGCGGCGATCATACCTATTCAAATCTGTCAGCAGAAATATGCCCCCACTAAGAATTTGAATAAGTTTCAAACGTACATTAGCCTGCAAAAATACATCAGGACACTTAACATGAAAAAGTATTTCCTGTCTAAGCCCACTAGTACAGCGGCACCTATTGCTAATTCCTATCACTCAGGTTTGCGTAATAAGTCCACTTTTAACCCTCTTAATAAAGAGAATAAGTTTTTGGATGTTTTTAAGAACATGGTTGTAAATGACTTGGAAGCATTGAAGGTAAAAAAGGTATTGGATCCTCAATACATTAAAAGGGGTATTGAATCCTTGGCAAAAAGGAAAGACATCGTTATCCGCCCTGCGGACAAAGGGGGGGGTCTCGTTGTCCTCAGTAAAAACTATTATCAACTTGAAATGAGTAATCTTCTTTCTGATAGTGATACCTATAGGGTATTGTCTAAAGATCCTATGTTTGATTTCAAGGATGAACTTCATCATATCATTGAAGATGGGAGGGATCAAAAGATTCTTACTAAAAAAGAGGCGTTGTATCTCGATCCCTTGTTTTGTAGAACCCCTATTATTTATTTCTTGCCAAAGATCCACAAAAATAGTACCCATCCGCCTGGGAGGCCCATTGTTAATGGGATCGACTCGGTATCGGCCAGATTGGGCCAATATATAGATTCGTTTTTGCAACCTTTAGTGGTTAAAACCCCTGCTTTTCTGAAAGACACTAAGCATATTATCCAAATATTGGAATCTCTTGGTTGTTCCACTAATAGTATATTAGTCACTGCGGACGTCAGTTCGCTTTATACTATTATAGGACACAGTGACGCTATGGCGTCTGTTGAATGGGCCCTTTCCACATCAACACTATCAGGGAGACACCAAGAATTCCTTTTGGGCTGTTTGGATTTCTGCTTATCCAGAAATTATTTCTGGTATAATGGAGACTATTTGCTGCAGACAAGGGGAGTTGCCATGGGCGCTCGTTTTGCTCCCAGTGTGGCCAATATTTTTATGGCCCACTGGGAGGAAGAGGCGATTTTCCAACATCGCCCCCCTGAGTTGGTCTGTTACCGTCGTTATATCGATGACCTCATCATCATTTGGAATGGTGAGAGGTCCTCATTGGATACCTTCATCAGTGGTCTTAATAATAACAACAAAAATATTACACTCACATGGACCATTGACTATGAAAAAATTGTCTTTTTAGATTTGACCATAGTCAAAAATACGGACCATTTTAAACTCACCAATTATTTCAAACCTACAGACCGGAATGCATACATACCATTGGGAAGTTGCCATCACAAATCTTGGTTATGTAATATCCCCAAAGGGCAATTTATTAGATTACGCCGTAATTGCACCACTGAGTCTGACTTTGTTGACCAATCTCGTGTTTTGGCTGATAGATTTGTGCAAAAAGGGTACAACCAAGACCACCTTGAGAGGGAAATTGGACAGGTTCAGCAATTAGATAGAACTGTTTTAGTGTCCGATCGTGTGGCTAATGTCAGCCTTCCCCCCAATGATAAACACAATTTTAGAATGATCTTGGACTATAACGTCCAACATAAAAAATTTGAACGGATCATCTCAAAAAATTGGTCTATCTTGAAACAGGACAAAATATTGGGACCTGCATTACCAGCAAAACCCCAATTTGTATACAAGAAAGCTCCCACTCTTAGGGATCGATTAGCACCTAGTGTGCTCGATCCCCCGGTCATTTCAGATAATAGAATGTTCAAATTCCTGGGAGGTTTCTATGCCTGTGGACGTTGTGTTCCATGCAAACATTCCAAAGTGAACATTAAAAAGAGGAAAAAATTTGTGGCATCTGCCACTGATAAAGAATATGATATTAAACAGCTCATCACTTGTGACACCGTAGGTGTTGTCTATATGTTGGAATGTGATTGCGGCCTGCAATACATAGGTAGAACCTCCAGACCCCTACATGTACGTTTAGCCGAACATGTCAATAACATCAAACAAGGGAAAACCACACACAATGTATCCCGCCATTTTAGGGATTTCCATCATAGAAATCCAAAAGGATTGCGTTTTTGGGGAATTGAAAAGGTTAATCGTCATTGGAGGGGGGGTAATTTTATCCGACAATTGAGCAAGAAAGAATCTTATTGGATTCATGAGACCCATGTTCTTTGTCCTGACGGGTTAAATGTGGACTTTGATGTTAATTGTTTTATATCCGATCGTTGACATGCGTTTTCAGATACATATATTTTTTTAAGAAAATATTTTTATAACATTGTCCATAATTAATATTTGTATTTACATTGTTTTAATGTGGACTTTGATGTCAATTGTTTTTATCCGATCGTTGACATGCGTTTTCAGATACATATATTTTTTAAACAAAATATTTTTATAACATTGTTCATAATTAATATTTGTATTTATATTGTTTTAATGTTATGTTTTTACTTGTCCGATGGTTGCAGCGGTTGACCTCATGTGTTGTACTGGTCTGTATGATTATGCAGCCCTGTTTTTTCATCTTCCATTTTGTCTAAATGGGACTTTCGTATATTTATTTATTTATTTATATATTTTTATATTTTTTCTTTGTCGTTGCTAAACATATGTATTCCGGGGCTTTTAAGTAATATTTACTCTCCCCTTGCATATTTCTGCTGACAGATTTGAATAGGTATGATCGCCGCAGTAAGTGATTTGCTTTCTGTTTTTTTGCAGTGCTTTTTGTCCTGCATGCTGATCCGTAGCCAGTGAGCTTTTTGTCCCACACACTGCCCTGTAGCTAGAGACCTTTTTGGTCCATATGCTGCATTGTAGCTACTTACTTTCCATAGCAACATACATGTATATAACTGGGTGCACGTTTCCTCTCCCCTACATCCGCTGAAGAAGTCCCGCCCTTGGGACGCAACGTTCGGTAGGGAAGTACGTGACGTCACCCGCTGCCATCTATCGGACCATGCTGTGTGCGTTTTTGTTTGCATTTGATTCCTAGCACTGGATATAGTGCTTTTTATGTAAGTGTATTTTCACTATTAAATGTTATATTGGTTATTGCGGAGAAACACTATGTTTTGTTTTTCTTACATCGGATTCCATGGCTGCTATCCATGTTGATATTACTTGAGATCTGCCATCCATGCTGATATTACCTGAGATGTATTCCTTTCCTGCTTGGATTATGCTGTTACATGCCTGGGATTGACCCTTATGGGAAAGCGATTTTTTATTATCAGTGAGGTGAGCGGCCATTGTTACTATTGGTGGAGGTCTCCTGTTAACCCACGCTATATCACCTGCATGCCTCATATTGTCAGTCACTTATAAGAGAATCACCTGGATGATCTTTATTTGGACTTTTCCTCTAGCGCTGCACTATCTACTTTACATTGACTCTTAAGGAATTTATAAATTGAATCCTAGTGCATAGCTGCTGATTCTGTTTTACCTGTATATTGCGCTGATTTTTTTACTATTTCATTTATCTGCTTATCAATTTATATTAATCTAGCAGCAATATGGATGTTTTCCAATATTTGGAAAAAAGGGATATTAAAATCACTGATGTCTTTTCTAGGAATGCTAGCGAGCCAGTGAATGATATAGCCCAGTCCTTTCGCAAGTTAGGACATTTGTTTGAAAAAAAGACCAAAACATGGTGGGACATTGTATCTTTTGAGCAGTACCTTACTTCAAAACTCATTCCGAGACGTTTAAGATGGGATGTCCCGCCTAATGATGGCCTGGTGGACATTGATTCTATCTCTGAATGGAGTAGTTTCTTTATTAAAAAAGGTATGGAGCTCATGGAGCTCCTTTTGGTTCGTAAACAGAGGAAACTCAAGATCCTTAATTCCCAGATTAATGACATTACCACCATTTTGGAACCCCTCAAGGATAGTGAGGAATTTCTTAAACTCTCAGGTGAACTTAAAAATAAACTCATGAAGTGGGACTCAGAAATTCAGAACAAGAAAAAGAAAAAATTTATAAGGGATTGGGATGACTTCACTGGTGTAAACAGTATCTTTAAATGGCAAAGCACCTCCACAACTGTTGCCAATGATAATGTCAGATTGCCTGTCAATCCACTTATTAATGAAGTTCAGAATTTAACCCCGAGAGCCCACTTTAGTAATGATGTTCAACATCATCCATCACCTGAGAGATATTCCTCTCCTCAGAGAAATTATTTCACTAGAGGTACTAACAAAAGAGGTAAGAACAAAAGGGGAAGGGGAAGGGGAGGATCTGCCCCTTCTGGTTCAGTTCATCATCCCCCAGTATATCAACCCAACTCCCCCACACCCTGGAGGGATATACGCCAACATGGGGATTATAGGGATTCTTCTCATGTCACGAGATCCCATCCTATCTCCACCTATAACAGATTCACTCCTTTGGCTAATCATCACTCTTATGCAGAGGGGGATTTTTTAGGGTCACGCCAGGGACACCAATTAGACCCCCACTACCAGTATCCCCCACCAGGGGATTGGTGGAGACATCCACCACCTCCCATCCCTCCGAATATTGGAACTCCCAGAAAGAGAAAAGAAAGAGAGGAAGGAGAGGGGGCAGGCGCCTACAAAAAACCCAGACCATAGTTGGAGCAGGGATATATAACCTTAGTGGGGTTCCTCTGGATGAGGACGAATTGAAAGTCCTTGATAGAGGTCTCAAATTTGCCCCCACTAAGAATTTGAATAAGTTTCAAACGTACATTAGCCTGCAAAAATACATCAGGACACTTAACATGAAAAAGTATTTCCTGTCTAAGCCCACTAGTACAGCGGCACCTATTGCTAATTCCTATCACTCAGGTTTGCGTAAT
Organism: Rana temporaria; assembly: GCF_905171775.1. Taxonomy (NCBI): domain Eukaryota; kingdom Metazoa; phylum Chordata; class Amphibia; order Anura; family Ranidae; genus Rana; species Rana temporaria. Next base: position 145,051,105 of record NC_053489.1, read on the forward strand.
AAGTCCACTTTTAACCCTCTTAATAAAGAGAATAAGTTTTTGGATGTTTTTAAGAACATGGTTGTAAATGACTTGGAAGCATTGAAGGTAAAAAAGGTATTGGATCCTCAATACATTAAAAGGGGTATTGAATCCTTGGCAAAAAGGAAAGACATCGTTATCCGCCCTGCGGACAAAGGGGGGGGTCTCGTTGTCCTCAGTAAAAACTATTATCAACTTGAAATGAGTAATCTTCTTTCTGATAGTGATACCTATAGGGTATTGTCTAAAGATCCTATGTTTGATTTCAAGGATGAACTTCATCATATCATTGAAGATGGGAGGGATCAAAAGATTCTTACTAAAAAAGAGGCGTTGTATCTCGATCCCTTGTTTTGTAGAACCCCTATTATTTATTTCTTGCCAAAGATCCACAAAAATAGTACCCATCCGCCTGGGAGGCCCATTGTTAATGGGATCGACTCGGTATCGGCCAGATTGGGCCAATATATAGATTCGTTTTTGCAACCTTTAGTGGTTAAAACCCCTGCTTTTCTGAAAGACACTAAGCATATTATCCAAATATTGGAATCTCTTGGTTGTTCCACTAATAGTATATTAGTCACTGCGGACGTCAGTTCGCTTTATACTATTATAGGACACAGTGACGCTATGGCGTCTGTTGAATGGGCCCTTTCCACATCAACACTATCAGGGAGACACCAAGAATTCCTTTTGGGCTGTTTGGATTTCTGCTTATCCAGAAATTATTTCTGGTATAATGGAGACTATTTGCTGCAGACAAGGGGAGTTGCCATGGGCGCTCGTTTTGCTCCCAGTGTGGCCAATATTTTTATGGCCCACTGGGAGGAAGAGGCGATTTTCCAACATCGCCCCCCTGAGTTGGTCTGTTACCGTCGTTATATCGATGACCTCATCATCATTTGGAATGGTGAGAGGTCCTCATTGGATACCTTCATCAGTGGTCTTAATAATAACAACAAAAATATTACACTCACATGGACCATTGACTATGAAAAAATTGTCTTTTTAGATTTGATCATAGTCAAAAATACGGACCATTTTAAACTCACCAATTATTTCAAACCTACAGACCGGAATGCATACATACCATTGGGAAGTTGCCATCACAAATCTTGGTTATGTAATATCCCCAAAGGGCAATTTATTAGATTACGCCGTAATTGCACCACTGAGTCTGACTTTGTTGACCAATCTCGTGTTTTGGCTGATAGATTTGTGCAAAAAGGGTACAACCAAGACCACCTTGAGAGGGAAATTGGACAGGTTCAGCAATTAGATAGAACTGTTTTAGTGTCCGATCGTGTGGCTAATGTCAGCCTTCCCCCCAATGATAAACACAATTTTAGAATGATCTTGGACTATAACGTCCAACATAAAAAATTTGAACGGATCATCTCAAAAAATTGGTCTATCTTGAAACAGGACAAAATATTGGGACCTGCATTACCAGCAAAACCCCAATTTGTATACAAGAAAGCTCCCACTCTTAGGGATCGATTAGCACCTAGTGTGCTCGATCCCCCGGTCATTTCAGATAATAGAATGTTCAAATTCCTGGGAGGTTTCTATGCCTGTGGACGTTGTGTTCCATGCAAACATTCCAAAGTGAACATTAAAAAGAGGAAAAAATTTGTGGCATCTGCCACTGATAAAGAATATGATATTAAACAGCTCATCACTTGTGACACCGTAGGTGTTGTCTATATGTTGGAATGTGATTGCGGCCTGCAATACATAGGTAGAACCTCCAGACCCCTACATGTACGTTTAGCCGAACATGTCAATAACATCAAACAAGGGAAAACCACACACAATGTATCCCGCCATTTTAGGGATTTCCATCATAGAAATCCAAAAGGATTGCGTTTTTGGGGAATTGAAAAGGTTAATCGTCATTGGAGGGGGGGTAATTTTATCCGACAATTGAGCAAGAAAGAATCTTATTGGATTCATGAGACCCATGTTCTTTGTCCTGACGGGTTAAATGTGGACTTTGATGTTAATTGTTTTATATCCGATCGTTGACATGCGTTTTCAGATACATATATTTTTTTAAGAAAATATTTTTATAACATTGTCCATAATTAATATTTGTATTTACATTGTTTTAATGTGGACTTTGATGTCAATTGTTTTTATCCGATCGTTGACATGCGTTTTCAGATACATATATTTTTTAAACAAAATATTTTTATAACATTGTTCATAATTAATATTTGTATTTATATTGTTTTAATGTTATGTTTTTACTTGTCCGATGGTTGCAGCGGTTGACCTCATGTGTTGTACTGGTCTGTATGATTATGCAGCCCTGTTTTTTCATCTTCCATTTTGTCTAAATGGGACTTTCGTATATTTATTTATTTATTTATATATTTTTATATTTTTTCTTTGTCGTTGCTAAACATATGTATTCCGGGGCTTTTAAGTAATATTTACTCTCCCCTTGCATATTTCTGCTGACAGATTTGAATAGGTATGATCGCCGCAGTAAGTGATTTGCTTTCTGTTTTTTTGCAGTGCTTTTTGTCCTGCATGCTGATCCGTAGCCAGTGAGCTTTTTGTCCCACACACTGCCCTGTAGCTAGAGACCTTTTTGGTCCATATGCTGCATTGTAGCTACTTACTTTCCATAGCAACATACATGTATATAACTGGGTGCACGTTTCCTCTCCCCTACATCCGCTGAAGAAGTCCCGCCCTTGGGACGCAACGTTCGGTAGGGAAGTACGTGACGTCACCCGCTGCCATCTATCGGACCATGCTGTGTGCGTTTTTGTTTGCATTTGATTCCTAGCACTGGATATAGTGCTTTTTATGTAAGTGTATTTTCACTATTAAATGTTATATTGGTTATTGCGGAGAAACACTATGTTTTGTTTTTCTTACATCGGATTCCATGGCTGCTATCCATGTTGATATTACTTGAGATCTGCCATCCATGCTGATATTACCTGAGATGTATTCCTTTCCTGCTTGGATTATGCTGTTACATGCCTGGGATTGACCCTTATGGGAAAGCGATTTTTTATTATCAGTGAGGTGAGCGGCCATTGTTACTATTGGTGGAGGTCTCCTGTTAACCCACGCTATATCACCTGCATGCCTCATATTGTCAGTCACTTATAAGAGAATCACCTGGATGATCTTTATTTGGACTTTTCCTCTAGCGCTGCACTATCTACTTTACATGTGTGTGTAAAGGCAGGCGCCCCAATAGTTTTGGTAATATATTGGGTAGTGTATATTCTTATATGACTTTTTTAAACCAAAGAATAGTTGCAGGCACTCCACCATCCTGATTCACACCCATTGTCTCCTCCTTTTGACCCACCTCCAATCACTGTCACTTGGATCCACCCCCTACCTACCTCCCAGTACCCCCATTTTTAGAGAATACAAAATACATATAAATATGTATCATTTTGTGGTGCAAAGCAATTTGTATAGAATTAGTTAATGATAACAAGAAAAGCAGTAAAATCGATCCCCTGCAGACAGCAACAATAGATCCCCTGCAGCCAGCAACAATAGATCCCCCAGCAGCAATAGACCCCTTGGCAACAATAGATCTCCCAGCAGTTAGCATCAATAGACCCTCATGCAGTCAGCAACAATAGACCCCTTGAAAAGTAGATCCCCCAGCAAAATAAGATCCTCCTATCAACAATAGACCTCCCAATTGCAGATTGGTTGGTTGGAGGAGAGGGTAGCTTTGTTTGCAGATGACCTTTTATTATTTTTAAACGATGCTGGACCCTCGCTTCAAGGGGCCTTAGAGATACTGGAATCTTTTTCAACGATTACAGGGCTGAAGGTAAATTGGACTAAGTCCTTGTTGTTCATCCACCAGCTCCATGATGTCATCATGGAGGAGTGAAAGAGGACTCCAGTGGCAACCTGTGAAGCTCTGGTGAACTCCATGCCTAAGGCCACACAAAATATTGACACGTTGGGCCCAGTTTGGACATTTTCACTTAGTGGTGTACTCACTTTTGATGCCAATGGTTTAGACATTAATGGCTGTGTGTTGAGTTATTTTGAGGGGACAGCAAACGTACACTGTTATACAAGCTGTACACTCACTACTTTACATGGGAATGTAGGCTATACTACTTCTTATCTAAAATAACAATACCAAACCAAGACCATCAAAGATGGTGATAAAATTGGCCGCGGCACCTTTATTGGTATGAATAAATACAAGCATTTATAATATAAATAAACTGTTATCTTTATTAAATTTTATAAATCAATAAATATTTCAAACTTAAATTATTTTTCAAATATTTCAAATCTCACTCAGTCTTAGGACTCGAGCGAGTACCATAAATAAATTATTAAAACAAAAGTCCCCCCTTGATCCAAGGGTGACAAACCACATAAGAGGTGCTGCGACAGGGTGGGAGGGATGGGGGAGCTCTTCACACTGTAAGGTAAAAGTGCCTGAACTGCCTATGCGGGGGGGTTTATATACCCCTCGCCGCACGTGTATGACTCATACATTACACGTGAACTTCCCGCTCAAAAACACCTGTTTTACTGTACAACACACGTGACTTTCCCGCCCAAATGCCTCACATTCTATAGGCATCCTTTTAACCCTTCTAAATTTGTTTAAAACAGCAGGGATAGCCACACTCCCATGCTGTGGGCACTAATCATGCCCCCTTGCTCATGGGAATGTAGGCTATACTACTTCTTATCTAAAATAACAATACCAAACCAAGACCATCAAAGATGGTGATAAAATTGGCCGCGGCACCTTTATTGGTATGAATAAATACAAGCATTTATAATATAAATAAACTGTTATCTTTATTAAATTTTATAAATCAATAAATATTTCAAACTTAAATTATTTTTCAAATATTTCAAATCTCACTCAGTCTTAGGACTTGAGCGAGTACCATAAATAAATTATTAAAACAAAAGTCCCCACACAGCCTATTTTGTTTAACAAACAAAAAAGGCTACCCCAACACCGCGGCCTTCTCAATCATGGTTTGTATATCTGAGTTAAAAATGTCCAGGCCCACATCCGACAAGTGGACACCGTCTTGTCTATATAGGCCTGGAAAACCCCCTTCCAACTCCGTATGTCTAAAGGAAAAACCTCCCAAACTGGGCATAAATCTCTCCATTGAATGATTAAACCTCCTTCTTATTTTTTCTAAATTCTTCTGTTTCCCGGAGGACAACCAAACCAACCTTGGGACTATCTCAGAGAAAATTAATCTCGCTCTAGGAAACCAACTATGTATTAACTGTAAATCACTTTTTACCAAAAACAGTAGCTCCAATGTGGATTGTTTACCCACATCATTACCTCCCCCATGTATAATTATAATATTAGGAGAAGGCCAGCATTCCGCCAACTTGAAGAATTGTAATGAAATATTTTTCCACTGTAAACCACGGATACCTCTCCACCAAATTTGACACCATTCGGAAGAAAAAGACAAGTTGGCAGTATAACATCTCTGACATGCCCTTTTGTGAGCCCAGTGCACAAAGGAGTGTCCTAGTATCCAAATAACTCTCTTGTGACCTAAGAAATTAAACAGACAAATTAGGGCGAACATACAAATTAAATCTACTGGATTCCCACCTCCCCAAACTTTTAATGACAGCATCGTCAAGGCCCATTCTAGCTGCCTCTGTAGCGGCCCCGATTCTGAAAGAGTGGGAAGAAAATTTTAAATGGGAAAGACCGATGAAAGATATGCACTTATGCAATAACGCTGAAAACTGAAATTTCGTTAATGGTGCATTATTTAAATGCACTAAAAAATTTCCGGCACACTTGGGCCTGGTACTCAGATATTTTGATATTATTAATAAAGGACAAATGATACGGTCGCCGCAGGCATTTAAAACGAGCCAATGACCTTTACCTTGAACGTCAGTTTTTGATTTGCTAATGAAAATTAGCACTTTTTCCTCATCTATTCTTACATCACTCAGCATTAGCCCAGATGTACCCTTCTTATTTGCAGGGACCAACTCAGATATCCGCAAGGCCGCGAAGAAAATTAAAATAAACGCCGTCTGAAATAATAACGCTTCAAATTCCGAACTACACACTGAAAACGTAGCAGCGCAAATTCTCTTTAAAATGTCGATAGATATTGGCCTGCGAGTATCTGGTTGGTGTGTCCTTCTCCTGTAGCCCTTCATAGCCTGACGAACAGAGAAAAAGCTATTACATCCAGGTAACCTATTCATCTTGAAGAAAAAGGAAATACCCACCATCGTTTTATTAATATGATTGAAGGAAAAACCTTTCTTCATTAATGAACTCATAAACGCTAATAACGTGTTCTCTGTTGGTATTAAACCAGAACAACCCAAACCATCATTAAAATCTAACCACTTCTTCCATGCGATCGAGTACTCGATCCATGTTCTAGGAAGTACTGACTGTTTAATTGACTCCAATGCCGGCGTCAAATCAACTCCCATAGGTGGCTTGGGCATTTGAAACCTACCAAGTCCGCTTCCGGAAAAAGCAGCCTGAACCGAGAGATCTGAAAGCGAGATAACGAATCAGCTACCGTATTTTCTTTACCTGGCACATGTTTCACTTTTACCCAGATATTGAATTTTAAACACAGAAGGACAAAATAACGCAGTAGCTTTATTACCTGTTCAGATTTTGAGGATAAACAGTTTATTGCAAATAAAACTCCTTTGTTGTCCGAGTGTATCAATATTCTTTTGTTTGCAAAACTGCTTCCCCACAATTCAAAAGCCACTATTATGGGGAAGAGCTCCAACAAAACAATATTTTTTGTTGCCTTGCATTGTACCCAAAAAGGTGGCCAAGCTCCGCAACACCAATGTGTTTTCCATATTGCCGCGAAACCTAAAGATCCCGCCGCATCCGTGTACAAATGCATGTCTGCTGCAAAAATAAATTCTTCTTGAAACATTGTCTGACAGTTGTAGTCTTCTAAAAACTGTGACCAGACTAGCAGGTCGTCTTTCAAATCTGTGGTAAGGCGAATGTGGGAGAAAGGTGATTTCAATCCAGCTGTTGCCAAAGCCAATCTCCTAGAAAAAATTCTGCCAACCGGCATTACCCTAGATGCAAAAGCCAATTGACCAAAGAGAGATTGCAGCTCTTTTAAAATCACCTTCCTCCTACGTAACATACAACAAATTGTGAGCTGTAGACGAGCTATCTTTACTTCAGGTAGTTGAAACATAAATAAATTTGTATCAATGCTTATGCCCAAAAAATCCAGCTTCGTCACTGGCGGAAAAGTCTTTTCTTTTGCAATCGGAATACCGAAATATTCCGCAATCACTAGGAAAAGATGCAATATTAAATTACAAATGGGAGAGTCCGGAGGCCCTATAAATAAATAATCATCAAGGTAATGGATGATTCCATTACTACCTGATTCAAAACTAATTACCCACTGCAAGAAAGATGCGAACAATTCAAAATAATGGCAAGACATTGAGCAACCCATTGGGAGGCACATATCATAGAAAAATGTATCCTCAAAACAAAAACCCAAGGAACTAAAAGCTTCGGGCGCAATGGGCAGTAATCTAAAAGCTGATTGAATGTCGGATTTTGCTAGTAAGGCGCCTATTGTTCCAAATGTTTTCCTTTATATTCAAAGCCAGGTGAAATCCCAATGGAGAAATCTCACATGGCAAAACTTCTTTAAGACAGTTTTCAGGAATTTCAGAATGACTTTTCTCTCTTATAGTGTGTGAAGACGCTTCACTATTCCCTAACCAAACACTTGAATGTAAATTAGAAGGTGTAGGTTTAAGTGAATCAGTTAATTTATCAATTTTTTTTTAAAGTAGTGAAATTAAGCTGCCTTCTATTAACTCACCAGCAGATGCCGCTGGAGCGCTTGAAGCCGCAGCAGACTGACTTGTGTTCCCGTCCTGCCTTTCGACTGCCATCGCCGTACCCAGCTGTTCACGCCTGGAGACATGCGATGCTGACGGTCCCGCTTGGTTCTTTCCTGGAGCCTGTGAAAGGAAAGAGACATTTTCTCCCCTAGGCGGGGATGGCTGAGCCTTGGTCCTACCACCTCTGCCTCGCCCCGGGGACGGCGAGGCATTCTTCAGTTTTTTAGACGCCTTCCGGGCACTGCTTACACCGGCTCTGACGTCACTCACTACCTCCTCCTCCGGACGATATTCCGGCATCCCGCGAGATGCCTCTGACGTCGACGGACGCTCCGGCGGGCGAGTGCGCTGAGACCTGCGGGCTGGGAGAGAAAGAACATCCAGAGGGGGCGGCTCACACGGAGACACTATCTCACCCTCCTCCAGACCGGCCGCGCTCCCGACCGCAACTTCAACGCCATGGTCCACGGCAGACGGTTCTTTGATAGCCGACAGGCATCTCTCCAGCCATTCTTCTCCTCCTTCGGTCTCCGCTCTTTCCAGGATTCTTTTCACCAGCGCTCTCATCGCCTCAGAAGCAAGCAGGCTCATCCTCACAGCGTCCGGAGCTCTTCACACTGTAAGGTAAAAGTGCCTGAACTGCCTATGCGGGGGGGTTTATATACCCCTCGCCGCACGTGTATGACTCATACATTACACGTGAACTTCCCGCTCAAAAACACCTGTTTTACTGTACAACACACGTGACTTTCCCGCCCAAATGCCTCACATTCTATAGGCCTCCTTTTAACCCTTCTAAATTTGTTTAAAACAGCAGGGATAGCCACACTCCCATGCTGTGGGCACTAATCATGCCCCCTTGCTCATTGTAGTAATGTGTCATTTCTTCAGTGTTGTCACATGAAAAGGTATAATAAAATATTTACAAAAATGTGAGGGGTGTACTCACTTTTGTGAGATACTGTATATATATATATATATATATATATATATTCAGTATCTTGCAAAAGTTTTACCTTGTACTCAGCAGTTTAGCCACCATTGTGTGAGCATGCCGGGTACACACAACAATGTTTTTCGGGTTGTAAAAAATGAAGTTTTTTTTTTTAATGTCATTAAAAACGATTGTGTGTGGGCTCCAGAGCATATTTCACAATGTAAAAAATGGGCATTAAAAATTTAGAACATGCTCGAAATTTTCACGTTGTTTTTAACGTTGTCCTTTTTAACGTCATAAAAAATGGTCGTGTGTGGGCTTTAACGACGTGAAAAAAATATGCATGCTCGGAATCAAATTATGATACGGGAGCGCTCGCTCTGGTAAAACTAGTGCTCGTAATGGAGATAGCACATTCGTCACGCTGTAACAGACTGAAAAGCGCGAAGACTGAAAAGCGCGAATCATCTCTCACCAAACTTTTACTAACACGAAATCAGCAAAAGCAGCCCAAAGGGTGGTGCCATCTGAATAGAGCTTGCCCTTATAGTGCCGTCGTACGTGTTGTACGTCACCGCGCTTTGCTAGAGCATTTTTTTTCACGATCGTGAAGGCCGGTTTAACAATAATCGGGTTGAAAAAAACTTTGTTTTTTCTAGACCATTAAAAATGGTGGTGTGTACGCGGCATTAGAACCTGGTATGAATGCAATGGAGTTGATTTACTAAAGGCAAATAAGCTTTTCACTTTGCAATGAAATTTGTCCCAGTGAATATATTGACATTTCCTTTATCAAAGAATATCCAATCACATGCAAGGAAGATAAAAAAGCAGCATTTGCACATGACTGGATGATAGAAGTCTGCAGTGCTTCACTTCATTCTCTATGCTCTGATAAAAATTGCCTTGGAAAAAAAAATTGCTCTTGCAAAGTGAACAGCCTGTTTGCTGTTAGTAAAACAACGTGGTTATAGGACACAGAAGGGAACTGCATGTTGTATTATTGTATGCTGTTCTTTCACACAAGCACAATTTTTGTTAATGGAATGAAGACACGTACATACTGTACAGAATGCTCAATAAAATAAATACAAAAAATACCGGTAAATAAATTATGCTATTTGTTGATGTTTGTTTGAATCGTGTAAGTCTTGCAAAAAAAGCTTGAAATCAGGCGCATAGATACGACAGCTCAGACTCAGAGATACGACGGCGTATCTGGAGATACGCCGTCGCCGTCGTATCTCCTTTGAGAATCTGGGCCTGAGTGAACAAATCATTAATGACATATCAGGCTTCCTAGTTAATTATAATAAAATCTGAAGTAAGGTTAGAACTATGTGTCCTGGTTATCAGCCTTTTGATGATTTGAATAGGCACTACAGATTTGTGATATTAACAAGAACAGATCTGTAAATTATAATTTTTTATTTTTTTGAAAAAGCACTATGAGTAAACATAAGGGGAGACCCAGATGGCTAACATTACAGCTGCTACACAAATGGATTAGACTAGATTATTACAAGCCCAAAATTTGCCAGGTTGTTTGTGTTTAGGACATTTTCACTGTGACAAAACATTCATCTTTTCAGCTGTGTCCAAACTACAGCATAATTATTAACTCAGCAAAGATAAACACATCTACGGCGTGGAGTGCGATAATTACAGCTTTTTCTTCTATTTATTTATATATTAATATATATTTAATGCCTAAAGCTAAATAAATTATATACACTGAGCAAAATTATAAATGCAACACTTTTGTTTTTGCCCCATTCATCATGAGCTGAACTTAAAGGGCCAGATTCACATAGGTTAGCAGATCTTTAGATCCGCGTAACCTATGTGATTTAAGATCCGCCGCCGCAAGTTTTTGAGGCAAGTGGGTAATTCACAAAGCACTTACCTCAAAACTTGCGGCGGCGTATCGTAAATCCCCCGGCGGAATTCAAATTCCGCGGCTAGGGGGAGTGTACTATTCAAATCAGGCGCGTTCCCGCGCCGATCGAATAGCGCATGCGCCGTCCGCAAATTTACCCAGCGTGCATTGCGCTAAATGACGTCGCAAGGACGTCATTGGTTTCGACGTGAACGTAAATGGCGTCCAGCCCCATTCATGGACGAGTTACGCAAATGACGTAAAATTTTTAAATCGCAACGCAGGAACGACGGCCATACTTAACATTGGCTGCGCCTCATAGACCCAGGGGTAACTATCCGCTGGAAAAAGCTGAACGCAAACGATGTAAAAAAAAAGCGCCGGGCCGTCGTTCGTTTCTGAATCGGCGTATCTCCTCATTTGCATATTCGTTGCGTAAATAAACCGAAACACCGCCTATCGGCCGGCCTGGAATTGCAGCCTAAGATCTAAGCCTAAAAAAAAATCGTTTTTTTCGTTTATGTTATTTTCGTTTTTTTTTTTTTTCGGAAATTCGGGAAAATCGAAAAAAAAAATTGTTTTTATTTATTCGTTTTTTTTTTTCGGAAATTCGGGAAGATCGAAAAAATGTATTTTTCCGTTTTATTTGTTTTTTCGGAAATTCGTAAATTCGGGAAATTCGAAAATTCGGAAATTCGAAAATTCGGAATTCGGAATTTTCGGATTTCCGAAAGGGCAAAAAAATAATAAAACGGAAAAAACGAAATTTCCGGAAAAAAAATGAAACGAAAATTAATTTTTTTTCGGAAATTAGTAAAAAAAAACGGAAAATTCGTAAATGAAAAAATTCGAAATTTCGAATTTTCTAAATTTTTACTTTCGAATTTCGAAATTTTCAATTTTTAATTTGAAAATTCGGGATTTCGGAATTTCTAAAATTTGAAAATTTCGAAATTCGAAAGTAAAAATTTTAAAAATTCGAAATTTCGAAAATTGAAAAATTCGAAATTTGAAAAATTTCTAGAATAAAAAAAAAACGAAAAGTTTCCGAATTTCCGAAATGCGAAAATTCGGAAATTTAAAAATTCGGAAATTTAAAAATTCGGAAATTTAAAAATTCGGAAATTTAAAAAAATCGAAAATTCGAAGTTAAAAAAATCGAAAATTCGAAATTGAAAAATTCGATATTTTGAAAATTTTCGTATTTCCGAAATTCGGAAATACGAAAATTCGGACATTTAAAAATTCGGAAATACGAAAGTTCGAGAAAATAAATTCCGAAAATCGGAAATTAAAAAATTCGGAAATTCGAATTTTCGGAACTCCGAAAATTCGGAAATTGAAAAATTCGAAAATACGAAAATTTGGAAATTCGGAAATTCAAATTTTTCGGAAATCCGAAAATTCGGAAATTCGAAATTTTCAGAAGTCCAAAAATTCGGAAATAAAAAATTTGTGAAAACGAAAATTCGAAATGAACGAATTTCCGAATTTTCGTTAAAAAACGAATTAGAAACTAAACGAATTGCACATGTCTATTGTTCACAAATCTGTCTAAATGTGTGTTAGTGAGCACTTGCCGAGATAATCCATCCACTCCACAGGTGTGGCATATCAAGATGATGATTAACTGCTTGCCGACCAGCCGCCGTTATACAGCGGCAGGTCGGCTCTGCTGGGCGAGATCACATAGCTATACGTCATCTTGTCGAGCAGCCAATAGGGGCGCGCGCAATCACCGCCGGGCACCCGCGATCGCTTGTTACAGAACGAGAACCGGGAGCTGTGTGTGTAAACACATAGCTCCTGGTCCTGTCAGGGGGGAAATTACCTATCGTCTGTTCATACAATGTATGAACAGCGATCAGTCATTTCCCCAAGTCAGTCCACCCCCCCCCTTCAGTTAGAACACACCCAGGGAACATGATTAACCCCTTCCTCACCCCCTAGTGTTAACCCCTTTACTGCCAGTGGCATTTTTATAGTAATCAATGCATTTTTATAGCACTGATTGCTATAAAAATGCCAATGGTCCCAAAAATGTGTCAAAAGTGTCCGAAGTGTCCGCCATAATGTTGCAGTACCGATAAAAATCGCTGATCGCCGCCATTACTAGTAAAAAAAAAATATTAAGAAAAATGCCATAAAACTATCCCCTATTTTGTAAACGCTATAACTTTTGCGCAAACCAATCAATAAACACTTATTGCGTTTTTTTTTTTTACGAATAATATGTAGAATACATATCGGCCTAAACTGAGGAAAATTTTTTTTTTTTTATATATATTTTTGGGGGAAATTTATTACAGCAAAAAGTAAAAAATATAATTTTTTTTCAAAATTGTCGCTCTATTTTTATTTTATATATTTTATAAATATTTATAGCGCAAAAATTAAAAACCGCAGAGGTGCGCAGGGGTGCGCAAAAATCAAAAACCGCAGAGGTGATCAAATACCACCAAAAGAAAGCTCTAGTTGTGGGAAGAAAAGGACGCCAATTTTGTTTGGGAGCCACGTCGCACAACCGCGTAATTGTCAGTTAAAGCGACACAGTGCCGAATCGCAAAAAGTGGCCTGGTCTTTGACCAGCAATATGGTCCTGGGGTTAAGTGGTTAAACAGTATGATTATTGCACAGGTGTGGCCACTCTAAAATGTGCAGTTTTATCACATAGCACAATGCCGCAGATGTCGCAAGTTTTGAGGGAACGTGCAATTGGCATGCTGACTGCAGGAATGTCCAGCTGAACTGTTGCCCTCAAATTGAATGTTCATTTCTCTACCATAAGCCGTCTCCAAAGGCGTTTCAGAGAATTTGGCAGTACATCCAACCAGCCTCACAACAACAGACCACGTGTAACCACACCAGCCCAGGACCTCCACATCCAGCATCTTCACCTCCAAGATCGTCTGAGGCCAGCCACCCGGGCAGCTGCAGCAAAAATCGGTTTGCATTACCAAAGAATTTCTGCACAAACTGTAAGAAACCCACTCAGAGAAGCTCATCTGCATGCTCTTCGTCCTCACCGGGGTCTCGACCTGACTGCAGTTTGTCGTCGTAACCGACTTGAGCGGGCAATTGCTCACATTCAATGGCACTTCTGGCACTTTGGAGAGGTGTTCTCTTCACGGATGAATAACATTTTCAAGTGGCCTTTTATTGTGGCCAGCCTAAGGCACACCTGTGCAATAATCATGCTGTCTTATCAGCATATGGATATGCCATACCTGTGAGGTGGAGGAATTATCTCGGAAAAGGAGAAGTTCTCACTAACACAGATTTAGACCGATTTGTGAACAATATGTGAGAGCAATAGGCCTTTTGTGTCCATAGAAAAAGTTGTTGATCTTTAAGTTCCACTCATGATAAATAGGGGCAAACACAAAAGTGTTGCGTTTATAATTTTGCTCAGTGTATGTTAGAGAGGTATCTTGCATGTTTGGAGGGTCTTTTGTTGGTGTGCCTGTCAGGCATTTTGACCACTTCAGCTCTGGAAGATTTACCCCCCTTCATGACCAGACCGTTCTTTGCTATACAGCATTGCGTTATTTTAACTGACAATACCTGGTTGCGCAACACTACCTAAACACATTTTATAACCATGTTCCCCCTACAAATAGAGCTTTCTTTTGGTGGCATTTAATCACCTCTTCGGTTTTCATTTTTTGCACTACAAACAATTTTGAAAATATATACAGTATATATTTTTTAACTTTCTGCTATAAAACATATCCAATAACAAAATGAAAAAAAAAAATCGAATTTGGGCCAATATGTATTCTGCTACATATATTTGGTAAAAAAATATAGCGGGACTGCAATATTGTGGCGGACAGTCGGGACACTAACTGGCACTTTTTGCAGACCATTGGCACTAATACAGTGATCAGTGCTAAAAAATATGCACTGTCACTGTACTAATGATACTGGCAGGGAAGTCGTTTACATCAGGGACAATCAAAGGGTTACATGTGTGCCTGACCGGTGCTTTACTACTGTGGGGGAGTTGTTTGTACAAGGAGAAGGCATGGATTAGTGCCCCTGATTAGCAGAGACACAGGATCTGTGTTCTGTAGTGACAGAACGGCAACTTGCATTGTTTACATCGGCAGACTGCCATTCAGTCGGTGTACTGAAGCATCGGCGGTTGCTGGTGGACATTGAGTCCTCTGTACCCGGCAATCAACTCCCGCTGTGTCTAAACAAAGCAGGAGCGAGACACTGGTGGCGATCTCAGACCCGGAAGGGCAGGATCACAAACTAGGTACATGATCCTGTGCAGGAGATCCACCTTGCCATATGTATACAGTATATGGTCGGCAAGAGGTTAAACACTTAATCCTAAAACTGTATACAGTGGAAAGTGCCTACAATTTCTTTTATCAGCCCAATTTCCCTCTCCTATGTAATGTAGTTTGTATGAGACACATGTTAAGACTCATGGATGGCAGTGGAGAAGGGCAACCAATATTACCAAACAGTGTTCACTTGGGGTGCTTGGTTTACACACACAGCTACCGGTTCTCACTCTGTAACTATCGATCGCGGGCGCGTCTGCACCAGGGGGGGGGGGGGCGCCTATTGGCTGAAATGCGAGATGACGTGTAGCTACAGCATGTACTTAGTTGTATGTATATGTATAATTATGTATCATCATTGTACACAATGTATATGTTCATGGTATACTTTTACCAAAATGTCAGCCTTTGTATATGATTATGTTTATGTTTTGAAAACTTTGATCGCGCATTTCTAAACCCCGGAATTGCATTTGATAAAATAAAGGTCTTATCATATATATACTCCATACACTTATTTTTGCAGCAATAAGCCTCATTTAAAGTTCCATTCAACCTTACATTTATCAACAATAACCACTTCAACACCCAGAAGAATTTACCCCCTTCCTGACCAGGCCATTTTTTGCGATACGGCATTGCGTCACTTTAATTGACAATTGCACAGTCGTGCAATGTTTTACCCAAACAAAATGTATGATGTTTTTCCCCCACAAATAGAGCTTTCTTTTGGTGATATTTGATCACCTCTGCGCTTTTAATAAATATCCCCAAATTTAAAATAAAATAAAAATGTCTTCCTCAGTTTAGACCAATATATATTTTTCTACACATCTATGGTAAAAAAAAATCGCAATAGGCGTATATTGATTAGTTTGTGCAAAAGTTATAGCACCTACAAAATAGGGGATAGATTTATGGCATTTTTTTTTTTTTTTTACTAGTAATGGCGGCAATCCGCAATTTTTATTGGGACTGCAACATTGCGGTGGACAGATCGGACTAATGTGACCCTTTTTTGGGACCGTTGAAATTTATACAGCGATCAGAGCTAAAAATAGTCACTGATTACTGTATAGATGACACTGGCAGGGAAGGGGTTAACATTAGGGGGCGATCAAGGTGTTAAATGTGTTCCCTCAGTATGTTCTAAGTGTAAGGGGGATTGGACTGCCTGGGGGAGGAGACCGATCGTTGTTCCTATATACTAGGAAGACACGATCTGTGTCCTCTCCCCTGCTAGAATGGGGATGTGTGTGTTTACACACACACACAACCCGTGCTGGCTCTATCAGCGATTGCAGGTGCCCGGCAGACACCTGTACCCCTTACAGCGACCACCTTACAACTGCGGTGATTCGTGCAGGGGAGCCATTCTGCCACCATCAAACAACGTCGGGCGGGCGGTCGGCAAGAGGTTAAACCTTATTTGCCACATAGTTGCCCAACTAAACAGTGCATTGAGTTTGACTTGTAAGTTGTAGACATCCTGTAAAGACATTATTTCACTGCATAGGTTAATGTCATATTCAAAGACAGAAATTGTATTCTTAATCCCAGACCCTATATCATTTATAATGTCGCAATCACAAAAAAAATTGCTGATCACCGCCATTACTAGTAAAAAAAAAAATATTAATACAAATGCCATAAAACTATCCCCTATTTTGTAGACGCTATAAGTTTTGCACAAACCAATCAATAAATGCTCATTACATTTTTTTTACCAAAATTATGTAGAAGAATAAGTATTGACCTAAACTGAGGAAAACATTTTTTTTAATATATATTTTTGAGGGGATCTTTTTTTTTAGCGCAAACAATAAAAACCACAGATGTGATCAAATGCCACCAAAAGAATTTGTATTTGTGAGAAAAAAAAGAAGGTACATTTTGTTTGGGAGCCACGTCGCACGACTGCGCAATTGTCAGTTAAAGCGACGCAGTGCCGAATCGCAAAAAGTGGCAGCCAAACTCTCCGGGGCAGAAGTGGTTAGAGTCCCTAAAAATGAGAAACAATATGTTTGAAATGACAGAGCTTGATTCTTTTAGGATCCATGGGTGTATGCCATCTGGTTAAGCCATTGTGTATCATTTAGGATCCATGGGTGTATGCCATCTGGTTAAGCCATTGTGTATCATTTGGGGCTTTGCCACTACTACCCCCATTATGGCCACGAGCTCCCACATGCTTCGTTGTATACACAGAGCAGAAGAAGGTATTTTATTAATTTGCCTTCTCTTTGTCACCAGTCACCCACTCTAGATTATTTTGTAAAGGGCCTACATGCTCAGACCTGTCCTTTTTACTATTAATATTTATTTTGCAATCTGTCGTTCGTTTGAATTTTTGCGTCCTTGATTTCCTTTCTACAAATTATGTTATATTCTTTTTAACATTTAAATGATAATAGTGTTCCTTCATATTCATATATTTCTAAAAGCTCATTTCTTTTTATTTATAGTTTTTTTTTTTTTTACTTTGGCCGTAAGCCACATAGGTTTTATTTTTAGCCTTTTAAATATATTGCCCATGGGAAAATACTTTACAGTGAGTTCACATACAGTCTTTTTGAAGAATTGCCATTTCTGTTCTGTGTTTGATGACAATATTTCCTCCCAGTCTAAGGCCCCATACACACCATAGAATCTATCCGCAGATAAATCCCATCAAATGGGTTTCTGCGGATAGATCCTATGGTGTGTACACTCCTGCGGATATTTATCCGCGGATAAATCTCCCCTGGGATGGATTTCCAGCAGATAGATATTTGCTGACATGCTCAACAAATCCATCTGCTGGAATCCATTCCAACGGATGGATCCGCTCGTCTGTACAGACTTACCGGATCCATCCGTCCAAAGGGATTCCCCGCACGCGTCGTAATGATTTGACGCATGCGTGGAATTCCTTATATGACAGCGTCGCGCCCGTCGCCGCGTCATAATAGCGGCGACGGCGCGACACGTCATCGGCAGAGGATTTCAGCGCGGATTTCAATGCGATGGTGTGTACACGCCATCGCATAGAAATCTTCTGAAATCCTCGAGAGGATTTATCCGCGGATACGGTCCGCTGGACCGTATCTGCGGATAAATCCTCTCGTGTGTATGGGGCCTTAAGTCTTGGAGAGCAGCCCTCATCCTTGGAAAACGTGCTCTCTCAGGCCTCATACAGACGAGCGAACATGTCCGATGAAAACGGTCCGCGGACCGTTTTAATCGGACATGTCCGCTCGGAGATTTCGGTCTGATGGTTGTACACACCATCAAACCGAAATCCCTGCGGACAGACAGCGCGGTGATGTGGCGGTGACGTTGACGCCGCCACGTCACCAAACCAGGAAGTAAAATACTTCCACGCATGCGTCGAATCCATTCGACGCATGCGGGAGATTTATGTCCGCTGGTTAGGTGTACTAACCAGCGGACATGTCGGACGGATGGGTTTCCAGCCGACAAGTTTTAAAGCATGCTTTAAAACTTTTGTCTGCTGGAAACCTGTCTGCTAGGCTGTACACACGGTCGGATCTGTCTGCTGAAACTGGTCTGCGGATAAGTTTCAGCAGACATGTTCGGTCGTGTGTACAAGGCCTTAAAGTTAAGTGTATTTATGTTTCCAGTATGAGCTTGTTGCTTACAGCTAACATTAAATGAAATCATATTATGGTCACTGCTACCCAGATATTCTTTTATCTGAACATGAATAATAAGCTCTGCATGATTTGAGATTACCAGGTCCAACAGGGCATCATTCCTAGTCAAGGCCTCTATGATTTGTACCATAAAATTGTCTTGTAATAGGTTTATGCCCTGTACACACGATCGGTTCGTTTGATGAAAACGAACCGATGGATTTTTTCAGCAGATATCCGATGAAGCTGACTTTCATCAGTCTTGCCTACACACCATCAGTTAAAAATCCGATCGTGTCCAACGCAGTGACGTAAAACACAACGACGTGCAGAGAAAAATAAAGTTCAATGCTTCCAAGCATGCGTCGACTTGATTCTAAGCATGCGTGGATTTTTGACTGATGGATTTCCCCACAGACAATCGTTTTTGTCTATCGGTTTTTTAACCATACAAAAAATTTAAAACAGGTTCTATTTTTTTTCAACGATGGGAAAAAAACTGATGGGGCCCCCACACGATTGGTTCATCCGATGAAAACGGTCTATCGGTCCGTTTTCATCAGACGAACTGATCGTGTGTACAGGGCATTATACATTTTTCCCCTATAACTGTTCCAGCAGTGCCATTACACCAGTCAATCTCCGGGGTACTTAAAACCCCCATTATTATCACTGTCCCAGCCCTTGCAGCTCTTTCTACCTGTGCAAGTAGCCTCCACCTCACTGGGGGGTCTAAAACAAACTCCAATGATTACTTTTGTAGTACACACACCCATGTGCAGTTCCACTCATAATGCTTCAGTCTCATCGCACTCTACATCAACCAGGTTCTCTTTCACTCTCGCTTTGAGATCACTTCTCACATAGAGACAGACACCACCAACCCTCTGCTTTACCTTGTCTTCCTGAAAGAGAGCATGACCAGGAATATTGAAAGCCCATTCATGTGAAAAATGAAGTCCAGATTCAGCAATACCAATTACCATATTTATCGGCGTATAACACGCACAGGCGTATAACACGCACCCTAACTTTAAGAGGGAAGTTTCAGGAAAAAAACTTTCCACATCCCCCTGCGTATAACACGCAGGCACAGTTTACCCTCTATTTTCAGGGTAAAAAGGTGAGTGTTATACGCCAATAAATACAGTAAATCATAGTTTTCTTCATGCATCAAAGCTTCCAACTAACCTATTTTGCTTGGCAGACCTCTGGCATTGTGAAAAAACACTTAAATCCATTGTGACATTTTGGACACATATTTTTCTGATTTATTATTTTTATGGAGGAGGTAAGGGCAGAATCAGACCATGGAAGCAAAAGAGAGATGACACAGGAGCAAATGACATGGGGGTAAAACAATTTCTATCCACTTTGGTTGCAATGGTAAGGAAGACTATCATCATAACAGGAAACCCTAAGCACACATCTATTGTCAATACATGTACTGTTGATGTTAATAAGAAAGAAAATGAAAAATCTATAGAATATATGGGATCATTATATGTGTAACCAAAGTGTCAATTGCTCGCTTTATTATATTGTTATACCTCTGGAAAGAATAATAATAAAAAAAAAAGACATATTCCATCAGTATTTTTTATATTTATTTTGAGAACTTAGACAGAGGTAGTCTATCACAACAGTTCTATATCTGTATCTCAGACAGGTAATGCAGCTTGCGGTATCATATGATCCAATTATATTCTTAGGTGAGGAGATAAGGGTGCTGCAGCAAACCATGTGAACATCACAACACCTACATTATGAGGATAACAAGATAGCTTTGGAACTGATGGAAGAAAAAATAACCCTTATCATTTCTGAAACCGATAAACATCCAGAGATGTGAACTCAGGAACATCAATTCATTTTACTGTGATGTACATTGGATTCTGCACTCAGAAATTGAGCAGGAAAGAAAATAAGGCAGAACTGCAATAATCAAGCAGAACTGTATTGGGGAAAATATTCCTTTGTGCCATAGATATTAGAGTAAATATGCTAACTATAGCACCCTACATATCTATTGCTGGCTACATACTATCTTATTTCCTAAAACATATGTGACATATTATAAGTTTAGTATGTATAATTCACAAAGTATATAAATTAATATGTAAAGTCTACCTAGATCCAAAAGTTTTTGTTTTGAATAATAGATGTGGAAAGGTCAGTGCTCCTGTTAGGTTGTAATTGCTGTCTATGGGCCAGATTCTCATAGAACTCCGGCGGCCTAACGTATCGTGTTTACGTTACACCGCCGCAAATTTTCAGCGTAAGTGCCTGATTCACAAAGCACTTACCTGTAAACTTGCGACGGTGTATCGTAAAGACGTCCGGCGCAAGCCCGCCTAATTCAAATGGGGTGTGTACCATTTAAATTAGGCGCGCTCCCGCGCCGAACGTTCTGCGCATGCTTTGTTCGCAATTTTTCCGACGTGCTTTGCGTGAAATTACGGCGCCCCGACGTGTTTGTGAATGGCGACGTGCGTAACGTACTTACGCCGTACTTACGCTGAAAAAAAAAAAATTTAAATTCGAAGCGGGAACGACGGCCATACTTTAACATGGCTGGTGTAAAGTTAAGCAATGAAAAAGATTGCTTAACTTTGCGACGGGAAAAAAAGGCCTTACGCACGCGAGTAGGTTCGTGGATCGCCATAAATGCTAATTTGCATACCCGACGCTGAAAAACGACGCGAACTCCACCCAGCGGCGGCCGAAGTATTGCAGCCTAAGATCCGAAGGCGTACGAAGCCGTAAGCCTGTCGGATCTTAGCCAAAAGCCGTCGTATCTTGTTTGTGAATCACAAACTAAGATATGACGTGGCAAATTTGAAAATACGCCGGAGTATCAGTAGATACTCCGGCGTATTTGTTCTGTGAATCTGGTCCTATGTCCCTATTAAAGATTTTCACTTTGTCTATTTGTCCTGGTGACCATTTTTACCAAAATAAAAAACTGATAGGAAATTTACATTTTAGAGGGTAAATCATCAAATTGACACCTGTTCCTATATCAGCTGTTTAAGGGGAATTGCCCTTATGTTGTAGAGATAGATGTCTTTGGTCTTTGAGAGGAGGAGTGAAAGGAATATCAAGCTTGTATATCAAGTCCAAATATATTTAAAAAATTAGCTTGTCTTCTAAACACTCTCAAACCAAGTTTTTACTGTACAGTGGAACCTTGTATTACAAGCATAATCCGATCCAGGAGAATGCTTGTAATCCAAAGCACTTGCATATCAAAGCAAGTTTCCTCATAGAAGTCAATGAAAACAAAGATAATTTGTTCCACATTGTCTTCTATGGCATGCACTACTGCATGTGGCCAGAGGTGGGGGGCGCCAGAGAGACTCGGAAATACTCAGAGACCGTTCGGCTGACCTGAGACTGGGACAGAGATTTGTCTTCCAACAAGACAATGATCCAAAACATAAAGCAAAATCTACAATGGAATGATTCACAAATAAACATATCCAGGTGTTAAAATGGCCAAGTCAAAGTCCAGACTTGAATCCAATCGAGAATCTATGGAAAGAACTGAAAACTGCTGTTCACAAACGCTCTCCATCCAACCTCACTGAGCTCGAGCTGTTTTGCAAGGAGGAATGGGCAAAAATTTCAGTCTCTCAATGTGCAAAACTGATAGAGACATACCTCAACTTACAGCTGTAATCGCAGAAAAAGGTGGCGCTACAAAGTATTAACTTAAGGGGGCTGAATAATTTTGCACGCCCAATTTTTCAGTTTTTTATTTGTTAAAAAAGTTTGAAATATCCAATAAATTTCGTTCCACTTCATGATTGTGTCCCACTTGTTGTTGATTCTTCAAAAAAAATTACAGTTTTATATCTTTATGTTTGAAGCCTGAAATGTGGCAAAAGGTCGCAAAGTTCAAGGGGGCGGAATACTTTCGCAAGGCACTGTATAACCTTTAAGGAAGTCTGGAACATGTACACAGGTAATTAAAAAAAAAAAGACATATTGCTGTATCTTGTATTTTATTTATTTCCACAGGGTTCTTAAAATGTATAAATGATTTCCCTTAATACTCTGGTATTTTATCTGGTATTTTTTGGAACTTGTTTGATTTAATGGTAACTTTCCAGAGTTAAAGAAGTAGCTGTAGGTTAATCTATGCTGTGCTACCTGTTGTGACCGCTCTCATTGCATCTTAATCATCTAAATTGGGAAGGCTTTTTTTAATCTTCAATGTATGTAATACTATGCATTGCCTAACATGTGGGTTTGATAGTTGGGAAGCCTTGAAGAAGAACAATTAGAATAAATGATCTCCTATTAAACCCACATGGGTAAAATGCATTAGCTGAAAGGTCACCTATACTGATATAAAAATGAAGAGTATATATTCCATTATAAAACGACAGCCTTTTTTTTTTATCGTTTAGAAATTCCATATTTCATTGCACCCATTATGTGAAATGTTGGGAGAGCTTTTAATTTTCTCTTGAATGTTTTGATTATTACTTACCTATGCAGCAACTAATAAACTGTATACACTTTACAGTCAGCTGTTTGCCCAACTTCCAACTCAGTGCAGTATTTGGAGTTGTCACCCAATGCTATACAGTGTCAATCATATGTGGAAACTTGCATGCTTGAATTAATCTAGGATATACAACAATTAAGTTGCATAGATCCCCAATTGTGGCTGCTAGCATCAAACAATTTTTTTTTTTTTTTTCATATTTATATTTTATTTCTCTTTTTCTTTATATGACAGTTTCACAAAAGGTTAACATAACATATATAATGGGAACAGCAACATATATATGTAGTTTTTCACACTACACTCTTATGTAAGGTTGGTAAAGAAAACAAGAGGGGTTCCGAGCAACTTAAAATGACTAAACCAAACAAAAGGAAAAGCAATCCTTCGTCCCCTAACCCTGTTCACATACCAATCCACCTTTTACTCTTAACTTCCGTTCCCATTCCTTAGTACCACCATATCGTCCCCCAACAACACTCTCCCCTCTTTTCCCCTACCCTTCCGTGATCCCCCTGCTTAACCCCTCCCCAAACCCCCCCCCAAAAAAAAGGAGAAAAAAAAAAAGAGGAAAACCCCCCCCCCTCCAGGGGACCACTCCCACTTAAGCCCTTCGACCCTTCCCAACTTGTTCCTACCCAAAGAGGGTCTTTTACTACCCGCTCTCCTCCTCCAGTAGACTCTTCCCTTCTTCCGTGTTTACAAATTGATTCCATCCAGTCCATGTTCCTATGTATTGTTCCCTTTTGTTCCGGGCTGAGAGGATCAAGTCCTCTATGGCTCCAGTCTCTCTTACTCTGTTGAGCCATCTCGCGATGGATGGTGGTTTACTGTCTCTCCATTGTAGTGTTATCCCCTTTCTGGCTGTATTTATCATGTGGAAAATTACCGTCTTTTTATACTCTCGTACTGGGATTTGTGAACTATGGAGTAGAAAAAAGGCTGGATCATCCGGAATCTGGAATTCCGTAAATTTTTGAACGATTCTCTGGACCTCCTTCCAGTATTCTCTTATTTTTACACACGACCAAAATATGTGCAGAAAGGTTCCCTGCTCCAAACCACATCTCCAACAGTATTCTGAGTAATCTTTAGAAAATTTTTGCAACTTTACTGGTGTATAATACCATTGGGTCAATAGTTTATAATTTGATTCCTGTGTTTGCGTAGATATTGAGGAGTTTAATGCTAAATGAATTATGTGTTTACGTTGAGACTGTGAGAAATTCCTCCCCAAATCCCTTTCCCATTTCCTCAATCCCGGCAGCTCAAAATCCTCTTGAGGGGCATTCAATAAACTATACATCTTTGAACTCACTCTTTGTATTGGTTCCTCCTCGTCGCAATATTGTTCAAATTTTGTTAATTGGCGCCGGAAATTGGATGGATGTCCCAGAGATCTTAGGAAGAGACTTATTTGTAGTGCTTGCCAAGGGGATAGCTCATAATTCCTTCCTCTCCTTGTTAAAGCCTCAATTGATGGCCACATATCCGTTTGCAAAAAGGGGGATGCCTGTACCTTGCCCCTTTCTTTTAGTTTATTAAAGATTACTCCTTCTGTACCTGGAACAAAACCCGGGTTCCCTAATATAGGGAACAAAGGGGATTGTTTTGATGAAAATTTTGGGTTCTTACAGATTTTAGCTGCAATTAACAGCGTTGGACCAATTGTGGGGTGTTTCTTCATCTTACTTGGCAATAACTTATAATACCAAGATGCCCTACTTAGTGCTATTGGGCATAACTGCTGTTCTACCTCAACCCACTTTTTATACTGCCCGTTTCTGCACCAATCTATCACTCTCGTCAAATGAGCCGCTTGATAATATTTGGCAATGTCCGGAACTGCCATCCCCCCAAAACACTTGGGCAACCTCATCACCTCTTTTTTGATTCTGGCCTTTTTCCCTGCCCAGATGAAATTCATCAGGAGGGCATTCGTTTGCCTAATAAATACCGATGGTATCGTTATCGGAAGTGTTTGAAATAAATACGTAATTTTTGGCAAAATGCTCATCTTAAGTATATTATTTCTACCGAACCATGAGTGTAATCCATGTTGCCATTTTTCAAGTAACCTTCTTATTGAGGTAAGAAGTGGTGGAAAATTTATTTTGAATGTTTCTTTTAAGTTTGCTGGGATCAGGGTACCCAAAAATTTTAGTGCAGTCTTCCACTTAAAACAAAAATTTTGTCGTATCCTCGACTGTTTCTGGGATGGCAGTGACACACTCATTGCAGCATCAAACTATTATCAACCCTGCCTATCTGCTGAAGCCTTGCTTGTTATAAATAAAAGTTATAAGTCTTATGCCGCGAACACATGACCGTTTTTCATGACGAGGAAAATGCAATTTTTTAACTTGGTCGTGAAAAACAGTTGTGTTTATGCTCCAGAGCATTTTTGTCGATGAGAAAAATGGGTGAATTTTTTTTAGAACCTGCTCTATTTTTTCTCGTAGTTTTTCACGTTGTGAAAAACGGTTGTGTTTATGCTTTAATGAGGGGGGAAAAAAAACGTGCATGCTCAAAAGCAAGTTATGAGACGGGGAAATTAGCAAAAGCAGCCCAAAGGGTGGCGCCATTTGAATGGAACTTCCCCTTTATAGCGCAGTCGTAGGTGTTGTACGTCACCGCGCTTTGCCCAAGCATTTTTCTTCACGAACGTGTATACGCAAGGCAGGCTTTGGAGGAATCACGACAAATCACGTTGATAAAAACTTAGTTTTTTTGAATGACATGAAAAATGGTCGTGTGTACACGGCATAACAGCTTTGGAACTAAAATTTCACATTCAGTTAAATCTACATTTAGGGCTTTTGTTTTTCCTTTTTTGGAGTTAAATTTACCAAATAAACTACTAGCATCTGCACATGCATTGCAAATATGTGCTTGCAATCACAGCTATAAATATGTCTTTTTTTCATGCATGATCCTTGATATAGAAAGACTAAATAGGTATATACTGTAGGTACCAAAAGTTTAAAATGTCAACGCTTTCACTTTTTAAAAATTAAAGAAATCAAATGTTTAGTGCTTTGAGAACTATTTGCATGAAATATGTTGTAAGCATATCGGAATCATTCAGGATCATATGAATTACTATAATTAAAAGAGAAAAAATGTGTGCTAAAATAAACAGTGGATTGTGTTGGATGTTGAATTAAATTGGAATTCAAAAATATATCCCCATAAGCTTTAATGTTTCTTCTGCTAAAGTAAAAATAAAATGTAAAAATGTAAATAACTATACAGTAAAACAATGTCATTTAAGCTGTAGCAAACATATCCTCCAACAAAAATGTTCAGACTGGCATAATGCCCGTTCAGACATGTGGACCTGACAATATGTCCGGTTTTTCATCCATCCGTTTACGGATGAAAAAGGGACATACATGTATCCCTATGGGATAGCGGGTGTCAGAGGATGAACACCGCTGACACCCGATATCATACGTCCCCACTATGCTCCGATTCTGCAGACAGAGAAAAATCCTATTTTTCCATCCGTCTGCAGAGCGGATCGAGTGAACACGGACAGATGGTCCGTGTTCATCCGATCCCCCCATAGGGGAGAGCAGAGATCCGCATGTCTGAAAGGACCCTTACTGTTTAACCACTTAAGCCCCGGACCAATATGCAGCCTAAAGACCCAAGGTGTTTTTACAGTTCGGGACTGCGTCGCTTTAACAGACAATTGCGCGGTCGTGCGACGTGGCTCCCAAACAAAATTGGCGTCCTTTTTTCCCCACAAATAGAGCTTTCTTTTGGTGGTATTTGATCACATCTGCGGTTTTTAGTTTTTGCGCTATAAACAAAAACAGAGCGACAATTTTGAAAAAAAAGCAATATTTTTTACTTTTTGCTGTAATAAATATCCCCCAAAAACATATATAAAAACATTTTTTTTCCTCAGTTTAGGCCGATACGTATTCTTCTACCTATTTTTAGTAAAAAAAATCGCAATAAGCGTTTATCGATTGGTTTGCGCAAAATTTATAGTGTTTACAAAATAGGGGATAGTTTTATTGCATTTTTATTATTATTTTTTTTTTTACTACTAATGGCAGCGATCAGCAATTTTTTTCGTGACTGCGACATTATGGCGGACACTTCGGACAATTTTGACACATTTTTGGGACCATTGTCATTTTCACAGCAAAAAATGCATTTAAATTGCATTCTTTATTGTGAAAATGACAGTTGCAGTTTGGGAGTTAACCACAGGTGGCGCTGTAGGAGTTAGGGTGCACCTAGTATGTGTTTACAACTGTTTGGGGGTGTGGCTGTAGGAATGACGTCATCGATCGTGTCTTCCCTATAAAGGGAATGACGCGATCGATGCGCCGCCATAGTGAAGGACGGGGAAGCCGTGTTTACACACGGCTCACCCCGTTCTTCAGCTCCGGGGAGCGATCGCGACGGAGCGGCTATAAACAAATAGCCGCGCCGTGGTCCCGGATCGCTCCCCGAGCGGACCCGACCTCCGCATGTAGCGGGGGGGGTCCCGATCGGACCCCCCACCCGCTAATAGGCGAGGACGTACGTGTACGCCCATGTGCCTGTACGTGCCATATTGTGGACGTACATGTACATGCGGGGGTCGGGAACTGGTTAAGGACACTCTAAATGGACATGGCCCGTCTGCATCCTATTTAACAATAGTACTCCTAATGACATCTTAAGCAATCTCACTTAACAGAAGGCTGGCACTTGCGCTGGGCCTAAATAATCAGTGAAGCCAGTTCCCTAGTACAATCCTAAACTAAATCAAAAGACATATAGGGGTGGAGTTACTAAAGGTAAATATCGTGTGCACTTTAGTAGCACTCTGTAAGAGAATTTGCTCCAGAGCTTAGTAAATGTGGTGAAATTTTACTTTGCAAATAATACCCAATCACAAGCAAAAAAAATAAAAAAAACCTGCATTTTTGCTTGCACATGAATGGATAATGGAAGTCAGCAGAGCTTCATGTACTAAGCTTGAGTTCAATGCATTTGCACTTTTGTGCACCACCTACAGTATACAGTAGTTGTGACTTTAATATATCAACCTCATGGAGTTTGTCATGGAAACATGTATGATGAACACTACTTGACAGAGCTGAAATACCTTGTTGTTGTAACATCTAGCCTAGTGATATTTTGGCTTTGTCAGATTTCTGTGAAGGGGAGGTTGTCTGATTTTGGATCCTATAGCAAGTTTTGTCCCTGGCCCTGGTGTATTTGTGCTTTTAGGCAGACCTTAACTGAAAATCACTACCATTGTGCACTGACGGTTGGATGTGGAGGGTTCCACGCTAACAGCTGAATGTAAAAAGAATTGCTGGCAATGAAAAACTAAGAAAAAAGCGGGTGTGGGGTCTCCCCCTCAATCTAAGACAAGAAAAAATGCATATATTGAGAGTCCAAGGGCCGCACACCCCAAAATGTTGTAGAGACAAAAATTGAGAAATTCCCCCCGGGGGCTTTTAAGCGACATATTGTGTAAGGTATATTAAATTCAAAGACATGGAAATATATAAAAAATAAAAATTCTTTACTAGGTTTCTGTATCACGAGTAATGAAGATGCAGATAGTTGTAATGTAAAATACATTCAGGTTACAGACAGTTGGAGACCTATCTCAACAATGATTAAATGTTAAATGATACAATGGAATAATATATAGTGCCATTGATGAAGTAGCTTCCATAAGAATACCCCGACGCGTTTCGACCACAATTAGGTCTTCTTCAGGGGGATTTGTATTCTGGAAAGATGTAAAAAAAAGTATGTTAGGATACTAACATTCACACAAAATGCTGGCACCCATAGTACAGGTAGTGGGGATATATTTACCGCTCGAAGCATATAGAAGGTGACATGTAACCAGAGATGATGGCCGTGGTGCAGACAAAGGATCCCAATATCCCCATGATGAACGTTCCCCATCACTCCAGGCGGGAGTCAACCAAACACAGGCTTGCAGGGAGTCTCGGGTGTGAACCTGCGAGAGGGGGGAGGGGGGCTAGGAAAAACAGACGACACCCATAATGATTCAATATGTATTTGTAATAAGAGTATAAAGTCATTGTGTACTAACAAGATCTTGGCATAAATATGTATAAAAGAATATGGTAGAGTATGAAGGTATTGTTGATACTAAAATCAGAATATCATGTTGTTGTTATTTTTGAATATGCCAGAACCATAGACATGGTAGGTATAATATATAAGTGAATGCAGAGTGAACATGCTGCTGGTGGATATTGGGATCCTTTGTCTGCACCACGGCCATTATCTCTGGTTACATGTCACCTTCTATATGCTTCGAGCGGTAAATATATCCCCACTACCTGTACTATGGGTGCCAGCATTTTGCGTGAATGTTAGTATCCTAACATACTTTTTTTGACATCTTTCCAGAATACAAATCCCCCTGAAGAAGACCTAATTGTGGTTGAAATGCGTCGGGGTATTCTTATGGAAGCTACTTCATCAATGGCACTATATATTATTCCATTGTATCATTTAACATTTAATCATTGTTGAGATAGGTCTCCAACTGTCTGTAACCTGAATGTATTTTACATTACAACTATCTGCATCTTCATTACTCGTGATACAGAAACCTAGTAAAGATTTTTTTTTATATATTTCCCCCTCAATCTATACCAGGCCCTTTGGGTCTGGTAAGGATTTTGAGGGGAACCCCAGGCCAAAATGTAAAAAAAATGGCACAAGGTCCCCCAAATCTATACCAGACTCTTATTCGAACATGTAGCCCGGGGGGACAAGGGCTTCTTCCATCCAACCCTGGCCGGTGAGCGAGAGGTCTTATCAGAATTTAGAAGTCCCCTTTAACAAGGGGGCCCCCAGAATCCAGCCCCCCTATGTGAAGGAGTATGGGGTACTATATGTACCCCTTAGACATGTGCACTGCCCAAAAATGTGCTAGTTTTAATTTCATTTGTTTTTTGTTTGTTTTTTTCCAGTTTTTCAGGTCATTTGAAAATTTGAAAGCCGAAAATTCATACATTCGTAAATCTGAAAATCAAAAAATAAGAATGAAAATCTAAAAAATTATAATAACTGACTAACTAGCTAATAATAACTATTAAATTATAGGTATTGCAATTTCCTTTCAAATTGTGTTGTTAGTGAACATAACGAATATGAATTTATCCGAAGTTACAAATTATAAGAAATAACGAATGCCGCATCTAAACGAATGGAAGGTAATGAATCAATAATAATAAATAAAAAAAAGTTTTTATTATTATTTATTATTGCTAATTAACAACATTCCATTTGTTTCAATGTGGCAGTCGTTATTCCGGATAATTCATAACTTCTGATAAATTCGTATTCATTATGTTCCCTAACAGCCCAATTTAAAAGTAAATTCCAATACCTATAATTTAATAGTTAGTAATTATTAGTTATTTTAGATTTTTGGGTTTTCTAATTTTCTAATTTCTGTTCTTATTTTCAGATTATTGCTCTTTTGAATTTTTGGATTTTCGTTCTTATTTTTGAACTTTCAAACTTTCGATATTTAGCTTTTTGGATTTTCAAACTTCAGAATTTCTGAATCTTTGAATTTCCAGAATTTTTGATTTTGGGATTTTCAAATTTTAGAATTCACCAAAATATCAAATTTTAGAATTCACCAAAAAAAGTGTAGTGTAAATAAATGCAGGCAGTTTTTGACAAGTCCTTTATTAAAAAAGCAAAAATAAAAGAAAATTGGCCCCCAGTGTAGATCCAACCTCAATCACAATGAACGCCGACAGGCACCCCCCCAAAAAAAAAAGAAAAAAAGCTCTGCTCCCAATGAAGGATCTTGCCGAATGACAGCTCCGCTGCCTCCTGCCGCTAAATAAACGGAGGGGCGGGGCCACCCGGTGATGTCACCAAGTGGACCTGCCCCCTTGTGACATCACTGACACATCATGCCTCATTTGTTGATATCACAAGGCGATGTGGCCCCTCTGTGACATCACTGTGTGGCCCCATCCGCTTAGTTTATTTAGCGGCGGGAAGTGGCGGAGCTTTCTCTGCTGAATGAGTAAGGGCCCTGTGTACCCCATACTCATTTACATAGGGGAGGGTGGGATCCGACTCTTGCTAAAGTGGGCTTCCAGTTTCCGATAAGCTCCTCGCCCACAACCACTGGCCAGGGTTTGGGGAAGAAGCCCTTTTCCCCATCAACATGGTAACAAGGTGATTTGGAGGCAAAGCTCCCCTTCCCCGAAGCACCCTCCCAATGTTAAAGGCATGACTCAGATTCCCACAACCGCCGGGAAGAAGCTCATGTCCCCATCAACATGGGGGAAAGGTGATTTAGGAGATTTTTGCCCCCCCCCCCCCATTCCTGACCTTCTGGGCTGCATGTTCGGAAAAGGGTCTGGTATGGATTTTTTCTGGGATCCCATGCATTTTTTTTTACATTTTAGTGCAGTGGTTCCCTTCAAAATCCATACCAGACCTGAAGGGGGGCCCATGTCGTTTTTTTTTTATTTAAAAAAAACTTGTGTCTGAGTTTGGATAACATTTTGCTTATTTATAGAAACAAATTTAAAAGATTAAGCTTCAGTAAATGAAGCCTAGGGTCACTACAGTGCTGCTAAATTGTGGGTCTAAACGATAAAAGAATGAATGCGGAGGGAGCTGTTTTAAGCTCCCCGAGCACATGGGAATGGTGGCAGAGGGAGTTTCTAGGTACCCTTGGTGCTGCATGCTGCACACCTGTGGGAATTAGAAGGGCGTGTCCCGGTCTGATAGGGGGGTGGTTCCTCCCTCCCTAGCACACCTGTAAGGTAAGGGGCTTTAGTACAGGTAGCCAGGGACCAATGATAGGCGGGCCG
Source organism: Rana temporaria (assembly GCF_905171775.1). Taxonomy (NCBI): domain Eukaryota; kingdom Metazoa; phylum Chordata; class Amphibia; order Anura; family Ranidae; genus Rana; species Rana temporaria. Next base: position 145,083,127 of record NC_053489.1, read on the forward strand.
TAGGTCACAAGGACACAGGGAACTTTCTGGAAGGAAGGTAGTTTATTTAAGGCAGGAGCGAGCAAGCGTGGGCACCAGTGCTTCAGGAGCCATTACCTTTTTTTGAACTCCCTCCCCCCCTCCCTTGTCGCGGCCTAATTATTACGTGGTTTCCGGTTGGTTTTGTGAATAAACAACTGGGGTTGGTTTATAATAATGAGTTAATACCCAACCTGAGCCGTATGGCTAGGTTGATGACTGTTGGTGGTTCAAGTTAACGAGTGTTGTGTTGGTTGTACATACAATGGTTGTATGATTAATAAAGTTGATGAATTAATAAAATGTTGATACCAGTAATAAAGGACTGCGGCCAAGTTTAACCCACCACATGTCTCTTGGTCGTTAATGGGATAGGTTTAATTCTGCATACAGTCCCATGTTGCATATAGCAATCAGTCAGGTTTTAATATTTTCTAACTTGTAAAAATGATAGCTGGATAATAAAAGGTTTCTTTCAACATCTTCATTTTTCTTAACTCCAGTTTTTAAAATTGAGGGCCAATACATTCTATTAGAAAAAATAATCAATACACGTTCAGGTCTCTGGCATTCATTTTCATCAATTCCAGAAACTAGTAGGCAGAGATGAGCAAAATTAAATTCCCCAATCTGACATTTGTTATACAGAAAAATAAAAGCCTTGGCTGTTAAGGTGAAATAAATCTACTGCTTAAAGCGGAGGTTCACCCTTAGAGAGGACATTCTTCCCTAAGGCTGCATTCACATCTAGACGGACGAAATCGCGGCGTTTTGTCACCGCAAATCGCGGTAAAAATAGCGGCGTTTTGTACCGCGATTTGCGGCGACAAAACGCGGGTATTGTCCGCCTAGATGTGCCCCAAGATGACCCCCTCTATGGAGATGATTGCCATCTCCTAGCCGAACGCTCGAAGACGCCTGAAAAAAAGGTCCGGGACCTTTTTTCACGCCGCAGGCGACAGGCGTCCGGCGTTCGGCGTGGAGATGTGAACCATCTCCATAGAGGGACATGTATTTCCAGCCCTCTGGCGGCAGAGGCGTAGCGCTACAGGCGTAAAAACGCCTAGATGTGAATGGGGTCTTAGATTCCTGCTCGTTTGGTCTAGGGGAATCGGCTATTTGTTTTAAAATATGAGCAGTACTTACCGTTTACGAGATGCATCCTCTCCGTCGCTTCCGGGTATGGGCTGCAGGAATGGGCGTTCCTTCTTGATTGACAGTCTTCCGAGAGGCTTCCGACGGTCGCCTCCATCGCGTCACGATTTTCCGAAAGAAGCCGAACGTTGGTGCGCAGGCACAGTATAGAGCCGCACCGACGTTCGGCTTCTTTCGGCTACGAGTGACGCGATGGATGCGACCGTCGGAAGCCTCTCGGAAGACTGTTAATCAAGAAGGAACGCCCGCTCCCGAAGACCCATACCCGGAAGCGACGGAGAAGATGCATCTCGAAAACGGGTAAGTACTGCTCATATTTTAAAACAAATAGCCGATTCCCCTAGACCAAACAAGCAGGAATCTAAGGGGAAAAGGGCAAAAATTTCATAAATGGGTGAACTCCCGCTTTAAAGAAATATTTTTACAGTTTTTAGATGTTCATGTAAATGTGATCACCGTAATCTAACTAATTGTATTCTTATGTTGCTGCCTGCTGATCATGCTGAAGAAAGAAGTCCAGAGGTGGACGGGGCCATCGAAAGTTGAGAATGATGTAAGTCATTTGAAATATGTACTGTATTGCAGGCATGGTTAAAATAAAACACTGACAGACCAATGTGCTATATTGTTTTTAGTATTCAATCATATTTGTTCACATTTTAGATTAACAGCAATGAAACAGAAATATGAAAATTGAATTCAATATACAGTAAGTGACACAGTTCATCCTGGAGTTATATAATTATGACTATGTGACTAAAGGATATGTATTATTGTATTATATGTGCTCACTCTGGTTTTCCTTGAAATTGTGCCTTTTGTTACACTGGCACCTGACACAAATGGTATACTTCAACAGAGTATCTTTGTAAATCAAAGGACCTTGCAATTAGGAGGAAAAATGTAACTAGGCATATAGAAAGAATAATAAAAAAGGAAGAAATAGTAGCACAATAAAGCAAGAGGAATATAAAGAAATGTGAAAGTAAGAAGAGGATAGATTATAGAAGGTCCTCTCTTGTCAATACCCTATGCAGCAGTATTTGATACTTGATCCAAGCAGGCCACACTTTGTTAAACTGTTTTATACCAGAAATATACTGGTATATACCAGTGTCATTTTGGATTTCACATGCTTAAATTATGGAGAGTTTCTGGCTACTGCAATTTAACAGCTTCCTTCCGACCGTACGACTATATATGTCTTCTCTTTGAAGAGGAATACCGTTGTTATGGTAGCAGCTAGCTACCATAACCCCAGTATCCTCTTCAAGAGCTGACACTTCTCTTTGAGATAAAAGTGGTCTCTGTGGCGGATTCGCGCAAAAGATCACTTTTATCGGCTGCGGGAAAGGGCCCCCCTCGCGGACTCAGTCGGATCCTCTTCCTAGCCTGACATGGAGACGAGTGAGAGGAAGATGGCCCCTACCCATCCCCAAGTCATTGCAGGGTGGAAGTGATGTCAAAATGTCACTTCCGCCCATAGCTCTTAAAGGGACATTTTTTTTTCAAATGACAAAATTTTTTAATTTTTTTTTTACTTTATTTATGTATTGCATTTTAGTGTAAATATGAGATCTGAGGTCCTTTTGATCCCAGATCTCATATTTACGAGGACATGTCATGCCTTTTTCTATTACAAAAGTGACACAATTTTTTTTAAAGAACAGTGAAAAAAACTAAAACAAAAGGTAAAATAAATAAGAAAAAAACATTTAAACACGCCCCGTCCCGCCGAGCTTAGAGTAGCACCTGCGTCTAAAAATGATGTTCAAACCACACATGTATCGCCGTGATTGGTAGAGCGAGAGCAATAAATCTAGCCATAGACCTAGTCTGTAACGCAAAACATGCAACCTGTAGAATTTTTTAAATGTCGCCTATGGAGATTTTAAAGGGTAAAAGTTTGTCGCCATTCCATGAGAATTCCATGACAATTTTGAAGCGTGACATGTTGGGTATCAATTTACTCGGCGTAACATTGTCTTTCACAATATGAAAAAAAATGTGGCTAACTTTACTGTTTTTAAATTAAAAAAAGTGTACTTTTTCTAAATAAAGTGCACTTGTAAGACCGCTGCGCAAATACGGTGTGACAGAAAGTATTGCAACGACAGACATTTTATTTTCTAGGGTGTTAGAAAAATATATATATAATGTTTCGGGGTTCTATGTAATTTTCTAGCAAAAAAAATGTTTTTAACTTGTAAACACCAAATCTCAGAAAGAGGCTCGGGACTGTAGTGTTTAAGTAGCCAATACAAGCAGATTCATATTTGATGCTCTTTGGTTGACTTCAAAATAGGTCTTTGAAGAAACCCTTCACTGGGGATTTTTAGTATGATGTGAGTGACTGGCAAAAATTAGACAGTACAAACTGATCAAGAGTATTTTAGATTTGGGACAGGTTCACCAGATATCGAACACAGTCCTTTCAACCAAACATGGTCTGTAACCTCTGAAACATGGTGGATGCTATCAACATGAACATAGCTATTTTGGTTGGGGCTATGTGCCAATGAAAAACAACCTTGTAATTTTCCTCATCTTTTATTTAGCTTTTTTAATTTTTTTAAAGGGGTGGTTCACCCTAAAAACTACTTTTTTTTATTACACTGGCCCCCCACATTACAATACGATTAAGGCAATTTTTTTTTTGATGCTGTACATACCTTTGTACAGCATATTCACCCGTTGCTTCGGGGTTGCGAGTCCCGCGGGAGTGGGCGTTCCTAACATGTCTGTGATTGACATTTTGACCAAAAATGAGCTCCCCCCGTTGCGTAAGCCGCGTCACGATTGGCGAAAGGAGCCGAACGGCGATGCGCATGCGCAGTATAGCGCCGACTCGCCGTTCGGCTCCTTTCGCCAACCGTGACGCGGCTTACGCGATGGGGGGGAGCTCGTTTTTGGTCAAAATGTCAATCACAGACATGTTAGGAACGCCCACTCCCGCCGGGACTCGCAACCCCGAAGCAACGGGTGAATATGCTGTACAAAGGTATGTACAGCATCAAAAAAAAATAATAGCCTTAATCGTATTGTAATGTGGGGGGCCAGTGTAATAAAAAAAAAGTAGTTTTTAGGGTGAACCACCCCTTTAATGGCAATTAGTGCCATATCTTATCAGTCTTGTGCAAAATGACAATGTTTGTCCAATTTTCATTCAGGTTTTTGGTATAAATGCTCAGGAAGTGACATAGTAATTATATCTACTGCTTACATTTATGCAAATCTTGCTTGTTCACAATTTATATATAAGAAAATGCAAACACCATTGCAAAGAAATCCCTTATCCTAGAGAACTTATTTACTTTACCAGTAAAAAGCTGTCAAAGAAAGAAAACTTGATTTTCCAGCAATGGGACCAGTGGGTATGGCGTAAACAAAGATTGCATTTGGCATACAACTGGTCCAATAAGGACAATGGGGTTGATTTACTTCCCTTAAAAAAATGAAAATCCTATTTGCCTTTAGCAATTCAAAACCAATAAGTGAGATAAAGAAGGACAGAGCATTGGGCTTCTGTGTTTTTGTGGGTTGGCTCATTAGAAGTTTACTGGGTGTTAATGGAAACACTATTGATTCCAAGAGAAACTAAATCACATGTTTATGTTATGTGAGTGTAAGTTGTATAATTTCTGCGAGTTGTACAGATTGAGGATTATGGATTTAGGGACCACTAAACATACTAGGACCACATAGATAACATTTAAAAAAGTTGGCTTTCATAAAAATCCACATAAATATGAGAACCTTATGACTGAGCAAAATGTATATTCTTGGACAGGATTGGATGACATACTTCATTGCTAGAAGACCGAGATTCATAGAAACACAAGTATAGCACGTTTTCCATTTAATTCCACTTGTATATATTGGCCTATATAACAATACATAATAATCGTGAACAATGATGCTAATGACAATTTTGTAAAAATGTATGCTTCACTGTAATATAATAAAATCTTTCTTTGTAACAGTCAGGAAATTAAAATAAATTATATATATATATATATATATATATATATATATATATATATATATATATTGCTTTTACTGCTAAATAAGTAATTGGCTTTTTTTGTATTGGTACAATTCCCACCAGTTCAATGTAGGATTGATTTTAAGGGGTGGCTCATACTCCTATATATATATATATATATATATATATATATATATATATATATATATATATATATATATATATATATATATATATATATATATATATATATATATATATATTATGATGATAAATGATTGGATTGTTGCTGTTTTAATCCAACCAGTATATCTCTATATATCCATTTTTACATACATTATTGTTTTTATGGAGTTTTATTTTGCAGTGAAATGTGCTTTCTGTCTTTGCAATCTATCCTGTCTTGGGTGCTTTCCCTGGAACATTTCTGAACATCTGGTCAATATGATGTATTGTGACGAGGGAACATCTGTTTGCTCTTTTCATCTGTGAAAATGTGATTATGAAATATTAACCTTTTCTGTACAAATGTCTTACTCTCTTGCACTGGTACTGTGAATTTGGCTCCACTGGCACAAAAGGAGTAAATGTTGAGCATCTCCAGAAACACAAAGCAGGCTTGTCTCATATTTCTATTAAATTGAGTTTATCCATGTGAAAATGCGAGTTCCTTACAAGAGATTAGTTTGCAGTTTAGTAAGGAGCTTCTATAAGCAGCATTTGGCTTTTTTTTTAGGAAGCGATTACTTACTGAGTTATAGGACAGCACTATTTTTATAATATTAGAATATAGCTGCACTATTGGTAGGCAAACATTTAGGGCTTTTCCTATTCTAAGAGCTTTGTATATTGTTTTTCTAATTTTGCCTGTCACTAAAGGAAATAGGATTTTTTAAATTACATTACATTTCTATGTAACCTGCAGATAATCTGGAACCCACAACTGAAAGCCTGTGATGACTGCAACTACTTTGTAAAGTATCATGACCTGTTCTGGTTTCATTTAAAGTGATTGTACAGGATCCCTTTTTTATCTAAAATAAAAAAAGAGGTTTACAACCACTGGTTTTGCACAGAGCAGCCTTACCTCCTTTTCTGGGATCCTCAGCCGGCCCTCTTCTGCACTGTTTGTCCCCATAGCAAGTGGTTATGTTGGCTCACTTTCGAACAAGGCTGTGTGTGTCCATAGACCATGGGGTGACCCTAAATATGATTGGCTCTACAAAATGTGGCCCCTCTTAAACCACTTCAACCAACAGTTTGCAGCCTTGTTTACTCCTGATCAAGATGTCTGTATTGATGAGTGCCTGATTATGTTTTCTGGCCGCTTGTCATTCAAACAGTATCTTCCCAGCAAGCGTGCCAGATATGGGGTCAAGATGTATAAGCTTTGTGACAGGGCACCAGGCTGAACATATAGATTTATGGTTTACGAGGGAAGAGATAGTCACGTGGAGCAAGAGAACTGCCCAGATTACATAAGGAGCGCTGGTAAGATTGTGTGGGACTTAGTGTCACCCTTATTCGGAAAGGGGTACTACTTGTACATGGACAATTTATACACCAGCGTGCCACTTTTTAGTCACTTGTTTGATCGTGGTATTGGCGCATGCGACACCCTGCGATCTAATTGCCGGGACTTAGCCCAGCGACTTGTATATTCCTGTCTTAGGCTGGGGGAGAGAGCCTACTTGAGAAGTAATAATTTCCTCCCTTCATGCAGACAAGACAGTCCAAATTCCTATGGCGACTGGTGTTGTTGAGAAACACCTCTGTGTCCATGAATACAACCTTAATATGAAAGGGGTTGACCTCAACGACCAGTTGTTGGTGCCATACTTAATTGCCTGTAAAACCAGACGCTGGTACAAAAACGTGTCTGTATACTTATTCCAATTGGCTCTTTTGAACACTTATGTGCTATACAAAGTGTCAGGATGAACTGGATCGTTCCTTAAATTCCAGGAAGAGATCATCATCACAGCCCTGTTATCCAGACGGTGCTGTGGCCCAACTTCCTAATCCAAATGCAGTGAGCTGGCTGCATGGGTGGCATTTTCCGTATGCCTTCCCTGGTACCCCTACCAATCGATCACCCCAAAGAATGTTGTGTCTGTGGCAAGCACCCCATGCTTCGGGATATTTTTTTTACTCTTTTTTGGCACAGATTGTTGTTTTATTGAGTTAATGTTTTATTGTTACCATTGTTTGCTTTTCAGGTATGCCATTCAGCTGTTGCACGGATTTATAGAGCGTTTGCTCTAACGATCCGTACATCAACAACTCCAGCACTGTAGGAGGTGATTACACCACCACAGTTAAAAAAATTGGAAAATTGGTAATTGGGAAAGCATCTTATCACACCGATCTTGGTGTGGTCAGATGCGTTGAGGGCAGAGGAGAGATCAAGAGTCTAATAGACCACAATTAAAAAAAAAAAGAGTACCTGATATTACCCATTGCTATCATAGGGGATATTTACATTCCCTGTGATAACAATTACAAATGAAAGGAACAATGTAAAAACTAAATAAAAAGGCAAAATAAATATTAATAAAAAAAAAGCACCCCTGTCTCCCCTTGCTTGCGCGCAAAAGCGAACACAAGCATCGGTCTTGTGTCATGTATAAACAGCAATTGCACCATGCGTGTGAGGTATCATCACAAATGTCAGATCGAGGGCAGTAATTTTAGCAGTAAACCTCCTCTGTAAATCTAAAGTGGTAACCTGTAAAGGCTTTTAAAAATGTATGTAGTTTGTGAGCGGCTAGGCTCCCAAAAAGTCTCACACATGTGATATCCACGTACTCAAGAGAAGCAGCAGAATGTATTTTGGGGTGTAATTTCACATATGCACATGGCATGTTTGAGCAATATATAATTTAGTGACAACTAAATGACAATTCAATGTGCTCAACAAGCCTCTCAGCAAATTCCTTGGGGTGCCGACTTTCCAAAATGGTTTGGGTACAGCATTGCATGACAGCACAATTACCAGTTAATACAGTGCAGTGCCAAATTGTAAAAAGTGCTCTGGTCAGGAAGGGGGTAAAACCTTCCGGGGCTGAAGTGGTTAAAGTATTTCTGAAGCCATTTCTTCCAGTTTTGGATACAATATGGAATGGTTATGAACCCTTTCAGGTTTTTCTTTGCTTTCTGAGAGCAACTGCAGAGGTTTACCTTTAATTCAAATCCCATAGACACAAAAAAAATTAAGATGAAATCTCTAAGGTAGAGTTTTCATTGAAACAGGTGTCCTCCGGAGTAAGCATTGCCCTCGCTCCATATTCCTGTGACAGCTGTGAATATTTTGATTTCCTATTACTTTCTGCCTTAGTGACAATCATCATTCATCACCAGGACAAACAAAGGGTTCTACCTAGTGGGGACACAGATCGCAGTAGAATTCTGATGGAATTTAAATAGACGTTAATGTCAAATAACAGAACATTTACATGTCCCTTACATTGATTTGGATTCATATGTGTCCCTTTAAGTGACATCTGTGGATGGCACATCTTGAAAAATATATTTGTATTTCTCTCTTTTACAACTTCCTACAGGAGGCTACATTCACCCTACATGACCCCACTGTATGTGGAAAGGTAGCCACCCTTCTTGGCACTCTCTTGTTATGGGCTACATCATAGGTGTCAAACACAAGGCCCGCGGGCCGAATCAGGCCCTCCAGGCCATTTCATGTGGCCCTCGCCCTCCTCAAGACCCTTACTTTCTGCTTTTAAGCAATGCATCCAGCTTCTTCCCAGCAGCAGCTTAAGGTAAGGGGGTGAACTGTGAAGAAAGAGAGAGTGAGGGACTCAACTTCTGATGGTGGGGTGGCTCTTGACATCTAATGTAAGGGGAGGGGATGCGCTGGACATCTAATATTACAGATACAACCGGCCCTTTTGAGGGCAATCATAATGCTGATGTGGCCCACGATGAAATTGAGTTTGACACCCTTGGGCTACATGGATGTATTTCTACTGTGCATGTGCCCTTGTCATATTGTGTGCTGGTTCCTCCCACAAGTTTATCAATGGGGGAGGTTATTGTGCTTTTATGTGACCACCAGTGCAATGAGTCATGGGGGTCAGGGCCGCCATCAGGGGGGTACAGGCATTACACCTGTAAGGGGCCCGGATGGCAACCCCCTTTAAAAAAAAAAAAAAAAAATTTTTTTTTTTTAGAGGTCCGGAGGTCCCCAGGGGCCCGGAGGCCCCGGATGGAAACCCCCCTTTTTTTATTTATTTTTTATAAAAAAAAATATTTTTTATATATATTTTTATTTTATTTTTTAATAAAGAGCCATTTTTTTTTTAGAGGTCCGGAGGTTCCCATATACATATATTATTATTATTATTATTATTATTATTATTATTAAAGGGCCCATAGGTCCCCAGGGCCCCGGATGGCAACCCCCCTTTTTTTATAAAAAAAAATATTTTTTTTTATATGGATTTTTTTATATATATATATTTTTTTCTTTATATATATTTTTATATATATATATATATATATATATATATATATATATATATATATATATATATATATATTATTAAAGGGCTCAGAGGTCCCCAGGGCCCCATGTGTGGCAAACCCCCCCTTTTTTTTAATAAATGTTTATTTTTTTATTTTTGTTATATATATATATATATATATATATATATATATATATATATATATATATATATATATATATATATATATATATATTTTTTTTATTATTATTAAAGGGCCCTGAGGTCCCCAGGGCCCTGGATGGCAACCCCCATTTTTTTTCATAAATGTTTATTTTTCATTTTATATATATATATATATATATATATATATATATATATATATATATATATATATATATATATATATATATATATATATATTTTTTATTATTATTATTAAAGGGCCCAGAGGTCCCCAGATGGCAACCCCCTTTTTTAAAAAAAATATATATATTTTTTTATATATATTTTTTATTTTTATTAAAGGGCCCAGAGGTCCCCAGGGCCCCGGATGGCTACCCCCCTTTTTTATACATTTTTTCTTTATTTCTTCGTTTTTGTGTAAAGCCCCCCCCCGCTTCTCAATTTACGGCAGCCCCCCCCCCCGCTTCTCAATTTATGGCGGCAGCACCCCCCCCCCCCCCCCGGTTCTCTGCTCCAGGGGGCCCATGCCTGAAGCTGTGTAAGGGGCCCCATAATTCCTGATGGCGGCCCTGATGGGGGTTATAGTTTGAGTAGCAGTAGTGCATTGCATATGAACTCAATATACATGCACTGCTCCTACTCAGTAAATAGAAGTTACAGTAAAGGAGCTGCAAGTTAGAAGCATACGGAGAACCCAAACACAGAATCAAAAACAGATATTTTTTTTCTAATTTTCACTTGAAGGGTGTGAAGGTTTGACTTTAGATACACGCTATTTAAACTTTAATGAAATACTTTTATAAAATTAAAATATTTTTTTAAATTTACGTTTTTTTCTGACCATAATAAATAAAGAAAATGTACTTTATGTGAAATCATTATACATTCTGTATGTGACTATGTAAGTGTGAATTTGACTATTACATAAGAAGCCCTCAGTTTTTCCATTGCATATTTTTGGTGTCCCAGGTCAGATAAAGATGTGCTCTGCAGTTCTACAATATATCCATGCAAAGCTTCACATTCAAAGGTGGAAGTATTTCCTAATTTCAAAGTTCTGTGAATGATCAGAAGTGTTAGCTTTGGGATTGCTTTTCATATAGAAACAATAAAAGAGAAAAAAAATAATGTTTCCATTAAAGTATGCTATTTCTGAATTCTTTAGTGTTATCAACTCTCAGAAGTCATTTGAAAGCATGCACTTTTCCTGAGAAACTCTTTTCACTCCCTTCACAGATATTCTGGTTTTCTTTGCTTTGTGAAAGGTTAAGGCCATAGTTCCCACTACATTTCTCTACTTTCCTCTTCTCTGTCTAAATTTAAAATGATATTTTACCCATTGCAGTCATCACGTCCAGTGTTTTTAAGCTCCCGGTTTAAAAAGGTGACTCGGTTTTTCATTTAAAGTATGTTTTTCATAACACAGTCTGAAATGAAGCAGCTGGATATAATTGATACACAACCTGCTACTAAGATAATGTCAGTGTTTCTGTTTTTTATGGCACTGTGTGGAGGTCTGAGGGGAGAGAGAGAGACAGAAACAACATACTTGAAAGAGAATTCCTGACGCATATTGTCTCTGATGTCTGTGAGATGTCCAGCCTGGTGCATAGTGCAGAGAGAAGCACCCTTTTGTAACCACAAGATTTTTTACATTTTTATCAAGGCATTAAAAAGCAAATTTTAGCCATGCCGGTAAAAACATAATTGAATCACAGATATTAGGTCACCTGATGACACCACTGTTCATTGGGTTAGCAATTTCTTTTATCACCTTCTTGCCTGTAGACTGTTTATTCAACAACAAATGAACATTCCCCCACTAGTGAGGTCTTCCATGTTGAAGCTGAGCTCCAGTAAAAATAAAAATTGACCCTTGCAGTGCTGCTTGTTAATCCTGCATTGTACGTGAGGAAGCTGAAGATCCACTCACAACCAAAAGTTGAGAGGGAGAAAGTTTAAGATAGTTTTAACAACTTTTTCAGCTGTTTCAGAGAACTACAAGCACGAAATGTAAGAGTGCGAGCAGGGCCGGACTGGGAATAAAAACCAGCCCTGGAAAAAAATTCATACCAGCTCCATAGCATTATTATACCAGATCAACATCCCTATGTCATTTTCTTATATATAAAAGGGAAAACCATACATTTTAAAGCAGATTTGAAGTGTATTATATATAGATAAGACAGATATGAAAGCACATATGGAGAGATATGAGATATGAGCAAATTTCAGTTAAAAGTGGTAAAGTGGAGCAATCATCAAGGGGGACCCCAGGCACTCTGGGAATGTGGGGGGCTCTGGTGATCAGAGACCACTTTCCGCAGAAATAAGACACTAAGGTAAGGGGGGGTGGGTTACTGATATAAGGGGGATACTTTTATATCAGTGCCCCCTTACATTATTGTATTCACTCCCCCCTTACATCAGTGACCCCCCCTCAGACTGGCTTGGCGGCACTGATGCTGACCTCCTCTCAGGTGCAAGAGATCAATGCATCAAATTCACCCTCATCAGGGCCCATCAAATGCAACCTATTAGTGCCCATCAAATGAAACTACCAGTGCCCATCAAATGCAGCCTTATCAGTTCCCACCAAATGCAGCCTACCAGGGCAGTGCCCACCCAATGCAACCTACCAGGGCAGTACCCACCAAATGCAGCCCACCTAATGCAACCTACCTGTGCAGTGCCCACCTAATGCACACCATCTATGCAATGCCCACCTAATGCAGCCACACATATGCAATGCCCACCTAATGCAGCCACACATATGCAGTGCCCAGCAAATGCAGCCCATCTGCACAGTGCCTAGCAAATGCAGCCCATCTGCGCAGTGCCCACCTAATGCAGCCCACCTGCGCAGTGCCCAGCAAATGCAGCACAACTGTGCAATGCCAACCAAATGCAGCCCACCTGTGCAAAGCCAACCTAATGCAGCCCACCTGTGCAGTGACCAGCAAATGTAGCCCATCTGTGCAGTATCCAACAAGTGTAGCCCACATTTGCAGTGTCCACCTAATGCTGCTCACCTGTTTAGAGCCCACCTAATGCTACCCACCTAAAATGCAGCCCACCTAATGCAGCCCACCTAACGCAACACACCTAAAATGCAGCCCACCTAATGCAGCCCACCTAATGCAACACATCTAATGCAGCCCACCTAATGCAGCCCACCTAATGCAACACACCTAATGCAGCCCACTTAATGCAACACACCTAATGCAGCCCACCTAAAATGCAGCCCACCTAATGCAACACACCTAATACAGACCACATAATGCAACACACCTAATGCAGCCCACCTAATGCAGCCCACCTAAAATGCAGCCCACCTAATGCAGCCCACCTAAAATGCAGCCCACCTAATGCAGCCCACTTACTGCAACACACCAAATGCAGCCCACTTAATGCAACACACCTAATGCAGCCCACCTAAAATTCAGCCCACCTAATGCAACACACCTAATGCAGCCCACTTAATGCAACACACCTAATGCAGCCCATCTAATGCAGCCCACCTAATGCAGCCCACCTAACAGATATCCTGGTAGGCCAGTCTGGCCCTGAGTGCAAGCAGGGCAGCTAAAATAGACAAGAGGAGGAGAGTAAAACAAATCCTCAAAAAAATCCTCAAAAGAATCCTATAAAGTAGTCATGTAAGTCTCAGCAATGAACTCCCAGTATCTGTTCTCTTTTAGGGGCACAGTAATTTCAGTGGCCCAGATTCAGGTAGAGCCGCGCAATATTTGCGTGGGCAAAGGGCAACGATTTTTGCTCTGCGCCCACGCAAATATTTCGATTTCCCCGCGATTCACGGAGCAGTAGCTCCGTAAATTGCGCGGGCGCTATGCTAATTTGCCCTGCGTAAGGGCGCCTAATGTAAATGATCCCGCCGGGGGCGGGAATCATTTAAATTAGGCGCGCTCCCGCGCCGAGCGAACAGCGCATGCTCCATCGGGAAACTTTCACGAATTCACTAATTCACGAATCACTTACGTAAACGACGTGAAATTCAAATTTCACGAGCGGGAAGGGTGGCTATACTTTAGCATTGGCTGCGCCTACTATGAGTAGGAGCAGCCTTATGCTAAAGTTGCCGTACGGAAACTCCGTACCTTGCGTGCGCAGGGCCCGCGCAACTTTTGTGAATCGGTGTTAGTATGCAATTTGCATACTATACACAGATCACAATGGCCGCGCCCCCTAGCGGCCAACGCAAGAATGCAGCCAAAGATATGAAGGCATAAAGAGGCTTATGCCTGTCATATCTTAGGCTGCAGTCGGTGTAACAAGGTTCCTGAATCAGGAGCACTCGTTACACTGGAGCAAGTAAGCACTTGCGCCGCGCAACCTATGGTTGCGCGGGCGCAAGTGCTTCTTGAATCTGGGCCAGTGTGTGCACATTTACGTGTGTGTGTTTTTAGGAAATAAGATCACTAAATGCCTTTTAAAAGAAGTGTTTGTGTGCAGTCATGTGGTTTCCCAAACACAGGGAGTCCAGTGGGAGGGGTTGATAGTCCTCACTGACGTTTGTATTATACGTCAGCAAAGGAATTTGTACACTCTGACCTTAAAGAGGGGGAGCAGCTGCAGGGTAATACTCAGCCAGCCAAGGCAGGTGGGGAGGGGAAGGGAGCAGCTTTACAATACACAGACTACAGAAATGGCAAGAGGGAGATGCAAATGCTGCACAAAGAACGGCATGACAATAAACGTAAACTGACAACGCTGTCATGGATCAGCAGCCATGATTACTGTGGTCAGTCAAGCAGGATCAACCAGGTATTATACCACAGGGAAAAGACAAAATAACATAGCTGTATCGTTGTACGGTTTATTGTGCGTTTAAGAGAAAGAGGCATGCTTATTTTTATAGGTTTACTACCTTTTAAATGTATTAATAGTACAAAGTCAGGGTCAGAGCATATTGGCCCCATAATGGATAATCATGGGAAGTTAGTTACAAGGTTGTTTGACAAGGAGAGGGCATTGGTATTAACCACTTGACCACCAGGCCTATTCTGGCACTTCTCTCCTTCCAAGGCCAAGCGAGAGGATTCAGCGAATCTTCCCTCTATTGCAATTAATCCCCCCCCCCCCGGTGACTGGCAACAATGGTTAAACTGCGATACTCTGCAGAAACGATTTGGGGTCTGAGACAATTCGCAACAGTATTACCAGCCGTCACCAAAAAGGCCTTAAAAATAGACCAACTTTTGAGATTCGATCAACGATCGACCATCAAAAATTTCAACCATTTAACCCAGCTCAAGCACATATCATGTGCTTTGATCAACACAAGATCGGCAGTAAAACACCGATCAGAAATCCACGATTTCTTACTACAAAACGATCTAGACTGCCTCTTTATCACAGAAAGCTGGCTTTCAGACGACTGCAACACCATTCTTGGAGAATTGGTGCCAGAAAATTATCGAATTATAACGGAAAACAGAATAGGGCAAAGAGGAGGAGGCCTGGCGGTGATCCATAAGTTTCATATTGCAATCACTAAGCCGGTCCTTCAAAATCCTCTTCCATTTATGGAAACCCTTACTCTTCAACTTCAAACTAACCCCCAGGAGACTGTTCACATTCTCCTCTGCTATAGGCCACCTGGGCCAAAATCGCAGCTTCTACCATCATTAACGGAGTTCATATCCACTTATACCCTTAACAGCAAACATCTTTTGCTGCTCGGGGACTTCAATCTGTGGGCCAACTCCGCACAGGATCCCATTGCGGATGCCTGCATCGATCACCTGGAAGGATTAGGACTACAGCAACTTATATGCGGTCCCACGCATGCTTCAGGTCACACACTCGACCTAATTTTCAGACAAAATCTGAAAATAAACATTTTGGGAAATGAACCTTTGCCATGGACAGACCACCATGCAATTAGATTCATAATTTCCAAAATTCCACCAGTTATAAAAGCACCCAAGCCAGTGACAATACACTGGGCTAGATCTCAGAAGAAGCTCCATTCGGAACTCTTCAAATCTACCTTGGGAAACCGAATCGAAACTATTCATCCTCAGTTAACAGCCTCAGATACACTGGATGCCATAAATGCAGCTCTGCTACAATCAGCCGACTTAGTAGCACCGAAACGCAAAGTCCGCATCCGGAAAAAAAAGTCCGGCTGGTTCAACAACCAGCTGTCCCTACTGAAGCAAGAGCGCAGAAGGGCGGAAGCCGCCTGGAAAAGAAGCCCTTCAGAAGATCACCTCATCATCTACAAGGCAATAACAACACAATATCATAAAGAAATCTTCAAAGCAAAGAAACATCATTTTTCTATGACGATTAACAGCGCCATGAACCGCCCCCGAGAACTATTGAAGATGGTCACCCAGACCATGAATCCGGGATGTCTTGAAGTCCCCAATTCAGACACCCAAGAGTTCTGTAATGAACTATCGGATTTCTTCATCGACAAAATCGAAAGAATCCGGGTAAGTATTCTGCAAAATAATACCCCCCTCAGCCCCCTCTTCAATCAACTACAAAACACCAACAGAAACCTTCTACAATCAACTAAGTTCACTCTGGAACCCATCTCCATCGGTACCACCAAAAATATCATTGGTGCGTTGCGGAACAGCACAGCACCCAATGACATCATTCCCACCAAGCTGCTGAAGGAATGCGCCGACATTCTGGCGCCTCCCATCACACAGCTTATAAATCAGTCATTTAAGGAAGGCATAGTGCCATCCCTGCTGAAAGAGGGCACAATCCAGCCCATCCTGAAAAAACCTAACTTGGATCCCAAGGACCCAACTCACCGCCGCCCCATAACAGGCCTAAATATTCTCTCCAAGATAATGGAGAAAATAGTGGTACAACAGCTGCAACAGCATCTGGATACCCACAATCTACTCGATCCATTTCAATCAGGTTTCCGTCCCGGACACGGGACAGAAACGGCCTTACTCAAAATATGGGACGATGCCCTCGAGGCCGCAGACGAGGGAGAATCCTGTCTCCTGGTTCTGCTGGACCTAAGCGCAGCCTTTGACACAGTAGACCACAAAATGTTACTGATGCGACTGGCCGAGGTAGCCAGAATCGCAGAAGGTGATTTACCATGGTTTTCCTCCTTTCTTGAAAACCGATCACAAACAGTGAAACTGGGATCTTTCACGTCGGAAAAACGCACGGTGCCATGTGGAGTCCCCCAAGGATCCCCCCTGTCACCGGTACTGTTCAACATCTATCTTCGCCCTCTCTTTGATATTATCAGTAGCCAAGAACTACTTTATCACTCTTATGCAGACGATACGCAATTGTATTTTCGCATCTGCAACAAAAAGGATCATCATCTCAGTTTAGAGAAATGTCTCTCTTCGATAGAAAACTGGATGACTAAGAGTTATCTTAAACTCAACAGTTCCAAAACAGAACTTCTTATGTTTCACATGGCAAATTAGGTTTTATATTGAAAAATGTAATGCACTTGGGGTATAAACATATAAATGCAAGTTACTCACTAGGGAAAGAACCTCTGGAAGAATCAAGAATGGAAAATGATCTGAAGGTCCTAGAGGATCACATGCTCATCAATAGCATGCAATGCCAAGCTACAGCAAGCAGAGCTAGCAGACTATTACCTGCATTAAAAAGGATATATACTCAAGAGATAAGACTTTAATTCTACCACTTTACAAAACTTTGGTGCGGCCATATTTTGAGTATGCCATCCAGTTCTGGCCACCAGTCCTCAGGAAGGATGTGCTGGAACTGGAGAGAGTCCAGAGGAGGGCAGCAAAGCTAATAAGAGGCCTGGAGGACCTCAGCTACGAGGAACAACTAGAAGCAACAATCATTCTCCCTTGAAAAGAGATGCTTAAAATGGTTAAAAAATCTGAACAAAACATATATATCTGTAGTGTTTACTTGTCTTTCTCCAAAACTCTAAATGTTATTTCTCTCTGATGCTTTAGTCCTCTGTTATCAGCATGAGTCACTTCTAAAAAGTTTCTAAAACGTTTTCCCAACACAAGATACCATTTGTGACGGGGAGGGAGATAAGCACACAGCTTGTCCATTCAAAATACAGCTCTACTTGCTCTTTTGTTTCTTCGCCTATGTGGGAAGGGGGTGTCCCTTTCCTCCAATCAGCTCTCACACAGTATAAAAGAGCTGTGACTGCAGCTATCCACCCCTCCTCTGTATCCCTCACAGATGCAGATTTTTTTTTTTTTTTACAATTGTGCACTTTGAAGGGTTGTACAGACAGCAGATAAACAAGTAAACCTTATGTAGGAGGATTTATTTAATCTCTGTGTGTCATCAGAGGCTATTCACTTTACTGAGTATTTGAGAGGGTTTACAACCACTTTATGAGGAGTTATGATTGCAATGTACAAGTATCTCAATGGGGATTCAAGACACACACACTCATTGAACTAGTGTCATTATTTAACCTTACCAACTATTAGGTAGATTCACACACAATGGCCTAACTTTAGGGCGGCCTAGCCTAGCCTTTTTAGGCTACACCGCCGTAAATTAGTTAGGCTAGTAGTGATTCACAATCTACTTACATGCTAATCTACGGCAGTGTAGCCTAAAACGAGCGGGCGTAAGGGCGCCTAAGGCCCCGTACACACGATAGAATCCATCCGCTGAAAAATCTCACCATAGATTCTATGGTGTGTACATTCCTGCGGATATTTATCCGCGGAAATTTCCCAATTCCAGCAGATAAAAATTTGTAGACATGTCTACAAATCTATCCGCTTGAATTGTCTCCCGCGGATCGATCCGGTGGTCTGTACAGACTCACCGGATCGATCCGTCCGAAGGGATCCCCCGCATGCGTCGTAATGATTCGACGCATGCGTGGAATTCCTTTTATGACGGCGCGACACGTCATCGCGAGGGGATTTTGGCGCGGATTTTGATCCGATGGTGAGTACACTCCATCGGATCCAAATCCGTGGAAATCCTCTCGGTGGACCGTATCCGCGGATAAATCCTCTCGTGTGTACTAGGCCTAATTCAAATGACTTGGAGGGGGGCGTGTTGTATGGAAATGATGCTTGACCTCACGTTTTTTGAAGTTTTTTGACACTGCGCATGCGCCGGGCGACTACATTTCCCACTGCGCATTGCGGCTAAGTAGGGAGTACGGGCCTATTGATTTTGACGCGGACGTAAACGACGTAACTCCCGATTCGCGGACGACCTACGCAAATGACGCAAACATTTCGAACCTCGCGGCGGGAACGGCGGCCATACTTTAACATTGTTATTCCACCTCATAGGTGGAATAACTTTAGGCCGCCTAAGGCCTTACGGAAACGACGTAATGCGACGGTGTAGGCCTGGCGTACGTTCGTGAATCGGCGTATTCCCTCATTTACATAATCTACGCCGGCCGCAATGGAAGCGCCATCTAGCGGCCAACAGAAACATTGCAAGCTAAGATAGAACGGCGCAAGCCGGCCTATCTTAGCTTTGTTTAAGTGTATCTCTGTTAGAGAATACACTTAAACAAACGCTGGCGTAGATTCAGAGTTAGGTCGGCTTATCTACTGATAAGCCGGCCTAACTCTTTGTGAATCTACCTATATGTATTCAAAGTTATTACTTTCTAGGTTTCTTGTTATGGTTAAATTGAAGCGGTTGTAAACCCGCATGAAAATTTTTTTTTTTTTTTCCTCCTATAAGGGAAAAGTCATAATGAGCTAATATTCACCGCATATTAGCTCATTATGAAATACTTACCTCGGAACGAGGTGCGTAGCACTTACCTGGTTCACGCCGAGCGAGATTTCATCTTGCTTCGGCGTGTCTTCCGGGTATCGCCGCTCCAGCGCTGTGATTGCCTGGAGCGGCGATGACGTCACTCCCGCACATGTGCGCGGGAGATTTAAAACTCAGCAAGGTCCGGCGGCTGCCGGTCCTTTCGCCGTAGATCCCCCCTGCGCATGCGCAGCGGTGCATTGCGAGGGGAATATCTCCTAAACCGTGCAGGTTTAGGAGATATTCTCCTTACCTACAGGTAAGCCTTGTTATAGGCTTACCTGTAGGTAAAAGTACAAAAAGTGGGTTTACAACCACTTTAACCTATATGGTTTTAGTTTATAGATTTCACTATTAGATGTGGCCATGGTGCCTACTAGTCTGTACCTGTATATGATTTTACCATTTTTGCACATGGCATGTTTAAAAAAAGGTGGGCAGAGTTATGATAGCCAAGTGGCTGAAAATGTATGTTCTGTCATGGTAAAACAAAAAAAAAAGCCTCTAAGGCAGTGGTCTCAAAGTACCGGCCCGCGGACCAGTTATAAATGGCCCGCAGGCAGGGTGGAAGTGGGGGGAGCAAAGAGTTAAAAAAAAAAAAAAAAAAATTTTTTTTTTTTTTTTTGAGCTGGTGCTATCTGGTGGTGAGCCGTTGGTATTACAAGTTATTACCACCAGATGTGAGCTGGCGCTAACTGGTGGTGGCCGTTGGTATTACAAGTTAAGCATTACAAGTTAAACAGCAATTCTAATGTCATTTTACACTATTTTCACTGCCATCTTCTTCCCTCTAATTAGAACCCCCAAACATTATATATATTTTTTATCCTAACACCCCAGAGAATAAAATGGCGATCGTTGCAATACTTTCTGTTACGCCGTATTTGCGCAGCGGTCTTACAAGCGCACTTTTTTGGGAAAAAATTACACCTTTTTTAATTAAAAAAATAAGACAACAGTAAAGTTATCCCCATTTTTTTTTTAATATTATGAAAGATAATGTTACCCTGAGTAAATTCATACCCAACATGTCACGCTTCAAAATTGCGTCCGCTTGTGGAATGCCGACAAACTTTTTTACCCTTTAAAATCTTCATAGGTGACATTTAAAAAAATCTACAGGTTGCATGTTTTAAGTTACAGAGGAGGTCTAGTGCTAGAATTATTGCTCTCGCTCTACCAATCGCAGCGATACCTCACATGTGTGGTTTGAACACTGTTTACATATGCGGGCGCTGCTCGCGTATGTGTTCGCTTCTGCGCGCAAGCCCGTCGGGACGGGGTGCGTTTGCTGGCTCCTAGATTCCAAGCAAATTTGTCAAACCCTGCCTTACACCAGTGCTGGTGGTAATAATGCTCTCGCTGACACCAGTGCTGGGGGTTAATAATGTGTTCGCTGACACCAGTACTGTTGTTTTTGAAGTTTGAAAGTTTGCATGCGGCCCCCCATGGCATATGAAAACTTGTCTTGTGGCCCTCAGGTAATTTGAGTTTGAGACCCCTGCTCTAAGGGGTAACTTTGTGCCTTGTGAGTTTTATTTTTTGCATTTTACTTATAAATAATTGTGGTGCAAAAGCCCTGAAAATGTGCTTCCCTGGCTGGACTAGAGTTGAATATATATACTATATATACAGTACTGTTCAAAAGTTTTGGTCAGGTGTGAAGAAATACTGTAAAGTAAAAATGCATTCCAAAATATGCATTTTAATTGTTTATGTTTACCAATTAACAAAATGCTAAGTGAGGGAACAGAAGAAAATCTAAATCAAATCATTATTTGTGTGACTACCTTTTGGCTTCAAATCAGCATCAATTATTACACTTGCAGAAAGTCAGGGAATTTGTAGGATTAGTGTCAGGTGTATGATTAATCAATTATACCAGGCAGCTGCTAATGATCATCAGTTTCATATGTAGGTTGAAATAACAGCTACAGCTGTGTAGGAAGGTTTATACTAGGCGATCAACAGCCAAATTCTGCTACTAAAAGACCCCTTTCAAACTAAGGCAGTTTTCAGGCATTGTAGCGCTAAAAATAGCACCTGTAAAGCATTTTAAAATGGACACTCGAGTTACCCCAGTGTGAAGGTTCTGAGTGCGGAAAAAAAGTCCTACAAGCAGAATCCTTGGGGCGTTGAGGGAGCGGTGTATACACCACTCCCACACCGCCCCTGCCCATTGGAATGAATGGGCACTGCTTCCAAAGTGCCACATCTCTTTTGAAGTGCAGCTCTTTTGAGGAAGCTGAGGAAACAAGGAAACTGGCAATGTTGAGCATCATAGACCCAGTGGTCGACCAAGGAAACTTAAAGGGGGCTGTAAAGATTTGTTTTTTATTTTCTAAATAGGTTCCTTTAAGCTAGTGCATTGTTGGTTCACTTACCCTTTCCTTCAATTTCCCTTCTAAATGTTTTTTTCTTTGTTTTCTTTGTGTGAATTTCTCACTTCCTGTTCCTCCTCAGTAAGGTGTTCTGGCTGACTAACTCCCAGCCAGAACGGCTCGGATGATGGGGGCAAGCTTACTGAGGAGGAACAGGAAGTGAGAAATTCAGACAAAGAAAAAAACATTTAGAAGGAAAATCGAAGGAAAAGGTAAGTGAACCAACAATGCACTAAAGGAACCTATTTAGAAAATAAAAAACAAACCTTTACTACCCCTTTAATGCAGCACATGAAAGATACATCATGCTTACTTCCCTTTGCCATTGGAAGATGTCCAGCAGTTCCATCAGCACAGAACTGGAAGAGAACCAGTGGGACGCAGGTACACATCTACTGTCTGGAGAAGTCTGGCCAGAATTTGACTTTGTGGAAGAATTGCACCCAAAAAGCTATACTTCTGATGTGGAAACAAGGCTACGCAACTCAACTATGCACATACATAGGAACCGGGGTGCAGAAAAATGGCAGCAGGTGTTCTGGACTGATGAGTCAAAGTTTGACATATCTGGCTATAGCAGGAGGCAGTTGAAGGGCTGGAGAGTGGTACAATAATGATTGTATGCAGGCAACAGTGAAGCATTGTGGAGGTTCCCTACAAGTCTGGGGCTGCATTTTCGCAAATGGAGATTTGGTCAGTATTAATGGTGTCCTCAATGCTGAGAAATATATATACATTATATTACCAAAAGTATTGGGACACCTGCCTTTACACACACATTTAATTTAATGACATCCAAGTCTTAGTCCATGGGGGTTTAATATTGAGTTGGGTCACCCTTTGCAGCTATTACAGCTTCAACTTTTCTGGGAAGGCTGTCCACAAGGCTTAGGAATATGTCGATGTGAATGTTAGACCATTCTCCAGAAGCGCATTTGTGAGTTCAGGCACTGATGTGGATGATAAGGCCTGGCTCGCAGTCTCCGATCGAAATTCATCACAAACGTGTTCTATTGGGTTGATGTCAGGACTCTGAGCAGGCCAGTAAAGTTCCTTCAACCCAAACTCACTCATCCATGTCTTTATGGATCTTGTTTTGTGTAAATCATTTGGTAGAGGGGGGATTATGGTGTGGGGTTCTTTTTCAGGAGTTGGGTTTGGCCCCTTAGTTCCAGTGAAGGGAACTCTTAAGGCGTCAGCATACCAAGACATTCTGGACAATTTTATGCTCCCAACTTTGTGGGAACAGTTTGGGGATGGCCCCTTCCTGTTTCAACATTACTGAGCACAAACAAGGTGTAAACTGCATGTAAAGGCAGGTGTCCCAATACTTTTGATAATATAGTGTATATATACACAGGTGCATCTTATAAAATTTGAATATCATCAAAAAGTTAATTTATTTCAGTAATTACATTTTATATAGATGCGTAACACACACAAAGTGATATATTTCAAACATGTATTTATTTTAATTTTGCTGATTATGGCTTACAGCTAGTGAAAACCCCAAATTGTGTGTCTCAAAAAATTTGAATATTACATAAGACCAATAAAAAAATAATTTTTAATACAGAAATGTTGGCTCACTGAAAAGTATGTCCACCTACAGTAAAATATGCACTCAATACTTGAGGTTGCGGCTCCTTTTTGCATGAATTGCTATATCAATACGGCGTGACATGGAGGAGATCAGCCTATGGCACTGCTGCAGTGTTATGGAAGCCCAGGATTCTTTGATAATGGCTTTCAGCTCATCTGCATTTTTGGGTCTGGTGTTTCTCATCTTCCTTTTGACAATACCCCACAGATTCTCTATGGGGTTTAGGTCAGACGAGTTTGCTGGCCAATCAAGCACCATGATTATTAAGCCAGGTATTGGTACTGTTGGCAGTGTGGGCAGGTGCCAAGACCTGCTGGAAAATTAAATCAGCATCTCCATAAAACTGGTTAGCAGAGGGAAGCATGAAGTGCTCTAGAATTTCCTGGTAGAGGGCTGCGCTGATCTTGGGCTTGATAAAACACAGTGGACCAATACCAGCAGATGACATGGCTCCCCAAATCATCAAGGACTGTGGACAATTTTGAATTTAAATTGGAAATCAAGGTCCCAGAGTCTGGAGGAAAAGTGGAATGGCACATAATCCAAGTTGCATAAGATCCAGTGTGACGTTTCCACAGTCAGTGATGATTTGGGGAGCCATGTTATCTGCTGGTATTGGTCTTCTGTGTTTTATCAAGTACCAAAGTCAATGCAGCCCTCTACCAGGAATATCTAAAGCACTCCTTGCTTCCCTCTGCTGACCAGCTTTATGGAGGTGCTAATTTCATTTTCCAGCAGGACTTGGAACCTGCCCACACTGCCAAAAGTATCAACTCCTGGTTTAATGATCATGGCATCACTGTGCTTGATTGGCCAGCAAACTTGCTTGACCTAGACCCAATAAAGAATCTGTTGGAAGATGAGAGACACCAGACCCAAAATGCAGATCAGCTGAAAGCCACTATCAAAGAAACCTGGGATTCCATAACAGCTCAGCAGTGCTACAGGCTGATTGCCTCCATGCCATGCCACATTGATGCAGCAATTCATGCAAAAGGAGCTCTGGCCAATTATTGAGTGCATTCTATCCTGTTATGGACATACGTTTCAATAAACCAACATTTCTGTATTAAAATCCTTTTTTATTGGTCTGTATTTATCACATTTTCTGAGATACTGAATTGTGGGTATTCACTAGCTTTAAGCCATAATCATCAAAATTAAAAGAAAGAAATGCAGAGTGAAATATATCACTCTGTGTGTAATGAATCTATAAAGTATTCACTTTTTGAATTGAATTACTGAAATAAATGAACGTTTTGATGATATTCAAATTTTATGAGATGTACCCATGTATGTGTATATTATTATTATTATTATCATTATATAGAATTTATATAGCGCCAACAGTTTGCGCAGCTCTCAAAATTAAGGCAGACAGTACAGATACATTACAATTTGGTACAAGAGGAATCAGAGGGCCCTGCTCATTAGAGTTTACAATTTAAGAGGGAGGGTCAATTGATACAAAAGGTAATAGCTGTGGGAGATTAGCTGATGGAGAAAGTAAAACAGTGTATTAGTTAGAAGCAGGATAGGCTTCTTTAAAGAGGAGGGTTTTTAGGGATTGTCTAAAGATGGAGGGGACAGTCGGACAAATTGGGGTAGGGAGTTCCAAAGGATGGGAGAAGCTCTGGAGAAATCTTGGAGGGATGAGGTGACAAGGGAGCAAGAGAACAGGAGGTATTGGAACGACTAAAGAGAGCTGCTATGTTGGTATTTTGAGAATAGGTTAGTGATGTAGCTGGGGGCAGACTTGTGGATGGTTTTGTGAATTATTGTTAGTACATTGAATTTTATTCGTTTTGTGAGCAGACACTGGAGGACACTGAACGGTTGGTAAGGTGGATGAGTCTTGCAGCGGCATTCATCATGGACTGAAGGGGGGATAGTCTATGTAAAGGTAATCCAATGAGGAGTGAGTTGCAGTAGTCGAGACTAGAGATAACCACGGAGATGTTGCGGAGGCTAAGGAGGCATTATTTGGACAGGGATTGGATGTGGGCCTGAAAGGACAGTTCAAAGTCTAGGGTTACCCCTAGCACTCTGGCATGTGGGGACAGACTGATAATTGTGCCATTGATCTTGACAGAGAAGTAAGGGGAAGGGGCACATGGGGGTGGAAATATTATGAGCTAGGTTTTAGATTCAGTTTGAGCAAGTGGTGTGACATCCAGGCCTGGTATGTTAGTAAATCAGTGATGTGTGAGGAGACTGATGGGGTGAGCTGAGGGGCAGAAAGATAGATTTGGCACATAAATGGTAGCGGAAGCCATGGGAGGCTATCTGCTGACCCAGGGAGGATGTGTAGATTGAGAATAGTAGGGATCCAAGGACAGAACCTTGGGGGACCGCAACGGTAAGAGGTGTTGGTGAGGAAGAAGTGGAGTTGTAAGGTAAGATTTGAACCAACGGAGAGCACAGCCATGGATACCAAGCAGATTTTGTTTTTTGAGGAGGAGGTGTTCTGCCCACTGGGCTTTATTCAATTTACCTGAGTTTATGTGATTAAATATATGTTGGGTTTTCCTTGATGTATACTAGCTAGTTATATGCAGAGCACAGACGCCACCTACTGTTCCTTTCTGGTATAGTTTTAGTTGCTGTTTCAGTTACATGTAATTCTATAGAATGTATTGATAAAGTTTTTAGGAACTAGAGCATTCTGGGAGACTTCTCTAGAGGAAGTGAGTCAGCCACCATTTTAAGAAGATACAGCAAGGCAGCAAAGCTTTTTTTTCAATCTCTCGCCATCACCCCTCAGCAAGCTTAAAAAGTGAGTTCTTGTACAGAGTGTGGCAGCACAGATCACAACATAGCTCTTCACTCAGGACCAGCTCCAAGAACCTTCCCACCTGCCCATAGTGGCAATGAGCATGGCGGGGAGGCCAGGGACTTTAGTACAGACGCAATAGCAATCACTTCACAGTGCTCTGAAGTCTGAAAAGCAATTACAGGTAGCAGATCCGGTTCCAAAATCTGTCTGGTAAGAGTTTACCCAAAAGGATGCTAAGACAAGGCAGTCAAGCTCTATGCCATCTTGGATGATCAAAGTAATACGTCACTAGCTAGATCTGTGTTTTTTTACATTCTAAACATTAAGGGCCAAAACAGTCCTTACTCCCTTAGGACCTGTGCAGGTGCAGTGGAGACAGTTGGGAGAAGAGCTGACAAACTACAAATAAAATCTATGGATGGTAAGACATGTGCACCCTTACTGACCATAATAGAGTGCAATCAGTTCCCAGACAACAGATCTGAGATCACCACACCAGATGCAGCAGTTCACCAGACTCACCTGAATCACATAGCACATCTCATACCAGAAAACAGATGATCAGGCTCAGATAATCTTGCTCCTAGGGAGAGATATCTTGCAAGCCCACAAAGCAAGAAAGCAGACCAATGGCACCCACAATGCCCCATATGCCCAAAAACTGGATCTTGTGTGGGTCATTATAGGTGATGTTTGCCTGGACGAAGCACATAAACTGACATCTGTCAATAACTTCCTCACTAGTACCCTGGAGAATGATCATACTCCTTCCCTTTTCCAGCTCTGTCAAAATCACATCCTCATAAAGGAGCTATCACGCAGCAACACTGTACCTCTTCCTTTCCTAAATTCCCTCTGTGACATCAATACCAGTGATGGTGACCAAGATGGCTTAGGATGCACAGTATCAGGAGAAAAAAATGAGGACAATCAGGTAGCAATGTCCATTGCGGATGGGCTCTTCCTGGAAGTTATGTTAAAGAGCATAAAGAAAAATGAGTCTAATAGCTGGTTTGCACCTCTTCCCTTCAGGCCACAAAGACAACGTTTGCCTAACAACAGGGAGAAATTATATAAATGCTTCACTTCCCTAAGACACAATCTTCAATGAAACCAAAGATGAGAGAACACTTATTTTCCTTTATGGAGAAAATATTCAAGTATGGTCATGCAGAGATAGCTCCAAACCTCAAAGACTTAGAGGAATGCTGGTACTTACCTATATTTGGGATCTATCACCCTAATAAGCCAGGGCAGATCAGAGTAGTGTTTAACTCTAGTGCCAAGCCTGAGGGTGTTTACCTAAATTATGTCCTTCTCTCTGACCCTGACCTTACCTTAACAACAGACTGTTAGGAGTACTCCACTTCCACAAAAATTCTGTTGCATTCATGGCAGACATACAACAAATGTTCCATTGTTTTTTTGTTAAAGAAGAACACTTTTGAGGTTCCTTTGGTTCAGGGACAAGAACCCCTCTGGAGACATCATAGAATGTAACATGAGGGTGCACATATTTGGCAACAGTCCTTCCCCTGCATTTGCTATTTTTGGCCTCAGACACTCTGCTAGATTTGGAGAGTCAGGCCTCGTACACACGAGGGGACATGTCCGATGAAAACGGTCTGCGGACCGTTTTCATCGGACATGTCCGCTCAGAGATTTCGGTCTGATGGTTGTACACATCATCAAACCGAAATCCGCGCGGACAGGATACACGGTGACGTGGCCGCGCCGTCGACGCGCGTGACCCAGGAAGGTCAATGCTTCCACGCATGCGTCGAATCACTTTGACGCATGCGAGGGCTTTCAGCCGAGCGGACATGTCCGGTAAGTTGTACAGACGACTGAACATGTCCGACGGACAGGCTTCCAGCGGACATGTTTCTTAGCATGCTAAGAAACATTCCTCCGCTGGAAACCTGTCCAATCTGCCGGAAAATTGTCCGGTCGGCCGTTTCAGCGGACATGTTCGGTCGTGTGTACGAGGCCTCAGAGTATGGGTCAGATGTCAGACAATTTGTGGACAAGTATTTTTAATGTAGGTGACTGCTTGAAATCACTACCCACCAATGAAGCTGCAATCAGTCTCCTTTAAAAGAGCCTAGGCAATGCTTGCTTGCTCTAACTTAAGACTTCATAAGATTGCTTCCAACAGTAGGGAATTTATAGAAGCCTTTCCTGCCCAGGTTCATTCTAGCGAGTTAAAAGACTTGGATTTGGGCACAGACTCACTTCCCATGCAACACAGCCTTGGTTTGCTTTGGGATTTAAAATCGAACACCTTTACCTTTCAAGTAAATGCAGAGGAAAAGCCCTTTACCCGTAGAGGTGTCCTGTCTACTATAAACAGCTTTTATAATCCTATGGGTTTGCAGCACCTGTTACGATCTGGGATAAAGCACTACTTAGGGACTTAACCTGTGAGACATTAGACTGGGACGACCATCTCCCCACTGACAGGTGTGGAGTGGAAGGACTCACTAAAAGCCTCAAAGTTCCACGCCAAAACAGGATAATCTCTGCTGTACAGAGAGAAGTCTTTGCCAAGGAAATAAACAGCATTGCCAATGAGAAACCTGTTCCTAAAGACAGCGTTTTAAAGAAGCTTGATCCAATCCTTTATGTTAATAGCCTATGTTAATAGCCTGTAGTTGGCCAATTAAAAGAAGGCAAGTTGGAGTTTTCAGAGAAACATCCTTTAGTTATTCCAGGTCACGATTGCCTATTTACTCATTCAACACTACCATGACCAAACAAAACACCAGGGCCGACTATTTACTGATGGAGCTCTACGAGCTGCTGGACTGTGGATAGTTGGAGATAAGAGATGTGTGAGCAAATTCATTTTCGCCCAGGTTCACACTGGGCTGCGGGAGTGAAGCCGTGCGAGTTCAGCTGAACTCGCACAATTTTACTCCCGCTGGCAGTCCCGATTTCGGCCACGATTGTAGAGATCTGCCTTTCACTATTGTTTGACGTGATGATTTTGGTCCCTGATCTGTCGCCACAGGCTACACCAAAGGGGGACATTCAAACAGTAAACGCTGGGCAGTCATATTCACCTGCATGTTTTTTCAAGCTGTCCATATTGAAGTAATTGAATCAATGGACACTTCAAGTTTCATTAATGCTCTTAGATGCTTCACTGTAATCAGAGGCCTAGTGAAACTCATTTGCTCTAACAGAAGTTCTAACTTTGTAGGAGCAGCAAAGGAACTGCAAATTCCTTTCAACTTCAACTTCCTTCAAGATACTTGGGTAAGCAAGGCTGCACATGGACTTTCAACCCACCTCACTCTTCTCGTATGAGAGGTGTTTGGGAAAGGATGATAGGCATAACCCGCAGAATTCTGGACTTCATCTTTTTGCAAGTAGGAACTGTAAAACCTGGTGACCTTTATGGCAGAGGTGACAGCCATCATTAATGCCAGACCTTTGACATCAATTTAAAGATACTCTGAGGATCCAGTAATTCTCACAACTGGTATGTTACTCACTCAAAAGACTGGCCTTGAGAGTTTTGTGAAAAGGACCCTTACAAACGTTAGTGGAGACAAGTACAAACCCTTGCCAATACCTTCTGTAGTCAATGGAGGAAAGAATATATCTCTACTCTTCAACAAGGTGAAAGTGGCACATTGAAAAACCTAATCTTAAACCTGGTAAAGTTGTGCTCAACTCTATGGAGAGTAAGGCTCATTGTCGTCCTATGTACAGATACTCCAGTCTCTGCTGTGGAACTCTGCAGCTCCTCCAGGGTTACCTTAGGTCTCTGTGCTGCCTCTCTAAATTAATGCCCTCCTTGCCCGGTCTGTGAGTTTTTGTGTGCGGCCATCTCTTGGCAGGTTTGCTGTTGTGCCATGTTCTTTCCATTTGGTTATGATAGATTTCATGCTGCTCCTAGGGATCATCAAAGATCTGGATATTTTTGTATAACCTAACCCTGACTTGTACTTCTCAACAACATTGTCCCTTACTTGTTTGGAGAGTTCCTTGGTCTTCGTGGCAGCGTTTGGTTAGTGGTGCCTCTTGCTTAGGTGTTGCAGCCTCTGGGGCCTTTCAAAAAGGTGTGTATATGTAATGACAGATCATGTGACACTTAGATTGCACAGGTGGACATCATTTCACTAATTATGTGATTTCTGAAGGTAATTGGTTGCACCAGAGTTTTTAATGGGCTCCAAACCAAAGACGGTGAATACATACGCACATGCCAATTATCATTGTTTTATTTCTGAAAAATAGATTTATGTATATATTTTTCTAATTTTACTTCACCAACTTAGACTATTGTGTTCTAATCCATCACATATAATTCCGATTCATTGAACTAAAGGTTGTAATGTAACAAAATAGGTAAAAAGCCAAGGGGGTTGAATACTTTTTCAAGGCACTGTAGGTTGATGATATCAGCAGATCATCACCAAACTTAACCATGATTTAGTAGATTGCAACAATGCCAGTGACTTTGTGTTAATAATGATGACAAAATAAGCTGGTACCATACTTTGCATTGTTAAACCGGAACTTCAGTAATTTTTTCATCTTTTCATCTATTAAATCTTTTGCCCTTGTTTTTTTAACTTTGGATTGTAAAACTTTTTTTTCTGCCAGTAAATACCTTATACAGCCCACTTCCTGTTTCTTGTCTGGTAAACAGCCTAGGCTTCTGACATCATGCACAGCTCTCTCTCTCTCAAACTTGTGAGAGTTTGCCAGGAAGGCAGGGGGTGAGTCATAAGAGGGCCAATGAGAGCTGCAGAGCTGTATGTGTGTGTCTGTGTGAATCCAGGAAGGGAACAGGCAGCAGCTTCAGCTGCCCACAGGTCAAATAGTTGCAGCCAGACTCAGTGGAGGGAGAATTCTGCAGCATATTTCGCAAGTACAGAATCACAGTATATATTAATTTTGAATGCAAACTTGTTGGAGGGAAGCTTCAGAATGGCAAATATGTTTTTATTACAAATTATGTGAGTAGACTGCAGTTCCTCTTTAACCCCTTAAGGATCACCTCACGCCGATTTACATCGGCAGAATGGCATGGCTGGGCACAATCACGTACAGGTACGTTGCTCTTTAAGAGCCCAGCCGTGGGTCGCGCACATGCCGCCGGTGGTGCCGGTCCTGAGCTCCGTGACGGCGCCTGTGGGACCCGCGGACCCGATCGCCGCCGGTGTTCTGTGATCGGGACGATCAGTGACATCACACGCCAAGCCATGCACCCACACAGTAGAAACACTTAACCCCTTCAGCGCTCCCTACAGGTTAACCCCTTCACTGCTAGTGTAATTTTCACAGTAATCAGTGCATATTTATAGCACTGATCGCTGTAAAAATGACAATGGTCCCAAAATAGTGTCAAAAGTGTCCGATGTGTCCTTTATAATCTCGCAGTCACGATAAAAATCGCTGATCGCCGCCAGTACTAGTAAAAAAAAAATATTATCTAAAATGCCATAAAACTATCCCCTATTTTGTAGACGCTATAACTTTTGCGCAAACCAATCAATAAACGCTTATTGTGATTTTTGTTACCAAAAATATGTAGAAAAGTACGTATCGGACTAAACTGAGGAAAAAAAATGTTTTTTTTATATATTTTTGGGGATATTTATTATAGCAAAAAGTTAAAAATATTGTTTTTTTTTTTCAAAATTGTCGCTCTATTTTTGTTTATAGCGCAAAAAATAAAAACCGCAGAGGTGATCAAATACCACAAAAAGAAAGCTCTATTTGTGGGAAAAAAAGGACACCAATTTTGTTTGGGAGCCACGTCGCACGACCGCGCAATTGTCAGTTAAATCGGCGCAGTGCCAAATCGCAAAAAGTGGCCCGGTCCTTTAGCTACAAAATGGTCCGGGGCTTAAGTGGTTAAGCTGTGAAATGGACTTCTAAATTTAGACAGGTCCCTGTAAACCGCCCCTTTTTATGACATTGTTATTTTTACTTCCTAAAGATTTTAACTTCTTATAAAATGAAATCCATATCAACAAATGTACTGATCTTGCATTTAATTAGAGTTTGAAAGAGGATATACTTAACATTTTAAGGCGTATCATTAGTCATTTAAATCTTGATTCAGTGATGGCTTATTATAATTCTCTGTTGTGTAACTACAAACAGTAAACGCTCATGGCACTGAACACATGGTTTAAAACAAATATATTGTCAGAGAATTTAAAATATGTTATTTTTTAGTACTAAAACACAATTGCCCTGCTCATGAAACATATGGATATTTTAAAGTCGTGTAATTATATTTTTGCTGGTTTAACAGTTTGAAGCTAACACTTAAGGTAGTGAAATAATTGAGTTATATTAGGCACAGCTGTGCAAGCCACAGATTTAGCCTTCAGCCCAAAACTGACTATTGGTTAGCTTCCAACTCTGAAAAGTAGAGTTTCTCTTAGAAATCAAAGCTAATGTATATGTTAGTGTGGTGGATAAATATATGTTCCCTCTCTACTTGATGCTCAAATGGTAAAATTGAACATTAAAAAAAACTAGAACTACCAGTACTTCTGGAGAACACCTGCTGAACTGAAGTTAAGATTACATTATTATTAACACCATGACACTTTAATGGCGCGCACACACGATCAGTCCATCCGATGAGAATGGACCGATGGACCGTTTTCATCGGTTAACCGATTAAGCTGACTGAAGGTTAAAAAAACGATCGTGTCAGAACGCGGTGACGTAAAACACAACGAC
The DNA here is from genome assembly GCF_905171775.1 of Rana temporaria. Taxonomy (NCBI): domain Eukaryota; kingdom Metazoa; phylum Chordata; class Amphibia; order Anura; family Ranidae; genus Rana; species Rana temporaria. The sequence continues at coordinate 145,116,173 of NC_053489.1, forward strand.
GTGCTGAAAAAAAACGAAGTTCAATGCTTCCAAGCATGCGTCGACTTGATTCTGAGCATGCATGGATTTTTAACCGATGGTTATGCCTACTAACGATCGGTTTTGACCTATCAGTTAGGAATCCATCGGTTAAATTTAAAGCAAGTTGGCTTTTTTTTAACCTATGGTTAAATAACCTATGGGGCCCACACATGATCAGTTTGGACCGATGAAACCGGTCCATCAGACCGTCGTCCTCTGTTTAACCTATCGTGTGTACGAGGCCTAAGGGTCATTTGTAAACTGGTAAACATTTGCTTACCAGGTGTTTTTTTTCCAAAGGGAGTTTTACTGTTAAGGATTTTGTTAATGTCAGATTCACTTGGCTAATGCGTTTTTTGTATATTAGCCAAATGTCCTACAAAAAAAAAAACATTACATAGGGTTTTCAGTTGTACAATTGTAAAATATAATCCACATGTTCTTTGGTTATGCTAGCGATGGCCCTAAGAAAAAAAATAAAATCTGAAAGGAACCTTGAGCTGAACTGAAAAAGTGCTGGATTGTACTGCTGGAGGTCTGCCCACATTCCTGTTGAAAGTGTATAGACTTCTGCATAAGCAACAATTACTGTATATATTGTATAAAGGCTCGTAAGTAGGAGTAAGCCAACAGAATAATCAAAGAAACAAGTGCTCTATCGAGTCACTTCTTTATTTTATTTGTATTATTTCCTTTTTAAACTTTTTGTCTGAGTGTAGAGCAAAGTTCATCATAAGTATGTTTAACCACTTCCAGTCCGCGATACGTATATATACATTCTGGGATGGGAGTGGTGATACCTCGATCATTGATGAAGCTGCAGCAGTCATCGAGGTATCATATATAAGAGCCAGTGATTCTGCAGCTATACAGCCCTTCAACCACTTTTGCAGCTGAAAGGGGTTCTCCCCTCCTGCCACTGCCTTTACTGGGCTCTTTTTTCTCACCGAAGAGCCTGATACCAATGCCACCTGTCACATATGATGCCTTTAGACTGAATGAGAGGTACTTCTGTTGTTCCTCCTCCTCCTCTGTGATGTCACAAACCAGAAGCAACACTTCTGGGTTTTGATTTGTTTGTTTACAAGCCGTTAATGGCATGTAAAGCACCCAATCTTGGTTTGATTAGTTGCTTTGAAGGGCAAAGAGATATGGGGTCTAAAAGACGCCAGATATCTCCATAAAGAGGACCTGTCACTACCCATGCTATCACAAGGGATGTGGTTCATCGTTTGTGATAGAATTAAAGTTCAATAAAAAAAAAAAGTTACAATGTCAATAAAAATAAAATAATCAAAAAATATTTTAAAACACCCCCATCCCCGGTGCTCATGTGCAAACGTGAATGCACACATACGTCCCAGGTGCATATGTAAACGAAGATCGCACCACACATGTGAGGTATTATCGCAACCGTCAGAGTGAGAGTAATAACTCTAGTGCCAGACCTTCTGTGTAACTATAAACTAGTAATGTATAAGGCTTTTAAACCATCAGCTAAGGAGATTTTTAGGTACTGTAGTTTTCCGTTGTCCCCCAGATGTATGCAGCTTGACAACAACAACCATTTTATTCTCCAGGGCTTCTGCGTAAAATTATATATGGGGGGGGGGGTGTCACAAGTAATTCTATAGCAAATAAAATGCTGATTTTTTACATGTTTGAGATAAATGTCAGAATTGGCCCCACTGGATGTGGTTAAATTGACTAAGGCTTTGTTCACATCTTGGCGTTCTGAATAGCGACAAATTGCTGGTCACCCATGCATTCCCTGTCACTTCCAATGGTAACCCAATTGCAACAATCACGTTAAAATCTTGCGAACGGAATCGTGGGACGTCTGTCATCCAAAAGAAGTACAAGAGCTTCTGTTGGCCGACAAGCATCCCGTGATTCTGTATGCGCGACTTTACAACGATTGTTGCAAAATCGCCCCACAATTGGGGTGCCAATTGAATTGACAGGGAAAGCACATGCGTCCCGCGATTTGCTGCCAGTTCGAATCGTGGGTGGAATTGCGGCGATTCCGCCCGCGATTTAGAACGCCAAGATGTGATTGACTTAAATGTTGATTGACTTACTACCTCTGTTGGAAAACTTTCAAGCATTAGCTACTCTTTTTGGTAAATGAACACTTATTAAGGTTAGTTTTGAACTTTCCTCCTACTAGTTTGAGGTCATGTCCCTGTGTTCTTCATTCTTGCTTAATATTGTAAATATTACCTCCTGAACTTTATTCACTCACTCAAAAAAGAAGCTACAATGACAAATTCTTCTTGAACTAGGTGTTTGCTTTCTTATTCTATTGTATTATAGACTATTATCTTGCTTCAATTTACAGTGTGCTCAGTAACAACTCAATAAAAGTATATCCTCCAGCTATAGCACTTAAAATGGGAATGCTGACACAATCTGTTGCTACCACAGTCCATCAGAAACAAATTGCACATATACAGTATTAATTTGCACTTGCAATCTTTTATGCCCAGAGTCTTACAGCAGGTGATATGGCTTGTTTTCATTTAGTCTCTGGCTGAAAAGTCGATGACCGCTCTTTGTAGCGAACTCTCCCTGGGGATTGCAGCAACAGGAAGGCTGACCTCACAAATGCGCTTCTGGAAGAATGGGCAAACATTCCCACAGACACACTCCTAAACCTTGTGGACAGCCTTCCCAGAAGAGTTGAAGCTGCTATGTGGGCCAACTCAATATTGAACCCTACGGACTAAAGCCCCGTACACACGGTCAGACTTTTGCCCAACCAACTTCAAAATCCGGCACTTTTCGTATTTGTCCGACCGTGTGTACGTTCCATCGGACCAACTTTTTTGGCTTCAATCGGACAAAAAGTTGGGTCTGTGAACGGACCAACTTTCTGTTCCGAAAAGTCCGATTGTGCAAAGTGCGACCGTGTGTACAGCAAACCATCGGACTTTTGGAAAAAGTACAAATGCGCATGCTCAGAACCAATGTTAAACTCAACCAACAATAGCAGAAGTTAACCAAAGGGTGGCGGTAAAGAGCAAGTAAAACCACGTGATGTTGGGAAAGTGTTAGAAAAGTTTGCAGAAAAGTCCGAGCGTGTGTATGCTATGGGTGTGATCGGACAAATCAATTAAGTCAAAAATCCAAGGGAAATTTTGTTGGATGTCCGACCGTGTGTACGAACCTTAAGAATATGATGCCATTAAAGTTTATGTGCGTGTTATGTGCGTGTAAAGGCAGGCGTCCCAATACTTTTGGTAATATAGTGTATGTGAGAAAATGGTGGTAAAAAACCAAGGCCCTCTATGAACCACCCCCACTGCGCTCGACTGGAGATAAACAAAAAAATCAAAATATATAAATGAAATACATATAGTGGTGAGCTATAGCTGCTGCTCTTAGCAAAAATATAAATGTGACAAACAATACCTATAATGACACCCCAGTGTATAATGTGTCAATATGTGTAAATAAAGCAGCGCATGTAAACAAATAAATAATTAATCACATAAACAATTTAACTGAATAAACAGATGAAGTGATTACCACCTTATATGTGAAAAAAAATATATATATATAACAGTGCAAATACGATCATAGAACTGCACAAAGACAATAAAAAAAAAGTCTATGGGTCCATGAATATGAAGAATCCAAATGAAACTGTAATTAGTGCGTAATATCACAAAACAAATCTTCTATTATTCTTCCACCACACCCAAGTGTTGAAAGTGAATCCACCACCCTTGTAGACTGCGCACTCACCGCAACACTTTGCCTCACACTCTCGTGTTTTGGCAAAAGCGTTTTAGGTAGGATCCCAAGGATCAAACAGGTAGGTATCCGTTTCCAGGCAATGCAATCCAGGGCGGTTTTAACATAAATAAAGGAAAAGAAGTGCACAAAATAGTGTGATATTGTAAACCAACTTTAATAACACTTCTAAAGCAAATCTTCCAAAATATCACTCACAAACAAACTTGAAAATCAGGCAGTGAACAAATCCAAACAAAAGCCAAGGTGATGGACAGAAAAAATTTCTCCAGATATGACAGTGGTCACGGCGGACCACAGAGCAGCCCAAAAACACGTACTCACAACCCTTTGGTGAATGGAGTCAGATGTTTTACAGATTAGGTGCCTGTCCTGGCTAAAAACGTCCCATAAGTAAACCAATTCAGGGTAGACTTGTAGAAGTGACTTAATTGCCAATTTCCGACATGTTTCGTCGTATAGACTTAATCATGGAAGTGGCTGCCAAGTCACAAAAGCTTGTTTAAATATGCTTACTTGTTAATCAATTGGATCCACGTGTGTTGATCCTCCCCCCGTTTCCCGGAAGTGATGTTTTCACCCACAACAGTGTGTCCATCCAGCCGTGTACATCCTTGGATGTAATAATCCCAAGGCGTCACATGACCGCCCAGTGTGCAGCCAATTGCATTAGCCCCGGCCAATAGACAAAGCGCCTGGTGCGCACCTGTTAAAGCTGTCCCCTGCTACTGAGAAGCTGTAATGTGTTCCACAGCAGCTAATGTCAGATCCTCTGCCTTCTGGTGATGATGCGGCTGTCCCCAGTGGTGACGCCGGGGTACTGCATTCATCATGTTAATTTGAAGCTGTCAGATGGTTGCAGTGGTGGCGCCGGGGTACTGCACTCATTATATTAATTTGAAGCTGTCAGATGGTTGCAGTGGTGGCGCCGGGGTACTGCACTCATTATATTAATTTGAAGCTGCTGGATGGCTCCTCGAGTGTCCCCGTGACCATATATCATAACTTGTAAATAAGCACATTTAAATATTGATAAAAACTATCTAATCAAAAGTACATGAGGTTTATCTATATTCTAGTAATACTTAATAGTACAGAATACTGGTTAAAAATATATGAATATATAAAAATATGAATGTACACATACATATAAATTAAAAATATATATAATACTAAACTATTCTTGGAAACCATAAAACAGTCTTTTTATATAAATAAAAATAAAAATATATATATTAAAATAATTTTTGGCTAAATATGGCTAAATATAAATGTACAATCTCAACAACTTGAAGTTATATTATTCCTTTCAGCATATTCATGTGCAAGTGTGTAAATTAATCATGCATACCACACTACACTAAATGTTCCTGTGTTTGATATGGTGCCCTTGTGGGTTGCTATACGTAGGGAGGACTAAGAGGCTTCTCAGAATACGTGTAGCTGAGCACCTAGCAAATATAAAGAAGGGATTTGATTATCATAGTGTGTCTGTACACTTCAAGGAGAAGCACAATAAAGACCCCTCGCTTGCCCAATTTTGCGGCATAGACTGTGTTTCCCCCTCTTGGAGGGGTTCTAATAGGGTAAGAGACCTGTCCCAACGCGAAACGCAGTGGATCTTTCTTTTAAAAAGTCAGTTCCCGAGAGGCCTTAACATAGAACTGGATGTGAATTGCTTCATCAGCAATGCTTAACCATCATATTTTCAACGCTGGCGAGACTATTGCAGCGAAGCACTGAACACTCCATCCAGCATCTGTAGATTAACCTATAATTTGATCTAATTTCTTTGAATAGATATATATATATTTTTTTATAGATTTGATCTGATTTTAAAGTAATTTTAAAATATTTTAATTAATATAGGTTATATATTTATGATGCTATACAATGTTTTCGCCATATGGGGACTCAACAACCCAGTTTTTTTCACCAACATCAGCACCCCTTGATTAGATCTATTTGATAGGAACATTTAGTGTAGTGTGGTATGCATGATTAATTTACACACTTGCACATGAATATGCTGAAAGGAATAATATAACTTCAAGTTGTTGAGATTGTACATTTATATTTAGCCAAAAATTATTTTAGTATATATATTTTTATTTTTATTTATATAAAAAGACTGTTTTATGGTTTCCAAGAATAGTTTAGTATTATATATATTTTTAATTTATATGTATGTGTACATTCATATTTTTATATATTCATATATTTTTAACCAGTATTCTGTACTATTAAGTATTACTAGAATATAGATAAACCTCATGTACTTTTGATTAGATAGTTTTTATCAATATTTAAATGTGCTTATTTACAAGTTATGATATATGGTCACGGGGACACTCGAGGAGCCATCCAGCAGCTTCAAATTAATATAATGAGTGCAGTACCCCGGCGCCACCACTGCAACCATCTGACAGCTTCAAATTAATATAATGAGTGCAGTACCCCGGCGCCACCACTGCAACCATCTGACAGCTTCAAATTAACATGATGAATGCAGTACCCCGGCATCACCACTGGGGACAGCCGCATCATCACCAGAAGGCAGAGGATCTGACATTAGCTGCTGTGGAACACATTACAGCTTCTCAGTAGCAGGGGACAGCTTTAACAGGTGCGCACCAGGCGCTTTGTCTATTGGCCGGGGCTAATGCAATTGGCTGCACACTGGGCGGTCATGTGACGCCTTGGGATTATTACATCCAAGGATGTACACGGCTGGATGGACACACTGTTGTGGGTGAAAACATCACTTCCGGGAAAAGGGGGGAGGATCAACACACGTGGATCCAATTGATTAACAAGTAAGCATATTTAAACAAGCTTTTGTGACTTGGCAGCCACTTCCATGATTAAGTCTATACGACGAAACATGTCGGAAATTGGCAATTAAGTCACTTCTACAAGTCTACCCTGAATTGGTTTACTTATGGGACGTTTTTAGCCAGGACAGGCACCTAATCTGTAAAACATCTGACTCCATTCACCAAAGGGTTGTGAGTACGTGTTTTTGGGCTGCTCTGTGGTCCGCCGTGACCACTGTCATATCTGGAGAAATTTTTTCTGTCCATCACCTTGGCTTTTGTTTGGATTTGTTCACTGCCTGATTTTCAAGTTTGTTTGTGAGTGATATTTTGGAAGATTTGCTTTAGAAGTGTTATTAAAGTTGGTTTACAATATCACACTATTTTGTGCACTTCTTTTCCTTTATTTATGTTAAAACCGCCCTGGATTGCATTGCCTGGAAACGGATACCTACCTGTTTGATCCTTGGGATCCTACCTAAAACGCTTTTGCCAAAACACGAGAGTGTGAGGCAAAGTGTTGCGGTGAGTGCGCAGTCTACAAGGGTGGTGGATTCACTTTCAACACTTGGGTGTGGTGGAAGAATAATAGAAGATTTGTTTTGTGATATTACGCACTAATTACAGTTTCATTTGGATTCTTCATATTCATGGACCCATAGACTTTTTTTTTTATTGTCTTTGTGCAGTTCTATGATCGTATTTGCACTGTTATATATATATATTTTTTCACATATAAGGTGGTAATCACTTCATCTGTTTATTCAGTTAAATTGTTTATGCGATTAATTATTTATTTGTTTACATGCGCTGCTTTATTTACACATATTGACACATTATACACTGGGGTGTCATTATAGGTATTGTTTGTCACAAATATAGTGTATGTGGTACCTATGTCTATGGGCAAACTTTTTTAGATATATGTTACCTTCAGGCCTATATGATCTTGACATCATTAGGCCCAATTCACCCTGGTACAAATGCATGATGAGAATTCACACTGAGCTGTACAGCTCAGTATACCTTCTAAAAACGGAAGCCAAAATATGGGAAGGCTTTATTGTATGTAGCACCCTCTAGTTAGGTAGGTACTAGAGTGAGTTTTTTTTCTGGAGAGTAGGACAATTTAGGCAGGCCTAGCTAGTGGCTAGGCCTGTTTTTTTTTTTTTCTGGGCTGGGAGTGGCCTAAGGCAGGGCTGGGTGATTCACAGGTGGCATCACTGTCATTTCCTTCTTTTTAGAAGATGCCAGAAGGAAAGGAGGAGAGGAGAGGCGGGGCTGCCTGGGGTATTTTGAGGAGCCTTGACCAATCTCCAACTTGGATTGGCAGGGGGCAGGCCTCCTCAAATACCTGGGGTAAGCCCAGCTGGGGAGGAGTTGTCGGGTGGAAGAGCTGGAGTGAGAGAGTGTGGAGCTGTCAGGGCCCACAGGGAGCTCCCCCCAGTCTGGGGGGTTAACCCTGGGCCGGGGCTCGGGTGCATCCAGGAGGAATGACAAGATCCTTGAAATAGAGGTACATGAGAGAGCAAGGAGAGGACAGCGGGAGAGAACGCTTCTAAGTGTCTCCAGGGAGGACAACTGGTCGCAGTAGGGAGGTCTGGTGAGTGAGCACAGTCGGGAGGACTGGGGAGGGACACCTGAGAGAACTGGGAAATTGCAGTTTGAGATTGGTGCAGAACCAGAACAGAGGTCTGTGGGAAGGGCAGTGAAAATAGGTCTTTGCAGCCAGGCTGGTTGGCAGGGCCTGTAGAGAGCTATCTGGGAGTGGTAGCTGAATAGAGGACAGCTAGCACCTGAACTACTTCTACACCACAGGGGCCTGAGGTCCCTGTCCGAAAAATACAGTTCATTGAGGCCTGACTGAAGCCATGTCAGGCCTACCCACGTGGTGCTAGCTAGTCTGGAGAAGTAACAGTCTGCTGCAAGGGAAGTGCTGGTAGAGTAATAGTCTGCAGCAAGTGAAGTGCTGGAGAAAAAAACGTTGTGCAGCAAGTGTGGCTGGAGAGAAGACTGGAGTGTATATAGAAGTCCCAAGCAAGTTTGCACTGAATATTTCTGGGCATCTCATAATTCCCAATTTGCCATCCAAGTTTAATCCCCTCAAATAAAAAAACACAAACAAAGCTATGGACTGTTCTATGTCTCTAAGTGACTGGGAGATGGATGTCTGGCTGGGCAGGGTGACAGGTGAACCACTACATTCAGCAACCCCTACGGGGGCTTGGCTACACATAGAAGAGATATATAATTTTTTAAAGGAAAACTACACTTTTTAAACAACTAATATAGCATATAATCTGCTGCAGAATTCATTCATTCAATTCATTTTTAAAAATACTTTTGCATTTCAATCAATTTAACTGAAAAAAATGTAATGCAGAAATGCAAAAACATAACCAGTATGCATGGCAGCTTAAGGAGCATTTGAGAATGTTCACACAATAAATTATTTGATAATTCACTGAAGAATACATTAAGTAAAATGGAATTTAGATTCAGCCTGATATAGAGTTTGCATGTTCAGAATAATAATATAGAAAGATCAATATTTTAGGTGGGAGGGATAATAAATTGTGGTGTTTTTTTTTGTGAATATATTTGGGTGTTGTAATTCTAGAAAATGGATGCCGCATAGGAATCGTTCCATAGCAATGGAGGTGGTGGGTGAGTTCATAAAAACATCTGATTGTTTGATTTGCTTCCAGGGGTCTGAGGAGTGACTGGTCTCTCCAAGCTGTAATGGGGAGTAAGTGATGTCATCAGAAAAATAAGGAAATAAAGTAGAGGTAGTAAGTAGCAGAATAAGAAAAATAAGAGAAGAACAAATAAAGTGGCAAATATTTCAAATTGTAATGCCCTGTACACACGACCGGTTCAACTGCTGAAAACGGTCTGATGGATTTTTTCATCAGATATCCGATGAAGCTGACTTCCATCAGTCGTGCCTACACACCATCAGTTAAAAAAACGATAGTTTCAGAACGCGGTGACGTAAAACACAATGACGTGCTGAAAAAAATGAAGTTCAATGCTTCCGAGCATGCGTCGACTTGATTCTGAGCATGCATGGATTTTTAACCGATGGACGTACCCACAGACGATCGTTTTTTTCTATCGGTTAGTTAACCATCAGATAATTTTAAAACAAGTTCCTAGTTTTTTAACCGATGGATAAATAACCGATGGGGCCCACACATGATCGGTTAGTCTGATGAAAATGGTCCATCAGACCTTTTTCATCAGACAAACCGATCGTGTGTACGCGGCATAACTGTTTGCTGTTGGAAGGATAGGAGGTGGAACAGTGAAAATGGGAAATAATGTGTTCAGAGAGAGAATTAGGCTATTGGAAAAGTTATAAGGAGCGCAGAGGTAGGATAATTAATTGTCAAGGGTGTTACCACCAGGGTGAGTAATTATGTTAGGTCAAAAGATGAGGATTGCTTGAGAAGTTCAGAGTTAGATGGGGTGTTAGTATTAATAGGGTTGGTAAAGTCACCAAGAATGATAGTGGGTACTGTAAAAGGGGAAAAAGTAGGGCCCCCAGAGATTTTATCAGGGTAGCATGACAGAAGGACGAGCACTCCTCAGAGAAACTAGAGAAAAAAAAACAAATACAGTGAGCTTCAAAATAGAGGCAGGGAGGAGTAGGTAGAACTTGTAAAGTACTTTACCTGAATACAAGGATTCCTACTCCACCTCTGCTTCATCTACTGGGCCCAGGTAAATGAGCCCAGTGGAGACCATTTTGAAGCATGGCATAACAATCAAGAGAGAGGCAGAGCTGAATTTGGGAAGCCTGTTTTTAGTTATAGCAGCTGGGTTAAGGGAGTAGGAGATAAAAAGGTCATTGACAGAGATGAGCATGTTACATGAGATTGGGGGGCTGGTTCTTATAAACAGGGGAATATAAATTAGACTGCTCCAAGAGTAGTGTCAGTTGTGGGGGTTATGGCAGCCAGTATTAGTTGAAATATCCATAGAAAAAAAAAGAAGTGGGTGGTTTTAACAGCACCCAAATCTGATTCATTATAATTAGAATACCAAAAAAAATGATTTTTAATGTAGTTTTGGATGCAACATCTAATTTTTTTACCTAATGGTAGAAGTCAGAAATTGATACAACAGATCTAAAAGCTATAGGAAATCTCCTAAAAATAAATAAAGGTTTAACCCTGAACTTCCTACAAATTGGCCAAATTGTGTGCTTCTGCATTGCCTTACAAGTTTAGTAAACATGTCAAAACAGAATGCACCAAAACACTTCAAAACTACAACCCAACATTCCCCGAACCCCTTCCAATACCTGTATTACCAATTATTCCAAAAATATAAAAAATATAGACTTCAGGTGTGTGCTTGGTAGAAATTTGATAGCATCAGGAAATATATTTAGAAATATCAATAAACAGCAAATAGAAAGAGCTTTGCAGTGTGGACTTTTTTTTAACATATTCTTTGCCAATAGTACCATTGTGGTCTGTAGACTTATTCTTAAACATATCACCTAAAGGCTATTGGGTACCATAAGCATGAGAAAACATATGCACTAAAGAGCAGCATTCAGTATCCAAAGTGATAACGTACACTCAAGACATGAAAAACTGTGTGTGGCAGCCATGTTGTTCACGTCCCTGGTCACCCATGCCATTTTTTCAAAATAAGAGAAAGAGCAGCAGTGACCCCCCCCTTTCTGGACATGGCTACACTAGGACTCAATGTTATACAATTAAAAGACTTTTGGCTGCATTCCACCATTCCACAACATTCATATCAGTCCATTGAGAGGACACATCCTTCTCAACCCTATTAACTGAACATGCAATTCAGTCTCAGTACCCCTCATAAAACCATCAGATTTGCAAGTTTGAGTAATTAGGAAAGCAAGCAGATATGCTTTCCTCTAATTCCCGATCATAAATACCTTAGCTGATGTAGGTGGCAATACACATTGCTGTCTCTCTTCCCTTGTAGAATAAAAAACGTCAGTGGCCCAGATTCAGGTAGATCCGCGCAATATTTGCGTGGGCAAAGGGCAACGATTTTTGCTCTGCGCCCACGCAAATATTTCGATTTGCCCGCGATTCACGGAGCAGTAGCTCCGTAAATTGCGTGGGCGCTATGCTAATTAGCCCGGCGTAAGGGCGCCTAATGTAAATGATCCCGCCGGGGGCGGGGGCGAGCGAACAGCGCATGCTCCGTCGGGAAACTTTCCCGACGTGCATTGCGGCAAATGACGTCGCAAGGACGTCATTTGCTTCTAAGTGAACGTGAATGGCGTCCAGCGCCATTCACGAATCACTTACGTAAACGACGTGAAATTTAAATTTCACGAGCGGGAAGGGCGGCTATACTTTAGCATTGGCTGCTCCTACTATGAGTAGGAGCAGCCTTACGCTAAAGTTGCCGTACGGAAACTCCGTACCTTGCGTGCGCAGGGCCCGCGCAACTTTTGTGAATCGGTGGTAGTATGCAATTTGCATACTATACGCCGATCACAATGGCCGCGCCCCCTAGCGGCCAACGCAAGAATGCAGCCTGAGATATGACTTGATAAGTATTTTTCATGATTCAATCCTTTTTCATTTTCTGTTGCTTTGTCGTCTATTTTTCCTTTGTAATACCGGTAATACCCTTTTTCTGTAAATATTTTGTTTGCACCATTTACTGTTTACTTGTCTTTTTTTATAAAAAAAAAAAAATCATTAATATTTTCTCCTGCTAATGAATGGCGCTGCACACGATCGGTTCATCCGATGAAAACGGTCTGATGGATTTTTTTATCAGATATCTGATGAAGCTGACTTTCATCAGTCTTGCCTACACACCATCAGTTAAAAAACCGATCGTGTCAGAACGCAGTGACGTAAAACACAACGACTTGCTGTGAAAAATCAAGTTCAATGCTTCCGAGCATGCGTCGACTTGATTCTGAGCATGCGTTGATTTTTAACCGATGGATTTCCCCACAGACGATCGTTTTTTGTCCCTTGTAGGTCTCAGAGATATTGCAAGCACCTACAGGTAAGCCTTAATCTAGGCTTACCTGTAGGTGTAACTTGTCCCCGAGGGTTTACAACCACTTTAATAGTTGTGATGTGTTCATTAATTCTGACCCTAAGTTGGCATGTGGTTCTGCTAACATATTGTAGGGAACATGGGCATTCCAAAATATATGTCACATGATCGGAGTTACATGTAATTAAAGGTTTAATAGTGACCTCTTCTCCTGTCACCAGGGAACGCAATTTGCTGATTTTTTTTGCCTGATCTTTTAGTGGTTTTACATGCCTTACATCAAGTACAGTAGTGAAAGCCTGAACCATCAAGAAAAGTTCCAGTTTTTTTAGGGGGGTCAGGGACATTGGGAGCTATCATGTTCCTCAACCCTGGGGCTCTCCTATAGATGAATTTGGGTTTTTGAGGTAGGGTTTGTTGGAGATCTTTGTCCTTTAGGATAGTGGTCCCCAACCTTTTTGACACCGGGGACTGGCTGCATGGAAGAACATTTTCCAAGGCCCAGTTGGGGGGAGGTTGGGGATGGCATGCGGGGGGTAAGCGATTTTTCGCGGGCAATTTGTCAGCGCATTATTTCTATTTATTACATTGTAGTGAAAAATAAAGTTAAACCCACCATAATGCAGAATCAGTGGGAGCTTTGAGTGTGTCACTTGCCATGCTGCCTGCCACCAGATGCGGATTGTCACTTGCCATGCTGCCTGCCACCAGATGTGGTAAGGCCCCAACAGATGAAGCTAGTGCCCCCACTAGGCCCTGCCCACACTCATCCTGTCACTGGTAGTGTTGTCATACTCTGGGCTCCCCCATTAACAGTACTGTCATCTGCCCCTATTTATATCATAACCCCACATTACAGTCCTCAGTCCCCCCCACACATTACAATCCTCAGCCTCCCCCCCCCACACATTACAGTCCTCAGCCTTCCCCCCCCACACATTACAGTCCTTAGCCTCCCCCCCACACATTACAGTCCTCAGCCTTCCCCCCCCCACACATTACAGTCCTCAGCCTTCCCCCCCCACACATTACAGTCCTCAGCCTCCCCCCCACACATTACAGTCCTCAGCCTTCCCCCCCACACATTACAGTCCTCAGCCTTCCCCCCCACACATTACAGTCCTCAGTTCCGTCCCCCACACATTACAGTCCTCGGTTCCATCCCCCACACATTACAGTCCTCGGTTCCGTCCCCCACACATTACAGTCCTCGGTTCCGTCCCCCACACATTACAGTCCTCGGTTCCGTCCCCCACACATTACAGTCCTCGGTTCCGTCCCCCACACATTACAGTGCTTGGTTCCGTCCCCCACACATTACAGTCCTCGGTTCCGTCCCCCACACATTACAGTCCACGGTTCCATCCCCCACATTTAGGGACAGATCGGAGGGAGGCACAGCATGAGGAGAAAAGTTGCAGGGAGGGAGGCGGGACAGTTCTGGATGGAGGGCCGAGGTAACAAACAGGTGATTGGCTGCTAGGATGAAGGACAGTCCTAGCAGCCAATCGCCTGTTTGATAACCTCGGGCAGCTCCGCCCTCCACCCAGAATTGTTCCGCCTCCCGCTGTCGGCTCTATGAGCGACGCAGGAGGAAGAAAAGTCTCCTTGCGGTCCGAATGGCAGAGTGCCGCGGTCCGCATGTGGGGCTCTCTCATGCCGCCTGCTCACGGCCCGGCTGCAGAAGTGCCGCGGCCCGGTAGTGGGCCGCGGACCGGGGGTTGGGGAACACTGCCTTAGGAGAATAGGCCAAGGTTTTTTTTTTTTTTTTTACTACTTGTTTGTATTGCCGATGAAACCCTGATATAAATCTAATTCCCTTCTAAGGGGAGTTTTTTCTTAGTAGTCAGAAACGATTCCCTATCCATTGTCAACGCTTGATTTTTGGCTTTGAGCAAAATCTCCATTGAGTATCCCTTTTCCTGAAATCTATCTGTCAAAATTTGAGCTTTATTGTGAAAGTCATTAAGACACAATTGCGCATAATCCTCATATATTGCCCCTTTGGGGTTGCGCCCAACCACTGGGGGTGGTGGCAACTATGGGTTGGGACAAACCCATTTCTATCAGTTTCCTTAAAGAAAATTGTGTGCCAATTCTGTCTTTGTTTCTAATTAAGGTTAGGTCAAGATAATTAATTGATGATGAGTTCCATTGTGCTGTACATTTTAAATCATATTTATTTGTGTTCATTTGCATAAGGAGAGACTGTAGACCTGCCTGTGAACCCTCCCGGAGCAGGATAACATCATCAATATACCTTTTGTAAAAGGTTAAAGCTTTATTCCTGTTTTTAAAAATAGTTTCCTGTTCCCATTTGTTTAAAACTATATTTGCCACACTGGGGGCATACCGTGCCCATGGACGTCTGCTCCATAGGGCAAGGGAGGGCGTTTGCCCCCCTAGAAATCAGTGCCATGATTCTTGGGGAGGAAAACAGCGGGCAGGAAGCAGGGCGGCGGCACAACAAATTAAATTAGAGCCTCTCTCTCTCTTCTAGCTTCAGCTGACAGAGAGGGCGATCGGGGGAGATATACAGTACAGACAGCCCGTGGCTCTCCTCTCCCTGTCACATTGCCACTGCTCCATTTACCAGAGAACTCAGCAGCGGTGCTGTGACAGGGAGAGGAGAGCTGTGGGCTGTCTGTACTGTATATCTCCCCTGATCGCCCCCCTCCCCCTCTCTGTCAGCTGGGGCTAGAAGAAAGAGAGCAGCTTTAATTGGATTCACCATGCCGCCACCTTACTTCCTGCTTTCCTTGCCATGATTTGCCACAGCAGAGGGCCAATCAGAAGACTCTGGGGACTGGGGACATCATGTGAAATGTAGTCCCTTAAGATCGGCGGCCCCAGCGTGTACACAGACACCATGCTAAAGCCCCCAGCATGCAAGCACTCTGCTGGGGGGGGTTACAAAAGGAAAAAAGACAATACTGTGCTCATGCTGGGGGAAGCCAGAGAGAGCCACGCTGTACCCACACATCCAGAGAGCCACGCTGTACCCACCCAACCAGAGAGGGTGTCACGTTGTACCCGCACCACCAGAGAGGGAGCCCCACTGTACCAATACAACCAGAGAGAGCCACGCTGTACCCACACAACCAGAGAGCCACGCTGTACCTGCACCAACCAGAGAGTCGTGCTGTACCCGCACCAACCAGAGAGCCTTGCTGTACCCGCACCAACCAGAGAGCCGCGCTGTACCCACACCAACCAGAGAGCCACGCTGTACCCGCACCAACCAGAGAGCCACGCAGTACCCACACAACCAGATAGGGAGTTACGCTGTATCCGCACCACCTGGGAGAGAGCCCCGCTGTACCCGCACCACCAGAGAGGGAGCCCCACTGTACCCACACGACCAGAGAGGGAGCCCCGCTGTTCCCTGCACCACCAGAGAGGGAGCCCCGCTGTACCCGCACCACCAGAGAGGGAGCCCCACTGTATATCCTCCCATCTATGCTGGGGGCAATTATTGCAGAAAATTACACCAAATGATGGGAGTTTTTAGTAAGGAAACTGACACCAGTGCTGAGGGTCAATATTATGTACATTGGTACAGATTCTGAAGTTTTTATTCTAGAAATCTGCACCGATGTGGGGGTTAATTATTGTTGCTACTGACACCAATGCTGGTGATTTTTATTGCGGAAAATGACAGCAAAGCTGGAGATTGTTATTGCAGAAACTTGCACTGATCCTGGGGGTTATTTCCTTGGGGGGGGGCTCCATTTTTTATGATATTGTTATTCAAAATTCCTAGTTGCTTGATAGTTGCATCAGGTTTCTCAAACCTTTGCATGCCTGCACTTTATGTGATAATGACTAAGCCCCTCCCCTTCATGACATTGTCAAAAAGGGACCGAGCATGGATGACCTTAAAATGATGCCCCCCCCCCTGAAAAAAGTTCAGCGGATGCCCATGACCGTGCCCCCATTGTGATGCCCCTGATTTGCTTAAAATAATGGTTAAGGGCCCAAAGGTAATTGTTCCCCATTGCCAGACTATCCTTCTATTAGGAAATTAAATTGTTTTTTTTAAAGTTTTGATTTGTTTGTTAGTGCCCATTTAATCGCATCAAGGGCATCAGACTGTTTAATGGTGGTGTACAGGGACTCGATGTCCACTATAACCAATATAGTATTAGCTGTAACCTCAAGCTGTTGAAGCAACAGGATGAGGTCCCCACTGTCCTTCACATAGGATGGGCTCTGTATCACCAGAGTTTGAAATAGATATCCAAATATTCCCCCACTCTAGAGTACAGAGAGCCAATCCCACTCACTATAGGCCGGCCTGGGGGATTTTCTTTACACTTGTGTATTTTAGGGACTATATATAGAACAGGAACCCTAGGAACATGTGGGATTAAATAATTAGATTATTTTTTATCTAGAAGGTAACACTCACATTAAGAAAGGGTAAAGCAAGTAAATCTCCACAAGCTCATCACCTGCGCCACTTCCTGGTTGTTCCCGTCAGCCAATCCTGACGGAGCCTTCAGCTACTATTATTGATTGTTGGATCTTTACAATGAGGAACCCCACCCCCCCAGGCTACTTGATCGACCAGACACCCAGGAAAGGACCCTCACAGGATACGAGACCATCACTATGATTCCATGCTGTTACCTTACAGCTGTGAGGCAAGAGGCTATCCCTTCTAGAGGTGTCACTGCATGTGATACCCACCACACCTGTGTTGTTTAGACAATCAAGATTGGGGAAATCACGTTTTACTACTATTGAATTTAGAGATCATCACTAATGCACTTTATGTATCCATCAAGCGCTTTGTGATTTTGTGGTCTTGCTTACTTTACTTATTTGCACTGGACGTGCATTTCACTATTGCACTTTAAGGAGTAATATGCAGCAGACTTTGGAGTTTTGACTGCCATCTTGTGTTCATTTAGAGTATTTCACTGTTGCACTTTAGAAGTCACATTCAGAATTTCTATTGTATGTTTGAATTTTTATCATTGTATGTATATCATGCAGTTTATTTGTAACAGCGCAGCCCCAATCATTAGCACTGTATCATTTTTGGTTCCGGAGTCACCTTATCTATTTATTTATTTTACTAGTAATGGCGGCGATTTGTGATTTTTATCATGACTGTGACATTGAGGCGGACACATCGGACACTTTTAACACTATTTTAGGACCAGTGACATTATTACAGCAATCAATGCTATAATTACAGTGATTATTAAAGCGATCACGTCCCTGCCCTGTGATGAGCAATCGCGGGTGCCCGGTGGACATCACGGCCACTAGGCACGCGCATCAGCTCCCAAGTGACCACGGCGGGTGTGTGCGCAAGCCCCCTACACCGCCGGGAAGCCGTGGACATCATATGACACCCTCCCGGAGGGACGGAGTGCAACTACATGGTAAATCTTTGAATATTCAATGTATCTGTGGTGACAGTGTGTGTACAAACGTTTATTTATTAATTTTTTTATGTTTTTTTTTTTTTAAATAAAATTGAGTCATTACAATATAAACTGTAGGATAAAGTTACAGTATATAAAATATACAGTGAAATTTAAATGTATTAGGTCAAAAGCAAGAACTTCTTCCAAGGAAAGAAATATCCACACAGATCTGATACCAAAACATAAGAAATAGTAATTTCATAAATTAAATGTAAAGAGAGGATAAAAGATAAAAAACAAAAGGGGGGAAAAGAGGAAATCTCCTCCTATCACACCATCATCCTCCTCATACCGGTACTATATTGAAGCATATTAGTATCGCTACACAAGAGGTAATCAGCTATTTCATGTGTACAAACATTGAATGGTGAGGAGACCACCCAACCCCACCAGACACCCCTAAAGGGAACAGACGTTTATTTAAAGTCCTAAATTGCTATTGCTGATATTGTGAATGGGTGATAGGCCAACCCCCTATATGATGGCAGATTTAAGGGTTAATTGCTTAGTTAACTAAACCCAGTGACAATCGCTCTGTAACATGTTAATGAAAATTACAGTGGTCTGACATTGCATCCATCACAAGCCCCTTACTCAATGAGCTGTAAACAACTTCAATAGTATAGGTATTGCCCCTTTTGCACCCCTCTTTTACTGAAAAGCCCAAAGTGTCTGCTTTTTCTTTGTACTTGCCATGCCTGCAATCCTCCTCGTTTCTCACTTTCAACCCTCCCACCCCTCCACAGGGATCTGCATTTGCATCCGTTACATAGTTACATAGTTAGTCTGGTTGAAAAAAGACACAAGTCTATCTAGTTCAGGGGTGCCCAACCAGTGGCCCGGGGGCCACATGTGACCCGCGGAGTCCTCTGATGTGGCCCGCGACCTCCTGTTCTGGAATAGTGGGTTAGCATAAGCAGAGGCTTCATGTATAGCGCAAACTCCTGTCACAGGTGGAGTGATACCAAATGCTCTCTGCCTGGGACAGCAACAGCTGGCGATACCTGAATGGAAGACTGTTATTAAATTGAATACTAAAATTACAGTGTATATATGAGCATATCTGTTCTGCAGTGGTTACTGGTAGGGATGAGCTGAATAGCAAACAATTTTGGGTGTTCGCGGCAAATTCGAAAGTGCTAGTTTTAAAGGCTTAAATGCATTGTATTGTCATATAATGTGTTTGGGAACCTGGGTCCTACCCCAGGGGACATGTATCAATGCAAAAAAAGTTTTAAAAACGGCCGCAGCAGTGGTTTTAATAATTTCAAAGTGAAACAATAAAAGTGAAATATTCCTTTAAATTTCGTACCGGGGGGGGGTGTCTATAGTATGCCTGTAAAGTGGCGCATTCTTCTTGTGTTTAGAAAAGTCCCTGTGGCAAAATGACATTTCTAAAGGAAAAAAGTAATTTAAAAGTTCTTGCGGCTATAATGAATTGTCGGGTCCCGCAATACAGATAAAAGTCATTGAAAAAAACGGCATGGGTCCATTACCAGGCCCTTTGAGTTTGGTATGAATATTAAGGGGAACCCCTAACCAAAATTAACCACTTGCCGCCCGCCCTATAACAAAATGACGGCGGCAAAGTGGTTTCAATATCCTGACTGGAATTCATATGACGTCCTCAGGATATTGAGCCGCTGCGCGCCCCCAGGGTTGCGGATCGCGGAGATCGTTGTTGCAGGGTGTCAGTCTGACCCCCCCCTACACCGATCTAGGTAAAGAGTCTCTTGCAGAGAATCTTTACCACGTGATGAGCCGTGTCCAATCACGGCTGATCACGATGTAAACAGGAAAAGCCCGTAATCGGCTTTTCCTCAATCGCGTCTGTCAGACGCGAGTAGAGGAGAGCCGATCGGCTGATCCTCTGACATGGGGGGTTTGTGCTGATCGATTATCAGCGCAGCCTCCCCAAGGATGCCCACACTGGACTACCAGGGATGCCACTAGACCACTGGGGATGCCCACCACAGGTATGCCACCCTAGACCACCAGGGATGACAATCAGAAATAATGGATGCCAATCAGTGCCCACAATGGATGCCAATCAGTGCCCACAATGGGCATCACTGATTGGCAGGCATTATTGTTTGGCATCCATTAATACAACACACTACAGTACATTAGTTACACCTATCAGTGCCCATCTATGCCCATCCGTGCCACCTATCAGTGCTCATCCATGCCGCCTATCAGTGCCCATCCATGCTGCCTATCAGTGCCCATCCATGAAGCCTATCAGTGACCATCCATGCCGCCTATCCGTGCCCATCCATGCCACCTATCTGTGCCGATCCATGCTGCCTATCCGTGCCCATCCGTGTCCCCTATCCGTGCCCATCCATGCCGCCTATCCGTGCCACCTATCAGTACCCATCCATGCCGCCTATCAGTGCCGCATATTAGTGCCCATCATCAGTGCCCATCAATGCCACCTCATCAGTGCCACCTCATTGTTGCCCATCAGTGTCGCCTTATCAGTGCCCCGTCAGTGCAGTACCATCAGTGCCCATCAGTGAAGGAGAAAACGTACTCATTTTACAATGTTTTGTAACTGAAACAAAAAACTTTTTTTTTTTCTAAATTTGCAGTAATTTTTTTTTTTTTTTTGCAGAAAATAAAAATCCCAGAGGTGATCAAATACCTCCAAAAGAAAACTCTATTTGTGGAAACACAATGAAAAACAATTTAGTTTGGGTACAGTGTAGCTCGACCGCGCAATTGTCATTCAAAGTGCATCAGCGCTGAAAGCTAAAAAATTGGTCTGGGCAGGAAGGTGTATAAGTGCCCTGTATGGAAGTGGTTAAAAAAAATGTGTGGGGGTCCCCCAAATTCCATACCAGGCCCTTCAGGTCTGGTATGGATATTAAAGGGAACCCTGCAACAATTTTTTTTTAAATGGCCTAGGGGTCCCCAACAAAATCCATACCAGACCCTGCAGGCCACAGGAAAAGAGGGGGGACTAGAGAGCGCCCCCCTCCTGAACCATACCAGGCCACATCCCCTTAACATGGGGAGGATGCTTTGGGGTCCAAAGCACCATGTCCCCATGTTGATGGGAACAAGGTCCTCATCCCCACAACCCTTGCCCGGTGGTTGTGGGAGTCTGCAGGCAGGGGGCTTATCGGAATCTGGAACCCCCTTTAACAAAGGGGACCCCTAGATCCCGCCCCCTATGTGAATTGGTAATGGGGTACATTGTACTTCTACCATTTCACGAAAAAAATGTCAAAAAATTTAAAAAACACAGGAGACAGCTTGGGACAAGTCCTTTACTAAAAAATAAAAAATTTACAGCGATGTATATCCATATCGAGCGGAAAAACAAAAAAAGATGCCACGATGCGATTACGACTCCATGGGAGGCGGCCGCCGAATGACGCTACACCCGCTGTGACAGCTCTTAAATATCTGAGGGCGGGGCCACCCGTGATGAGGCGGAATCGGATCATGGTGGCGTTTTTATTGTCCTAGGACCGGCACTCGAGATGGATATACATCGCTGGAATTTTTTTTTTAAACACTTCCATACAGGGCATTTTCACCCCCTTCCTGCCAGACCAATTTTTCTTTTTCAGCATTGTCGCACTTTGAAATTGCGGGACCGTGCGACGTCGCTCTCAAACAAAATTGACGCCCTTTTTTTCCCACAAATAGAGCTTTCTTTTGGTGGTATTTGATCACCTCTGCGGTTTTTATTTTTTGCGCTATAAACAAAAGAAGAGCGACAATTTTTTCCTCAGTTTAGACCGATACGTATTCTTCTACATATGTTTGGTAAAAAAAACGCAATAAGCGTATTTGATCGGTTTGCGCATGAGTTCTAGCGTCTACAAAATAGGAAATAGAATTATGGCATTTTTAAAATTTTTATTTTTTTACTAGTAATGGCGGCGATCTGCGATTTTTTTATTGTGACCGTGACATTGCGGCGGACATATCGGACACTTTTGACTAGGGATGAGCCGAACACCCCCCCGTTCGGTTCGCACCAGAACCTGCGAACAGACCAAAAGTGTAAACTTTTGAACCCTGTTAAAGTCTATGGGACTCGAACGTTTGAAATCTAAAGTGCTAATTTTAAAGGCTAATATGCAAGTTATTGTCCTAAAAAGTGTATGGGGACCTGGGTCCTGCCCCAGGGGACATGTATTAATGCAAAAAAAGTTTTTTTTTTACAATTGTTACACTTTCTTTGCTAAATGGTAGAGGTACAATGTACCCCATTACCAATTCACATAGGGGGCTGGGATCTGGGGGTCCCCTTTGTTAAAGGTGTCTTCCAGATTCCAATAAACCCCCCGCCTGCAGACCCCCACAACCACTGGGCAAGGGTTGTGGGGATGAGGCCCTTGTCCCCATCAACATGGGGACATGGTGTTTTGAGGGGTCACAGACCCCGAAAGCATCCTCCCAATGTTGAGGGCATGTGGCCTGGTATGGTTCAGGAGGGGGGGGCTCTCTCGTCCCCCCTCTTTTTCTGTGGCCTGCCAGGTTGCGTGCATGGATAAAGGGTCTGGTGTGGATTTTTGGGGGGACTCCACGCCATTTTTTTAAAATTTGGGGTGGAGTTTCCCTTAAAATCCATGCCAGACCTGAAGGGTCTGGAATAGATATTTGGGGGGAACCCCACGTAATTTTTTTTTAATTTGACGCGGGGTTCTCCTTAATATCCATACCAATCCTGAAGGGCCTGGTAATTGAATTTGGGGGAACCCCCACGCATTTTTTTTTATGAATGACTTTTCTCTGTATTGCCGGGAACCGACAATTCATTATAGCTGCGAGTGATTTTAAATGACTTTTTTTCTTCAGAAATTACACTTTGTGCAGAGACAGTTCTAAGCACGGGAAACAAGCACTACTTCACATTCATACTATACACACCCCCAGGTACAAAATTTAAAGGAATATTTCACTTTTATTGTTTCACTTTAAGCATTATAAAAGTCACTGCTCTCGAAAAAACTGCAGTTTTTACAACTTTTTTTGCATTGATACATGTCCCCTGGGGCAGGATCCAGGTCCCCAAATTTTTTTTTGGCAATAACTTGCATATTAGCCTTTAAAATTAGCATTCTAAAGTTCTAAAGTTCACACAAACTTGCCGTGAACACCCCAAAATGTTCGCCGTTCGGCAAACAGGCAATGTTCGAGACGAACATGAGTTTGACTCGAACTTGAAGCTCATCCCTACCGCCGGGCACGCGCACCAGGTCCCGAGCAATGTGGCGGGGGCACGCGTGCGCCGCTGATGGCGCGTGCACGCCCCCTAGCGGCCGGGAATGCAAGGACGTCATATGACCTCCATTCTGAAAGACGAAAGGTTCCCGCCGATGTCATTTTACAATGACTCGGTAGGGAAGTGGTTAATAAAGAACTTGTCCCAAGCTGTCTCCTGTGTTTTTTTTACCATTTTTGACACCACTTTTTTTTGTGAAATGGTAGGGGTACAATGTACCCTGTTACCCTGTTACCAATAGGGGGGTGCGGCATCTGGGGTCCCCTATGTTAAAGGGGGCTTCCAGATTCCGTTAACCCCCCCGCAGACCCCCACAACCACCGGGCAAGGGTTGTGGTGATGAGGCCCTTGTATTTTTAAGCAATCTACTGAGTTGGACAGATCCAGCTCTTGAAGGAGTCTATTCCACATTTTCACAGCTTATACCATGAAGAAGCGTATTTGAAGATCAAATCTCTTTCCTCCAGATATAAAGATTACCCCCCTTGTGGCCTCAAGTAATAAAGAGGGAAGTCTGATAAGGAGTTTGAGAGGCTTAACTTACAGCACAACAAGCATGGAATAGAGTCAGCATGGGGCCACACTGAGTAGGGCAAACATAGGCTTTAACCCTGCTGTAGGTTTTCTAATCCCACTCTGCTATCTCCAGCAGCATCCTAGACAAGGGAGGAGTCTCTTCCACAGCTGCTGGAGTGGAAGAAAATAAAGTCCCCTAATAACCCCATGCCCAGCATTTCACTATCAGCTTTTCAAAACTGTTGGCTTTATAGCTGATCCCATTTTAACTGGTGGATTTGTTTCTTATGGCCTGTGTTGCACCACAGTGGCAGGTACCCAGCTTCCATTTTTTTGCCTAGAAGGCCATGCTCAGTATGTGCAAGGCCATGTCTCTGTATCACTGGGTCCACATGACCACAGTTACGGTTCAGCAAGCATGGGCAGGCACATTATGGGATTTATTTACTAATGGCAAATCCACTTTGCACTACAAATTCACTTTGAAGTGCAGTCGCTGTAGATCTGAGGGGGACGGAGGGCTGGCCTTAGGTGTTCAGGCGCCCTGTGCGAGCTAATCCTGTGGCGCCCCCCCCCCCATCTTCACCCCTCACCCCCAAGACATTGTGCAATTTGCCGCCCCCCTGAAAGTGCTGCCTCATACATTGGTGCCATGGGGTCCCATGTGATCATGTGAGCAACTGACTGCTACTTAAATTCTGCGAGCTGTGATGGCCGAACGGCGCCCCTGTTGCCCATGGCGTCCTGTGCGGCCGCACAGCTCACACACCCCAAAGGCCGGCCCTGGGGGGACGTGTAAGGAAAATGAAAAACAGAATTTTTGCTTGTACATGATTGGATGATAAAATCAGCAGAGCTTCTCCTCATTTCACATCTTCCCCTCAGATCTAAAGTGACTGCATTGCCAAGTGCACTTGCAGTGCAACGTGGATTTGCCTTTAATAAATCAACCCCTATATCTCCTTCACCACAAGTGTGCTGGTGCCACTGCATCAGTGCATGCCTTAGCACTTGTCTTTACTGTGTGAACATGTAATAAATCTGTGCTACGGATGTGGGATTTAATTAGTTTGGGTCAGCACTTAGAAACAGTTACTATATCACGAAATATGTAAAATAAATGTCAATATAATAAAGACCATGCTAAAAAAAACTCAAATATGTGCAAAAAATAATTTACAAAATTATGGAACCGTCAAACTTTAATAGAATGCCAAAATCCCCAATAACCCAAAATCAATTAAATAAAAGGTTTTAAAAAAAAAGTGAATAATAAGAGTGATTACTTAAAATGTGTGCAAATTATGATTTTATCATCCAATCATGTGCAAGCTAAAATGCTGTTTATTATTTTCCTTGCATGTCCCCCTCGGATCTACAGCAACTACACTTCGAAGTGCACTTGTAGTGCAAAGTGGATTTGCCTTTGGTAAATAACCCCCATAGTGTAAAACCAAACTCTATATATTTATTAAAACAATGGGGAAACAGCATGGGTAAAATAAAGCACACATCGCCAGCTCCAGACGCATCCAAAGGCTGCAAGCCTACACAGGCTGATACGAGTTAACCTCCCTGGCGGTATGATTCTTTCAGAAAAAACATGCTGAAAGCGGTACCATTATTTGCAAGGAAATTTGGCGTTTTATATTGTAGGTCTGTAATTTTTAGAAATAACTCACTTAAATCTGACCAAACAAGATTCTAATAGGCATCCCGGGTATGACATTTTTTTAAAAACAAAATTATAAATTATAATATAATGAATAATTATAAATAATTATAACAAATAATAATATAATTATAATAAAAATTATTCAATAATGTAATCAAATCAAAATCACTGAAATTTGCTCAGTTGCAGAATTGTCGCTGCCATTCTTTTTTTTTTTTATGACGAATTTCCCCACAAATCGCTATCGCACAATTCTGCAAGTGATTATAATTTATTATCGCTGTTTTTTAGCTGATCTAAAACTATTTTTGACATAAAGGGACACTTGTGGTTGCTATGGACAATCTACAGTTTGCAGGGAGAAAGAAACGTTTTTATTATATAAAATGACATGCATGACACAGGACAGACCACTAGGGACAAGGGGGGTGTGTTTTTTTTACATACAGTACTGTAATCTATAAGATTACAGTATACTGTATGTAAAGTGTTTGTTTACTTTTTTGAATTTGGCGCCGTTCTCCGTCCCCGTGCATCGTAACATCGCAGGGAACGGAGATCGGCGGCACAGGAGGACGCTGTGTGAATCGAGCGAGGTCCCGCTCGCTCACACAGCGCGGTGGCATCGCTGGATCCAGGGACAAGGTAAGTAAACCAAGCCTGTGGATCTAGCGAGGCAAGCCCGAGTCTGACTCGGGGTTACCGCTCACAGCAGGAAAATCTAACCCCGAGTCAGACTCGGGAATACCGCCAGGCAGGTTAATGTCATTCAGAAGATCCGCCTTACATGTTTTGTCTTCATCAGAAGCACTCTGATGAAACAGCATACCGTGCTGGAAGGAAGACCAGCGGAAGATGTAAGCCCTGTCAGTGGTGACAGCATGCTACTGCAGGGCATTCTGAGGTAAGTATTTCATAATGTGGAATTATGCGATGCCTTTTACCACATTATGCCATTGCCTTTACATGGGATTTTTTTTTTTGCAAGCCGCGGTTTACTACCACTTTAAGGCTTGTCTAAAAGAGAAAGCTGACACTACAGCTTTTCCTATCGGACCACTGATATTTGCTCAGACCCTCCAATTCATAATAGAAAAAGTTCGATTTTTTTTTATTGTAGCCACCCTGCCAAAAGCAGAGGTGACTAGCCAGATTTCGTTTTGCCAGGTAGTCCACCCTTTCTTTATGTACTATGACCACATGATTGAGGTCTGGAAGACATGTTGCTGGAGGTATCTGAAGCCATAACCATCTCTCCCTGCGAGCCTGGAGCAATAAACAGCTTATACAGAAAGCGACTGGTGCCCGATTTTATTTTAATCCTCCACTTGGATCCATCCTGAGGTAATGTAAACCCGCTTGGGAGCTGAGGGTTCTCTTTCCTGCCTGATATTCACTACATTAGCAAAAGAGTTACTCTTCTGGCCAAGAGAAAAACATACTTAAATGGAGAACAACTTGGTCTTAGCAGAATTTATAAAAGGTGAAACAGAAGGTGTGAGTCAATTCACCACCTTTACAGATCTGCAATGTGCAATGACATCATTGTGGCATGCATGATTAGCTAAAACATCTCTGACTTTGGTTATATTAGGGGTCACACTTGATTATCAAGACCCCTGTTTATGTGATGAGATCCACTGTATAATGTGACTGCTGAACAGATTAAAGTATTTTGACATACCCTATTTATCTAGTCACTTGCCACTGTCTTACTATCTGTGGTGGCCTAAATGTTTGAGTCTACTGTCACTAATGCTAACTCATGTCAGGTATTCTTCTCTAATACAGCCAATACTTTTGGTACTAACTGTCTAGTACTGGTCTTTTGAAACAGTTATGATGTAGACAATACAAAGAGTGCAGTGTTTTCAGACACACCACTTTTATTAATATGTAAAAATGTAAATGACAGACTTAGGCCCCTTTCACACAGGGCAGATCCGTTGGACGGACTCCGCTAGCTCAGCGGGGGACTGATCCGTTGATCCCTGGTGAGCAGTCAGATGACAGGTCCCTCTCTGCTCACTGTGCAGAGACAGACATGTCAGAGCCATGCTCTCCTCTATGGGGAGATCGGATGAAAGCGGACCGCCTGTCCATTTTCATCCGATCCACTGGACGGATGGCGACCGTATCACCATCCGTCTGTTTTTAGTGGATCTTGTATTGATCAGAGGGCAAAAGGGTGTCAGCAGACATATATCCACTGACACCTGCCTGCCCATAGAAGTCAATGGGTGGCTGCTCGGATCTCCCTGAAAGACAGACAGGCGAATCCATTAGGGCCGATCGGGTGAAAGGGGCTATACATGACACAATCTGACCCTACAATCTCTGTACAATAACCTTTAGACCTACCAAACTATGTAATGTAAGGACCTACCGGAATTATCCCAATTTGTATCCAATCAGACAGGATTTTGCACTGCATACTTCTTGGTAGATCTATAGGAGAGTGCACAATCAGATTGTAACATGTGTGGTGAGTTAAGGATGCAAGGAAAATGCAAATAGCAGTGAGACAAAGCTCTCAAAGAGGGTGTGGAACAGGAGGATACCTCTTTTCTTGTGACTTCTTAAGCCTCATACACACGATCGGATATCTGATGGAATCTAATCTGATCGATTTTTTAGTCGGTTATCCGATGAAGCTGACTTTCATCAGTCTTGCCTACACACCATCAGTCAAAAATCCGACGAGCCGAAAAAAATGAAGTTCAATGCTTCCAAGCATGCGTTGACTTGATTCTGAGCCTGCATGGATTTTTGACTGGTGGAGTTCCATACAGACGATCGGATTTTTCTATCGTTTTTTTATCCATAGGAAAAATTTAAAACATGTTCTATTTTTTTTCACCGATGGAAATCAAACCGATGGGGCCCACACACGATTGGTTTGTCCGATGAAAACAGTCCATCGGTCTGTTTTCATCGGACAAACGATCGTGTGTACAGGGCTTTAGGAATTTACAGTTTATAAAGAAGAGCTCTAATTAATGTGAAGTATTTTTTAATGTTTGATCCATTTTAAGTAATTTTGATGATATGTAACATACAGCTAGTTGAAATGTAAGTCATAATAATAATGAATCAAATTATTTTGTATGGAACAAATGTCGTGAATCATGTCAAATCTGGTGAGTCATAGCACATCAAATGGTAAAATAACATGCCCTACTTTTGTATTAATCCCTTGCTAGCTTATGCAAATGAATAACTTGTCAGATTTAACAAATGTGTGAAAAATTTAAATTAAGTACACTAAATTAAAAGGGTTCATCTTTCAGGAAGTTTCCTACATAGTAAATTTGACTATCACAAGCAAGACAATCCTAAATATTTTTTTTTTTTTTCAAATATAAGAAAGACACACATTTTTCTTTTTCTTTTTCTTTTCTGATCTTTTCTTTTCTTTCCTTCTTAGTGAAAAGCACTCTTGACTAATCATACAATTATAGCAAAGCGCTTTCTTTTTTTCTTTCTTCCTTTCCAATGTACATAAAGTATTCACAGCCTTTGCTCAATAATTTGGTGAAGCACTTTTGGCACCAATTACAGCCTCGTCTTTTTGGGTATGATGCTACAAGCATGACGCACCTATTTTTGCGCAGTTTCTCCCATTCTTCTTTGCAGGACCTTTCAAGCTCCATCAGGTTGGATGGGGAGTGTCAGTGGACAGCCATTTTCAAAATCTCTCCAGAGATGTTCAATCGGGTTCAAGTCTGGGCTCTGGCTGGGCCACTCAAGGACATTCACAGAGTTGTCTTGTAGCCACTCCTTTGTTATCTTGGCTTTATGCTCAGGGTCATTGTCCTGTCGGAGGATGAACCTTCGCCCCAGTCTGAGATCAAGAGAGCTCTGGAGTAGGTTTTCATCAAGTTTGTGTTTGTACATTGCTGCATTCAGTTTTTCTTCTCTCCACAGAGAAACACTGGAGCTCGGTCAGAGTGACCATCAGGTTCTTGGTCACCTCCCAACTAAGGCCCTTCTTCCCCGATTGCTCAGTTTGGCCAGGAGGCCCGCTCTAGGAAGAGTCCTGGTGGTTCCAAACTTCTTCCATTTATGAATGATGGAGGCCACTGTGCTAATTCTTCTATAGCTTATAGGCGGAACATTCGACCGTAAATATACAATTGCGGTGTTGTACAGTTTAGCTGCTCTGTTGAATCTTCTTAGAACATTTGACAGACACCATAAGCCTTCAATTACAGATTCAGCCTTATTTACTTTGGATTTTCGGACAAATTTATTTTTTTACGAAACAAAATAAATAAAAACGAATTTCGGGAGTAACTAAATTAATTAATTTTTCGGACAAAAACAAAATATTTCAGTGTGCACATGTCTAATGTGTGTGTGTGTGTGGGGGGGGGGGGGTAGGAGATCATTGGAGGAGAGCAAGCTGAGTTAGGAAACTAACTGTTCTTTGCTCTCATTCCTAGTGTGGACAGTTTTTAATAGGACAGCTGAGAGTTTGGCAAGGACACCAGGGATTTCACCCAAAGGAAGCAATACAAAGAGAACAGGATATTTTTACATACAAGCACTTGGTACCGTAGGCACATATCAGGAATATAAAATGTTGGGATTACATATTTTTTTATGTGAAAAGCATTGTATAATACAATAACGGCAAAAATAAAAGTAGGTTTCAAGTAAGTCTAGTCTTTCTTTCTCTCATTCTCTTTTTCTTTTCTTTTTTCTTTACTTTCCAGTGAAAATGATCATAACTTATAACAAGCATGATTTCTTCCAACCTCATTAATAATTATGCTTAATGTGAAAAGCTCTCCTGTCTAATAATACAATTATAGTAATAATACAAGTAGTTTTCTAGTCTGGAAGCATAAAACTAAATTAGATAAGCTGTTTGTATGACACAATGTAGTTCAGAGAGGAATTGCCTATAATTGTATCAATCAGTGTGATATAGCATTTGGGTAAAAAGAAGCATGTTAAATATAACACAAAGGATGATAATCTTTTAACATTGTTTTCAAAGAATCTGCAATTGAACAGACACATCTTTGCCACTGAATTAAAATCACAAGACAGTGTTACTGATTGATTTCTATCTAAAGCTATAATCTACAGACTGCTGAGTTGCCTCTTTTAAAATAAATCATAACTGTAACAGAATCTGCTGAAGAAGGTTGCTTTTTGCTTAATATTATTTTGTATGCACTTACATTAAATCCGGCAATAGACAGTGCGAGTCAGTGTTGATGGGGAAAACCCTCCCACGTTGGGGTCGTAGGGAAGCTGTTTTGGCTGGGATAACACACAGTGATTATCTCTAGAAATTGCTGGCAATAATTGTATGAAAAATCTGACAGGCTGGTTGTACCCAAGTTGATCGATCAATCACCTTGGGCACAATCAGCCTGCCCATACATGGTTCACATTAGACATGCACACTTCCGGAAAAAATCATTGTTTTTGTTTCATTTTTTTTTTGGGGAGGGGGTAATTTGTTATGATCAAAATTCGTAAATTTGTCAATTTGAAAATTCATAAATTTACAAATTTGTAAATTCGAAAATTCGTAAATTTGAATATTCGAAAATTCGTAAATTTGAATATTCGAAAATCCGTAAATTTGTAAATTTGAAAATTCATAAATTCAAAAATACCAAAATTCAAAATACAAATATAAGAAAGGAAATCAAAAATTTTGAAAGAACGAAAATTGAATATAATAACTAACTTACTAACTAATAATAACTAACTAATAATAACTAACCTATAAATTATAGGTATTGGAATTTCCTTTCAAATTTGGCTGTAAGGCAACGTAAAGAATACAAATTTATCCAAAGTTACGAATTATCCGGAAAAATAACAAATGCCACATCTCAACAAATGGAACAGAATGAATTAATATATAATACTAATAATAGTAATGAAAAGTTTTAATTTTTTTTATTATTATAATTATTGTCATTTATTATTATTAATTTGTTACGTTCCATTTGTTTAGATACGGCTTTCGTTATTTTGGAAAATTCGTAACTTCGAAAGAATTCGTATTCATTACGCTCTCATTACAGCCAAATTTGAAATGAAATTCAAATACATATCATTTTAATAGTAATAGTTAAGTTAGAACTGAAACAAACAACAACTGAAAACTACTACAACTGAAATCTACAACAACTAAAAACAACTACAACAACAAAAACAACAACAACTGAAACAACAACTACTGAAACAACAACAACAACAACAACAACAACAACAACTGAGAACAACAACAACTGAAAACAACAACAACTGAAAACAACAACAATAACTGAAACAACAACTGAAACAAAAACTTAAACAACAACAACTGAAAACAACTACAACTGAAAACAACTACTGAAACAACAACAACTGAAAACAACAACTACAACAGCAACAACGGAATATAACAACAACAACTAAACACAACTACAATGGAAACAATAACAACTACAACTAAAACAGCAACAACTGAAATGACAACTACTGAATTTTCAAATTTACAAATTTACTACTTACTAAATTATACATTATACTAGCAATGCTTCTTAATAATACCATGATCTCCACCTGGAAAGTGCATTGTAAGCTTCATGTATTCTTTTTAAAAAGTGCTCAGTAGTGCCCCAGATCTTTTGGAATGCAATGCCTCTTATGATAGAGATGCTGATCCACAGGTAAGATGGAAGAAATCATCTTTTAGACAATTATAACCCACACACTCCACAAAGCAGGGCTTTCTAATGCTGACAATGAAGCCATCACTGCAAAAAATAACTATTCAATCATATTTGGTATTTACAAAAAGATGTGTGCGAGACATAGCAAACATGGAAAAAGATTCTCTAGTCTGATCAAAAGGTAACTTTATGACATAAACATCTTATTATCATCTGAACACCATCCCCAATAAAAGTGGCAGTGGGTGCATTGTTTTGAATACTAGGCATGGCTTAGGGTTGTGGGGTTACATAAGAGTCATTGCCTATTTCACATGACATGCTGCACACTTATGCCACAGTCTTGGTGCCCTTAAATTATTCCTAAATTACTGTGCTACAGCCAGAGCCTCACAGACACAAGGCCAAAGTCTTTGAGATGCAAGGATATTTATGACATCTCATGACAGTATCTGAGACATTGGAGGGTCTGCAATATATTGCACATCATTTGCTTCTTAGCCCTACTTAAAATGTTTGCATTGCAGTAACATTCACATTACAATAATGCGTCAGTTGCCACAATGCATGTTGATGCAGAATGCATGTGTTACAGTACCATTCATTTTTAATTACAAAACATTAAGGTAAGGTGCAGTAGCCTAATGTCGACATAACAGCACAGTGCACCAAGAAAATTCTGGACAGCCACACTCAAAATCAATGCCTTTATTAAAAAAGGTAATAATCCAAAAAATACAATTTACAGCAAACCACAGAATACAGGAGCTGACACGTTTTACACTTTCAAAAGTGCTTAAATAAGCACTTTTGAAAGTGTGAAACGTGTCATCTCCTGTATTCCATTGTTTGCTGTGGCTTATATTTTTTCGATTACTACTTATTTTTTAGTAAAGGCATTGATTTGGAGTGTTGTTCTCCAGAATTTTCTCTTCATACAATTGCCCAAGCTTAGCCTGCACCTGCTGTTCCCATTTGGAGGAGAGCTACATATCCAGACACCCTTCCTAGAGCGGTATCCCTCCTCCCTTACCACAGGGCATCATGCAACGGTTTTAAGTGGGTCTTAAAGCTTACACCCAAGCAATATAAAACTGTAATGGCCTTCCAAGCGTACACATACTGTAACTTACCTACAATGCCACTTATAGGATCAGTGCTTCATACAGCAAAACATGCATTGCACATTCAAATGGCTCAATAAAAGCCTTTACCGCCTCTTTTAAGCCTGCTCCACAGCACTCCTATTGGTCTGTTCCCCTGCCTCTGAGTCCCACTCTGTAAATTTAAAAGTAGATGGGCACACCTGGTGAGGGGCAGGACTAGAATTGTTGATGGGTGATGCTTGGGCAAGCAGACCTGCTGTAGCTGGTGCGAGTTTCAATAAATTAATTTGTATCATCTGGGCAGAGGAGCCCACTCATCGTCTTGTTAGCCAGCCCTAGCCTGGTATATAAAAATGTTAAAAAGGTTCCTAATATGTATGTACATATTGGGAACTTTTTTAAATACATTTTTGCTGAATACTGATATTAAGATGCAGAAACATGATATAATGCATCTAAAATGTGTAGATGTGAAGGGTAAAGTAAGATTTTTAAAAAACAGCTTACCTGTAAAATCCTTTTCTTTGAGCACACCACGGGACACATAGCCTATATTCTTTACATAGTGGGTTGTATGGTCACCAGAGGTGATTGGACACTGGCACAACCTATGACAACAAGTTTCCCTTCATATAACCCCTCCCATACCGGAAGTACCTCAGATTTTGTAGCAAAGAAGTAAGTATCCCATAGAAGGGGGGGACCTCTGTGTCCCGTGGTATATTCAAAGAAAAGGATTTTACAGGTAAGCTGGTATTCAAAAATCCTACTTTCTTTATCGTACACCACGGGACACAGAGCCTATAGTCTTTACATAGTGGGATGTCCCAGAGCAATGCTCCATATGAAGAGTGGGAGACACAGATCCATCAGGCCGCCAACGGACAAGAAGCCCTAGACCGCTGCCTGCAGCACACTACGCCCGAAGGCAGAATCCTCATGTCCTCTCACATTTATTTCATAGAATTTTGTAAACGTATGGACTGAGGACCAAGTAGCAGCTTTACAGATCTGAGCCATTAAAGCCTGGTGCTGCACTGCCCATGAGGAACTGACCGCTATGGTCTAGTGAACCTTAACAGTCAAGGGAAGAATTACTCTCTTTAAATCATAAGCTTGACTAATCACTTGACGAATCCACCTGGCAATGGTGGATTTCGATACCGGTTGGCCCTTTTTGGGGCCATCCGGTATAATGAACAAAACATCTGTTTTACGTATCTGTGCCATAGTCTGCAGATAAACTTTAACTGCCCTCACTACATCCAGAGAGTGCAGTAACTCTTCCTCCGCTGTCTGCGGTTCAGGAAAAAAGGAAGGCAGTACAATGTCTTGATTTAAATGAAACGCCAAAACCACCTTTGGTAGAAAGGTAGGATGAGGGCGTAGTACAATTTTGTCTTTGTGACAAATTAAATAAGGTTATTTAGAAGTAGGAGCTGCTAACTCCGATACCCTTCTGGCGGAAGAGATAGCAATCAAAAAGGCCACTTTCTTGCTCAAGAGAACCAAAGGAATCTGATGAATAGGTTCAAAAGAGTGCTCCTGCAGAGCTGACAATACTAGGTTCAAATCCCAAGGGCACAAGGGTGATTTGACTGGTGGATTTATTCTCAGTACTCCTTGAATAAACGCCCGAACTAGGGAATGAGATGCCAAAGGTTTCTGAAAAAAGACTGATAGAGTTGATATTTGACCCTTGATAGTACTCAGGGCTAATTTCATATCCACTCTGACTTGGCAAAATGCGAGAATTCTACTTATGTCATATCCTAAGAGATTCCATTTCTTGGATTCACACCAAGAAACATACGCTTTCCAGACTCTATAGTAGATTAGCCTAGAGCAGTGGTTCTCAACCTTCTAGTGCGGTGACCCCTTGATAAAATTTCTCAAGTTGTGGGGACCCCTAACAGTAAAATTTTCGTAGCGTGGGTTGTCGGCACCCAAGGCAAGACAAGTAATTTGCACACCTAACCCACAGACATTTAGCGCTCCCTGAGTCCCTTCCACTCGTACAGTATTAAAACCCCTTATGGTACATTTTAGGATATACCACTTTCTTTTTGTTCTCCTTTCTTTTCCTTTTATCTCTCTCTATCCTAATTTCTTGTCCCCCATCCCTCTCTCTAGATGCCTTTCTTGTTCTTTCTCTTATTCTTTCTCTCCCTTTTTCATCCCAGGATTCGGTGACCCCTGGCAAATCATCATTTGACCCCCGAGGGGGTCCCGACCCCCAGGTTGAGAACCACTGGCCTAGAGGCTGGCTTTCTTGCACTATTGAGTGTAGAAAGTGCTGTAGCTGAGACTCCTCATTTCTTCAAGATGTACCGTATTTATCGGCGTATAACACGCACAGGTGTATACCACGCACCCTAACTTTAAGAGGGAAGTTTCAGGAAATCAACTTTCCACAGCCCCTGCGTATAACACGCAGGCACAGTTTACCCTCTATTTTCAGGGTAAAAAAGTGAGCGTTATATGCCAATAAATACAGTATGTCTCAGTAGCCAGACTGTCAAACTTAGCTCCTGTAAGGAAGGATGGAATACAGGACCTTGCAACAGCAGAAGTACCCAAGGTCTTCCTACTGCCATCTTTATGATTTTGGCATACCAGGGTCTCCTGGGCCAATTTGTGGCCACTAGGAGCACTGGTATTCTCTCCTTCTTGATCCTGCACAGCAATCTCTGTAAGAGAGGGATCGGAGGGAATGCATAGATCAGTGAGAACTGATCCCATGGAATTGTCAACGCATCCGTTCAGTAGGCCTGCAGATCTCTTGTTCTGGAAACAAAGCTGTCCAACTTTCTGTTGAGTCTGGAGGCTAGCAGGTCTATATCCGGGGTCCCCCATTTCTGGAATATTGCCTGGAAGACCTCCAGGTGGAGTGACCACTCTCCTGGCAGTAATTGCTGGCAACTTTTATAGTCCGCTTGCCAGTTCTCTACCCCTGGAATGAAAAACGCAGACAGGCAAGGTACATGTCTTTCTGCCTAAACTAAAATCCGATTCACCTATTTCTGGGCATCCCGGCTCTGGGTGCCTCCTTGATGATTGATGTAGGCTACAGCAGTAGCATTGTCAGATTGTACCCGAACAGGGTAACCCTGTAACCTGTGTGTCCAGGTTTTGAGAGCTAAATATGCTGCCCGAATCTCCAATATGTTGATGGGCAGGTTCTCTTCTGTTTTGACCCAGGTACCGTGGGCTGAGGCCTCTTGTAACACGGCTCCCCAGCCTAACAGGCTGGCATCTGTGGATATCACTTTCCAAGTCACTGGAAGGAAGCGCCGTCCTCTTCCTAAACTTTTGCTTTTCAACCACTAACTGAGGCTTTGGCGCACCTGTGGAGACAGGTGCATGGGGAAATCCAAAGTTTGGCTCTTCCTGTCCCAGGCAGCTAGAATGTCGCTCTGTAGATGCCTCGAATGAAACTGGGCTTAAGGGACCACCTCGAAGGAGGCCACCATCTTCCCTAATAGCCTCATGCACAGGCGAATAGATGGTCTCCTCTTTGTCCTGACCCTGTGGATTAAATCCCTTAGGGACTTGCCATTTGGTTCTGGCAGGAATACCCTGCCTAGATACCCTGCTCTTCTTTGAGCTTGTAGAAAGGATTTCTGTTGGTTTATCACCCATCCTAACTGCTCCAGGTATCTCACCGTATTGAGCATGGCGTGTTCTAGCACCGCCTTTGACTGATCTATTACAAGTAGATCGTCTAGATAGGCTGATACTGTTATACCTTGTGCTCTCAGGTTCGCCAACACAGGGGTCGGGATTTTTGTAAATACCCGGGGTACAGTTGCCAAACCAAAAGGTAGAGCCACAAATTGAAAATGGCGATGCTCCACCGCAAACCTTAGAAATTTTTAGTTAGTGGGATAAATAGGCACATGTAAATAGGCGTCCTTGATATCTATGGGTGCTAAATATTCTACGCCTTGTAGAGTGGCGACCACGGACCGAATGGTTTTCATTCGGAAATGGCAAATGTCCAGATACTGGTTTAGATCTTTTAGGTCCAGAATGGGTCTGGTGTCTCCATTTGGTTTTGGAACTACAAAAAGGTTTGAATAAAACCCTGTACCTTGCTCCTTCAGGGGAACCTCTTTGATTAACCCCTGAGACAGCAAATGATCCAAACCGCGGAAAAAGGAATCTCTTTTTATTGGATCTTTGGAGACCCCAGAACTTAAGAACCGATGGGATGGGATCTCTCGAAACTCCAGTTTGTACCCTAGGGATACAGCAGAGACTACACATCTGTCCTGGACCTTGTAGTGATCTCATCTGAAGAAGTATATTGTATAGTCCTCCAGTTAGATAATTGATGTTTAGATGTTAGTATGATGACTATAAATTATGTTGTTTCGCAGCAACACACCAGGCTCTCCAGAGAACGCAATTTTAATTAACTTCCAATACAAACAAAGTCCAAATTCCACAGATGATACAAAAGTCCAACAAAGTAATTCAAAGTCTCATTTTAGAGAATAAATATTCTCTCCACTTCTAGATCTGTGCCTTCATGTTCGTATAGAGAATATACCGGGAATAAATTCTCTGTCTGACAAGACTGAACTTCCAAGATTATATTGCCTATTCACTGAATAGCTGAGCAATTTGATTGTCTGTCTTTGATCTGAAAGACAGGATCTTACGTCCTGCCTTTCAGAGTGCCAAGTAAATGACCCCAGCCGGAGTCACTAATTAGTATGCATTCTTGCATACTAATAAGCCCCCTCTAATAAGTAATTAGATTGCATGTGACCTGAGTAATTGTTTGATGTGTAAAAACTATATTGACAATAGACAAGCCTCTTTTGATGTGTAACATGTAATTATAGGTTTGATGTGTAAACTAGACTTATGCTGTCTCTTAATCGACAAGCGTCTTTTGAAGTGTAACATGTAATTACAGGTTTGAAATCTGGCCTGGTCAATTTTGGACTTATATAATATATATATATATATATATATATATATATATATATATATATATATATATATATATATATATATATCACCCAACATATTACTACATATACTACAACAGACCTCTGTCTGCCAAGTTCTTGAAAATTGCCAAAACTGCCCCCCCCCACTCGGCCGAGTGGGGGCGCCCCTTCATGATAAAGCTTTGGGGTTCTGCTTATTAGATTGTTGACCCCACTACTTCCTGAACTTCTGGGCCTTGCTCTGATCTTTAGGCTTTGTGTCTGTCTGCGAACGCCGTCACCACTGCCTGGACGATGGCCCAGGAGCTGGGGAGAAAGAATGCTTAAAACAAGGACATTTCTTTTTCTTTTTCTCCGGCAAGTAGTCTTGCCGCTTGATATCTTCTGGATATATTTCTCTAAACCCTCCCCAAAAAGCTGTTCCCCATGAAAGGGAATAACTGGTCATAAGTTTTTTACAAGGGGCTTCTGTTGACCAGTGCTTCAGCCAAAGAATTTTACGCATGTGTACTAGCTGGAGTGTAAGGCGCGATGCTTGCTGTATAGAATCCCTAATGGCGTCTACTGCGAAACATAAAGCCTTGGGCATATTCTCCCAAAATTTTGCTTGCTCTGAGGGCAGGTCTTTTAACCCTTCCTTTACTTTATCCCTTAGGACTTGACACATACCCACTGCCGCCACAGCAGGTTGGGTTACTGCGCCTTCCAGGAGAAAGGAAGATTTTAATAGAGATTCCAATTTCTTCTCAGAAGGATCCTTGAATACTTGGGCATTATCTACTGGACAGGTTAAACTCTTATTAACGCAAGAGATTGCCGCATCCACTGAAGGCAAGCTCCACTTTTTGGTAAACTTTTCCTCCATTGGGTAAAGGATCTCAAATCTCCTGGGAAAAGAGAAGCGCTTGTCTGGATGCTCCCAGTCTGCCTAAACCAGTTTCTCCAATAATGGATAATTAGCTCAGAGGGAGGCAACTTAAATGCAGAGCGTACCATCTCAGTATAATATTGCACCTGCAATTCAGCCCGGAAAGCAGAAAAATATTCTTCCGAAATATCTGATGCCTCAGAATCTTCATCTTTATCATCAGCTAGAGGCATGTCCTCCTCACCCTCATCAGACTTCTCTGATGGGAAATCTGAAGCAACTGAGTGTATTCTTTTAGCCCCCTGCAAGGATTTAGCGATTAATGAAGCAAGTCTCCCTTCTAAATTGATGAGGGCTACCGCCAAAGAGTTCTCAGTGACAAATGCAGACCCAGACACCCCAGGAGAGGTTATAACCTCAGCCGGAGTCAATGGCTCATCCTGCACAGGTGTATCATAAATTACCGGAGAGGAAAGTACCAAGCAGGCCCGGGTAGAGGCTCTCATCTTAGGTGGCAATTTTTGTTGGTCTTTTTACATCCCTGTATTTTTCCTTTGGGAAGACACAATACCAAACAACAAAGCCAAGGTACTATCAACTGCATATACTTCTGTGCTAGTTAAGCCCTTTACATATAGTATGCAACTCATCACAGATAACCATCCACATAGAGACCTTACGTGTCCTTTGGCTGCTGTGTCCCATCTAGGGAGAGTTGCAGGGCTGCATGGCTTTTTAAGGCTTCTGCCTGTCTCAGAACGGGTTTACGCGCACGTGCATGCCCGCGACCGCCCTGTCCTCCCTGCCCCCATAAAGCATGCCCCCATGCGCGTGCATGCCTAAGGGTCTACCCCATCATGGTTTTCATTTGGGGTGAGTATTTTGTCTGCCCCTTTATTGTGGGTGCTGGGGATAGAGCCCTGTCTAGCAGGGAGGAGGGACCAGGTCTGTAGGCAGAGCTCTGCAGTGATGAGTGTGCTGGCTAAAAAGACCTGACACTTTATGGAGTTTTAGGTGAGTGAAACTCGACTCTTTACTCCCTCTAGTGGCGTAAATAGAGAAGACACCCACTTTTCAAGAAAAAAGTTTATAAGTTAAACCTTAATACTTTGTTCTGCTTACCTTGTCCATGCCGCAGGTTTTGCTGAAGACCAGCTAAAAAAACAATCTTCACCCATCACCGTGGGCATTGTGTGCCAACCTTCAGGGATATGGCTTCCTATTTAAAGGATGCCTCTTCCCTGGGCCATGTAAAAGACTCTGCCAGGACTTTTAGCGTTTGAAAAAAGCGAAAGTGCTGGACCCCAGAGCCCAGTCCTCTAAAGAGAGACATTACAGGCGATACCTTGTGCGCAAGGCCCAGATACCATCCAATGGGGCATAATAAATTAAGCATCTTGGATGGAACCGAAGTATAGCTCTTTGTCCCAAAGGCCTCCATGGTAGAGCTTCCTTTAGCACTTATTCTCATCGCATCCAATCTTCTTAAACACTGGCGGAAAAAACTGAGGTACTTCCTGTATGGGAGGGGTTATATGGAGAGAAACTTGTTCTCATAGGTTGTGCCAGTGTCCAATCACCTCTGGTGACCATACAACCCATTATGTAAAGACTATAGGCTCTGTGTCCTGTGGTGTACGATAAAGAAAAGAAGAATTTCATGGTGAGATTGAGATTCCCTCAAATGGCCACATTTGGTGGGTTGAGCTGAAAAGTTAGGTACAATGATCACTCTACTGGAATACCAAAAATTACCAGAAACTAGCACTATGTACAGTAGATGAACCTGAAATATCAGTTTTGGGTATACCTCCCTTTTGAAAAGATATATATATATATATATATATATATATATATATATATATATATATATATATATATATATATATATATATATATATATATATATATATATATATATATATATATATATATATATATATATATATATATATATATTTGATAAGTAAGCTAATGGTTTCCTTGCTGTAAATATAGCCTATTGAAAGTGAGACAGTATGGTACAGTGTCAGTCTTTGTCAAGCGAAGGCTGTCATGACATCTTATTTCAAAATGGGCAGTACTGTTTGAAGTTGAGAAAAAAGAAACTTCTAGAATAATGGACATGTTCTGCCAGAACTATATATTTAAAGGTAACATCTTGGGATGTATAATGAGTTTTCTCACCTAAATGACAAGAATCAGTAAGTAACTAATGAAGTCTTGTAATCTGAAGCAAAAAAATAATAAAGGGAATAAGGGTGAGAGAAAAGGAGCATAATTAAATCTTGTCTTTCCTTTAAACATGAAATCCTATAGTACAGAAACGGTATGTTGGTGGTTGTGTTTAATTCATTTCAAACAAATGTCACAAAACCTAACAAGTGTGTGTCAGTGAGTCCTATTTTACTTTCAACAGTATTTTAATTGCTTGACTTCTTCCCAGAGAGCGAGAGACAGTGTGTTATTCATATCTAGAAGATGTTAACCCAATGCATTTTCTGTTATTATATTTAACATTCACATATTTTACTAATTGCTACATATTGGTCTTCAGATAAGAAGGTACAGTAAGTGTGGAACCAAAGTGTATAGCACCCCAAGACACACTCCTCTACCAGGATAATCTCTTTTACACAAGACCTTTACTTATTTTTCTGATCCTAACCTGGTTTAGAATAAAGTGATAATGTGTAAATAACTTGATGAAATTATTACTTTTCCTTATGATGAAAAATAAAATGCGCGGCCAATTTTTACCCAGGAAAAAGCTGTCTTGTTGCCTAAAGTACTCACTGTGCTTAATGGCAAATTTAGTCCTGGTGATTGGTCTAATGCCGCGTACACATGATCATTTTTCGACATGAAAAAAACTTTGTTTTTAAAAAATGTAATTTATAATGATCGTGTGTGGGCTTCACATAATTTTTCGGGTTCTGAAAAATGACAATTTATTTTTTTCGAACATGCTGCATTTTTTAATGACGTTTTAAACAATTTTGTTTTTTCCGGTTGTAAAAAATGATCATGTGTGGGTTAAAACGACGTTAAAAACCTGCGCATGCTCAGAAGCAAGTTATGAGACGGGAGCGCTCATTCGGGTAAAACTACCGTTCATAATGGAGTAAGCACATTCATCACGCTGTAACAGACAGAAAAGCGTGAATCGTCTTTTACTACTAACACGGAATCAGCTAAAGCAGCCCAAAGGGTGGCGGCATCTGCATGAAACTTCCCCTTTATAGTGCCGTCGTACGTGTTGTACGTCACCGCGCTTTGCTAGAGCATTTTTTAAAAACGATGGTGTGTGGGCAACGTCGTTTTAATGATAAAGTTGGAAAAACTTTGTTTTTTCTACATGCCAAAAAATGTTTTTTTTTCATGCCGAAAAATGATCGTGTGTACGTGGCATAAGGCTTTATGTACACTGCTGTTGGTAAACAGTCATTTAGGAGCATTTTGGAATTTTTTCAGCTGCCTCTGAACTCTCCTCTATGTTATCTTATTAGTACATTTACACAGGTTCATTTATAGTAGTTTCTAGGCAGTTGAGGTTAGAAGCTATCAGGATGGATGTTCAGAGGCATTTGAAATGCCAAATGCCTGTAACAGCTTGCAAACTCATATTTTCGAATTTAGCCACGTTTCGTTTACAGGCGTTTTTAACCACTTCAGCCCCGGAGGATTTGGCTGCCCAATGATCGGGCCATTTTTTGCGATTCGGCACTGCGTCGCTTTAACTGACAATTGCGCGTGACGTTGCACCCAAACAAAATTTACGTCTTTTCCCCCCCCCAGAAATAGCCCCCAAAAATATATAAAAAAACTATTTTTTTTCTCAGTTTCGACTGATATGTATTCTTCTACATATTTTTGGTAAAAAAAAAATCACAGTAAGCCTGTATTGATTGGTTTGCGCAAAAGTTATAGCGTCTACAAAATAGGGGATTGTTTTATGGCATTTTTATTATTCATTTTTGTTTGTTTTGATAGCGGCGATCTGCGACTTTTATTGTGACTGCGACATTATGGCCGACACATCGGACACTTTTATAATTCTTTATTTGTATATATTTTTTTTTCACAAAGATATTCAAAAATACAACTTTTCAGGTGCAATATCTTATTTAACAGTTCTACGTAATTAACTTATTCTTATCCTTGTCACATTACTATCCACCTAAGGCCCACCCTGGTTACCCCCATCCCCAAGAGATAGAACTAAACCTGGCTATACCGGTCTAATCTTAGAACAGTAGAAAAATAAGAAAAGCAAGAGAGAAAAAAAATAATAATAATATTAATTCCCCATCCTCCCCTCCCTCCCCCCTACCCCCCTCGCTCCCTAAGGCCCCTTTCAGACTGGGGCGGGAGCTGCGGTGGCGGTATAACGCCGCTAAAAATAGCGGCGCTATACCGCCGGAATTGCCGCGGGTATCAGCCGCTAGCGGTGCGGTATTAACCCCCGCTAGCGGCCGATAAAGAGTTAATACCGCCCGCAATGCGCCTCTATAGAGGCGCATTGCGGGCGGTATTGCCGCGGTTTCCCATTGTTTTCAATGGGAAGGAGCGGTGAAGGAGCGGTATACATGCCGCTCCTCTCACCGCTCCAAAGATGCTGCTGGCAGGAGATTTTTTTGCCTCCCGCCAGCGCATCGCCTCAGTGTGAAAGCCCTCGGGCTTTCACATTGAGTCTGCAGTGAAGGAGTTTTTCAGGCGCGATAGCAGCGCTATTTTTAGCGCTGTACCGCCTGAAAAACTCCTCAATGTGAAAGGGGCCTAAACGCAACAAAGGGAGCCCAGATCTGTCGTTATTTGTCCTCCTGCTCCTTCATACCCATAGTGAGATTTTTCATTTGTTGGACTTCTGTTATTCTCGTCATCCATTGCGCTCTAGTTGGACAAGCATTGGATTTCCATAAAGCTGGATTTTGCTGTTGTAAGCAAATGTCTCAATAGTGAATCTTTGTACTTTTCTATCGAAATGGGGATATCCAGCAACAGGAAGGCCACAGGATTATCTCCAAGGGACACATCTATAACTTCTTCCACTGTTTCTGAGACCATTTTCCAGAAATCCTTTATTCCCAGGCAATCCCAGAAAATGTGTGTCATAGTACCAACAGTACCAACGGTGCCTTGACATCTCCAACAAAGATTGGACACCTGTGGGTATATTCGATTCAATACTTCTGGAGTTCTATACCACCTACTCAATATCTTATAACTACCTTCTTGGTATCTGGTTGCTATTGATGCCTTAGGGGTAAACCTGAATTACTTATTTTTTTGTACTTCGGAGAGAGTGATCCCCAACTCCCTCTCCCATGCTTGTAT
The DNA here is from genome assembly GCF_905171775.1 of Rana temporaria. Classification (NCBI taxonomy): domain Eukaryota; kingdom Metazoa; phylum Chordata; class Amphibia; order Anura; family Ranidae; genus Rana; species Rana temporaria. The sequence continues at coordinate 145,160,628 of NC_053489.1, forward strand.
AAAGCCCAGGTTCTGTGGGGCTTTCAATTCGGTCACCATGGCATATAGCATCGATATTGAATGTCTCACTGACTCTCCCTTTAAACATAGCTCTTCAAATTTAGAGGGTATAGCAACTTCTCTTGTTTGCTTAGATAGTGATCTAAGAAATGCATTTAGCTGTATTCTCCTAAATGGGTCCAGGATTTCACAAAACTCACGATCAATCTCCTCACCAGACATTTCCTGATCATCTACTGTAAAATGTATGAGTCTACTTTTACCCTGTCGTTTTAAATTCCTAAAGCTTCTATCTTTTAAACCGGGTTCAAACGTTGAGTTACCCACAATTGGAGCCATCGGGCTCAGGAGGGTCGACGTTTTAACTTTTTTAAATGTCTTTTTAACCTACCTAAGTTTCGCACCCACCATTGGATGTTTCTTCACTGCCTGCGGTATGCACACCAATCCAACACCCTTGTTAAATGTATTGCTTTATAGTAGCCCTCCGGGTCTGGGAATCCCACTCTTTGAACTTCACAAATCTTGCTCTCAGATCTCTCAAATATCCCAAGGGGATTTTAATAGGCAGAGGGCCAGATTCACGTAGATCAGCGGATCTTTAGATCCGCTCGATCTACCTGATTTAAGATCCGCTCCCGCAAGTTTGCGAGGCAAGTGGGTAATTCACAAACCACTTACCTCCAAACGTGCGGCGGCGGATCGTAAATCCCCCAGCGGAATTCAAATTCCGCGGCTAGGGGGAGTGTACTATTTAAATCAGGCGCGTTCCCGTGCCGATTTAAATGAGCATGCGCCGTCCGCGGAATTTTCCGGCGTGCATTGCTCCCACTGACGTCGCTAGGACGTCAGTGGTTTCGACGCTTACGTAAACGACGTCCATCCGTATTTGAGAACGATTTACGCAAACGACGTAAAAAAAATTAGATTCCACGCGGGAATGACGGCTCTACTTAATATTGGCTGCGCCTCATAGAAGCAGGGGTAAGTATACGCCAGGAAAGCCGCTACGGAAACGTCGTAAGAACACTGCGTCGGGTCCGTGTACGTTCGTGAATTCGCCTATCTCGCTGATTTACATATTCAACGTAAATCAGCGGGAACGCCCCCGGCGCCATTTTCAAATTGAAAATAAGATCCGACAGTGTAACACAGTGTAACACTGTCGGATCTTAGCCATATCTATGCGTAACTGACTCGATGAATCAGACGCATAGATAGGACCAGTTTAAGTCAGAGATACGACGGTGTATCAGGAGATACACCGTCGTATCTCTTTGTGAATCTGGCCCAGAGTCTGCAGTAAATATAGTAATCTCGGCATTGCATTCATTTTTATGATGTTAATTCTGCCAAACCATGTGAACACTTCCTTATCCCACTTCTCTAGTTTAATCTGTCGTGCCAAGGGGATACAATTAAGTTCAGGTATCCTATTTAGTTTTCTTGGTATTTTTGTGCCCAGATATCCTATATGGGAGTCTGTCCATCTGAACGCAAAAAAGGTGGATAACTGCTGTTGCAAAGCTGTATTCATCTCCACTAGGGATGAGCTTCGTATTCGAGTCGAACTCATGTTCGACTTGAACATCGTATGTTCGATCGTTCATCGAAATACGAACAAAACGGGTCGTTCATGCCAAATTTGAGTTACGTTTCACAGACCATAATTCACTGCGGCATCGCTGGCTGATGATTGGCCAAGCATGCACTATGACCCATATGACCCAGGGAACATGTATCAATGGAAAAAAAGTTTTAAAAATGGTCGTTTTTTTCAGGAGTCCTGAAAAAAACTACAGTTTTTAAAACTTTTTTTCCATTGATACATGTTCCCTGGGGCAAGACCCGGGTTCTCAAAGACGTTTTCACAGACATACTATAGACACCCAGCAGGTACAATATTTAACCTGCCTGGCGGTGTTCCCGAGACTGACTCAGGGTTAGATTTTCCTGCTACGATCGGTAACCCCGAGTCAGTCTCGGCTTGCCTCGCTGAATCCACAGGCACTTTTTACTTACCTTGTCCCTGGATCCAGCGATGCCACCGCACTGTGTGAGCGAGCGGGACCTCGCTCAATTCACATAGTGCCTCCGTGTGACGCCGATCTCCGTTCCCTGCGACGTTACGACGCACGGGGACGGAGAACGGCGCCAAATTCAAAAACGTAAACAAACACCTTACATACAGTATACTGTAATCTTATAGATTACAGTACTGTATGTAAAAAAAACACACCCCCCCTGTCCCTAGTGGTCTGTCCTGTGTCATGCATGTCATTTTATATAATAAAAACGTTTCTTTCTCCCTGCAAACTGTAGATTGTCCATAGCAACCAAAAGTGTCCCTTTATGTCAAAAATAGTTTTAGATCAGCTAAAAAACAGCGATAATAAATTATAATCACTTGCAGAATTGTGCGATAGCGATTTGTGGGGAAATTCGTCATAAAAAAAAAAAAAATAATGACAGCAACAATTCTGCAACTGAGCAAATTTCAGTGATTTTAATTTGATTACATTATTGAATAAGTTTTATTATAATTATATTATTATTTGTTATAATTATTTATAATTATTTATTATATTATAATTTATAATTTTGTTTTTAAAAAAATGTCATACCCGGGATGCCTATTAGAATCTTGTTTGGTCAGATTTAAGTGAGTTATTTCTAAAAATTACAGACCTACAATATAAAACGCCAAATTTCCTTGCAAATAATGGTACCGCTTTCAGCATGTTTTTTCTGAAAGAATCATACCGCCAGGGAGGTTAAAGGAATTTTTCATTATTTTTTTTATTTAAAGTGGTTGTAAACCCCACTTACAGGTTTAGGAGATATTCTTTACACCTACAGGTAAGCCTTATTATAGGCTTACCTGTAGGTGTAAAGAATATCTCATATCTTCCCTTTGAAACGTCTAACGTTGGATCTAATGTCATATTTAAATCTGTCCCCATCAACAAGACCCCCTCCTTATTTTGGTGTATTATATCTGTATATGTCTCCAAGGCTGCTACTTGACCCTCATTGGGCAGATATATGTTCACTAGGGTAACTTTTTGATCGTATATTAGACCCTTTAAAATAAGTAGCCACCCCTCCTCGTCAGTAATTGTCTTTGTTTCTTTCCATGGTATCTGACTTGATATCATAATCGCTACTCCCTTTGCATTCGATGTCTGTGATGGACTATGATACACAGTAGGATATCTGTAATTTCCCATATTTTGAATTTTGTGTCTCTTGGAGAAATATAATATGGGATTTAATTCTCCCCAGTTCCATATACAACTTTCTGCGTTTTCCCAGTGTATTTAGGCCCTTCACATTATAGGATGTCAAAGTTATTTTAGTCATCCTGTCCCAGAAGTTACCCCTTCCTCAAGGAGAGAAAAAAAAAAACACAATTTATTCTAAATATCAGAGGAGCGTGTCACCTACAGCCTGCCCGTGTATGTTTTTTTTTTTAAAATATACGTCTTTCCAACAATTTATACAGATCTACTCCGGAGCGAGAAGGGGGGAGGAAAGGAGGGCAGCGAAGAAGAGGAAAGAGAGAAAAATATATATAATAATTCTTTCCCTGTGGTCCGGTCTTCCCCTGTGACCACTGGGTCTTTTCAGGTTTAGTCTTTGTTCATTATGTCATTTTTTGAAGAAAGTTTTTTCAGGGCATATATATTGCTTCCTTTTTTCTTCTTTTTATGTAAACATTACAATCATTATATACATCCAATAATGACATGTAAGCCAGAAATGCCCAGTGATATAGTGCATGGTATCATAACCACACATATACCATTTTAATTAAAACATCGTATTTTTATACATTTAAATTTTGTTTGTTTTTAGACATACAAAAGGCTGCAGTCTTCAGAATTTCCACATTCTTTATCTATTGCCCATTTTACCCTATAGCCACATATGTCTACTTCACAATCTTTTTATAACGTCACACAAACTTAATATTATTCGTCTTATTTGTTGTTTTTTATTCGTCCTTTACACTGGTTATGACATATATGTTTTTTTTCATTCACAAATCTTTTCCATCTCATACACAGGAGCACCTCATGTGTGATACATCAAGGAAAATAGTGTTCCTTTGACTAATGATCACCTGGGAGTGTTTGGTGAAACGCCCCATTCACCCCTTTCCCTCCTCCATTTAAGCACATGTTGGTCATTTTTTCACTAGCTACGAGTAAGCATCACATGATGCGAAACATGTCAGCTCTTTTTTCCTAGTGCACTTATTGTTTGACTGCATGAATTTTGGCTGTTTTTTCCATATGAATTTTTTTTTTTTTTTCATGTTTTGAATAAAGACATCGTTTTTTTGAGGAGTGCGGCGATCCAGGATTTTTCTTTCATCCCATGCTAATTGAGCACAGCCAGCACCCTCTTGGTTTGTTGGGACGGAAGCAACGGGGATTAATTGTTTTATAGAGCGGTATACTTTTCTTCCCCTGTGACCACAGAGAGAAAGTTTATCCCGACGTGTATGGGGTTTCCACCTACAAAATATTAATAACGCCTCCGACTTCCCTCCCTTTGGAGGAGAGGCGTATCAATTGGGGCAAGTGGTTATACGCAAATGGAGAGTAGCGGCCTCTCTCTCAGTGCACTCATATTCCTCGTTTACGGCCCCCCTTTTTTTCCCAATCATTTTTCTATTTTTCTTACCCCCCCTTTTGAAGTTTCTCCTACCATTTTTCTGGTAGATGTTACCCTTATATACCTTAATACCGTTATATACCTTAGTTACATTTAATCCCTTCTATACCCTATCCCTCCCCCTCATATATTTTATCGGAGAGAATAACCCAGGATATTATTTAAATATTATCAATAAACTTTTATCTTTCGCTTTTCCCTTTTTCCTCTTCCCTTCATACAGTCTATCTATTTAAACCATATAACATGTTTATTCATATTAGATCCAACATCCTTATCAGACGGTGTGGTATAGGGTAGAGAGGAAAACTTTTGAAGTTTCTCCTACCATTTTTCTGGTAGATGTTACCCTTATATACCTTAATACCGTTATATACCTTAGTTACATTTAATCCCTTCTATACCCTATCCCTCCCCCTCATATATTTTCTCGGAGAGAAAAACCCAGGATATTATTTAAATATTATCAATAAACTTTTATCTTTCGCTTTTCCCTTTTTCCTCTTAAAAAAAAAAAAAGTATAATATCAGCACATTATATTCCCTAGCCACCCCCCCCCCCCCCCCCGCCTGTCGGATACCTTCCTACTCCCATCTGTTTATTCCTCCTGGTTATTCTATTGAGTTTCTTAAAAGGGGTCATCCTTTAATTCCAGGCTATCTAAACCATACTCCTAAATTAGTTCCCAATTTCTTTCCTATGTGATGTATGTGGAAACAAGTGGTAAAATTGCGCTAATCTACATAAAGTGTTGAAAATAAAATAAATCACACGTGCATGTGACAATGCAAACCAATATAAACAAATAAAGCTGCGGTTAACCTGTGTCATATAAACAGAATAATGGTGTAAAGAAAAGAAAATAAACCGCGCTGATGATCAATGAATATTAGACATGAAGCCTAAGTATGTGAAAAATGCAAATGTCTTAATAAATAATGAAAAAAACAGTACAAAAAAACAGTCCACAGTGAGTAGAGGAAAAACTTGATGAATGTCCTTGAACACAACAAGCCCCTGTAGTCCAACCTAAAAGGGCTACCAGGATTCCCAAAAACAAATTTTCATCTATTAAAATCCAAAAAGAAGACAAAGTGACATCCACCCAGGTGCAGTCGGATCCCAATGGATTAGGAAAATAGTGGTTAACACTGATGTGACATACAGCTGAAGACCTCCACCACATGCATATGCAAGTCTGCTTACCAGATGGAAATGGTCCCTGGGTGAGAGGAGACCAAATACAGCATGTAGCAATTTAGCAATCAGCAAACGGCTGGGCTTGGAGAAAGAGGAAGGCGATTCAGCTCAGATCATCCAGCAATAGCTCCAATGGAAATGGTCACATGTGCATAAAAGAGAGATGCCTCGATAGTGTAAAATCATTTAAAAACGTTTTATTTATACAAAATGGTTAAGAAATAGACTCACATTTTGCAGCATAAAAAAAGGCCTTAAACCTGCAGCTCTGGCCAGCGGCATGCAGGTAACCCATGTAGTATCGAGTAGTCCAATGGGGTGATGGCAGTGTGCCACTCGGTACGCCCTGACTAGTTTCATGGCAAAAGCACTTCCTCAAAGGGCACTACATACATATGATATATGTGATATATGGGACCTCCGTCCTTCCCCCTTAGTGATTCTTATCTCTTATAACCGGTTGCTAATTTAGCCCTATCCCCTTTTACCTAGTTGGATGTGCTTAGAGTTATATGGGGGGTATCATGCTCCCCTCCCGTGATAAAAAAAAAAAAGAAGCAAAACTCACTTCAAGTGATAAGAACCACATTACCATATGTGATATCGTTTGTGTATTACCACTGCATTAGAAGAAAAAAAAAACTACTACATCTAGCACCCCTAGTATATATACTTATATACCGTCTTCTCTCCTTTCCCTTTCCCCTTTTCCTCTCCTTTAAAAAAAAAAAAAACATATCACCAAATTGTTCCCTTGTACTACTATTCAGAAAAATATATATATATATATATAGTAACGTCAGTCAGTCAGTTTTTCTTCCTGGATTTCCTATTCACCCCAAATACTATGGGGCCTCCCTTTTAACCTTTTATCCTTCAGTCTTTTCTTCTCTCCTCCTGAGTTACGGTTGTTGTGGGGCGAGGGGTATGTTCTATCCATTCCGGTAATCCTAACCAGTTAGGGACTTCGAGGAGTTCCCCTCCAAAAAATTTGAAAAATTCAGGGAGCTGCTCCGGTTCCCGCAAATTAAAGCTCTGCCCCTCTTTTTTCACTAGAATAGCCAGTGGATGACCCCATCTATATGTCCCTCCATTCTCTATTATATATTCCAGGATCGGTTTCAACATACGTCTCCTAATTTTTGTTTGTCTACACAGATCAGGAAAAATTTGTACCCCCCCCCCCCCCTCATAGTCCAATGTTCCAACCTGCCAGGCTGCTCTGAGAATATCCTCCTTGACCCGTTAAAAAAGTATCCTACATAAAACATCTCGTGGGTTACTCTGAGTATGGTTGATTGCAGTGGGGACTTTATGCACACTGTCTATCTCAATCTGGGTCTCTGGGGGATTTTTTATTAATCGATTCAGAATGTCCATCACTGTATTTCTTAATTCTGGACCTTCAATATGTTCTGGTACCCCTTTAATGCGGATATTATTTCTCCTGCTCCTATTTTCACTTTCTTCTGATTGCAACTGTAACATAGTTAACTGTTGAGTCTGCTCTTGTACCTTATCTTCCAGTGACTTAAGGCACAGATCCGATACATTTTGCAGATTTTCAACTTTGCACAGTCTATCGTCCACCCGCCCTACCTGGGTTTGGACCTCCTCAATCTCCCCTCTTAATGTACCATAAGCTCTTGTATGTCTTTCCTAGTTGGTAATGCCTGTATAAGCTGGAACAGCTTTCTAATATCTACTTCTTCTTCCTGACCAGGATGCAGACTATCATGTGTATTCATCAGGCATACCTATATATTAAGGTCCACCGTTTTAGGGGTCTTTGAGGAGGTCAGCTGGTTATCTTCTGTGCTTTTAGCCATGTTGCTATAGATGTTGTCACTGATGTCCGGGTTTCCCTCACCGACCGAACCAACCTGCTGCCCGCACTTAGGTTGAGAGATCGCCTGTGCCACTGCAAATAATTTAGGCAGTGCTTCACAGATCAGGGCACCGCTCTCTACTCCCTCACTATGCCGCGGGTCCTGCCTTCCAGTCATGTAGCGGGTGGGATATGTGTGCACTGATGTACACAATTGTCCTGGGCTTGTACCTCTCTTCCCCCGCCTTCGAATAGATGGCGGCACCTGCTGTGATTACGGAGCTCCCTGTATTAACGGCAATGCTAGCAGCAGCTAGTGGCAGCTGCAGCTATGGTAAAAGCTCCCTGTATTGGCGGCAATACTATCAGCGGCGACTGCGATAACGGTGCTCCCGTATCAACGGCAATGCTAGCAGCAGCTAGCGGTGGCTGCGGTTATGCTTGCAGCGCTCCCTGAGTTGGCGGCGGCAGGGGCAGCTAGATCAGCGGCTAAAATAGCGACATTCACTGTCGGGAAACTTTTCGGGGGCTATCCGTTGTCTCCGACGGGCTCCTGAAGGGTGCATGTATTACCGATACACCCTCAGCTGGAGCCTGTTCACTCCATCACGCTACGACCACTCCCCCCGAGGAATGGAAGTCCCATGTTATTGATGAACCAACCACATCGGACACTTGATTGAGATGCTATTTTGGGACCATTGTCATTTATATATGCGATCAGTGCTATAAAAATGCACTGATTACTGTGTAAATGACACTGGCAGTGAAGGGGTTAACCATTAGGGGGCAAGGAAGGGGTTCAGTATGTCCTAGAGAGTGATTCTAACTGTGTGGGGGATGGGTTACATGTGACATGACACTGATCACTGCTCCCGATGACAGGGAGCAGAAGATCAGTGTCCTGTCACTAGGCAGAACAGGAAAATGCCTTGTTCACACAGATCAGGTCTCCGTGACCCAATCGCGGGACATCGAGTCTGCGGGTCCTGCAGGCACGTCATGGAGAGTGTGCATGGCTTCTTAAAGGGGACGTACGGGTACATCCATTTGTCTACCGCTGCCATTCTGCCTACGTATAAGCATGATAGGCTACTTTGCACTTGCCACTTGTTTGGAGGGAAGGGGGGCAGTAAAAACATTCTGCTGAGCTGCATTTTTTAACCCCCCCCCAGCCACTCCTCCTTAAAAAAAATCTTTTTACCCAAGTTTTACAATTAGGTCTGCCTGCCAGTTTTTCCTGTGGATCTGATCGAAAGCTCCGTGTAGGATTGAATCCGGATATAAATGGACTTGAATCTGTTTACACCTGCCTAACTCTGGGTCAGTTCAGGTCCAGAAAAAAAATATGGAAAAGGACTGTGTTCTTTCCAATTTTTCCAGACCTTAACCACCTCAATACACACGCCGTCATATGACATCCTGGTATTGAGGTGGGGATATCTGAATGATTCCTGCAGCTACAGGCATCATTCAGATATCCTTCTTTTCAGCCGGCGATTCTGCGCACCATAAGAATGATCATAGCGGCAGTTCCACTGCTTGATCATTCTTATAGGACATACCCCCCTCCCGCCGCCATCTGGTGCTTCTTCGGGCTCTCCCGTGCCATCGGGGGTCTAGAGAACGAATTGGCCGGTGCCGGCTCATGACGATAGAGATGACTGGTGACAGATGGTCACCGGTCATCTCTATGACCGCTGGAGGCCCGGGTGCGACGTTATAACGTCACACCCGGGTACCCAGAAGTAAACAAACCTGCAATTGTGGCTGTCGGCTTGAGATCGGTGAATTTTGTTTTCACAATCTCATGCTTTAAAGCCTGGAGGAGAGATGTGGGGTCTTATTGACCCTGCATCTCTCCATAAAGAGGACCTGTCACAGTGATTCCTATTACAAGGGATGTTTACATTCCTTGTAATCGGAATAAAATTGATACAAACATATTTGAATAAAGGTGTAAAAATAAAAAAAGGCCCCGGTAGCTCGCTCTCAATAGCGAACACACACGTAAGTTGCGCCCACATATGTAAACGTCGTTCAAACCACACATGTGAGGTATCGCCACGTGCGTTAGTGTGTGTGCAACAATTCCAGCACTAGACCTTCTATGTAACTCTAAACGGGTAATCTGTAAAAAAAATTAAAGCGTCGCCTGTGGAGATTTTTAAGTGCCCCGAAGTTTGGCGCCATTCCATGAGTGTGTGCAATTTTAAAGCGTGACAAGTTAGGTATCTATTTACTCTGCGTAACATCATCTTTCACATTATACAAAAAAATTGGGCTAACTTTTCTGTTTTGTTATTTTTTAATTCATGAAACCGTTTTCCAAAAAAAAAGGCGTTTGAAAAATGATTGCACAAATTCCGTGGAAGATAAAAAGTTGCACTTAATTCCCTAGGGTGTCTGCTAAAAAAAATATATATAATTTTTGTGGGTGCTGAGTAATTTTCTAGCAAAAAAATAATGATTTTTACATGAAGGACAGAAGTGCCAGAATAGGCCCGGTATTGAGGTGGTTAAAGGGGTTGTAAAGGTTCATGTTTTTTCACCTTAATGCATCCTAATGGTCCAGTCCATGATCTGGGTGTAGCAGACGATGTAAAAGGAAGATTGACCGCACTTGACCGCTGGCTTCAGAAAATTGAGCTGTAGCCCTGGTTCACATTGCAGACACGTCAAATCGCATGCTAAATAGGCGGCTATTGCCAGCAATGACACCATCTGGATCAGTGCAACGCCGCATTTGATGTAAGTGGACACAAGTCAAAATTTCCATTTGGCCACCAATAGAGACATCACAAGTCCTCCCCATCTGCTGTGTGTTGTATGTAGATGGAAACTGAACAGACCTGGACATCAGAATACTGACATCTGTCCCATTTAGCTCCAGTTCAGCAGGGAATCCACTCACTGATCTCTTGCTGAGTTGAGCAGCATTGTTTGAAAGAACCTTTATAGTGGTGGGGAAAGTACATATGCTGCAACCACAATGCTTTTTGCACAGCAAAAATTACCCCCACTGTAACAACACACCATCTTGCCTGCTGAACATGATCCCTTTCAACTACTGTTGGGATTTTTAAGTGGTTAAAAGTTAAAACAGGTGGTGAGTTGGTGATACAAAGCCTGTTGACCACCAGTCAAATTGTGTCTGAAGAATGATCCAGCTGCAGATCACTCTTCAGAGAGCAATGCTAGAATTAGCCCATAAAGATTTTAAATAATTATTGGAGTGAATGCTTCAGCTGATTTACCGGCATAATCGATGTGGCTTAAGGAAAATTGAATTCTTAAAGTCAACTGCAGCACTGTCATTCCCTAGAAGCAATAAGCTTAGGTGTGTTCAGATCCTAGTCTCATCAAATTTATAACAGCCTGGAAAAAGATAAATATCACTTGAAATATCAAAGTGAAATATCACTTTTTCAGGGTGGGCGGGGTCAAAGGCGGGGTTGGGAGCCCCATCAGATAGGCTGTACGGGTCCCCATGATTTCTAACAGCATCCCTTGTTACAAGGTCTCAGGTGTGAATGGGGAGCAGGTGTGTTAAATTTGGTGCTCTCACTATCTCATACTGGTCACTGGAAGTTCAACATGGCACCTCATGGCAAAGAACTCTCTGAGGACCTGAAAAAAAGGAATGTTGCTCTAGATAAAGGTGGCCTAGGCTATAGGAAGATTTCTGCAGCACAGTGGCCAAGACCATACAGTAGTTTAACAGGACAGCTTCCACTCAGAACAGGCCTTGCCAAATTCGACAAAAGAAGTTGAGTGTATGTGCTCAGCGTCATATCCAGAGGTTTTCTTTGGGAAATAGACGTAAGAGTGCTGCCAGCATTGCTGCAGAGGTTGAAGGGGTGGGGGGTCAGCCTGTCAGTGCTCAGACCATATGCTGCACACTGCATCAAATTGGTCTGTTTGCTGAAGACAAGCAGACTAAGGACATGGATTACTGGAACCAGGTCCTGTGGTCTGATGAGACCAAGATAAACCTATTTGGTTCAGATGGTTTCAAGCGTGTGCGGCGGCAACCAGGTGAGGAGTACAAATACAAGTATGTCTTGCCTACAGTCAAGCATGGGGAGCTACAGTTCATTGAGGGAAACATGAATGCCAACGTGCACTTTGACTTACTGAAGCAGAGCATGATCCCCTCCCTTTGGAGACTGAGCCCCAGGGCAGTATTCCAACATGATAACACACCTCCAAAATGACCACTACATTGCTAAAGAAGCAGAGGGTAAAGGTGATGGACTGGCCAAGCATCTCCAGACCTAAACCCCATTGAGCATCTATGGGGAATCCTCAAAAACGGAAGGTGGAGGAGCTCAAGGTCTCTAACATCCACCAGCTCTGTAATCTCGTCATAGAGGAGTAGAGGAGGACTCCAGTGGCAACCTGTGAAGCTCTGGTGAACTCCATGCCCAAGAGGGTTAAGGCAGTGCTGGAAAAAAATGGCGGACACGCACAATATTGACACATTGGGACCAATTTGGGCATTTTTACTTAGGGGTGTACTCACTTTTGTTGCCAGTGGTTTAGACATTAATAGCTGTGTGTTGAGCTATTTTGAGGGGAAAGTGTAACATTTACACTGTTATACAATCTCTGTACACTCACTACTTTACATTGTAGCAAAGTGTAATTTCTTCAGTTTTGTCACAAAAATGTGAGGGGTGTACGCACTTTTGTGAGATACTGTATGTCAAGTTTTATTATAAAAGACAAAGGGCAACTCACTTGATAAAAACAAGTACAAGTACACCTCCTTCCACAAACCTGTGGTGTTAACCACTATGAGTTTCACTACAGGATTGTAGAAGGAGGTATACTTGTACTTGTTTTTATCAAGTTAGTTGCCATTTGTATTGTATAATACAACTTGACATATCTTTTTTTTTTATCCTCTTCCAATACGGAACATTGTGTTGTAAATACTGCTTATTGGGTTATTTGTAAATATTATTACTCAACCTAGTTAACAGTGCATGCAATTTCATGCATGAGTCCCCCGGTGCGCATATGCATGGCTACATGCTAGCCTGCACACAGACAGCAGCACTGATGCATGATTTTGAATGCAGGCATGACCTTCCTGACAGACTGTGGTTGGGCATTTTTTAATAAGTCTCCCATTATCAACATATCTAGTGAGTTATTTTTGAATTGTTATGATTTTGTACTTTTAAACAATTTTTCATGTTTGAAAATCAGACCTATGCCCAAATCGGAGGCACCGTTATGGGCAGCTCTTTTTGTTGTCTACCTAGAGAACTAATACATCTACCCCCTCTCAACTACACAACAGACATGTGAAAGGGTCGATGAAGTATTGCATACAGATGATGTTTACCTAATATAAGGTTTTGCAGCCTATGATGATTTTCTGTATAGGATCTGCCCATGCATCATATTTAACCCTGAAATTCCTATTGTATCTATCCCTTCTTTAGATGTGTGTATCTTTGCCATGAATGGGGCTCTGTCCACATCTGTTTTTTTAAAGCCACTGATAGAAAAATGCAATTAGATTACAAGAGCGCACACCACAGACACCTGAATTCCAACCTTCCCCTTTCCCAGTTTATGCGGGTTATGTGTATCTGCTCTGATGCCAGCACATGCACAAATTCATACAATGTAAAAAAAATGGTATAACAGAGTTACCCAACAAAAGTCCTCATGCTCTTATTCGTGTAAAATATCTAATGGCACAGAAACTGAGAATCAGAGGAATGATGAACAAATCCTATTTGTACAAAGATACAATACAGCTTCAGACTGTCAAAAAAAGCCACAGCCCTGAACTTGAACCTTTTACAGCAGGGGTGCTCAACCTTTTAAAAAGTGAGGGCCTCTTAAGTGATTTGTTAACCGATTGTGGGCCACAATGAAAAATTAAATGATTCAGAATTTCAATTTTTTTTCTGAATAGCATAATGAACATTTTCCTCCTGCAACTACTAAATGCTGATGGGAGGGAGAGGAGGAGAAGCAGGATCCTGTATAAGCCACCCCTCTTGTCTAAGTGTAAAACAGAATGTGACAGGGAGGCCCCCTGGAGCATGGGACGGGGTCACCATTGCAACCTCTGATGCTACACCAGTGGTTAGGGGTATGTGGTAAAAACACATCTCCACTATGAATTTGTACTGCCCCCCCCAAACCACAAAAGCAAAAAAGCCCTTACTGTCCTGAGCCCTCTAAAGCTGATTTCAAACTGATGTGCTGCAGTTTACCAGAATTGTGGGTGCAGCTCAGTACAGGTCAGCTTTCCTGCAGGTTTGCTGTGCTTTGCCATAGACTTCTATTATATCTTGCGTATGTGGTGCACTTTCTAAAAGCACACAAAAACTCCTGAGTTTTGATGCGCTTTCAGAAAGTATACCAAACCCATAGGCAATAATAAGCCACAGCCCAGAACTTGAACATTTTACAGCATGGTTGTGCAACCTTTTGAAAAGCGAGGACCTCTTAAGTGATTTGGTAACCGATTGTGGGCCACAATGAAAAATTAAATGTTTTTTTTTTTTTTAATAACATAATGAACGTAAAACTGTTCCTCCTGCAGCTACTAAATTCTGGTGGGAGGGAGAGGAGGAGAAGCAGGATTTCAACAGCTGCAGGAGGAAAATTGAGAACATAGGTTCCTGTATATGCCACCCCTCTCCTCTAAGTGAAAAACAGAATGTGACAGGGAGGCCGTATGGACCCCTTGAAGCATGGGCCGGGCTCACTATTGCAACCTCTGTTGCTAATTCACTGAGGAAGTCCTTACCCACGGACGATACACGTGCGAGGGGCTATGTGATGTCAGGACAGCCACCTACCTGTTTTTTTATACTACATGTCTTGTATCAGTGCTGCTTTTGTGAGTAGTACTTTTATTTATTAAATTAGTACTTTGTATAAACAAACGGAGGTTTATACAGGAAGACAGCCCTCTCAACTTTATGATTACCCTTATTAAGGGACTGCATGAATGACCTTTCTGTTTGTTCAGAGGTCCATTCACTAAGGTGAGCGGCCTGTAAACCTGGTGGTAGGAACACTGAATTGGATGCACAATATTCATTATCATCTTCAAGCAAGAGTTTTTCTCCCTTCCCACTGGTGTATCAGCTGTTGACACCTTTCTTCAGAATTTCACACTCTGGGACTCTTTGTTTGTTTTTTCTATGTGTTTTTTTTATGCATATTACTAGTTTCAGAGCACTGCACTGCTTTCTTTTTATGTTTTACCTAAGGATTGTTTTATATTGACCTTCAGTGTTCAGCTGCTTTTTGTTAGGATTGGTTTTGCACTGTCTGACTATTTTCTTTATTGTTCTAACCTCTGATGCTACACCAGTGGTTGGGGGTGTGTAGTAAAAACACATCTCAACTATGGATTTTTACTGCCCCCCCCCCAAACCACAAATGCAAACAAGCCCTTACTGTCCTGAGCCCCCTAAGGCTGCTTTCACACTGATGTTCTGCGGGTTACCCACATTGGGGGGGAAGCTCAGTGCTGTCAGCTTTCCTGCAGGTTAGCTGCGCTTTGCTATTATATCTTGTGGATGTGGTGCACTTTCTCAAAGCCCACCAAAACTCCTGAATTCAATTCAATGAAAAATGTACGCCTCCAGGTTTACCAAAGAAATATGGTCCAGGCAGATCCCAGGTCCAAATACAAATGCAAATTGATGAGAATATCACAAAAAATTCACTTCTTCCACAAATACCACAACTATAATGTGTGCAAGGCACTCATGTGTGGTGAACATTTTCTTCATCCACACAGTGGTAAAAAAGTTCTGTGGCTATTACAATTGCAACACAGCATTCTGTGTGTAAATTCTCAAGTGTCCCTGTGTTCTGCTATATGTTGGAATGACTATAGGCCATTCAAAAAATGCTTCAAGAAACACCATAGTGACATAAGGGTTTCCATTGCCAAGGGGGAATGTTTTGATCATAGTAAATCTGTGCTGGTAAATTTCACTGAAAGAAAACACCAAATACAAAAATTGAGAGACATGGTCACTGAACATGGGTCCCATGTATCAACTCCTATGTAGGTAAGCATACTCAATTTACACCTTGGACACGGTACATCCTAGAGGTCCTAATACATATGCCTCACTAACATGTTTTCTTAATAATGATGATGACAACCATGTTTTTGTACTTTGATGTAGGTGTGAAAGTTGTGAATAAACAGAGTACTTACAACATATTTTGGGGACACAGGGTATACCTACTGCACAACTGCCATAGCCTTTGGCTTTTATTTTAACAGTTTAAAAATATATGGTAAGCTAAGTTAACTTTTAATGTTGTTTTGGTGGGAACGTGATGTGACTAAGAATTTCACTATGATGTCACAGTGATGTAATATATGTTTTGCTAATGATGTTTCTTCTTTAAATATACCTGGGTATGAGTATCACAAACTATGTCCCACTGATGAAGGGACCCTGTGTGGTCCTAAAACATTGCACTTTTGATTGTGACATGCCAAAAAGGGGCATTTATTCAAGAAGCTCTTCTCCTGGTGTGCAGATGACATATACTTCTCCTAACCAGAATACAGATGCCGAGACTGGTGTCTAAGTGACCTCACACTGTGATGGCATATACATTAAACATTTGAACTTCCTTTCACACTGTATTGTTAGAATGCTATTATGCTTATTCCAAATGAATTGTGGACACTGTATTGTAGTGTGAACTGTTTATGAACATATGATCCAGACCTACTCACTCCTGGCTGGACTATGACATTATAACACAAACGCCACTTTTTACATTCTTTAATTTATTAGCTCCCGACCAAAATCTAAATTGACAATTCATCTTGACAGAATGGCCATTTTAGCAAGCAGCCCCTGAAAAGGTACTTTTATGTCCAAAAGAAGTTTTAATTTGACATTGACAAAATGCTTTTGTCACACTGGATCAACTTGTACTTTAGGTTTAATGAACCTTTCAGCAAGAGAAGAACATGCAATAGGGTCTTTTCAATTTACTTCTTCTCTGTAAATGCATTCTGGCGCCCTGGTAAGGGAATGAGGCCAGATGCGATGCCCCTGTAAAATGTCATGCAGCTCACCACTCTTTTACTCAATAAGGAAATAGGTAAAAGACATCTTTATCCATCCACAATAAAAGGACTGAGATGGCCGGCCAGTGAGAATTTCCACTCTTTGATGTGAGCTATTTAATTAAGATGGATGTGACAGTGAGCAGGTACTGTTATATCCACATGTGTGATTAGTTCATTCCACTGGAAACAGAAATATCAATAAATGTCACTTCAGACCTTTTATTCCTCCCATATTTTCCCAAGTGCACAGATATTTAACCTCATTTGCTGTTTTATGCCAGTGAAATGCTAAGTCCCGCTATTAAAGTTACACAAGAGTAGCGGAAGCAATGATTAGAATCTTAATTCCTATATAAAAATGTAAATTCCAATCCCAGTCTGTAATTACAGCATTTCTATAGAAACATTCCTAAAACTATTACCTGGACTCTATTAAATCTTACAAACTAAGACTGAATTAAATAACTTTGCAAAACTTTGGTTAATCCAGACAGCTGTGTCTGCTAACAACTGAATGCTGAATAAAAGTTCAGAAAAGTTCTTAGAAAATGCTGATAGCACATGGCAGGCATGTCCAGATGCCTGCATGTCAGATCTTCTTTCCAACTAGATTGCAGCGCCATTCTGATGTACAAATATTGACTCATCTACCCAAATTGAGAGCTTGACCTTGCACCCTAGATCCTGCAAAATTCTTCATCAGTGTAGTGATTGTCTTTCTTAATCAATAGAGAGAGACTAAGGAAATCGAAGGGGGTTGATCCAGCCTCTTAATCCAAAAATATGGGAGCCATCGCTGCTGGGAGAACACAGTGATTATGGTTAGCGAGTTTAGTCGCTGGCAAAAATAGTGTGTAAAAATCTGACATGCTGCTTGTACCCAAGTCGATTGATGGATCGACTTGGGAACAATCGACCTGCTCATAGATGGTTTGACTCTTGGCCAGTCCCTGCTGAACTGGCCGAGATTTGAACAATCTATGGCCGGCTTTAACAATTCCTTTTTTTTAATCCTTCAAAGGAACCTGCCGCCGTAAATACACCAAAAGCCTTTGGACCCTTAAAATCCCTCCTTCTATCAGCAACATCACTCACCCCCATCCAGCAGTCTTGGCAAAGTGCCAGGAATGGGGAAGGCTCAGCTGAGCATGGCAGCCAAGATGTTGACAGCATTACTAAGACTCTTTGTCCTGGGAAAGTAACCAGGTTGAGAGTTGGGGAGGCAGCAGCTGTGCCACTAGTTAGCTTTGGCAGACTCAACTCAGACTCCCAAAATGAAAAGAAAGAATAGGCGAATGGGTTGGCCCGAGCACGAGTTTGAGCCAGACATTGTTTGTTGTGAAGTTCTCTTAACAATCGAATTATAGGTTTGTTTGGCTGTTTTTCAGCCTGCCGAACGACCACAATGCACTGCGCCACCACACAGTGCATTGAAAGCCCTGATTGCCTGAAGGAATGAAAGTTTCACCCAATAAGGGCACAGAGCACTGTCAGAGCCATGATTGGATGCTGCCATGATGACTGTATCCAATCATGGCTCATTGCTCTTAATCCCGCCCCACACTATAAAAGTAGTCTTTCCATAGAGGGCATTTGTAGTGTGATAGCAGCATTGAGAGAGATAGAGCTCTGTTCAGTGCTATTAGACAGTTAGGCCTCTTTCACACGGGACGGATCCATGATGATCCGCCCCGTGAACCTCCTCTTGCTCAGCGGGGATCGCTCCGTTGATCCCTGCTGAGCCGGCAGATGACAGGGCAGTCCCTGCACACTGTGCAGGGACCGCCCTGTCAGATCTCCGCTCTCCCCTATGGGGGGATCGGATGAACACGGACCATCTGTCCGTGTTCATTTCGATCCGATCCGCAGATGGATGTAAAAATAGGGTTTTCCTCTATCTGCAGAATTGGAGGATTGCGGAACCGGGTGAGATCGTGTGTTAGATCATCCCCTGACACCCGCAATCGCATGTTAATCCCCTGACACCAGCAATCTCATAGGGACCAATATATGTCCCTTTTTCATCCGTACACGGATGGATAAAAAAGCAAACATACGGTCCGCCCTTGTGAAAGAGCCCTTAGTGTGCTATAGTGTTCTCTTCTGATTCTATTGTCAGTGTAGAATATCAGTTTAGTATGCATCTAAGGATAGTTCAGTGTGAGTGTAGTGTGACCATTCGTCTTTACAATAGTGTGAATGTAGGGATGATTCAGTCATTGTGAGTGTAGTTCAACCATTCATCTTTACATTAGTGTCAATGTAGGGATAGTTCAGCCATTGTGAGTGTAGTGACCACCATTCATCTTTACATTAGTGTCAATGTAGGGATAGTTCAGCCATTGTGAGTGTAGTGACCACCATTAATTTTTACATTAGTTTGAATGTAGGGATAGTTCAGTCAGTGTGAGTATAGTGACCGTTTAACATAGTATATTTTATATCGTTACTGCAAGTTTAATGCCATATAGTTCTGTGCATTACTGCAAGTTTAACGCCATATATATTTCAGTGCATTACTGCAAGTTTAACGCCATATATTTCATTGCGTTACTGCAAGTTTAAAGGGTTTGTAAAGGAAATGTTTTTATTTTTAAAAAATAAAAAACATGTTATACTTACAGTACCTCCACTGTGCAGCTCGTTTTGCACAGTGTGGCCCCGCTCCACGTCTTCTGGGGTCCCTCGGCAGCTGACTCTGGTCCTCCCCGCAAGAACTCCACACATTCATGTGAGAGAGCTTGCATGGTGTGGAGTCGCTCCCGTGATACAGCCGACGGCCATAGCTGCCGACTGTATCACTCGGCCCCGCCCCCGGTGCACTGCGTCATTGGTTGTGATTGACAGCAGCGCAAGCCAATGGCTGCACTGCTTCAATCGACCAATGAATGAGCCGGGAAGCTGGCCAAGATGCCAGTGTGTTCATGGTGCAGGACTTTCAAGGGGTCAGGTAAGTAAATGGGGGGGGGGGGGCTGGGGAGGCCGGTATTATCGGAAGTTTTCTATGCATTAAGGTGAAAAAAACTTTTACCTTTACAACCCCTTTAACTCCATATATTTACTTGCGTTTCTGCAAGTTTAAAGCCTTATAGTTCTGTGTGTTACTGAACATTTAACGGCTTATAGTTCTGTGTGTTACTGCAAGTTTAATGCTGTATAGTTCTGTGCGTTACTGCAAGTTTAAAGCCATATATTTCATTGCATTACTGCAAGTTTACGCTGTATATTTCATTGCGTTACTGCAAGATTAACTTCATATATTTCCTTGCATCATTGCAAGTTTAACAGCATATATTTAATTGCGGTACTGCAAGTTTAACGCCCTATAGATCTGTGCATTACTGCAAGTTTAACAGCGTATAGTTCTGTGTATTACTGCAAGTTTAACGCTGTATATTTCATTGCATTACTGCAAGTTTATCACAATATAGTTCTATGTGTTACTGAAAGTTTAACGCCATATATTTCATTGCATTACTTCAAGTTTAACGCCATAGAGTTATGGGCGTTACTGCAAGTTTAACACCGTATACTTCTGTGCGTTACTGCAAGTTTAACTCTGTGTATTTCATTGCGTTACTGCAAGTTTAACACCATATATTTCACTGCCGCATAGTTCTGTGCGTTACTGCAAGTTTAACGCCATATTGTTCTGCGCATTACTGTGAGTTTACATTGTATATTTCATTGCGTTCCTGCAAGTTTAACGCTGTATATTTCAGTATGTTACTGCTAGTTTAATGCTGTATATTTCATTGCATTACTGCAAGTTTAATGCCGTATAGTTCTGTGCGTTACTGCAATGTAAACGCTGTATAGTTCTGTACATTACTGCAAGTTTAACACCATATAGTACTGTGCATTACTGCACATTTGAAGGAGTATATTGCAGTATATTATAGTGTATCCATGTAGTGTCTGTGTCGTGAATACTCAAATTAAAGTACACCAAACACCACTTTTCATTGATTTAAGTGCATCCATGTACACATTTGCACATCTTTGTTACATTTTGTAAATACGCACCCTCAACTCTCCCCATCATGTCTGGGATGACAGCAATGAGAGACAGACATTACCATGGCACTGTAAGGGGACCAGCAGAGTATGTGTCCACAGGCAAAGGTGGATGTGGTCAGTCCTTAGGCAGGGCATCAATTCATCTGTTGATGTTGCCAGTGCTATCCAGTCACAGCATGCAAAGGAGGTGGTGGACTGGTTTACTAAACCATCCTCATCCTCCGTCACCCAAGCAGAGACTAGTGCGCAGTCCCCTGCAGCTGCCTGAGTGGCAAAACCTGCCTCCTTGTCCACAGCTATTCCTGCCAGCATCAGGCATGGAGGAGTCAGCAGAGTTATTTGAATACAGCGTCAGCCACTTGCACCTTGACAATGCACAGCCATTACTAGATTCAGATGTTGGTTCTGACTC
Organism: Rana temporaria; assembly: GCF_905171775.1. NCBI lineage: Eukaryota > Metazoa > Chordata > Amphibia > Anura > Ranidae > Rana > Rana temporaria. The sequence continues at coordinate 145,181,863 of NC_053489.1, forward strand.
TGAGGTTGAGGAAGGCAGGAACATGAGCCTACAGAGAGGGGATAACACTGGGACACAAATTGGCAGTGTTTATCCCCCAGCCGCAGCATATTGCCAAGTTGTCTCCAGTGGTAATAAGGATGGAGGAGATGATAATGAGGTCACTGACTCGACTTGGGTTTGACTAAGAACATATTTCAATGCAATGTTATAGCTTTCTCTTCCTCCACTCACTGTCCATACCAGCGGGTACAGTTCTATCTTGTCATTTGGAACTTGAACTTAGACATTGTATGTATTATGCATTTATAGTTGAGCCTGGTCTTCTCTCCTTGATACTTTGGGCTATCTTTCTCAGCTTAACATTACTGCAGATGTATCCCGATCTCACTATATGGCACTGAACTAACATAGACTGCCAGGAACTAGAAGCCCCCTTTGCACCCCTGTGTTGAGTCTATTTTTCTTGTAATAAAGGTTTAACGGGTCAACTGAATATCACACAGTCACTTGGTCTGCTTGCTGTTTGACACCGCTTGTTGCTTGTTTTTCCTAGTGTTGGATGTTTTGGACATTACCCCATGATAGTTCAAATGATTAAGTTGGTTTCCTGGAATATTAGGAGGGTGAATGATTTCCTTAAATGCCAGTCTGTATGATGAGAGGTACTCTGCTTCTGGGCCTGATTCAAAACTGATCTCTCTCCACTTTCTTTGCTGGTGGTTGGAGACTTAACAATATTGTAGATGGTTCCTTAGAAAGATTTATACCTCTCTCTGTGCCTCCTTGACTTTCTTTGGCAGACTTTTGCATCCCAATGATAACCAATTTACATGTCATTCTAAATCTTATAATAAGCATAGATTGGTATTGAGGCTGCAGCGTGTCTCCAGTTTCTCAGGGAGACTTTGAAGAATGGAGACATGCTGCAGCCTCAATATCTTTTTGAATCTATGTGTCCAAATATATGAGATTCTATGCTGGATGGAACATAGAGCTTAACACCATGGCCTGTGTGAGAGACTGCCAGTTGGGAATTTTCAAAGCACTTTGTGGCTTCCTTTGAGTAAAATGGGTCATCAATCTCTGGCGAGTGTACTGTGCACTTATTTGGTGGAGAGAAAGAGCGTGATTTTCGTTTGGTGTAATTTTTTACCACATTTGGAGTTTTTCACTGAGCACTTCAATTGGACTTTCTTATAGACCGTTTAGTTTAGTATATTTATGTTTTGATGACACTATAATCCTTTCCTGGGGATTGTGAGAGTGTGGTTCATCTTTTCTGGTTGTTTGATCTCCAGAATTAACTTTAAGTCTTATGACATGCAGCTCTCAACTCGTTTAAATTTCATTTTTGTATTTTGAGCATACCTTGATATTTCACCTCTTCACTTTTTATTTTTGTGGGTTTAAGTTCTATTTTATTTTATTTATTGTGGGGATTTTGTATTTTGCATTGAATGTGCAAATCAAAGTTTTAAGTCCTATTAACGCATACAAACAAAATATAATCTAGATAGATAAGAGAGCATTTTACCAATACCTTCAATTTCACTTGCCTTTGCCTGAGCCCACTCTGGTATATGGTGTAGGAGTACACACGGTAATATCTCTGTAATATGTTCAGGAGTACGTAGCGCACAAAGAGTAGGAGTCAGGAGTGCGTAACTCACAAAATGCAGAGGTCAGGAGTAAGTAATGGACCGAGTGCAGGGGTTAGACTCTAGCTTACCTTCTCCTTGTTTCAGACCACTTGTGTTCTTGTCAGGGATTCCCTGTGCAAATATATTTACTAACAGCTCTGAGCATAGAGTTATGGCTAGGTGCTTGCAGGAGTGCACATGTTCATTTGTGTGCTTTGAAGTGTGAATGCAGATGCATGTTACATAGTTACATAGCTGGTAAGGCTGAAAAAAGACACAAGTCCAGCCTGTGTGCATGCTTTTATGTTAAAGTGACACTAAAGGTTCAGTTTTAATTTTTTTTAAATAACAAACATGTCATATTTACTTCCACTGTGCAGTTCATTTTGCACAGAGTGTCCCCGAACATCCTGTTCTCGGTTCTCCTGGCGGCTCTCTTGGCTCCTCCCGGCATCAGATAACCCCCTCTGGGAAGCATTCTCCCGAGGGGGTTTCCTTGACGGCGTGCTCCCGTGTCCAGCATCCATAGCAACCGAATGCAGGACTCGGCCCCGCCCCCGGTGCCAGCGTAATTGGATTTGATGGACAGCAGCGGGAGCCAATGGCTGCGCTGCTATCAATCTATCCAAGCAAGAGCCGAGAACCCCGGGCAGAGGAAGAGTGCATCCTCGATGCAGGACGTTCCAGGGCTCAGGTGAGTAAAATGGGGGGGGGGGGGGCGGTGACTGGCAGAAGTTTTTTCACCTTAATGCATAGGATGCATTAAGGTGAAAAAAACAGGAGGGTTTACAACCCCTTTAATATTACATTGTATATCCCTATATGTTGTGATTGCCTATCTAATAGTTTTTTTTAAATTATCGATGCTCCCCGCTAAAACCACTGCTTGTGGGAGAGAATTCCACATCCTTACCGCTCTAACAGTAAAGAACCCTCTACATAGTTTAAGGTTAAACCGCTTCTCGTCTAATTTTAGTGAATGGCCACGTGTCTTTTTAAATTCCCTTGCGTGAATCATTTTATACCTATTGCGGGTTCATCAGTACGGTATTTATACATTGAAATTATATCCCCTCTCAAGCGTCTCTTCTCCAGAGAGAATGAGTTCAATGCTTGCAGTCTTTATAACTGAGATACTCCAGTCCATTTATTAGCTTTGTTGCCCTTCTCTGGACTCTCTCCAGTACCAGCACATTCTTCCTGAGGACTGGTGCACAGAACTGGATGGCATACTCCAGATACAGCCGGACCAGAGTCTTCTATAGTGGGAGAATTACTGTTTTATCTCTGGAATGCATCCAATTTTTAATGCATGCCAGTATTCTGTTGACTTTGCTTGCAGCAGCTTGGCATTGCATGCCATTGCTAAACCTGTCATCTATTAGGACACCCAGGTCCTTTCCCATCCTAGATTCCCCCAGAGGTTCTCCCCCTAGCGAGTAGATTGCATTAATATTATTAGCACCCAAATACATTATTTTACATGTTTCAACATTAAACCTCATTTGCCATGTAGTTGCCCACCCCATTAATTTGTTTAGATCTTCTTGGAAGGTTTCCACATCCTGCATAGAAGTTATTGCCCTGCTTAGCTTAGTATTGTCCGCAAACACTGAGATTGGGCTGTTTATCCTCCAGATCGTTTATGAATAAATGAAATAGGATTGGTCCCAGGACAGAACCCTGGGGGACACCGCTTACCACACCAGAACATTTTCAGTACTCCCCATGTTTCACCACCCTCTGGAATCGCCCCCATAGCCAGTTTTCAATCCATGTACTCACCCTATGGTCCATTCCGACAGACCTTAGTTTGCACAGTAAACGTTTATAGGGAACTGTATCAAATGCCTTTGCAAAATCCAGATACATCATGTCTACGGGCCTTCCTTTATCTAGTTGGCAGCTCACCTCCTCATAGAAGGTTAATAGATTGTTTTGGGAAGAACGAGTCTTCATGAATCCATGCTGCTTACTGCTACAGATACAGTTTTTATTACTTAAATCTTTTATATGGTCCCTTATTATCCCCTCCAAGAGCTTGCAAAATATTGATGTTAGACTAACTGGTCTGTAGTTCCCCTGGAATATATCTTGGCCCTTTTTTAATATTGGTGCTACTTGGCCCATCCTAAAAAAAAGGAACAATGGTCTGGTCTTGACTAAGTTCCTAAAGGACCCTTGGGTGCAAGGCACCTGGTCCTGGTGACTTAATTGTGTTACATTTTTCAAGTGTAAGTTAGCCATGAGGGTGTTACCTGTGCATGTCATAAGGATAACCAATGCAGTCTTGGTTAATGAGACACCCCCCCCATTTCCCATGTGAAGACTGAGGAAAAGAATAAATTCAAAACCTTTGCCATCTCTCCATCTTTTGTAACCAGATTCCCTTCACCATTCGTTATGGGCCCAATATGTTCTGACCTCCCTCTCTTACTATTTATATACCTAAATATATATATATATATATATATATATATATATATATATATATATATATATATATATATATATATATATTACTCTACTCCACTATGGGCTTTTCATGTTCTATCTTAGCCGTCCTGATTGCACCCTTACATTTCTTATTGCAATCTTTGTAAAACTGGAATGCTGATGATGATCCCTCACCTTTGTATATTTTTAAGCCCTTTTCTTATGCTTTTTAATGCATTTTTACGTTGGAGTTAAGACATCCAGGACTTTTGTTAGCTCTTTTAAATGTAATTCCCATTGGGATGCACTGGCCAATACCTTTATTTAATATGCTCTTAAAGCATACACATGTTTCCTCTGTGTTCTTTTTTCCCAGGATTGTATCCTATTTAATATCTTCTAGTTGGCTCTTTTGCAATTCAGTGTCTTTAAATTACCTTGTGTTCCTATTTGTGCGATTTATGCTGAAACGAAATGACCTGTGGTCGCTGCTTTCTAAATTGCTCCATATTTCTACATCCGCAATCAGGTCTGTATTGTTAGTAATCAGTAGTTCTAGTAACACATTTTTTCTTGTTGATGCATTTACCATCTGACCCATAAAATTGTACCGCAAGACATTTAGGAACTGGCGAGCCTTAGACGAATGCGTGGTTCCTTCCACCCAGTCTATGTCTGGATAATTAAAATCCCCCCTTATAATGACACTTCCCATCCTTGCCGTCATTTCAAACTGTGATAGAAGATCCGCCCCCCTTTCTTCCCTTTGGTTAGGGGGCCTAAAACATACTCCTAGTATTACTTTCCCCATGATTTCCTCCCTTTGAAGCTCTATCCATAAGGATTCCACCTCCTCCCTTGATCCATTAGTGATGTCGTCCCTCATATTGACTTCTACATCATTCTTGATATACAGGCATACCCCTGCCCCTTTTTTACTCTCCCTATCTCTGTGATATAGGGAATACCCTTGAATGGTTGCCAGCCAATCATGAGAGCTGTTAAACCAAGTCTCCAGTATTCCCACAAAATCTAAATCCTCCTCATACTACAGCAGCTCAAGTTCACCCATCTTGTCCACCAGACTCCTGGCATTGGCGAACAATCTCTGTAGGTTTGACCGGTCACATACTATCTCCTTTTTGGTTGTTCTGAGGTTGCAAATTGGACTTGTTAATTAACTTACATTTGTTTTAAGTGCTTTAGTCAACTTACCACTAATGCCACCAATACCCTCTGGACCCTCCCCTTTGTTGGCTAGTTTAACAGCCCCTATAACTTTTCGCCCATCTTCTCTCCCAGCCAAGCTGCACCATCCCCATTTAGGTGCAGTCCGTCCCTGCTAAAGAGTGAGTAAATGACTGAGAAGTCGGCCCAGTGCTCCAGAAACCCAAAAACCTTCTTTCTACACCAGCTCCTCGGCCACTTGTTTGCTTCCCTAATCTCCCGCTGCCTTTCTGGTTTGGCTTGAGGTACCGGTTGTATTTCTGAGAATACTACTTTGGATACCGTGCGCATGCCCAAAGTCAGTATGTGTGCCAGATGGCTTATTTAAGGAATGTTTTAACTCAGTACCAGTGCTGCATCATCTTCAGCTTTTTTATTTGATGTTTTGACCTGTATCCTGCATATGATTCCTGTTACTGACCTGGCCCTTCTCTGATCTGACTTTGGATTCTACTTTGTACTGCTGCCTACTAGTTCATGACCTTAATTTAGGTTGGGATTTTTGTACTGTGCTGTCTGCTTCTTGCTGACCCCAGCTTTTGCTGTGACTCCTGTCTCTGTTCCATGCAATTGCTTAGTGACAGCTCTGGACCTCTCTAGAACAAGCTGGAGTCATCTATATGTATTCCTGCTGCCTGCCTGCTGGGATTACTAATGGACTCTGACAGCCTGAACCTATGGCCCAGCCAAAGTTCCCCTTCTGCTGGTTTTTTTCATGGTTCTGCTGAGCCTTATCACCTCCCACTTTTTCATCCAGAATTTGTCATGGGCTACACTAATTTCTTTTATTCAGCCAATAAATGCTTTAAAGTCTCCAAAATACCACACCTCTTTAGGGAATCCTGTTGTATTACTTTGCTTTTTTTTTCAGCTTCTTTGCAGAAATTTACATTTTGCACACTTTTACATACACTTCTCTTCTTGGCTAATTTACTAATCCTAATCTGAATTGGTTGTTCAACCACTAGGCAGTCTAAGCAGCCTGCATCCTAGCAACCAAGGATGATAGGTATCTATTTGCTAAATATGGGGAACACTGCTTCTGATTTTGAGTCGATACGGGTTGCAGCAATTTTTTTTGAATCTAGGATGATCCTGTATGATAAAGGATGTGTACAACCCCACATATTAAATTGCTGGCAAATGTTGACTGGCCTAACAGGTACACAGAGCTTTTTAAATGGAGGTGGTGGGAGGAGAGTCCTTGCCCCTATTTAAGGTAGTCTTTTTTTTGTTCAATTGTAAACTTCTTAAGATATAATCAAATCAGCTAAGGAAATAGAGCAATTATTCCCTGTAGTCTACTGTGAAAACATGCAAGAATTACAGAACAGAATTAATCCTTTGGAGAACGGACAATTATTAAATCTTTCTTTTATCATATTCATCTAAAGATCTGCCTGGAAATAGGCATCCCAAAGCCTTTGTAGAAAATTACCTTTCCTGTTGAATAATGTAATTCAGTTCATTTTTCAATTCATAATTAACTAAAATCCCTTTAAACAAAGATGTCAAACATCAGTTAAATGTTGCAAAGTTGTTCACAGTGAATCAGTCACTTTATAAGGCTTTACAGGGGAAAGGGTGTTCAGGGTGTCACCAGTGTGTTGTTTACTAAGAGTAAAAAGTGTGGGCTGGAGGTAGGTGAGGCATTGACACAAAGCATAGTATGTATACAGTTGGTGGTGGTTTCTGTCATCAAAGGGCCCCTGTTTGGGACCAGGTTTTGGACCAGTAAAAACACTTAGCCACATTGTAGACCTACTGATTACTATCAATTGTCAACCTTGGTAGATGTCCACATCTACATGAGTGAGAGAGTTCTCAGCACCCATCTAAACCCCCATATAGTATAAAGCCTCATACACACGATCGGACTTCCATCAGCTCAAAAAAACAGGACTAAGCCCCCCCCCCCCACACCCCCCTAGCCAATTGATCCAGGGTTGCACCGATCGCCGTTAAGGGGTCAGGAAGGAATTTTTTCCCCCGATCGCTGCAGATTGGCACAGCACGCCTGGGGTTTTTCGCCTTCCTCTGGACCAATCGGGGAGAGAAGACTCAACGAGTGACGGCTCACTTGGACAGTCTTCCACCCATCACGTCCAGCGTCTCGCGGCTCTTCCCGCATCCGCGCCAGACCAGGCCTCATTCGCGGCCGCCGCAATTAGGAAAGACTGACGACAATGTGACTGGCGACAATGGCTAATCTGCGATACTCTGCGGACTCTATTCGGGGTCTGAGACAATTCGCAACAGCATTACCAGCTGTCACCAAAAAGGCCTTAAAAATAGAGCAACTTTTGAGATTCGATCGACGATCGACCATCAAAAATGTAAACTATTTAACCCAGCTCAAGCACATATCATGTGCTTTGATCAACACAAGATCGGCAGTAAAACACCGATTAGAAATCCACGATTTCTTACTACAAAACAATCTAGACTGCCTCTTTATTACAGAAAGCTGGCTCTCAGACGACTGCAACACCATTCTCGGAGAATTGGTGCCAGAAAACTATCGCATTATAACGGAAAACAGAATAGGGCAAAGAGGAGGAGGCCTGGCGGTGATCCACAAGAATCACATTACAATCACTAAGCCAGCCCTTCAAAATCCTCTTCCATTCATGGAAACCCTTACTTTTCAACTTCAAACTTCCCCCCAGGAGACTGTTCACATTCTCCTTTGCTATAGGCCACCTGGGCCAAAATCGCAGTTTTTGCCATCTTTAACGGAGTTTATATCCACTTATACCCTTAAAAGCAAACACCTTTTGCTGCTCGGGGACTTTAATCTGTGGGCCAACTCCGCACAGGATCCCATTGCGGACGCCTGCATCGATCACCTGGAGGGATTAGGGCTACAGCAACTTATATGCGGGCCAACACATGCTTCAGGTCACACACTCGACCTAATTTTCAGACAAAATCTGAAAATAAGCATTTTAGAAAATGAACCATTGCCATGGACAGACCACCATGCAATCAATTTCATAATCTCCAAAATTCCCCCAGTGATAAAAGCACCCAAGTCGGTGACAATACACTGGGCTAGATCTCAGAAGAAGCTCCATTCGGAACTCTTTAAATCTACCTTGGGAAACAGAATCAAAACAATCCATCCACATCAAACAGCCGCAGATACACTGGATGCCATAAACGCAGCCCTGCTACAGTCAGCCGATTTAGTAGCACCGAAACGCAAAGCCTGCATCCGAAAAAGAAAGTCTGGCTGGTTCAACAACCAGCTGTCGCTTCTGAAGCAAGAGCGCAGAAGGGCGGAAGCCGCCTGGAAAAGAAGCCCTGCAGAGGATAACCTCATCATCTACAAGGCAATAACAACACGATATCATAAAGAAATCTTCAAAGCCAAGAAACATCATTTTTCTATGGCGATTAACAGCACCCTAAACCGCCCCCGCGAACTCTTCAAGATGGTCACCCAGACCATGAATCCAGGATGTCTTGAAGTCCCCAACTCAGACACCCAAGAGTTCTGTAATGAACTATCGGATTTCTTCATCAACAAAATTGAAAGAATCCGGGAAAGCATCTTGCAAAACAATACCCCCCTCAACCCCACCGTCAATCAAGCACAAAACACCCACAGAAACGCTCTACAATCAACAAAGTTCACTCTGGAACCGATCTCCATCGATACCACAAAAAATATCATTGGTGCTTTGCGGAACAGCACTTCGCCCAATGATATCATCCCCACCAAACTGCTGAAGGAATGTGCCGACATCCTGGCACCACCCATCACACAGCTTATAAACCAGTCATTTAAGGAAGGCACAGTGCCATCCCTGTTGAAAGAGGGCACAATCCAGCCCATCTTGAAAAAACCTAACCTGGATCCCAAGGACCCAACTCACCACCGTCCCATAACAGGCCTAAATGTTCTCTCCAAGATAATGGAGAAAGTAGTGGTACAACAGCTGCAACAGCATCTAGATACCCACAATCTACTGGATCCATTACAATCAGGCTTCCGTCCCGGACACGGGACAGAAATGGCCTTACTCAAAATATGGGACGATGCCCTCGAGGCCGCAGACGAAGGAGAATCTTGTCTCCTGGTTCTGCTGGACCTAAGCGCAGCCTTTGACACGGTAGACCACAAACTGTTACTGATGCGACTAGCCAAGGTAGCAGAAGTCGCAGAAGGTGATTTACCATGGTTTTCTTCCTTTCTTGAAAACCGATCACAAACAGTTAAATTGGGTTCTTTCACGTCGGAAAAGCGCACAGTGTCATGTGGAGTCCCCCAAGGATCCCCCCTGTCACCGGTGCTTTTCAACATCTATCTTTGCCCTCTCTTTGATATTATCAGTAGCCAAGAACTACTCTATCACTCTTATGCAGACGATACGCAACTGTATTTTCGCATCTGCAACAAAAAGGATCATCATCCCAGTTTAGAGAAATGTCTCTCTTTGATAGAAAACTGGATGACAAAGAGTTATCTTAAACTCAACAGTTCAAAAACAGAACTCCTTATGTTTCACGCCAGCCGAAAGAGTCAACTGGCAACAACCTGGACACCGCCGCCCATTCTGGGCCAAATCATCACCCCTAGCTCCAAAGTCAAAAGTCTCGGGGTCATCTTCGACACCTTCATGACAATGGATGCACAAATAGGGTCAGTAGTCAGCGGAGCGCACCATCTGTTGCGCCTACTACGCAGACTTATTCCATTTATCCCCAAAGAAGACGTAGCAGTCGTGGTGGGAACAATTGTGAATTCCAGACTGGACTATGCTAACGCCCTGTACCTCGGACTCCCAAAGTACCAAATCTCCCGTCTGCAAGTCGTTCAGAATACAGCCGCCAGACTGGTGACTGGGAAAAAAAAAAGGGAATCAATCTCACCTTCGTTGAGAACCCTTCACTGGCTGCCAGTAAAAGACAGAATTGCATTTAAAGCACTCTGCCTGACACATAAGTGCATCCATGGGAAGGCTCCACAATATCTTTGCGACAAGATAGAACCTCACAATTCGAATCGCGTTCTGCGATCCACCGACCAAAATCTGGTCAGGGTACCGAAAACCAAATACAAGTCCAAAGGAGAAAGAAGGTTTGCTTTTCAGGGTCCTAGACTATGGAACGCTTTACCAACCAGCATTCGGTTGGAGGAAAACCACCTGACTTTCAGAAGACAGATCAAAACTCTGCTCTTTTGATGTCATGAGACACGAACAACTAGCGCCCAGAAGCTATTCAGTTCGCATGCGCCGCGCTTTAAAAGTTTTTCATTCATTCATTCATTCATCTGACTTTTCTCTGGATTTTGGTCCAAATAGGCGTTGGGTGTGAACTTGTTCTGCATACACACGGCAGAACATTTTCAGCCAACTTTCACCAAATCACGTGTTTTTTCAGCTGCTTACCACCACCCTTTGGGCAACTTCTGCTATTCTTGTCTGATCTTTAGCATTGGTTCTGAGCATACGTGTTTGTACTTTGGACGTTAGTACACACGATCGGATTAGCCCATTAGTCCATCGGACATTTGTTGCCAAAAAGTTTGAGAGCATTCACAGCGAACATTTGTCAGATGAAAAAGCGAAAACAATTGTCACGGTCGGATTGTCAAAAATTCAGATCGTGTGTATGGATATATGCAATAAAAAGTATAGCACTGGATAATAAATTAAATGAATCAGTGTACAAATATAAGTGAATACATGACACAAAAATAATTAAAAATGTATAAATAATTGGTGTAATGTCCATGGATCATGCAACGTTCTTAATAAACATGTAGGAACAGTTCATAAACGTGAGTGTCCAGTGAAATCAACACTGTAGAGACATAGGTGTTGCCAATCAAATTTTGTGTAGCCCGCCACCTTAGGTAAAAATGAAGGCTTACCGAAAAGCCTGCGACCACCCTTGTTCAGGGGAGTCAAACAAGGCTTAGCAGAATGATGGAATTCTCACTGGATAATGGGATGCTCCTTGATCAGCTATAAGCAATGATTGCGTGATTAGAGGGGCAATCCATATACATCAATGTGTATACTCTTGCATAGATGTGGAGGCAAGCACCCGGCGGATGACCAGTATGTTTTTCAAGAAGGAAAACAAAAAAACTTCCAATAGTGTAGAAGTTCCTCCAATATTTTATATATAAAAAAAAAAATAAGAGACAAGGAACCAAGTCCTCATAATTATAAAAGCTCCTTACAAGGTGATGCATCGGAAAACTTCCGGTTCGTGCATGCACAGTGCGTGTATGTGTTGACCCTACGACCGTTTCGATGATATATAACCTCTGAGGGTGTGGAAATTTAACACTTTAAGGGGGTGTACCATCATCCAGAATCTAGATATATAAAATTTGGCTCTAGGGTCCCCGAAACCAGAGAGCCAAATGGGGGAAGTAATTGGGCCATTGTTGGACTATCGCGGTACTGGTAATAAATGTGGGTAGTGTACAAAAAAAGAGATAAAAGATAATGGAAAACAATTTTATTATATAAAATGTCGATAGCGACACAAGGGGGATACATGGTTCAAAAAACAACACAAAATATATGACCAACGAATCGCCAGTATAGTAGTCCCCAGGAGGAGGAGAAGCATAGTGGGTAGAAGGTCATATCACGACATCTTAACTAGTTTCGTGGCTGTACGCCACTTCATCAGAAGAGTCTAAAGTTAAAAATAACAAAAGTCAGACAAAAACAATATAGCAACAATACAGTAAATGTACATAGGGGAAGGGTAGACTCTGCTGCACACCTAAAAAAAAAAACACATAGACTATGTACATTTACTGTATTGTTGCTATATTGTTTTTGTCTGACTTTTGTTATTTTTAACTTTAGACTCTTCTGATATTTTGTGTTGTTTTTTGAACCATGTATCCCCCTTGTGTCGCTATCGACATTTTATATAATAAAATTGTTTTCCATTATCTTTTATCTATTTTTTTGTACACTACCCACATTTATTACCAGTACCGCGATAGTCCAACAATGGCCCAATTACTTCCCCCATTTGGCTCTCTGGTTTCGGGGACCCTAGAGCCAAATTTTATATACCTATGACCGTTTCATCATAACTGACATCATCAGAGGTACTGCCTAGCCCTAAAAGGGTACCTAAGGAGGATCCCCAAAGGTGTTGTAATTAAATATATGTAAAAAAAACTCAACTTCCGTGTTAATAAATAACATAAACTGTAAGTGCATCTAATAATGCCAACAGTGAGAATGGGCCTGTATCCCTGCTCGGTGATAACAGTGTGAAGTACAATCACAAACAGTGCCTAATAATGAGGACTTAGGTACAATAAGTAAAGTGAAATCCTTTGATACAGCGTAACAATAGCTGCTAAATATAAAAATAAAACCGTAAGTGACACAATCCTTATATCAATATATAAATTATGGTCATATTTATGTATAAGTACATCAAAAAACTATATATCACTGGTACCATTTATCACTGGTACAGTGATAAATGGGTAAAGCATACATCTGAATGTATGGTCTTAGGTCCCTGGTTCAGGCCAAAGTGGCAATGCTCCTGTTGACTACTAAAGGACTGAGTGGAGGAGGTCTGTTTTTAAAATGCCCAAGGTCAAATTTGAAATGGATTGTTACTCCAAAACAGGCATATCTGTTTTTGTCAGATCCTACATGGTGATCCTTTCTCTATTGCGCCTGTTAAATTTTAACATATTTTATAATATGGAAAGTGTATTACAGCAGAAGGAACAAGAGACAACCCACCAGACTCCTCCTGTAGCTAAATATCATGACCAAATGGGCAATGTCAAAAAATAAACTCCTGGATGATATTTAAGATACAAATAACACAGCTGTATTCATTATTTCATCACAAAATGCATTTATTTAAATTCAAGCAATGTAAGTACCTGAATATGACTTGGTATCAGACTCTTGCAATTCCCTAGTCAGTGGAGCAGGAGAAGGAGCTCAAGGGACCAGTCATTTTGTGCTGCAGTGCTTATGTGCTAAAAAGTACCATGCTGACAGGGGGAGATAGCAGAGTGACAGAGAGCTGATTTCAACAGTCTTCTGCATTCTCTTTTACTATTCTGACAGAGAGGAGGAGTGGTAATTACCTACAGCTGTCCTCCTGTCTTGCCAAATAGGACTGTGTGGCAGATCCATGTAAATCTCAGAATTGTTTGACTGGAGTTCAGCTTTCATTCTTCTACATTTTTCTGTTTTAGAAATTAGTTTGTCTTATTCAGGGCTCAAGTCCTGCGGGAACGCCTGGGAACGGAGTTCCTGCACTTTTTTCACAGCAGGAACTCGGTTCCCTTTGCAGGACTAGAGCAGCGGAGCCGCCCAAGACAATCCTTCACTAAGCGGCGATGCCCAGCTCGAGTGAGGCCTCGTACACACGACAGAGGAACTCGGCGGGTGAAACACATCGTTTTCCTCGCCGAGTTCTTGTTAGGCTTGTCGAGGAACTCGACAAGCCAATTTTCTCCATTCCCGTCGAGGAAAAAGAGAACATGCTCTCTTTTTGGCTCGACGAGTTCCTCAACAGTTTCCTCGATGAAAAGTGTACACACGACCAGTTTCCTCTGCAAAAAATCTCTCCCACCAATTTCTTAATGGATTCTGCCGAGGAAAACGGTCGTGTGTACGAGGCCTCACTATCAGGGGCAGGCGAACCTTAGTAATCCTTTATGTTACTGACCGCTTCCTGTATATGGATTCATCAGGTAGTGTGCGGGTATTCCGTCACTTCCTCGATGCTGCAATGTCTCCTGGGAGCTTTTGTCATTGTTCCCAGGAGACATTGCGGAGGTCTGCCGCGAGTTATCGCGGGATTTACAAAGAACTTGCTTAAAGTTCTGTCTCCTGGGAACAATGACAAAAGCTCCCAGGAGACATTGCGACATCGAGGAAGTGACGCAATACCCGATGAATCCATATACAGGAAGCGGCCAGTAACATAAAGCATTACTAAGGTACAGTGGATCGGAAAAAAACATGCGGTTTAGTAATTATGCATATGAGCGTATAATTTTTTTTTTTTGGTGGGGGAGTGGATCTTGTGTGGGAGTTCCCACATTTTTTTCCCCAGGACTTGACCCCTGGTCTTATTGAAAGAGTAAACTCTAGCATAACTTTGACTGTTAGTGTAAATGCATCCATTTACTTTAAGCATGACTTTAGCATAATTTTTTAAATTAAACACTGATAGCATTCCAAGCAGCTGCGTGTTCTTAGATATAATTTAATGTTTTGCCCTCTTTGATATAATATTAAGCTTGGGCTATGGTTGAGTTATGTTCACAAGGAAGCCATACATCAGTATTTACAAAATAAAATAATAAAATATGTTTTTTTGCCATTATTTATCATCATGTGTCACTTTTACAACCCATATTACCCTGAGGCCTCGTACACACGACCGAGAAACTCGACGGGCGAAAAACACATAGTTTTGCTCGTCGATTTCCTTGTGAAGCCGTTGAGAAACTCGACAAGCCAATTTTCAATATTCCCGTCAAGGAAATAGAGAACATGCTTTATTTTTGGCCCATCGAGTTTCTCGACAGTTTCCTTGATGAAAATGTACACACGACCGGTTTCCTCGGCAAAAAAATATCTCCCAGCAAGTTTCTTGCTGGTTTTTGCCGAGAAACTCCATCGTGTGTATGAGGCCTGATATGTAGGTATATTCCTAAAAAAAGAAGAATCGCTTTAAGTGGAAGGCAAGTCAAAACCTAACTAAGCCTAAATCTACTGCCATTCCTATTCTAAACCTTATCCTCTAAATGGAAAGATGCCTATACTTACCTATTCTAAAATGATCCTAGTCCGGTCACATGACTGGTTAACAGCCCCGGTTTCATTGTAGAGGAGGGACAGAGTGCTCCATAGTAAGCTTTGGTGACATCATCGCACAGGCTCTGCAGCCGTTGCCAGTGATCTCTCCTCTACACTGAAGATGACTGGACTGGAACAGCATCAGCATAGTTAAGTATAGATATATTTATTATTATTAACCACTTAAGGACTTAAGGACCGCCTCCTGCACATATACGTTGGCAGAATGGCACGGCTGGGCACAGGCACGTACCTGTACGTCGCCTTTAAGAGCCCAGCCATGGGGCGTGCGCGTGAAGCTCCGAGACCACGCGCGCGGGACCCGGGTCACAGGAGTTGAAGAACGGGGAGAGGTGTGTGTAAACACACCTTCCCTGTTCTTCTCTGTGGCAGTGTCACTGATCGTCTGTTCCCTGTTATAGGGAACAATGATCAGTGATGTCACACCTACAGCCACGCCCCCCTACAGTAAGAATCACTCCCACACTTAACCCCTTAGCGCCCCTAGTGGTTAACCCCTTCACTGCCATTGTCCTTTTCACAGTAATCAGTGCATTTTTATAGCACTTTTCGCTGTGAAAATGACAATGGTCCAACAAAAATGTGTCAAAAGTGTCTCCAATGTGTCCGCCATAATGTCGCAGTCACGAAAAAAACGCTGATCGCCGCCATTACTAGTAAAAAAAATAATAATAAAAATGCCATAAAACTTTCCCCTATTTTGTAAACGCTATAACTTTTGCGCAAACCAATCAATAAACACTTATTGTGATTTTTTTGTACCAAAAATAAGTAGAAGAATACGTATCGGTCTAAACTGAGGAAAAAAAATGTTTTTATATATTTTTTGGGGGATATTTATTATATCAAAAAGTAAAAAATATATCATTTTTTTTAAAATTGTCACTCTATTTTTGTTTATAGTGCAAAAAATAAAAACCGCAGAGGTGATCAAATACCACCAAAAGAAAGCTCTCTTTGTGAGAAAAAAAGGACGCCAATTTTGTTTGGGAACCACGTTGTACGACCGCGCAATTGTCAGTTAAAGCGACGCAGTGCGGAATCGCAAGAAGGGGCCAGGTCATTAACATGCATAATGGTCCGGGTCTTAAGTGGTTAAATATATATATTTATTATTAAGTTATATTTCTTTTTACAGGATAGATAAAATAGAATTAAAATGTGGGTGGGAGTTGTTTTAAGCCTAGCTAGATTTTATTTACCTTCCACATTAAAATCATTCCTGCATACCTAAATAATGAATCCCAATCCTTTCAGTACATACAGGCATATCCCACTTTTAAGTACACAATGGGGTTTATTTACTAAAGCTGAAAAGCGCTCTCTTCTGCATAAAAACAATGGGCCAAATCCTCAAAAGAGATACGACAGAGTAACTGCTGTTACTCCGTCGTATCCCTGGTCCTAACCATAGTTAGGACGAAGATCCGACATGTGTAATTGAATTACACTGTCGGATCTTAAGGATGCAATTCTAGGCCGGCCGCTAGGTGGCGAGGCCATTGCGGCCGGTCTAGAATATGCAAATGACCAGTTACGGCGATCCACGAACGCTCCGACGGGCCCGTCGCTCTAAATCTACGTAGTTTACGTCGAGGGCTGAGCCCTAGTTGTCTTAAGCCATGTTAAGTATGGCCGCCGTTCCCGCGTCGAATTTTAAATTCTACGTCGTTTGCGTAAGACGTCCGTGAATGGCGCTGGACGCCATTTACGTTAACGTCTAAGCAAATGACGTCGAAGCGACGTCAGTTAGCGCAATGCACGTCGGGTAAGTTACCTGACGGAGCATGCGCAGTACGTCCGACGCGGGAGCGCGCCTAATTTAAATGGGGCGAGTCCCATTTGAATAGGAACTCCTTGCGCCGGCCGGATTTAAGTTACAGCGCCGCAAATTTCCAGGTAAGTGCTTTGTGGATCGGCACCTAACGTGGAAATTTTGCGGCGGTGTAACTTAAATCCGAAAAGTTACGTTGCGCCGCTTCTTTGTGGATTACCCCCAATGAGCTTCCAGGTTTGTATTGCCAGGAAAGTCTGAATGAGGAAGCTGTCATGTGCTCACCAGTTTGGAGTTTTCACCATTTTTTTTTTTTAAACAATAGGTTTTTATTGGTATAATTTCAGGGTTAACAAGGAGTGCAAGAGAAGAGATATACACAATATACAATGCACAGTTACAATTTTCAGTAGTATTAAAACATGCTAGTCATCGATAAATCATAAAAGCTTGGGCCAAATAGACCAACATGTCATCAAATGCCTTACACTTTAAGGAATTAAAGGGGAGTTCCACCCACAATTTCACTTTTTAAATATAAATACCCCTGTAATACACAAGCTTAATGTATTCTAGTAAAGTTAGTCTGTAAACTAAGGTCCGTTTTGTTAGGTTGTTACAGCATTTAAATAGTTTATAATCTAGAAATAGACCGTGGCCATTTTAAGTGTGGGCATCATGAAGCCAGACTGTATGACTTCCTGGATTTCAGCTTTGCATATCTCGCACATGCTCAGTGCACAAGCAATGTAATAGGTTTCAGTCAGGTTTGCAAGGACTACTGGGAAACATGATGCCTATCCCAGAAACCCTTGCAAATAGCCTAGGCAAATAAGGAGGAGGAAGTAATGAAGGACTACAAAATAAAGGTATTTACAAGCAACAAATTAAATAAAAATTGTCCATTCTGAACACTATGAGATTAGAGCATGCAGCACAGACAAACATAAAAAAATGGGTGGAACTCCACTTTAATAGCTATGAGCCGTTCGAAAGTATAATTTCTGTGGACCGCTGTAATGACCTCAGAGATATTAGTGGCCTTATTGGATTTCCAGTTGTATAATATCTGTAGGCGTGTCTCTAGGAGAATATGTGTTATGACCGGTCTAAATTTGTGTGGGAATTTGTCCATGTTTAGGTGTAGTAGCGCTACAGCCGGGTCAGGGTGTGCAAGTATCCCTGTGATGGAAGATATCAGTTGGAAAGCCCTATTCCATAAGCTTCTTATACTAGGGCAGTGCCAGAACATATGCAAGAGGTTCCCAATTTGTCCACACTCCCTCCAGCAGTTTGGTGACTCCTTGCATTCTTTAGATTGGACAAGTCTTCCTTTGCAATAGATTTAATTGTTTCACAATAAACAAAAATAGAGAAGAAACAGTGAATCGCAAAGTATTACATCTCAGAATATATACAATACATGTACCTAGATGACTAACCACAAAGTACAAGATAAAAGTAGTTGACTGCCAAATAATCTTGTTACATTACAAACTTGAAACATATAGCTTGACATATCTATGGTCAGTGTACTGTACTATGGAGTAGCCTCATCAAATAAGGAACTTATGATCCATAGTTATGTATCCTGTTGGAATGTAATTGATTTTGCAGAGAAAGAAGAAGAAAGTCGGAAATAAAGTAGTAGTAGAGTGTAAAAGAGAAGATTGAAAAGGTTGCTCCCCTTGGTCTAGGTCTAGACCTCCCAGCTCAATGGTTTTATTGGTAGTTGTAGGTATCGCAACCAGGGGTTCCAGATCTTTTCAAATCTGGTTTGTTTGTCCCAAAGGAAGTTAGCCAACCTCTCATGTAGCATTATCCAAGAAATGCTGTACTTCATTGAGGCTATACTAACGCCAGAAGATTTCTATACTTTTGAATTGTAGTTTTAGTCATTAAGAAGATGTAAAATATGGGAGTTTGGAGATGTCTGCGGATGTACTCAATTGACTCATTCAGCAGAGCTGTTTTTGGTACATTTATATTAGTGAATTATAGTCAATGCCCTGGTTCAGAATCTCCTAACCTTGGGATAGGTCAAGATTGGACAAGTGTTATCAATATATAGTACTTTAAGTGGAACTTTACGTATAACAACTTGATAAAAAACAAAGAACATACATTCCACATGAATAATTATGCTACCAAAATTAGCATGTGCTGTAAATTGCCTCCAGCATTGTTCTTGTTTCTTCTTGCTGGGGGTTGACATTTTGCTGAAGCCCAAAGCCCCAGCCATAAATAATAAAGCAGAACTAATCCCATCAATTTACCAGTTTCAAAAAACTGTTTGACTTGATTGTGTCCTCAACCCAACTGTCAAACCACCAAATGGCTGGAGTCATAACTGATCAAATGTGCAGCACCATGGCAGTTGCAGTTCAAATAGCAAATTCCTTAGCTGTAAGGGCTAGTTTACACTTGTTTCAAAACATGGCTTCGGACACGCTTTGCTAAAGTTCTCTGAACGCCAGTCAGAGCTCCTGTCATTAAATAAAATGGTTAGCTTACAGTCCTGTTTACACCTTGATTTTCCTTGGTGCTTCAATGAGGCTTCGGTTGGGCTTTAATAAGGCTTTGGTGAAGCTTTGATGAGCCTTTGGTCGGGCTTTCAATGAGGCTTTGTGGGGCTTCGATGAGGCTTTGGTGGGGCTTCAGTGGGGCTTCAAGTGAGCTTTGCTATAGACTTCTATGGAGGCTTTGAAGACGCTTTGAAACACCACTAAAGCTACATAAGGTATAATTTTTGAAGCAAAGCCGAAGCAAAGCAAGAGCAAGGTGTAAACACGACTGTGTAACAGCACTGGTGAACGGAGTGAACCACAACTGTGGTTAGCAAAGATTTCAATGCGATTCTCTATGCGACAACTCAGTATTGGCCCCAGGCGTCATTCCCAGCAAACAGGAGTTTGGGGGATCTATATATCATCCCTGTGTCACATAAAGAAAGGCGTTGAGCTACTAAGCATGGACGCATTACAACATGCGACCAGAGCTTAGCGTTTAAAATTATATTATGTACTAAAAGATTGCAATGCACATTTGTAAGCTAATGATTATAAGTATTATATAGCGTCGTGCATTAGGCGACTAAGGGAGAAGGTATAGAATACGTCAACCCCTTGCATAGAAAGTTTTAGGCGAACACGTTCCGCAACTTTAGGGCATAGGCCCATTTACAAGTAGCACTTATGTCAGCACGTAGTAAATAAGCGTTGTAGTGACAACTACAGGCATACCCCGCTTTGCGGACACTCACTTTACGTACACTCGCGAGTACGGACATGCCCGCAAGTGTACGTAAAGTGCCTCGCAATTACGGACATTCCCGCGCCGCGCAGCTGCAGTATGATCTGGAGGGCGGAGCTGCCGCCCAGAGTTGTGAGGGAAGAGGCAAAACGTCCTGCGCGTTGCCAGCAAGCCAGTCCAGCATTGCCTGTCGGCCCAGAGGTGCTCAGCATAGGTGCTCAGCATTGCCTGTCAGCAATCCCAGCGCTGCTCAGAGGTGCCGCCAGCCCAGAGCTGTTCACCAGCCACAGTCTGCATAATCGTAAGTACCGTACGCCCCCCCTGCTATTGGCCCTGACCCCCCCCCACTACCAGCCCTGGACCCACATCATAGCCCCTTGACCCCCCCACTGTTATTTTCATTGTTACAGGTACCCATCGTGCCTGCCAGCCCAGAGGTGCCCATCAGCCAGCACCAAGGCCCAGAGGTGCCTGCCAGCAAGCACCAAGGCCCAGAGGTACCCACCAGCCTGTCAGCAATCCCAGCGCTGCTCAGAGGTGCCGCCAGCCCAGAGCTGTTCACCAGCCACAGTCTGCATAATCGTAAGTACCGTACGCCCCCCCTGCTATTGGCCCTGACCCCCCCCCCACTACCAGCCCTGGACCCACATCATAGCCCCTTGACCCCCCCACTGTTATTTTCATTGTTACAGGTACCCATCGTGCCTGCCAGCCCAGAGGTGCCCGTCAGCCAGCACCAAGGCCCAGAGGTGCCTGCCAGCAAGCACCAAGGCCCAGAGGTACCCACCAGCCTGTCAGCAATCCCAGCGCTGCTCAGAGGTGCCGCCAGCCCAGAGCTGTTCACCAGCCACAGTCTGCATAATCGTAAGTACCGTACGCCCCCCCTGCTATTGGCCCTGACCCCCCCCCACTACCAGCCCTGGACCCACATCATAGCCCCTTGACCCCCCCACTGTTATTTTCATTGTTACAGGTACCCATCGTGCCTGCCAGCCCAGAGGTGCCCGTCAGCCAGCACCAAGGCCCAGAGGTGCCTGCCAGCAAGCACCAAGGCCCAGAGGTACCCACCAGCCTGTCAGCAATCCCAGCGCTGCTCAGAGGTGCCGCCAGCCCAGAGCTGTTCACCAGCCACAGTCTGCATAATCGTAAGTACCGTACGCCCCCCCTGCTATTGGCCCTGACCCCCCCCCACTACCAGCCCTGGACCCACATCATAGCCCCTTGACCCCCCCACTGTTATTTTCATTGTTACAGGTACCCATCGTGCCTGCCAGCCCAGAGGTGCCCGTCAGCCAGCACCAAGGCCCAGAGGTGCCTGCCAGCAAGCACCAAGGCCCAGAGGTACCCACCAGCCTGTCAGCAATCCCAGCGCTGCTCAGAGGTGCCGCCAGCCCAGAGCTGTTCACCAGCCACAGTCTGCATAATCGTAAGTACCGTACGCCCCCCCTGCTATTGGCCCTGACCCCCCCCCACTACCAGCCCTGGACCCACATCATAGCCCCTTGACCCCCCCACTGTTATTTTCATTGTTACAGGTACCCATCGTGCCTGCCAGCCCAGAGGTGCCCGTCAGCCAGCACCAAGGCCCAGAGGTGCCTGCCAGCAAGCACCAAGGCCCAGAGGTACCCACCAGCCTGTCAGCAATCCCAGCGCTGCTCAGAGGTCCCGCCAGCCCAGAGCTGTTCACCAGCCACAGTCTGCATAATCGTAAGTACCGTACGCCCCCCCTGCTATTGGCCCTGACCCCCCCCACTACCAGCCCTGGACCCACATCATAGCCCCTGACCCCCCCACTGTTATTTTCATTGTTACAGGTACCCATCGTGCCTGCCAGCCCAGAGGTGCCCGCCAGCCAGCACCAAGGCCCATAGTTGCCTGCTAGCCAGCATCAAGGCCCATAGGTGCCTGCCAGCCAGTACCAAGGCCCAGAGGTACCCACCAGCCAGCATCAAGGCCCATAGGTACCCACCAGCCAGCACCAAGGCCCATAGGTGCCTGCTAGCCAGCATCAAGGCACATAGGTGCCTGCCAGCCAGTACCAAGGCCCAGAGGTACCCACTAGCCAGTACCAAGGCCCAGAGGTGCCTGCCAGCCAGCACCAAGACCCAGAGGTGCCAGCCCAGCATTGCCCAGAGGTGTCCGCCAGCCAGCCCAGCATTGCTTGCCAGGTAGGCATTGAGTAATGGCAGATAGTACCAAAAAAAAACGTAAATCAATTACTTTGGATATGAAGGCTAAAATGATTAAGTTGTATGATGAAGGTGTAACTCAAGCTGAAATAGGCCGAAGGCTAGGCTACACTCGGACTACAGTTAACACCGTCATAAAAAACAGAGAAAAACTTCTTGCAGAAATTAAGAGTGCTACACCTGTTAACACAACAACAATTCGAAAAAGAGATAGCATTGTTGCAGACATGGAGAGACTCTTAATACTTTGGATAGAAAATCAGACTACACGTCATGTTCCTGTCAACCAGGCAATTATACAAACTAAAGCCTTAAGTCTGTTCAATGACCTGAAGGCTAAGAAAGGTGAGACAGCAAAGGATGCAGAATTTTCTGCAAGCCGTGGATGGTTTGATAGGTTCAAGAAAAGGTCTAACCTACATAACATTAAAATACAAGGAGAGGCAGCTGCTGCAGATCATAAGGCTGCAGAAAGCTATCCAAGAGAGCTTGCCAAAATTATTCAAGATGGAGGCTACTCCATGGATCAGATTTTTAATGTGGATGAGACTGGTCTATTCTGGAAGAAGATGCCTGCAAGAACCTTTATCGCAATACAGGAAAGATCAATGCCAGGCTACAAGCCAGCTAAAGATAGAATAACCCTTCTGTTAGGTGGCAATGCTTCTGGTACCTTAAAGCTAAAGCCTTTGCTAATTTACAGATGGGAAAATCCAAGAGCTTTGAAGAACTATGTTAAAACTAGGCTTCCAGTGCATTGGAGAGCTAACAAAAAAGCATGGGTTACTGCAGCCCTTTTTGAAGATTGGTTTGACACCTGCTTTGTTCCAGAGGTGAAAGCCTATTGCAAGGACAACAATATCCCTTTCCACATATTGCTGCTTGTTGATAATGCCCCTGGACACCCTCGAACACTAGATGAGCTGAACCCTAACATTCGAGTGCAGTTCCTACCACCAAATACTACCTCACTACTGCAGCCAATGGATCAATGCGTCATTGCCGCCTTCAAGTTAAACTACTTAAAAAGAACATTCATTAAGTGTATTGCAGCAATAGACAAAGAAGAAGGAGACGGTAAAGAAGTCCTATCCAAATTCTGGAAAAGCTACAACATCTTGGATTGCATTAAAACTATAAGAGATGCTTGGAATGACATAAAGGAAACCACAATGAAAAGGGCCTGGAAAAAATTATGCCCACAGTTAGTTGATGATTCAGAAGGCTGTGAAGATCATGTAGCTACTGTTACTGAAAATATTGTAGATATGGCAAGGCAGTTAGAGCTGGAAGTGGAGCCAGAAGTTGCTGAACTGCTTGCGTCCCACACAGAGTCCCTCAGCAATGAAGATCTTCTAGAACTTGAAGAGGAGAGAGAAGAAGATGTGCAGGATGGGGTTGAGATCATTGATCATCAGCCTGAAGGTTTAAAGCGGATCTCCCATGCAATTACGTTTTTTTTTTTTTTGTCTAGTTACATAGCTAATTGCAGGGGTTAAATTAACTTACTTCTCTCCGCTCTAACGTCCGCTCCGCTCCCTTTGTGTGCTGAAGAAAGACTTATATTCCTTCCGTTGCCATTTGTAGTGTGGGCATTCGATACGGGCAGGGACTTCCTGGTTGCGGTGATGCTGTGT
Organism: Rana temporaria; assembly: GCF_905171775.1. Taxonomy (NCBI): domain Eukaryota; kingdom Metazoa; phylum Chordata; class Amphibia; order Anura; family Ranidae; genus Rana; species Rana temporaria. Next base: position 145,205,854 of record NC_053489.1, read on the forward strand.
TCCCAGCATCCACCGCTCGATCTCGCGCATGCGCACACGCAGCACGGACCATGGGCGTCAGCGTCTGTGTTGCCATAGCAATGGCCCCCGAAATCACGCGATGTTTCGTCTAGGCCAGAATAGGACAACGAGGGAGCTATGAAACAAGCTCCCAGAAGACGCAGCGTGGGACAGGAAATAAGAATAACCCGAGGAAAACCCGAAGGCTCCAGACCGGAAGGCAAACGAAGAACTCAGGTAATGTACATATTTATTAAACGTAAATATCCATTTCGGTATTGTTTTTTAGTATTAGAAATATTACAAATGACTTAAAAATCGGGTGGAGCTCCGCTTTAACAACAAAAATTCTCTTTGAAGCTTTCCGTCATCTTGATAGCGCCATGGCTCTATTTGAAAAGCATGATAGGGATTTTGAAAGAAGTTCCAAAGTCAATGCTAACATCTCAGGGGCTTATGCCTGTTACAAAGAAATCTACAGGGAGAAAAAGAGAGCTACACTTCAAACCTCCATAGAAACATACTTTTCTAAAAGTCCATCAGCACGCGGATCATCATCAACTGACAGTCTGTTTCCAGCTCTGACATCACCACCGTGTCCTGCTCCTATTGCTACTTGTAGTACACCCAATTCTCCAGCAAGAAAGCGCCTCATTTTTGAAGACTTGACTTGTGAAACAGAAGATACCTGCATACCTGACAGTCCATTTCCAGCTCTGACATCACCATCAAGTCCTGCTCCTACTCTGATTTCTTCTTGTAGTACACCCATTTCGCCAGCAAGAAAGCGTCTCGCCTTTGAAGATTTGACTAGTGAAACAGAAGATACCTGTATGCCTTCACCCTTCCTACCACAATGAATTATCTCAGCTGCTCTGGCCTTGCAACAACGAGATGGGGTAAGCTTACAATTTTTATTTGAATATTGTGTTTATTTTAGTTATCAATGCATTATTCATATCAGTTATGCTTGTAAATGACTATTGCAATGCAGTGCACACATTTAGAAGTGAAAAAAGGTATTGCTTCACTTTAAGTACATTTTCGCTTTACATACATGCCCCGGTCCCATTGTGTACGTAAAAGCGGGGTATGCCTGTACTAGTTATATAAGAGTGGCAGGATAGCTCAGGTACTTTGAGAGTACATGTAGTAATACACAAGTTGTAGAGGCAACTACTAGTTACATATGAGAGGCAGTATAGCTCAGGTAATTTGAGAGTACATGTAGTAATTAGAAGTTGTAGCAATAACTAATAGTTACTTATGAGAGGTGAATAAAGATCAGGGTATTTGAGTGTAGATGTCCCTTTAAGATATTCCTTAGGAGACAGTCCTTTAGCACAACAGTATATCCTAAATATGTTGATAGTCTGAAGGCATGATAAACAATAGCAATTGTATAGCAGGCACATTAGTAGCAGATCTTGCTATGAATGAATGAATGAATGAAAAACTTCTAAAGCGCGGCGCATGCGAACTGAATCGCTTCTGGGCGCTAGTTGTTCGTGTCTCATGTCATCAAAAGAGCAGAGTTTTGATTCGTCTTCTGAAAGTCAGGTGGTTTTCCTCCAACCGAATGCTGGTTGGTAAAGCGTTCCATAGTCTAGGACCCTGAAAAGCAAACCTTCTTTCTCCTTTGGACTTGTATTTGGTTTTTGGTACCCTGACCAGATTTTGGTCGGTGGATCGCAGAACGCGATTCGAATTGTGAGGTTCTATCTTGTCGCAAAGATATTGCGGAGCCTTCCCATGGATGCACTTATGTGTCAGGCAGAGTGCTTTAAATGCAATTCTGTCTTTTACTGGCAGCCAGTGAAGGGTTCTCAACGAAGGTGAGATTGATTCCCATTTTTTTTTCCCAGTCACAAGTCTGGCAGCCGTATTCTGTACGACTTGCAGACGAGAGATTTGGTACTTTGGGAGTCCGAGGTAAAGGGCATTTGCATAGTCCAGTCTGGAATTCACGATTGTTCCCACCACGACTGCTACGTCTTCTTTGGGGATAAATGGAATAAGTCTGCGTAGTAGGCGCAACAGATGGTGCGCTCCGCTGACTACTGACCCTATTTGTGCGTCCATTGTCATGAAGGTGTCGAAGATGACCCCGAGACTTTTGACTTTGGAGCTAGGGGTGATGATTTGGCCCAGAATGGGCGGGGGTGTCCAGGTTGTTGCCAGTTGACTCTTTCGGCTGGCGTGAAACATAAGGAGTTCTGTTTTTGAACTGTTGAGTTTAAGATAACTCTTAGTCATCCAGTTTTCTATCAAAGAGAGACATTTCTCTAAACTGAGATGATGATCCTTTTTGTTGCAGATGCGAAAATACAGTTGCGTATCGTCTGCATAAGAGTGATAGAGTAGTTCTTGGCTACTGATAATATCAAAGAGAGGGCGAAGATAGATGTTGAAAAGCACCGGTGACAGGGGGGATCCTTGGGGGACTCCACATGACACCGTGCGCTTTTCCGACGTGAAACAACCCAATTTAACTGTTTGTGATCGGTTTTCAAGAAAGGAAGAAAACCATGGTAAATCACCTTCTGCGACTTCTGCTACCTTGGCTAGTCGCATCAGTAACAGTTTGTGGTCTACCGTGTCAAAGGCTGCGCTTAGGTCCAGCAGAACCAGGAGACAAGATTCTCCTTCGTCTGCGGCCTCGAGGGCATCGTCCCATATTTTGAGTAAGGCCGTTTCTGTCCCGTGTCCGGGACGGAAGCCTGATTGTAATGGATCCAGTAGATTGTGGGTATCTAGATGCTGTTGCAGCTGTTGTACCACTACTTTCTCCATTATCTTGGAGAGAACATTAAGGCCTGTTATGGGACGGCGGTGAGTTGGGTCCTTGGGATCCAGGTTAGCACTACTAGTAATACAATAGCTACTTATCCGCTTTGCAGGCTTCAGGATAGGCAATATGGATTCTGTGGTGAAGGATGTTCAGCAAGGAAATCTCTAAAGGTTGTCCCCAGCAATGGCTCCCAGTTGCAATAACTGCAGATGGCACTAAAGGAGTAGTTGATGGCAGGAGCGGTGCAGTGCAGGGATTGCTGGGACCTGTAGTACCTCTGTAGGCTTGATAGTAGATGCCTCCAAGGCCTAGAAAGGCTGGTAGCCTAGCCGGCTACGGCCCACAATAATAGAACAAAGTTTGTTCCTCCATTGAATGCCTTTATAGGCCAGGAGCAGCTGCAATGCATCAGCACTGAATTCGACGAGAAGCGCCGATTCGCTACGGCGCACTTCCGTGCACGGCGCCGGGCAATGACGTCATTGTGCGAGCGCCGTATGCATTCCAGCATGGAACGCATTACGGCGCCGAAAGCGCCTGTCATTAGCAAGGAGGGCTATTTATAGCAGGGAACAGCCAGCGAAAAAAGTGGCTGTTACAGACTGCAAGCTAACCATTTTATTTAGTGTTAGGAGCTTTGTCTAGCGTTGTTAAAGCTTTCCTTGTTTTGAAGCAAGTGTAAACTTTTTTTGTGTTTGGGGGGGTTAATGGATGATGTAATATGCGTATGTCTACTGTATCTGGATTGGTCTAATGTATTTTGAATGTAGAATGCTCTAATTTATATATGATGTTGTTGAAAACAATAAAAAAAATACAGAATTAAACAAAAAGTGTAAACTAGCCATTAACCACTTGTTTACTGGGCACATATACCCCCTTCCTGCCCAGGAGAAATTTCAGCTTTCGGCACTGCGTCGCTGGACAATTGCGCGGTCGTGCGACGTTTCTCCTAAACAAAATTGACTTCCTTTTTTCCCAACAAATAGAGATTTCTTTTGATGGTATTTGATCACCTCTGCGGTTTTGAAAAAAACACACTATTGTTTACTTTTTGCTATAATAAATATCCCAATTAAAAAAAAAAAAAAAAAAAATTCTCAGTTTAGGCCGTTTTCTATTCTTCTACATATTTTTGGTAAATAAAAATCGCAATAAGCGTATAGTGATTGGTTTGCGCAAAAGTTAAAGCGCCTACAAAATAGGGGACAGAATTATGATTTTTTTTTTTACTAGTAATGGCGGCGATCTGCGATTTTTATTGGGACTGCGACATTATGGCGGACACATCAGACACTTTTGACACATTTTTGGGACCATTTACATTTATCGATCAATCAGTGCTATAAATATGCACTGATTACTGTATAAATGTGACTGGCAGGCAAGGGGTTAACACTAGGGGGCGAGGAAGGGGTTAAATGTGTTCCCTACTAGTGATTTTAACTGTGGGGGGAGGGGACTGACTGGGGAAGGTGACCGAACTGTGTCCCTATGTACAAGAGACACAGCATCGGTCTCCTCTCCCTGACAGGATGTAGATCTGTGTGTTAGATCTGTGTGTTTACACACACAGCACAACGTCCTTGTTTGTGTAACGGCCGATCGCGGGTACCTGGCGGACATCGCGGCCGCTCGGCACGCGCTCTGGCACCTCAGTTAAGCGCCGGGCACGCACGCCCCCAGTGGCCAGAGGAGCCGTGGGACGTCAAAAGGACGTCTTCCCGGCATTGTAGAGCCACTTACTGGCCGTCATTTTACAATGGCCAAGTAGTTAATGTGTGTTGAAGCCAAAGCAAGTGTAAATGAGCCCTAAAGGATAGGATTCCACTTTAAGGATGTCATCAGATTGGCCTCTACAAACTCAGCAGTGCCTAAAAATGCCTAAAAATGGAGATCAATTGAGGATGTGTAATTGTGTAGGGCAGGGTAAGACAGTGTATTTCTGGATTTTAAACAGTATAGGATTTTAAACAGTGTGATATCTCAGAATAGACACTTCTTTTTAAGGTTTTACATAGGTATACCTGCAAAAGGAGCCATCCTGAAGTGATCTAGCAGGACATTATGTTAGGACTAATGTTCCACTTTAAGTGATCTGAAAAATCTCTGCAGTCAAATGATATTTTTCTGCAGTCTGTGCATAAATAATAACCACTTCCAAAGGAGCAGCTTTGTAAGGTGGGTGTGGTCATCAGAAAATCGTACACAAGATGACACAGCAAAGAGAAATGTTGCTCCAGCCCAAATCAGAGGTATACACGGAAGATAGAATGTGCCACCACCGGAGCCTAGTCCTTGCGCTTACAAGGAAAAATATAAAAAAACGAAAAGTCATCTTGCAGCTAGTCAAATGTTTTTTTTTACCCTATTGCTTAAATTAGTTAATGTGTACCCAATGTATACTGAATAGTGAACAGTAAATCGTTATTATATATTTGTTCTACCCTACAACTATCATAAATCTGTGTGATCTGCATAATTTGTGTGAAATAATGTCTTTATTTTGTTGCACATTGACTTCTAGATACTTCTGTTCTGTGTAGAGACAGGAATAAAGGAACAGGATGGGAGGAAGTTGTTAACAGGCATTGAGTTAGGAACATAATCAGAGGTCAGCATGATGTCTGCTTGGGATATTGTAGACAAAGGCAATGGTTTTATATTCCTGTGATGTCGCTGCATTCCTGCCACACTACAGACTTCAGCCACGTGCTGAATGATAACAAGATAGTAAACTGAACTCTGCGTCTTGTCTAAGGAATGGACTCAAGCGGAATGAACATTATGAATTCTAAATCGTTGTTTGGTTTTCTTCTGATCTGATTATGAAATTCTAAAATAAAATAAAAAGCAAAAGAATCAAAGCAAATGTCTAGTAAGTAAATTTAAAATACATTTCCATAGGAAACTGGTAAAGAAGAATAGCTCAAGACAGGAATACTATATAGCCTCGTACACACGACCAAGGAACTCGACGGGCGAAACACATCGTTTTCCTTGTCGAGTTCCTTGTTAGGCTGTCGAGGAACTCAACAAGGCAAGTTTCTCCATTCCCGTCGAGGAAATAGAGAACTTGCTCTCTTTTTGGCTCGTCGAGTTTCTCGACAGTTTCCTCAACGAAAATGTGCACACGACCGGTTTCCTCGGCAAAAAATTATCTCCTAGCAAGTTTCTTGCTGGTTTTTGCCGAGAAACTCGGTCGTGTGTACGAGGCCTGACACTCACGCTCTTGTAGATCTTCTATAGGAATAAATGGAGAAGGTAGTGGAGCAGGTGGCAATAGAAAATAGACTTTAAGGCCTCGTACACACGACAGTTTTCCTCGACAAAATCCATCAAGAAAAAATGCTGGCAGAGCTTTTTTGCCGAGGAAAACGGTCGTGTGTATGTTTTTAGTCAAGAAAACTGTCGTGGATCTCGACGAGAAAAAAAGAGAACATGTTCTCTTTTTTCTCATCGGGAGTCTCAATTTCCTCGTCGTGTTTCTCGTCGGGCTGGTTTACGACACGTTCGTGTGTATGCTTAGAAATGTGCGCATGCTCAGAATAAAGTTCGGTAAAAGTTGCGTTCGTAATGGAGATAGCACATTCGTCACGCTGTAACAGACTGAAAAGCGCGAATCGTCTCTCACCAAACTTTTACTTAATGCGCAGTAACATGAGATTAGTAAAAGCAGCCCCAAGGGTGGCGCCAGTGGAATCAAACTTCCCCTTTATAATGCCGTCGTACATATTGCACGTCACCGCGTTTGAGAACGTCGAGATTTTGTCTTGACAGCGTGTACGCAAAGAAAGCTTGACAAGATTCTCGACAAGCCTGACAAGAAACATGTCGAGGAAAACAATGTTTCTTTTACGACGAGTTTCTCGACACTTTAGCTAGTGTTCTTCTATTGTTCTATTAAAAAAAAATATATATTTTGTAGTGTTTCCTCCGGTGTTTGCAGTGTTTCCTCCATATGTGTAGGTGTGAGATAGGTGTGTACGAGGCCTTACATCAAGCATGGAATATCACTAGCATTGGGAGAACTCCACATTCAAATCTCTAGTTCTATGGAAAGTATTATGTAGGTAAAGTTACTGTACATATTACAGAGATTGTCCATCTTCAAAGCAGAACTAAACTCTGCCTATAATTAATTTCACCCCACAGATGTAATTTGCTGCCAATCTTACACTGAGCTGCTCAAGTTTACAGTTTAAAGAAGATTGCAAGGAAGGTAAGAAGTTTTTATTGTAGAAGAGATATAGTATGTCTCTTTTGTAATTAAAAAACGTTCTGCTCACAATTTTGTTTTTTTTTAGACGACAGTAGTAATAATTACTATTATTTTTCTGTAAAATAGTCTGTAAAAAGTCCTTAGGTATCAGTTTCCTTCTATATGCCATAATGTACATTTATCAAAACTGGCGCAAACAGAATCTGGAGCATAGTAACCAATCTTCTTCTATCTTGAGCTTGTTCAGCTTGGATTTGAAAAAGAAAGACTGAAGCTGATTGGTTGCCATGTACAGCTGATTCCACATTCTGTTTGCTCCCATCTTAGTAAATTCCGCTCAATGTGGTTGATTTACTAAAACCGGGGCGTGCAAAATCTGGTGCAGCTCTGCATAGAATGCAATCAGCTTCCGCCCTGGTTCACACTGGGTACGATTTGGAACGATTTGAGATGCGATTTGACATGTCAAATCGCATCTCAAATCGGCGGCATTTGCCGGCAATTGTCGGCAATGGCACTGTCCTAATCAGTGCGACGCCGCATCTGCGATTTCAAAAAGTAGTTCCTGTACTACTTTTTGCGATTTCGGGCCGCGATTTACATTAAATTGCGGCCGAAATCGCGGCAAAATCGCGGCCCGCAAATCGCGGTAAAATCGCGCATTTCACCGCGATTTTGAATTCGCAGCAGTGTGAACCTAGGCTCCAGGTTTTTTTTTTTGTCAAAGCTTAAAGTGGAGTTTCCATCCCCAATTTTTTTTTCCATTATTGTGCTCATTAGACCTAAAAAATAAAAAACATTTTTTTTTACTCATCTGGAAATGCCTGTTGCTATGCAGTCCCACAAAATCTGCCTTTGGAATAACCTAGGGTCCTGACATCATCTCCCTCTAATGCTCCTGGGAAATGTGTGTCATCATTTCCCAGGATGCAGTGCGCTACCCAATTATCAGTCCCCATCCAAGACTTCCAGGAAATAAGTGCTTGTGGGCTTCACAATGCCCACAAGCAAAATGACAACGGTGTGGACATAGTTTTATAACTTTTTTGAATAACTATGCGGAGCGGCGGCCATGCACAGCTGCACCACATTTTGCACTCTCCAGTTTTAGAAAATCAACCCTAATTTAGTGTTACTTGTACAATTTGCACTTGTCTCATAACATATTTGAAATGTTTAAACTAAATATTAACCCACCCATTTTTATCATGAAGTTTCAGTCTATGTGCTGCAAATTCTAACCAAAGCTGTAGAAAAAATTTAAATACTTTTAAAATTACATTAGCATGTTAAAGATTATATGATAGTTTTTGTGATTGGGTTTACATCTATGGTAATTAAAGGTAGAAAAAAACATTGACCTTCTATATAAAAAAAACACACATACCTTTATTCATCTGAGCTTATCCTGTAGAGATATATTTATATGTATGAACTATATTAGGTAGAATCAGTAAGAGTTAGGCCGACTTATCAGTAGATAAGCCGGCCTAACTCAGAATCTACGCCGACGTATGTTTAAGCGTATGCTCAAACAGAGATACGCTTAAACATATCTAAGATAGGACGGCTTGCGCCGTCCTATCTTAGATTGCAATTTTTCGGATGGCCGCTAGGTGGCACTTCCATTGCGGTCGGCGTATATTATGTAAATGAGTTTGTGCGCCGATTCTCGAACGTACGCCCGGCCGCCGCAGTCGATTTACGCCGTTTCCGTAAGGCCTTAGGAGGCCTAAAGTTATTCCACCTATTAGGTGGAATAACAATGTTAAAGTATGGCCGCCGTTCCCGCCGCGAGATTCAAAATTTTAACGTTGTTTGCGTAAGTCGTCCGTGAATCGGGATTTATGCCGTTTATGTCCACGTCGAAATCAATAGGCCCGTGCGGCGTAGGTAACCGCAATGCACACTGGGAAATATAGTCGCCCGGCGCATGCGCAGTGACAAAAAAACGTGAGGTCAAGCCTCATTACCATTAAACACGCCCCCCAACCCATTTGAATTAGGCGCCCTTACGCCTGCCGCATTTACACTACGCCGCCCTAAGTAAGGAGGCAAGTACTTTGTGAATCATGTACTTGCCTCTCTTACTTAAGGCGGCGTAATGTAAACACGCTAGGCTACGCCAACCTAGATTTGCGCGCCCCTACCTGAACTTACCCATATGTGTTTCTAACTCTCCACTTCCAGGAGAAGCAAAGTTGCCCCATCTAGTCTGTATTGGTGTCGTGTAGTGTTAAATTAGTAATTCGATAAGAACAGGCTTATCAGGAACTTGGTCAAAAACATAATTGAGGTTTGTTCAGGCGGACCTATATTGTAACTGGCACACAGGTCAAAGCAGGCAAAGCTGATCACAAGGGCAAAGCAGGCAAAGAAGAATCATAGTTAGTAACACAATGAGGCAGGAGGCTAGAAGAGTTCCGGATTTGGGATATAAGCCAAGGTCATAGCCTAGATTTATCATATCACCACGTCTGGTCAGTGACAGGATAACAGGAATGGAGACAAAGCAGATAATCTGAAACACAATTTAGCAAACTGTAAATGCAGTTGGTATCATGTACACAGGGGTTTTTTTATGCAACTGCCTTATTCGCATATCAGAGCCAGATTTGGGTGATTTGTGTGCTGAATAATGCTATTAATCTTCCAAAATTTGGCTTGACCTAAAATCAGCAAATGAAAAAAAAAATATCAACCAGAATTACAGAAGTCAAACGGAGACCATTTTTTATGTTCACCTTTGGCCCTTTGAAAGGCTGCTAAGCAATCTTTTATCACCCAAAAGTCATAGGAAGCCTCCATCATCCCTTCACTGAATGTTCTTTTGTTTGTTTCAGGTGTAGTTTGCTGTTACTTAAGGTGTTTCAGACAACAAATATGTAAAGAGACTGTAATGCCGCATACACACGACTGTTTTTCATGACGAGAAAAATGCCATTTTTAAAATTGGTCGTGAAAAACGGTCGTGTGTATGCTCCAGAGCATTTTTCTCGACAAGAAAAATGGGCGAATCTATTTTAGAACCTGCCCTATTTTTTCTCGTAGTTTTTCACGTCGTGAAAAACGGTCGTGTGTACGCTTTAACGAGGGGGGAAAAACACACATGCTTAGAAGCAAGTTATAAGACAGGGAAATAAGCAGCCCAAAGGGTGACGCCATTATAATGGAACTTCCCCTTTATAGTGCCGTCGTACGTGTTGTACGTCACCGCGCTTTGCTAGAGCATTTTCTTTTCACGAACGTGTGTATGCAAGGCAGGCTTGAGAGTAATCACGACAAATCACGCAGAGAAAAACTTTTTTTTTTTCCATGACATGAATAATGGTCGTGTGTACGCGGCATAAGAATCTCTAATACAATACCATACATTAAAAAAAAGAAAAAAAGAGACCCTCATTAAAAAAAAAAAAAAACTAGCATGTGGTGTATTTTTGTACATGCCTCCTTATATTTCATATAATTTTTAAACTTTTTTCTGTTGATAAATATACCTTTAAATATCAAAATACAGCAGAAAGTGAAAAAATGAAACCAAAGTGATCATGATCAGTGACCATGATAATGAATTGTTAAAAGACAAAACAATAACCCCCCCCCCCCCCAAAAAAAAACAGACAAATTAACCTTTTTCTAATTTTTTAGACAATTAAAAAAAAAAAACACACAATAACTACTAATACACTTTTAAATCTGTGCACATGCTTGTGTTACTGTCTCTTTAGATTTTCAAATTTGCTATTTGGACTTGTAACATTGTAAAAAGAATCCATCAGTAGTAGAAAAATACACATACAAACTTTGCTAATTAAGTACATAATATCTTAATATTTTTTTAAAATGTTACTGTTATATTTTTTTAACCCCCACCCCAAAACATCTACCTCCTATTTTGAGGGCAGGTGGCCTGGTATGGTTCAGGAGGGGGTGGGGGTGCTCGCCCCCCCTTTCCTAAATTGCCAGGCAGCATGCGCGGATAAGGGTCTCGTATAGATTTTGGGGGGACCCCACACTGTTATTTTTTCAATAGCTGAGTGCCGGAAATTGTAATTGCGAGTCATTTTAAATGGGATTTGACTCATTTTTTTTCTTTGGAAATGTCACTTTTGCTGCAGCATGATATTTATATGCTACAGGTCTGCCACTTTACAGGCGGACTAAGGGGGACCCCCCAGGCACTATATTTAAATACATTTTTCATTTTTATGGTTGCACTTTAAGCATAATTAAAATCACTGCTCCTGATTTTTTTTTTTTTGCATTAATACATGTCCCCCTGAACAGTACTTGGGCCCCCATACCCCATTGATTGCCAATTACTTGCATATAAGCCTTCAAAATGGGCACTATTGTTTTTTCTTGCTCGACTTCCATAGACTTCAATGGGATTCGTTGTTCGGGTTAGAACCTGTATTTTTGGCTCTGAATTCTAAACATGTGTTGTCAGTGGACATGGGCCATACACCAAAATAGGGGGGAGTTTGGTCCCTGTCTACTGACAACACATGTTTTAGAATTCCGAGCCAAAAATACATTGGGGTAGATTTACTAAGGCTGGTGCACTCAGAATATAACAACAAAACCTGGGGAATGCCCAGGGAAAAACCTAGCCTACTTACCGACCAGCTCGCAGAACAACCAATTAACCTGTCTACCAGTATGCGTTAAAAACAGGGGTTTTGTCCGCACGTATTTGCAAATGTATGCGTGAGCCACAGAGCCGCGCCAAGGCACCCTGTAATCTGTGGTCCTAACACTAAACAATGAGGGGCAGATCCACATACAATTAGATGGGCGCAGCGTATGTGAGATACGCTACGCCGCTGTAACTTACTTTTGGCAGCTTTGAATCCACAAAGAATTAGCGCCGTAAGTTACGGCGGCGTAGTGTATCTCTCGCGGCGTAACGGCGCCTAATTCAAATCGGCGAGTAGGGGGGCGTGTTTCATTTAAATGAAGCGCGTCCCCGCGCCGAATGAACTGCGCATGCGCCGTCCATAAATTTACCGCCGTGCATTGCGCGAAATGACGTCGCAAGGACGTCATTGTTTTGACTTGGACGAAAATTACGTCCATCCCGCGATTCACGGACGACTTACGCAAACGGAAATTTTTTTTTAAATTAAATGCGGGAACGACGGCCATACTTAACATAGCAGGTCTAACTATACGCCACGAAACAGCAGCTTTAACTATACGCCGGAAAAAGCCGACTAGAGACGACGTAAAAGAATGCGACAGCCGTTCATGGATCGTCGGAAATAGCTAATTTGCATACTCGATGCGGAAAACGACAGGAACGCCACCCAGCGGACGCCGAAGAATTGCATCTTAGATCCGAAGGCGTACGAAGACGTACGCCTGTCGGATCTAACCCAGATGCCGTCGTATCTTGTTTTGAGGATTCAAAACAACGATACGACGTGGGAAATTTGAAAGTACGCCGGCGTATCAGTAGATACGCTGGCGTACTCTCTCTGTGGATCTGCCCCTGAGTGTCCCCACAATGGAGGCACATGCATTCTGATGGATAGATAAGGGCAGGTGGACTGAAGGGGAGCCACCCTTCCGTAATATGGTGGAGCTGCTTCTAACCTCAGCTTGTCCAATTAAGCTTTAGCAATAAAACCTGGAAGCTGATTGGTTTCTATGCAGAAGTGAGCCTGATTTTGCACTCATTAGTTATTCTTCTGTACTTAAAGTGTGCTTAACCACTTAACCCCCGGACCATATTACTGGTCAAAGACCAGAGCACTTTTTGCGATTCGGCACTGCGTCGCTTTAACTGACAATTGCGCGGTCGTGCGACGTGGCTCCCAAACAAAATTGGCGTCCTTTTTCCCCCACAAATAGAGCTTTCTTTAGGTGGTATTTGATCACCTCTGCGGTTTTTAGCTTTTGCGCTATAAACAAAAGCGGCAATTTAAAAAAAAATTAATATGTTTTACTTTTTTCTATAATAAATACCCCCCAAAAATCTATAAAAAAATATAAGAAAAAAATGTTTTCCTCAGTTTAGGCCGATACGTATTCTTCTACATATTTTTCGTAAAAAAAAAAATCGCAATAAGCGTTTATTGATTGGTTTGCGCTAGGGTTGTCCCGATACCACTTTTTTAAGACCGAGTACAAGTACCGATACTTTTTTTCAAGTACTCGCCGATACCGATTACCGATACTTTTTTTAATGAAATGTGACAGTGACACATTGAAACCTGTTGTGCCAGTTTACAAGTCCTTTGATAAAAGATACCAGCCAGTCTGCAGCCCTAATAGTAGGACAGAGAAAAAGGAAGTAATATTGTGGTCCAACACCTAGCATGACAAATGTTTTACTGGTTGGAGTTCTTAGAATACAAAGAGGTTTGAAAACATTGTGCATGTGACATTAGATGAGTGCTGCTAAGTACAATGTTTTCAAACCTCTTTGTATTCTAAGAAACACTTCATTCATCACAGGTGGCACACTATCAAAGAAATGTGACATCTGTGATGAATGAAGTGTACTTGTTAGCATACTTCATACAAGCAGTTGTGCTCTACTGTGATGTAATAATCAAAAAAACTTAGCGTGTGAGAGAACATGGACTGATTCAGGACAGTTACAGTAAAGATTGTTAAACTAAACTACATGAATAAGGCAATTGCCTGATCCGATACATCAAGTACTCACGGAAAATGCTCTGTATTGGTCCCAATACCGATACTAGTATCGATATCAGGACAACCCTAGTTTGCGCAAAAGTTATAGCGTTTACAAAATAGGGGGTATTTTTATGGCATTTTTATTAATATTTTTTTTTTACTAGTAATGGCGGCGATCAGCGATTTTTTTTCGGTACTGCGACATTATGGAGGAAACATCGGACACTTTTGACAAATTTTTGGGACCATTGGCATTTTTATAACGATCAGTGCTATAAAAATGCATTGGATTACTATAAAAATGCCACTGGCAGTGAAGGGGTTAACACTAGGGGGCGAGGAAGGGGTTAAGTATTTTCCCTGGGTGTGTTCTAACTGTAGGGGGGGTTGGACTGACATGGGGAAATGACTGATCTTCTGTTCATACAATGTATGAACAGAAGATCAGTCATTTCCCCATGTCAGCATTTCTCTCCCTGACAGGACCGGGAGCTGTGTGTTTACACACACGTTACAGAGCGAGGACCGGGAGCTGTGTGTTTACACACACGTTACAGAGCGAGGACCGGGAGCTGTGTGTTTACACACACGTTACAGAGCGAGGACCGGGAGCTGTGTGTTTCACACAGCTCCCGGTCCTCGCTCTGTAACGAGCGATCGCGTGTGCCCGGCGGCGATCTGTCTCTGTGTGCCCCTGACCTACGTTCCTGTCTTTTACTAACACGGAATCAGCTAAAGCAGCCCAAATGCGAATGGAACTTCCCCTTTAAAGTGCCGTTGTACGTGTTGTACGTCACCGCGCTTTGCTAGATCATTTTTTAAAAACGATGGTGTGTAGGCAACGTCGTTTTAATGATGAAGTTGGGAAAACGTAGTTTTTTAGACATGCTGAAAAACTATGTTTTCTTTCATGCTGAAAAATGATCGTGTGTACGCGGCATAAGGCTTGTGGAGAAACTCGACAAGCTTGCTTTGCGTACACACTGTCAAGACCAAATCTCCTCCTTCTCAAACGCGGTGACGTACAACACATACAACGGCAGGGGAAGTTCGATTCCACTGGCACAACCCTTGGGGCTGCTTTTGCTAATCTCATGTTACTGCGTGTTAAGTAAAAGTTTGGTAAGAGACGATTTGCACTTTTCAGTCTGTTACAGCGTGACGAATGTGCTATCTCCATTACAAACGCTACTTTTACCAAAGGTGCGCTCCCTTCTCATACTTTATTCTGAGCATGCGCGGGTTTCTTAGCATACACACGAACATGTTTCTCGTCGAAAACCAGCACGACGAGGAACACAACAAGGAAATTGAGGCTCCCGTCGAGGAAAAAGAGAACTTGTTCTCTTTTTTTCTCGTCGAGTTCCTCGTTAGTTTTCTTGATGAAAAACATACACACGACCGTTTTCCTCTGCAAAAAAGCTCTCCCACCAAGTTTCTTGATGGATTCTGTTGAGGAAAGCGGTCATGTGTACGAGGCCTAAGGAAAATAAACACCACTTGAAAGGGCATCATATTGATCTTTTTGGCTACTTTGTAATCAGTGGAGTGGTTGTTAATAGCTTTAGTCTGTTCTGTGTTTCACAGGCAGCAGGTTTGATTGTTTGGATACAATAGATATTCCCGCGCTGCCTAAAGTTGAAAAAATATATATAGTGCTTGGTTGCAGCAATCACCGACCGGGTCAAACACCACCCAAAAGGGAATATAATAAAAAATGAATATATGGTGCTGAGCTCCAAAAATACAAAAATAAAGTGCTTTAGTAATTCATACATAGTGCTATGTGTATAAAATCATAAACACTAAAAATTATTAAATACATTGATACACTAAAAAGCAATGCATAACAGATCTGCAGTGAAAAATAATCAAAAATGTATAAGTGATGGATATTTCATGTGCAATAGAAAAAATAATCCATCATAATATGGTATCAAAAGACAATATACCGTAAATCTAAATGGAATAAAGTGCAAGTGCCATGAAGTTCATAGTAGATATAAATCCTCAAAAAAGTGATTATAGTGTTAAAGTGGTTGTAAACCCATACAGACCACTTTAACCTACACGTAAGCCTAGATTAAGGCTTACCTGTAGGTGCAACAAATATCTCCTAAACCTACACGGTTAAAGACTGCACCGCCTGCGCATGCGCATCATAGACAACGGCGCAGGCGCACTGAGCATGCCTCTAGTGAGGGCGAATGTGCCATCACTGATGGCTCCCGCGCGCATGCGCGGGAGTGATGTCATTGCGGCTCTGGCCAATCACAGCGCCGGAGCCGTGATACCTGGAAGTAACTCGGGTATCAATGGCGGGGGTGAGGAACGAGAGTCGCTTCAGGGGCTTTGCTCTAAGGTAAATAATTCATAATGAGCTAGTATGCTATGCATACTAGTTCATTATGCCTTTCTCTTGCAGGTTTTTTTTTTTTAAAGAAATGCTTTAGAGGGTTTACTTCCTCTTTAAGTGCTGGATTCCAACTAGCATATGTGACAATGTGATTGAATGATCATTTTCTTCAGTGTGATTACACCTAAAGGTGCAGTTACTCCTTACCTTACTGCTGTAAGGTAACAGCATAAAGATAGCCAGGGGTAATCCAAATCTTAGGGTCCTGTAATGGGTCTCCCTGAATATTTCCTTATGGATGGCAATTTGTATGGAGCCTGGTGAATGCTTCTTATATATGTATGTTTCCTTTATATTTATTAACCACTTCAATACAGGGCATTTTCACCCCCTTTCTGCCCAGGCCAATTTTCTGCTTTCAGCGCTGTAACATTTTGAATGACAATTGTGCGGTCGTGTGACATTGTACCCAAATTAACTTTTGATATTTTTTTCCCCCACAAATAGAGCTTTCTTTTGGCGGTATTTGATTACCTCTGCGGTTTTAATTTTTTTGCGCTATAAACAAAAAAATACTGACAATTTTGAAAAAAAAAACACAATATTTTTTTAACTTTTTGCTATAATTAAAAAAAAAATAAAAAAAAAAAAAATATATATATATATATATATATATATATATATATATATATATATATATATATATATATATGTTTTCCTTAGTTTATGCCAATATGTATTCTTCTACATATTTTTGGTATAAAAAAAAATTGCAACAAGCGTATATTGATTGGATTGTGCAAAAGTTATAGCGTCTACAAAATAGGTTATTGATTTATAGCTTTTTTATTATTATTTTTTTACTAGTAATCTGCACTTTTTATTGGGAGTACCACATTGCAGCGGACACATTGGAAACTTTTGACACTATTTTGGGACCATTCACATTTATACAGCGATCAGTGCTATATAAATGCACTGATTACTGTGTAAATGTGCCTGGCAGGGAAGGGGTTAACACTAGGGGGTGATCAAGGGGTTAAATGTGTTACCTAGGGAGTGATTCTAACTGTAGGAGGAGGGGACTCACAAGGGGAGGAGACTGACAGGACATGGATCTGTGTGTTTACACACACAGATCCACGTCCCTGCTCTGTGTTGAGCAATTGCAAGTACCCGACAGACATCGCGGCCGCCGGGCATGTACATCGTGTCCGGAGTAATGCGGTGAGCACACGCTCTCTACATTTCCCCGGGAAGCCAAGGACGTCATATGACGGCGGCCCGGAGGGACAGAGGGCTCCTGCCACCGTCATATTACAATGGCTCGGGTGACAAGTGGCACATCAACAGATGGATAAAAAAGGAGAACGGGGGCCCCAATAGTGAAGTATAGTAGTTATTTAAAAATAGGTACTCACATAGCAGTTAAAAGAGGGTAAAAAATAAACGAGTAGCGAGCTCGCGGCCTGATGTCCCTTCCGGTGCCCATCTATTTCCTACGCGTATTGTCACGATCACGTGACTTCATCAGGAAAAAAAAAGTTTGATTGTTTCCCCTGTATTCAGGATGCTAAAATCATAATGGAAAGTCAAATGAGCACTTTGAATATGTATGGCACAACAGCCAATTTCTGAGGGAGGTATGCCCAGTAGGTGGTTGAGAAGTACATAAATTGTCTGAGGCCTGGAGGAGCCCTGTTCTAGTCCTGGGTCTAATCCTGCCAGAGGAAACCCCAACCCAATGGAATCAACGTCACTGGGTAGAAAATCTGGAGAGCCCACTGAAAAGTTCTAAAAGTTGGAAGGGGTCTGGCTGTCCTGGGGGTAGTATTGTGAGCATTAACCTGTCTGGTGAATACTGAAAGGAGGCATCCTGTGACATCGTGAGTACTGATCTGAACTGAGGGTCCTAGGGCCAGATTTAGGTAGAAGTGCGGCGGCGTAACGTATCGTAGATACGTTACACCGCCGCAAGTTTTCATCGCAAGTGCCTGATTCACAAAGCACTTGTGATGAAAACTACGCCGGCGGCCTCCGACGTAAGCCCGCGTAATTTAAATGGGCGTGTGCCATTTAAATTAGGCGCGCTCCCGCGCCGGACCTACTGCGCATGCTCAGTTTCGCAATTCCCGCCGTGCTTTGCGCGCAGTGACGTCATTTTTTCGAACGGCGACGCGCGTAGCGTAATTCCGTATTCCCGGACGGCTTACGCAAACGACGTGAATTTTTACATTTCGACGCGGGAACGATGGCTATACTTTATACAGCAATACGTTTGCTGTGTAAAGTTAAGGCACCAAAAACGACGACTAATTTTGCGACGGGAAACTAGACTAGCGGCGACGTAGCGAACGCGAAAATCCGTCGTGGATCGCCGTAACTCCTAATTTGCATACCCGACGCTGGTTTACGACGCAAACTTCCCCCAGCGGCGGCCGCGGTACTGCATCCTAAAACAATTACACCTGACGGATCTTAGGGATATCTATGCGTAACTGATTCTATAAATCAGTCGCATAGATACTCTGAGAGATACGAAGGAGTATCTGAGATACTCCGTCGTATCTCCGCTGTGAATCTGGCCCCAAGTATTGTTTTCTTTGGGTGGAAGAGCCAGTGATAGTTATGACTGGTATAGCTCCTAGAAAGGGGGTCTGCCATTTGTACTTGTTACTCCATATATACTGTTTGGGGAGGCTTAGAAAAAGGATATGTCCTCCTGCAAATATTCAGTGAATCTGGAGTATCCCTTATTATCCCACATCCTATTCCATCCAAATTATTCAGCAATACAAATCCTAAAAAAGACATCCCCCTAGAACAGGGATATGCAATCAGGCCCATCGCAACAGGACAGGCAAGCCAAGCAATTGCTTGGGGCCCCGAGCTAGTAAGGGGCCCCCAAGCTGGCTCGCCTGTCTGCCTGCTGATATGTTCACAGGCTCCCCACGAGCCCCCCTCGTCCCGCATGGAGAGCCGCACAGCTGAATCCTGGAGTTCAGTGCCGAAGCGTGCAGTTGCACTGAACTCCAGGATTCAGCTGTGCGGCTCTCCGTGCGGGAGGAGGGGGGCTCGCGGGGGGGTCCCGCAGCGTCATTTGGCTACAGTGCAGCCGTCCCTCTCTCTCCACTGACTGCAATACACAGTCACGCTTCGGCTCCACCCCCCCTCTTGGCTCAATGTGTACACAGCCAGGAGGAGGAGCCGAGGAGAGACACAAGTGACAGAGAGCCGTGCTGCACACAGTAACCAGGAGGTAAGGGGGGGGGGGCAGATTCGAGGTGAACGAATGAAGTGATGGGAGAGGAGAGGGTGGTATGGGGATATGTTCTGGGGAGTGATTTGAGAGGGAAGATGATATGTGCTAGTGGGGGGTCCGATTCCCCCCCCCCACTAATCATCTTCCCTCTCAAATCACTCCCCAGTACATATCCCCATACCACCCTCTCCTCCCAAATTAAAAGATGCTCTGTCCCCCTGTGCTCATCCTACCCTGTACTCATCCCACCCTTTGCTCATCCCACCCTGTACTCATCCCACCCTGTACTCATCCCACCCTATGCTCATCCCACCCTGTACTCATCCCAACCTGTCCCCCTGTGCTCATCCCACCCTGTACTCATCCCACCCTGTACTCATCCCACCCTGTGCTCATCCCAACCTGTGCTTATCCCACCCTGTACTCATCCCACCCTGTGCTCATCCCACCCTGTACTCATCCCACCCTGTGCTCATCCCACCCTGTGCTCATCCCACCCTGTACTTATCCCACCCTGTACTCATCCCACCCTGTCCCCCTGTGCTCATCCCACCCTGTACTCATCCCACCCTGTGCTCATCCCACCCTGTACTCATCCCACCCTGTCCCCCTGTGCTCATCCCACCCTGTGCTCATCCCACCCTGTGCACCCCACCCTGTCCCCCTGTGCTCATCCCACCCTGTCCCCCTGTGCTCATCCCACTCTGTCCCCATGTGCTCACCCCACCCTGTCCCCCTGTGCTCACTCCACCCTGTCCCCTGTGCTCACCCCACCCTGTCCCCCTGTGCTCATCCCACCCTGTTCCCCTGTGCTCATCCCACCTTGTCCCCCTGTGCTCATCCCACCCTGTCCCTTTGTCCTCATCCCATGAAAATGACAGGACGAGTCTTAAAAAGGAAGGGGTGCGCGAGTTTCACCAGGCCTAGGGCAGCACAAAACCTAAATACACCCCTGGGCGCGCCGCACACGAGTCTGTCCCAGCCTTCGGTAAGATTGCCGCCGCCGACATGTAGCAGCCGCTACCGTCGGTCTGTATCCATGCACCGCTCGTGTCCTGCCTGGCTCCCTCTCCCCTCCTCCTCCCTCTCCCCTCCTCCTCCCTCCCTCACAGTCCGGAGCCGCCAGGAGGAGGCCGCCCACTGGTTCCTGTAGGCTTTGTGTGCGTGCGGGGGGGGGGGTTGGGGGGCCTCTATGTCCATTTTGCTTGGGGCCCCCAAATTCCTTCAAACGGCCCTGTATGCAATTAACAGACTTTCAGCTGTTGCAGAACTACAAGTCCCATGAGGCATAGACTCTGACAGCGACAAGCATGACACCCAGAGGTAGAGGCGTGATGGGACTTGTAGTGTGTGTGTTTGCAAATGCTGGAGGGCCCTTAATTGCATATCCCTGCCCTAGACTGATCATTGAGCCAGAGTCTATGAACCATTGCTGTGTGCCTGGCTGCCTCTGCACTAATTTTGGGAAATAAATGGTTAAAATACAGCAGCTCCTACACAAAAGTGTATCCCAGGCTGAAAAGATCTTCTGCAGATGCTTCATACTCCATGATCATTTGTTCTGCTCTGCAAACTTTTGACTGAGCAAGTCAACTAGGAGATTATTCACCTCTGCCTAATAACTGCCCAGTGAAATGTCTCCACATGTATCTCTAGAAAAGAGAGGCTCTTGGTACCGCCTTGGTTGGTCATATAAGATACAGCCACTTTGTTGACCATTACAACTTTTACTTGATTGCTAGCTACAGGAAAATGGAGTACTGCAAATATCTGTGATGCCAGCTCTCCTGGACCTGAAACCCTAAGAAATGTGCACCCCATCCTTGGAGACCAGTGTCTAAGATGGTCTGTACACCAAGATTTTCGGGAAGTTTTTGGGGTCTAATGCTGGCTATACACTCCACGAAAAATCGTCCGAACGAACGTTCGAAAAACGAACGTTCGGTCGTGAGCGCAAACGATAGTGCCATGTAATGACCGATAAATCGATCAGTGGACATAAATAAAAAAAAATTGGTTCGTTTTTTTTACATATACCTAGTGCAGAAAGTTCGGACGGGAAACACATTACCCTTCCGATTTATCGTTCATTCGGCAGAAAATTTCCAAACTTGTCCTTCATTTTTTCAGCTCAAAAACGTCTGAACGATTGTCGATTTTGTGCCCATTAACTGTTCGAAAAATGAACCAACTGTCTGAACGACCAAATTTTGCCAGATTATTCGTATAGTGTATGGCCAGCATTAGTCAAACCAAACAGTAGAGGCTGGAACCAGCATCCACTAAATCTGCAGGGATTGGCTGAATTTCAACCAATGTGTGGCTTCTCCTTCTTAACAGGAGTTGATTATTTATTCAACTTCTGTCAATGGGGGCATGTTGGGAAAATTTCAATCAGCTGTAGTCACTGGTCAGTGTATTCTGACAGTGGCAGGTGCTGCTGTCAGAATACGATGTCCTGCTGGAGGGGATTCCTGGTAGTTTTTTTTTTTCACTCAGCCAGCTCACTGAACGACAAAAAGTAGAACATTTCAGCTTGGCCAGCCTTAAACCTTGTACACACGATTGGATTTTCTGAAAGGGAATTGTGTGATGGCAGGCTTTGGTCAGAAAATCCGACAATTGTTGCCGGATTTTCCGACAACAAATGTTGAATAGCATGCTTTTAAACATTTTCGACAACAAATGTGTGATGTCGGATTATCCGATCGTGCGTACAAAAGTCCTTCGGAAAAAAATCCAAAGTACAAATACGCATGCTCAGAAGCAACATTAGCATAAGTTGCCCAAAGGGTGGCGCTAAAGAGCTGAAAAAACACATGGTTTTGTGTTTTTTGGCCAACAATTCTTTGAGGTTTGTATGCAACACAAGTTCATGGCCAATGCCCTTCGGACAAAAGTCCTACGCCTTGTCCGCCGAAAATCCTATCGATCCCAGGCTTTAGAGTGAGTTTGCTCCTTTTGGAGAGATTTCATATTTATTCCTATCTATTAAACAGGAAGTAACGGGAATCTAAAGCAATAGGACACAGATGGTAAAAAAATATATATCTGAGAGAGAATTTAGCCATGTCCTACTCTGTCCTATATTATGTTAAAGATAAATGGACTTGGAGATATATTTTAACCACTTCCAGACCTTAGGTGTTTTTCAGATTCGGTGTTTGCAAGACTAAAACATTTTTTTCTGCTAGAAAATTACTTAAAACCCCCAAACATTATATATTTTTTTTTCTAACACCCTAGAGAATAAAATAGTGGTCATTCCAATACTTTTTGTCACACCGTATTTGCGCAGCGGTCTTACAAGCGCACTTTTTTTGGAAAAAATTCACTTTTTTGAATTAAAAAATAAGACAACAATAAATTTGGCCCAATTGTTTTATATATTTTGAAAGATAATGTTACGCCGAGTAAAATGATGCCCAACATGTCACGCTTAAAAATTGCGCCCGCTCGTGGCATGGCGTCAAACTTTTACCCTTAAAAATCTTGATAGGCGACGTTTAAAAAATTCTACAGGTTGCATTTTTTGAGTTACAGAGTAGGCCTAAGGCTAAAATTATTGTTCTCGCTCTAACGATCGCGGCGATACCTCACTTGTGTGGTTTGAATACCGTTTTCATATGTCGGCGCTACTCGCGTATGCGTTCGCTTCTACGCGCGAGCTCGTCGGGACGGGGCGCTTTAAAAAATTTTTTTTTGCTTTTCGCATTTATTTTTATTTATTTTAGAATTTTTAACACTGAAAAAAAAAAAAAAAAATTATCACTTTTATTCCTATTACAAGGAATGTAAACATCCCTTGTAATAGAAAAATGCATGACAGGTCCTCTTAAATATGAGATCTGGGGTCAAAAAGACCTCAGATCTCATATTTGGGCTTAAATGCAAAAAATAGAAAAAAAATAAAAAATGTCATTTTTTCAAATGACCAAAAAAAAAATTTGTCTCTTTAAGAGGCTGGGCGGGACTGACGTTTTGACGTCACTTCCGCCCAGCCGAGCTATGGGGACGGGCGAAGGAGATTTTTCCTTCAGTCTCGTCCCCGCTCACCAGCCGACAGCATCCGATCGCCTCCGCCGCTACCGACGGCTCCGGTAAGTGGCGGAGGGCGCGGGAGAGCGGCGGGAGGGGGGGGGCCCTCTCCCGCCACCGATAACGGCGATCTCGCGGTGAATCCGCCGCGGAGACCGCCATTATCGGATTCCAGACCGCGCACACTAAAGATGGATACCTCGGTTGTGACAGCAGCTGCTGCCGTTACCGAGATATCCGTCTTTAAAAATAGGACGTACATCGTCGTGCGCAGGTCTGGAAGTGGTTAAAGGGGTTGTAAAGGTACAATTTTTTTTCCTAAATCGCTTCCTTTACCTTAGTGCAGTCCTCCTTCACTTACCTTATCCTTTGATTTTGCTTTTAAATGTCCTTATTTCTTCTGAGAAACCCTCACTTCCTGTTCTTCTGTCTGTAACGCCACACAGTAATGCGAGGACTACGGGAGAGTCAGGACGCTCTCTACGTTGCAGATAGAGACAGGAGCTGCGTGTTAGTGGGCGTCCTGACTCTCCTGTAGTCCAAGGGAGGGGGCGAGCACGACACTCCACACCAGGGAGAAAGCCTCGAATTACTGTGTGGAGTTACAGACAGAAGAACAGGAAGTGAGGATTTCTCAGAAGAAATAAGGACATTTAAAAGCAAAATGGAAGGATGAGGTAAGTGAAGGAGCACTGCACTAAGGTAAAGGAAGCTATTTAGGAAAAAAAATGTTTACCTTTACAACCCCTTTAAGTAATTATTAGTACACTGTCTGAATCTTTATAGCAATGCTGGGAATGGTTTGAAAACCAGTAATATACAGTACAAAAGTATGATATAAAGTCAAAGTAAAATATTTTCTGACAAACAGCAATCACAAGTAATTATCATGCAGAAATCAGTGCTGTTTTACAGTCTTGGTAATCTGTTACCTGCTGTTTCAATCATTTTCCAAAACTGAGTACTTTATAATCATTTCACATTTTATTACGGGTATATGTAATGTGCCATCAGTTTAATGGCGAGAAATTATCTCAATATGTACGCAGTGGATTACTGTTCTTCCTTGGAACTGAGTGAAAAACTTGAAGTTTTGTCTTAACATAAGAACAATGTTATATTGAAATGCAGAGACATCAAACTAACCTGTGAGACTAAAAATGGACAACAATATATCTACAATATGCAAAAACAGAATGTTTTTTTCCCCCCTACACACATTTTATAGAAAGTCTCAAAATAAAACATACATGCTTTAAAATAGATAAATCGATTTTTGTTCATGTCAGTGGGTTCCATCACTCATGAGCTTCTTAACCATTTCACACCACCTCATGAGGGCCCTTTAAGTAGACTTTAAAGGAGTTGTAAAGGAATTTTTTTTTTTTGCTGAAATGACTGTTTACAGGGTATAGAGACATAGGGCCATATTCTCAAATAATTTACGCCGGCGTATCAGCAGATACGCCGACGTAAGTCCGATCCTATGTTTAAGTGTATTCTCAAACTGAGATACACTTAAACATGCCTAAGATACGACGGCCTGCGCCGTTGTATCTTAGGCTGCAATATTTACGCTGACCGCTAGGCGGCGGTCAGCGTAGAATATGCAAATGACTAGTCACGCCGATTCTCTAATGTACGCTTGCCCTCCGTAGTGTTTTAACGTTGTTTCCGTAAGTGATACGCGGCGTAAAGATAAAGATGCCCCCTCGGTGGCGTACTCAATGTTAAGTATGGCCGTCGATCCCGCGTCAAAATTTGAAAATTTAACGTCGTTTGCGTAAGTCGCCCGTGAATGGCGCTGGACGCCATTTACGTTACAGTCAAAAGAAAGGTAATTTACCCGACGGAGCATGCGCATTACGATCGGCGCGGGAGCGCGCCTAATTTAAATGATCCACGCCCCCTACCAGGATCATTTGAATTAGGAGGGCTTGCGCGGGTGGACTTTACGCGGCGCCGCCGCAAGTTTACAGGTAAGTGGTTTGGGAATCAGGCACTTGCCACTTAAACTTGTGGCGGCGTAACGTAAAGGACATACGTTCCGCCGCCTCAGATCTTTAAGAATATGCCCCATAATAGTTAAATGATTAAAAATAGATAAAAATCAATCATATAATGTACCTGCAGTTTCAGTTTCGTTTTTGCATGCTGTTTTTTCTGCTTATGTGATATACAGAGACTCAGAGCCAATATAGGGCAGTGATGGTTTGTAAAACGAAACTGATTGGTGTTGAGTGGTTTTAGACACACAGTAATCACACCGCCTTGATTAGTGACCACAGAGAGAAAGCTCCCATGACTTTTTTCATCAGGAAACAGACAACCAGGAAATGTTCAGAACAGAGAAGGATTACAGCAACATCAGAGCAAAAACGAACAATGAGGACATGAAACCAGGACTGCAGTAAGGTAAAGGAAGCTATTTAGCTAAAAAAAATTCCTTTAGTGACCCTTTAATGCCTGTAAGATGGCTCTTTCCTCTGCTTAGTAATATGCTTAAATTCAGCGGGTCGCTGCGTTTGATCTGAGATCTGAGTTGGAGAGGGAATCGAGTGATCCACCGCTAAGAATCTTGCTCTCTTTTTTTAGGCTTTCATTGAATTTCAGGTGACAGGGGAACTTCCAGTTCCCGTCCACTCAAGGCCACCATAGACGTATATGTGCAGTGGAAAGAGGTTAAAGTGCACCTGTGTCCAAACTATGTGCACCCTTTACTTATTCTTAATACGCTGTAAATATGTTTTATAGCATACTCAAAAACAAAAATTTAGTATACTTCAGCTTACCAGGTCTTGTGTCTTTAGTAGGGTACACACTGTAAAAAAAACGGGTGAACGATTATCCGATTTTACTCGTGGTTTCACAGCAAATCGGAACCGATGAGCTAAAATTCATATTAAAATTCTCATCCGAAAATGGCTTTTTTTTGTTGTTGTTTATTGTTTATGATCATGCGAAGTCTTTCTTTTCTGATTTTTCTTGTACGAAAATCATATGAAAACAGTACACATTAAACAAAAATCGTTCGTTCTGCTCCCGTACGAGAAACATTTTGGAGCTTGTCCCTTTGGGAGTTTTTGTATGCTGTCGAAAGTTGTGTACACACTATACGAAAATCGTATAAAAGTTCCTTGGATGAAAAAGTTTGCGAGCTGACAGTGAAAAATGCATTTCGGGCAAAATCAGCAGGTAATTTCTGTATTGCCAAAAATGTTCTTAGCCTGCAAAAATTTAAATAAATGCAGCCACCACCTCTAAAGCCCTGTACACACGATCGGATATCTGATGGAATCTAATCCGATGGATTTTTTTGTCGGATTTGCGATGAAGCTGACTTTCATCAGTCTTGCCTACATACCATCATTCAAAAATCGGACCGTGTCCAACGCGGTGACGTAAAACACTACGACGTGCTGAGAAAAATGAAGTTCAATGCTCCTGAGCATGCGCCGACTTGATTCTGAGCATGCGTGGATTTTTCTCCGATGGAGTTCCACACAGACGATCGTTTTTTTTCTATCAGTTTTTTATCGTTAGGAAAATTTTAAAACATGTTCTATTTTGTTTTTCACTAATGGAAAACAACCCGATGGGGCCCACACACGATCGTTTTTTCCGATAAAAACAGTCCATCGGTCCGTTTTCATCAGACAAACAGATCGTGTGTACAGGGCTTAAGAACTGGCACGCTGCAATATATCACATTTTTGTTTTTGGGTTTAGTTATCTTTTAAAACAAACTCTCCCAGACTTCTGTAACTATAGGCACTGTGGAGATGTCTGTCTGAAAGCCTTCCAATGTAAACAAACCCCAGTTGCTTGTATGTTGTTAGAAACTGATAGAAACCTGACCTATGAGCCTCGGTTGTGAAATGTATGGACCTGTACAGACCATAAAGCTGTGGTAATGTGTGGTAAATTGTGCGCCTTATGCCGCGTACTTATAGTCGGAATTTCCAACAAGAAAAGTTTGATGTGAGCTTTTGGTTGGAAATTCCAACCGTATGTAGGCCCCATCGGTCTTTTTCTGTCTGAATTTCCGACGGCAAAAATTTGAGAGCTGGTTCTTAAATTTTCCGACGGCAAAAGTTATTGTCGGAAATTACGATCGTCTGTATGCATTTCCGACAAGCAAAAAAACACACATACTCAGAATCAATTCAACGCATGCTCGGAATCGTTTACCTTAATTTTTCTTGGCTTGTTGTAGTGTTGTACGTCACCGCGTTCTTGTGTGACCGTGTGTATGCAACACAAGTTTGAGCCAAAATTCAGTCGGAAAAAAATCCACGGTTTTCTTGTCGGAATTTCAGATCATGTGTGTGCAGCATTACAGCAACCCACAGTAGTCCACCAAGAGTAATGCAAGGTATAGGGGTGCTATTCAAAATAACTGCCATGCAATATATGTATGGGACACATTTAGAGCACACTCCAAACCCAACTTAAAGCGGAGGTTCACCCTAAGAACATGTATATAACATTACATTCTGCATACTTCCAACATTTACAGTATGCTGTTTGTTTTTGTTTTTTTTGCGAGTTTCCGAAAGTAGCCGAACTGCGAGTCGGCTCTATACGGTGCCTGCGCAGTCAGCTCCTAGTCGGTGCACAGGCGCCGTATAATGCCATATCGAGCCGACTCGCAGTTTGGCTACTTTCGGAAACTCGTGACGCGCCTTATCCACCGAGGGGAAGTTTTTCTCAAGACGTCAATCATCTGGGCGAAGTCCCATATGACACTGCGCCTCTGCATAGGAACGCCTACTCCCGCAGGAGTGTGTACCCAGAAAGCCGGGTGGAAAATAGCAATAATACGGTATTTACAGCAAAAAAACAAAACAAACAGCATACTGTAAGGCTCCATTCACACCTAGGCAGACAAATTCGCGGTGTTTTGTCGCCGCAAATCGCGGTACAAATAGCGGCGTTTTGTACCGCGATTTGCGGCGACAAAACGCCGGTATTGTCCGCCTAGATGTGCCCCAGATTGACCCCCTGTATGGAGATGGTTGCCATCTCCTAGCCGAACGCCGAAAGCCGCCTGAAAAAAAGAACCTCATTCAAAATCCCAATTCCCTTGTTCTACATTTGTACCAGGGATGGAAGCGCAGACATGTGCTTCACTCAAAGTCCCACCTATGCGATTGCATAGCCACCCCCCCTTTCTCTTTTTTCAGTCGGCAGGCGTCCGGCGTTCAGAGTGGAGATGTGAACCATCTCCATAGAGGGACATGTGTTTTCATCCCTCTGGCGGCAGCGGCGTAGCACTACAGGCGTAAAAACGCCTAGGTGTGAATGGGGGCTAAATGTTGGAAGTATGCAGAATGTAATGTTATATACATGTTTTTAGGGTGAACCTCCAATTTAAAGCATTTATTTATAGACCAGATACAAGTCTCTGTTTTGTCGGTACCTCAGACTGGTTACTATCATAAACTTTGTCCTGCTGACTTCCACCGGTGAGAACTATAGGAGGACCAAGAGATCTACATTGTGGCAGGAGAGGTCAGTCTTTACACT
This sequence comes from Rana temporaria, assembly GCF_905171775.1. NCBI lineage: Eukaryota > Metazoa > Chordata > Amphibia > Anura > Ranidae > Rana > Rana temporaria. The sequence goes on from NC_053489.1 coordinate 145,234,700, forward strand.
CTTCTTTTACAGGTTTAGTTTAGCTGGACAACTTTTGTATAGCAAGAAAGTCTTTTTAAATATTTGGCTTTCTTTATCTTAGAACAGGAACCATAAATCTAATGGGAATATTGTGCTGGCAATATAATATGTTATAATATACATTTACAGTACACGCAAAGTTCATGATAGAAGCCTGCCTGAAGCACAGGCAAAATAGAGATTTTAATCGTGTCCACAAATAAACCTTTTAAATGTTATTGCTTCATAAGTGAGGCAGGGAAAAAAACCTGGAAATATTTCACCAATGTCTACACATGCTTCCAACAAACCTCTTAACTTGAGTGTTCAGTGATCAATACTACAATAACACTACACTGTATGCTTTTATTTCAGAAAAAAGGCAAACTACTTCAAATGCCATAAAAAGGATCTAATAATAAATGGGTTTACGTATCCTAGCCTATTGCTTGGTTGTTTCAGCCAATATGATTTTTATAAGGGGCTTGATTCACCAAGCTATATTGAGAGGTGCCAAAACATTCTTTATTTTCAGCAATCAAGAGCCAATAAGAGATCAAACTAATGGTTACATGGCCTAAAATGCTGATCGCTATGGGAAATCACACATGCATTAAAGATTTTATAATCAAAGCAGTAAAAACTCAAAACCAAAAATGTATTATATTACAGCTCACCAATCGATCAATAGATGTGGTGGCTGTATTAATTTTCTTTTGCGTTTTTTTCCCTGTTTTCACCTGGTGATCTGGCCAGTGACACATCTCTTTTATCAGTAATGAATGAATGGGCATAGGAGAGATAACAGCTTTGTCTGTTTGGTGGGAGGGTAGTGATAAATGTTTTAGTATATTTAACCGCTTCCGGACCAGTTATACCACGGCAGGCTGGCTCCCCTGCGCGAGCTGTCATAGCTGTACGTTGGCTCTTTAAGATGCCTCCGGTGGCACGCACGTGCCTGAAGCGTGTCCCCGGAGCCAATGCGAGTGCCCGGTGGTCGCGATGACCGCCGGGCATCCACAATTGCTTGTTACAGCAAGAAAACAGTAATGTGTGTGTGTAAACACACAAATCCCGGTTCTTTCAGGGACGAGGAGACTGATCGTATGTTCATACAATGTATGAACACCGATCCCTCTCATCCCCTAGTCAGTCCCACCCCCCCTACAGTTAGAACACACATTAGGGAACACAGTTAACCCCTTGATCACCCCCTAGTGTTAACCCCTTCCCTGCCAGTGTAATTTATACAGTAATCAATGCATTTTTTATAGCACTGATCGCTGTATAAATGTCACTGGTCCCAAAAATGTGTCAAAAGTGTACAAAATGTTCACCCTGTGCCTGTGTGGGTTTGCTGCCCACACTCCAAAGATATGCTGGTGGGTTCATTGGTTCCTGTCTAAATTGGCCCTAGTATATATGAATGTGAGTTAGGGACCTTAGGCTGGCCATACATTATACAATTTTCCTTTAAATGTATTAAAACCTTATATTATTAGGTCAAACCTAAACACTTTAAATTTGTATGCAATCAGGCAGGCCCTTGCAATACGTAGTTGAAGGTAAATCTAAAGGAAATTGAGCAAGAAAATTGTATAATGTAAGGCCAGCTTTAGATTGTAAGGTCCTTGAAGGCAAGGACTGATGTGAATGTACAATATATGTAAAGTCCTGAGTAAATTGACGGCACTGTATAAGTCCCTGTAATAAATAATAATACATTGGGGTTAATTTACTAAAACTGGAGCAGCTCTGCATACAAACCAATCAGCTTTCAGGTATTCTTGTTAAAGCTTAATTGAACAAACTGGATTTAGAAGCTGATTGGCTACCATGCACAGCTGCACCAGATTTTGCACTCTCCAGTTTTGGTAAATCAACCACAATGTATCCTCTCTTCTTGTAATCAAATGGGTAATGCTATAAACCACTACATATGCAAGCCCATAGAATAGTTTTTATGGACATTGTATAACTGCAATACTACTTTAAGATAACTGACTGACCTAAAGGCATAGCTTACCTTTACCAAAAATCTGCCTGTCCTGGTAAAGGGTGGCTTTGGCCAATTATGGCTCAGGGGGTTTAGTAACTCTAAACTGGTAACCTCTAAAAACAATTCAAAGAGTCGCCTATGGAGATTTTTAAGTACCAAAGTTTGGCGCCATTCTATGAGTGTGCGCAATTTTAAAGCGTGACATGTTAGGTATCTTTTTACTCGGCGTAACATCATATTTCATATTTTACAAAAAATTGGGCTAGCTTTACTGTTTTATTTTTTAATTCATTAAACCATTTTATTCCAAAAAAAGGCGTTTGAATTTTTTTTGCTCAAATACTGTGCAAGATAAAAAGTTGCAATGACAGTCATTTTATTCCCTAGGGTGTCTTCTAAAAAACATATATAATGTTTGGGGGTTCTGAGTAATTTTCTAACAAAAGAATGATGATTTGTACATGTAGGGGAGAAGTGCCAGAATAGGCCCGGTATGGAGGTGGTATAAAAGCCCTGTATTGAAGTGGTTAAAACAAAATGTCCTGCTTTTAAGTTCATACCACCAAAAGTTTTGCTATTACCCATTATCATATTCTGTTTTGCTATTTCATTTGGTTTAATTTTTATTTACCAGGACCTGAAATTGTATGACTTCTGTCATTTTCTGAATCTGTCAAGGGAGGGGGGTGCAATGGAGGTACCTAGAGCAGCCTCCAAAATACCCCTTTTCTCACACTGGGGGGGAATTAGCACACAGAATCTGGAGCAACTGTACATAGTAACTAATCAGCTCTTAGGTTGTATTGTCAAAGCTTAATTGAATGAGCTGAAGTTAGTCCCCGGTTCACATCAGCTTGATTTGACATGATTTAGGAGCATCCCAATCGGTGTGACGCCGACTTTGCGGCACCACGATTTCCAAAATTAGTTCCTGCACTACTTTTGGCGACTTCAGGGGGGATTTCAATTGACATCAGTACATGAACCCGCACAGATGACTTTCAAGTCGCCCCCGAAGTTGGACTGAATTGCGGCTTAAAAATCATGCGAGTGCAGATGAACTCGGATGATTTTAAATCTGTGTTTAAGGTGAATGAGGGCTTAGAAGCTGATTGGCTGCCACCGATTCTGTGTGCACCCCCTGTTTTGACATACAATAGTTATCACAGTGATGGGGCAGTATGACAAAGTCTCTTTAAGGCCCCATAACGCGTAGCGTTTTTAGGCAGAAAGTTGTGCATTTTTAACGCATTTTTGCAGCGTATTTTGCTGCGTTTTGCCGCGATTTTGTCAGGTCAAAAGGTCACCAATGTAAACAGCAGAAGATTGCCTGTGATCTGCCTAAAACAAAGTTCCAGATTTTGTTTGAGCTTCAGCCGTTTTGGAGCTTCTGGCTTCAGGCATTTTGGCGTAGAGATGTGAGCCATCTCTATAGAGAATAAAGCCTCGTACACACGACCGAGTTTCTCGACAAAAAATAGTAAGAAACTTGCTTGTTTTTTTTTCTTGCTGATGAAACCGGTCGTGTGTACACTTTTGGACGAGGAAACTGTCGAGGATCTCGTCGAGCCAAAAAGAGAGCATGTCTTATTTTTCCTCGACGGCAATGGAGAAATTTGGCTCGCCGAGATCCTCGACAGCCTAACAAGGAACTCGACGAGCAAAACGATGTGTTTCGCCTGTCGAGTTCCTCGGTCGTGTGTACGAGGCCTAATTGTTTTTTCCCCTCCAGCATTTTGTAGCTTCAGGCTTCAAGTTACAAAACACTCAGGTGTGAATGAGGCCTAATTAGCCCTACCAAAGTCCATTCCACTGTCCGATCAGAGAATCGAATTGGTCTCATTATACAGGGGGGGGGGGTGGCAGCTGATTGAACTTAGTCACAAGGCAAGGAAACTAAATTAGAGAGGAGTTTATATTTTCAATAAAAGTAGCACCATGCATCTAATGACCTCTGCCTTTAAGAAGGACTTTTGATTGCATGCACATGCAATTGATAGTATTAATCTAATACAGAAGAAAAATGTGCACTTGTCACGCTGAGGATTACACGCTAAATCCACCCTATAGAAAGCATGTCGTTTTGTTCCATGATAAAACTATAATTTCTATAACCAATATCTTTATGTAATCTAATAACTGCATCTAATAAACGACATAGAAAATGATTGCTTGTAGAAAGAGCAATTAAGCTATTTTCTTCTGATGTATTTCTCCTCTATGCATCTTCTAGTTATCTTTACAGTAAATAATTTTCTATGGTTGGAACAAGGGAAATAACAGCCAGACACTCATTGAAAACTTCATGCTGGGTTTAATATTAAGAGCAAAAGTATATTGGGTTTAGTAGCAAGTTCCCTGAACACGGTTATGGGAGGATGAGACAATAATTACTATACCTCCAGCTGTACCAACTGTATTTTTAGTAAATGTTATTTCCTAAGAGTTGTAATAGTGTCAAACATGACCCCAGTGACTGCGTCACAAAAACTGCAAACCTAATACATAGGGATGAGCTTCGTATTCAAGTCAAACTCATGTTCGACTCGAACATCGTATGGTCGATCGTTCGTCGAATTACGAAAGTTTTTGGCCGTTCGCGCCAAATTCAAGTGGCGTTTCATGGCCCATAATTCACTGCTGCATCGCAGTGCATTGCTGGCTGATGATTGACCAAGCATGCATTATGACCCGCATGCTTGGCCAATCACAGATTGCAAAAATCGGAGAGCCATAATTGGACAAAGCCAGGGTGGCTTTGGCCAATTATGGCTCAGGGGGTTTAGTACACGCCCCACACTATAAAAGGCCGCCTGCATGTCGGCCTTGTGTAGTGTGTTGCGGTGGTTAAGAGAGAGAAGACAGAGAGAGAGTGAGAGAGTGAGAGAGTGAGAGAGAGAGAGAGAGAGAGAGAGAGAGAGTGAGAGTGTCATTTTTAGTAGGTAGATAGAGCAGGCAGGCAGGCAGGCAGGCTAGTCAGTTAAAGTTACAGTGTGTAGAGGATATATATGCATCCCAGGTGTTGTATATATATTTATACACTGTATAGTTTAGCTAGGTCTGCACTTCCTAATTTACTGGCAGGCAGGTGATTGTGCTAGCTGCAGTATTCTCACGTGGTGTACTGCCTGTGTTCTCTGCAGTGTGCACCTAAAGCTATGTGGTGTGTGTACTGCCCGTGTCCTCTGCAGTGTGCACCTAAAGCTACGTAGTGTGTACTGCCTGTGTCCTCTGCAGTGTGCACCTAAAGCTATGTGGTGTGTGTACTGCCCGTGTCCTCTGCAGTGTGCACCTAAAGCTACGTGGTGTGTGTACTGTCTGTGTCTGTGCTATTTTTCTCAATGATTTTCATCCATATTTTAAATTACTTTTTTCTTATAGTAATCTAATTTTGCTCAGGGACAGTTCTAAACATGTGCCACTTCACAGGCATACTATAGACACCCAGCAGGTACGATATTTAAATTAATTTTTCATTTATTTATTTTTCACTTTAAGCATCATTAAATCACTGCTCCAGAAAAAACGACCGTTTTCAAAACTTTGTTTTCCATTGATACATGTTCCCTGGGGCAAGACCCGGGTTCTCAAAGACGTTTCCATAGTCCCATAGACGTCAACGGGGTTCTAAATGTTTGTGCGAACGGTCGGTCCGTTCGAAGGTTCTGGTGCGAACCGAACGGGGGGGGGGTGTTTGGCTCAACCCTACTAATACATTATGATTTTAACTAATCTGTATGTTGTCAGAGCAGAATAAAGAAATAACATAACTTGAGTACCCAGTATTCCTCTAAAAATTGTGACATTGGACTTTGGACTTTTGTACACACGTTCGGAAAATCCGACATCAGACAATTGTTTGCAGAAAATTTTAAAGCATGCTATCCAACATTTGTCCATGGAAAATCCGACAACAACTGTCTGATGGAGCATACAAACAGTCAGATTTTCCACCAACAGCCTGTCATTACACAATTCCCGTCGGAAAATCTGATTGTGTATACGAGGCTTAAAGCCCCATACACACTATCAGTTTTCCTGCAGATTTTTCTCTTCAGGTTTACCAAAACCATCTAATATGAGGTCAAACCTCAATAGTTTCAATTTGTATGCAATCAGGCAGGCCCTTGCACTACATGGTTTTGGTAAACCTGAAGAGAAAAACCTGCAGGAAAACTGATGGTGTGTATGGGGCTTAAGGGTCAAAGCCTACATGTATGAAGCTTGTAATTCTTAACCCCCACACACGGTCACACTTTTTGCCAACCAATTTCAAAATCTGCAAGTTTTCTAATTTGTCTGACCGTGTGTGCGCTCCATCAGACCAACTTTTTCGGGTTTCATCCAACAAAAAGTTGGGTCTGCTAACAGACCAACTTTTCGGTAACATAAGTCCGATCGTGCCTTGTCTGACTGTGTGTACAGCAAGCCAACCAACTTTTGTACAAAGTGCAAATACGCATGCTCAGAACCAATGTTAAAATCAACCAACAATAGCAGAAGTTAACCAAAGGGTGGCGGTAAAGAGCAGAAAAGAGCAGAAAAACCATGTGATGTTGGGTAATTTTTAGAAAAGTTTGCAGAAAAATCTGAGCGTGTGTATGCTATGGGTGTGACCGGACAAATCAATTAGGAAAAAAATCCAAGGGAAAGTTTGTTGGATGTGTGACCGTGTGTACGAGCCTTAAGACATGACTATTCTCACCGCTACCAATAAATGTTTATTGACACTCTGCAGCATTACTATTTGTAGCTTATACTGGTAAGCAAATGAGATACAGTTGAAGCATGGCATTTTATCTGCATCTCCTTACTATTCAAGGTCATTGCAGGTGACTAGAGTTTTGAGTGGACTGCCTTAGGATATGTCACCGGTGGACTCTGCATTAGCTTTGACATCCTAGTCACTGTACAGTAGGTAATTTATATAGGTGCTATGAGAGAAAGGATAATATGCATAATGTACAAGATTGAACAGTTGTTGTGCAGAAGTGATTTATAACTTTATGTCAAAGGGACCACGGGAAGTCAGTACTGCAACCGATTGGGGATGCACTAGGCTAATTACTGTATTCCTCTATGTTAAATCATAACAAGAGTTTGTTTTATAGTTTTTATACAGAACCACAAGATATTTTATTAAAACGTAACGATGCATAATATCAGTTACGTAATTGATATGGATCAGAAAAGACTGATGCCCCTTATGTTCACTTCTTACTTGCAGTGTTTCCAGATAAAGGCAAAACAAACTCACTGTGCAACAGTTACCTACTTCGGACGGAAAAGGTAAGGTACGTGACGGGGAGATACCGTAATCGTAAACAAAGCCAGGCCGAGATCATATACCAGGAAATATCAGCAGATGGGTGCGGATGGGAATACCACAGAGCAGGGAGAGGATGGATGGACAGGCTGCGGGGCAGGAATACAAAGTAAACAGGATCCAAGGTAAACAGGGAGGACAGGTCCAGGATGGGCTTGGGATAGGGATCAGGTCAGGTCAGATCGGGTCGGGTAGCAGGCTCAGGGTCCGGATAGCTGGCTCAGGATCAAGATAGTAGAAAGATACCAGGGCGAGGTATGCTTGCACATGCCGGGTATATAAAGGTGTGGTAATTAAGTTCAGGTCACACCTGAGTGCAGGAAGGACCGTATGCTCCATACTGCCGGGGTCCATCCGCTGGTGGAAACCAGTACTGTGTCCCAAGGGTGATATAACACCAGCAGGAAGGAGTTCTCCTGACAGTTTGGAACTGTCAGGAGACACCTGCTGGTGAGACGCAGCACTGCGAGCCCGGTAATAAAAAGCACCAGCGGATGGAACCTTTCCTGACACAAGCAATACTTATGTCTCAATAGGAATTACTTTAAGTATGCAACTGTAATTACCTAAACTACCTTATTACGTATACGCAGGTGCTACTACGTTACTATAGTACGTTTGATATACAAGTACCCAGTTGTTACTACAACACTCAAATAATACGAGCTTGGCATAAGTACAAATGTCTTATAGGCCTCGGCCTAATAGTACGAACTTGTTCTCCTTAAAACTTTTCTTGGCTAAGGGTTGATGCTATTTCCTGGCATCACCCTTAGTAACCTAATACATCCATGCATGCTGCAGGTGATATGATGTAGAGAACCTCCAAACTCCTGTTGCTCGGAGCGACGCCTGGTGTCCCTTACTGATAATCACACGCATGTAGAGGTGTATTGGAATATAGCCCTTGAAGCTAAAATATATTTTAATCGCTAAGGTTTGGTTGCACGTTGTAATGCTTTAATCCTTTAAATCAATGCCCTTCTTTATGTGACAATGATGTAGAGACCCCCCAAACTCCTGTTGCTAGGAGTGACACCTGGGGCCAATACTGAGTTGTCGCATACAGAAGCGCATTGAGGTCCTTGTATCCGCAGTTGTGATTCACTCCTGTTTCTCCCAGTGCTGTTACACAGTTCCCTGAAAGAAAATATTCTCATACATGCCTTTAGTTATTATGGGCTTGGATACTATCAGTTTCAAGAAAATAATACAGTCCTTTGTTAAATCCAGTCATTGTCTTTGCTATTGCTACCTTGCTTTGTCCCAAATGTTCCTTTATGCAAAAACCTTACCTCCCAAGACCCAGTCTGTATAGAAATATGTGACAACTTGCTGATTTGACAAATTCCTCAGGCAGTGTCAATTTACTGAGAAGACTTATGCCACGCACACACGATCGGAAATTCCGACAAGAAAACCGTGGATTTTTTTCGGACTGAATTTTGTCTCAAACTTGTCTTGTATACACACGGTCACACAAAATTCCGACCGTCAAGAACGCAGTGACGTACAATACTACAACCATCCGAGAAAAATTAAGTGTAATGCTTCCGAGCATGCATAGACTTGATTCCAAGAATGCATGTTTTTTTGCATGTCGGAATTGCATAACGACGATCCGAATTTTTGACAAGAACTTTTCCCATCAGAAAATTTTTGCTGTCAGAAATTCCGACAGAAAAAGTCTGATGGTGTCTACACACGGTCGGTATTTCCGACCGAAAGCTCACAACAAACTTTTCTTGTCGGAAATTCTGATCATGTGTACGTGGCATTAGAAGTCTTATGCAATGTAGTTTATTCCAACCTGTTGTATTTCAAGGGATGTTCTCATTGTTTATTGTATATGGAAAATACAATTTTCTCATTATGCCTCCTTATTCAGCAAAGGTGAAATTAAAACTAAGGGGGCGTGGTTTGGCTGGGAACTAAGATGGCCGCTTGAGCTGAAAGCTCCTGCAAGTCAAGGACTTTGTTTTGCTGTTTGGAAAACCCAACACATCAATCCAGCGTGGGGAAGCCGAATCGAAGCACCTCAGCACCTCGTTCATTAAAAGAGACTGGAACACAGCTCAGCCGTAAAATCCCAGAGCTGTTCCGGACCCAGTGCTCTGACAACCACAGCAACTAAATTTGCCTGCCTGCTTCTCTGTTAAGCAGAAAATCCAGGGCTCAAGTCCTGTGGGAACGGAGTTTTTGCACTTTTTTCACAACAGGAACTCGGTTCCCTTTGCAGGACTAGAGCAGCCGAGAGCAGCCGAGCCGCCCGAGCCAATCCTTCACTAAGCGGCGATGCCCAGCTCGAGTCACTGTCAGGGGCAGGCGAACCTTAGTAATCCTTTATGTTACTGGTCGCTTCCTGTATATGGATTCATCAGGTATTCCGTCACTTCCTCGATGCCGCAATGTCTTCTGGGAGCTTTTGTCATTGTTCCCAGGAGACATTGTGGAGGTCTGCCGCGAGTTATCGCTGGATTTAGAAAGAACTTGCGGTTTAGTAATTATGCATATGAGCGTATAATTTATTTATTTTTTGGTGGGGGAGTGGATCTTGGGTGGGAGTTCCCACACTTTTTTCCCCAGGACTTGACCCCTGAGAAAATCCAAAACATTATATACTCTCTAGTGCCTACCTAGGAATGTGCTACAACTGTGATTAATAAACCAAATATTTTTGCTCAGTAATCCAATGGCAACACTATTACTGTGAAAGAAAAATTTAAAATAATTTATGATAATTAGAATCTTCAAAAATGTGTGAAGGAGGCAGTGAAGTATACCGTTTATGAATGATTATCATACATAGAGCCAATTAACCTACCAGCAGGTCTTTGGAGTGTGGGAGTAAACCCACACAGGAACAGGGAGAACATGCAAACTCCATGCAAGTTATGCCATGGTAGGGATTTGAACCAATGCCCCAAGAGCTGCTAGAAGGAAATGCTAATCACTTCGCCACTGTGCTGCCCGCAAACAGATTTGCAATATTAACGATACAAATAATACAGCTCTGTATTCATTATTTGGTCACAAAATGTAACTCAAATGCAAGGAAAGTAAATACCTGTATGTAACTTGGTATAAACGTCTCGCAATTGCCTATGCAGTGGAGTGGGAGAAGGAGCTCAAGGGGCCAGTCAGGGGAAGGAGGCAAAAAGGATAAGTGCACTTTATTTTAAATTGCACTTATCCTTGAAATAGAAAAATGAAAGAAAGACCATGAAGTAGGTATGTTTAGCAAGATTTATCTTAGATATTATCTAATGCTTATGATAAAACAAATCCAAATCTTTACCATATAATGTTTAGTGAAAGTATCTTGTGGTATCTGCAAGCACCTGTGCTATTAGCACTAGATTTTTAAAGTCATACTGGTCAAATTGGTCACCTTTTCTTTTGTTTTGTTATTTTTTTTTGTCTATAGATTGCATAAAATGTTTTATATTTTTTACCAGATAATAAAAGAAAGTCCTGTTTATCCCTAAAATGTATGCCCGCATTACTTAAACTGGCCTTAGATAGATTGAAATTCAGCTGATTCAGTAGGCACCCGCTGAATTTTGATCCTTCTATGGCTGTTCCTGTTTAAAAGGGGTCGATTTAGTGATCGAATCCTCTCAAACAGGACTACTGGAATATATGTGTTCAAACAGCACATGCAGCCAGTCTGCTGCAGCTCTGATCAGTGTATTCTGACAGCAGAGGAGTCCTGCTGTCAGAATAAAATAGCACAGTGGGAGGATTCCTTCATCCGCCTCAAATGTGTGGATAGGGGAATTAATTGTATTTTATTTTTTTAACTAACCATCTGGCTGATCAAAAAAAAACCATGGCTTTAGTTTTCCTAAACGTTGAAAAGATTATCGCGGGGGCGTGTCCAGACGCGAGCGGAGTCAGATACGTTTTTGGGGAGCTCCTCCAGGCCTGGCAAGAATCAAAGGCCATCCCAAGCCAGCCTGCACCGTAACGGTCACCGAATACCCCATCCTGACTCCTCGATACCTCCTGACCAGTTACCTACCTGTATCGGGGCTCCGGACCGGCCGTGATCCCGGTAACCAGCGCCGCAGCCGGCTTCATCCACGGAGTCCCGCCGCCATCTTGCGGCCTACGAGGCCTCGAGGATCGCCGGACTCGAGTTCTGCAGCCTGGAGCGAACGAAGACCCTGACCAGACACTCCATAAGCCGCTCTCCCGAAAGCGGAGCTCCGGACCGGCCACCCGCCCTACAGCTCCGGCAGAGGCTGGCTTCATTTCTTCCTGTGGGGACCCGCTGACATCCTGAGGCCTGCGAAGCCTCCGCGCACACCGCACTCGGGTGCCGCGTCCGTGGGCAGAGCGAAGGCTGCCTCTGGGTTCAATTACATCCGCTTTCCGGGGCAGGGAGGAGGACAAGGTGAGCCCACAGGCCGCTGGAGGTACCCTGCAGTGGACGGAGCGCAGTGTCAGAAGGTGAGCAGCGGCCATCTTGGCACACCCAGAGTTCTTCATTCCCCTGCCTCACTAGTGCCCTACAGCGCACCCATAGACTCTTGCCCGTAGGGAGGGGGACCGGGGACACTGCTGATCAAGTCCTCCTGGCCAGTGGTGGCCCTGCCTCCTCACCGGCTATCCTGTGGCCCCCAGAGTGTGATTGAACTATCTGATCTGGCCATCAACGCGGGGGCCATTTTGCTTCACCTGACCAAGTAATCAGCATTAACCACGGGCTACATAGGCCTCCTCACACCTAGATCTCCTTTGAAATAATTTATTCTTGGGGCGCATGCGCGTGAGTGAAGGAGATGGTTGCCTGATTCCTTAGCTCCGCGCCATCGGAACCTATAAACCAGCCTAACACAGCACAGAATCAGCGGGGCTGCTACTCATTTACCTTACCTGGCGGCTATGTACCGCCCCGCGAAAAATATACAGCAGAAGAGGCAGCCCGGTAAACATTCCCCAGCCTCAGGCAGGGGCCGGAACAAGATGGCGCCTGAACCTCCGGAGCCTGATGACGAAATCCGGCTCTCTGCTGCTGGTTCTGGATCCCCTGCTGACAGCCTTCATCTGTTCCCCATGGATGGGGAGAGCTCCCTCCCCGCGGATTCGGAGGCTATGCTGGCCAAATTCCGCAGCATTGTGAGGGATGAAATCACCGCTGCCTCTCGTAAGCTCTCCTCAGACTTTGTGCGGGGCCTTAAAGAGATAGGCCATCGCACTAACCAGTTGGAGCAACGTATGGACTTGGCCACTACAGTGTTAGATGGCCATGAGGATGGGGTCTGCAGATTGTCAACTGAACTGGAAACCTTGAGGGACAAGTAGGAGGAAGCGGAAAATAGGGCCCGCAGAGATAATTTGCGCGTCCGTGGTATCCCCGAGGTCATTACTGACTTGCAGGGCACAGCTACTGCTTTCTTCCAGGAACTGGCTCCTGGCATACCGCCAGACAGACTTGAGTTTGATCGCATCCACAGGTCTTTGGCCCCCAAGCCCTCTGAGGGGCCCCCGAGGGATGTGATTATCAAGTTCCATTATTATCGTACCAAGGAGAAGCTTTTGCAGTCTGCAAGGGAACATCAGGACCTCACATTTCAAGGTAATCCCCTCCAGCTATTTGCTGACCTTTCACCGGCCACAATTGCTAGGCGACGGGGCCTAAGCCTTACCTTCAAATTCTTCAGTCCCATGGGATAAAGTACAGATGGGGATTCCCGTTCAAGCTTTCTTTCTCACACCTGGGTCGTCACTTCCAAGCTACCACCCCTGCCGATTTGAAGCGTCACTTCCTGGATCTCCAATTGGGCCTCCCTCCATCCCAGCATGATGCTCCAACTTCATCTTCCAAGCCTGGACCCTCCGGTCCACCCCGTCAGCTCTCCCGGGCTTCTCAGGGCTCTCTGTCTGGATCCCAGGCCCTGCGGGAATTGCAGGCCCAGCGTTTTCAGCAGTCCAACAATGGCTGAAATTAACAATTTTTTTTCTTTTTTCTTTCTCACCCTGATTACACCCAATTTTTGTCCTTTTTTTTTACGCCTACCTGATCCTGTGTTGCACTATCTGAACGTTGCTCTCTTGTTAACCCCACACATGGATCGGGATGGCGGTTTTTGGTTTGTGTCCCCCTGCTGTTACTTTGCCCCACTTTGACCATGACTGTGTGGCGGGGGGGGTCGCCCTGTTGGCCGCCCCGCTTGTGAGATGGTGGCCCGGGGCACTGATTGCCCTCCCTTTATTGCCATACGAGGCCTTGGCCTGAACGTGCCTTCCTGCCCCCTCCTCCGTTGATGTCCCTGCATCTTGCCCGAGCGGGTCGGGCTGTGATATGACTTTTATTTTGATTTTAGTTCTTAAGCTGTTTGCTTTGCTAACTTGTGCCTTTTTTTGGGGGGGTTGTGGAGGGGGGGAGGGGTGCATTTGGGGCGGGGGATGCTCCTACAGTTTACCAAGTTGGGTGTCTCTAGGGATGCCATGCCACGGCCCTCCGCTCCTGCCCTGTGGGGCGGGGGGGTCGTGGTTATGGTTGTGCTGCACGGGCCCCTCTTGCATCCTGGAGTTGGCGGCCCTATGATGGTCGTCTCTGGGGGCTCGGGGGGCCTGCGCGTCTTATGTCTTAATATGTTGGCTGCCCGTGGTAGTCGCCATTTTTGCTGTTGTTTGAACCTGGTTTCCTTTTTGATTTTGACCTGTTTTTACAAATTTTTCAGTTTCTGTGCTAATGTTCTTTAAGTTTATCTATTTTTTCGTGATAGGTTGGTGGTTCCGACGGACCACTGCTCCCCTCATGTGTTGGCACCTGACTAGGACATATTTCTTAGTCACGGTCCCACCCCATTGTGGGCTTCAGTGCCCACGTCATGATGCATCTATGTTCCTAGTCTTTGCTCTACTCCGAGCTCTACTTTGTTTTTTTTTGTCTTCTGTTTTTCTCTTTCTTTATTCTGCCCCTTTTTCTTTCTTTCTCTCCCCCTCTCCTCTTTGGTCCCCGGGGTGTGCGGACGGAGTACATCGTAGAGATATTCTCCTGATCCAATGACCCTTCGCTGGTTGTCCCTGAATGTCCAGGGCATGAACTCCCCCCAAAAAAGAGTCAAGGTTTTCAAATACCTTAAACAGCAGAACATTGATATAGCATGTTTGCAGGAGACCCACTTCTCCATTTCTTCCTGTCCTAAGTATTTTGCTGCAAACTATTCCCAAGTTTATTTAGCTAATCGCCCTACTAAGCAGAGAGGGGTTCTTATTGCCATACGCAATTCGGTTCCATTTATTTGCAGTAAACAGATCGCTGATCCGGATGGCAGATACCTCCTTTTGCAGGGTACTGTTCAGGATAATGAGGTAACTATCATGACTTACTACGCTCCGAATGATAATCCGGGACCCTTTCTGACCCATGTCTGCTCCCTGTTAATGACCCACCAGAAGGGCACACTCCTGCTTGCAGGTGACTCTAATGTGTCGCTGAGCCCCTCGCTTGACAAGTATCCATCGGAACATATGTCCCCCTCTCCCGCTGCTAAAAAGTTCCTACAGTCTTTGCGTAATCACGACTTGGTAGATCTCTGGCGGGAATTTCATCCCCTTGGTAGGGACTATACCCATTATTCTCATCCTCATCATTCCCATTCCAGGATCCACCATATGTTGGTACTCCGGAAACATCTCCCTCTGGTCGACTCGGTTTCCATTTTAGCGGCTCCTTGGTCGGATCATGACCCTGTTTTGACAGTATGTCACTCTCTTCTTAGCAAACCGCAATTTGCCCCATGGGTCATGAACGACTCTCTCCTATCTTTTAAAGCAGTTCTTAATATTCAAGAAGCCTCTAAGGACTACTTTACTCTCAATACGGGAACTGTCTCTTCCCCAGTGACGTTGTGGGAAGCATATAAAGTAGGCCTTCGGGGCCATGTGATTCGCATAGCGTCGCACCGTAAGAGAGAGCGTATTCAAGCTCGTCGTGCTCTGGAGCAACGTTTGGAGGTCTTGTCTACGGCCTTCAAGCAGGCTCCTTCCCCGGCGAATCGCAGGCTTTTGGATGCGGCCCGTACGGACTTGGATCTGTGTTTAACTGATGATGCCAAACGCTAAGGCGAATAAACCTAACGCGATGCTGGCTAATAGACTCCGAACCTTCGCCCCTAAATTTACTCCCATAAACCTGCGTACCCGCCACAACGTCCTCACGGGTAATCCACAACGGATATTGGATGAATTTCGCCACCGTCTTACAAAGCTTTACTCCCCCCCTACTCACTTATCTACTCAAGGTCTAGACACCTTTTTGTCTGGCCTATCTTTACCTTCTCTATCAGACGCACATACGTCTTTGATGGACCGTGATATTCAGGTCCAGGAAGTTCTTCAATGTATTAAGGACTTGAAGATTGGCAAGAGACCGGGCCCGGATGGCTTCACGGCCCTGTTTTATCGCAAGCTAGCGGACATCCTGGCCCCACATTTGGCAGCCATGTATAACTCCATAAAGAAGGGCCAGTCGTTCACGCCTGATTTGCTGACCGCTAACATTGTAATGATCCCCAAGCCGGATAGGGACCATTCCTCTTGGGCTAATTTCAGGCCAATCTCCTTAATAAATATTGATATGAAAATCTTGACTAAGATATTGGCTAACCGCCTGAATTCTTTTCTCCCACGCCTGATAAAGAAAGATCAGGTGGGATTCGTCCCTCATCGACAAGCGGGGGATGCGATTAGACGGCTTCTCCAAATTCAACATATTGTACATGCCAGGTCCCTAGAAACAATGTTTTTATCCCTCGATGTCAATAAGGCCTTTGACACATTGTCTTGGCCTTATTTGACACAAGTCCTTAGCCATTATGGCTTTGGTGCTTCTTTTTTGAGCTGGATTTCAGCTATCTATGACTCCCCCCAGGCTAAAGTTCGGTACTATGGTTTTGAGTCGTCCACCTTTCCCATTAGGAGGGGGACGCGGCAGGGCTGCCCGCTCTCCCCGCTCCTGTTCGTCCTGGCTCTTGAGCCTTTGGCCGAGGCCATTCGATCCCATCCGGACGTGTCAGGGGTGGAGGTGGCGGGTACTTCGCACAAATTGTCATTATTTGCAGATGACATTCTGTTGACCATCACCAAACCTAGAATTTCCCTCCCCAATTTGTTGTCACTTTTGGATTCTTTTGCCTTGTTTTCTGGCTTAGCTGTCAACCAGGCAAAGTCGAAGGCAATGTCTATTAATATTTGCCCCTCGGATTTAGACTCTTTATGGTCTGCGTTCCCTTTTCAGTGGTTGACCTCATTACCCTATTTAGGGATTAAGCTTACCCCGAAGTATTCCGAACTCTATCAAGCCAACTTTCCTTCTTTGTTTGGCAAACTGACAGCTATGCTCACTTCTTGGTCCACTCTTCCGCTCTCTTGGTTCGGGAGGGTCGCGACGGTACGTATGACCTATCTTCCGAAATTGCTTTATTTTTTTCAGGTTTTACCTGTTCAGGTACCCTCTCACATCCTTAGAATTCACCAACGCAAAATTATGCAGTTTATCTGGGGCCCCAAGAGGCCCAGGATTAAGAGGCAAGTGCTTTTTGCACGCAGAATTAACGGTGGCCTCTCTTCATGAGAAACAGCAAATGCCACTGTGGGCTACTTTTGACTTGGTGGACTTTCACCCAACACCTCTAGCCTCTCTTCCATGGCTCCCTCGAGCACATCGCCCGTCCTCTATAGGTCCTTGTCTGGCCCATTCCCTTTGGCTGTGGGATGCGGTTAAATATTCTGCGGGTCTGATCTCTCCCCATCTGCCGTAACTCCGTCTCCTCCATAACCATAACCCGTTATTCCCACCAGGTCGGGATAACCCCTTACAATTTGCATGGTGGACTGATCATGGCTTTGTTGACATTCATTCTATGCTCTCCCCAACCAAGATTATTTCGTATTCACTTTTACGTTCCTCCCATGATATTCCCCTCAGGGAACACTATAGTTACTTGCAGCTTCGACATTTCCTCCAGCGTCTAATCAGATCCCAACCTACTCCCTATACCATGACCCCCTTTGAAAGCTTATGTAGATCACGCCCCCATTCCCCGGGACTCATATCTCTCATTTATACAGCGATTATCAACTCTAGGAGACCGCCCTTAAGACCTTACCACCTTCAGTGGGAAGCTGAACTTGGGAGGCAACTCGATCCGGAAGATTGGCAGGCTATGACCATGGCATTGTCTAAATGCTCTACCAATGTTCTCTTTCAGGAGAACGCTTATAAAGTGTTCTATAGGTGGTACTATACCCCGGCCAGACTGGCGAGTTTCATACCTTCTTATTCTCCTTTGTGTTTCCGTGGATGCTCTCAGGAGGGTACTATGGCACATATCTGGTGGACCTGTCCCAGGGTATGCAGATTGTGGGTTAGAGTTTATGCGTTGCTCCGCAACCTCTTCGATACCAACCTAAAGAAGGACCCTTTTGAGGCCCTTTTATGGAAACCGATCACGGAACTTCTTCGCCCTGAACGCCAGCTGGCGGCGCATGTTTTTACTGCAACTAAATTGATCATTGCTAGGGCCTGGAAGACCCCGGTTCTCAGTTTCGAAGCAGTCAAAAACTGCATTAATGATATTATGGTTAACAAGAAACTCACTGCTGTGTTAGCAGATACCCACGATAAATTTCTCAGGGTATGGCAACACTGGGTGGCTAACAACCACCCTTCACGATTTAACCCAACACTACTTTCTCTTTGATAGGTCTCTGTTCCCCCCGCCCCGTGGACCCCCTTCTCTCTTTCATTCTTTCTTTCTTTCTATTTTTTCCTTCTTTCTTTCTTCTATTTCCTTTTCTCTATTTCTTTTCCTTGTTCTCTTTATTGCCACTTGCTCATGCGGCTTATCTAGCTGACCCTCTTTCTTTCCATCCTCTCTTTCTTTGTTCTTTGTGGCTTGGGCCCTCAGGCTTGGTCCTGTCGGCCCTGGACACAGGATGCATTATTCATTTTATATTTTGAAAAACAGATATCCTCCGCTATGTGCCTGCTTGAATTTTAATTTGTTTATATATTTTAGGTATTATCTAAAAAAAAATATATTTTTGTAATGTTGTGTAGTGTATAGCAACTTTGCTTTTAAGTTCTACATTTACCCCGGCGTGTTAGCCGGTATGTTACCTAAGCCAGCATTCTGTTATTTTAGCAGGTCACCTGTGTTGAGGACATTCTATTGCCGGTCTTCTGGCTTCGCTTTGGATCCCTAGAAGCCGGATTGATCTCAGGTCTACGGACTATCTGTTCTGATGTTTGATAGCTTATGGTGTGTCCACCACAGTTTTTTTTCTCTTTTGTACTCTTTTTTGTTTATTGATGTGCTTTTTCAATAAAACTCTTTGTACAAGAAAAGATTATCGCTAAATCAATAGGCCCATAGCTAAGTGTAAAAAATGCTTTGGGCCACAGGGATAAAGAGGTGCAACAGCTGCATAACTAAATGTGGTCACAGCTCTTATTGGTACTCCCAGACCAATTATCATATTCAAATGGTCAATTTATTTTCTGCACACTGTAAAATAGTGATTGAGGGAAAAAAGTGTTATAAGAAGCACAACAGGGTGAGGCTTGGAATTGTGGCTTGTCTATTGGTGGTGCTTAAAGTGGATGTAAACCCCCCAAAAAATGTTTTTGATGTCACAATGTAGAGAATAAGATTTCCTATCATCTGTGCCCAGTCTTGCCACACAGAGTTAATCCAGCTCTGAGCAATCCTCTTTTATTGTTCAGTGAAAATTAACAGACTTCCAGATATGTCTAAATAAAAAGTCCTTTCCGTCCCCTTGCTTCGAGTGACATACATTACCTCTCACAATGAACTGTGGATCACCCCCCATATTATGATAAACATCCAGGAATGTGCATGTGTCCAAGCTAGTGCACGAGATATGTAAAAACCCTGTCACTCGAAGCAAGGGGACGGGAAGGACTTTTTATTTAGACAGGTTTTTATCTGGAAGTCTGTTAATTTTCACTGAACTTTAGGGCACTAGTATGCTGTCTACATGGCAGCATACTACTTATAGACCTCTGCCCCTATCCCCACCTACAAGGCCAGTTAAATCTTTTAAAGAGTTACCATATCCCCATAGCACTCCTTTTCACAAGGAGATGGTTCCCGCAAGGTTTTTTTTTTTTTAAGTATTTGGATCCAAAAATAAATTATATTTAGTAAAAAATGTTATTGTATGAAAAATGAAATTCAAATTTGTGATTGAGGTTTAAAATAGGAGCTCTGATTACAGTCACAAAAAGGACATATTCCAACAAAATGGTCGATGTCATATAATGGAACAGATTCTTGATATTACATTACAAATATCCATCCATGTGAATACCCCCTAGAGGTATTCACATGGATGGGTATTGGAATGGAATACCCTAGGGGTATTCACATGGATAGATATTTTGTAATGTAATATCAAGAATCTGTTCCTGTTTATGATATTGACCATTTTGTTGGAATATGTCCTTTTTTTGTCTTTAACCAGAGCTCATATTTGAAACTTAAATCACAAATTTGAATTCCATTTTTGATACAATAAAAGATTTTACTAAATATAATTTATTTTTGGATTCAATTACTTTGCTGCTAAAAAAAAACCCTAGGGGGAACTATCCCATTTTGCATTATTTTGGGGTGTGAATCCTAGCAGACTCTCATATATGTGTTTTTCTATTTATAGCATTCTCCTTTTTGTCTTCAGGACCCTGATCTGCAGACCACATCTCTTACATTCCAACTTGATATCCCCTGTGGGTCAGCTTCTCCCAGCTGCAGTCCCACACCTTAAGGCCCCTTTCACACGGGCTTTCCGATCAGGTCTGGCTGTCAGTTTTTCAGGCGGACCTGATCGGAGCTTCCATTCACTCCTATGGAGCAGGGGATATCAGTGGTGACATGTCTGCTGACACCCGCTGCTATCCAATCCAATCCTGTCCGTGAAATCCAGATGGATGGAGACCATATTTTCCATCGGTCTAGAGGATCAGATCGTGTGAGATCGGATGACAAAGGACAGGCGGTCTGTTTTCATCAGGTCCTCATAGAGAAGAGTGGGGATCTGACAGGTCCATCTCAGCACAGTGAGCGGAGATGGACCTGTCATCTGCCTGCTCAGGCTGGATCAGTGGACCAATGGAAAAACTTTTTCTAGTAGAAAAAAACACTGCGCAGAATAAACGTAAAAAATAAAAAATAAGTGCTGCCAAGTACCAAAAAATTTTAGATACAAAATTTAAAGATGAGTGAAAAAAAGGAAAGGTACAGCGCAATAGATCAGTGGACCACCCATGTGAAAGGACCCTAGGTCACAATTGTGCATCAAACCTTCTCCCCATCATCTTGGTTCAGGGAAAATGTCCTGAATGCAGGGAGCAGGTCTGGCATGATGATGCACTTCCAGCCTGTGGCTTTTAAATCAGCCCACAGCTATGGGCAGTGCCTGCTCTTTAATAAGTGGTAGACTATGCGACTACAGCGGAACACCCAGTGCCTTTCTCAGGTAACTTGTAAGCTGTGTTATTTCTGCCTTAGTTAAATGCGGACCCAGGCTGGGGTAGAAAGAGTTAAGTATGTGTGTGCTCAGTACCCAGACTTTTTGGTCCCAGCCAGCTGAGTCCACCTGTAATATAAAAGAGGGGAAAAGTCCAGGGTTCTTGGCTCGACTCACAGTCTTGGCCCATGCTGTGAAGAGGGACTGCTGCTCCTTGCAGTCCGTCGGAGGCAACAGGGTTCTGGAGAACATTCAAGACATGGAGAACACCAGTATGGACTACCACCTTGCAGAGGTAAGCCTGTGCAGCCACCCAGATATAGTTAGGGTTAGGTACTGGACCCTTCATATTGGACGGTAATGTTGGAATCTCTGCAGTAAAGTTGCACCAACTGTTCTGAGCCTGGCCAGAAGTTCTTAAACGGGTGCATGTTGGTTCTAGCATATCTAAAAAAACAGGGACTCTAAAGCACAAGTGGTATGAAGTCACATTATTACAAAAAGGGTGAACTTGGCAAGGTTGCTAAGAGTAACCAAGTTCTAGTTAAAGACACAAGCAACCAGTCATTAGGCGTGGTACCTGGTAAAGATTCCAAGTCCTCCAGTAGCAAGGGGGTTGATGTCCTGGCTCCCTCCCTAGCGGTAAGCCTCTAGTAGCAACCAGAACCAAACCCCCATTATGGAGATCCATGACCTAGTCACATGGGCATGGAAATAAAGGAGTCCGTGGTCCGTGCTATGTTCAAGGCAGTGTGCCATTCTGTTACTTGGAGTGAGGTAACAGAGATACGCTGGACTGGTGGAGTGGGCTTAGGCTCAGCACATCCCTCACAATGCAACATACATCAAGCTACACTGTGTAGTGACACAGGATAGCACTTTTCGAGGAACTCTATACTTATTTCCTGCACACAGTAAAGGCTCATCTCTAAGTTAGGGAATTGTTCGGTTTTTCACATGACCACAGACTCCACCTGGCCCCAGGTATTGATGACTGTGCTCTGCATGAAAGGTACACCCGCATGCAGGACGAGTATGCCCTACCCACAAACTTCCCTTGCTATTTTATGAACATTCCAGTATATTTTCTATCAAAATGATCCTTTCTTACCCTATTCCTTCTTTTCTGGTGACAGCTGCCCAAAAGCATATCTCCATCACGAGCCACTCACCACAGGCACAAGATACTTATTTGTCCAAGAACAGAACCATCTGTTCAAGTAAATTAGAAAAAAAAGGCAAGCTGCTTTTTTACGGCTGGTTTCTTATTAATTTCAGCACTGCCTGATCCCATTCTCAGTCAAGACATCCAAAAGAATATGGCATGAGAGATTAGATGACAACAGTAATAAAGCACTTTCAGGTCCTGCAGAAGGCACTAAAAGAATTTTCACAAATGCCATCAGTTTTCTTTCCTGAGCACTCACAGCGACCTAAAGGCAAGGCATGTTGGGCCCATGGAGCAATGCTGCTACCAGACAAATTGATATGCAACTATTGCATGGGGGAATCAGAAAATATGAACTTCGGCAGGGGGTGTGCAAAGTGCCTGCGTGAGGTGCCAAATCCCTCTATTGCCTGGGCTTCCCCTCATGTTGAGCTCCTCCCCCCTGCAGTGTTGCTGGGTCTCCTCCTCTCTTCTCTCCCTGGTTGCTGCGTGGGATGTTTCAGAATGGAGAATGGGGAAAGGAGCTAGTAAATGTGTCATTTAATGGCCCCTTTCTTTTCTAAAAGAACACAGTGAACACACTCACTCACTGTGTTTATTCATAACTGAGGTATAGTAAACTGTGTTTGCTATACTTCAGTTTGTGAATAAAAAAAACGGGAAGAATAGGTTGTGCTAAAAAACACACAACCTGATTGTAATGTGTATGTGAATAAAAAACATGAAAAGGTTTATAACTGAATAAGTACAAAAAAAATTGGTATCCCTAAGTATAAACCTGATATCAAATACTATATGGATATACAAAGTTCAGACATCAAATGAAAAAAGAAAAAAGAAAAAAAGGGAAAAAGAAAATAAAAAATTGTCCAATTCCGATGAAAATCCAAATAAACAGTGGAGTATGAAGAGTGAACAACCACAATCCACTACCGATTCAGATAAAGTTGATTGAAACAGAACCAAAATCCTAAAGGGTACACCAGGAAGAAAGGTAAGTAGTTGCTCTTATCAGGTTGAATGGACCCCCTGTTAGATGGGGTCAGAAAGGCGTAGCAATCCACCAATTCAGTGATGAGAAATCCCTGGGGCTGCAAGCTGTTCCGCTCTCTATCGATCCCCACCAAGCTCACATCGAAAATCCTCTCTTCACGATGACCCGCTCCAGGTCTCAGCAACCCATAAATCCACAAAGGGAAAAAAAGAAAGGAACCAGAGGCTCGAGATCGTGAAATACCGTATATACTCGGGTTTATTTTAAAATGTGTAACATATACACGAAAAACGTTAAAATCGCCGGCAGAATAAAACAAAACGTACACCCGTGCTTCCGGGGTCACGTTAACGTGGTGACATCAGTGCGTGGCTCCGCGCTGACATGTTTCATCATAGGTGACATTATCAAAGGGCACGGGCGACGCACTGAACACTCACCTCTAATATACACTTAGTGAGACAACCAAGCCTCGCTTTCGTACAGCGGTAACCAATGAGATTCAACCGCATACTCACTTACATTTTAAACATGAAAAAATGTAGAAAACTTTCAAGAGCGGGGAACGGAGACTCCGGAAGTGGTGAGCTGGGATTGACCTCTGGGACACAGATAGGAATATCCTGCGTTAACCGGATCAAATCCCACTCCCTCACACTCCTTCTAGTATATAAATTACATATAAACAGAAAACCACTATTAAATTCTTCATAACTCAAAGTGGTAGTGGGACTAAGGCATAGATCATATAATTAGCTGAATACATAAACAATTATTAATACAATAAATGGTAAAAAAGAATCATAGTAGGTTATATCCATAAAAATAGATTAACCTATATGAAAAATTAATCAAAACAAAAATAAACCCTCCGATGCCATCTAGTGGAAGAGAAAGGGAATAAGGACCACAGTATTAGTATCCACCAATGGTATCATGCCAAAATGGGATATATAAATATAAATTGATAACTCCAATTAATATATAAACTTGGTCCCAACAAGCCTTAAATTTAGATAAATAGCTACTCCATCATTCTAAATCTCAGATTTCCCCCTGTAAAATATTACCCAAAAGAGGACGTTAAACTTAGTAATAAATCATAGATTTTAATTAGGATCTCCTCCTCTTGATGTTAATACGATGGAAACCACCTCAAGAGTTATCCAAAATGGCATTAACCTCTATATCAACATTCAAGCCCTGAGGTTTAAGGCATTTAACTCTATAAATCCAGCTCATCTCAAGCTTAGAGATAGCTCTTCTTTTGGACCCCCCTCTCCAATGTGGCTTCAGATTATCTATAGCCACAAAGGAGGTACCTCTAGGGTCTCTTGCATGTACTTCTCTGTAATGACGGCATACTGAATGTTCCTTGTAGCCCCTTCTTATATTCCCTATATGTTCATTAACCCTTATTTGGAAGGATCGTATTGTACGCCCAATGTATTGCAACCCGCATGGGCAAATCAAAAGGTATACCACGTGAGTGGTTGAGCAGGTAATAAAGGATCTAATATTGAAAGTTTGAGAAGTTTGAAATTTATTTTGGTCCACCTCTAAAATCTGTTTGTCTACCAAAAGTGAACTTCTGTCTATTTTTTCTATTTCACTTGTTTGTCTGTGTAGATCTTCAGCCGAATACCCTTTTTTCGAGAAATCTAGAAGTCAGAATCTTGGCTTGTGCATTGTAGTCCTCCAAATTACTACAATTTCGCCTCAAGCGCATATACTGACTTTTAGGGACTGAGTCCAGCCAAGCCTGATGATGGCAGCTGTCACGGGGAATGAAGGCATTTCTGTCTGCGGACTTAAAGAACGTGACCCTCCTCCACACGTATCTGTAAGTCCAAGAAATTAATGCTTTTTTGATCAGCCTCATACTTAAATTTAATCCCCCTGTCATTGGCATTTAAAAATCCCATAAAGGCATCCAAGGATTTCCTGGATCCCCTCCACAGGAGGAGGACGTCGTCTATATACCTGACCCACAGGACCAGTTCAGGTCTGCGATTGGCATAGACGACGTCCTCCTCCCATTTCCC
Source organism: Rana temporaria (assembly GCF_905171775.1). Taxonomy (NCBI): domain Eukaryota; kingdom Metazoa; phylum Chordata; class Amphibia; order Anura; family Ranidae; genus Rana; species Rana temporaria. The sequence goes on from NC_053489.1 coordinate 145,259,741, forward strand.
CATAAAGAGGTTAGCCAAACTAGGGGCAAATTTTGCCCCCATGGCCACAGGAAATGGGAAGAGGACGTCGTCTATGCCAATCGCAGACCTGAACTGGTCCTGTGGGTCAGGTATATAGACGAAGTCCTCCTCCTGTGGAGGGGATCCAGGGAATCCTTGGATGCCTTTATGGGATTTTTAAATGCCAATGACAGGGGGATTAAATTTAAGTACGAGGCTGATCAAAAAACATTAATTAAATAAACCCGAGTATATACGGTATTTCACGATCTCGAGCCTCTGGTTTCTTTCTTTTTGTCCCTTTGTGGATTTATGGGACCTGGAGCGGGTAATCGTGAAGAGAGGATTTTCGGTGTGAGCTTGGTGGGGATCGATAGAGAGCACAACAGCTTGCAGCCCCAGGGATTTCTCATCACTGAATTGGTGGATTGCTACGCCTTTCTGACCCCATCTAACAGGGGGTCCATTCAATCTGGTAAGAGCAACTACTTACCTTTCTTCCTGGTGTACCCTTAAGGATTTTGGTTCTGTTTCAATGAACTTTATCTGAATCGGTGGTGGATTGTGGTTGTTCACTCTTCATACTTCACTGTTTATTTGGATTTTCACCGGAATAGGACAATTTTTTATTTTCTTTTTCCCTTTTTTTCTTTTTTCATTAATTTGATGTCTGAACTTTGTATATCCATATAGTATTTGATATCAGGTTTATACTTAGGGATACCAATTTTTTTTGTACTTATTCAGTTATAAACCTTTTCACGTTTTAGATTCACATACACATTACAATCAGGTTGTGTGTTTTTTTAGCGCAACCTATTCTTCCCGTTTTTTTTATTCTGTTACATGTATATCACATGTTTTTTGTGTTGCAGCTTTAATTATTGATTTAATAATTTATCAATTTTTTCCACTCAGTAATATTTTACTACTTATTCCCTTAGCGCAATATATTACCCCTTTGTTGATTCAGTTTGTGAATGAACAGGAATCTGCTCAGCACAGAGCACTTTCCATTTGTTTACAGTCCAGTGCAGCTGAGGCTGCAGAGAAAGGCATGTGTGTTTGAGCAAGGGTGCCCCTACTAAAGCAAATGTCCACGATTCTCTATCAGAATTCTGAGTACACTCTGTCCTTCCAGAGTGACTACAAGGCCTGGAAGGAACAAAGGAGCTGATTACATAGAGAAGGTGTAAAACCAAGTAACCAACTTTAGAGGTTATATCCTCCAGGCTATTGGAGGGACATGCACACCATTAATTGCCCTCAACTCAGTGGCAAAAGAAGTAACCAGGACCTGGATACATATCCTGCTGATGGAAATTAACCAGGACCTACAAAAGGAGCAGATCATCTGCATTCTTTGCATTAGCCGTTAAGCTGCTATGGACACCATAAACTGTGCCACTAGATCAGTGACAGCTAAGAGGGCTCAATTTCAAAATCCTTGGACCATGGACCCATTTTTAAAATAAAGGTGGTGTAAAATACAATCAATAAAAAGTATTTGGGACAAAGTTGGAGACATTGATCACAAAAAAGTTCCTGTTTATGGGTGTGTTAACATTCTAAAGCAGTGATGGCAAACCCTGGCACCCCAGATGTTTTAGAACTACATTTCCCATGATGCTCATGCACTCTGCAGTGTAGTTGAACATCGTGGGAAATGTAGTTCCATCATCTGGGGTGCCAATGTTCACCATCACTGTTCTAAAGGTGGATTTATATGGTTATTCTGCTTTAGACCAGGAATTTGGTATCTAGGCATGATACAACTGGAATGTCCAATTTTTTTGAAAATTATATTCTGTATGTGTTTGCATATAGAAGGGTGTAAAAATTGAAACGTTATGTTGCACTAGTTGCCTCCCACCATAGTTATTTGGGTTCTTTTATTTGACACGGATGAAGCATTCTGGGCTACTTTACAATGCAGGGATAATTTCATAAGCTTATAATGGCAGATGTCTTATGTCTAGCTACAGCAGGGGTCTCCAAACTGTGGCCCTGGGGCCGGATGTGGCCCTTTGCTTGCCTTATTGCGGCTCTTGGGGCATTATTTCATCCAATATAAATAGGACATAGTTCTTGTTGCTGACACCAATGGGGCACTATTCCTCCAACTGACACCATCAATTCTTTCCATTAACACCAGCGATGGGGCACTAGTGCTTCCACTGTCACCAAAGATATGGTATTATTTATTCCCACTGGACATTTTTTACTCCCAATGGCCCTAGTTTGGCCCCCCTAAAGTCTGAAGGACCCTAAACTGGCCCTTTGTTTAGAATGTTTGGAGACCCCTGAGCTACAGCCTAACAAAAGAATTAAAGGTTAAATGCCCAACAGAAGTTAATTAGTTTTAAATGTGAGCTGTAAACCAACATATAAAGTTTGTACTCCATGGTAATGTTATTATGAAGACAAGCAAACTCTGCTGCTGTATTGTATCCCTATTTTAAACTAACAAATAAAATAAAGTCACTGCAGAGATTTATAATAGGAACATATTCTTTTGATGTCAGTGCTAAGGTTTTTAAAAAAGCATTTTGTACCTTAATAAAAGGCAATTCCACCGCTAGGCAAATAGAATTACAACCAATGTATGAAATAATTGGCACATTTACTAATTTACATTTTCATGTGTATTTTTGTATTGTTTCAGGTAAAGTCTCTTCACATTGAGTAACTGCTTTATGAGCATTGTTGTCACTGTGCTTAAATGAGTCTGTTAACAAAACCTCTTGGAGTCCCAGTGGAGATGGCCCCTCTCTATCACTGAGTGAAACAGACACGTAGTTTATCTGATTAACAAGCTCACAATAATAAAGCTAATATTGCAATGCTACCCCCAAAGGAGCCACATGGAAATTCGGTTTGTCTGTTCTGCACCTGTACTCCAAGAACTACCTCAGTCCCTCTGACACATCTAATTGAGTGAACGTTACTGCAAGTACTGATAGAAACATGGGGATACCTGGGGATACCGGTACGTAGCTGCATCTCCCTCCACACGTCAGGCTCTGCCACAAGTTACGTGACACACAGTCTGCTAGACAGTATAATTATTATGAAATACATTTAAATGGAGTTCTGTACCACAAATAAATCAGGAAAGTCAGCAAAAAAAAAACAGTGCTTAAACAATTAACTGCAATGTGAATTAAAATGCTATAACTAGTATAGAGCACACTCTAGGAGAATGTCAAGGATATAGTGCAATGTCTCCTGAATGGTACCTCTGAGCATAAGCAATAGGCACAGGTCTCTGTGTAACAGCTGTAAATGGACAGTCTTTAGTCCTACCTCTTCAGCCGGCTAGCGTTGGGGCACAGTTGTATCTCTTGTGCACATCCAAAAGTCCCAGTCAAGCCTGCAGGCAGCAATAAGGCTATCAGATGGCTGTATGATCAGTTCCAAAAGGGCTCAGTCTAACTAGCAGCAGATAGCAAATCCTCACAGCAGTAGATCACCAGTTCCAGTGATATTGCAGCTCACCATCTGGTCACACACAGTGATTACTCCACTCTCTGCTCTGCACCCAGGTGACTCTGTCTGTCAGCACATCTGGACTCAACACTCTGGATCCTGCTCAGGCCACCATTATGCAGCAGTGGTGGTGCACACTGGACAGCGGTGTGCACTATGTGGGTTCCCTCGTGGCAAGAGAAAGTTGTGTCCTGTATAGCATGAAAAAAACAGCTATTTTCCCTCCTCTTGGTAATCTCCCTCTGGGAAATGTAGTTCAAAAGCTCTTGACTACAGTAGAGTCTCTCTCCTCTGGACTACAGTTCCCACAGTGCAGTGCTGCCTGACTTCTCAACAGCTTTCCTCCTCTCACTGTTACAGCTATTAACCAGTTCAGCACCATGGGGCAGCAGCCATAGACAGACACTGTTTCTCTCACTCTCCATTCTTAGCCAAGCACTTGGCTACAATAACCATCCTAAATTTAAATTCCTTTGTTTGGGTTTGTCACAGGTTTACTTTAAAAGTAGAATTGTTACCACTCCTGAAATTGTTACATTAATCAGCTACTGTATACGTTATTAAAGTTAGGGTCCTTTCACACGTGCGGACCGTTTTTTAGATCAGTTTTTTATCATCAGTTGATCCGTTTTTTCATCCTTTTTCCATCCGTTTTACATCCGTTTTTCATCAGTTGTCATCCATTTTCATCCGTTTTTCATCCGTCTTTCATCCGTTTTTTCATCCGTTTTTTTTTTTGTTAGAACTCTATTTTTATTACATATTTTGATGAAAAACGTATGTTAGCGGATCGGATGTTAAACGGATCGTCTGCTAACATCCGTTTTTCGTTCGTTCCATTTTTTTGATGGAAGAAAAATAGGGTTTTCTTCCGTTCAAAAAAACGGAGCTTAATGGAGATGGATGTTAACGGACGTTAGCGGACGAACGGCCTGCACGTGTGAAAGGACCCTTACCCTGTAATTAGCTTCTCTGCAACAGAAAAAAGAAAAGCTATAATACTATCCTCTCTAGCAGCCTGTATCTCCCGATGTGAATGTTTCAGCACTGTAGCCTCCATCAGGTACTGGAGCATTCAACAATTTCAGGATTGTCTGATGTCTGTGTTCCCTGCTTCATGCTGTGGTTCCATTCTCCATCCCTAACTTTAGTATAGGACACAGCAGTGACAGGGGTTGGGGAATGGAATGCAATGGGTTACACCATTGGTGTGCGCAGCCTATTGCACTAGGGTGTGCACCCCAAAGCTCAAACACGCGTGTGCATGTATGCGTAATATATACACTCTTATAAATGAATGTAAATAAAAAACATTTTAAAATGTATTAAAACATAGACAGTGTTAGTAAGGCAGTGGACATGTCAGCAGTGTTTTATTTTTATTTTCGTATTCTTTTTTACAATGTTTTAGGAGCCCCATTGTGGAGTTTTGGTGAAATATCATCAGGGGGAATCTGTGCTGCATAGAGTGATTAGGGTGCGCCCAGGCACACCTGGCACACCCCTTGTGCACGCCTATGGGTTACACGGACATGCAACACACCTGGCATGTTGAATTCTGAATAGTCTAACAGAGGATGGTTGTTAGAAAGGCACAATGGTTGGAAACACAAGCCATCCAAAATGTAAGCAGCAGCTCTTTGTACTTCTATAAAAAAAAAAAGAGCTCCTCAGTGAAATGCTTCAGAGGAACATATTGCCTCCTCACCACCTGTTTTAAACCTGTAAATGCCACACCACTGTGTCACAACTGCATGCAATGCATGCAGTTACAGGGCATTTGCGGTGCAGTGCAGCTCCATTCTTGTTGAGCAGCGGTATTGTCTACCAAGTGTGATGTCCAGCAGCGGTATTGTCCACCAAGCATAATTTTTGCAGCACCTGAAAACCAGCTTGTGCATAACCCTGTCTGTCTGCCTTTGCAGTTTAAATGGGTCAGTTAGGGGGTGTTAAAATTGTGGCCCAACAACCTACCCCTCCTTTAACCGTTAGTGTAAACAAGTCATCACAGTGCTTATACTGCAGGGAACTGGCATTTAGATTATTTTAGGGAACAGACAGGGTCACTTTAAATGCACAGTTGTTACATAAACTACAACCCTAGATGTTTTATAACCGCAAGGAATTTTATGTGACTTTCTAACCTGAAATGTAATGCAAAGGGAAATAATATGCAATTACTCATTATCATAGCAACCCTATTTCAGCTTTCTTCAGCTTGGTTTAGATGGTGAAAATGTATTTATGCTTTGCTATAGGTTTCTACACCTATGTTTAAACCATATGTTTAAAGGGTTGTAAACCCTTAAGCCCTGTACACACGATCGGAATTTCCGATGGAAAAAGTCTAACTGACTTTTTCCATAGGAAATTCCAATCGTGTGTATGCCCCATCAGAGAAATTCCATCGGAAATTCTGATGAATTCCATCTGAGTTTAAATATAGAACATGTTCGATTTTACTCGGATGGAATTCCATCGGAATTCCGATGTGCTTTTGGCCGGGCAAAAGTCTGATCGTGTGTACAAGGCATTACAGACCACTTAGACCTACGGCTAAGCCTACATTAATGCAGCGTACACAAGATCATTTTTCGGCATGAAAAAAAACGACATTTTTAAAAACATCATTTAAAATGATTGTGTGTGGGCTTCACATCGTTTTTCGGCTTCTGAAAAACGACAAATAAAAATTCGAACATGCTGCATTTTTTCATGTCGTTTTTCAAAATGTAGTTTTTCGTGTTGTAAAAAATGATCGTGTGTGGGCAAAAACAACGTATTAAACCCGCGCATGCCCAGAAGCAAGTTATGAGATGGGAGCGCTCATTCTGGTAAAACTACCATTCATAATGGAGTAAGCACATTCATCACGCTGTAACAGACAAAAAAGCGTGAATCGTCTTTTACTAACAAGGAATCAGCTAAAAGCAGCCCAAAGGCGAATAGAACTTCCCCTTTAGAGTGCCGTTGTACGTGTTCTACGTCACCACGCTTTGTTCATCATTTTTCAAAAATGATGGTGTGTGGGCAACAACGTTTTTAATGATGAAGTTGGAAAAACTTTGTTTTTTGGACATGCTGAAAAATTATTTTTTTTTTCATGCCAAAAAACGACCGTGTGTACACGGCATAAGGCTTACCTGTAGGTGTTAGAAATATCTCCTTAACCTACACGGTTAAGGAGATATTTGCAAGGAAGACGGCACCAATGTCTACAGCGCATGCGCCGTAGACAACAGCGCAGGCACACTGAGCGTGCCGTTTCTAAATTGGACGGTGCCGTCCCTGACGGCTCCCGCGCGTGCGCTGGAGTGATGTCATTGCGCCGGAGCCGAAATATGAGGAAGTGAGATGGTGGCGGTGGAGGAGAGGAAGGAGGGCCGCTGCGGGGGCTTCGATCTCAGGTATCATTATGCCTTTAGCTCATTATGCCTTTTTTCTTGCAGGGTGTATTTTTGTTTTGTTTTGGTGGGTTTACTTCCTCTTTAAAGCAGTGTAAAAAGCAGTGGTGATGTACAACACACAATAACCCATAGCAATCGGCACTTTTAATACTGTAGGAAAATAAAAAATGGTTACTGATTGGTTGTTCTGGATTCAGAAACTTGCACATTGCCATTGTTTGAGTATGAAAAACATGAAAAGATTAATCCGTCTGACTTTGTGTAAGTGGATCTGAAAGCCTCTATAGAAAGGTGACTCCACACAGCCAGAAAATGACATCTCACTTAGAAAGAATAGAAGCTTGCATCAAAGAAACACAATTATTCTGTAAATGAAAAGACTGCTTTATCTCAGTGCATGTAATCACAGTCTAACAACATACAGTACTCTTTTTTTTTTCAATAAGCAAAAGCTTTTTTTTTTTTTTTGAATCTCGGTATGTAATGAAGGGGTTCAGCTGTGACAGCTCCGCAGTTATTCATTTTTAAAATGTCAGCAATTCCTTTTCCATAAGTTAACTTTTATACGCTCTGAAAAAATGTAATAAAATTGCCAGCAATTCATCAGCGCTGTGTTTTTGAGATGTATGTTGAACCTAGGACAATGCAGGAGGATGGAGGATTGCATTTGGCAAGGAGCCCGGATAAGTGGTTGCCTGCATAGCAGAGCTAATATGAGACTCCTCCACTGGCTGACTTGGAATCCTACAGGAATATTTTGGGATACATCTGCAGTTCATACGCATCAGGTTACCTCAGGATAGGCTCGGGACATGTGGACTGAGGATGGTGCTGCAAATGTTACAGTACTAACAGCATATCAACTGAGCTGTGAAAACATGTTTCTGTGCAGTGGGCTTTTCATTTGAAGAGAGGCCATTTTACAAGGCTTCCTCTTTGACTGGTGATACCGGTGCTGTTAGGCCAGCTCCTCATATTTTACTTTTATACAAGGTAAAGTGAACACAAATCTCATTGTCCTTGGGGAAAACTGATCTAATTTATGTGAGACAGATGTGGAACTGACTGTCATCTCAGTGTATTGTTTTAAGTTGATAAAAAACAGAATGTATTTTGCGAAAGCAGACATCTTGGAGGAACCTGTTGTCTATTACACAGTATGGGGTAATTAAGTGGTATTTATCAGCTCAGGGACTGCCGCACACCGTATACTTTAACGCCACATTTCATGCTTGTGAACTCAGCTTTAAACTATCACAGTGTCTCTACTCCTATATATAAAGCCCTTCTGGTTCTGGGGACCTTTCAGCGTAATTACATAAATATGCTTACTTTCCAGACGCAACTTAAATGGTAACCACTGGCATGAGTTATTAGACACCAACCAAAAAAAAATACACATTGTTAGGTGGGTCACTTTTCATTTAAACACATAATCATAAATAATGCTGCCTGGTTACCACCCTCATACATAAGAGACTCTGTGCCTCCTTGGGACACCCAAAGATCTGCATATGCGAGCTTTGAGAAGGAAGGGTCAGCTCTAGATATACTCAGGAAGTGATTTACCTGTCTATCTGAAGGCACTTAGTGGCACTACAGATAAACAGAAGTTGAATGTGAATTATGGATCATTATGTCTCAATATTGCGAAACATAAAAATATTTTTGGAGGATAGATATCTATCTGTATCTGTTTTTAGACAGTCCCCCACCATGGAAAATTAAAGTTAGATTTTAGAAAAATATCCAAGGTGCTCCTATTGCCCCTCATGGAGGGCATTTTTTGGTTTGTTGAATCCTCCTTTTAATGTTTTAAAAAATAATTGTTTAATATGAACCTCTATCTAGTCTGCTGAGGAAGCTTTATTGTGAAACACATTGAGGAAAAAAAAACACTAGTCTCTTTCATAATTTGATTGGGTGAATGGAACATTAGGCACATGTAATATTGGGTTATAATCGAAATTTAGAGGTTCAGTAGTATAGAGGGGGTTTTTACATACTATATTCAGGAAATTATATGTATAATGCAATAAACACGTCCCCCTATAGGCAGTAAGGATTTTATGTAATTTATGTGTTATTTTAAAGCATACATTAATTAATAAAATAATGCAATTTTAATGATGTGTAGCTGTATTCTTTAGCCCCTTAAAAGGCCCCAGACATGTTTTTCAAAGTAATGGTCACCACCTAATGCACTGATAAACCCATATACACTAGTGACACATGCCCTGAGTCTACACTGCAGTGACCCAAGTACCTTGTCTGCACCAGTGTCATTGTTGGGGGTATAGTTTATGATTACTATCATGACTTACAAGCATTTGGGGTAATTACAAAGCTCTTGCAGGCCTACTTTCTTTCACATGATAGGAAATGCTGGTCCCACTTCCCAGCAGTGTGCTGACATGGAATCTCTGAGAGGTAGGAAATCATTATTATTATTATTATTATACACGATTTATATAGTGCTAACAGTTTACGCATCGCTGTACAATGTAGAGGGGGGACAGCACAATTAGGCCTCGTACACACGATAGGATCGCCATAGGAGAACGGTCTGAAGGACCATTTTCATCAGTCCAAACCGATCGTGTGTAGGCCCCATAGGTTATTTAACCTTCGGTCAAAAAAATTAGAACTTGCTTTAAAATTGAACCGATGGACGCCTAACCGTTAGGTCAAAACCGATCGTTAGTATGCAAAAGCATCGGTTAAAAACCTGCGCATGCTCAGAATCAAGTCGACGCATGCTTGGAAGCATTAAACTTCGTTTTTTTCAGCACGTCGTTGTGTTTTACGTCACCGCGTTCTGACACAATCGGTTAATTAACCGATGGTGTGTAGGCGCGATGGACCATCAGTCAGCTTCATCGGTTAACCTATGACAACGGTCCTTTGGACCGTTGTCATCGGATGGACTGATCGTGTGTACGAGGCTTTACAGTACAGTTCAATACAGAAGATACAGGAGGGCCCTGCTCATAGAGCTTACATTCTAAAGGGAAGGGGGTCTTGGTACAAAGGGTAATAGTTGAGGAGAATGATTTGATGGGGGTGGCTCCGGGACAGTGGTTTGGTGGGTGTGGGATAGACTTCCCTGAATAAATGAATGAGGGAGCTTTGTATTTAAAGCTGAACTCCAGGCAAACAGGAAAATCCACATATGGAGGTTGTTTGGTCTGGCAAAGGATGCACTTGCACTTTAAATCAGTTTTATTAGATAACGAAGATAAAAGCAGACACTGTGCTGCTGCCTCATGTTATATATATAATTGTTATATATATAATTACATGATGCTCATTTGGGTATTGTCACCTAAAAAAAGCATGTAATATACAGTATGTGCATGCTCAATTTTCATTTACTGAATGTCAGCTGGAGAACCTGGAAAAGTAAATACTCTGCATAGGAATACGGCACACTCTGAATTCTCTATCTCTTATCATCATTCTTTCTTTTTTTCTAGTATAAAAAGAAAAAGTCATGAGGTGGAATAAATCTACTAGGCTAACGATCTGTGTCAAATGTAGGAAATTTCATTAACAAGCAACTTCAGTTTGACACAGCTGTGAGCAAAAAATTACAAGAAACTCCTGTGCACCTTGCGCACTCCCCTGTGCTCATTTCATTGAGAAGACAGAGGCAATGTTTTCTACATGGGTTTGATTCTCCTGAAGGCTTTTTGCAAATAAATGATGGGTTACAATAAAAATACAAATGCAATTTGCTGACTACACAGCAGACCTTTAGGGAGGCAAAGTTAATTTTGTTGTTAATTTCCGACTTCTGCTACTTTTTTACTGAAAAAGAACAAACAAACAGTTAAGGCTGCAATAGTTACATTCTATTTAGCACTGCGCCTGCATTAATCCATTTGTATCACTAGATGTCCTTAGCCTGACTTGATATACTATAATTCATGGAGCCATGGATCCACCACATTAAGGGTGTCCAGTGTTGGCTGATGCTCACATTTTTTTGGGGGGTGCAAACAAACTGAAAAAAAAAACATCAATTGCAGCCTCACTGTGCCCATCAAACGCAGTCACTGTACCCACCAAACACAGCCACTGTGCCATCAAATGCAGCAACTGTGCCCATCAAGTGCTGCCACTGTGCCCATCAAATGCTCCCACTGTGCCCATCGAATGCTGCCACTGTGCCCATCGAATGCTCCCACTGTGCCCATCGAATGCCTCCACTGTGATCCCTGCCATCTGCCCGACACTTACCCAGTGAGGCAGCGGGTGACGGCGGCGATCGGTGTCCTCCATACGTCTTCTCCAGTCCTCTCCTTTCATTATCTCCTATAGGCGATTGAATGCCTGATAGGTGTCCAATCACAGCGCCTGTCGTTTCAGCCAATCAGGTGATGGGTAACAGACCCGAGCACCTGATTGGCAGAGAGGCCGTTCAATGTTAGGAAAGCAAATATTCATTCGCTGCTCTAACACACCTGGGCGGCCTATTAGAGCCTATGGCTCTAATCAGGTTCTTTAAAAACATCCCCGGCCGCTGTAATTCAGGCACCTGGCACCCAAAAATGGGCCTGGCGCCTGAATAGGGGGTGGCAGCTGCGGCCATGGATAGATTCATGCAATGCATGATTCTATCCATTGGTCATAGAGGGGGTGGTTGGGGAGAAGGAGCGGCGCCTGTGCGCCCTTATGGACGCACCGCCACTGAGGGTGTCATAGCAACATACCAGACTTAAAGTTTAATGATGCAATGAGCAGTGCTGATGTCATAATGTCAGTTACAATCTCTGCATCATTGAGAACCACCCATCCCCAGGAGACAATCGAAGGAGGAAGTGTACCTTACACTTCAGATGACCAGTGTAAAGATATCTGGAAAAGATAAATAAAAAAATATCAACATAATGATAACCAAAACTCAGTCCTAATGGAGGTTATAATTCAAAGGCAGATTTTATGTTGCAATTTGCCACTTGTTTAAAACGGTGTTCCAGCCGCCAATTTCTTTTTTTAGTTGACAGCTACAAACACTGTAGCTGTTGACTTTTAATAAGGACACTTACCTGTCCAGGGAGCCTGCAATGTCAGCCCCCCTTGGCCAATCCGTCCATCAGATCGGGTTCAGACGCCGCCATTCCAACTAAGGAAGGCTCCACTGCCTGTTTCCTACTGCACATGCGCAAACCGTGCTTTCTGAATCTCCCTATCATCTTCTATGAAACACACAGGTCCCAGAAGGCAGCAGGGGAGAATAGGAAATGACGCCCTGGGCTGTGGCCAAGCTAGGACGGAAGTACACTCAGTACTTCAGAAAAGGTAAGTAAGAAAAAAATAATAATAACTATCCAAAATCAAGTGGTAGAGGGGTGGTCTTTCCTTTAAGATAAAGTAGTAAAAAGGGGTGGAACTCCGCTTGGTGGGCTAGATTCCCAGAGAGATACGACGGTGTATCTCCTGATACACCGTCGTATCTCTGACTTAGGGCAGTCGTATCTATGCGACTGATTCATAGAATCAGTTACGCAAAGATATGCCTAAGATCTGACAGGTGTAACTGTGTTACACCGTCGGATCTTAACTGCAAGTTAAAATTGGCCGCGGGGGGTGTTCTCGCTGATTTACACTGAGAAATATGTAAATCAGTGAGATACGGCAATTCACGAACGTACGCGGACCCGACGCAGTGTTGTTACGACGTTTTCGTAGCGGTTTTCCCGGCGTATACTTACCCCTGCTTCTATGAGGCGCAGCCAATGTTAAGTATAGCCGTCGTTCCCGCATCAATTTTAGTTTTTTTACGTCGTTTGCGCACGCTCACGCCGAAACCACTGACGTCCTAGCGACGTCAGTGGGAGCAATGCACGCCGGGAAATTTCGCGGACGGCGCATGCTCATTTAAATCGGCGCGGGGACGCGCCTGATTTAAATAGTACACTCCCCCTAGCCACGGAATTTGAATTCCGCCGGGGGATTTACGATACGCCGCCGCAAGTTTGGAGGTAAGTGTTTAGTAAATTAGCCACTTGCCTCTCAAACTTGCGGCAGCGGATCTTAAATCACATAGATCACGCGGATCTAAAGATCCGCTGATCTATGTGAATCTAGCCCTATGTCTGTAAAAGTATGTTTCTGATACAAAGGCATGATGATGTAATTAATAAACTAATGAATTCCTTATTTTTTGGTGTGTTTTTTGTGTATGCAGTGCTACAAAAATTAACCAACAAAATGATCAAAAAGGAAAATATGTATACATGTGAGTGGTAAACAAAATAGCGCGATTTCAAAGTAGCAAGGTCAGCGCGATTTCAGGTGCTACTTGATAGATGCCTTTGTGGCTTCATGCACAGATGTCTATTGAAGTTGCACCTGAAATTGGCAAAAGTAGTACAGAAACTACCATTTCAAATCGGTGCGGCGCCGCAAAATCGCTGTCGCACTGATTGGAACAGTGCCATTGCCTCCAATAGGCTGCGACTTGTCATGCCATTTGATCTCTCATATCGCGTGACAAATCGCTCCAATGTGAACCTAGGCTACAGAATACAATGGGAGAATGACTCTCCTGCTGTGATCTTCAGGCCTCAGCTGTCATTTTCATCCCTGACCCTGCTCTCTGCATTGGAAGCCATTCCACTTTCAAACTGGCAACGGAACCCTGCAGGGTAAACTCAGAGATACAATTTCCCTGTGTGTGACCACTTTATCACCTTGACACTTGGTTGTGTCTGCAGTGATGGGGAGCTAGACTTACCCAAATTCCAACCCTAGCTGTTCCTCCCCTATCAACAGTGCTGGAGGCAGGAGTCCAATTAATCTTTGACAATAAAATGTGGAAGCTGATTGGTTTCTATGCAAAGCGGCACCAGATATTGCACATCCCAGTTTTAAATCTCTTACTCACTGTTATAGGCTGTGTTAGGTCCGCTTTTTTTTCTCTGGGTACGAGGAGTCCTACGATCGATCGGGTAATCAGCAAGACACTAACACGAGTATCATTTAGCAAGATTACAATTTATTTTTAGGCATCGACTGGTTTTAATTGTTGACCGTGCATGGGAGGCACATGGGAGGCACCCCTTTGTGGACCAATTAAATTACAGTATGTTTTTATACAAAGTTTGCCTGGACATAAATGTATTAATGTAAATGTGATAAAACAAAAGTTTGCCTAGAGATAATGCTACGTGACAGATAATAATATATATTCTGACAACAGTCTCTCATAGCTCATCTTATTTCTAGAAATGTTTATAAATGTTTATAAAACTTCACACATGTCTGCAGAATATTGACCATATACTCTTCTTTGTAAAGAATATTTCACACATTCTGCAGAACAGAAGCTTTAGCCGCAAGCTTTAAGTTTCCTGTACTTTCACAAACGAGAATTTGTAATATAGAAGTTTTAGAAGAATTTAAAATGATTGAGTCTAATAGGAAAATAAAGGCCAATACCCCACTTTCCTATCAACCCCTCCTGTTGATCAATGTTCTGTTTAAGAACATTTGATCAAATACTCACTATACCATCTGTTTGGAGATATTGAGGTAATTTCAGTTTCAGTTTCACTTTCTTCCTTATGTATTTTTGCTGAGGTTATTTTTGAAATTATACATATTATTATTTTAAAAGCAATGTAACAGAAGAAAAACAATATGATTATCATCAAAATTACCATTCCTGCCTTTTTAAAGAAACCCAAGATTCCACCCCATGCGAAGGGGCTGAAACCTTGTTTGGAATATGCGGCGAGCCCGTTCTGAGACCTATCAGACAAATCCAGTCCCCTAAGGATGGAGGTGGCTGATTCGTCTCAGAAGTAATCCAATGCCCCAAGAAATGTGTATAACCAGTTTGTAACTATCTGCACTGGCGTAGGAAGGGGGGGCAGGGGTTGCTGTGGCCCCGGGCGCGACATTTAGGGGGGCGACTTTCCGTGCCTCCGGCTAATTTTAGTTTCCCGTGTCACCGAGACACGGGATGTCCGGAGCGGCCAGCGGCCACCATGTGTAATGTCCAGCGCCCTGTGATTGGGCATATGGGGGTCATGTGAAGAGTGGGGCTGGAAGTCCCGCCTCCGCACATGACCGCCATACGTCCAATCGCAGAGCGCCGGGAAAGTCTGAAAATGGCGGCGGCAGGTATGGAAAGTGTGAGCCGCCGGCGCCGTCTTCCCCTCCGCTCTGCTGCTCTGCTGTCCGGCGCTGCATCTGTGAGGAGGCAGTTGCCGCATGGAGCGGGCTGCGGGTGGATGGTGATGGCGGCCGGCGGGGAAGAGAGTCGGGACTCCGTCCGACGGTCCGAAGCACTTCTGCACATCCAGTGCTGGGGTCCTGTCCGTCCTGAGGAGAGTCCTGGAGAAGAGCAACACAGGTAAGGAGGATTCAGAGGATGGATTTCTACTGTAGGAGTTAGGTGGGTCAGTGTCAGTGCAGGGGTCAGTGTGTCAGTGCAGGGGTCAGTGTGTCAGTGCAGCGGTCAGTGTGTCAGTGCAGCGGTCAGTGTGTCAGTGCAGGGGTCAGTGCAGGGGTCAGTGTGTCAGTGCAGGGGTCAGTGTGTTAGTGCAGGGGTCAGTGTGTCAGTGCAGGGGTCAGTGCAGGGGTCAGGGTCAGTGCAGGGGTCAGTGTCAGTGCAGGGGTCAGTGTCAGTGCAGGGTCTGTGTCAGTGCAGGGGTCAGTGCAGGGGTCAGTGTCAGTGCAGGGGTCAGTGTCAGTGCAGGGGTCAGTGTCAGTGCAGGGGTCAGTGTAGGGGTCAGTGTAGGTGTCAGTGCAGGGGTCAGTGTCAGTGTAGGGGTCAGTGTCAGTGTAGGGATAGGGGTCAGTGTCAATGCAGGTGTCAGGTCAGTGTAGGTGTCAGTGCAGGTGTCAGTGTCAGTGCAGGTGTCAGTGCAGGGGTAAGTCTGAGAGCGTGCATGCACAGGTGCCCCCATTTGATTGGTGTGGAACAGGAGGCACTTAAATAGGAGACAGACAGAAGTCCTTCAGAAACAGCAAGAAAATGAAAATTACTATAAGGCAGAGCTTTAAAGTACCAGGTTAGGCGTATTAATTACAGTTATTTATAAGGAATATAAATGTGTAGCACCCTTTAGTGTGCTACTAGTGTGCTTGCAGGAATCTGTGAGTCATAATTGGGTCATGGGTTTACTGTAAGTCAGGGCTAGGCATGACAAGTCTCTTGTGCCTCCCCTTGGTTCTGGAAAGTTGGAGAACATTCTAGAAACTGGAGGGTGGAGGCTACCAGGGTTGTTTTGCATACTCAAAGGAGCTTGACCAATACCCAGGTGGTGGGCCTGGCAGGGTGGTTGGGCTAGCCCTTAAGTATGGATAAGTTATGCTGGCTGGGGCTGTCGGGTGGAAGATGGAGTGTTGAGGCGACTGTCGTGGTCCTTGAGGTAAACCCCCTAGACTGGGGTGGGGGGGTGCTCTGCCTTAGGCCGGGGCTCAGGCTGGCCTGGAAGACTCCTGACAACAGAAGCAGTTTGGAGGGAGTCTTTCTAAAGGGACTGAGAGTTCCCAGTCCTTAAGGGGTTGTTACATGTTTTCACTTAGAGACTATCAGTGTCCAGAAGTGAAAAAACAAATCTGAAGTTGTACACAGGGATGACGTTTCCCATAATTCCTATTCCTCATCCAAGTTATAACTCCTAATAAAGCTTAAAATCAAAGCTCAAAGACGGCTCAACACGGCTGTGTTGGAGTGGAGAACCCAATCATCTGCAACCCCTATGGGGGTAGTACTACAAATGTAAAATAAAAACTTTACGTTTTTGCTCACCTAAACTAATATAAATTGTGTAGATTATAGGAAACAGGGAATATAGATAAACCTAGCTTGCTTCATCACAGTAGAAGGAGCCAGATTGACAAAGGTGCTAAATGTTGAAATATTAGGCACTTCTCACAATAATGCTCCCTGTAATCCAACCATAGCACAAACCTTCCCAATTTCCCCCTGGTTTACATACAACAGCATTGGGATTTTTTTTACCTTATACAAACTCTTTTTGCAGAAAAAAAAAAACTAGATCCTGGCGTCAGACAATTTTAAATAAAGGTGTCTTTCAGTTAAGGGTTAATAGATTAGCCTTATTGATTAGTGGTCCACAATTTTCAATTACACAGTGGGGGGTTACAGTGAGAGGTAATTATGATGAATATTACAGAGGTAATTTTCCATGCTTCAATTTTCTGCAGGTTAGTCATGGAAATGATTGTTCCCTTCCTTGAAAAACAAACTAAAATAAATAAAATGACTGCTTATATAGCCCAGTGAAACCAATTAGACCAATTTCACATGGTGTTCAGCTTGTAAACACTGAAGGCTGCATGAACTGGGCTTTTCGAAAGGAATTGTAGCTATCTAGAATCGGCTATGAAATGCAGCTGGACAATTTTATTTTATTAATGCACTCTCATATTAATTAATTCCCTGTTACTAGCTTCAAATTGTGTCCAAGAATTGGCTCCTGTTAAAGGGTCACTAAAGGAAAAAAAAAATGTTTCTTTAAAATAACAAACATGTTATACTTACCTCCACTGTGCAGTTCGTTTTGCACAGTGTCCCCGATTCACGTCTTCTGGGGTCGGCAGCTGTCTCTGGTCTTCCCCGCAAGAACTCACCACATTCATGCGAGAGAGCTCGCATGGTGATGAGACCTTGCGGGCTCGCTCCCGTGATACAGCGAGCGGCCATAGCTGCTCACTGTATCACTCGGCCCGCCCCTTGGCACGCCGCATCACTGGATGTGATTGACAGCAGCGCCAGCCAATGGCTGCGCTGCTCAGCTCTCAACCCATCCGCTCTAGCCAATCAGCTGCCAGGCTGAGCAATGAAGAGGATCTCGGGGCCGAGCGTGGGACTTTTGAGGGGTCAGGTAAGTAAAACGGGGGCTTTACAACTCCTCTTAAACTGTCTGGCTTCAAATTGGTAATATAGACACTGGACTTATGGTGGTGTTTAGTAAAACATACTCTCCCCCTTAAGCAACCCCTCCTTGCATAGTCTATACATGCGGATATGGTGCATGATGGTGGAGGCTGATTCACTAAAGGAGGACAGCAGGGGGATTCTGATCAGTGGCTTCTGAGAGTAGCAACTCCTGTGAACTACAGTAATAAGTTTGATTTTCTAAAGGAGTTTAGGAATGTTTACAAATGTGGCACCCTCTACTGTGCTAAAGATGTTAGTGTATAGAAATTTGACCTGACTGAGAGCCAGACCTGGGTTGAATCTGGGTCAGTGTTGATTGACTTAGGGAGTCTGGATGATTTAGCAAGCAGCATCTCTGGTAACTCCCCCCTACTCTCTGGAACCTTGGAGAAGATTCCATAAGTAGAAGGTAGAGTCTAGGAGGATCTGCTTGGAGGATTGACGAGGGCCTGAGTAAATCGCCAGCAAATGGGCTGGCAGGGGGCAGGTCCCTCATAAATACTCAGGAGTCAGGCCAGCAGGGGCAGTCAGGTGGAAGATGGAGTGCTCAGGAGGCTGTTGAGGGTTCCCCCTAGTTGAGGGTACCCCCTAGAAGCTGATTTTTCTAAACATCTAGAACGGGCATCAGGTTCCTAAGTATCACAGGCTTTCTGACTGAGTGCTGTGTCAGATCTTTTTGTCAGCGTGCCAGTGAAGTTCTACAAGCAAGTGTGCTGGAGGAAGCTGAGGAGTGTATATAGACTGTATATAGCTAAAGTTGTTCCTAAAGTTTATGCTAGGTCAAGTGGGCATCCCATAATACCCCTACTCACCATCCAAGTTTTATCTCTGTTTACTGACTCTGGAAGACTGTGAAGATTCAGTGTGTCTGGCTGTGCAGGGTGGGGAATCTTGTTTCACCGGTGGCTCCTTAGAGGGTGTGCTACACATAAAAAGAGGAAATATTTAATTAAATTATCCATTCATGTGAAGAGCAAATACCACAAACCAGAGTCTGCCTCGGTAGGTGCTATCTGTAATAAAGATTGGTAACCTCTGCTTTCTCTCTGTTTTTTGGGTGACTGGTCTTATTCCTGCCGCCTCTGGTAATTTTCTGCAGGGAGCAGGGTCTCTCCTACAGCTCTGCTGTCTGCACAGGCTATTTACCAATCATTATGTCACTGCTACTTTTATATGGTGAAAATTGGGAGGTAGAGACCCTTCCCCAAACTAGTCTCCACCATAAGAGTAAGGACTATCCTTGGTCCCATTGGGACAATGTACATGTTATGAATACATTTTATATTTTATTTTACATATATAAAAAGAGACCAAACAATATAAAAAATCAAAGGGGGGTTTATACAGTTGTTTAGATACTAAATGTGCTCCATGATTGGCGTCAAAAGTATGGAAGGTCCTCACAGAACATGTGGTCCTCTAAATGTTTCACGGTCTAAGACCGCTTCATCAGGAAGTTAATATGTACAATAGAAGTAACAGATTATACAAAACAATCATAGTTCCAAAAAGTATAATTGTATATAAATGTAGTAGAGAAACCACACACATATACATATTAGATAACAACATTTTTAATAACATGGGGAAGGGAATAAAAGGTATGGATGCACAGCCTCCTATCCAAGAGTCCAACCACAGAAGCACAGCCAACAACACAGGGGTTCCCCTACTGCGGATATGGGGGGTGTATAAAAGTGGATGATAGATCTTCTGCAGTAGCTAAATGGGATATGTATATGAAGGATAAGTAAATATACTTCTGTATGAACAGTGAACCATTGAGATAAAAGAAACACGGGGGGGGAGGGGGACGTGGGAGGAGAGGAAGGAGAAAGGGAGGAGACAGGGGAATAGAGTGTAGGAAAGAAGGGAAAGGGGAAAGAAGGGTGGTGGGGAGAACACGAGGGGAGAACGTTTGTTTGGTTGGGGAGCATATAAGCAGGCTCCAGCCTGCTAATAGGTAAAGTGTATGTCTGGGACACTTTGCCTATCATCTCCTCTGGTGAGTTCTTAGACCGGTGCCTGTCCTCTATTACCTCCTATAATACTATATATCAGGATGGCTGTATATTACTTCTTTCCATCCCCAGTTACCCTTTCATATTTGTATCTGTAGATCCGGTTTGATGGCTCAGCAATCACACTGATATATCTTGCATATTATTTTGGTGTTACTATCAGCCAGCCTTTTCTCTTCCCTGGATCACCAAGGGGACATGTGTATATCTTGAACCAACTATAGAAACCTTGACCCTGACCTTTTTTT
This sequence comes from Rana temporaria, assembly GCF_905171775.1. Classification (NCBI taxonomy): domain Eukaryota; kingdom Metazoa; phylum Chordata; class Amphibia; order Anura; family Ranidae; genus Rana; species Rana temporaria. The sequence goes on from NC_053489.1 coordinate 145,279,830, forward strand.
ACATATCAACCATCCTTCCCCTTGGAATTATACATACTGTTTCTACTCTGCTGTCTCAGGTGGGTCTACATTTTTTTATAGAGTAATAACTGGACTACAGTTGAACCTTAAACCTTTTTCCCTCCCTCCCCTCCTTCCCCCATTCTCCCCCTGTACCCCCTGCTTTTTCATCCCCATTCTTTCTTCCCTCCCTTCCCCATTTCCACCCTTCCTTTCCCTCCCTTCCCCTTTCCTGTTGGCTGTGCTTCTGCGGTTGGACTCTCAGGTAAGATGCCTTTTTTTCCCTTCCCCATGTTGTCAAAAATATTGTGGTCTAATATGTATATGTGTGGTTTCTCTACTACATTTATATACAATTGTGCTTTTTTGGAATTGTGATTGCTTTGTATAATCTGTTACTTTTATTGTAGATATCATCCTCCTGATGAAGCAGTCTTAGAAGGCAAAACATGTAGAGGACCACATGTCCTGTGAGGACCTTCCATACTTTTAACTCCAATCTTGGAGCACATTAAGTATCTTCACAACTGTATGAACACCCTTTGATTTTATATATACTGTTTTGTCTTGATTATTGTCTTTTTTTATATATATAAAATGAAATAAAAAATGTATTCATAACATGTACATTGTCCCATTGGTACTAAGATAGTCCTTACTCTCATAGTGGAGACTAGTTTGGGGAACTGTCTCTACCCCCCTATTTTCAACTTATTAGGATGATGGTACCTCCTTTATAACCCTTCTTTTGATATTTTAACCCTCGAGGCTTACTCCCTCTATTTTACTTTTATTTGGTTATACTCTTTGTGGCTACCAAGAATTATATTTAAATAAATGTTTGTGTGCTTGGAGTTCTGATTTAAGGAACAGAAATAGGGCATTACTAGTTGGCTAAATCTTGTTCTTACAAAGCTAGGTAAAACTGTTTTTTTTAAATCAATTAGGGAGTGTCTAACTTTATGGAATACCGTAGTACATGGGTGCACAACCTGTGGCCCTCCAACTGTTGCAGAACTACATCATGCCTTTGGGAGTTATGCTTGTAACTGTCAGTGGCTTGCAATGCCTCATGGGGACTTGTAGTTCCGCAACAGTTGGAGGGACACAGGTTGAGCACCCATGCCGTAGTATGTCCAAAGAGGATTAGGTCCTTTTCCACCTTGCCAGTTTTCAGCTGTTGATTCTTAAATTCTGAGTCCTTAAAATTTCTAGCCCAGTAATCAAATTTAAGTGCCCAACACACAGTAATTGAAACAACAGGTTTGCCTTAATCCCCTCCATCCGCAGCTGCATATACTTATCTTTCATTCTTTAACCTTTTACTGTGTTCAGTCTGAGGAACCAAAAGGAAATACCCAATACACGTGGGTAAATAGTGAGTGACTCACTCTCTCTGACAGCATTGATTTCCATAGGGAGTCCATATCAATGTGTAAGCTACGACTCTAGAAATATAAACCTTAAAACAAGCTTTTCTTTCTCTGTTGGTGGCTGATTGTAGGTTTAAATACATGCATCTGTAGAGGCCTACATTAAAGTGAACCTGTTTCTTTGCTTGCATGGCAGCCCTAAGTTTCAGCTATGTGGCATAGCAGACCAGCATGTATAAATCACAGGTTAAGTATAACATTTATCTGAAGAAAATTATTTTTTTCAGATTTGGACAGATTTGGCAAGTATTAAAACCCCTGTTAAAGTGGTATAAAACTCAAAACCAATAATGTAATATATTGCAGCTTACCAATCATTAGATGTGGTGGCATTAGTTATCCTTTTCCCCTCTGATTTCACCTGGTGATCTGGCCAGTAACGAAACTCCTGTATTAGAGTCCCCTAACTCTGGATGAAGGAGCTCAGGTGCACAACAGACAGCCGCGTTTTCAGTCTGGAGCAAAAGGAGTGTTGAATGTACAAATTTAAACACACCAACAAATTAAAGCCAAACTCCAGCTAAATCCAACTAAAAAAAGTGGAATTAGATGTACTTTAAAGGTTCACATAAAAAATAAAATAATAATAATAATAATAATAATGAATGCATAATAATAATAAAAGTGCATTTATTATTATTTTTTACTGGAGCTTGCAGAGCATTGCACCCATGATCAGCAGATTGTGGATGCTCCTGCACAGCCTTCCTCTAGCTTTGTGTCTGTAACCCAATACAAACTTTCACTTAGAAATCTAGAGTACAAGTACATCAGCTGCGGTGGCAGACAATACATGTAGTTGTTTCATTTACAGGAATCAGTAGCAGTAGGGGATACCCCACCCGCTTTCACAGAGAGAGGAGTGCTGGCGGTGGGAGGTGGGTGCATAGGAGCATGCTAAATGTTATACCCCAAATATGGGTGTAACATGTAACATACTCCTAAAGGTGGACTTATCCCTTAAAAGAGAAGTATGGGTTTCTGTTTTTTATTTATACTTACCTTGGTGCAGAATGGGTCCGATGCTGCATCTGTACTCCGACGCCCCTAATCTGAGAACCGAGCGATCAGTCGCTCAGTTCTCACAGCTCCATGAGCAGAGAGCTCCAGACTGTGAGTCACATCTCTCTGCCCCCCCCCATCATTGGAGCACTGAGCTGTGGGGGGAGGCGGAAGCAGCAGCGGCCGGCTCAGGTTCTCAGTGGCTCGCTGAGAGACTAAGCTGGGTGTTGGTCCAGGGATCTGGCAGATCCAGAATCTGTGGTTGTGATGACGTGGATCCTGGATCTTTTCACAGAAAATGGGTCACAGGAGAGCAAAACTAACAGCAGTCCTGTGATCCAAAGGAGAAGTACAGTCAAAACAAGCTTTGACTGTACTTTTTCTTAACATTTCAGTGATATGACCATCAGATTTAATCATTAATATTTTTTTGAAATTCTTCAGAATTGGAGTTTAACCGTTTCCCAACCGCCGCACGCACTTTTACGTCGACAGAATGGCACGGCTGCGCAAATGGGCGTACATATATGTCCCCTTTAATTTGCGAGCCGTGTAGTCGCGGGCTCCGTGACCGTGCCCGCGGCACCCGCGTACTCGATGTTCGGCAGTGTCCAGCGATCGGTTCACAGAGCTGAAGAATGGGGAGATGTCAGTTTAAACACAACTAGGTATTTCTTGTGAAAAAAAAACACAACTAGGTAGATTCAGAAAGAGTTAGGCCGGCTTATCAGTAGATAAGCCGACCTAACTCAGAATCTACGCCGACTTATGTTTAAGTGTATTCTCAAACACAGATACGCTTAAACATATCTAAGATACGACGGCTTGCGCCGTCCTATCTTAGGTTGCAATATTGAGGCTGGCCGCTAGGTGGAGCTTCCATTGCGGTCGGCGTAGAATATGTAAATTAGTAGATACGCCGATTCACGAAGGTACGCCAGGCCGACGCAGTACATTTACGCCGTTTACGTAAGAGATAGGCCGCCTAAAGTTAGATCTAGGCCCTAGGTGGCGTAGCCAATGTTAAGTATGGCCGCCATTCCCGCGTCGAAATTCAAAATTTTTACGTCGTTTGCGTAAGTCGTCCGTGAATAGGGATTTACGTCGTTTACGTCCACGTCGACATCAATAGGCCCGTGCGGCGTACTTAGCCCCAATGTACACTGGGAAATGTAGGCGCCCAGCGCATGTGCAGTTAAAAAAATACGTCAAAAACGTAAGGTCAAGCCCCATTAACATAAAACATGCCCCCTTACACACATTTGAATTTGGCGCCCTTATGCCCGCCCGCTTTAGGCTACGCCACCGTTACTTAGCAGGCAAGTACATTGTGAATCATGTACTTGCCTAGCCAACTTACGGCTGCGTAGCCTAAACACGCTAAGCTACGCCGCCGCAAAGTTAAGGCAACGTATGTGAATCTACCTAAACATCTCCCCATCCTTCCCCTGACATGTCACTGATCATCTGTTCCCTGTCATCGGGAACAGCGATCAGTGATATGTCACGGTAAGCCACACCCCCAAACAGTTAGAAGCACTCCCTAGGTCACACTTAACCCCTTCAGTGCCCCTTACAGGTTAACCCCTTCACTGCCAGTGTCATTTTTACAGTAATCAGTGCATTTCTATAGCACTGATCGCTGTAAAAATGACAATGGTTCCAAAATGGTGTCCGATGTGTCCGCCATAATGATAAAAATTGCTGATCGCTGCCATTACGTGTAAAAAAAAAGAACCATTAATAAAAATGCCATAAAACTATCCCCTATATTGTAGATGCTACAACTTTTGCGCAAACCGATCAATAAATGCTTATTGCATTTTTTTTTACCAAAAATATGTAGAGGAATACGTATCGGCCTAAACTGAGGGAAAACAAGTATTTTTATATATTTTTTGGGGATAATTATTATAGCAAAAAGTAAAAAATATTGTTTTTTTTTCAAAATTGTTGCTCTCATTTTGTTTATAGCGCAAAAAATAAAAACCGCAGAGGTGATAAAATACCACAAAGAGAAAGCTCTATTTGTGGAAAAAAAAGGACGTCAATTTTTTTAGGAGACACTTTGCATGACTGCGCAATTGTCAGTTAAATCGACGCAGTGCCGAATCGCAAAAAGTGGCCTGGTCTTTTGCCAGCAAAATGGTCTGGGGCTTAAGTGGTTAAGGAAAGTGTTTTAGTGACCTAACTGGTAAATTTACTTTGGGAATGTGCACATTTGTATCCAAAATAACTCAACAAGTGTAAAGCAGACAATGTATGCCAACAATGAACACATCTAAATAACTTCCTTGAAGAATCTCTTTAGACTGTTACTATGAACAATGCCATGCTTGGATATAACATATACAGAATGTTTTTCATGCTTGCTAAGATTAACGATTTCAAGAATCCCTCTCTCATTTAGTAATGTGGGACTTGTCTAGGATGGGCATATTTTTGTATCACATAGAGAGCATAAATTGACAAATTTTATCCATGAAAACATATTCTGCAGAGCAGGAAGTGCACAGAATGCTAAGGATGTTACAGATGCAAATATTCAAAACTATGCAAAGTCAGTGTGAGCTATTCTTACCATTAAATGAAAGTCAATACCTCCTGGCAGCCCAGTTATACAAATATCTATGCATTCACGGTTTCCCTGTGCAAATACAAAATGCAACACCGAAAGCTTTTCAGTGTCGTCCTCATCAGTATGATTCTTATACAGGCGGTAACAATAATACAAACATACAAGTTTGAACAAGCCAGGAACAACTTTACATAGAAAATCTACCACTGCTTACTATTCAAATAGAATGCATTGTATTATTTATTCTTTGGTGAAAGCTAGGTACATCTATTGGCAAGAAGAAAAAAATAAGATGTGCCTGTGTTGCTAAAAAGAACCATTGGCAAACCTTATTTTATTTTCTAATCTTCTCTTAAAATATAAAATCTGATTGAAAAGTCAAATGATACTTATTCCTCTGGTGTTTGGTTTCAGAATATTTATTGCATTCTAAAATAAAATACTGTACATACAGTATATATATATATATATATATATATATATATATATATATATATATATATATATATATATATATATATATATATATATATATATATATATATATATATATATATACATATATATATATATATATATATATATATTAACAGTGCATCTGGAAAGTATTCACAGTGCTTCACTTTTTCCAAATTTTCTTATTTTACAGCCTTATTCAAAAATGGATTAAATTCATTATTTTCCTCAAAACTCTACAAACAGTACCCCATAATGACAATGTGAAATAAGTTAGTTTGAAATCTTTGCAAGTTGAATAAAGATGAAAAACAAAAAAAAATCGCATGCACATAAGTATTCACAGCGTTTGCCATGACACTCAAAATTAAGCTCAGGAGCATCCTGTTTCCACTAATAATCCTTGGGATGTTTTTACATCTTGATTGGAGTCCACCTGTGGTAAATTCAGTTGACTGGACATGATTTGAAAAGGCACACACCTGTCTATATAAGGTCCCACAGTTACCAGTGCATATCAGAGCACAAACCAAGCAATGAACTCCAAGGAATTGTCTGTAGACAGGATTGTATTGAGGCACAGGCCTGGGGAAGAGTACAGAAAAATGTCTGCAGCATTGAAGCACAGTGGCCTCCGTCATTCCTAAATGGAAGAAGTTTGGAACCACCAGGACTCTTCCTGGAGTGACCTGCAGGCCAAACTGAGCGATCGGGGGAGAAGGGCCTTAGTCAGGAAGGTGACCAAGAACCAAATCTTTGACAGAGCTCCAGTATTTCTCTGTGGAGAGAGGAGAACCTTCCAGAAGAACAACCATCTCTTCAGCACTCCACCAATCAGGTATGTAAAGTAGAGTGGCCAGATGCAAGCCAGTCCTTAGTAAAAGGCATGACAGCCTGCCAGGAGTTTGCCAAAAGGCACCTGAAGGACGCTAAGACCATGAGAACCAAAATTTTCTGGGCTGATGAAACAGTTTGAGCTCTTTGGCCTTAATGGCAAGCATGTTTGGAGGAAACCAGGCACCACTCATCACCTGGCCAATACCATCCCTACAGTGGGGCATGGTGGTGGCAGCATCATGCTGTGGGGATGTTTTTCAGCAGAAGAAACTGGGAGACTAGTCAGGATCGAGGGAAAGATGAATGCAGCAATGTACAGTTACATCCTTGATGAAAACCTGCTCCAAAACGCCCTGGACCTCAGACTGGGGTAAAGGTTCATTTTCCAACAGAACAACGACCCTAAGCACACAGCCAAGATAACAAAGGAGAGGCTACGGGACAACTGTGTGAATATCCTTAAGTGGCCATCCAGAGCCCAGACTTGAACCCGATTGAACATCTCTGGAGAGATCTGAAAATGGCTGTGCACCGACACTCCCATTCCAACCTGATGGAGCTTGAGAGGTCCTGCAAACAAAGAACGGGAGAAAGAAACTGCCCAAAAATAGGTGTGCCAAGCTTGTAGCATCATACTAAAAAAGACTTGAGACTAACTGGTGCCAAAGGTGCTTCAACAGTGTATCGAGCAAAGGCTGTGAATATTTCTGTACATACTTTCCGAATGCACTGTATATATATATATATATATATATATATATATATATATATATATATATATATATATAATGTAGCGTATAAAGTAGGAACACTCTAAAACAAATATACTGTTAGGACCACCCATAAGAAGTAACTACTGCTACTCATGGGTGATCTTTACAAGAACAGTGGATGAACTATATGGCATTACTGGTTGGCTACAGCTTTTATTTACAAAGCTAGGTAAAACTGGCTCTATTTTAATCTAGTAGGGGATTAGGCACCACGTTCTGCACGCGTGTGACACAGATTCAGCCAATAGCGTGCTTAAGACTGCTGTCAGTTGACATCACTCAGCCGGTCCAGGCTCTGCAAAGATCCCGACAATAATGTTGTGATCTGCCCACCTGCCGGACTGGCAGCTGGCTGAGCCTCTCAGTGTGCCGCTCCTGTGGTGCTCCAGTGAGTGCTGGAGGGGCAAAGCACAGAGCTGTGACTGACAGTTCTTGCTCAGAGCAGACCCAAGAACCGTGAGATCAGCAGTTTTTGATTTCACTGTTCTCAGTGCTACGGTGCCTTGAAAAAGTATTCCCACCCCTTGAAATTTTTTACATTTTGGCATGTTACAACCAAAAACATAAACCTATTTTTTTTTTGTTGTGATAGACCAACACAAAGTGGCACATAATTGTGAAGAGAAAGGAAGATGATAAATGGTTTTCATTTTTTTTTTACAAATAAATAATTGAAAAGTGTGCATTTGTATTCAGCCCCCTTTACTCTGATGTGAAAAAATGGGAAATCAACTGCGCTAATATGTTAAGTGATAAAAATAAATGATAATGTGTGACAATCAAATGTGATAAAGTGAAGCTGCACCTTACTGGGTATATATAAACAGTGAAAACATAGAGAAAAAACAAGATGCGCTACACATAATAAAGATACATAAATGTGTCCAAAAACGAATAAAATAAATCATCCGTGAAAAATATGATGAATATAAATGAACAACGAATTATCAGAAAAAAGTCCTTAATGGAAACAAAAAAGTCCTTTCACCAGTGAATATGAAAAGAAAAGTCCATATTGGTAAGTGACAATCCAAAAAAAAAGAAAGAAGAAGAGACCTCCACCAAACGAGTAATGAATCTGCTTACCAGATTCCCGGTGGTCTCTTAGTTAAAAGAAGACCCCAGGTAGCATGAAGATTTTAAACTCTACGGAGTAAAGGCTTGTATGGACAATCCAGATAACGATCTCGGTTGCACTCCCGTGTTAGAGGATACGATGACCATACCACATAAAAAACATAGGAGGCCACAATAGTGTAAATCCGTAAAAATTGATTTATTTAAAAACTAAGACAAAAACACACTTACAATTTAGCAGTGTTTGACAGGCTTATCAAGTTAAAGCTCCGGCCGGAAGCAGACCAAACAGCCCATCAATGGTGTGGAAAAATGCAGTCAACGGGGGGTGATACCGATGTAGATGCACGTTCCGTTCCCCTTTACTCTGATACCCTTAACTAAAATCTAGTGGAAACAATTGCCTTCAGAAGTCACCTAATTAGTAAATAGAGCCCACATATGTGTCATTAAATCTAAGTATAAATACAGCTGTTCTGTGAAGCCCTCAGAGATTTGTTAGAGAACCCTAGAGAACCCTAGTGAACAAACAGCACCATGAAGGCCAAGGAACACACCAGACAGGTCAGAAATAAGGTTGTGTAGAAGTTTAAAGCAAGGTTAGGTTACAAAAAAATCCCAAGCTTTGAACATCTCACGGGGCACCGTTCAATCCATCATCCGAAAATGGAAAGAGTATGGCACAACTGCAAACCTACCAATACATGGCCATCCATCTAAACCGACAGGCGAGCAGAGCATTAATGAGAGAATCAGAGAAGCAGCCAAGAGGACCATGGAAACTCTGGAGGAGCTGCAGAGATCCACAGCTCATGTGGGAGAATCTGTCCACAGGACAACTATTAGCCGTGCACTCCACAAATCTGGCCTTTATGGAAGAGTATCAAGAAGAAAGTCATAAGAAGTCCCGTTTGCAGTTTGAGAGAAGCCATGCGGGAAACACAGCAAACATGTGAAAGAAGGGGCTCTGGTAGGATGAGACCAAATTTGAACTTTCTGGCATAAACGCATTCATTTGATAGAATGGCCCAGCCAAAGTACAGACCTAAATCCAATTGAGAATCTGTGGCAAGACTTGAAAATTGCTGTTCACAGACACTTCCATCCAATCTGACAGAGATTGAGCCATTTTGCAAAGAAGAATAGGCAAAAATGTCACTCTCTAGATGTGCAAAGCTGGTAGAGACATCCCCAAAAAGACTTGCAGCTGTAATTGCAGTGAAAGGTGGTTCTACAAAGTATTGACACATGGGTGTTAAATACAAATACACACCACACTTTTCACATATTTATTTGTAAAAAAAAAAACTAAAACCATTTATCATTTGCCTTCCACTTTACAATTATGTGCCACTTTGTGTTGGACTATCACATAAAATCCAAATTAAATGCATTTACATTTTTGGTTGTAACATGACAAAATGTGGAAACTGTCAAGAGGTATGAATATTTTTTTAAGGCACTGTAGAGCCGGTGGGACACAGATGCAGCATCATATCTGGTGATAATAAAATATTTATTATACCAGAAAATCTGACATTTAAAATTTGTGAACATTTCATGTCAGTGTCTCCAGCACTAAAAATCCTATATATGTGAAGAAATCACTACTGTTCATCTAAGGATATGTTTAAGTTCAACTGAAGAATTTGGGTGAAAATACCTGTATTATACAGGTATCTGCACCCCCCTCCCCCCTGAAAGGTGCCAAATGTAACACTGGATGGGAGGAGGGTTCCAAAAAGCGGAGGTTCAATTTTTGTGTGGACCTCCGCTTTAAACAGAAAAAAAGTCTTTTGAAAGCCTTATGTACACACAATCGGAATTTCCGATGAAAAAAGCCTGTCAGTGTTTAGAAATAGAACATGTTTTATAGAAATTCCTATAGTTTGTGTGCAACTCAACCGGAGAAAAAACCCACGCATGCTCAGAATCAAGTCGACGCATGCTCGGAAGCATTGAACTTTATTTTTCTCGGCTCGTCGTACTGTTTTTTGTCACCGCGTTTTGGACTGTCGGAATTTGGTCTGACAGTGTGTATGCAAGACAGCTTGAACGGAATTCCGGAATTATCGAATGTTAGGCCATCGGAAATTCCGATCGTGTGTACGGGGCATTACTTGTTCAGCCTCCCTATGAAATGGTTAAAAATGTGGACAAGGGGAGTAATACAATCAACAAAGCACAACACAGTCAAACAGTCTAACTACAGTACATTATGTTAACATAGTAATTTAATACAAAGTGATACTGGTGTGAATAGTACCCTCTGACATTGCATTTATCAGTGGACCAAAGTTTTCTGCTACAGAAATGTAAGAGCATTCTTACTGGGGTATAGAATAATATTAGATTACAACCACTCAACCCTCACATGGTTTTAAAATGCCCATCACCCTGTCCTTGCCTCACCCCCAAACTTCTGGACAACAGTAGAGCTATATAAGCAGCATAGGCAGCTGAACCCCCTATAAAGAAGATGTGAAGTATGGATTTAATGAAAAGGCCTGCTAGATAAAAACAAAAGGCCCACCCAAAAGTCATATGTGAGTTTTTTGGCAGATGATGGGAGTTCAAAAGTTTCATATATCTTGTTTGTGGAAAGAATTTTGCTCTTGAGTTCAGAGGGTTGCACACCTGCTGTAACCAACATGGGAGTTCCCATTCTCCCTGTTAGATGTTTTTTTACATTTTTTATTTTGCAGAAAACAACAGAATAATGGTTGGGAGCAGTCTAAACATTAGAGGGACAAGGTCAGTATCTACAAAAGGTCATTTTCATGACTGGTATCCCCTTTGAGAGAAAGGACTAACCGGTTCTACCTGTGCTGGAAATAAAATAATTTGGGCTGGACTGCCCTCCTAATAAATAATATTCCAAACATTTTGAAAAAAATATCTCTGAAGCAGACAAGTGTTTTTAGCTTTAGAGTTTTGTTCTGTTTATCGTTGTCTAGCTAATGGCAATGTTCTCTTTAGCAAGTTAAATAATACGATTTTATTGTGTTTTATTAGCATGCACAACTTGTTAATCAGGCTGTTTACATTTGATTTACCTCTGTTTGTGGTATTGGTTTACAACATCTGAGTGCTTGAGAAATACTCGGGCATAAACATTAAAATACGATTACAGGAGAAAAACAAGTAAAGAAAAACTCCTGCAAATACAAATAATTTTACAGTGGTCACACTACTTTTCTATTTATTATGGATTGTTACTGAATAATTTTAACCACTTGAGCTTCCACATCTCTACCCGTTATAAACCAAAGTATAGTCAGGTAAAACACTGTCAGTTTATTTTTATTTTCTATGCAATCTTTAGATAAAAATAAAACAAAGCAAAATAAAAATGTTTTTCAGATGACCAAGTCAGCTATACCTAATTTCTGCTGATTTGGGTTTTGAGTGGGTCTGCCAACACAGCTAGCACAACAAATTAAGACGGATTAATTAATGGAACCAGGCAATAAAAAGTCACCCAAACAGTGACTGTAGCCGATCAATTGCAGTCGCTGTTTGGGTATTCTGACAGCCATGGGTGCCGACTGTCAGAATACAATAGTTGGGAGTGGGAGATTCCTCCATCCACTATATTTAGCATGGATGGGGGAATCGTTGGTTTTCTCTTTGTGTATATGGCCATTTTAAGTTTCAAGTGATACTCTAGATCAGGGATATGCTATTAGCAGACCTCCAGCTGTTGCAAAATTACAAGTCCCATCATGCCTCTGCCTCTGGGTGTCATGCTTGTGGCTGTCCCTCTTGCTATGCCTCATGGAACTTGTAGTTCTGCAACAGCTGGAGGTCCACTAATTGCATATACCCGCTCTAGATAAAAAGCACAACATTTATTCTTTGATTTGTCCGACTTATAATGATATTAAAAGAAAAGCAAAATACATTTTGGTGAAGTCATGTACAAATTAAAGTTGTTGTAAAGGCAGACGTTTTTTCATCTTACAGCATTTCATGCATTAGGATATAAAAAAAAACTTCTGTGTGTAGCAGTCCCCCTCAGCCCCCCTAATAATTACCTGAGCCCCCATCTCTGTCCAGCGATGTGCACGAGTGCCTCGTCATCCGGGACTGTCCCTCCTGATTGGCTGGGACACAGCAGCAGCACCATTGGCTGCCACTGCTGTCAATCAAATTCAGTTAGTCAATCAGGAGAGAGAGGGGGCGGGGCTGAACTGCGGCTCCATGTCTGAATAGACACAGGGAACTGTGGCTCAGCTCGAGTGCCCCCATAGCAAGATGCTTTCTGTGGGGGCACTTGACAGGAGGGAGGGGCCAGGAGTGACGAAGAGGGACCCGAGAAGAGGAGGATCTGGGCTACTCTGTGCAAAACCATTTTAGAGAGCAGGTAAGTATAACATGTTTCTTATTTTTAAAGAAAAAAAAAATAGACTTTAGTATCACTTTAAATACAGGTAAAAAATGTGGCGTATATTTTTAATGTCACATTACAAAAGAAATAAATAAAATGAGTGAAAATAAAAAACACTATAGGTAAAGTAAAACAAACCTGGCCAATTTAAACTGAGTATTTCATGAAAATGAGAAGGAGGCTACCTTCAGTGAACACCACATGTCCAAATGATCACTAGATCTACAGATATAGGAACACAAAGGCATATTTTATGTTAAAATTGTGCCTCAACAAGCCCTTCTTACTTCTTGAGCCTTCCTATTTGTAAATGAAGCTGCTCATCACAGGTGAACAATAGAGGTCAAAAAGGCATGATATGTACAGATTTGTATATAACTTAAGCTGCCTATTGCTCAAAATTGACTGATCGTTTTGACAAATTGTTATTCTACAGTATTCGTTATTATGCATTTTTTACCATATGCTCAGGTTGAATTGTGCACATTTGTGACAGGTTTTAAAGAAAGTCAATGTCAAGGAAACCATAAGCAGCAAAATACTGACAGAAGTTCTATCATTCCCCCACTGGAATTGTTTTGACTAAAGTTCTCTTTTAATGCTGAACTCCAGGAAACTTAAAGTGGCTCTAAAGGCAGAAGGTTTTGATGCAGAGAATGCATTAAGGTAAAAAACCTTCTGCATGGAGCTCCCCCAGCCCCCTATATTTATATAAGCCTGATCTCAATTCAGCGATGTGCACGTGAGCAGTGGCTCTCTTGGCTCTCTCCCCCTCTCATTGGCTCAGAGACAACAGTGTGAGCCATTGGTTCCTGCTGCTGCCAATCATAGCCAGTGAGGTGGAAGAGGGAGATGGGGCTGAGCCATGCTCAGTGTGTCAATGGCTCAGTATCGAGCATGCACGAGTGCTCCCAGAGTAAATGGCTTGCTATGGAGGCATTTGACAGGAGCACTGGTGGGGACCCAAGAAAAGGAGAACTGTGACTGCTCTGTGCAAAAGCACCAGTGCTGCAGAAATTAATAGCAGATTTGGAAAAGCAGATTTTTTACCTAGTCCTGTTCTCCTGTGGGCCCCTCTGCATTGCTAGACCAGTCCCAGCAGCCCCTTCTTGTCCATGCTCTGACTGTCCAAGGTCCTCTGATATCATTCATACTGATGCAGGGTTCATAGCCCTGTAATGCATGTGAACAGGACTAAGGAACAGTCCATGCATGGGGGAATGCTGTCTGCCAGGGGAGTGGAGGATCGGTTAGGTAAAATTGCTTTCACTCTCACCTAGACTAAATGGACAGGTAACCTTTGCTGCACAGCCTCACTGCAATGGAGAATTTCATTAGTATCCAGGAGTCGGGCTTTAAGTACATTCTATCTGTGAATAAAAAATAGTGCTGCGCTGTAGGGATAGGAAATAATAATATAAATCTCATAAATACAGTGCTAGATCCAAAAATGAAATAAGTGCATCTAAACAGTATAACAGTACCCGACTTCAGTGATGCATAGTAACAAATCCAAGGTGAACACAATAGTGCTAGGTGAGTAAGACAGCAGGCGCTGCTAATGCCAAAAGGCTACAAAACTATACACATGGTGATAGAAAACATATAAACAGTGAAAACAGCATACGTGTTCATGCAAGAGCAGCAGGCTAAACGCTACTGGAACGCATGTAATAAAGTGCTGTTGCTGGTGCCAAGTGTCCAAACATATAGTGCTTGCCGGGGAAGGGTTCCAATTTCCTTAAAAGTAGTGCAGATGTCCCCTTACCTTACTGCTGTAAGGTAACAGCATAAAACAACTCTATATGGATAAGTGCAGCAACAACATTTTATAATTATCGAAGCCTGATTATCAAAGCCTTTTAAGATGTTTTTTACGTGTTCTTTTATTCGTATTCGCAAAAGCCTTTTTGTCCGACCTATATATTGTAGACCACAGCTGCATTCGAGGGCGTACACCGCTCCCTCTGTGTTGCAACAAATAAATTCTTTGATTTCATGGGCATCTCCTGTACTTTTTGTTCTCAGACATGCAAAGCACCTTTTGCACGGAAAGAAGCCCTTGCCGGTAAAGAAGGAGGAGAAGCCCACCTTAGGGGGCTCCGGGACACTTTTCACAATTTTATCTTTGATTGTGGGGGGCCTTTTATACACAAACTTGGGATGTGTAGGGAGAACAGTCCTTAGGCCTCTGTCTGCCAACAGTATATACGTTCCAGTGGCGTTTGATGATTTTTTCGATTTGTTTGTGTTGAATGTTATAATCAAGGATGATAGGCACCAGATCTTTCTGTACTTTTTGTTTAGGTTTATCACTCATTAGGGCTTTCCTATCCATAGTTGCAATTTCTGTAATTTTTTGAGTGATAAATGAATTCTCATATCCTTTTTGTATGAAGCGCTCCCCCATATCTTTAGCTTGGATGAGGAACATGTTTTTGTCTGTGCAATTCCGTCGAAGGTGCATTAGTTGTCCCTTGGGTATGTTGTACAGCCAATTCTTGTGATGGCAGCTTTCTAACGGTAAATAGCTATTACGGTCTACGTTCTTAAAATGAGTCCTGGAACTTAGTACGATGTTCTTCTGTTCGATTTCCAGGTCCAGGAACGTGATCTTACTATTACTGACTTCCCAAGACAGTTTAATGTTTCTGTCATTTATGTTAAGATGTAGTAGGAGTCAAGTAGTGTTTCTTTCTCCCCTTTCCACAATATCACGATGTTATCGATATCGTCATCTTATCACTCCTGAAGAAGTCACTTGTGAGTGACGAATGCGCCTGTTCAAAGAGGTACCGGATGTGATGCCAGCGAGTTCGCCACTCGTTTTTTATATGCTGTATTTTAAAACTACCTTTGTGGAGTTTCCGTACGGCTACTTTTAGCGCAAGGCTGCCCCTTCTAATAGTAGGGGCAGCCAATGCTAAAGTATAGCCGGCCTTCCCGCGCCGTGAAATTTGAATTTCACGGCGTTTGCGTAAGTAAAAAGTGAATGGCGCTGGACGCCATTAACGTTCACTTAGAAGCAAATGACGTCCTTGCGACGTCATTTGCCGCAATGCACGTCGGGAAAGTTTCCCGACGGAGCATGCGCTGTACGCTTGGCGTGCCTAATTTAAAAGATTCCCGCCCCCGGCGGGAACATTTAACTTGCGCGCGCTTACGCCGGGCAAATTTGCCGGCGCGCACTCGCAATTCACGGAGCTACTGCTCCGTGAATCGAGGGCAGCGCAAAATATTTGCGGGGGCGCAGGGCAAAATCGTTGCCCTGCTCCCCCGCAAATATTGCGCAATTCTACTTGAATCTGGGCCACTGTTTATATGTTTGCTATCACCAGGGGTCAAGTCCTGGGGTAAAAAGTGTGGGAACTTCCACCCAAGGTCCACTCCCCCACCAAAAAAAAAAATGTTGTGCTCATATGCATAATTACTAAACCGCAAGTTCTTTCTAAATCCCGCGATAACTCGTTGCAGACCTCCGCAATGTCTCCTGGGAACAATGACAAAAGCTTCCAGGAGACATTGCGGCATCGAGGAAGTGACGGAATACCCGCACACTACCCAATGAATCCATATACAGGGAGCGGCCAGTAACATAAAGGATTACTAAGGTTCGCCTGCCCCTGACAGTGACTCGAGCTGGGCATCGCTGCTTAGTGAAGAATTGGCTCGGGTGGCTCGGCTGCTCTCGGCTGCTTTAGTCCTGCAAAGGGAACTGAGTTCCTGCTGTGAAAAAAGTGCAGGAACTCCATTCCCACGCATTCCTGCAGGACTTGAGCCCTGACTATCACCATGTGTATAGTTTTGTAGCCTTCTGGCTCTAGCAGCGCCTGCTGTCTTACTCACCTAGCACTATTGTGTTCACCTTGGATTTTTTACTATGCATCACTGAAGTCGTGTACTGTTACACTGTTTAAATGCACTTATTTCATTTTTGGATCTAGCACTGTATTTATGAGATTTATATTTTTATTTCCTATCCCTACAGCGCAGCACTATTTTTTATTCATATATTTTGGGTTTTGATACACTTGCAGTGCTGCAGCAGTTTTACCTTTTCTCCCCTTGTTTGTTCACTGTCCTACCCCACTGTCCCATCCCCCCCTCCCTTCCCATTAGTTTCCCTTCCACAAGTCCTTTGGTAGTGCGGTAATACCCCTTCCTACATTCTATCTGTGTTAAACATTATATCTCTATAATATATACAGTGGAAACTTGGATTGCGAGTAACGTGGTTTACGAGCATTTCGCAATACAAGCTTTTTTTAAAAAATTCAGAGTCACTATGCGATCGTTGTCTGGAAAAACAAGCAGGATTCAAGCCACTGGGATGTGCAGTACCACATTTGGCCAGAGGTGCATGGGTGCCGGAGACACCTGGTCCCGAGTGTCTGTAGTGCCCCCGCACCTCTGGTTATATGCGGTACTGCATAGACAAGCAGTGGCTGTGGAACAAATTATCTGAGTTACCATTATTTCCTATGGGGAAACTCACTTTGATATATGAGTGCTTTGATTACAAGTGTTCTTCTGGAACTAATTATGCTCGTAATCCAAGGAATTACTGTATCATATCCTCCAATAATGATCTTTTCTGTCTTATGTTCCATTTCAATAACTATCCTAAATTTTTATATTTAGGAACACATCATTGTAACTAGTCTGTTGATAACCTCAAATTCCCTTTTATAAAATCCTAAACATAAAAACTATTAGCAACTATGCTTAGTATTTTCCATTATTTTTTTTATTACTCTATATAATTTATTTAGGAAGAATTTAAATAAAAACCTATAGCATTTTTCCGAAAGTAGACGAACGTCGGTGCGCAGGCGCAGTATAGAGCCGCACCGACCTTCGGCTTCTTTCGCTACTCATGACGCGATGGATGCGACCGTCGGAAGCCTGTCGGAAGCCTGTCAATCAAGAAGGAACGCCCAGACCCGAAGACCATACCCGGAAGCGGCGGAGAAGATCACTCTCTAAAACGGTAAGTACTGCTTAGTTTTAAAAAAAAACTAGCCGATTCCCCTAGACAAAATGAGCATGAATCTAATCTTAAAATGTTTTTTGCGGGTGAACTACCGCTTTAAATTAGAGTAAAAGGCCAACTCCAGTAAATAAGTGATATAAGTGTAACTTAATTACTGATGCACTGTGGAAGAGCTGGTGCAAGAGGCAGGTTTAAAAGGCTGGATGATGTTTAAACAGTAGGTAGGTAGAAGGTTCAAAAATCTTCAAACTAATCAGCCTCCTAAACATCAAACTGTCTTTGCCAGGCATGCCATAATGTAATGAACCAGTGAGTCATATAGCATTAAATAAGTTTACAAGGTGCCACAGCACAGCTACTGGTGATCACATTTAATTTGAGAAATGGTTGATACACTTTAGTAATTAACATTATAGTAATAACTGCAAGTTCAAATAATATATTCCCTAAAAAAGGTGCCCATTATTCATTGGAGTGTAGTGTAAAAAACTGTAAATGACAATCCAAAAAGTATACAGTGGCCCAGATTCAGGTAGATTTGCCCATTACTTACACATGAGCTGCTCAGCTGAATTTCTCTGCGCTGGGGCAAATTAGCCAAATTGCCACCTGATTCAGGAATCGTTTGTTCAGTTAATTTGCTCCTGTTTAAGGCAAAGCTGAGGGCGCAAGGCCGCGCAAGTGAAAGTGGGTGTGCCCCTATGTAAATGAGCATTTTTCGGCTCAGCAGAGGTTTGCGCCGGGCGCGCGCATGCGCAGTTATGGCGCTTCCGTCTGCGCATGCGTCAAACTGCGCCTAGCATACTTTCAGGACAAATCCTGCTCAGCTGCTTGCACTGAGCAAATAAATAGGAGCAGACTTGCGCAGGTTCTTTGCTGAATTTCATCCTGCTTTTTCCAACCCCCCCTGAGCAAGGAAATTCAGCCCATTTTGAAGAGATGGCACCTCCCAAAGGAACTAAAAAAAGAAAGGCCAACTTCGTGGCTGCGGAGATGGACATCCTAATTGCTGCACTCCAGCAACATAAAGAAGTCCTATATGGTGCCCAGCGGGCAAACACCACCGTTGCCCAAAGGAGGGCTATCTATGAAGCCATAACCCTGGACATCAATGCCCTGGGTAATGAAGAGCGTTCCTGGGATGACATCCAGAAAAAACTAAATGATATGAGGCGCAGGGTCCGGGATAAACTGGCTCTTATCCGCAAACATACCGGTGGCACGGGAGGTGGACCACGATGTAAGATCCGCCTAAATCATGAGGAGGAGCATATTGCCCAAAGTTTAGTGCAGGAGCAGGTGGAGGGACTTGCAGGGTACGACTCCACTGTTGGGAACTTGGGGACTGGTAAGTTATTTTTGTTTCATATCTGCTGTGCATCATGGGAGGGGGTAGAAGTGAACATATTTGTGGGTAGAAGTGAAGATGGAACTATTATTTTTGTTTCATATCTGCTGTGCATCATGGGAGGGGTAGAAGTGAACATATTTGTGGGTAGAAGTGAAGATGGAACTATTATTTTTGTTTCATATCTGCTGTGCATCATGGGAGGGGGTAGAAGTGAACATATTTGTGGGTAGAAGTGAAGATGGAACTATTATTTTTGTTTCATATCTGCTGTGCATCATGGGAGGGGGTAGAAGTGAACATGTGAGCAGTGTGTTGCACCAGCAAAATCTTTCGTTTTGGTGTCATCCACAGGTGGTGATGAGGATGATGAAGCTGGGCCGTCTTCGGCTGCGGGGCGACCCACGCCATCCATACCTGAGCCAGGGGTCCAGTCAGGCCCCATGGACATTATGGCAATGCTTGTACAGGAGGAGATCCTACCGGGGACAAGTATGGTGGAGGAAGTGGTTTTGGAGGAGGATTCCTTTTTCCTCATCCAGGAGGACTCTGGCTCCCTCCAGGAGGATACCACCATCCCTGATCAACCCACCACCCCCCCGGCCAGCACGTCATCCCCCTCCAGGGCATGCCCCTCCAGGGCAAGCCCCTCCATTGTGGACCCCTCCCCTTCTCCCTCTGTCCGTGCCCGAGCCTCTCCTCCCAGGAAGGCTCTGTCCAAAACCAGGCATATACCCTCCAGCCTCTGTGACGGTCTGCTGGAGGAGCAGGCCCTGCAGAGCCGCCATATAGGGGCCATGGTGGGAGATGTAAGACGTCTGGCGGACAGCATGGCATCCACCTCCACCTCTGTGCAGCATGCCCTCACCCTGCATGCAGACCGGGACAAACATGTCTCACAGAGCCTGGATGAAATAAGTGGCAACTCCAAGGCCATAGTCACCTGCTTGGTGGCTCAGCAGAACGCCCCCGCTTTATTAACCGCTGAGGTCAGCAGGATGGCAGCTGCGGTGGAGGCCAACACCGCTGCTGTGCAGGCCAACACCGCTGCAGTGCGGGAGGAGGGGAGAGTTACCCGCCGTCATCAGCGGAACACCACCACCCGCCAAATGCGGATGTTGGCCCAGACCAACACCATCCTCGCCCGCCTGGCCAACGCCATGGAGGGCATGCAGCCACCACCTGCGAGGAGTCTGGAAGTAGGGGTTGATGCTCCTCCCCCCCCCTCCATCCCCACCCCATGCCTCCTCCGCACCACGGAGATTGAGGAGCCGGAGCCGGGGCACCCTTGGCCCAAAGAAGAAATAAAAAAAATTAGATAATTTGAACAATTATTATATGCTCAGAATATGAGCTTTTATCTTTATTTGTAGTCCCTACACACGGTGAGGAGTGTATACTACAGTGTGACTGGTGTGTGAATGGGGGGGGAGGCACTCCTGCTGGAAAAGGGGTGTCACCCTCTGCCATGTGAAAGGTGTATGAATGGACAGCAACATAATTGGAGCCTTGACGCGGAGTTGCTGCTCCCTAATACCATGGGGTATTGTTGGGTCTAATCCAATTTGGGGTGCATGTGTCGTGTGTGTGCTAGGGACTACAGTGGTGTGCATACATGCATTATACTTGTGACAAGATCAGGGTGTGTTTAATGTGCAAAGAGACGTTCCACAAGACCATTCCGGATTGCTCTTCCCTCAGAAGATCCGGTAGTGTTTATTGGGGGGGGGGGGGTTGCGTGGTTCGGGGGTAAGGTCATTGCGTAGCTCAATGTGCATGCCCCTTCTCTCAGCAAAATTGTGGAGAATACAACATGCCCCGATGATTTGGCACATAAAGTTGGGTGAATACAACAGGGTCCCCCCTGATTTATCCAGACATCTGAATCGAGATTTAAGGATGCCAAATGTGCGCTCCACCACCGCACGGGTACGTGCATGGGCTTCGTTAAAACTTTCCTCTCCTGGTGTTTGAGGGTTACGAAATGGGGTCATCATGTGAGGTCCCAGGGCATATGCAGAGTCACCTGGAAGGGAAAAGACAGGAGGATGTTAGTCGTGCATGTGCCCCTTGTGATGTCTGCATCATGGGGGGGGGCAGTCATACCTGACACCCATGTCACTCACCAATCAGCCAGCTGTCTCCATACATGTTCTGGTCAAACTCGGTTGGGATGGGGCTGTGTCGGTAAATAAAACTGTCATGGCTTGACCCAGGGTGTTTGGCAGGATTGTTACCAACTCAAGGATGACTTCAGGGCTGAAGCGAAACATGCGATACACCTCATTATCACTCATATCAAAAAGGTTGTAGCGCCCTCTGTAAATCCTCTCCCGTGCCCTCCTACGAGTCGGCTCAGTCAATAGAATATCAAGAACCATAGCTGCCCCTGGCATGTTGGTGCACAGATGTGAGGTCACGAAAATGTGGGTGCTCTGCTTGTTCAGCTCGTCTGTCTAGGTGCTGCTGAAGTTGCGCGCTCCTGCAGCTGACATGTGGCCATCTTTTGCTAACTTGCCCCTGCTAAACATTGTGGACAGCCTTCCCAAAAGAGTAGAAGCTGTTATAGCTGCAAATGGTGGGCAAACTCAATATTGAACCCCATAAACTAGAGATGCCATTAAAGTTCATGTGCGTGTAAAGGCTGGAGTCACAATACTTTTGACAATATAGTCAAGAAATGTCTCCTGTAAAGAATGCATAATACAAAACATCAACTTACATTCAGGAGAGGCCATCTGTAAGAACGAGGAGGGTATGTCGGTAGTTTAAGGAAAATAATTAGAAAAAAGGCATTGAAAATCAAGGGGGAAAAGGGCAAGCAGTCATGGGGGTCCCAGATACAGCTTAGTGTTTAGACCCCACCATTTTTTGTAGAGTACCAAAAAGGGTACAAAACAGTCTACATAAGTTTCTAGGACTCAGTTTTGTCCCTATCCCAGGCAGTCATATGTCTATTCATAGTCTATTCTGTCCATTCCACAAGCCCATTCAGCCAGCGAGTGAGATTGAGATTGTTACCAGTGTCTAGCTATCACAGATCAAAGAGCTGTTAAGAAGTGCCTGCCAAGGTTTTTTTTTTTTATTATTATTATTTATTAATAGGATCCTGGCAGCATAGACAGCACGGTAATTTGGGGTTAATTTGGGACTCAATCACCCAGAGCCAATTATACAGTTGGAGTATATTGTTCCAAAAAGGGGTAATCTGTAGGCAAGTGTCCCAGACAGGGCCGGAACAAGGGGTGGGCAGGAGGGACAGGTGCCCCTGGCGCAATGGTTTATTTCAGGGATGGGGGGGCACCCTGACCCTAACCCTAAGGGGAAGGGGGGCTCAGTTTGGCATCTTTGCCCTGGGCGCTTGATGACCTTGTTCCGGCACTGGTCCCAGATGTGAGTCAAAGTGTCAGGGGACTGTAAACACCTCCAGCATATGTCCGGGATAGAGGGGTCCTTTTATGTAAAATTGACAGACAGCAGTACCACCTAGACAATATTTGATAGTTATGTTCTTGGCCATGAGATGAAATACACAGATTATAGATGGGTGCTGGTATCTTGTTTCAATCCAATCCTCTAGTAAGTCACTAACAGATTTTATTTTTGGCTGAGATGACTATCGGGACTAATGTCATCTCCAAAAATACTAATGCCCCGTACACACCGTCAAAATTTCCGACAAGAAAAGTTTGATGTGAGCTTTTGGTTGGAAACTCCGACCATGTGTAGGCTCAAATTCTCAAATTTTCAGACGAAAAAAATTCCAATTGGAAATTCCGATCATCTGTAGCTATTCCGATGTGCAAAATTCCAACGCATGCTTTAAAACAATTTGACGCATGCTCAGAAGCATTGAAATTCATTTTCTTGGCTCATCGTAGTGTTGTACGTCACCACATTCTTGACGGTCAAAAGTTCAGAGAACCTTTGTGTGACCATGTGTATGCAAGCCAAGCTTGAGCGGAATTCCGTCGGAAAAACCATCCAAGGTTTTTCCGACAGAAAATCCGATCGTGTGTACGCGGCATAATTCTGAATGAAGTTGTACTTCTTTCCCCTGCAAACTGTCTGATCAAAGAAATGGTAACTTTTAAATACATCTATGTACAGATTTCTAATTGTACAGCTAAACATACATCACTTTAGAACTACATGTATTTAATACACTGCTTCACAAACCAATCCAATACCCAAGTAATTGTACAAAGTTGCTTTAAATGATAGCAGTCTCCTTCAACTGACATTTGCTTTCTAACTCACTTCATAAATCTGCCATATGGAAATGTTTTATTATTTTTGTTGTGCCAACACTTGCAATTTCATCATGTTGCTGCATTAGAAAAGTGAGGGGTTGCCAATTCTGCATGCAAGACTTCCTACCAGTATATCTATCCTAGCATACACTGAGACTTCTTATGCTTTTTTCGTATTCCAAGAGCCAAAGAACTATATGCTGTCAGTGGGGGATGCCTTGTTTTATGTCTACTCAGCTAACTTCAAATATATAATACATTAAAATCATCTTGAGATTTATTGTGCTGGTTTTCTACAAAAATACTAAAATGTGATGCATATCTTCACCAGTTTGTCTGATGGAACCCAACAGACTCTGGTTATTTATTAAAGATATAATTAAAAAGCGTAAATGACAAACTCTTCTACTAATTCAAGAAGGCTTTTGCCTAAATGAACAAACCTCAGGGGGTTACTTTGGATTCATGTCAGACATATAGAAGCTTCTTTCCTGCATGTTTTGAATTGCAGACAAGTTCTTTGTGAAATTTTGTTTGTGGCTGAGCGTGCATCCTGAACATCTAAAAATACAAAGCTGTGGATGTGCTTTCTTTAAATGTGTAAAAAGACGATTAAAAAAAAGTTACAGACAGTTTGTCCTTTCACTGACATATGTAATATTTGCCAGGCTTTCAGACTTAAAGCATGTGATAATATGTCTAACGCCAAGCTATTTCGAGCACAAAAATACTATGTCTCTCAGTTTTCAGTCTAAAATGCCATTGTGACTGAAAATGTCTAACAGTTTAAGAATTTTATATTAAGGTCATTGTGTTAAAAAATACCACTGATTGCTGGGTCACATTGCAGTATATCTGCACTAATAAACTAGACATATTCACAAAGGGCATTGTGAACATGAACACTCGACTAAAACGTTTTTGTCCTTGCAAATATGTTTTAAATTATAGGTTCCATGTAGGGTATATTATTAAATTTATAACAACTTTATTTAGAATAAAAATCTTTACTTGGTGCTTATATCATAGCAATCAATCTGTCGGCTTATAGGTTCAGTCCACCCAAAAGTAATATTTTAGTTATAGGTTGGTGAGTAGCTTTAAGCCCTGGATGCTCAAACTGTGAGATTACTCTGCTAGAATTCAAGACTCAGTTACTGTCCTCTTGGGAGTTTTGGGTGTTCTAGTTCATCTATTACATAATATAAAATGAATAAAAAAATCAAACATGTAGAGTTATATTTCCTCACAATGGCCACAGCAGGTAAGCAGACCCAGGAATTCAAAAATAAAGATCTCACCAAAAGAATCTACAAAAGATATTAGAACTGCCAGATCACCAGGCACTTTAACCCTCTGTCATCCATAAAAATGAAACATCAGTACTTTATATAGAACGATCCTCAATTTTGAACAATATAGGAATACGAATAATAAGAAATAAATTATTCTGAGCATTAATGTATTTAACACTATAAAAAAAAACCCACAAAGGGCTAAAGACTTTTAATGCAGCCTTTCCTTTTCTTCTACAAGGGCGCTACTCTTTTTACGTGTTGCTAATGTGCCTCTTTTTTTATTTCTCCCCCTTAATGTTTTTTTTTGTGACTTTAATTATTTAGTTTGGACCAAGCTGTATGTCTGTAACTGCACATTGAGTGGTTCACAGGGACAGATGAATCCTAATGTAGCTTTTTTCTCTTCCTCCTCCTCTTCAAGGATGTATTTTAGCCTACCAATGCACCTATTTCCTCCACCACCTCCATCACAGACATTTTATATTGACTCCTAATGTTGGCTGTTCTTCCTCAATGGTGCATAGCAGTCATTTTTTATTGAACTGCTAGTTAGGCAAAATCTTTGGGTTTACAGGCTGTTCAAATGGGCACATAAACTGGCCATATTTAGTCAGTTCACCTGCCCAAAACTCTAGTAGATGTTTGATGACAGATCACCAGGCGGCTTTTGTTTGCAAACACGTTGGCAAGAAACCTGGTTGACACCTTGGTCTGGTGGAGGGGAGCCAAATCTCGCAGTCCTTGTTTATTCCTGGCAAGGCTTCATGTCTGGATATGGATCTTTTGATAATGTTTGGGGGGACCTAACCCAATTTTTTTCTTTTAAGGGGCAACACACTATTTAAAAAACAAAGTGTGGGAGTCACTCTAAAAATTCATAAAAAGACCCCTATCCAATCATGCAGCCTGGCTGGCCTGGAAAGGGGGGCAGTGAGCATAAGTTCCCCTGTCCTGCAAGGCACATTGTCCCTGTGTTGAGAGGACAAGCCCATCATTCCCAAGTCCTGTCCCAAAAGGGATGTGGGGGTTTGCGGTTTTAACCAAAATCTGGAAGCCCCTTTAGAACAACAGCCTTATTCAAGGAGATGGTACCTGCCATTCCAATCAATTGTTTGGAATTCAAATGCATACACTATGGGTTTGGTCCCAAAAAAGCCAGATGGTCTGCTGCAGGACATCATTATCAAATTCACCTACTTCCACATGAAGGAAACTCTCAGTTTTCAAGGATTTAGCACTGATCACAATACAGAAGCATTAGACGCATTTTAAAACCAAACCGGCGAAAATCCATGAGTACCAAACTCGTTCCCTTGCAGCGTCACTTTCAGTATACCTCCACTCGCGCCCTATGTGTTACGTCACGATCACGTGACTTCTTCAGGGATAATGGAGGATATGGGAAGTGTCCTAAAAAAAGCGTGGTGAAATCAATGATTGCAGCCATTTTCTAGAAGCCCAATATGGTTATACACTGTATATCATTGCGGCCATTTTCTGATGGATTCGAGAAGGTCTACACAGCCGCCATATTTCTGGTGATTTCTATTTGCTCGTCAGCCATTTTATTGAAGGCTAGATATGACATTATACTTATAATGACAAAACAAAAGGGGCATACAATTAAATAGGGAACAATCAAGTTCTGGAGTTATGGAGTTATGGAGTCCAGGGATACCGGGAATGACATATTGCCACATTGCCATAATGATATACAACAAAACTATGACATAAATACTGGACGAGATGCAATGCAAATAACAACGTGAGAAATGTACTACAACACTAACTATTAATTAAATTTAATAGGAAAAAAAAATACCCAAATGATAACGCTGCATACACACAGGTGTACAAAACCAGAATAATACAAAAAAAGGAAAAATAGTGATGCGCTAAAAACAACTTTTGTTGATAATATGTGTACAATATGTGCAGAATTGATACCAAATATACACACTCATGCAAATAACAAATACAATATTGTAACTGGGGATGGCCTGATCCCGATTGTAGGCTGGGAAGAAGGCTGTAATAATATCAGACACTATGAAATATATGAATATGATATCGTAAATACTAGGATAATGATCTAGGATCTAACCATATTGATAATGTTGTATACAGAGGATGAATTAAAACTCACTAATAAAACAGTTGAGATCAAATGCTATATTTTGACCATAAGTGTGTTCATGAGAAATATCCATGTTGATTCAAGCTGACTGAGGGTCCTAACCTTGTGGGTCCCTCTCCAATGTCTTTTTAAGTTTAAAATGTGTGGGGTCTTTTTTGTGTACCTTGGCAAAGTGTTTGGACACACTGGGGTAGATTCAGATAGATTAGCGGATCTTTAGATCCGCGTAATCTATCTGATTTACGATCCGCCGGCGCAAGTTTTTAAGGCTAGTGCTGTATTCAGAAAGCACTTACCTCAAAACTTGCGGCGGCGTATCGTAAATCCCCTGGCGGAATTCAAATTCCGCGGCTAGGGGGCGTCTACAATTTAAATCAGGCGCGTCCCCGCGCCGATCCAACAGCTCATGCGCCGTCTGCGATATTTCCCAGCGTGCATTGCTCCAAATGACGTCGCTAGGACGTCATTGGTTTCGGCGTGAGCGTAACTTGCGTCCGGCCGTATTCTGAATCGACTTACGCAAACGATGTAAAAATTCAAAACTCGGCGCGGGAACGACGGCCATACTTAACATAGGATACCCCTCACATAGCAGGGGTAACTATACGCCGGAAAAAGCCGAACGCAAGCGACGTAAAAAAAAAGCGACGGGCGGGAGTTCGTTTCTGAATCGGCGGAACTCCTAGCGGCCAGCAGGAGATTGCAGCCTAAGATCCGACGGTGTAAGTCACTTACACCTGTCGGATCTTAGGGAGATCTATGCGGAACCTGATTCTATGAATCAGCCGCATAGATCCGACCGGCGCAACTCAGAGATACAACGGCGTATCAGGAGATACGCCGTCGTATCTCTATCTGAATCCGGGCCAAGATGTTTGTCATAACCTTTCTTTATGTTCTGTACGTGTTCTCTGATTCTCACGTACTCTTCTCATACCTTTTTTTACCCTTTTCCCCCTCTTTTTTCCCTCTACTCCCTTTCACCTTCTTTTTGTGCTCCTACTCTGAATGTAGTTATGTTTTCACTTAAAAGAACTCTTCAACTCCTTGGGGCATTCTACTTGGCCTATAGCCTACCAACTTTGATGCAAACCTTGAACATTCTGCCCCTTGAGAGTCTAAATTAATGTATTACTTCTGCAGGTAGCTCTGTTTTATCATTTGTTTTCTGAAAATGTTTTAGCCCTGTGTAGGCTTTCCAATTGTCCATATCTCCTTTCTTGAAAAATCAACACATTTATTGAACGAGAAAAAAAAAAGTTCCACAATGTAAATCCAACATCAATTATGCTGCCCATGATGTAGATCCATGTCAATCTCGATAAGCGCTGCCCAACATTGTTGATTTGCCGACCTAGTGACCACCAATGCCCTGAAATCGAATCCAAATGACAGATCCTCTTTGGCTTCTAAATGTAAACAAGCTGTTTAGGATCCTGGGTGAGTTATTTTAGCAAATTTGGTCATGTGTATATTTGGTCAATGACATCACCTGGGATATCCCTACTCTTTGTTTACAATTAGCTGCAGGGCCAGGAGTAAAGATGTGTTTTGTTTCGTTTAAGATTTCAGTTAAGATTCTTTCCTTAAAAGAGACTTTTTTTTTTTTCTTTTTTTTCTTTTGCTAGCCATACTTACCTCGGTAGATGCAGCATCAGACTGATGCTGCATCTGTCCCCGGCGTTTCTGCACTGAGAACCGAGCCACCAAACACTGCTAATGGCTCAGGTCTCACTCCTCCCTGAGCAGAGCGATGCTGACTGTCAGTCAGCATTGCTTCTGCTCTACTTCTCCACGCTCATTGGAGTGCTGAGCTGTGGAGGGGCAGGGAGTGGCCGTCTCAACGGCTTGCTGAGACTGCCATCAATCAAGGCAGCTGGCAGATCCAGACTTGGAAGTCGGGATGATGCATTGCCTCGACTGATGGCAATGACATCAGCGGAGAGTGGACTTTAGACCGCTCTTTGCTGAAAATGGGTCACAGGAGTGCAAAACAAATTGCACTCCTGTGACCCAGAGGAGAAGCCCAGGCTGGACTCCTACTTTAATTTAATCATTTTGTTTCCTCATATTCATTAAGTTTAAATTATTTTTCAGATTTGTTTTGTATATTCGATTTGTTTTGTGCATTTGGATTGCTTTCATATGTTAGTTGTTCTGAATTGATTTGTAATTCCGAAGTCTTTTTAAATATTGGCTATATTAATTTTAATGTATTGATTCGTTATTTTTGGAGATTTCCTATGCATTCTGTTTGCGTTGGATGGAGATGGATCCATCAGAATCCCTGAATCATAACATAATGAATGGAACAAAATACATTTTTGATTCATTTGTTACATTATGATTCAGTGAGATTATACCTCCATTCAATCAAGCAAATAAATCATCTTATTTCACTTTTGTACCTCACTGTATTTATTGCAATATGTTCCCATTTCATATGTAGCGCAATTTTTATAATAATGAAAAATGTTAATGTAACAAAAACTAAATGGATTCGAATAAATGTGGATCTTTCTTTTTGGCGTTACTTTATTTCAGATGCTTCATTAACAAAAGGCCCAAACTATCGCATCATGTCATCCAAATGAAACAAATTAATACAAATGAATTTGTTGTTTTGTTATCATTTAATTTAGATCTGTTGAAATTCATTACCATTGTAATTCTGAGATTTGGATACATCTGAATCTCCAAATGTAAATCTAGTCGAGAATCAAGAATTTTGTTTTGAAAACAAAAAAAAAATTGCATGTCTAGTCAGGAGTTGTGTTGTCATTTGCAACAAGTAGTCCATTGTGAGCAAATGTATCACTGTTGTAATTTACCGTGATTGACATTTTTTACATCACTGGATGATTTGATTGACAAGGAAAACATATTTTTTTTTAAATAAACCACTGTAACCAGTGTTTATGTTTTTTTGCAGTAAGGGACATTTTGTAAGGTGTCCCTGTGTTTATTTACAATTTGCATTTTTTGTAAATAAGTAACCGGGAATACTATAGATGCTTTACTCATTCACATTGGAAGAGCCGATGTCTGGGGACTCTTATTTTAAAGGTTATACAGTATATAAAGAAACTCAAATATTATAAAATGCTCTCAGTGCTGTGTGATATATTCAAACAGTGAAATTTATGATTCATATATATACATAAATAAATTGCATCCAAACAGGTTAATTCGCAACACACTGCATGCCCCAAACAAAGCAAACTAATAGCAAACACAGTGTTGTTTTGGAAATCATAAAATCATGTGTGTTGTGACGCAACGCATCGGAAGGAGCTGGGTGACGTCAACCTCCGTGTCTCGGCCGTACCGTAGGTGTTTCTGTGCAGTGTTACAGCCTACATACTGTACTGGATATCCCTTTCTGTAAATGTGAGTGATACTTGTTATTTAAAAAATCTATAATAAGGTTTTACACTATGGAAGATGTTTTTGCCTACATGTGATCTAACATGGGAGTAATTGGAGAGGAGCCAATAAGGAAAACATACATGGACAGATCATCGGAGAGATACCGGCACAAAGGAGAGACGTGCAAGCAAGCATGTTTGATCTATATGACAATATAGATAAAACCTTGAGGTGAGCTGCCACCTGCACTATTATTTATCACATGAGGTGGACTCCATGTGCATTGAATATAAAGGGTGTTGTTAAACCTTCCGATACTTACAGGCCCCCCAGCCCCCCGGTTTACTTACCTGAGCCCTTGAAAGTCCCACGTCAAGAACGCGCTGGCTTCTTGGCTCTTCTTGGCCTAGGCTTCTCTGCTCTTCATTGGATAGATTGATAGCAGTGCAGCCATTGACTCCGCTCCTGTCAATCAAATCCAATGACGCGGGCACCAGAGGCCGGGCCGAGTCCAGCATTCGTGTCTATGGACGCAAATGCTGGACTTGGGAGCGTGCCCGCAAGATAACCCCCTTGGGAAAGCACTTCCCAAAGGGGGTTAGCTGATGCGGGGAGGAACGAGATAGCCGCGGAGGGAACCCATAAGACGAGGTTCGGGGCCACTTTGTGCAAAACGAGCTGCACAGTGGAGGGAAGTATAACATGTTTGTTTATTTAAAAAAAAAATACAAACTTTTACAATCACTTTAAGCTATAAAACAGAGGAAAGCTATATAAAGGAAGATTAACACTTTTTATGTTTTATACACATTAAAGACTTTTTATGGGACTATAATTTACTTATGTTATTTGAATATTCTCTTTGGGACTTTAAGTACAGTACAAGCCTTTTGAGATTAATTACATATTTCCAAACCAACACTGTGTTTGCTTGGTTTGAGGCATGCAGTGTGTTGCACATTAACCTTATAGGAATGCACTTTTTTTTACTGTATGTATACTGTATATATGATTTTTTAATGAAAATCATTAATTTCACTGTTTAAATATACTGTATCACACAGCACTGAGAGCACTTTATATTATTGGAGTTTTTTTTAATGTATATCAGCTAAATGTGAAATGCTAATCGATTTGAACAGTGTTTACATATTAAACACATCCATTTTGAATCACTTGGATACATTTTTTACACATTAACGTTTATTGCAACTATTGAGTACAAGCAAATTGCTTCACTTAGGGTCTTTCAGGTTCTCATAAGTTGTTCCTGCAGATCCCTTCATCAACATGGGGACAAAGTGCAATGACAGGAGAGCCTCCCATTAAGTATTTTGGGGGGGATCGGCAGTTTTTTTTTTTTTTTTGCGTGGGGAACCCCTTAAAACCAATACCAGACCCTCATCTGGAGATTATGTATTTGTTTACATAAGCATGAGTTTCTCATTAAGTATGGGTCAAGGCCTAATTCGTATCAATCCTCTAGAAAAGTTCAGTGCTGTCAAGTCATCCCATTAGATACTGACACCTATGAATTGCAATGGTTCTGTGGCCAATTATATACTGATAAGGCATTCAGTTAAATCTAATTAGCCACAGAACCTGTAAATAAACACATCAGTAATTAAATGGAAGAGCTGGTAATCCTGCATGTAATGTTTATGGACAATATACCAATTTTAAATGGAAGGTATTGTTTTCTTCATTAGGAATTCACAAATCAACAAACAGAAAGTAATGAAAAATGTATATTGGTTTGATTCTAAAACCCCATACACATGGGCCGAATGTTGGAAGACATTGTCAGGATAAAAAAAAAAAGCCGACATTCAGCCGTGCGTATGTGGGCTGTCCGACAGAAGCCGCACCTTTGCTCGGTTTCTGTTGGATGAGCATGCTGAAAAACCAGCAGCCGATGGCAAAGAACGGAAAAAAAAATAAGAAAAAAAGTGTAGTGTGTACCAGGCTTTCATCTATATTTAGAATAGGGAAAAGGGATTTTGTAATGTCCAAAAGATGAACATCCTGCAGGATGTTTAGGAGTCCACAAGAGTTTATTTCATCATAGAAGTCTAAAGCAAAAGGCCAAAATGTTTTAGGGACTTGAACTACCTAATTAAATAGAGCCTTATGGGTTTTTAGAGGATTCGTTTAATTAAGGAATAAACTAGTTCCTTTATTCCAAAAGCAAGCTTCAATCACATGCTGAAGCATACTTTTGGGTTAAAATAGACAGTTTATTGCCATGTTAAATTACACTTCTATTAACCTATTAGTGTCCAGCACTCTATTTAAACCAGCAATTTGAGCCCTGATGAAGGGGGAATTCTTCATCCAGCAAAATGTATTGGCTTGTTGTTTTCATGCTAGTTTGGTTTGGGTGGACTAACAAAAAAAATCTAAAACCTAACTTTTTTAAACAGTAACAATTTTTTTTTGGTGGGACAAAGGCTTTAAATAAATGAATCTGACTAACCATTGTAAGTATCCGTAAGTATTGAAAGGTTTGTCTCAACCATTTAACTACCCTTTTGCTAGTCAGCTTGGTCTGCTAACCACTTAAGCCCCGAGCCTGTTTTTCAGACTCCGTGTTTACATGTTAAAAACAAGTTTTTTTGCTAGACAATTACTTAGAACCCCCAAATATTATATATTGTTTTTTTTCTAACACCCGAGAGAATAAAATGGCGGTCATTGCAATACTTTTTGTCACACCGTATTTGCGCAGCGGTCTTACAAGCACATTTTTTTTTATTAAAAAACAAGACAACAGTAAAGTTAGCCCAATTGTTTTTTATTGTGTGAAAGATAATGTTACGCCGAGAAAATTGATACCCAACATTTCACGCTTCAAAATGCACCCGCTCGTAGAATGGCGTCAAACTTTTACCCTTAAAAATCTTAGGCAATGTTTAAGAAATTCTAGTCGTGTGTACAGGGCCTAAGTATTGTGGCGTATCCTCACATGCGTGGTTTGAACACCATTTTCGTATGCGGGCGCTACTCAAGGAAGGGTTCGCTTCTGCGTGCGAGATTGTCAGAACAGGCGCTTTAAAAAAAATTTTGTTTTCTTATTTATTGTACTTGATTTTATTTATTTTTACACTGTTTTAAAAAAAATGGATCACTTTTATTCCTATTACAATGAATGTAAACATTTCTTGTAATAGAAAAAAGCATGACGGGTCCTCTTAAATATGAGATCTGGGGTCAAAAAGACCTCAGATCTCATATTTACACTAAAATGCAATAAAAAAATAGGATTTTATACTCACCGTAAAATCTTTTTCTCTGAGTTCATGGACGGACACAGCCTTCATCTTGACAAAGTGGGTATTAGCCTTCCTTTAGGAGTGACTAGGCAGAAAGTGTTAACTTCAAAGCTGAACAGCCCCGCCCAGGGGGCGGTCCTATTGGCTATATCCCCTCAGCCTGCACCAAGCAGTTCAGTTCGTAGCAAGCAGTACAAACTTAAAAAAAGAGGAGTGGGTGCTGTGTCCATCCATGAACTCATAGAAAAGGATTTTACTGTGATGTTGTGCTTTTTAAGGTCAATTTTGCCCGCACAGTTTTTATTATGAATTCTTTTTAATGAAGATATTTTTGAATACAAGTAAATCTATATGACATAATCTATAATATGAAACTTATTCACGGAGACTTATGATCATACAAAATAGCTACATTTATTGGTTGACAAAAATATGAATATTTACATGAAATTAAAATACCAATTGCGTTACATGAACGACTTAAAAATCAATAAAAATCCCCACAAAATGGGCACGTAGTACATTTGGCATACTGCTGTCATACTACATTCTTAATTTGGTTTAATAACCTTGTGTAAAGAACAATGTAACAGAACGTCTATTTCACACGTTCAACCGTTACTATACTACAGGTAAGTAAGTGGTTAACAATGTGAAATAAATTGGACGTTTGTTTTGTCACTAAAATTGGAACTAAGCAATAAGAAAAATATAATGAAAAATGTACTCTTTTGAGAAAAATCTACCAGTTTTTGATTAATG